>NC_134099.1:82882291-84131458 GCF_000715075.1 Nicotiana tabacum
GTGTCAAGTGGTATCTCTATTACTTTTTTTTTACATCAGCTATGTATGATTCTACTTTCTACCTTACATACCGGTACATTTTTATTCATACTGATGTCATATTGCTTGGGGACACTGCATTTTTGTTTCGTGCGTGCAGATCCAGGTAGGGACTCTGATCGACCCCTCCGCTAGGATTTTGGGGTTCAGTTGTGAGTTGGTAAGCTCCACCTCTTCCTAGAGCTTTCATAGGATGGTTACTTTTGTTGTACAGTTTAGGTATAGTCGGGACCTTGTCCTGGCAGAGCTTATGACACTCTTAAAGGCTATTGTGGACACAGTATTCTGGGTTTCTTTTTGCATCTTTCAGTCTCCAGCCCATAGGCTTGGCATGTATATATATGTGTGTAGGCTTGTATGTCTCCAATCGCGGCCTCATCGACCAGCTAGTACTTTGTTATTTTGACTTGTCTACCTTTATTTATATGGCTTATTGTTATTCAGGTCATGACCTTAATGGTCTAGGCTTAGTATTTCAGATGGTGTGCTGCCCGATCTGTTGGGCCCCCAGTTTAGTTAGCTAGTATGTTTATTGGCTAACTCGATCGAGTACAGTATCGAGTGCCAGTCGTGCCTCCCCTAGTTTAGGGCGTGACACATAGTATCGTTTCACGATCACAACATTGACGAACATGTTTGTCTTCTTGGTATGTCATGCTCACAAGACAATTTCCATCCCTTAATGTCAAAATTTCCAACGAGCTTCGATTGATTAAACATCCTCAAGCCCGATCTTCACAATGATTTGAAGGTGATTCTTACTCGACCTTAATTCCAAAGTATTTTAACTCTTTATTCATCCTCAAAAGTGTTTTTTTTTCTCAGCTATCCAATTCCAGATTAAATCAGTTTCTAAGATCTGGCCAAAATTTCCGCATATATGTCATGTCATTAGAACTAGCGAGAAAAGAACTAAAAATTAATGACACGAAAGGACAAACTGTATTTTATTGAATAAGGATAGAAGGGTTTTGACAACTAAACAAGCAACCTAAAACTCGAGTTACAACCCTAAAGTGACCCGGATAATGAAAATAGCAACAAAAACAGACAGACATGACTCATACAAACATAATAGAACGATAGAAGGGTTTGACTTAAAACAAATAAAATCTGGATCACAACCCTAAAATAACCCAATTAACAGAAAAAACATCAAAACAAACTACCAATATTTCTTCCTAGTGAGGAGAGAATGACTTTTCAATTGCTAAGCTTGATATTTAGCCACAAATTTGCTCATCAGAATCACCATGGCCTTCTCTAATTTCAGCCGGCAAGTTCCCGAGAGGATTCTCATACTCCATGTCGCCAGGCATCATCCTCACAAAGTGTGCATCATCACGTGTAGGTAAAGGATTCTGTGTGATATTCTGGGTGTCACTGTCTTGGATCACAATTAATTTTTCCTAGATCATCCTTTCTATTTCTCTTTCCAAATCCCGACAACATTCAATACTATGCATGTGGGCATTAGAATAGTATTCACACCTTTTATAAGGTTCAAAGCTTCTTGCACGTGGGTCCACATGATTTGGAGGAATATGTGCAATCATGTCATGATGCTTTAATTTCTCAAACAAGCTTGCATACGACTCTCCTATTGGTGTAAAATTATCTTTCAACCTTTGTTCTACTCTATACCCCTGGCTTGGATGTGGGCTATAGGGCACTTGAAACTTTTGTGGAGGTTGGAGGAGATTTTGTGATGCTCGTGCTCACCTTCTGGGGTGTTTTGGTGCCTGGACAACATACTGAGGTGGAGCGACAGAGTATTGTGGGTTCTTATGGGAATAGTAATGCTCAGGGGAGTTATCGGAAAACAGACGAGGCTGGTCATACCTTTGAGACGTTCTCCTAGGACCTCTTCTCGACCCTGATGTCATCATGATTTCTTCATCCATCTCATTCGTGACAATAAAATTATTAGATTCAATCTGGACAGCCTGAGTTGCAGCTTTGAGTGCTGCTTGACTTATAATTCTGCCTGTCTTAAGGCCATTCTCTATCATTTCTCCCATTTTGATTGCTTCCGAGAAAGAATTAACCCACTGTAGACATTATGTTTTGAAAGTAATTGGGCTCTTGAGCCTGAAGGAAGACAGTGATTAACTCATGGTCATCCATGGGTGGCTTAACTCTAGCCGCTTGCTCTCTCCATTTAATGGCATATTCCTTAAAACTTTCAGTTGGTTTCTTTTTCAAGTTTGAAAGGGAATTGCGATCTGGGGCGATGTCGATGTTGTATTGGAACTGTTTGACAAAGGCTTGTGCCATGTCATCCCAAACGTACCAGCGAGATGTGTCTTGATCCAAAAACCATTCGGATGCTACTCCCGTAAGGCTTTCCCCAAAATAAGCTATTAGCAATTCTTCATTTCTTCCCGCACCTCTTAGTTGATTGCAATACCTTTTCAGGTGGGCTATGGGGTCTCCATGTCCATCGTACTTTTCAAATTTGGGAGTCTTGAAACTAGGTGGAAAGTGGACATCGGGGAACATACATATATCCTTGAAGGCAATACTCTTCTGACCTGCTAACCCTTGCATGTTTTTCAACTGTTGTTCTAATCTTTTCACTCTTTGGGTCATTTCGTCCAATGCCATCTTTCGGGCAGGCTTGTCAATGTTTGCAGGAAGATCAAACAAATACGAGTCTTACTTAGGAGAGTGGTACTACTCTTGTTGGGTAGCAAATTATGACTCATGACAAGGTTGTCCTTGGGTATTGGCCCATGCTTCACACATTTTGGTCATTTGTTGTTTCAGTATTCTATTTTCCTCGATCACAGTAGACTCTTGTTGAACCCTATGACCTTGAGTCTCTTGAGCACTTGTAACAGCTTCGATGTCTGTTATCATTTTTCCTTGGATCTTGTGTTGTCCGCTTACCACAAACCGACCACTTCAAACTTTCAATATAATTCAAAACAAAAGACACGTTAGAATGGACTCAGTCGGTCCTTATTATTATCATTATTTTTTTTTATTTTTTTAATGGTGATCGAACCTGATGTGGGTTGCCTATGTATCATGTGGGAACATGATTCAGATCTTGCGTAGTTCGGAAAGATTAGGAATAAAGGAAATAAATTAAATCTTTTTTTTTGGATTTTGAATTTTGTTTTTTATTTCTAAAAGAAAGAATCATAGAGAAGAAAATATTTTTGGATTTTGATTTGGTTTCCGTTTTTTTGAACTAAATAAGAAAGAAAAAATATTTTTTTTTTGGCTTTTGGTTTTGTTTTTTTTTTAATTATTTTTTGGGAAAAGACTTCCAGGAGAAAAAATACATATTTTTGAATCTTGGTTTGATTTTTTCTTTTGAATGAGAAGAAAATATATTTATTTTTTGAACTTCTATCTATTTTTATTTTTTTTGGAAATTTCAAAGGAAAAACTTCTAAAGAAGAAAGAAAATATTTTTGGATTTTTGGACTTTTATGTTGAATTTATGAAAGAAATACTTCGAAAGAAACGAGAAAATATTTTTGAATCTTGAATTTTCTTTTGAATTTTTGAAAGAAGAATGAAAATATTTTTGGATTTTGAGAGAGATTAAAAGAAAATATTTTTGTATTTTAAAAATTGGGGTCTAAAAGAAAGACTTTCGAAAGAAGAAGTAAAGGAAAATATTTTTAGATTTTTTGAAAATTGTGGGCCGGAACCAATGAGGTTTGTCTACATATCTCACATCCGGTGAAAATCAGACTCGTTCGCCCATTTTGACAGAACATGGGAAACATGACTTTTGAAAACAATCACTTATTTTCCTTCTCTCTTTTTTTTAGAATTTCGGTAGAGTTTCGGATTACCTACCTCTAGCTCTTGATTTTTTTTTCGATTTTCTTTTTGATTTTTTCTTTCCCAATTCTAGAAGACGGTCAACATGCAAGACGAATCAAACAAATGCGCAAGTAGCATGTAAGATGCATTAGGATGGTCTTTTAATTTTTGGGTACACCTGTCCTAGACAGACCGAACCCCTGTGTTGAGTCCCCGAAGTCAAATGCACGTGATGCAAACAAACGTTCCTACAAGGGATCCGACATGAGGCTATGTTATACTAGGTTTAAAAAACTAGGTGTATTTGTTCTAGACCTGGCTTACCCGATCGTACAGCTCAAGCCGAGGCGGGGCAACGTACCGGCAATACAGAAGCTTCACCTGTAACACCCCGTAAATTCGGCTTAGTTATGAATGAGCTAAAGGAGTAGTAAGGTTATATCTTGAACATGTGAAGTCCTATAAGGGTGATTATGGGTGAAAAGAGTTGTTTCAAAACCAAGATGGGTAGTGAGGTGCATAAGATTTGACAAAATCTACATAATTTGCAGAAGGTCTGTCTTCCAGCAGCATTTAAAGAAAATTAATAAGGAATTTGGGAAAATACAAAGCATGAAAGTTGTAGGCCATTGAAAATCTTTCCAACGACATGTTGTGCAACCAAAACAGAGCTCTGTGCAAAACGTTATGCCCGTTTTACAGAATGGTGTGTAACCACCACGGTCCTGTCGCGTTTTACCGCGACCGTGGTGGTGAGGTAGTGTCCTAGCGATTTACCGCGGTCGGGACTGCGGTTATGCAAACTGGGACGCGATGGCCAACTTGTGAAGTCGTTTTTTAGCCCTATTTCGTCCCCCACAGCCCCAAAACATAAAAACTTGCTCTAGAAAGTAAAGCTCTCAAAAACCTAACTCCTTAAGGGTCCCTACACCACCCAAGGTAAGTTCTAATGGTGATTCTAACTTAATTTCGATTTCCCAACATTTTATTAACATGGGTAAACCCTCCATATCATTAGATATTCGATAGGGACATTATTGTTAAGAGAAGGAAGCCTAGAACTCCAATTCAAAGGGTTTGAACCTCAAAAAGATAATGTCTTCACCCTCTAATTGATTCTAGCATTGGTTTAATGATTATAAATCCTAGTTCATGATATATGAGTTGTTGGGTTTGATATAAAAGCATGAACGATTATAGGTTTGGGGTGTTGATTATTGATTATTGGTTAAGAGTGTTGTTTACCTTATGGGTGATGAAGAATAATGTTGATTATAATCATTTGAGACTTTAGAATTTAACTAGGAACAAGAGAATGGGTTATGGGGTGTAGAGACATCATTAATAAGGACTATGAAGCTTTACTCTCACCAAGTGTTTGATAGGATGCTTAAGTGACCAAAACATGAGCATCATAACTAATATGGAATCCTTTGACTTGTATTGCTGTAGATTAAAGTTGAGAGGGTTGACAAACGTTGTATTACGCTCAAGGGCGGGAAGTTAAGGTATGTAAGGCTAACTCTTTATGTTTGGGAATGTCTATGATTCTCCCTATGTCCCATTCATTATGACCATTACCAGTTCCCTCAAAAAGTAACTATGCCTTAGTTCCCTGAATAGTAGTAGAACTTCTATTCTCTAGATGGCATAGTTTCATAATTATTCAATATTCTATGAGTTTCAGTTATGACAAATCAACTTATTATGAGTACCCATCTCAGTCTTATCCTACTCACTATTCCAGTACCATGTAACCCAGTATGGCTCATTATTTTAGTATCATGTACTGCAGTATGATTCTCAGTTCCTAATTTTTATATTCTTGAAAGTTGAACACCTGTATTTGGGCTTGAGGCTGCAATTTATGTTTTATGCATCTTTGGGCCTGAGGCCGCAGTTAGGTATACATATACTATGGGATCGTGTGGCACGCCGTCCACTTATATATATATATATATATATATATATATATATATATATATATATATATTGGGTCTGAGGCCGCAGTTTAATATTCAGTTAAACAGGTTGTTCATCATTCAGAAGAGGGAGTATTCTTATCCTTACTTCCTTGTTCAGTTATCGGTTTATTAGCTAGCAGTTCAGTTTCAGTTTCAGTATTTACAGTTCTTTTCATCAACTATTTTACATACCAGTGCAATTCAAATGTTCTGACGTCCCTTTTTCCCGGGGTCTGCATCTCGCGATGCAGGTAACGATTTTCAAGTTGACGATTCTGCTTGCTACGACATCTCGTATCAGCTGTTGGTGAGCCCCAGTTTTTCGGGGCCTTGTCTCTCTTTTGTTTTTGTCATTATAGTATTTCAGTTAATAAAGTATACCGGGGACCTTGTCCCGGTAAACAGTTAGCATTTTCAGTGTTCTTTAGAGGCTTCGTAGACTATAACCCAGTCAGTCAGATATTAGCAGGCTTTCATGTGTTAGCCTTGTCGGCTACATGTTTATACTTGCAGACCTTTTAGTATTTTCCGCATCTATGATATTTCAGTCAGACTCTTTAGTAGATTATCATGTTTTATATTTACCTCTAGCTCATAATTATACCACATGTTGATCCAACCATATATTTGGTTCACTCGGTCACATGCAGTCAGGCATCGTGTACCTTGTTACGCCTAAACTGTGGTTCGGGGCATGACAAAGCTTGGTATCAGAGCCCTAGGTTCAAGAGTCCTAGGGAGTCTATGAAGCCATGTCTAGTGGGGTCTCTTTTATGTGTGTGTGCGCGCCACACATGTAAATAGTTGACCACCAAGACATTTAGGATTGTTCCATTTCTTTCATACTCTAGATCGTGCAGTTAGAGCTATGCTTTCAGGAATCTTTCTAACCCATGTGAATTGCGTATTTCACAAGAATGCCTGCAAAAAGAAAGTACACCAGTAGGGCCTCAGCTACTAGCCAGGGGGCCACAACTAACGCTGCTCAGGAGGAGGACACTCCGGCCCAGGGGGTTGCACTGAGCTCAGTGCCCAATGCTTCAGACATGGATGTCAGGGGAGCTATCCAGTTGCTCACCTAGATTATTGCTACTCAGGCTCAAAGGCAGGGAACAAATGATGTTCATGGGATGGGTAGTTCCAGGTCTAGGGAATTCCTCAACATGAAACCTCTCATCTTCACAAGGTCCAAAAAGGATGAGGATCCGCAAAACTTCATTGATGAGGTTTAGAAGATATTTCGAGTGATACATGTTATGGACACTAGGGCAGCAGAGTTTGTTGTGCTAGCTAAAGGATGTTGCCAACACTTGGTATGAAACATGGGAAGAGTCCCGAGGGGAGGATGCGGATCCTGCAACTTGGATGGAGTTTGCAGATGTGTTCCTTGAGAACTTTCTACCCATTGAGGTCTTGGAAGCTAAGGCTTTAGAGTTTGAGAGACTTAGACAGAATGATATGAGTGTGAATGAGTACTACCTCAAGTTCGTCTCTCTGGCCAAGTATGCTCCAGAAATGGTATGTGATATGAGGGCCAGAGTTAGGCAGTTTGTGCTGGGGCTTTTAGATGATTTATTTGGTGATGCTAATATAGCTGCTCAGAATAATGACATGACCATCACTAAGATGGTTGCCTTTATTCAAGGGAACGAAGACGGGTTGAAGGAAGAAGAACGGCTACAGAGAGAGAAGGAGAGGGAATTCAGCAAGAGAGCTAAGTCTGCAGGAAATTTCAACCATTGGGGATCTCAAACAAGAGGCAATCACCAGTTTTTCAAGAAATCAAAATCGGGACCTGCTCCATCTTTAGCTAGTGCACCGGTTCAGAGGTCAAAGTTTAATAAGAAAAAACAGAATTTTAGAATAGCAGACCCACAGTCACAAGCTAGTGTGGGCTACAGAGTCCCTGGTTACCCTATTTGCAACACGTGTGGTAAGAGGCACCCAGGGTTGTGTCGTTTGGGCACAAATAGTTGCTTTGGGTGCGGTCAGCAGGGCCACTTCTTCAGGGATTGTCCATTGGCAAAGCAAAACAATGGAGGCAATGCAGCTCAGTCCACTAATTCAGCAGCCCATCATAACTCTCAGGCTCAGCAAGGGCACGGCCCAGCAAAGTCTAATAATGCAGGCAGTGGACGAAACCGCTTGTATGCACTGGTAGACCGTCAGGATATAGAGGCTCGTGGAGATGTTGTCACAGGTATGCTAACAATATTCACTTTTGATGTCTATGCTCTTATAGATTCGGGATCCACCCTATCTTATGTAACCCCGTATATTGCTAAGAAATTTGAGATAGCACCAGAAAAGTTGTGTGAACCCTTTGAAGTGTCCACTCCAGTTGGAAAATCAGCTATAGCAAGGTGTATCTATAGGGGATGTCCAGTCAAAGTGCATCATTGTCTTACTGTAGCAGACTTAGTAGAATTGGAGATGTTAGACTTCGATGTGATCATGGGCATGGATTGGTTAGAGTCATGTTATGCCACAGTGGGTTGTAGAACCAAAATAGTAAGTTTTGAATTTCTCGGTGAACCAGTCTTAGAATGGAAGGGTGATGCAGTAACACCTAGGGGTAGTTTTATTTCCTATCTTAAAGCCAGAAAGATGATCTCCAAGGGATATATCTATCACCTGGTTCGAGTAAAGGATGCAGATGCTCAGATCCCCACTCTCCAGTCAGTACAAATTGTAAATGAATTTCCAGAAGTGTTTCCCGAAGATCTCCCTGGAGTCCCTCCCGATAGAGAGATTGACTTTGGAATTGATCTACTTCCAGGCACTAAGCCGATATCTATTCTGCCTTATAGAATTGCTCCAGCAGAGTTGAAAAAGTTAAAAGTCCAGTTGAAAAATCTTCTAGATAAGGGATTTATAAGGCCAAGTGTCTCACCTTAGGGCGCACCGGTCTTGTTTTTCTGAAAGAAAGATGGGTCGTTGCGTATGTGCATTGACTATCGTCAGTTGAATAAAGTCACCATCAAGAACAAGTACCCTCTTCCCAGAATAGATGATCCATTTGATCAAGTTCAGGGTGCCCAGTGTTATTCCAAGATTGACCTCAGATCGGGATACCATCAGTTGAAGGTTAAAGAAGTTGATATTCAAAAAAATAGCTTTTAGGGCTCGATATGGGCATTTCGAATTTTTGGTAATGTCATTCGTTTTAACGAATGCACCAGCAGATTTCATGGACCTTAGGAATAGGGTCTTCAAGCCTTATCTTAATTAGTTTGTTATCGTGTTTATTGATGACATCTTGATTTATTCCCATAGCGAGACTGACCATGTAGAACATCTCAGAATTGTGTTGCAGACACTACAGGATCACAAGCTATATGCAAAATTTTCTAAGTGTGAATTCTGGTTGGAAGCAGTAGCACTTTTGGGCCATTTCATCTCAGGGGAAGGCTTGAAGGTGGACTTTTAGAAAATAGAGACAGTGAAGAATTGGCCTAGACCCACCTCCGTATTCGATATAAGAAGTTTCTTGGGTCTAGCAGGCCATTATAGGCATTTTGTAGAGGGATTTTCTTCTATCCTGTCCCCTTTGACTAGATTAACTCAGAAGAAAGTCAAGTTTCAATGGTCGGACGCCTGCGGGAAACGTTTTGAGGAGTTAAAAAAGAGGTTGACTTCAGCTCTAGTCCTAACACTACCGGAAGGAACCGAAGGGTTCGTTGTTTATCGTGATACTTCAGGGGTTGGTCTTGGGTGTGTATTAATGCAGCATGGTAAAGTCATAGCTTACGCGTCGAGGCAACTCAAGACTCACGAGAAGAATTATCCGACTCATGATCTTGAATTAGCAGCTGTTGTGTTTGCGCTTAAGATCTGGCGCCATTATTTGTATAGGGTACATGTTAACATTTTTACAGATCACAAGAGTCTCCAGTACATCTTCAAGCAAAGAGAATTAAATCTACGTCAGAGGAGGTGGCTCGAATTACTTAAAGATTATGATTTTAATATCCTCTATCATCTGGGGAGGGCAAATGTTGTAGCCGATGCTCTCAGTCGGCGTTCTATGGGAAGCTTAGCTCATGCTGAGGCAGATAAGCGAACTATGATGAAGGAAGTCCACCGTTTAGCAAGTCTAGGAGTTTGACTTTTGGACTCCGAAGATGGTGGTGTTGTTCTCCAGAAAAGGGCTGAATCCTCCTTAGTAGCCGAAGTTAAAGAAAAACAGTTTAGTGATCCCTACTTATTGCAGCTGAAGGAAGGAATTCACAAACACAAGACTATGGCTTTTGAACAAGGGGGAGATGATGGTACTTTGAGATACAGAGGCAAACTATGCGTTCCAGACGTAGATGGGCTCAGAGAGTGGATAATGTCAGAAGCCCACAATTCTAGGTATTCTATTCACCCAGGTTCCACAAAGATGTATCATGATCTTAAGGAGGTTTATTGGTGGAACGATATGAAAAAGAATATAGCAGACTTCATGGCTAAGTGTCCAAATTGTCAGTAGGTGAAAGTCGAACACCATAGACCTGGCGGTTTAACCCATAATATAGAAATTCTCATTTGGAAATGAGAGATGATAAACATGGACTTCATAATATGTCTACCTCGCTCGTTCCAAAAGCATGATTCGATTTGAGTGATTGTAGACCGACTTACCAAGTCAGATCACTTCTTGCTAGTGAAGACTACAGATTCGGCCGAGGATTATGCCAAGTTGTATATCAAAGAAATTGCCCGATTGCATGGGACTCTTTTGTCCATTATCTCAAATTATGGTGCTCAGTTCACAGCAAACTTTTAGAAATCCTTTCAGAAGGGATTAGGCACAAGGGTGAACCTCAGCACCGCCTTTCATCCTCAGACAGATGGACAAGTAGAACGCACCATTCAGACTCTTGAGGATATGTTAAGGGAATGTGTTATTGATTTTAAAGGTAATTGGGACGATCATCTACCACTCATTGAGTTTTCTTATAATAATAGCTATCACTCTAGTATCAAGATAGCACCGTACGAAGCTTTGTATGGGTGAAGGTGTAGATCACCAATTGGTTGGTTTGAAGTCGGAGAAGCGGAGTTGTTAGGACCCGATTTGGTCTATCAGGCTATGGATAAAGTCAACTTGATACAAGGCATTTGAAGACGTCTCAAAGTCGCCAAAAGTCCTATTCTAATGTGCGGCGTAGAGATTTAGAGTTCCAAGTAGATGATTGGGTGTTTCTGAAAGTATCGCCCATGAAAGGCGTTATGAGATTTAGGAAGAAGGGGAAACTTAGTCCCCGCTATATTGGTCCATATAGAATTCTGCGAAGGATCGGCATGTGGCTTATGAGTTAGAATTGCCACAAGAACTAGCTGTTGTACACCCAGTGTTTCATGTGTCCATGTTGAAGAAATTCATGGGAGACCCGTCACTTGTGGTTCCTACAGAGATTATAGGGGTTAAAGACAGCCTGTCTTACGAAGAAATTCCAGTGGCTATTCGTTATCGTCAAATACGCAAGCTCAGAACTAAGGAAATTGCTTCAGTAAAAGTGCTTTGGAGGAATCAAAAGGTTGAAAAGGCTACATGGGAAGCCGAGGAGGACATGAAGTCCATATATCCCCATCTCCTTGAAGAGCAAAAGGAAAATGTGGAAGGTAATTAACCTTTCCATTCAGGTCTTATATTATAATCTCTATGTCCTGCAGTATTTACTCAACTTATTATGTAATGATCACATGCTCATCCAGTTTAATATACATGTATTCATGATATTTTAGTATTAGCATATCTCCATCACACCCGTTTAATGTCCATAGATAGTCGTAGTTGCAGCCGGGACCATCATTGGAGGACGAATAATTCCAAGGGGGAGATAATGTAACACCCCGTAAATTCGGCTTAGTTATGAATGAGTTAAAGGAGTAGTAAGGTTATATTTTGAACATGTAAAGTCCCATCGGGGTGATTATGGGTGAAAAGAGTTGTTTCAAAACCAAGATGGGTAGTGAGGTGCACAAGATTTGACAAAATCGACTAAGTTTGCAGAAAGTCTATCTTCCAGCAGAGTTTATAGAAAATATATAAGGAATTTGGAAATATTTAAAGCATAAAAGTTGTAGTCCATTGAAATATCTTTCCAACAATATATTGTGGAGCCAAAACGGAGCTCTGTGCAAAAGTTTATGCTCGTTCTACCGAATGGTGTGTAACCATCGCGGTCCTGCCACGTTTTACCGCGACCGTGGTGGTGAGGCAGTGTACCAGCAATTTACCGTAGTCGGGACCACGATCGCGCCAACTGGGACACGGTGGCCAACTTGGGAAGTCATTTTTAGCCCTATTTCGTCCCCCACAGCCCAAAAACATAAAAACTTGCTTTAGAAAGTAAAGCTCTCAAAAACCTAACTCCTTAAGGTCCCTCCACCACCCAAGGTAAGTTCTAATGGTGATTCTAACTTAATTTCAATTTTCTAACATCTTATTAATATGGGTAAACCCTCCATATCATTAGATATTCGATTGGGACATCATTGTTGAGAGAAGGAAGTCTAGAACTCAAATTCAAAGGGTTTGAACCTCAAAAAGGTAATGTCTTCACCCTCTAATTGATTCTAGCATTGATTTAATGATTATAAATCCTACTTCATGAGATATGAGTTGCTGAGTTTGATAGAAAAGCATGAACGATTATAGGGTTGGGGTGTTGATTGTTGATTATTGGTTAAGAGTGTTGTTTACCTTGTAAGCACGTGATTTTTGGCCCTATATGAGAATTACTCCCAAAAATTCAAAAATAAAATGATTTTCTTTGGTGTGCAATTTTGTGATATTTTGAATAATTATTTGTAGTTGTCTGTGCGTGTTTATTTGCTAAATTAATAAAAAATACAAAAATATGTCGCATTTTGCATGTAGGATTTAATTCTATAATTGATAATAATTAAATTTGTTTTACAAAAATTAAAAATTACAAAAATAGGCATCGTTTGCATTTTTAGCATTTAATGTCCAAATATACAATTTTATGCTTAATCAATACTTAATTATGCGTTAATTGTTATTGGGAGTTAATTTGCACTTTTATAACTTAATTTAGTTCTTAATAATAGTTTAAGTATTTTTATAATTTAGTTTTAGAAAAATAAAAGAAGAAAAGAGAGCGAAAATATAAAGAAAATCGGAATTAGGCCTCTTCTTCAACTTCAAGCCACAGGCCCAAAAAATGGCCCAATCTTCCCTACGACCCAGTCCATTTCGAACTGGGTCGACCCAGTCCATAACCCAACACCCCTATTATTTTACAAACAAAATAAAACAAAAAAAAAAAAAAAAACCCTAAAAATACCTAAGCATCCCCCCCCCATTTCTCCTTCTTCTTCCCCAAACTCAAAAAAACACCTCCCATGGCTTCCCTTTACTTTCTTCTTCGTCCACACAAACACCCTCGCATCCAAACGACCCCCCCGTCATCCATTAAAACCACACAACCACCTTCAAGCTCGAACTCGACAACCATAGTCGCCATTGCTGCGTCTTCATTATCAACGACCAGTCTGTCGACTCCCTTTCACCATCATCGTTTCCACTGCAGAACCAGTCCTCAACTTCACGTCCCAACAGTCCACCTACTTCTCACGCTACTGCTACTGTTTCATCTTCTTTGTTTCGTCAACTTCGAACTGGGTGGTCGAAAATCCGAGCTCCAGCCATGGATGCTGCTCGCGCTACTGCTACTGTTTCATCTTCTTTGTTTCGTCGACTTCGAATTGGGTGGTCGAAGGTCCGAGCTCCAGCCATGGATGCTGTTCGCGCTACTGCTCCTGTTTCGGCGTCAAGCTGCGTTTGCTTCAAACGCTTCACGGCTCGCGCTACTGCTACTGTTTCATCCTTTTTGTTTCGTCGACTTCGAATTGGGTGGTTGAAGATCCGAGCTCCAGCCATGGATGCTGTTCGCGCTACTGTTACTGTTTTATCTTCTTTGTTTTGTCGACTCCGAATTAGGTGGTCGAGCTCCCGAGCTCCAGCCATGGACGCGGCGGCGCTTCACTGCTGCGTATTGTCATTGACGACTCCATGAGTCATGTTTGTTGCTCACCATCGTATTCTTGTTGATGACGCAAGGCAGTCCGGTTAAAGTCTGGCAAAGTTCGAAGGTTTATCGTCGAATCGAAATCCTTCGTCGAGCTTTACATGATGAGTTGTTTGGTCGAAGTTTGTCGAAACAGTCCGTACATATTTCGTGTCGATCCGGTTAGTAGATTTTGAGTTTTATTTTTTTTCGTGTTTCGTTTTGATATTTCTCGAATCTAAAATCGGTAGATATTTGATTTTTTGGTTTTGTTTATGTTCATATGTTTTGTTGAATTAATTTTCAGATTTCAAATGGAAATTTAATTAGTGGTTTTTCATGTTCATTTCATGTTTGTTTTATGGTTTAGGTAAGAATTTGTTAGTTTGATTGTTTGTTAGATTCAAATTGAAATTTAATTGATTATTTCTTCAATTTGTTTCATGTTGTTATATATTTTCCAGAAATTATTAATGTTGGTTTAATCATTTAATTTGTCATGTTTGTTGTTTTAAAATAGACTCATTCATGTTCATACTTTGTTTGATTGTTCTTGAATCCGAAATTTGTATAGTTTGATTTTTTGTTTATCACTTATGATTATTTTTTTTATTTGTCTCATAATCTTGTTTAAGTTTAATATAAGAATTGTTTGTTGTAATGTTGTTAGAGTTGATTTTAAGTTCAATATGATTGAATTTAGAAATCTTCATACTTTGTTTGTTGTTGGTGTTGAATCCGAAAATAGGATTGTTTGTTGCTAAAATATTGTTCAATCAAATTTTAGTTGTTCTTGGTTGTTCAATTTGTGTTCATGTGATTTGTTGTTGAAATATTGTTAAAATCATGTTCATATGATATTGTTGTTATGATGTTCATCCGTGTTCATATTGTTGTTTGAACATTGTTAGAAATTGATCATATTGTCTATATTTTGGTTAAGTTTGATTAATTGATGTGTTATAGCTGATGGGTAGTTTGGTAAATTTGTAATACGTTCAGGGGTAGTTTGGTAATTTCAGTAAGGTCGGAAGGGGTAGTTTAGGAATTGTACATTTTGTAATTGTTTATTTGAAGCATGGGGGACAAAATGAAATGGGGTGGGTTGTGATATGATTATTTAATATAAAGGGGGGACAAGATTTAAATTAAAGGGGAATCTTGCATTATTTTAAATAAAGCATGGGGGACAAAATATAATGGGGTGGTGTGATATATTTATTTAATGTAATGGGGATGAGTGGGAAGATAATGGGTTTGGTAGAGAAAGGGATTGATTTTAATTGATTAAAGGGATGAGATATATATATGTGAAGTCTGGACACAAGAAAGAAAAGACAGACAGGAAAAAAAAAAGAGATTGAAAAAAAGCTGAACATTTATTCCGAAAAAAAAACATTGAAACTCTCAAGAAAAGAAAAACATACAAAGAAAAAAAAAGTTGAAAATTAGAAGAGAAAGTAGTACACACCTAATAAATATTCTGGTATATAGGTGTAGAAATTAAGGGTTGAAGATTAACTAGACTTTCAAAAATCTGAAAATTTCCCTTGGTTTCTGTCCATTATTTTCGTCATTCCTGGATTTTATTTTGAATTTTTCAAAGCTGTCACTGGGATTTTCGTTGATTGGTTATTGCTGGTTATTGTTGTTGTTGCTGTGTTACGTATTACGTTGCTGACTTTCTTCTTCTTATATTGACAATATCAGGTACACAACTGTAATTTTGGCATTTTGCAAGCTGAAATGAAGAATGGAGTGTTAAATTTTTAATTTAGTTTAATTTAATTTTTTATATTGTATTTAGGTTATTCATGTATTATTATTCTGTAAATCACTGTCATCGGCATAACTAGGCATATTATAGCGACATATTAAATAACGCCTTTACCAGATTATTAGGAAATATATTTAAGCCTGATTGTTAATTAAAATTGTTTAAATAAAAAAAATAGAAGAAATAGCGTAAAAAATGGCGTTATTGAATCAGTTTGGCAAAAATTAACTAAGTTCCTTATTCATAAGGTTTTTCGTCAACGATAAGTTAATCCGAATCATGTAGTCAATTTCAGTTATAACATGAATTAGTTTGCGAACAAGTATTAGGACATGATGAATTAAAACAAAGTTAGTTAATGTTAAATTGTTTAAATTTTTTAGAAATATGATTTAGTACTCAAGTTTTTATTTTTATTTCTTTCAATTTTCAGTATTTGTAAATAATTAGTTTCAATAAGCTTAAGTCTTACTAACAATTTGAATTTTAATCCAACTATGGGATAATTAGTTTTTTTTTATTTTTATTTTTTTTTACTTTTCGATAATTCCATGTTGTATTTATGATTATAATTTTATTACTTTCTATTAATATTTGTTTTTCTCTTCTATTTAATATGTCATTTTCAAGAATGTAGATATTGATTTTATATTTATAAAAAACTTAGTAATAATAAAAAGGTAGTCATTAAAGGATATTCTTAAAGGATTTCGCTAAAAATAAATAGATAGTCTTACTAACAATTTGAATTTTAATCCAACTATGGGATAATTAGTTTTTTTTATTTTTATTTTTTTACTTCTCGATAATTCCATGTTGTATTTATGATTATAATTTTATTACTTTCTGTTAATATTTGTTTTTCTTTTCTATTTAATATGTCATTTTCAAGAATGTAGATATTGATTTTATATTTATAAAAACTTAGTAATAATAAAAAGGTAGTCATTAAAGGATATTCTTAAAGGATTTCGCTAAAAATAAATAGATGTAAATAATACAAATTTATAGGATTCTCCAATCTTATTTATTTATTTAATTATTTAAAAAAAATTACTTAGAATTTGGGATGGATTGTTTAGTGAATTTCACTTCCTTCCCCAAAGATAATGACGCGCTAGACTCTTTAGGCGCGATTTAATTAATTTTACCTTCTTAAACTCGGATGCGCATTTCATGCGACCCAAATCTAAATCCTAAAACATCAAATAAAATATGTTTCGTATTGTGGGTGCATTTCATGTGACACAATCCAAAGATATGTTTTAAGCGATGTTCACATTCCTAAAAAATAATAATTATAATAATAAAGCGGTAAAAGATAAAATTTGCACATGGTTCATAATTGTATTAAAAATCAGATAAATAAGCCGAATATAACAATTGAGCGACCGTGCTAGAACCACGGAACTCGGGAATGCCTAACACCTTCTCCCGGGTTAACAGAATTCCTTATCCGGATTTCTGGTACGCAGACTGTAATATAGAGTCATTCTTTTCCTCGATTCGGGATTAAAATTGGTGACTTGGGACACCCTAAATCTCTCAAGTGGCGACTCTGAAATAATTAAACCAATCCCGTTTCGACTGTCCTTTAATTGGAAAAAACTCCCTACGCACCTCGCGAGGGCGGAAAAAGGAGGTGTGACAGCTCTGGCGACTCTGCTGGGGATATTAACCCAGAACCAGTGGTTCAGGGTTAGAAATTCGAGCTCATATAAATTGTTATATTTGGTTTTATCTGATTTTTACATGTTTGAGCCTAATGTGCTAAATGCTGCTTTTACCGCTTTGATATTACATGAACTGTGTATAAATTGTGCCAAAACTCATCTCCTCTCTGAGTCTTCTAAATCATCAAGAAGGGTGTACTTCGTACGACTTCTTTTCTGTATAGTGTAAAATCCCAATTTAGAACGAGGTTCGGACAAGTTGCTAAGCCGGTGAAGCTTCTGTATTCCCGGTACGCTACCCCCCTCGGCTCGAGCTGTCCGCTCGGGTAAGCCAGGTCTAGAACAAACACCCAGGTTCTGAACCTAGTATAACAAAACCACATGTCGGACCCCTAGTAGGAACGTTTGTTTGCATCACGTGCATCTGACTTTGGAGGCTCAACACAGGGGTTGGGTCTGTCTAGGACAGGTGCACCAAAAATGAAAATGACATCCTGATGCATCTTATTTGTTTTATGTGCATTTATTTGTTCGGTCTTGCATGTTGACCGGCTTTTGAGTCTCGGGAGTGTAAAAAATAAAATAAAATAAAAATAGCAAGTGGAAAGTTATTTGATTAATTTAGAAAAATCAGTGTCCAAGTACTGTCGAAATGCTGCCGAATTTTTTTAAAAAAAAACATATATATTTTTACTTTTAGAATTGTTGGTTTGCCTAGAAAGCAGAAAGTGTGTAGGAATAAGTCTTTTATTTTAATTTGCTTTATTTTTTTAAAAAAAAAATGAAAAAGGAAAATAGTTTTTTTTTTTATATAAAAGAAAAAGGAAAAGTTTGTTTGTTTTCAAAAAAAAATTAGTTAGTTTATAGCCTGAACTACGCGGGTATGATTCTCACCGGATGTGAGATCAGAGGCAAACCTCTTTGGTTTCGGCTCACCATATTCAAAAAAAATCCAAAAATATTTAACATTACTCACTTCTTTAGAAAGTTTTTCTTTTAGACCTCAAATTTTTTTTTTAAAAAAAATATATATTTCCTTTTAATCTCAAAATCCCAATTATTTGTTTAAAAGATATTCAAAATAAAATTCAAAAATATTTTTACTGTAGTATTTCTTTCATAAATTCAGAATATTGGTTCAAAAATATTTCCTTTCTCCTTAAGAGTTTTTTTTCAAGAAAAAAAAATTAAAATCCAAAAAATATTTCTTTAGAATATAGATAGTTTTTAAGTCAAATAAAAGTTTTTCCTTCTTTAATCACTATAATAAATGTGCAGGATGAGCACAAGTCAAAATGAACCATTCTCAGTGTGTAGCGAGGTCCCTTCGCAACTCCACATGTGGTGGAATGATATGGGAAAGGATAGTATAAAGATAGTGGAAAGAGTTTTGGGAGGTTTTGTCGATCTGTTAAATATCAAGCCAAGGACAGATATCATCGAGGCTCTAATACCGTTCTGGGACCCAACACGCAACGTGTTTCGTTTTGCTGACTTTGAACTTTCACCTACACTAGAGGAAGTCGCCGGATATGCGGGGTTGAATGGGAAACTAAGAGGGCAGTATTTACTTTCACCAAGACCAGTATCTCCGCACGCGTTCTTGGATTTGCTAAGCATTAGTCGGAAGGTACAGAATGATGATTTGTCGAAGGGATGTTGTACTCTCCAATTCTTGTATCAACGGTACGGAATTCCTCAGGGTTTGGAAGAACCAAACCTCGGATTAATTCACACTGGGAACAGAATCAAGTGGGAAGCAAGACGTACTTTGGCATTTATCACAGCATTTCTGGGAGTTGTGGTCTGTCCCCGCAAAGATAAAAAAATAGAGATAGGCCTTGTAGGGATGGCCGATGTTGCAATCAAAAGAACCGACAGTACTGTGGTTCCTTTGATTTTGTCCGAAATCTACCGAGCTTTAACTATATGCCGAGAAGGAGGCAAGTTCTTTCAGGGATGCAATCTGTTACTCCAGCTGTGGATGCAAGAACACCTCCATCACCGAGTGGGATACATGAACCACGGGTTGACTGAGAGAAACTGCATTAGCGGCTTTGAGAAACGAATGACAGGCGTCATATTTCCCGAAGGCGTCGAAGCATGGCTTGCACAATTGAGGTCAACAACAGCCGACCAAGTTGAATGGGCATTTGGGTGGTTGAATGATACTGAGGTAATATACATGGCGGCCGAGGAATGTCATGTTCTTTTGATGGGACTTCGTAGCATCCAACCATATGCTCCTCATCGGGTACTGCGCCAACTAGGAAAATTTCAGGTAATTCCCACTGATGAGGATCTAAGCAAGCACGCCATTGAGTTGAGTCCAGGAGTCGTGTTCCCCGAAGGAAAAATTAGAAAGCTGTGGCACGAATGTAGATTCCTTGAACCCAAGACTATGGTTCGAGAGCTGGCTAAGGGTGAGGTAGACCCAAAATACGATGTTTGGTTCGGGAAAAGGTTCCAGATTCGTCAGAGGCCTGCCAAAAGAGCTCACGTCCAACAATTTACGGATGATTCGCAGGAACAGTGGGGCTAGTTAGTGAGAGAGGAAGGCTACCGGGTTGAAATCGGGAAGCTGAAGCGACAAATTGAAAGGCTTATGTTTGAAAACAACGTTCAAGTAGCCTCAGAGCAGGGTGAGAAGAACAAATTAGCCAAAGAAAACCAGGCACTGAAAGCCCGAATTCGCCAAGTCAGTAAGAGTGATAGCGACCGACAGAAACGTCGATCTGATGAAAGGTTGATAGCGGAATTGAGAAATCAAGTCAGCCAAAGCCGAGAAGACTTGGAGAGATCCCAGGCTTGTATAACAAGAATGCGGGTCAGGTGGGCTACAGTTACAACATCACGGAGAGAGCACCTATGGCAAGTAAAAAGGGACTACGAAATGAGTGTTGCGACATTGAGAGAGATAAACTCCATTCTCAATAATCGGGTCCTCAAACAAGCCCAGGATGCTAGAACATATAGAGAACACTGCCATGAGTCGATAGCCCGGATGGAAGAACAAATGGAGAGGTTCCAAGAGCAGCTCATTGACAATACTCGAATATTGGGACTAAAGAATCAACGGATAGAACAGCTGTGCATAGAGAGGGATAGAATCAAGGGTAGGATCAATGATATAGGGCGCTATATCACCACAAAGTGCCTAACATGTGAAGAGATGCCTCGTGATGTCCTATTTGCCTCAATCATGGGTTATGTCCATCAGATCATGGAGGAACTAAAAAGCTTGCAAAGAAGCCTGGCCCCCAAGCCCGCGGAAAGGCCGAATGATGCCTCGCGGGCACCAAAATTCAAAGCTTTAATGTATCCCTAGTTCAATCTTGCACTTGTTTGTTTTTCGAGTCTGTTGTCTACCCATATGTTTTTTTTCTTTTCTTCAAACATTCTCAAGAAAAATTTATATATATATATATATATATATATATATATATATATATATATATATATATATATATATATATATATATATATATATATATATATATATATATATAAAGTCTGTATTTTTTGTTTTTTTGTGATGGCTTGTAATAGCATTATTTTGAGTAATAAAAAAAAGCTTTGGTCTTATGGCACGAATTACGCTTGGTCTGATTCGTGCGGGGTCACGATACGTAGGCAATCTCTATAGGATTCGACCGTAATTAAAAAAAAGAAAAAAAAAGAAGAAGAATATATATTTGTCAGAGCAAAAATAAGCCAGGATGATGCATGCGGTCAGAGCAAAAGCATGTTAGAAATGATTAACTGCCTAGGAGCATTGCATCCCCCTAACGTGCAATTACAATATCTGTTAAGACTCTAACACTGACAAGTTTGTTGTTTTTCCAATCAATATCAGTTAGTTGTTAGAGCGTACTGGCACCGTACCATTATCAGACAAGATCAAAAGGTCCTATACCAGAAAGCATGACTAGGTCAAACAACAGCGTTGAGTCAGAAAAAACTGCCAATCAGATGCTGAAAGAAGCCCTGGAGAAAATGGAAAAAATGAGGCTAGAAATGAATGAAATGCAGATAGCCTTAGCTAGAGCCCAGAAGGGGCAAGAATTACCCGTTACTCCTACCCTCCAACCAACACACACGCCGAAATACCCCTCTCCCGGTCCTTCAACAAGTTTCCCAAGCCATCACTATTATCAGGGAAGAGAGGCTTATGATTCCCAAGCTCCACCACCCACTCAAAACCCTCCTCCACCAAATGTTCCCGTCTTTGTGGCACCTCCCCCAGCCCCATTGCACAGATCATCTAGTGAGCCACTGTTTCAGGCTCACGATACACAATACTACCCCCTGAACTCACATTCAAAGCACCCGAGCCACATACCTATAATCCCCACTTTGAGGTCCCGGCGGAGATTGAAAAGCCGGCTAAGAGCCCAGAGCAGGACGAGGTGATGCGGAAATTTAAAAGCCTGGAGCAATCCTTCAGGAACATACACAGGTTAGGTAACCAAGTCAGCGTGGCTTACAAGGATCTATGCCCTTTCCCTGACGTTCAATTACCAGCAGGGTTCAAAATGCCCAAGTTCGATTTATACGAAGGGCATGGTGATCCTATGGCACATCTACGAGGTTTTTGTAGCAAAATGAGGGGAGCAGGGGGCAAAGATGAGCTATTAATAGCTTACTTTGGCCAGAGTTTGAGCGGGTCGGCGTTAGAGTGGTATACAAGACAAGATCCGAGCAGGTGGTACACCTGGGATGACTTGGCACAGGCTTTCGCAGGACATTTCCAATACAACCTTGAGATAGTCCCAGACCGTCTCACATTGTTAAAGCTCGAGAAGAAACCCGGAGAGAGCTTCCGGGAATTTGGGTTCCGATGGAGAGAACAGGCAGCCAGAGTTGATCCCCAATGAGAGAAGGAGAAATGGTGGATTACTTCTTACAAACTCTCGAGCCAACTTACTTTGGTCACTTGGTGACGTCAGTTGGCAAATCATTTAATGAAGTTGTGAAAATGGGAGGTATGATAGAAGAGGGACTTAAGTCCAATAAGATCCTGAGTTATTCCGTAATTAAGGCAACAACTCAGGCCATTCAGAGCGGCACGAGAGGTGCGCTAGGGAAGAAAAGGAGAGAGGAGGTCACGACATTAGAGGCCGACAATTGGTCCAGATCTAGAGGTCCTTCCCCTCATTACCAACCCAGACCCCATCGTCTAAACTACCCACACATTCCAAATTACCCTCCACAACCCTACTACCAACCACAAGAACAACATTTCACCGTCCATCAAGCCCAGACATACACCCAACCTCCGGTTCGCCCACAATGGCGCGCGCCGGTTCCCCACAGTACATACCCACCTCCACATAACACATACCCACCACCACAAAACACCTATCCACCACCAAGAGCCTACAGGAACCCTCCAGGGATGGGTTTCAGGGGAAATCCGGCCGCCAGAAATGAAAGATTGCAGAGGCAAAGAACTTTTACTGAGTTGGGGGAAACTTATATTGCCTTGTTCCACAAATTGAGGCAGTTGGGTTTATTAAATCCTGTTGAGCCTAGATTACCAAATCCCTTACCCCAAAATATGGATCACTCGGTAAGATGTGAATATTGTTCGGGAGCTCCCGGACATGATACCGAGAAATGTTGGAGGCTGAAACATGCAATACAAGATCTTATTGATACCAACAAGATCGAGGTACAGGCACCGGAGGCACCCATCATTAACCAGAACCCATTGCCAAAGCACCCTGAAGCCCACATGATCGAGCTTGTGTACGAAGGAGGGGAGCCGAAGAAACCCCCACAGACAGTGATGATGATCCGTGCCACTCCAAAAGAAAAATCGATCAATGAGGAAGCAGGGGTACAGTTGAAGGGGGAAGATGTCAAGCCAGTGGTGATATTGGGGAAGAATCCATCTGCCGCTACAAGGAAACCAGAACCAGCCAAGTTGGTAATAACGGGAGCATCATCTGCACCCGTGGTTGTTGTGAAAGGGGTCTGCAGGGAACCGGTCATCATAAAACCAGTAGTCCAAACACCAATGATTGATAGCAAGGTTGTGCCTTGGAAGTATGAGAAGGCAGTGGTGATGTACAAGGGACAACAAGTGGAGGAGAATAGTTGTGAGGCGCAGGGACTGACTCGATCAGGACGGTGTTTTGCTCCGGCGGAGTTGAGAAGACCCAATCCAGCTGCAATAAAGAAACCTGTGTCAGAAGAAGAAGCTGTGGATTTCTTAAAGAAGATGAAAGTGCAGGATTACTCCGTGGTCGAATAGTTGAAGAAAACACCGGCCCAGATCTCACTGCTATCATTATTAATCCATTCGGATGAACATCGTCGGGCCCTGATGAAGATACTGAATGAAGCTCATGTGCCCAATGAGATTTCTGTAAATCACCTGGAAACGATTGCCAAAAAAAATTTCGAGGTGAACAGGGTAACATTTTCAGATGATGATCTGCCAGTGGAGGGCACGGAGCATAATAAAGCTCTCTACCTAACTGTCAAATGTGAAGATTCGGCAGTTACTCGGGCATTAGTGGATAACGGCTCAAGTGCCAATATTTGTCCATTATCCACCCTGAACCAATTGAAGATCGACCACGGAAGAATCCAAAAGAATAGCATTTGCGTCCGAGGATTTGACGGAAATGGAACAGCCACCGTGGGGGATATTGTACTTGAGTTGACCATCGGTCCAGTCCAGTTTACCATGGAATTCCAGGTATTAGATGCTACGGTATCTTATAACTTTCTGTTGGGACGACCGTGGATCCATGCAGCCAAAGCAGTGCCATCCACCTTGCATCAGATGGTCAAGTTCGAGTGGGATAGACAAGAGGTCGTGTTGCACGGCGAGGACACTGCGTGCATCGTAGGAGGCGCCATTGTACCCTTCATAGAGACCAATGATGACAAAGGTCCCTGGGTCTACCAGATTTTTGATGCAGTGTCGGCAAACAAGATCCCCGAGGGTGAAATCATTCAGCATCCTAGGATAGCTTCCGCAACGGTTATTATGGTTTCAGAAATGCTGGGTAATAGGTTTATGCCAGGAAAAGGCTTGGGAGCTGAACTTCAGGGAATTGTTCAACCTGTTTCCTTGCCCAAGAATTTGGAGACCTTTGGGTTGGGGTTCAAACCGACTGCGGCAGATGTAAAACGAGCGCGGAAAATGAAGAAGAAAGTTTGGTTTCTTCCCAAACCTGTGCCACGTCTCTCAAGATCTTTTGTTAGAGCAAGCGCCAAGGGGTCACCAGTCCCGAAAGTTCTCGGGCCATTGATTGGGATTGACGGGGATCTGAATCAGAGCTTCGAAAGATTGTTCACTGATGTCAATATGGTAGAAGTCGGAGAGAGTTCCAGCGGAACAGACATACAGTTTATGGGGCCTGAGGCCAAAACCAACAATTGGACGGTTACTCCTCTTCCTACTCGGGGAGAGTCCTGGTAGTAGGCTTTGATTTTTGCTTTCTTATTTTTCGGATTATTCAGGGTGTAATCCAAATCTTATTTTATCTTGTAAAAGTGTGAACCATGTTATCCCGCATTTTAATAAAATTCTTTTCTTGTCTCATTTTAATTTTGTTTTATTCTTTTCTCTTTCTGAACAGTTCTCTTTTTACTGGTTCTAATGACATGGCATGCACGACGGATCTTTGACCTAGTCTAATAAATCAATCTGACTCTGATTTAATGATACAAGAGATCGATTATGACGACGAGTCTGAATATGATGAGGATAAAGCCTTCGAAGAAATAAATCGAGAACTATGCCAATTTGAAGAGAAACCCAAGCCTAATCTGAATGACACCGAGGCTGTAAATCTAGGGGATGCGGATAATGTCCGAGAAACCAAAATCAGCATCCACATTGAGCCTGGCATCAGGGAAGAATTAATCAAAGCACTCATTGAGTTTAAAGATATTTTTGCATGGTCGTATGACGACATGCCGGGTTTAAGCACCAAGCTAGTGGTTCACAAATTGCCCATTGACCCGACATGCCTTCCCGTCAAGCAGAAACTGAGGAAGTTCAAGACAGATATGAGTGTGAAGATTAAAGAAGAAGTAACCAAGCAGCTGCAAGCAAAGGTTATTCGGGTCTCTCGATATCCTGATTGGTTGGCTAATGTGGTGCCAGTATCAAAGAAAGATGGGAAGATCAGGGTATGCGTCGACTACCGTAATCTGAACAAGGCAAGCCCAAAGGATAACTTTCCATTGCCCAATATCCATATCTTGATCGACAATTGCGCCGGGCGAGAAATCGGCTCCTTTGTCGATTGCTACGCTGGGTATCATCAGATTTTGATGGATGAAGAAGATGCGGAGAAAACAGCTTTCATTACGCCATGGGGGACTTATTGTTATCGGGTAATGCCATTCGGTTTGAAGAACGCTGGGGCAACGTACATGAGAGCAATGACTACTGTGTTCCATGATATGATACACAAAGAGATCGAAGTGTACGTAGATGATGTGATCATCAAATCCAAGCGTCAGGAAGACCACGTAGCAGACCTTAGGAAGTTTTTCCAAAGACTTCGAAGGTATGACATTAAGCTCAACCCAGCCAAATGTGCATTTGGTGTTCCATCTGGAAAGCTGTTAGGATTTATCGTCAGTCGGCGAGGCATTGAGTTGGATCCGTCAAAGATCAAATCCATCCAGGAATTGCCGCCACCGAGGAACAAAACAGAAGTAATGAGTCTGTTGGGAAGGTTGAACTATATCAGCAGATTCATCGCTCAGCTCACAACAACTTGTGAACCCATCTTTCGATTGCTGAGGAAAGATGCCGCGATAGAATGGACGGCAGAATGTCAGGAGGCATTTGACCAGATCAAAGGTTATTTATCCAATCCACCTGTATTGGTTCCACCTGAGTCGGGGAGACCATTAATCCTTTATCTAACGGTCCTGGATCATTCGTTTGGTTGCGTGTTGGGTCAACACGACATCACAGGAAGAAAAGAGCAAGCCATCTATTATCTCAGCAAGAAGTTTACAGTCTATGAGAATAAGTACACCCAACTTGAGAAGACATGTTGTGCTCTAACTTGGGTAGCACAGAAGTTTAAGCATTATCTGTCGTCACATACTACATACCTTATTTCACGTCTGGATCCATTAAAGTATATTTTCCAGAAGCCTATGCCCATAGGAAGATTGGCAAAATGGCAGATATTACTCACAGAGTTCGACATTGTCTATGTGACGAGGACGGCCATGAAAGCTCAAGCATTGGCCGATCACTTGGCTGAGAATCCTATTGATGAAGAATACGAGCCTTTGAGGACGTATTTTCCTGATGAAGAAGTGATACATATAGAGGAGTTAGAACTGAATGAGGAACCAGGGTGGAAGCTTTTCTTTGACGGAGCTGCTAATGCAAAAGGAGTTGGAGTAGGAGCAGTACTTATTTCAGAAACAGGACATCACTATCCTGTTACAGCTCAGCTACGTTTCTATTGTACCAACAACATGGCTGAATATGAGGCATGTATTTTGGGCCTACGATTGGCTGCAGACATGGATGTTCAGGACGTCTTGGTCTTGGGAGACTCGGACCTCCTAGTACATCAGATCCAGGGTGAATGGGAAACACGGGATTTGAAGCTTATACCATATCGACAATGTTTGCACGATCTGAGCAAGCGATTTTGATCAGTGGAGTTCAGACACATCCCGAGAGTTCACAATGAGGTTGCCAATGCTTTGGCCACTTTAGCATCGATGTTGCACCATCCAGACAAAATCCATGTTGACCCATTGTATATTCAGGTTCGTAATCAGCATGCCTACTGCAACATAATAGAAGAAGAAATGGATGGCGAGCCATGGTTTTATGATATCAAGGAATACCTCAGGATGGGAATATACCCGGAGCAGGCAACCGGAGATCAAAAGAGAGCCATTCGACGACTGGCAAATGGATTTTTCCTCAGTGGAGGAATGTTGTACAAAAGAACCCCAGAGCTGGGATTGCTGAGATGTATTGATGCAGGTCAAGCCACGATAGTGATGACAGAGGTACATGCTGGAGTCTGTGGGCCCCATATGAGCGGATATGTGTTGGCAAAGAAGATTCTGCGAGCGGGATATTATTGGCTCACTATGGAGCATGATTGTATCAGTTTCGTACGAAAATGCCATCAGTGTCAGATACACGGAGATCTGATTCATTCTCCACCAACGGAATTGCACACAATGTCCGCACCATGGCCATTTGTGGCATGGGGCATGGATGTCATTGGGCCTATCGAGCCGGCAGCTTCGAACGGTCACAGGTTCATTCTGGTAGCCATCGATTATTTCACTAAGTGGGTTGAAGCCAAAACTTTCAAGTCTGTAACCAAGAAGGCAGTGGTGGATTTCGTCCATTCCCATATCATTTGTAGATTTGGGATCCCAAAAATAATAATCACGGACAGTGGTGCTAATCTTAACAGCAACTTGATGAGAGAAGTATGTGAACAGTTTAAGATTACACACCGTAATTCTACCCCGTATCGGCCCAAGGCGAATGGAGCAGTTGAGGCAGCCAACAAAAATATAAAGAAGATATTGAGGAAAATGATTGAAGGATCCAGACAATGGCATGAAAAGCTACCATTTGCGTTGTTAGGATACCGCACTACTGTTCGTACTTCAATAGGTGTGACTCCTTATTTGTTGGTATACGGAACCGAAGCAGTAATACCAGCAGAAGTTGAAATTCCTTCCCTTCGAATTATCGCTGAGGCCGGGATTGACGATGATGAATGGGTCAAAGCCCGACTAGAGCAGCTGAGTTTAATAGATGAAAAAAGATTGGCAGCAGTATGTCATGGCCAGTTATATCAGAAGAGAATGACAAGAGCATACAATAAGAAGGTGCGCCCCAGGAAATTTGAAGTAGGGCAACAAGTATTGAAACGGATCCTCCCACATCAGATTGAGGCAAAAGGCAAGTTCGCACCGAATTGGCAAGGGTCGTATATTGTGACCAGAGTATTATCCAACGGCGCTTTGCGTCTGACAGATGTTGAAGGAAGATGCGTCGACATGGCTATCAATTCTGATGCAGTCAAAAGATATTATGTGTAATTTCTTTTATTGTTTATTTGTTTGTTTGTACTTAGTGCTTATCGGATAATGAAATGACAGAGACAATTCTTTCTTCTATCCAAACACTTTTAACCTTTGCTTTACCCCTTTGAGCCATACTTATCTTTTTATACCCCTCTCTTGGAATCATTAATGAAAAAATGTATGAAAAAAAAACTTTTTGAAGGTCGCAAGAAAACAAAGGAGTCAGTGAACTACGTTCGACCTGATTCCTCAAAGAGGATACGTAGGCGCCTCACGGCTCGGTCATAAGGTAATAAAAAAAAGAAAAAAATCAAAAGAAAAATCCCCAAGTAAGAAAACTGGGGCAGAAATTATGTTTCTAAATTTTGAAAAAAAGGGAGTTTGATTCCAAGAGTTGTAATACTTTACCCATCAAAGTTATTTTGAATTTTATATCTTTTTCTTCTAAAACCTATATTGATATCCAAAAAAGACCTCCCGATCAGTATCCGAGAGGTGTTAAGATAGGCAAATGAAAACCAAGAATAAAACGTCGGTCCCTGACTGAATGAGGATCATGAATTGAAAGAATTTATAGCCAAAAGAATTCCCGGCAGAGATAAATCTTATCGGCAACACTCCAATCCCAAGCTAAAAAAATAAGATGAGAGAGTCTTATCGGCGAAAACCTTCACAGGCGCCATAAGGCGACGTAAGCTGAGAAATACAAAATGAGAGAGTCTTATCGGTGAAAACCTTCACAGGCACCATAAGGCGACGGGAGTTGTGAGAAATGAGAGAGCCTTGTTAGTGAAAACCCCGCGAAGGGCACTATGAGGCGACAAGATAGATTGACGGAAAAGATCCGCATTTTGCGAATAATTGGGCACCTATTTATCCCCAGCAAGTGAAGACATCAGAAAGCTTGATCGACACAAATAGACTGGGTTGATTAATCCGGAATGCACAACATGATCGTTGGAATCGGTTATATCACCCAGATAAGTTCATTTTTTCCACATCATTTGTTCGGAAAGATTTTCTCATTTTTCTATCTTTTCATTTCTTTGTTTAAAAGAATTTTTCTAGAAATTTATGTTTTAAGGAAGGTCTTTCAGAGCTTACAACCAGTTGCCAAAATGGTACAACATAAAAAGTGAAAAGGGCAGGCAAGAGACAAGGCAATAAGGCAAAAGACGTTGGTTGCTAGGCCGAATAATACTGTCCTAAAATGGCAAGGAAAGTACGGGGAAGAGCCGGAAAAAAAAAACATGTTGAGGAAATTGTAAGCCAAGTTCCAAGACGATCCCCAGAGTACTCCGGCCGAATATCGACCAAGCTACGAGGTGGTCGGACAACACAGAAGGGGAAGGGAAGAAAGGAAAATTCATCTTCGGCGAAATAACCTCCAGAAATTTTTGAGATACAAAATGGTGAAGGGATAAATGGAAAAACCATCCCCAGCAGAATGTTATCCCCAGCAATAACATCATCCCCAACAAGTTTTGAGAACGCCGAACAAGAATAAGGGAAAGGGAACAATCATCCCCATCAGGAGTGACATGACCACTCGCCATATTTCAAAAAAAAAAAAAAACTAACTAAATTTTCTTTGATTTGAACAGGAAAATAAAGTGTCGATGATGGCCTAAAGATACGCCATAAGAAAGATCGCCAGAATTGGGGCAGAAAATTTTCGGCCACAAGTGGAAATTTTCTCGGAGAATCGAGGAAACAAATTCAAATTATTCTTTACCAATTAGGCGCCCACCAGTATAATGCGGGAATATATTTCTGTCTTTTCATTTCATGTTCTAGGTCACCCACCAGTATAATGCGGGTATGCATTTATGTTTTCATTTCATGCTCTAGGTCGCCCACCAGTATAATGCGGGTATGCATTTATGTTTTCATTTCATGCTCTAGGTCGCCCACCAGTAAAATACGGGAATACTTTTCAGTTCTAGGTCGCCCACCAGTATAATGCGGGAATACATTTCAGTTCTAGGTCGCCCACCAGTATAATGCGGGAATACATTTCAGTTCTAGGTCGCCCACCAGTATAATGCGGGAATACATTTCAGTTCTAGGTCGCCCACCAGTATAATGCGGGAATACATTTCAGTTCTAGGTCGCCCACCAGTATAATGCGGGAATACATTTCAGTTCTAGGTCGCCCACCAGTATAATGCGGGAATACATTTCAGTTCTAGGTCGCCCACCAGTAAAATGCGGGAATACTTTATGTTCTAGGTCGCCCACCAGTAAAATGCGGGAATACTTTTAAGTTCTAGGTCGCCCACCAGTATAATGCGGGAATACATTTCAGTTCTAGGTCGCCCACCAGTAAAATGCGGGAATACATTTAAGTTCTAGGTCGCCCACCAGTAAAATGCGGGAATACTTTTAAGTTCTAGGTCGCCCACCAGTATAATGCGGGAATACATTTCAGTTCTAGGTCGCCCACCAGTAAAATGCGGGAATACATTTAAGTTCTAGGTCGCCCACCAGTAAAATGCGGGAATACATTTAAGTTCTAGGTCGCCCACCAGTATAATGCGGGAATACTTTTAAGTTCTAGGTCGCCCACCAGTAAAATGCGGGAATACATTTAAGTTCTAGGTCGCCCACCAGTAAAATGCGGGAATACATTTAAGTTCTAGGTCGCCCACCAGTAAAATGCGGGAATACATTTAAGTTCTAGGTCGCCCACCAGTAAAATGCGGGAATACATTTAAGTTCTAGGTCGCCCACCAGTAAAATGCGGGAATACATTTAAGTTCTAGGTCGCCCACCAGTATAATGCGGGAATACTTTTAAGTTCTAGGTCGCCCACCAGTAAAATGCGGGAATACATTTAAGTTCTAGGTCGCCCACCAGTATAATGCGGGAATACTTTTAGTTCTAGGTCGCCCACCAGTAAAATGCGGGAATACATTTCAGTTTTCCATTTCCAGGTCGCCCACCAGTATAATGCGGGTATACATTTCATTTCATGTCCAGGCACCCACCTGTATAACGAGAGGAATACTTTTCAGTCTTATACTGCAGATTTTGAAGTCAGTAACCCCACCGGAAGGCAGAAGGTTACAACAAGAATCCCCAGCAGGAAACAATAAAAATCCCAACACCGGAAGGCAGAAGGTGGCAACAAGAAGTCCCAGCGCAAATTCAAGCGCATGAGTCAAAAGAAAGAAAAGACGCGTCTTGATGAATCTGATGAAGATAATCGTTTCCCAAGAGGAACAGCCAAAAAGCTTAATGAAGAAAGCCATGTCCCCAGCGGACCGAACAAAATGACGAAAACTGGTATTAAAAAAAAAAAACCAAGGGCCAGAAGTCTTGGTAAAAAGGCACCAGAGGAAACACAAACCGACAAAAAGCAAGGCAACCGGAGCAAGGGGGAAAACAGATAAGATTCTGTAATTTCTAGCTTAGTCTAGCTTCTTATTTTTTTAGCATGGTGTAATAAGGAGGTCAGCAAACAGTAAAAGTAGCATGCAACAGCAGTAACTTTGCAGTCCCATGGTAGTCCCAGCTACCAAGACTTCCCGAACTACATTGACCTGATTCCTGTTTAGCCCAGGATATGTAGGAAACCTTTGAAGCAAAGGTTCGGTCAAATCTTTTTCAAAAAATGCTTCAACAGAGTACTCGGATGGGCAAAAATCGCTCGCTTTATCTTTGCACGAAAACCCTTCGTGTCTCCGGGCAAAGAGGGGCAGCTGTAAGCACGTGATTTTTGGCCCTATATGAGAATTACTCCCAAAAATTCAAAAATAAAATGATTTTCTTTGGTGTGCAATTTTGTGATATTTTGAATAATTATTTGTAGTTGTCTGTGCGTGTTTATTTGCTAAATTAATAAAAAATACAAAAATATGTCGCATTTTGCATGTAGGATTTAATTCTATAATTGATAATAATTAAATTTGTTTTACAAAAATTAAAAATTACAAAAATAGGCATCGTTTGCATTTTTAGCATTTAATGTCCAAATATACAATTTTATGCTTAATTAATACTTAATTATGCGTTAATTGTTATTTGGGGTTAATTTGCACTTTTATAACTTAATTTAGTTCTTAATAATAGTTTAAGTATTTTTATAATTTAGTTTTATAAAAATAAAAGAAGAAAAGAGAGCGAAAATATAAAGAAAATCGGAATTAGGCCTCTTCTTCAACTTCAAGCCACAGGCCCAAAAAATGGCCCAATCTTCCCTACGACCCAGTCCATTTCGAACTGGGTCGACCCAGTCCATAACCCAACACCCCTATTATTTTACAAACAAAATAAAACAAAAAAAAAAGAAAGAAAAACCCTAAAAATACCTAAGCATCCGCCCCCCCCCCCCCATTTCTCCTTCTTCTTCCCCAAACTCAAAAAAACACCTCCCATGGCTTCCCTTTACTTTCTTCTTCGTCCACACAAACACCCTCGCGTCCAAACGACCCCCCCGTCATCCATTAAAACCACACAACCACCTTCAAGCTCTAACTCGACAACCATAGTCGCCATTGCTGCGTCTTCATCATCAACGACCAGTCCGTCGACTCCCTTTCACCATCATCGTTTCCACTGCAGAACCAGTCCTCAACTTCACGTCCCAACAGTCCACCTACTACTCGCGCTACTGCTACTGTTTCATCTTCTTTGTTTCGTCAACTTCGAACTGGGTGGTCGAAAATCCGAGCTCCAGCCATGGATGCTGCTCGCGCTACTGCTACTGTTTCATCTTCTTTGTTTCGTCGACTTCGAATTGGGTGGTCGAAGGTCCGAGCTCCAGCCATGGATGTTGTTTGCGCTACTGCTCCTGTTTCGGCGTCAAGCTGCGTTTGCTTCAAACGCTTCACGGCTCACGCTACTGCTACTGTTTCATCCTTTTTGTTTCGTCGACTTCGAATTGGGTGGTTGAAGATCCGAGCTCCAGCCATGGATGCTGTTCGCGCTACTGTTACTGTTTTATCTTCTTTGTTTTGTTGACTCCGAATTAGGTGGTCGAGCTCCTGAGCTCCAGCCATGGATGCGGCGGCGCTTCACTGCTGCGTATTGTCATTAACGACTCCATGAGTCATGTTTGTTGCTCACCATCGTATTCTTGTTGATGACGCAAGGCAGCCCGGTTAAAGTCTGGCAAAGTTTGAAGGTTTATCGTCGAATCGAAATCCTTTGTCGAGCTTTACATGATGAGTTGTTTGGTCGAAGTTTGTCGAAACAGTCCGTACATATTTCGTGTCGATCCGGTTAGTAATTTTGAGTTTTATTTTTTTTCGTGTTTCGTTTTGATATTTCTCGAATCTAAAATCGGTAGATATTTGATTTTTTGGTTTTGTTTATGTTCATATGTTTTGTTGAATTAATTTTCAGATTTCAAATGGAAATTTAATTAGTGGTTTTTCATGTTCATTTCATGTTTGTTTTATGGTTTAGGTAAGAATTTGTTAGTTTGATTGTTTGTTAGATTCAAATTGAAATTTAATTGATTATTTCTTCAATTTGTTTCATGTTGTTATATATTTTCCAGAAATTATTAATGTTGGTTTAATCATTTAATTTGTCATGTTTGTTGTTTTAAAATAGACTCATTCATGTTCATACTTTGTTTGATTGTTCTTGAATCCGAAATTTGTATAGTTTGATTTTTTGTTTATCACTTATGATTATTTTTTTTATTTGTCTCATAATCTTGTTTAAGTTTAATATAAGAATTGTTTGTTGTAATGTTGTTAGAGTTGATTTTAAGTTCAATATGATTGAATTTAGAAATCTTCATACTTTGTTTGTTGTTGGTGTTGAATACGAAAATAGGATTGTTTGTTGCTAAAATATTGTTCAATCAAATTTTAGTTGTTCTTGGTTGTTCAATTTGTGTTCATGTGATTTGTTGTTGAAATGTTGTTAAAATCATGTTCATATGATATTGTTGTTATAATGTTCATCCGTGTTCATATTGTTGTTTGAACATTGTTAGAAATTGATCATATTGTCTATATTTTGGTTAAGTTTGATTAATTGATGTGTTATAGCTGATGGGTAGTTTGGTAAATTTGTAATACGTTCAGGGGTAGTTTGGTAATTTCAGTAAGGTCGGAAGGGGTAGTTTAGGAATTGTACATTTTGTAATTGTTTATTTGAAGCATGGGGGACAAAATGAAATGGGGTGGGTTGTGATATGATTATTTAATATAAAGGGGGGACAAGATTTAAATTAAAGGGGAATCTTGCATTATTTTAAATAAAGCATGGGGGACAAAATATAATGGGGTGGTGTGATATATTTATTTAAAGTAATGGGGATGAGTGGGAAGATAATGGGTTTGGTAGAGAAAGAGATTGATTTTAATTGATTAAAGGGATGGGATATATATATGTGAAGTCTGGACACAAGAAAGAAAAGACAGACAGAAAAAAAAAGAGAGATTGAAAAAAAGCTGAACTTTTATTCCGAAAAAAAAACATTGAAACTCTCAAGAAAAGAAAAACATACAAAGAAAAAAAAGTTGAAAATTAGAAGAGAAAGTAGTACACACCTGATAAATATTCTGGTATACAGGTGTAGAAATTAAGGGTTGAAGATTAACTAGCCTTTCAAAAATTTGAAAATTTCCCTTGGTTTCTGTCCATTATTTTCGGCATTCCTGGATTTTATTTTGAATTTTTCAAAGCTGTCACTGGGATTTTCGTTAATTGGTTATTGCTGGTTATTGTTGTTGTTGCTGTGTTACGTATTACGTTGCTGACTTTCTTCTTCTTATATTGACAATATCAGGTACACAACTGTAATTTTGGCATTTTGTAAGCTGAAATGAAGAATGGAGTGTTAAATTTTTAATTTAGTTTAATTTAATTTTTTGTATTGTATTTAGGTTATTCATGTATTATTATTCTGTAAATCACTGTCATCGGCATAACTAGGCATATTATAGCGACATATTAAATAACGCCTTTACCAGATTATTAGGAAATATATTTAAGCCTGATTATTAATTAAAATTGTTTAAATAAAAAAAATAGAAGAAATAGCGTAAAAAATGGCGTTATTGAATCAGTTTGGCAAAAATTAACTAAGTTCCTTATTCATAAGGTTTTTCGTCAACGATAAGTTAATCCGAATCATGTAGTCAATTTCAGTTATAACATGAATTAGTTTGCGAACAAGTATTAGGACATGATGAATTAAAACAAAGTTAGTTAATGTTAAATTGTTTAAATTTTTTAGAAATATGATTTAGTACTCAAGTTTTTATTTTTATTTCTTTCAATTTTCAGTATTTGTAAATAATTAGTTTCAATAAGCTTAAGTCTTACTAACAATTTGAATTTTAATCCAACTATGGGATAATTAGTTTTTTTTTATTTTTATTTTTTTTACTTTTCGATAATTCCATGTTGTATTTATGATTATAATTTTATTACTTTCTGTTAATATTTGTTTTTCTCTTCTATTTAATATGTCATTTTCAAGAATGTAGATATTGATTTTATATTTATAAAAAACTTAGTAATAATAAAAAGGTAGTCATTAAAGGATATTCTTAAAGGATTTCGCTAAAAATAAATAGATAGTCTTACTAACAATTTGAATTTTAATCCAACTATGGGATAATTAGTTTTTTTTATTTTTATTTTTTTACTTTTCGATAATTCCATGTTGTATTTATGATTATAATTTTATTACTTTCTGTTAATATTTGTTTTTCTTTTCTATTTAATATGTCATTTTCAAGAATGTAGATATTGATTTTATATTTATAAAAACTTAGTAATAATAAAAAGGTAGTCATTAAAGGATATTCTTAAAGGATTTCGCTAAAAATAAATAGATGTAAATAATACAAATTTATAGGATTCTCCAATCTCATTTATTTATTTAATTATTTAAAAAAATTACTTAGAATTTGGGATGGATTGTTTAGTGAATTTCACTTCCTTCCCCAAAGATAATGACGCGCTAGACTCTTTAGGCGCGATTTAATTAATTTTACCTTCTTAAACTCGGATGCGCATTTCATGCGACCCAAATCTAAATCCTAAAACATCAAATAAAATATGTTTCGTATTGTGGGTGCATTTCATGTGACACAATCCAAAGATATGTTTTAAGCGATGTTCACATTCCTAAAAAATAATAATTATAATAATAAAGCGGTAAAAGATAAAATTTGCACATGGTTCATAATTGTATTAAAAATCAGATAAATAAGTCGAATATAACAGTTGAGCGACCGTGCTAGAACCACGGAACTCGGGAATGTCTAACACCTTCTCCCGGGTTAACAGAATTCCTTATCCGGATTTCTGGTACGCAGACTGTAATATAGAGTCATTTTTTTCCTCGATTCGGGATTAAAATTGGTGACTTGGGATACCCTAAATCTCCCAAGTGGCGACTCTGAAATAATTAAACCAATCCCGTTTCGACTGTCCTTTAATTGGAAAAAACTCCCTACGCACCTCGCGAGGGCGGAAAAAGGAGGTGTGACATACCTTATGGGTGATGAAGAATAATGTTGATTATAATCGTTTGAGACTTTAGAATTTAACTAGGAACAAGAGGATGGGTTGTAGGGTGTAGAGACACCATTAATAAGGACTATGAAGCTTTATTCTCACCAAGTATTTGATAGGATGCTTAAGTGACCAAAACATGAGCATCATAGCTAATATGGAATCTCTTGACTTGTATTGTTGTAGATTAAATTTGAGAGGGTTGACAAACGTTGTATTACGCTCAAGGGTAGGAAGTTAAGGTATGTAAGGCTAACTCTTTACGTTTGGGAATGTCTATGATTCTCCCTACGTCCCATTCATTATGACCATTACCAGTACCCTCAGAAAGTAACTATGCCTTAGTTCCCTAAATAGTAGTAGAACTTCTATTCTCTAGATGGCATAGTTTCATAATCATTCGATATTCTATGAGTTTCAGTTATGACAAATCAACTTATTATGAGTACCCAACTCAGTCTAATCCTATTCACTATTCTAGTATCATGTAACCCAGTATGGCTCATTATTTCAGTATCATGTACTGCAGTATGATTCTCAGTTCCTAATTTGTATATTCTTGAAAGTTGAACACCTGTATTTGGGCCTGAGGCCGCAGTTTATGTTTTATGCATCTTTGGGCCTGAGACTACAGTTATGTATACAGTTATGTATACGTATACTTGGGTCCGAGCCGCAGTTTGTGCATATATATATATATTGGGCCTGAGGCCGCAGTTTATTATTCAGATAAACAGGTTGTTCATCATTCAAAAGAGGGAGTATTCATATCCTTACTTCCTTTGTTCAGTTCAATTATCAGTTACCATTTCAGTTGCCAGTTATCAGTTCAGTATCAGTTATCAGTTTAGTATCAATTATCAGTTCAGCTATCAGTTATCAGTTCACTTATCATTTATCATTTCAGTTTCAATAGTTATCATTTCAGTTATCAATTATCAAATCTAGGACATCTCGTATCAGCTATTGGTGAGCCCTAGTCTTTAGGGGCCTTGTCTCTCTTTTGTTTTAGTCATTATAGTATTTCAGTTAATAAGGTATATCGGGGACCTTGTCCCAATAAACAGTTAGCATTTTCAGTGTTCTTTAGAGGCTTCGTAGACTATGACCCAGCCAGTCAGATATTAGCAGGCTTTCATGTGTTAGCCTTGTCGACTACTTGTTTATACTTGTAGACCTTTTAGTATTTTCCGCATCTATGATATTTCAGTCAGACTCTTTAGTAGATTATCATGTTTTATATTTACCTCTAGCTCATAGTTATACCACATGTTGATCCAGCCATACAGTTGGTTCGCTCGGTCACATGCAGTCAGGCACCAAGTGTCGTGTTATGCCCAGACTATGGTTCGGGGCGTGACATCACCGGCTTTGCAAATTGTCCGAACCTCGTTCTAAAATTGGGATATGACTCTAACAGAAAAGAAGTCACACGAAGTGCACACTTCTCAGATGATTTAGAAGACTCAGAGAGAAGAAGGATTTCGTAACAATTTATATACAGTCCAAACAATATCAAAGAGGTAAAAAGCGGCATTTAACACATTAGGCTCAAACATGTACAAATCAGATAATAAATAAAACCAAGTATAACATTTATTCCAAGCTCGAATTCTTGAACCCTGAACCAGAGGTTCTGGGTTCTTTTCCTTGGCTGAGTCGCCAGAGCTGTCACACCTCCTTTTTACCACCCCGAAAGGGGGATATAAGATAGTTTTTTCAATTTAAGTGACATTAATCGAGATGGAATTATTTAATTTAATCTTTTAGAGTCACCACTTGGAATAGTTTATTTGGTGTACCAAGTCACCTGTTTATTTTAAAATCCCAAGTCGAGGAAATTTGACTTTATTTAAAAGTCTGCAAACCAGAAATTCTAGATAAGGAATTCTATTAACTCGGGAGAAGGTGTTAGGCATTTCCGGGTTCCATGGTTCTAGCACAGTCCCTTAAACTATTAATAATTGGCCTATTAATTGATTTACTACCTATTTTAAACATATTATGCATTTTTAGCTTTATAACCGCTTTTAATTATTTTAAACCGCTTTTTAGGATTTATGGATTAATTTCTTGAACAAGTTACGATTGTAATACACTTGCCATTTTGGAAAATATTGTAAACCACGCTACATGAAATGCGTCCGTGATTTGCGATATGTTTATTTATTATATTACTCGAAGTTATGTCGGGTCACATGAAATGCACACCCGAATTTGGATTTATGTATCATGACCATGCCATGAAAATCGTACCCATGGCCACGATAATTTAATATTCGTATCTAAAGCAACTAGTGCATGTAATTATTTTCCAAATCTTTGAAATTATTGCAAGGCCAAGAGTTATGGAATTATTGTGAAAAAAGTGATGTAGTGTAGATTTTTATTTCACTGTTATCTTGGCTTTGGGCCCTACTTGTATTTAAGCCCGAATCATAATCCTTGTCGTGACTTATTAAAATTAAAAGCTCAAAATCTTATCAGTCTCATATTAAAGTTACAAGACCCGATGGCTCTAATATACCACCGTTTTTTAATTTAAGTTCCATTTTTCAGCTTTTAATAGATAACTAAAATAATTTTGAACTTAATGCCATACGTTGTCTCATGAAGCAAGAAATAAAAATTATAGAAAGCTAGCAACAAATTATCAACTAAGGAATAAAATACTCATATAAACACTATTGATAAAATAAACTTCCTTTAAAACAAAGACTTGTTTACGTTCAAGGCCAACATGGATTTCTCAAATTATATTAACCTAACAACATAGGTGAGAAGCTAACATTCAGTTACTTGATAAACTAATTCTAATCAAACAAACAAAAAATAAAACAAAAAACAAAAGAAAAATTAGTGAAACATTTGAACAGATCTAAACCAAAGCTGAAGCATTATATTTCAAAGAGGTACATTAAGAAGAATGATTCTTTTATTGATGGATTTCTAACCTTTCACTGCAAAAAAGGAAAATCAAAGACGATTGTAACGACCCGACCGGTCGTTTTGAACTCTAGAGCGTCGTTCAATAGTTTGAGGCCATAAGCAGCTTCATTAAAGGTATTATGGATTGTACGCGTGGTCGGAATTGAATTTCGGAAAGTTCGGAATTGAGTTGGAAAGAGAATTCTCATTTCGGAAGCTTTAAGTTGAAAGAATTAGCTAAGATTGGATTTTTGAGTAAGCGACCTCAGAATCAGGATTCAAAGGTTCCATCAGGTTCGTATGATGATTTTGGATTTAGGTGTATGTCCGGATCGGGTATTGGATGACCCGGGAGCATTTTGGCGCCTATTGTGGAAGTTAGCATTTTGGAAGAAATTTCATAAGTTTGGGTTGAAGTGCATTTCAGCGTTATCAATGTCCGTTTGGGATTCCAAATATGGGAATAGCTCCGCATGGTGATTCTGGTATTGGGAGCGTTATCGTAAGTGAATTCGGAGCTCCGTAGGTAATTTTGGAGTCATTTGGCTAAATATAGAAATTTGAAGGTTTTTGGAATGTTTGACCGAGAGTTGACTTTTCATATCTTGGTCGGAATCCGATTCCGGAAGTTAAAGTAGGTCTGTAATGTCAAATATGACTTGTGTGCAAAATTTGAAGTCAACACGTGACTTGATAGGTTTAAACATCGAAAGTAGAAGTTTGAAATTCTAAAGTTCATAAACCTTGGATTGGAGGTCGATTCGTGGTTTTAGCGTTGTCTGATATGATTTGAGGCCTCGAACAAGTCCGTAATGCATTTTGGGATTGGTTGGTATGATTGGTTGGGGCCCCGGGGGCCTCGGGTGGATTCTCGGTGGTGAGCGGATCGAAAATAGAATTTTGGAGAAGGTTGAAGTTGTTGGTTGCGGGTGTAACCACACCTGCGAAACAAGGGCCGTAGGTGCGGAGCCGCAGAAGTGGCCTTCATGCCGCAAAAGTGGCCTTCGTGCCGCAGAAGCAGAAATAGACGGCTAGGCTAGGACCGCAGATGCGGTCATTTTGTCGCAGATGCGGGACCGCACCTGTGGAAGGAGAAGCGCAGATGCGGAAGTTGAAGGCTTGGGGGAAGACCGCAAAAGTGGCAATTGGTCTGCACTTGCGGGACCGCAGAAACGTTCAATAGAACGCATGTACAAAAGGACCGGAGGCAGTGAATGTTTTAAAAAATCGGGATTTGGCCATTGTCTCTCATTTTTCTCTTGGCTTGGGCGATTCTTGGAGGGTTTCAAGAGGGGGTTTTCATCATCAACAATAAGGCAAGCTATCCCACCTATCTTGAGTTAAATACATGTATTATGGGTAGATTAACATGTGAAAATTAGGGAAAAATCAAGAGTTTTAGATGAAAAACCTAGAATTTGGTAAAAATAAGATTTAACCACGAAATTTGTTAGGGAATGGAGTAAAAATCATATATTCTTGATCCTTAGGTTATGAGTAACAATTTTCTTCAAAAATTTCCGGAATCCGGGCACGTGGGCCAGGGGATGAATTTTAGAAACCTTGCATTTAGGGTGGGAAAATTGGGTTAATAATTAGAATATGAACTTTTGAGCATGTATTGACTAGTTCTTACCCTATTTGAATAGTTTTGGATCGTTCAGCTCCTAATTGGATGTTTGAGCGCGTTCTTGAATCGTAATATAGGCTTCGGAGCAAGGTGAGTCTCCTTTCTAACCTTGTAAGAGGGAATTGTACTCATATGTGAGTTAATTGGTTATGTGCTCTTATTTGTGGGGGCTACGTACGCACGAGGTGATGAGAATCCGTGCTTAGCTACTATTATGATAATGTCCGGGAGTCTAGGACCCAAAAGCATGTTTTACTTGGAATATTTGTAATCTCATTGACAGTTTGAATTGCTTAAATCATATCGGATCAGTAAATGAACTTTTAATGGATTTAAACTCCATTTTCTTAAATTGTTAAAAGAGAATTGGCTTCCTTTGGATAATTGTTCCATGTTGAATCCTTGGTTGACTGTCTGTCTGTGTTTTATTTTGGAACATGCCGAATGCCTCGGTAGATTAAATAGATGCATCTATGGTTCGCGTCATTCGACCCTCTAGCAGCGCACAGTTTAAATATTATTGGATCGGGTCGTACGTCCTCGGCATGATTTGCGCATGCTTGTATTTCTTGCCTTGAGATTTATTGATATTGGTATTTGCTCTCCCCGATTTGAGATAATTGAAAACTAATGGATTATGATCTGGAGACTTTTAATATAAAAAGGAACTTTTACCTGTTCGTGACTTATTTGAAATTACTGTCATTCTTAATAAATCCATGATTATTCGCGTTAATAATATATTATTATTGGACCACTAGTAAGTGTCGAAGTCGACCTCTCGTCTCTACTTCTTCGAGATTAGACGAGAAACTCATTGGGTACACATTGTTTTCGTACTCATACTACACTTGATGTGCATTTTTGTTGTACAGGTTCATATGTGACTAGTGGCTTAGTGGCATAGTGGCATGGTTGATACGGAGACTTAGGTGAGCTGTATTTATCGAGACGACCCGCTGCTAGCAGAGTCTCCTTCATAGTATTGTATTGTATTTCCATTTCTGTCCACTTGTATTTCGGACAGTTACTGTATTTTATTTCATTCCCTAGTAAATACTCATGCACTTGTGACACCGGGTTCTGGGAGGATCACGGTATTTTTCAGTAGTTAAATTTTGTAAAGACATCCTCATTTATCTAGCGGAGTTTATTATTTATTATTTATTTGTTAAAGGAAATGATTTCAAGATAATTAAAATGAGAAATTGCTAGTAAATTGTGGTTGGCTTGCCTGACAGTGGTGTCCGGCGCCATCACGACCCTTAGTGGATTTTGGGTCGTGACAACATGGTACCAGAGCACTAGGTCTCATGAGTCATGAGTGAGTCTAGTAGAGTGTTGTGGATCAGTATGAAGACGTCTGTACTTATCTTTGAGAGGCTATGGGGTTGTTAGGAGCACTTCCCTTCTTGATTCCTCATCGTGTGGTTTGATTCCTTGAGGCTTATGCACTTGTTTCCTTCCTACTCAATCTTACGCGATGCGAACCACTTGTTATAAATCGAGAATTGAGGAATTGTAATGGTACTACATATGTGGTGCGGGAAGTTTCTATCAGTATAGTTGGTTGGGGTATTGTCGTCACCTTGTGGAAAGATTTTTTTATCGTTTCAGCTCGGTAGTTGTGCTTCTAAAAGCTTGGAGACTATGCACAGGTTGCTATGATGCTCACAATTGGTTATCGCATAGTATTGACTTGATGGTAGGATACTTGCCTACGTGTTGGGGCAGAGAATGAATTGAAAGAAAGTCTACTCAGTGCACGATTCAGAGATATGATATTTCATTTCCATCAGAAGAGAAGCAATTGGCCTTTAGATGTTCAAGTTTGGTTTGATGGAGTAACAAGACTTGGTGATTTCAAGCGTGATGGGATTTTCATCTGCGATGTGGTGTCGTCGTCCGCGATTGAATGTGTTAAGTTGGCCGGTGTTATTTTTTTTTTCAATTTGCCTTTGGGGCGAGATATTGTGAAATAATAATAGAGAGGCGACTGTCAAAGATCGCGATGTGCGGTGGTTCAGGATTGAATCGGTATACCCTATGTTGATGGCCCAAGAAAGATGACCTCAGGGAGATTTAAAGTTAGTAGCGGATCGTGGGTTCAAGCGCTACGAAGATAGATTTTAATTAAGGCAATAACTGAGCAGCAAAGGATGAGGAAGGACATATGCGGAGTGTCAGGCGATGGTCAAGATTTCTAGAAGGATAGGTATAAGAGGCAAAGGTCAAGTAGTCGATTAAAGGGGGTGAGTTCCGCCAAAGTAGGAGAGTGGCGGAGTTGCATATGGGCCTTGTGGTAGGATGACTATGCACCTTAAGGATAGTTTGGAATGATTTGGGAATTTTGGTGATTGGTGATTGGGGTCTACGGATTTAATTTGAAGTATGGGCTATTATGCGGTAGGAGATTCGATATAATGGAAGGGAGCTGCTTGAAATGAACAAGGATACAATATAACTTTGAATTGGAAGGATGTTGCCGCACATTTAATTGATGTCCACGGGGGGTGAATGGGCTTGTGTAGCTGGAGAGTAAGCTCGGACTCATGATGGGTTATTGATGTCGTAGTGATTGTACCCCGTGCAACAACGTTGGAAGATGTCGGAAAATGATTTCCACAGGTGGCTTATTCCTTGTGAGCAGGTTAGCGGTCGCGTGGTTGGCGAAGCTTCTGCGAAGGATTTTACTGGCCATTCCAGTAAGAGGTCGAATATGTGAATGTTAATGGAAATCCAGGGTGTTCATGAAGTGCTAATGGAAGGATTTCAAGGAATCTAGAGGTTTAATTGTGCAAGGTCACGTCAATAAGAGATAAAGAATTCTAGTGAATTCCAAAGGTGTGTAATATTGGTTTCAAGCTAAGTGGGAGAGTCCCACCACCTATGATCGGGTTGCATGGTTAACTACTTGCGAGGTTTCTAGTTATTAGCATATTGATGGGTTATTTCAGCTACGGTAAAAGAACATAAGTGGTAATTTGAACAAATGAATTGTTAAAGGTGTGATATGGTTGGCCTTATTGGCTCATGTTCAGACTTGGGGTAAGATTCAGGATTTATGCCTTGTATTGATGCGGCTTTCAAGGGCAGTGATTCTTCCGGGTGCTTCATCAAGAGGGTATTCATGTGTTAGAATAATCATGGAGTTGATTATATTTGGGGCCAAGTCGGAGTGGGTGGCCCTCAACAACGGTCCTAGTGGATTCAAAGGGGTAAAGTGTGGTGCCTAATGATTTCCAGCATGGAGGTACGGTTAAGAATCAAGCTTTGTAGAAGCTTAGGCCCAGAATATTCTATGATATTTTGACTTGTAGTGTAGCATTTGGGAGGAAAATGAGCAAAGACTTCGGATTCGTAGAGGGATTATCAGAATGGGCATACTGTTTGAGGATGCAAATGTGCACACAAGGGAGGTATGAAATGGTTCGTGGGATTTGAGACGGTATGGTCTCGTGATTCAAGGTCACTCGGGATGAGTGCGGATGGAGTGTGTTATGTGTTGAATGGAGTTATTATCATTTCTAAGGCAATCAAGGATAAATTGGAAAGAAGATGGGTTGGTTAGCCATAGTTGAACTGGCATATTGCTGGTAGTGATCAGTTCATTCAGCGTGATCAAGTTAAGCAAGTGATTTGTGATGGTGTGTGTGAGGCTTGTCGGCCGCCTTAATTGATATTATTTAGAAATATTCTTCTGCTATGGCCTGTCATGTGTAGGCGGATCCCGGAAGGGCTATGGTGGCTTCGACCACTACTTAGAGGTTTGTATATTCTATGGTTATGAGAATTCACTCGTGTGTAGCTATGGTTCTCTTGGAATGAGTTAAGTAAAAAGTTTCTATGTGATGAAGTGTTTACCCTAATAGTGGTTCAGGAGTTATGATGAAATTATTGTACTATCGCATATTGGCTTGTTAGGTTCAGTGAGCCGTATGAAATTTGAAAGTGAGGATCAAGGTTGCGGTTTGATGTTTGACGAGGATGTCACGAGCTCGGATGAGCAAGAAGGGGATTTGGATATTTGGAGTAAGTTGTTATTGTCTTCAGCGTCACCTAAGATCGACATTTTGTGTCGGAGGCTTTGCATCTTGGTTACGGATTCTTGATATGCTTTGCAATATTAGTGTGACAGGTGGTATAGATGTGCAGACTCGTTATCTAGTGCGGAAGGTCGTGGGAGCGTATCTCACGGGAAGATTGTATAAGTGTGACATGTAGTCACTTGATTGATTAAAGATTTAAACCAAGTATGAAGATCGTGGTAATATCACTAATTTGAGAATTTATGCTTGGAGGGCACTCGACTTATTGGGTTGTGGACCATGGAGGATTGCCCCGGTTATGATGGTTGTTCTCGTGTGTTATGAGATTATTATGGACCTTTGAAAGGTTATTAGCCTAGTACAGTGTGATGTTGAGTACAGTTCCCTATATCTATTTTTATGTGTTTTGTTTCCTATTTTTCTGAGGGAAACTCATATTAGTTGTGTGCCAACGTCGCATGTATGATTCACGAGCGGGGTGTCTGTTCAATTATGTTGACCGCGTCGAATGTATGATTCGCGAGCGGGGTAATTGGATTTCCTTTTCAGAGTTCGTTTCCTTTATGTATCATGTTCGAATTGGTAGCCTATTGGCACATTGGGATAGCATATGAAACTTTTTGATCATGTCCGGGGTGGCTTATTGCCTGAGCAGTTTGTACTGGGTGAGACGAGATCGTGGATTTAGGATCAATGCAATCTGATTATATGAAGTATATTAAGGAGCTAAGATCATTATTTGGTTCAGGATGAGGTGATGGTTCTTTCCGGGAGTATAGAACCAATGATTTGTTGAATTCGGCAGTCGGTTATGAATTTCTAAACATCTCTTCTGTCGTGACGGTATTGTAACAGTTAGAGCAAGACCTATGTAGCTCATGAGGTGCAATAGGAGCATCGGATTCGTGGAATTTCGAATTATTCAATCGGAGAATGTTATTGTGGTCTTGTGAGTAAAATGGTACAACTTGTGAATTCAGCTAAGGTACCCGGTCATGCTTTGGTGCTGCGTGTAGTTATTGATATGGTGAGCGTATGTTAGAACAGGCCTGGCAGAGAATTCCGGATGTTGGGATTGGGCTCTAAGGCTTACTTTCTTAAGTGGAAAAGGATATCTTCAGATTGATCGAGCTAGGGTGCCCAGCTGAGTTGTGGTAGCACTGGTAGGTGCTCGAGGTGCTAAACAGTGATTTCGGACAACTCCAGCACAGTTCTTAGCACGTTCGAGGACGAACATATGTTTAAGTGGGAGAGAATGTAATGACCCGACCGGTCGTTTTGAGCTCTAGCGTGCCATTCAGCAGTTTGAGGCCATGAGCAACTTCATTTTAGGTATTATGACTTGTACGCGTGGTCGGAATTGAATTTTGGGAAGTTCGGAGTTGAGTTGGAAAGAGAATTCTCATTTCGGAAGCTTTAAGTTGAAAGAATTAGCTAAGATTGGATTTTTGAGTAAACAGCCTCGGAATCAAGATTCAAAAGTTCCAACAGGTTCGTATGATGATTTCGGACTTGGGCGTATGGCCGGATCGGGTTTTGGATGATCCGGGAGCGTTTTGGCGCATATTGTGGAAGTTAACATTTTGGAAGAAATTTCATAAGTTTGGGTTGAAGTGCATTTCAGCGTTATCGATGTCCATTTGGGATTTCGAGTCTGGGAATAGCTCTGTATAGTTATTCGGGTATTGGGAGCGCGATCGAAAGTGAATTCGGAGGTTCGTAGGTCATTTTGGAGTCATTTGGCTAAAGATAGAAATTTGAAGGTTTTTGAGAAGTTTGACCAAGAGTTGACTTTTTGATATCGGGGTCGAAATTCGATTCTGGAAGTTGGAGTAGGTCCTAATGTCAAATATGACTTGTGTGCAAAATTTGAAGTCAATCGGACGTGATTTGATAGGTTTAAATATCAAAAGTAGAAGTGTGAAATTCTAAAGTTCATAAAGCTTGGATTGGGGTTAATTCGTGGTTTTAGCGTTGTTGGATATGATTTGAGGCCTCGAGCAAGTCCGTAATGTGTTTTGGGACTGTTTGGTATGATTGGTTGGGGTCCCAGGAGCCTCGGGTGGATTCTGGGTGGTTAGCGGATCGAAAATGGAATTTCGGAAAAGGCTGAAGTTGCTGGTTGCTGGTGTAACTGCACCTGCGAAACAAGGGCCGCATCGTGCCGCAAAAGTGGAAATGGACGGCTAATCTGGGACCGCAGATGTGGTCATTTTGCCGCAGATAGGGAACTGCACTTGCGGAAGGAGAAGCACAGATGCAGAAGTTGAAGGCTTGGGGGAAAACCGCTGAAGCGGCAATTGGTCCTCACCTGCGGGACTGCAGAAGCGGTTAATAGACCGCAGGTGCGAAAGGACTGGAGGCAGTGAATGTTTTAAAAAATCGGGATTTGGCCATTTTCTCTCATTTTTCTCTTGGCTTGGGCGATTCTTGGAGGGTTTCAAGAGGGAGTTTTCATCAACGATAAGGTAAGCTATCCCCACCTATCTTGAGTTAAATACATAGATTATGGGTAGATTAACATGTGAAAATTAGGGAAAAATTAAGGGTTTTAGATGAAAAACCTAGAATTTGGTAAAAATAAGATTTAACCACGAAATTTGTTAGGGAATGGAGTAAAAATCATATATTCTTGATCCTTAGGTTATGGGTAACAATTTTCTTCAAAAATTTCCGGAATCCAGGCACATGGGCCCAGGGATGAATTTGAGGAACCTTGCATTTAGGGTTAGGAAATTGGTTTAATAATTAGAATATGAACTTTTGAGCATGTATTGACTAGTTCTTACCCTATTTGAATAGTTTTGGATCGTTCGGCTCCTAATTGGAGGTTTGAGCGCGTTCTTGAATCGGAATATAGGATTCGGAGCAAGGTGAGTCTCCTTTCTAACCTTGTAAGAGGGAATTGTCCCCATAGGTGAGTTAATTGGTTATTTGCTCCTATTTGTGGGGGATACATATGCACGAGGTGACGAGAGTCCTTGCGTAGCTACTATTATGCTAATGTCCAGGTAGTCTAGGACCCAAAAACATGTTGTACTTGGAATATTTGTAACCTCGTTGACAGTTTGAATTGCTTAAATCATATCGGATTAGTAATGAACTTCTAAAGGATTTAAACTCCATTTTCTTAAATTGTTAAAAGAGAATTGGCTTCCTTTGAATAATTGTTCCATGTTGACTCCTTGGTTGACTGTCTGTGTGTGTTTAATTTCGGAACAGGCCGAACGCCTCGGTAGATTAAATTGATGCATCTATGGTTCATGCCATTCGACCCTCTGGCAGTGCACAATTTAAATATTGTTGGATCGGGTCATACGTCCTCGGCATAATTTGTGCATGCTTGTATTGCTTGCCTTGAGATTTATTGATATTGATATTTTCTCTCCCCGACTTGAGATAATTGAAAACTAATGGATTATGAATCTGGTGACTTTTAATATAAAAAGGAACTTTTACATGTTCGTGACTTATTTGAAATTACTGTCATTCTTAATAAATTCATAATTATTCGCGTCAATAATATATTATTATTAGACCACTAGTAAGTGTCGAAGTCGACCTCTCGTCTTTACTTCTTCGAGATTAGACGGGATACTCATTAGGTACATGTTATTTTCGTACTCATACTACACTTGCTGTGCATTTTTGTTGCACAGGTACATATGTGGCTAGTGGATTAGTGGCATAACGGCATGGTTGATACGGAGACTTAGGTGAGCTGCATTTATCGAGATGACCCGCAGCCAGCAGAGTCTCCTTCAGAGTATTGTATTGTGTTTCCATTTCTATCCACTTGTATTTCGGACAGTTACTGTATTTTATTTCATTCCCTAGTAAATGCTCATGCACTTGTGACACCGGGTTCTGGGAGGGTCATGGGATTTTTCAGTAGTTAAATTTTGTAAAGACATCCTCATTTATCCAGCGGAGTTTATTATTTATTATTTATTTGTTAAAGGAAATGATTTCAAGATATAATTAAAATGAGAAATTGCTAGTAAATTGTGGTTGGCTTGCCTGACAATGGTGTCCGGCGCCATCACGACCCTTAGTGAATTTTGGGTCGTGACAACGACATTCTACCCGAACTCTCTGACCGGAGCATCGAACGAGAACTCAAACAGACCTCAAATTTCGACCTCTTCTAACTCGACCCAAATGAGGCGAAAAAATTGGACCTGGCATAGGTTTATGGTCGTGTTTCGTGAGATGATTTGCGAGCTATTTGGTTGCAATTTTTGGGTGTTTCATCCCTGTTTCAGTGCTGATTTTCATGGTTGTTGACGGGTTTGACGGTGGAGTTTGGCTAGTGCATTTCAGGTGATGAAATCGGTGGTTTTAGGTGGGGAAAAAATGGGTAAAGTTTCTGGAATTTTTAAGAAGAAGATATTGGTCTTTTTTTGTTGTCTTTAGCTACTAGATGTAGATCTTAGGAGAAGACAGAAGAAAATCACTTTTTCCTTTTGTTTCCATGGCTAAACGGAGAGCATTTGAAGAAAGAAATATTTATTCCCCGTTTTTCGGCTCCTCTGTTTTAGCTCTCTTTCGTCCCCTTTTTCCTTGATACTCTTTGTATTTTTTTTGTTTTCTTCTTTTGGTTGTGCGTGTTTCCCAACAAGAAGCAGCAAATTAATCTCAAAAAGTAGCCGACTTCAGTGAAATTAAAAGTAAATCGCAGCAAATGGAGCTCATTTTCTGCCATTGTTCTAGGTTCTTAGGGTGTAGGTCTTAGCTTAAGTATTTAGAAATTATTTTATAGGGGTAAGAATTAGGTTAGGTCAAATGGGGAATGGGTATGAGCTTAATGTTTTGGGCTATCCGAAATTGGATCTTTTTCAATTAAGACCAAACAAAATTAGCCTCAAATTTCATACTCTTTCTTCTAAAACAAGACCAAAAATACTACACCATTTACTAATTAATCCTACTTAAGTAAATTAAAATAAAACTAACTATTAAAACAAACCTATTTTTGGTATTTATCAAATATCATACTAAAAGATAAAAAATGAGAAAATTATTGTAAAATTAAAATAATATTCCTGAAAACAAAATGGAACTATTTTTATTGTATTTTTGAATTTTATATAAGGTATATAAATTAAAAGTAACTAGATAAAAATGTCAATTAGCTAAATAAAAGAAAAATATTTTTTTGTAATTTTCATTTAAAGATAAAATAAAGTTAAAAGTTTAAAAAAATATAGTGAAAATAGTACTATTAGACCTAAACTAACATCTAAACACTAAAAATGTAAAAATTTTGGGGAGGGTCAAAAATCACATGTCTACAAGCATATTTGTAAAAACTTGCAACCCGTGTCCATGACATGGAATTGAGCATGACCTCCTCTAGAAATGAAAGGATGCCCATCTATGAACCTCGCAAAGGGAACGACAAGCAAGAAGTCAGGAAATAGAGCAAGTTCGTACCTAAGTCTGAAAACAAAGAAGTTATGAATGTCAGCACGTCACTTGTGAAGTTCACGACGGAGGTGAGCAAGAAGCATAGTATGAAATCCACTTCTTTTCAAAATAAGTCAAGTGAAAAGTAGACTCTAAAAGAAATGCAAGAGAAGGAGTACCCATTTCTGGATTCTGATGTGCCAGCTATTTTTGAAGAACTCCTCGAGTTAAATCTCATTGAGCTTACGAGATGAAGCGACCAAATGAAGCTGGAAAAACGAATGCCGCCACTTGTTGCGTTTCTTATGTTTAAACACTTTTTGATTACGTTTTTCCAGCAAATTAGAATCACCACCTCTTGTTGGTTTTTTAAAAGATGGGGAAGCAAAAATATTTAAAATATTGATTGAAAATGTCTCTCAATAATTTTATTAACCAAGAGGGCTTTAAATAGTCAATTTTAAAACAGAGTGCAGAAAATCTGTAGAATAAATATTCAAATTCAAAAACCTAAACTATCTCAACTAACTTATCGTATTAAATTTAAATTTAAACAAAAACTCTTCATTCGATTAAACTAATTATTATTCTGTAAATCAAATATCAGCACTAATAAATGCAAAGTCCAACACCTCCTACATCCCTCCCACAAATTAGACACGCGTGCGCTCTCTCACGATTTGAAGAAACTCTAGGTTTCAAACGCGTCACCTCACCTCACGGTTGGAAAAACACAGTTTGTTAAGGATTGCAAATAGGTACATCGATACTTATCTTCTAATTCTCTATATCTGTAAGTGTTATGTTTTCCTAATATAGTAGAGATTCTCCTTGCATGGGACACTTGAAAATCCCTTTCTGCCTTTGTGAACAATATTATGGATTATGTTGGTTTGACATATGCTAGAATTTTCGTCTTTTAGTTATGTGCGTGTTATTCATGTGGGATTTTGCTGTATTTGCTGATTTTTGGGTATTGTTAATTATAGAATTATGTAAATTGCAGCAACTGTCAAAGGTGTTGTTTGATAAAAGTCCTAGGTAACTGCCTAAGTTAGTTTAAGATCGTTTGATGACCAAGTGTCTCATGCAAGTTGTTGATCTGAATTATTATGGGGATGGGGTGAGGAGTAGGGATGGACATTCGGTACTTTTGTTTGCTTTTTAAGAACTTCAGTTTTTCGATTGTATATACCAAGACTTGTTGATTCATTCTTGGAAATGTTGTTGGTTGGCGATCAACCTACTAATACCATTCATTTATGTTTAACCAAAAAGTTGAACTTCGGTCAAAGCTTTAATTTAGAAGAACTCGGGTTACTGATAATCAGAAATGAATAAGGGAAATTGATTTTGCTAACAATAAAATAGATAGAAGAAAACAAAGTAAACCAGTATATTAAGACGATTTCTCGTGTCCTTACAAATGACCAGTTTTCTCCTTTTTATAGCTATCTCCAAGATATACGTTTTGCCTTTGTCATAATCAGGCCATTATAGACAATTAAAGGCATTAAATGTTACGTTACATAATCATTGTAATTTAATACAGATTCTCTAACGTTTTTAGTATTTAATGCTTATTAAATGTTGTATCTGTACTCTCTTGTGATGTCAGATTCATTCTCCTTAATTTGCGGATCTAAATAGGTATGAGCGTCGAGTCTTTTGAGTAACTGCTCGAGCCTCTACTTGTGCCTCTGCCCGTATATGTTGCAACTCGTGCCTCTTTTCTAATCATCATTCTTTGACCAATCTTCGTGTCATGATATGTCATCTTTCAATCACTTCAATATATATAAACCCAATTTTTCCCTATACAGATAGTCCCCCCCATTTGCCATTTATTCATCAATTAAATATTTGGGAAGTGGATTTTAAAGCGGGAATATTTGCTGCCATTATTGTTATTATGGAATCGACACTTCAATTGTCACTTCCATTTAATGCTTATTACACATGACATCTTTTTATTGGTTCTGCAACTTTGCAGCGCTTTCTTAGACTCTTTCATAGCTTCACCAATTATGAAACGGCAGTTTTCATTATGACCTTTCCATCATTGCACCTTTTCCTTTGACGGTTGTTTCTTAGTATAAATATAGTTTTCACCTTTGTCTTTCTCACATAAAGTTCTCTGAATATTCAATTCTTGTTTACTTCTTCCTCGTACTATTATGTCTTCATCAAACCCTAACCCTAGGAGCAGAAGAGGAGGTAGACTTCGTAATTTAGGGTCTTTATCCATACGTGGATCTCCTCTTCCTTCATCTAGTTCCAATCCTTCTTTTAGAACCAGAGGTTCTTTTTCTCAAAGATCTTCTTCTAGAGGTAAGGAAACCTCTGAACCTCTTCGTGAACCTTCAGTAGAGTAAATAGTTCCTGCAGAACTATCTTTCTACAATGATAGAGAATCCCTTAGAAATCAAGTGTCCTCTTTGGATCGTGCTGATATCTATCTAACTCAGATCACTAAGGGTTTGATTTCTTTAGTTCGTAAAGACTGCCATTGGAGTCATGACTTCCCTATCATAATTCCCAATGCGAATCAAAGAACCACCTCTTATTTAATTAGGTTTTCTTTTGTTTATGCATACCCTTTCACATTAGGTTTCAAACCTGCTATTGACCCTGTTATCCTTGAATTCTGTCATTTTTTCGACGTCTATTTAGGTCAAATTGGTCCTATAGTGTGGAGGGTTGTTGCCTGTTTGAGGCATTTGACTAACATGGTCGGTGTGCCTTTCACTTTTGCCCATTTAATTCACCTTTACTCTCCCAGACTCTTTCGCCAAGGTGTTTTTACTTTTGTAGCAAGGAGCAAAAGAGTTCTGGTCCGTCCAGAAGGTGACAGTGACCGTGGCTGGTATATCAGGTTTGTTGCAGCCCCCACTGTTGGTTTAGTGGGTGATGAAAATGTTCCCTTCCCTGAGAAGTGGAATTTTGCAAGTGAGTTTTCTTTTTAATAACTTTCTCATACATTTTTCTTCAATTTTGATGATCATTATCTTAATTTTTCCCTTTCTTATCTAGCAACCATGGGAATTGTTGATGAAATTTCTAATTTTTGTGGTTGGGTAGGAAAATTGTTGTATACAGCCCCAATGGAGGATAGATCTTGGAAAGCTTTCTCCCAACAGTTTGGTTGGAAAGTGAAAACTCATGGTAAGAGAGTTTTTTATTACTTTTTCCAGATCTTATTTTAATAGTTCTTTTTATCAGGATTTTCCGTTCGAGGTATTAGTGTTGAGGCGGTCGTAGCTTCTCGAATTTCTTTGGAAAGGGCCCAAGAGATAATTTTGGGCTCTTCATCGAAAATAAAAGTTGTTGTTGACCAAGACTCTGAGGAAGAAGAAGATGGGGGTTCTTTGGTAAAAAGTCCACGAGCTCGTAGATGAATTATTTATGATGATGAAGCCTCTTCCCCTCATTCTATTCCTCTTACCGAGTCTGTTGAAGCCCCAGTGATGATTCCCGATGATGTTGTTCCCGCTGCAGCTCATGATTCAGTTGAGCAACTTTTTAGCTGCGGGTTTGGAAGTGAAAATTTAGATCTGATTTCTGATGAAGCACCCCTTGCTTCTTTTTCTACTCCCGTTTCTTTGATACCTCCTTTGCCAATCGTGGTTGTTACTGTTCCTCCCCAGCTATTTTGACTGTTTCTATAGTTCCTCCTTCGACTACTCCTCCTTCAATTGTTCATTACCCTGAGGTTGGTTCCTCAAGTAGTTTTGAAGCCATGAGGCAAGTTACCATTGAAGTTCCTGCTGAGGGAAACCTTTTGAGGAAATTAGGTCGAGCTGACATGTGGTTGAAGCCATTGATTGGTCCAGTTGAAAGAGCTAAACTTGATGGCCACAGTTCCTTGACTTTGATGAACGATATAGTGCATGCTTATTTAAAGGTATCCCTTTTTCCAAACTTTACTTTACCTTTTTTCTATTTTCAGTGTTCTCATCTTCCCCACCCCCTCCCTCCTCCTTATTTTTTAGGTCAATCTAATTGGCACAGAGATGATGAAGAGGGTTTTTCTCTTAGAGCAATTAGCGCGTGACTACCAAGTGGAGGCAGATAATTGTAAGGAACAGTTTGAAGGTCTTCAAATCGACATGGAAATATTAGAAGAAGGTAAATGTACCTTAGAGCAGTAGGTAAGGGCTTTGACTTCAGAGTTGGCGGTTGAAAAGGCTTCATCAAATCAAGCAGGTAAAGAAAAGAATCGTCTCGAAACTTTTTTTTTCAGAGCAACTCTCCAAGGCAAGTGAAGAGATCAGAGAGTTGAAGGCTCTCTTAGATAAGAAGGAAGCATATGCTGGTGAATTCGTGCAGACTCTGACTCAAACTCAAGAAGACCTCCGGGTATCTTCTGATAAAGTTTACTCCTTAGAAAATTCCCACGCTTCTCTTCAAACTTCTTATGAATCTGCCTTGGCTGAAAATGAGAAGCTAAAAAACGAAATTGCTGACTGGGAAAGAGATTATGATATTCTTGAAGATAAAACTACCATTGAAGTGAGTTGGGCATTTTTAAATTCTCGCCATGATACCCTTGATGAAGTTAGCCAGGAGAATTTCAACTTGGAATCTAAGTTAGCCAAGATCAAAGAGACTATTGAGAAGACTCAACAGAACCAAGATTTTTCTTCTCCCGTGGCTGAAACTTCTAGAAATGTTGAAGATGATACGGGTATCCCCACTCCTTCAAGTCAAGTTGAGCCTGCTGCTATTGATGACCCTGCTTCAGTTCGTTCAACTTCTCAGTGAAAAGTTTATGATGTTTGACTTCCTTTGTTAGTTTTTCTCTTTTTGGTGGTATGTGGTTGTAACCCTTGGTCTTTTTAAGGGTTTGCTGAAAATATTAAGTCCCCAGACCTTTCATGGGGCAACTTTTGATTTATGACTAAGTTCATACTTAGTCTATACTTTTTAATATTAAAAAGTTTCCATTGTTGTTCGAACTTCTGTTTTGTTTATTCTTGCCTTTATTTTTAAGGACTTATTGAATAACTTGCATTTTTATTTTTCAAAAATTCATTTTTTTAACTTCATGAATACTTGAATTAATCATGAATTTTATAAAATAGGGACCTTTTATATTCGATACTTAATGAAGAAGACGTCTCAACTTCATAATGGTGTTAATGTACGATAAGAGAAATAGGAATACACATATTTTTTGGAATAACTTCGACAAGTTTTTATTTGAACTTTGTCAAGTTTTAAATAACACTTTACATGTATTTAAATTACTTCTATAACTTTCTCGTAACTGTTTTCCTTCCAACAGATTTCAAAAAAGAAAATGAATACAAGATTTTTACTTATAACCCGTTTCAGTACATTGCCTTTACCTTAACTATGATAAGGTTTTTCTTTGGCCTTAGCTCATGACTTTGCTCTGCACTTGACTCACTCAATGAGTAAACTTCCCAGGCTTGAACTTTGATTATTTCTCAATCTTCTTTGCCTTCTTTATACACATGTCTATGTATATTATATAGTCCCCCAAGTGTTTGAGCTTTGAAGTATGAAGTCTCGAGTACTTGATTGTTCCTCTCATATGGTCCTTTCCCTGAAAAGGAAAAACACATGGGACTCAGAGGTGCGATTATAGATGAAGACTGCTTAACTCGTCTGAATATCTATTAGAATATTTGTAACCCTAGACCGGGAATTTTAATTTATTCCACGTGCCTTGCAGGTCGTGATTCATCATTTAGTACGGGCTAGCTTTTTGCCTATCATCTAAAATCGTTAGTAAAATTTTAACAATTCAAAAAGAAAATTTTAAAATATGGATATCTGACCATTGGTATTCCTTAGAAATAGTATCTCTTCAGGTGAACGGCATTCCAGTGTGAAGGTAGTATCTTGCCATCCATCGTTTCCAGCTCGTATGATTGTTTTCCTGCGATACCATGAATCCTATAGGGTCCTTCCCAGGTTGGACTCAATTTTCCCGCATTAGCCGCCTTCGTAGATTGAAAAACGTTTTTGAGCACGAAGTCCCCAATCTTGAAGTATCTTAGACGCGCTTTTCGATTGTAGTATCGTTCCATGACCTGCTTTTGTGCTGTCATTCTTATTAATGCAGCTTCCCTTTTTTCCTTCAAGTAGATCAAGGTTTATGCGCATTTCTTCGTCATTGGATTTTTCTGACGCTTGTGTAAACCTCTTGCTTGGATCTCCTATATCAACTTTGGATTCTTCTAAACGCTTCTTTAAATTATTGATAATGACTTTGTTTATTGACTCAGCTTGTCCATTACCCACCGGATGATAAGGTGTGGATGTAATCCTTTTGATCTGCCAACTTTGAAAAAACTCTGTGATTTGTGCGCCTATAAATTGAGGGCCATTATTACACACGATTTTCTTTGGCACACCGAATTGACATATGATATTTCACAAATGAAATCTCTAACTTCTTTTTCCCGCACCTGTTTGAATGCTCCTGCTTCCACCCATTTAGTAAAATAGTCAGTGAGTACAAGCAAGAATTTTACCTGTCCTTTTGTTTGTGGTAGTGAACCCACGATATCCATCCCCCATTTCATAAATGGCCACGGTGCAATGACCGGATGTAACAACTCCGTAGGTCTATGCATGTTATTACCATATCTTTGGCATTTATCACATTTAGCCACGAACTTTTTTGCTTCTTCTTCCATTTTAGGCCAATAATAACCTGCCCTAATCATGGTTCTTACCAATGATATTCCTCCGGCGTGATTCCCACAATGCCCCTCGTGTATTTCTCTTATTACACATTCCGTCTGTGAAGGCCCGAGGCACCTTGCTAAGGGACCACCAAACATTTTTCGATAAAGATTGTCTTGCTTTAAACAATATCGAACAGCCTTTTTACAAAGCGTGTGAGCTTTTTTCTTGTCTTCAGGGACGGTTCCATACTGCAAAAAAGAAACAATCTCGTTCCTCCAATCCCAAGTTAAGTTATTAAAATTTACCTCATTTTTGTCTGGATCGAGTACTGAATGAAACAAATGAATTACGGAAGCATTTTCATTGCTTGCCACGTCTGCTACAGATGCGAGATTGGCTAGGGCGTCCGCCTCGACATTTTCATCTCTTGGTATTTGCATAACTTTCCAGGTTTAGAATTGCCAGATTAGATCTCGTACCTTCTCTAAGTACTGCTACATCCGTGCTTCCCTGGCCGTATAAGTCCCCAGCATTTGATTAACTACGAGATGTGAATCACTTTTGATTACAATCTGATTAATGCTGAGTTCTCGTGCTAGTTCTAAACCTGCAATCACAGCTTCATACTCTGCCTTATTGTTTGTTATAGAATGACATTTAATGGCTTGTCGAATGGTTTCACCCGTAGGTGGTGTTTTATCCTAAGCCTGCACCCTTCACATTAGATTAACCATCAGTAAATAAGGTCCAAATTCCCGTATTAGATCCTTTGAACACCTGTAATTCTTTTTCTGCTTTCAATTGCATTCCTTGGATAAAATCAACCACAAAATCTGCTAACACTTGAGATTTTATCGCGGTTCTAGGCTGGTATGTGATGTCATATTCACATAATTCTATAGCCTATTTGGCTAACCTACCTGACAACTCATGCTTATGTAATATATTGCGTAATGGATAAGCAGTTACTATAGCAATAGGGTGACATTGAAAATAAGGCCTTAATTTTCTAGATGCCATGATTAGTGCAAGTGCAAGCTTTTCTAATTGAGGATACCGCGTCTCCGCATCTAATAAAGTTTTGCTGACATAATAAATCAGAGATTGTTTACTTTGATCTTCATGAACTAACACAACACTTACCGCTACTTTGGAGACAGCAAGTAGATGAGCAATCTTTCCCCAACTTTTGGTTTTGCTAGCAATGGCGGATTTGATAAGTATGTCTTCAAATTTTTGAGTGCCTGTTGACATTCCTCAGTCCATTCGAACTGATCTTGCTTTTTAAGAGTTGAAAAAAATTTAAAGCACTTTTCTGATGATTTGGAAATGAATCTCCTCAAGGCTGCAATTCTTCATGTCAACCTCTACACTTCTTTTTTACTTGTAAGTATGTCAGGATCTCTTCAATGGCTTTAATCTGTGCGGAATTCACTTCAATATCACGGTTGGAAACAAGAAAACCCAAAAACTTACCTGATACAACACCGAATTTACATTTCTCAAGATTTAATTTCATATTAAATTTTCGCAAGATCTTAAACGTATCAGACAAGTGTGATATATGATCCCCCGAATGTTGAGTTTTAACGAGCATATCGTCTATATAGACCTCCATAGTTTTTCCCAAATGTTCTTGAAACATTTTGGTCACTAGTCTTTGATATGTTGCACCAGCATTTTTGAGACCAAAAGACATTACTTTATAACAGTAAGTCCCTATGTCTATTATAAATGAAGTTTTTTCTTCATCTATAGGATCCATTTTGATATGGATGTATCCTGAATACACATCTTAAAATCTTAACAATTCATATCCTGCAATAGCATCAATTAGTTGATCTATATATGGTAATGGAAAAGAATCTTTAGGACAAGCTTTGATAAGGTCTGTGTAATCTACACAAACTCGTCATTTACCATTCTTTTTCGGTACCACAACAGTATTGGCTAACCAATTAGGATACTTTACCTCGCAGATAATCCCAATTTTTATTAATTTTTGGACCTCATCTTGAATCACCTAATTTTTGAAAGTTCCTTGCTTTCTCTTCTTTTGTTTGACAGGCGGATATCATGGGTCTTCATTTAATTTGTGAGTCATTACCTCCGGTGGTATCCCTATCATATCAGAATGGGACCAAGAAAAACAATCCACGTTAGTTTTCAAAAATTCAATCAACTTACCTTTCATGTCCTGGCTTAGATTGGCCGCTACGTAGACTTTCCTTTCAGGACATTGTGTGGGTAACACTACAGCCTCTAGTTCTTCAATTGTTGTTTTGATATTTTCGTTTTCATGTGGTTCTTGAATGGCATCAGGCCTTGAGTCCACATCTGTTCGCCCTTGTTCAGTTGAGGTTTGTGTTGTGGTACCCTCAACTGGATTCTGTAACTGTTATTTTTCTTCGTTTCTCGTACTTGAATCTGCTACAAAGTTTATGCTCATGGACGTCTGTTGATCCCCACGGACTTGACATATTCCCCATGGGATGGAAATTTAATTGCTTGGTGTAAGGTCAACGGAACGGCATCCATCTCATGGATTCATGGTCTCCCGTGAATCATATTGTAAGTCATCTCCATATCTACCACCTGAAACTTTATATCTTTGACAACTCCTTCTGCAAATGTAGTAAATATTACCTCCCCTTTCATCACGACGCTGGAATTGTCAAATCCAGACAAAGTATGCGCCTTTGGTATTAATTTATCTTCAACTTGCATCTCGCGTAGTACTCTTAGCAGAATAATGTTCACGGAACTACCTAGATCAATCAAAACTCATTTCACATTAGTATCATGTACAAATAGAGATATTACCAGTGCATCGTTATGTGGAGATAATACGCCATCCACATATGCATCATCAAACATAATACTTTCTTCCTCTAAGACATGTCGCACCCGCTTCCCGTGGGTAATTGTGACTTTGGAAACTTTATTGGCTATTGTTTACGTCACACCATTGATGTTTTCACCTCCACTTATAACATTAACGGTCCTTTTGGGAGAAGGCGGTTTAAGGGGCTCCTGCATATTCTTCATGTATGCTTGCTTACCTTTCTTACTGAATAATTCGGTGAGATACCCTTGTTTTAATAGGTGATCAACTTCGTCTTGTAGCAACCTACAGTCTGCCATTTTATGACCATAATCGTTGTGGAATTCGCACCAGTGATCAGGATTGCGCCTGTTTGGATTCGATCTCATTTTTTTTGGCCACCGTACCTTGTTACCCATGCTTCTTAAAACAGCCACAAGCTCGAAAGTGCTCACATTAAAATTATAGCCGCCGAATCTTGCCTTCAAGTTTCTATCATCATCCCGCGACTCTCGCGTGTTTCGATCATTCCCAAATCTTGATGATGAGCCCGACTCTCTATTCCTCGATCTATGATCGTACCTTGAATTGTCCTGTTTTGATCGTGAATCTTTTCCCACTAAGCCCATATATGGTTTGTACCTATTTTTACCGGACCTTTTTTCGGTTTCCGCCCGTCTCGAACTTACCTTTTTCTCTTTTGAGACCGTGAGATAATATCTCTTCTATTCTTAGCTTCGTGCTATACCTGTTGTAAACGTTATTCCACGTTGTTGTTGGGAATTCACGAAGACTTTCCTTGAGTCGCCTCGTGGCTTCTGAGCTTTTTTCATTCAAATTACTAGTGAAGGCTATAGCTGCCCAATTGTCAGGTACATGCGTTAACGTCATTCTTTCATGCTGGAACCTATCCACGAACTCTCTAAGCAACTTTGAGTCCCCTTGCTTGATTTTGAAAATATCTTTCATTCTTTTTTCGACTTTTTGAGCTCCCGAATGTGCTTTGATAAATGAATCTGCAAGCTCAGCAAACAAATTTATGGAATTTTCGGGTAATAAAGAATACTATGTTAATGCTCCCTTAGTGAGTGTTTCACCGAATTTTTTAAGCAATATTGATTCAATTTCTTGTTTGGTCAAGTCGTTACCTTTTACGCCTGTTGTAAATGCAGTCACGTGGTCTCGTGGATCAGTTGTTCCATCGTATTTTAGAATATCGGGCATTTTGAATTTTTTTGGAATTGGGAGGGGAGCAGCACTTGGCTTCCAAGGTTATTGTTAATATTTATCCATATCTATCCCTTTGATTACGGGCGGTACTCCAGGTATTTGCTCTATGCGGTCACTTTGCTTCTTGAGCTATTTCTGCAATGTTAGTACTAAATTTTGTAAATCAAAATTGACTAAGTTACCTGGTTCTCCTTCTCGTGACTCGCTGGGGATTCCACCGCTGCCTGAATTAGCAAGCCAAAATGAGGGTTCTCCAAAGTGTTGTTATTTGGAGTGGGTGTTGGTGGTGCAACAAGTAACTGGCTGACAAAGGCCTCAAGAGCTTTATTGACCTGTTGAGCGATTAGCTTTTGCAAAGCTTCATTGATAGCTTCATCATTTTCAAATTGAGCGTTTCCATTTGCATGAGATCCATCAGGAGTGCCTTCCGAGACCGCCGAGGGGAGCTTTGGGGAGAACGGATTGGGGTGTGATCATCCTATGGATTCCCCTGGAGTTGATGGTTTTCTTGGTTTCCTTGGGTGTTATCATTAATGTTTGACATGGTTGATGCAACAAAAAAGGATAGGCTAAGAAAGAATAGATTATCAGATTCCTGGTAACGGAACCAATTTGTTTAACCAAAAAGTTGAACTTCGGTCAAAGCTTTAATTTAGAAGAACTCGGGTTACTGATAATCAGAAATGAATAAGGGAAATTGATTTTGCTAACAATAAGATAGACAGAAGAAAACAAAGTAAACCAGTATATTAAGATGATTTCTCATGTCCTTACAAATGACTAATTTTCTCCTTTTTATAGCTATCTCCAAGATATACGTTTTGCATTTGTCATAATCAGGTCATTATAGACAATTAAAGACATTAAATGTTACGTTACATAATCATTGTAATTTAATACAGATTCTCTAACGTTTTTAGTATTTAATGCTTATTAAATACTGTATCTGTACTCTCTTGTGCTGTCAGATTCATTCTCCTTAATTTGCGGATCTAAATAGGTATGAGCGTCGAGTCTTTTGAGTAACTGCTCGCGCCTCTACTTGTACCTCTGCTCGTATCTGTTGCAACTCGTATCTCTTTACTAATCATCATTCTTTAACCAGTCTTCGTGTCATAACATGTCATCTTTCAATCACTTCAATATATATAAACTCAATATTTCCCTATACAATCTAATTATTGAAAATAAAGAGTACGTCAAAGAGAATGGTATATATGCCTGAAGGGGAACTATGTCCCTACGTGAAAATATTATACTATTCAGTGATATGTGGCGATGAAACTCAAACTCGAAGCCTCAAATCATTTTGTGTTATGTAACCCTATCTCATAAAAATGTTTATATTATTAGAAAGATAACTTTGTTTAGATTTTAGGTCTAGAATAAGATGACCAGCAAATAACCATTAAATGTGCACTAACTCTGATCCAACCGAAAAAGGGCGGGAGGATCATATTGGGTTTATTGTATATAATCTTGTTTTGTATTTATGCAAGAGGTTATTTCTACAACTTGAACCTTTGACTCCTCATCATGCAATAATAACTCTTGTCATTACGCCAAAGCTTCCTTTCATGTTACTTAACGGGCAATTAACCACAACAATTATTTGGGAGATCATTGACTTGTATATTTGTAAAATAGTATGTTCTACGTTAGTTGTGAGCTATATGATGGTCTTAAAAAAATTATCTGGAGTCAGTTTATGTACCAAATCATTTGAGGTTATATTGTAGATGAGTAATAAAATTGAAGTAAGAATATTAAACATTATTAAAGTGATAAAATTTATCTAAAAATCTAAATTAAATAAATTCAATACTTAAGAATCACAAATCACAATACTAACTATACATCCATAGTTTCGTCCCTTTTTAGTGCCGAGAACTTAATTTGTCGGTGAATTGTATTTTTCAGAAAATTACCATATAATACAATATTTTAGCAATAAACCAAATAGCTTTGTGACTTTATTAATATAATGGGTAAAACTTAAGGATTTTAAAGATATAAAACATATTTTAGTAACTTTACTGATGCAAGGAAAAGTTTAATTACCATGGGTGAAATTACCCTCAATTATAGTCATTTGAGATTTTTCATAATTTATCAGTTAAGTGGACATAGCCCTGCCCCTTTAGCGTATACGATGAAATTCACAACCTGTGATCTTTGTCACATATTCATTTGGAACATTTATTTCGTATAGAAACGTTCGATCAACATGCATCACTATATTTAATTTTTTTATGCAGAGAAATTTAAAGGAGAACGTTAGCAATTTGAGAGAAAAATTAGGAGTATTTAAAGTTAAAATTTGAGTAAATTTTATGGGTGGCCATCTAATCATCCAAAAGTCATTATTCTTTGTTTTATTACTTAAAAATTATTTTATTTTTTTCCACTAATTACAAAAATAACTTTGACTGGTTTTTGTAGAAATTCACCCGAAATGTGAGAGAAAATGACAAAAGTGATCCTTATATTTGGGGGTAAGTTCAAAATGGACCCGTAAATATGCTCCTTCGCCCTTTTGATCTCATAAGGTTGTCAAAAGTGAGTACTTTTGGTTTCGTCGAGTATTTAATACACTTTAAATTATTATTTTAATAAAAACTGCGAAAAAGAGAGATTTTATATGGAATAACATGTAGAAATGTATTATTTACAATTTCAGCTATTTTTTGCTTGTTGTGGAATTTAATGTAGATTTTTAAGGTGCAATCACTGCTATTTTTAAATATATTTCTAGTGTCATGTATAATTTTTGATTTTGCGATTTCTAGATTTGACAAGTCCATCCTATCGTATTTAGTCTAACTTGCTTTAGGTATACATAGCTGAAATATATTTTTTTATAATCAATTATGTGACCCGAAGAACTAAAATCCATGTATCATTAAGTTGTTGACTCATTTATAAGGCTAATATAGGTTAGTGGCATTAAAGTCCATTGTGATGATTGGTGAATTTACTTTCATTCATTGGTTCGACTTTCGGACAAGTCGATCAATTTTTTTATCGCTTAAAAGATCAAATGCTAACTAGTTAATTTAGTCTTCAAAGGATATGATCTGCTTATATTGCAACAGGAGGATAAAAGGCTAAAATCGTCATCGTTGCTTTTTACTATTTATTTTCAACTGATTTCACACTTATAATCTGTTTTTATTAGTAACTCCATGTTTAAGGTGGTAGAGCACCTATGTGCTTAAAAATTTTGGTTCGTCAGTTACTATATTGGTATTTCTAGTTTATTTTTTAAGTTTTTATTATAGTTAGTAGGCAGAGTTTGTTAAATACTCATGAAATATAAAGTACTCACTTTTGGCAGCGTTATTGGATAAAAAACGTTAAGGAGTATATTAAAGGGCCTTTTTTGAACTCACCCCCAAATATAAAGATCATTTTGTCATTTCCTCTCACATTTCAGGTGGATTTCTTATAAAAATCGGCCGAAGTTATTTTTATGATAAGTAGAGGAAAGTAAAATGGTTTTTATGTAACAAAAACAAAATTTAGGTAATGAGCACAAAACTAGATGACCACCCATAAAATTTACTCCTAAAACTTTCGATGCTTTAAGTTTTCTATCTTTCGTTTCATTCTCTAATACTTCCGCTCCATTTTACTAAATATCAAACATCTATCACTGAATTTTGAAGAAAAAGTAGTTATATTTGGAAACTATTAAAAGAGTATCATAAGAATCTTTTTAAAATATAATGGTGATTTATAAGGTCAATTGTTTGAATCTCTAATAAGATGTGTGCCACATAAAATTTGACCTAGCTAATTAAATTATCTTTAGTCGTTGCTGTATGCGTTAAGAGAAATCTTTTTCCTTTTCACAATGAAAAAGGGTTTATGTAATTTGACTTCTCATTGGTCAAGAACTCTTTAGTTGAAAAAAGGAAAAGAAAAAAAAAAATCCTGTTGAAGTAGGAATCAGCTCAAGATTCAAGAATAAGAAGAAAGGCCACATTCCTTAGTAAACTCGGATACGGTTACTTCCTTTTCGCACCTATATATACACAAATCTAATGCATATACATGACATATCAAGAAGAAACAAACAATTATTTTCTACTCTATTTTTGCAGCTGAAGTAGAAAAATAATGGTCAGATTGGGGAAAAAAACTTCGATATTCCCTGCTAAGGAGCCGTTATTTCCTAAATCTAATATCAAGGGTAACGACAGTCGTTACAGTCGGAATAGGCGATATCGTAGTGAAAAGGTTTGACTTGTTATCACAGGAACCATTTTTCTAGCCGTTGCCGTACCTAATTTAATTCTATTTTTCAGTATGTTGTTTAATTAGTTCGTTTTGTAGTTTCTTTTGTTCTTAGCTTGTAGGATTGGAAGGAATTCTTTTACGTATGATTTATGTAAAGTTTAATTGATTCATTCATTTATTTATTTCAAAGCACTTCAGTTTAATTTACTGTAAATGTTTATCTTTTAGTGTCTTGATTATCAAAGGCATTGTGTATCTCGAGCGGGAAATCTTTTATTCTTGTTATAAAGCTTTATAATAGAATTTGAAATCTCGAATTTTTATAGATATTGGAGGGTTTCGCCCAGAGGCAAAGCCATGATTTTAATTTTATAGGTTTTGAATTTTTGAATAATGATTTCATGCGCTAATTACTCGGCTGAACCCATACTTTGACTTCTAACTCCGCCACTGGTTTCGCCTCAAATCCAAATGATTTCTATCTTCCCTTATTTAGATATTTCCTGTTATTAAGGGTTAATCGAGAAGGATCCATTTATTATGAAACTTAAATTAAGAGGGCTTTCAAATATTCCAAGAATTGAATCGGTCCCAAACGTTGGAGGTAAATAGTCCATTCCTAAAGTTTTTCTTTCCCCAAATTTACGAAATTTTAGGTTGTCTTTGCCCTTTTAGCTTCCAACTTTGCTATAAATACAATGGTGTTTAAGAGCGTCGTTTCATAGTTAAATTAATATATAGAGGAGAAATTAAAAAATAATGCACGACTTGGTTTTTGTATATCATATTACGAGTATAGGATCGTTTAGGGCTTCTCTGGGTGAATTATGGAAAACGAGCAAGAGAATCTTTTCATCAACATAAGATGTCATTTTGCCCTTTATGACTAAAAAATAATGGTACGAAATCTGCAACTAAATTGTATTAACATCTAGTGCTAATCGTATTAGCATTAGTAGATATTTTGACTCTTATAAAAGCTATAATCGCTAACTTTAGAAAATAGGCTTTATTTTCCGAAGGATAAAATATGCAACATTTTGAATTTGAACTGCAGTTTGAAATAATATATTCAAGAAAAAAGCTATTGCACGGGAATAAATTTATTTGTAGTCAAGAGATCACAATTCGAAATGTAGTATTCAGAGATTGTTTATTTTCCTTCAAATCCTAAAAATATTATTTTAAAGAAAAATAAAGAAAGCAATTTTCGTTGTTAGAACCAAATGAAGAAGGTGATTTCCAAAAATATTTGCCTTGACAAACTCGGACAAAATTAATTACCAGAGTGCTATGGGAAAGCCCTAACCCTAACGGAGGTTTCTTTTGTCAAAACATTCTAATGGATTGAGGTTTTTCATTCAAAACCACAACTCAGCCCTACTTTAGTGAAACCATGAATTTTGCTATGGGTATTAAAAGTTCAAATATTAGCCTCTTGGCCACTACTATACTAATTTTTCATATGCTTGTAAGAAAAATAAATATTTTCAAACATTGGACTCATTTTAGGCAAGCAAACAAATTAAGATTAGAACAACAAATTGCCAGTATCCTCTTCGTTGTACTCCGATCCTTAGCGGCCACAATAGCATAATTTGGTCAAGAGATATGTAGAGCTATTCTATCGTGCATTTTCTGGATGATATATATGGCTGGAAAGAAATACTACGTGCTTTCTAGAATGAAGCTAGCATTATATTGTTGCTTACATAATATATATGTATTTCTGGTGTAGAGTAAGCATGTTGACGATATTTTGGATTTGTTAGGGAGGAAAGTGTAGTAGGCCGTTGTTTCTTTTTTATTTCTGTTTTGATAAAAGTGTAACAAGACTAATTTAATAAAATCTTTTCCTTATTAAAATAAAAGAGAGAGAGAGGGGATAGTTAGGTCCTTGGGCTTTTCGATGTGCTATATATTGCTTGTAATTAAAAATAGCTTTAGAAAGTGTGGGAGTTCTCCCGGATTCTACTTGTAGTGGGGAAGATGATCAAATTTTGGCGGATGATTATGCATGTGAAGCCCGATATAGACTTGTAGATACTATTGAAGGATCTCAAAGTCTTGTCATTGGGCTGGATGGTGAGGTTGCTAGCTAGCAGAATGAGTTTTTAAGCACGTAATGTATTCTCCATCTAGTAAATTAATTATATTGCATGTCCTACAGGTCTCATTATTAGACTGGAGGGTGAGGCTCATAAGGGGAGGAATATTTTAAACCATATGCATTAGGGGTGCTTATCGGGCGAATAATTACGCTTAACGGTTCGACTTATCGGTTATGGGATTATAAATATAGTAATCCGCTAGCCATCCAATAAGACAACGGACGGATTAGTATCGGATTAACGATTATCTTGTGTTAAAATTGCACCTAATTAATATTGTCAACCAGCTAAATCAGGCCACTTAAGCAAGTATTTTTGTCCTCCATATATACAAGCTTCCAAGGCCATTCTTCAAATGATGTTGCCTCTGCCCATCATATCTACATAGCAATCCTTAACTGTAAACTTGTTATTGCCGCTACTCCCCATATCATACTATCTTTTTCCTGTATAAGATCTTGCAGCCATGCCCAAATATACAAAATTTCAGCATATCTTCAATCCTTGTTGACATTCCATGTGTCATTTTCCCTAAGGTGATCAACAGTAGCTTTGTTATTAACAAAGCGGAAGACACTTGAGAATTCCTCCTTTAAGGACCTATTTTCAGTCCACTTATCAAGCCAAAACATATATAGTGTGCTCTCCATTGAATTCATGCCATAATTTATTAATGTGTTTCCAAGGCCCTACTGCATGAGTTTATTCTAGAGTGACAATGTGTATCTGCTCCATGCAGAACTTTTACAACTCTTCTCCATAAAGCCCTAACCTCTTTGTTGTACCTCATGTAAATTTCTGATGCCCATTCCTCCCATTTCCTTAGGCATATTGACTATGTTCCATCTCACCAAGTGAAGTTTATGCTGATCAATATTACCATCCCACAAAAACCTTCTCCTTATTTTGTCCAACTGTGACAATACCTTGCTTGGAGTAGGGAATAAAGGAATAAAATACATTAAAATACTATCCAACACACTATTAATCAATGTAACTCTCTCCTAAGAGATAGGTATTGAGTTTGCCAGATAGCTAGCCTCTTCTCAAGTTTTTCAACAACTCCCTGTCATACTGTAGTGTTCTTATATCTGGCACCCAGCGGCAACCCAAGATATATACTAGTAGAGAAGGAGTCTATATTGCAACCCAAAATTATTACTAAACCTTGTATGTTACCAATTGTATTGACGGGATATATAACTAATTTATGAAGATTAATGTGCAGTCATGAGATATATAGTCTCAGGTATAATAAATAGCAACTTGAGATATCTCAGTTGCCTATAGCACTACAGAACACCAAAGTGGGATCAAAAAAAAAATGTGACACTTCGATTTCCTCCCTTGTCCTGGTGCCTACATTGAATCCCTTTAATTGATATTAAACTAACTTTTCAATCATAGTAGTAGCGTTCATAACCAAAATGAATAAAAAAAGGAAACAAGGGTCACCTTATCTTAGACCTATTTGTGGAGGAAGAAATCCTACAGGTTCCCCATTGGCTAATATAGAATATCTAACGGTTGATACACAAAACTTTATCCACTTTATCCATCTTGTAACAAATCCCAACTATTGTAGAGAATAAATAAAAATTGCCAGTTTACATGGTCATAACCCTTCTCCACATCTAGCTTGTATAAAACTCATTTTTTCCCTTGTTTAGCCTCCAATATAGCACTTTATTAGCAATGAGTGATGCATCAGTAATTTATCTCCCTTTTAAGAATGTATTTTGCTGCCCGGATACTAATTTTCGCATTACCTTCTTCAATCTCTCTATCAGAAGCTTAACTATAAATTTATTATATACACGTCTAACTATTCTTATTGTTTAGAGTTTAGGGTTGCACCCTTCTTCTCTGGGACTACGGCTATAAAGGAGGCATTGCAAGCTTTGGAGAACTTATAGAATTGGTGAAAATATATGATAACCCTAGAGAGGTTTTCTTTAATAATATCCCATGACTTTGGTAAAAAGTCATGGTAAACCCATCAGTCCTTGGTGCTTTATTTGGAGCATACTAATGGATAGCTTCCAGTTTCTTCTCTTCTTCAAAATTCCTTTTCAACCAACTTTGTTCATTTTGTAACTATTCTTCCTTGTAGATCAAGTTCCATAGGCAGTCTACATGTCTAAGTTTCAATAAATAACTTTTGGTAGAAGTCCAAAATTTCAGCTTTGATTCCTTAAGATTCTTCTAATACATTCCCCTTCACCAGCAACTTACTTACGTTGTTACATCTTTTACGAGAGTTAGCCATTTTTTATAAATATTTTGTATTTCTATCCCCATTTTTCAACCATAGACATCTCGATTTTTTGCTCCAAGATGTTTCCTCTACTTTTATCTTCTCTATTTCCACCAAAATATCTTTCTTTTTGTACTATAATTTCCTGGAGTCTACTTCCATGTCTAACCATGCAGTTCTTCTAAGATATCTTTCTTCCTCTTATCCAATTTTCCATACTCCTCTCTATTCCACCTCCTAATATCCAATTTTAATTTTTAAAATTTTTCTAGCAACACATAATCTGGAATTCCTGTTATGTTGTAACTCTCCAACCTCTCATTAAATTTTTCCTTAAACTCTTCCACTTACTACTGCATGTTTTCGAACTTAAAATATAAACTATTCTGATTTTATTCCCCACACTCAAGGATAACAAGTTTATGATCTAAAATTACTCTAGGTAGAAGTGATTGTTTGATTGCGTTAAATGCTTCATCCCATTCAGTAGAAACTAAAAACCTATCTATTCTTGATGCTTGATGGTTGTCGTCCCCTCTGTTCGGAATGAAGTTACTAAAGCTCCTCCTGGAGCTAGAACTTCTCGAACAATTTCTTTTCTTCCCTATGAATCTGACTACGTTGAAGTCACGTCCATGTAAGGCCCCGTGAAAATTTTACGCAAAAATACGAAATCTCGTAGTGCCAAGTTAAGAATATGTGTTAGAAATTTATAAAATTCTTCGCGGCTTGCAAGCTCGTCGCGGTTCGGACCTTTTAGATTGATCTGTGCATTAAAAAGTTAAGGAAAAATATTTTTCAGAAGAGCGCATTTCTGCGGCCCATTATGCTGCCGCATAACAGCAATGCGGGCCGCATATCTACCGCAGAGTGAGACATAATGTTGGCTAATTTTGAGGACAACTATGCGGCCAATTATGCGATCGCATAATCGATATGCGGGTCGCATAGTCATCACATAACCTCCTTAGGATTTTTGCGAAGGGCGGTTCTGCGGTGCCTAATGCGACCACATATTGGTCGCATACCCGGGCAGAATATTCAATTCTTGAGGGCTACTTTTGCGGTTCCCTTTTGCGGGCCGCATATCAGTTATGCGGCCGCATATGCGACCGCAGATTGAGTCGGGTCTCCTATTTTCTAACATTTAAAACCCGACCCCATTCCGTTAAAAACACCCCATTAGACCCTCTTGTGCTATTTTCTACTACATCTAAAGTGAGAGAAAGTGTTCTAAAAGGAGCGAGTGATCCTCACCAAGTCACTACTCAATCCTTGCCCAAATCTTTGAAGATTATCAAGAAAAGTTACTAAGCCTTCATCCTAAGAGGTGAGAACTTGTTCCCTAATCTTTGATATCGAAATTCCTACGAGAATAAGTAATTAACAAGTGGGTTCATGGGTATACGGATTGATTATCTTGCATGCCTGTTTGATAAAAGGGCATGGGGAGATAGTGAGCTAAAAATGTAACAAATGAGGTGTAGGATGATAGAATCTCTCACAAAAAGGCCTTATAATCATAATGCACACTTAGTGCTTGATAATGTGCTCAAATAAACTAGAAATCTTGATTATCTCTCTAATTCTTGGTTCAACTTGTAATTCTCATAAAATAGATCGGAGTTGATAAGAATTCCAGAATTAGTGTAAGAATTTAAGGAAAGCTCTATTGAGGTATATATGGCTAAAACCCCCTCTTCTTTGAAATTGAGCTCCCTTGGTATCCATGCAAATGTTGTAAATCTGAAACTTGATTGATGTAGTGCTTGTTATTTCAAATGAATTGGTTTTGCAAGAATATATGTGAAAGGTGTCTCTCAATGTGTTCAATGTGCTATTCTTGGTAAATTGAGGATGTGTGAAGAATGTGAACTATGTGCTAAAATGTCTAGATTTCAAGTCAAATTTAAATTGTGGTTATTATGCCAAACTATGTGAAATCCTCTCTATGCTCATAACCTAAATTGTTCTCGTATGTGCCCATTACCTTAATTTGCAAGGTTAATGTTGAAAGCGGAAATGATGTGAAATGTGAGTTATTAAATGTGTCCTAGTGCCAAGTATATATGATGAGATAATTGTGACCCCAAGTGCCGATGAACTGATATATGTAAAACAAAAATTGAAGTGAGATGATTGATGGAAAAGGGAAACGTCTTGTTAAGACGGCTTAGCTGATCGGGCCGTGATCGGACGCCATGCTGCGCACATGGTGGTATTGTGCTGATATTTGTAAGCACGTGATTTTTGCTTCACGGACAGTCACTCCAAAAGAAATAGTGACAAAGGACCTCGCTGTACAATTTTTCAATTTTCCGTAACGTGTGCTGCTAGTCATGTGTGGTTCTGTCCATTTTGTCCATTTTTACATTATTAAACAAAATACAAAAATATGTATGTCCTGGTAATTAGACCATAATTCATTCAGTAAAAGAAAATTCACGAAAATATTCTAGGGTGCGATTTAACCTATTTAAATATTTTGACAATTATGTTTGTTTGAATTTCATTTTATTTTTAGTTTTAAGATTAGAAAAAAAAAAGAGAAAAGAAAAAGGAAAAAAAAAAGGGGAGAAAAGAATGAAGAAAACGGTTTGGGCCAAGGAAATAAACCAAAAATAGGCCCAAACTCATTCGATCTGACCCAGTCCAGACCAGGCCTGCCCAGGCACCTCCTGAAACGACGCCGTTTTAGGCAAATCAATCTGAGCCGTCCGTCCAAGCCGATCTAATGGTTCAGGACCTCTTTTAGCAACCCATGATCAAACCCGACCCAATAACCAATCCGACCCAACCCCTCACTTAAACCAAACGACCCCGTTTAACTACCAAACGACCCCGTCTCATTTCTCACCCTCAGATCCAAGCCGTTGAGATCATCTGATCTAACGGCTCAGATCCAATCCCCTACTCCGTATATAAACCTTCCCTTACACCCCACGCCCCCTATACCAACCCCACCCCTCACTCGTCTCCTTCCCCAACCTGAAACCCCCAAACCCTAGCAAGCCGCCCTAGTTTCCCTTCCACCAAAACCCAACGGCATGAACGCCGGTGGCCACCTACCGAACACCCTAAGACCCCCTCACTCCCCTGAACACGAATCCACTAACCATGAACCTCGAATCACCTCCTGTCGTCTCGAATCTGGATTTGAAGATTCGAGACAAAACTCGATCTATACCAAACCTCACCATCTTTGTATCAGACACTCCCCTGACCTTCCTCGTGACCAAACCAAGCTTGGTTTTGTCCGAATCTACCCACAACTCCCTAAAAATCAGATCTGGAGATCCAAAACCTAGAACACTAATAGCCGTGGAATCTGGCCGGTCTTAACAAGGGTTTGAGGTTTAATAGACCTTAATCAAGGTGTTCTCATGTGAGAACACCCTGATTAAAGTTTGTTCGGCCTCAAGAGTTCGAAGTTGAGTCAGATTTGGGTCATTTTGATTTCAAACTCTTTTGGTAAGTTTTCCTTTCTTTTGTTTTAGTTCTAATTAAGTTGTCAGCATGTTTCGTTGTGTTTGTTTGTTATTTTGTTTTCGGATTTCTTCCATCTCTGTTAAAGGCCTTTTTATTTGGTCAATTGTCTTCTGTTTGTGTTCTGAATATACCCTGTGATATACATGCTCATCAATTAGATTAGTCGTCAAACGAGTTTAATTCATATAAGTTCCCAGTGTTTGAACAAATTTGTCTGAAGTCATTCGAGACTCTATACGTGTTGTTTATATGAACGATTGATTGTTATGTGTTACGATTAATATAGTCGAGTCGATATATGTCGTCAATTAGTTTCAATCGTTAATGGTAACAACTTGATTCGTATGGCTTATTTCTGCTGTGATCGTATTTGAGTCCCATTAGGAACTGAATTGTATTGCCTATTGATTTTGTTCAAATTGAACTAAAGAACATCTAGGAGAAAGGTTGTAATGGCAGATTCAGACTTTGATTTTAAAACACGATGCCATTTGGTTTAGACCATGGGCAGCATGGGTATGGTTAGCTTTAAGGGATTAAAATAATTGGACAGCATGTGCTGTCAGATTATATTCCTACTGCCCATACTTTGGTTAAATAAATAAGTGATTAGTACATTTTAACAACAAAAGAGAGAGGGGCTGTCAGGGATTTGATGGGAATTTTTTATTTAAAAGAAGTGAGTGGAAAAACAACGAGGAGGGGGCAATTTTGAGTTATAAAACAGACTAGTTAGGCTATTAAAGGGGGGACCTTCCATTAGAACAGGGGGGAATAAAAATTTTGTTGAGTCTGGAGAGATCTTGGGAGTAAGAAAAACTGAAAAGGAAAAACAGAAATAAATTTCAGAACATTGTGAATGAGTATTGTCTAGAAGAAACTGTGCAAGAGTCCAGTTCGATCAGGTTTTCTGTGGGGTTTTGCTCTTCCTGTTTGTCTGCCAAGCTTTCTTGTGGTCATTGGATTTCTGTTTGCTGTTGCATTCAACATTCTGGGCTGTTGTTTCTTACTCTGTTCTTTTTCTGAGATTACTGGTTTGGTACTCGACTATTTGCTGGATTCTTTTGTTCTGGGAATTATTGTTGGTTGTTCGTGGACTGTGGAAAACAATTTTGGTTTGTTGCTGTGTTGTTGCTGTGTATCTGTTGTTGCTGTGTTTACTGCATACTGCCCAGCTGATCATTCCTTTCTTCTTTGTCCTCTATACCAGGTACACAATTACACTACCAATGTAACTCGAAAGTTTGAGCAATGAGTATAAAAGAGAAGATCTGCAGATGTTGTTTATATACATGTACTGTTGTGTTGAATGTCATGTAATGTCTAATAGCTCATATTTTGGGATACTGAAGTTAGCTTACAAGTCTAGTTGATGTCAATATAGGGTATCGGATGATAATTGTATATGTAAGCTGTTAGATAAAAGTGGTCTCAATGAACTAGGTTGCATCGCAGATTTAGTTTACTTTGCCGTATATGCTTTAACGTATGCCAAACATGAAAACTGTACACAAGGGGGTTAAGTTCTTCCTTTTCTGATTAATGGTCTCATATAACTGGTAAATCACCTGTTAAGACAAAGAACATAAAATTTGTAATATAAACCCTGTGAAGGTCGAGTTCATGTCAAAACAGGCCAAGCAGGCCTGCTTCGGGCAAGCAGTGGCCCAGGTTTGGCCCATCACGCATGGGTTGGATTTGGGCCCATGATTACTTATTCAACTGACTGTACATGCAGCCTTATTTCTGATTTTCAAGCTTTTCTGAATGTTGTTACCAACAACTTGCAAGCATGTAATCAATCAGGACTATCTACTGTTTTCAATGGATAGAGACAAACACGACAAGAAACGTAGTTGCTATAGGATATCCTTTTAAAACAAGAACGAGACGAGCCTCGACAAACAAAAACGCATAAGGTGCGGGGCCCTTGTTAAAATGTATATTATCGAAGCATTTAGTTTCCCGGACGGGTTGTTTAGCAAATCTCACAACCCTCCTAAAATAACAATACGTTAGACTCTTTAGGACGCGCCTTAATAAATCTTACCTTCTTAAACTCGGGTGCACATTTATGTGACCCAAATCCAATTCTCAACGGAGTCGAAATGTGTTTCTAATCACGGGTACATTGATTGTGACGTGGTTCGAGATGCGTGTCCATGACGTTGCAAATTCATTCTAAAAAATAAGAATGAGATGAGCCTCGCCAAATAAAAAATACAAATTGCGGGGCCCTCAGTAAATATTTGTTTTAAAAATTATTTGGACTTCGGATGGACCGTTTAGTAAAATTTCACGGTCTTACCCAAAATAAATACGCTAGTCACTTTAGGCGCGCCTTTAATAATTTAATTCCCTTAAACTCGGGTGCACATTGATGTGACCCAAATCCAAATCTCAACGGAGTCAAAGTGTGTCGACGACCACGGGTACATTGATTGTAACGCGGTTCGAGATACATTTTCACAACGTTGCAATTCTTGATAAAAACAGTAAATGATAAAAGCGGTTAAAAGTTAAATTTTGCACATAAGTTCACACTCGTATAAAATCAGATAATCAAGCCGAATATAACAGTTGAGCGACCGTGCTAGAACCACGGAACTCGGGAATGCCTAACACCTTCTCCCGGGTTAACAGAATTCCTTATCCGGATTTCTGGTACGCAGATTGTAATATAGAGTCATTATTTTCCTCGATTCGGGATTAAAATTGGTGACTTGGGACACCCTAAATCTCCCAAGTGGCAACTCTGAAATAAATAAACCAATCCCGTTTTGATTGTCCTTTAATTGGAAAAACTCCCTTGCGCCCCTCGGGCGCGGAAAAAGGAGGTGTGACAGCTCTGGCGACTCTGCTGGGGAACCTTTTGACCCAGAACCACTGGTTCAGGGTTAAGAATTCGAGCTTAGAATAGTTGTTATTATTTGGCTTTATTTATTATCTGATTATTACATGTTCTGAGCCTAATGTGCTAAATGCTGCTTTTACCGCTTTGATATTATTTGAACTGTATATAAACTGTGCCGAAACCTTTCTCTTCTTACCTCCGAGGATGTGCTCACTGGTTGAGACTCCCTATTCTATTAGTGTCATACCCTAAATAAAAGAGGCTCGGAAAGTTTCTAAGGCGGCTGGCCTTTTGGTTCCCGGAAAGGAGCTCCTTCCTCAACTCGAGTTGTCCGCTCGGGTACACTGTCTAGAACACCGACCCAGGTTTTGAACATAGAATAACGTGACTTCATGCCGGATCCCTAGTAGGAACGCTTATTTGCATCATGTTGCATATGACTTAGGGGACTCAACACAGGGGTTGGGTCCGTCTAGGACTAGCGACCTGATATGAAAAGACCATTCTGATGCATCCTATTGTTTTCCGTGCATTTATTTGTCTCATGCCCGCATGCTGACCGGTGTTTGAATATTTGGAAAATTTTGAAAAAAAAAAAGAAATAACGGTTAGGGAATTGATTGATTATTTTTGAAAAAAAAAACAAATACTGTCAAAACCCTGCCGAAATTTTGAAAAATCATTGTTCTGTTTTGTTTTTTTCAAAAATAAAATATAAATAGAAATATATAGTTTGTCTTGCCATAAAAATAAAAAATTAAAAAAAAAAAGAATCTTATTTTTAAAATGGTTTTTATGAAAATTCGAAAATAATAATAAAAAAAAGGGAGTCTTATTTTGCCTTTACTTCTATTATTTGTTGCAAATATGTGTATATATATATATATGAAAAATTCAAAAAGTCTTTCTTTACTTCAAAAAATGTATATATATCTTTATTTGTTGCAAAAGTATTTGTCTTGCCAAAGGTCTAGAGAGTTCTTTTAGGCTCCCAGTTTTCGAAACAAAAATCAAAAAATATTTTCCGTTATTGACTTCTTTAGAAAGTTTTTTTTATATATATACGAAAATTCAAAATTCAAAAAAATCGCATATATTTTTGTTTTTATCAGAATAAGTGTCGTTTGTTAAAATCTTATTAATAAATGTGCAGAATGAGCACGACTCCGAATGAACCCTTTTCAATCATGAGTAAAATCCCCCTCCAATTGCGGCTCTGGTGGAATGATTTAGACAAAGAAGGGCATGACGAAATCAAGAAGTATCTGAAAGGCCTCACGAGTTTGTTGGATATCAGGCCACGAGGAGATATCATAAGGGCACTAGTTCCCCACTGGGATCCTGCGCACAATGTCTTCCGTTTCTCAGATTTTGAACTTACCCCAACTTTAGAAGAAATAGCAGGGTATATCGGCAGCGCTGAGACTCCTTTGAGGCACAAATATTTGATTGCTCCAAGAGCTGTAGCAATACACCGGTTTCTGGACTCCTTAAAGATAGTCAGAACAATTCATAACCCTGACTTGGCAAAAGGTTTTTGCAGCATGAGTTTCATATATCAAAGATATGGTCACATAGGAGGATTCGACAAGCCAGAAAACCAGTTGTGCAGCAAAGGTAATCGCCAAAAGTGGGAAGAACATAGACGGATTGCTTTCATGATAACTTTCTTAGGACTACTAGTATTCCCAAGAAAAGACGGGAATATTGACATAAAGATAGCAGGGGTCGTCAGTACGTTGCTCACACAGAGTGATAGTACGTTGGCGCCCATGATAGTATCTGATATGTTCCGGGCTCTCACATCTTGCAAAGCCGGAGGAAGCTTTTTCGAGGGTTGCAATTTGTTGTTGCAAATGTGGATAACCGAACACCTATGTCACCGAGCCCAGTTTCTGAGCCATGGATCCGCTGGAAAGACCTGCATAGAGGAGTTCTATACCAGAGTTAATAAGACATACCTACCAGAAGGAGTCATAGCATGGACCTCATATTTCCATACCCTCAACGCCAGTCAAATACAGTGGGCGCTAGGATGGTTACCGATCGACGAAGTCATATACATGCCAGCAGCCAGACCCCATTTTCTCTTAATGGGACTCAAGAGCATTCAACCATACGCGCCGCATCGGGTTTTAAGGCAACTGGGGAGGTATCAGATAGTGCCGAAAGATGAGGATCTAAGCACCCAGGTGATCGAGATCAGTCCCGACGGCCAGTTTCCCGAAGCAAGGGTGCGTCAAATTTGGAGCCAATGTCAATACTTAGAAGCAAATACTTGTGTAATGAATCGGGCAAAAGGGGAAGTTTCGCCCGGGTATCAGGCCTGGTACAAAGGGGAGACATCATCTGGAAGACCGACCAAAAGACCTCACCTGCAAGAATTTGCCAAATCTTCACAAGAGCAGTGGGGCTGGTTGGCCAAAGAGCGGGAATATCTTGCCGAAGCAGGCAAACTGAAGCAACAAGTTCAGGATATGAGGTTTGAGTGCCAATTACAGTCTGCCGCCCACAAGGGAGAAAATAACAGATTAATCAGAGAAGGCGAAATCCTCAAAGCTCAGATCCGGAGAATGAAAAAGGAGGCTAATAGCCAGCTGAGAAGCTGGGCAGATAAAAGATTGATAGCAGGGTTAAAGGATCAGGTTGCGGAATGCCAGGAAGATTTGGAAAGAGCCAAGGCCAGCACAGCAAGATTGCGGACCAAGTGGGCAAAGGGTGCGATAGCTCGGAGGCAGCGCCTGCAACGAGTCATAAGGGATTATGAACTGAGCATCGGGACATTAAGGGAAACGAATGCCTCTCTTCAAGAGAGGATCTTCAAGCAAACACGAGATGCCCAAGCCGACAGAAGGCGATGTTACGAGGCAATGACCAGAATGGAAAGGCAAATGGAGATGTTCCAGGACCAGCTTGCCAGCAATGCACAAACACTAGGATTGAAGAACCGACAGATAAGGCAGTTGTTCGCGGAAAGGGACAACATTCGGGGAAAGATCGACGAGATTGGGCATTACATCTACATGAGATGCCTGGCATGCGAGCAAAAGCCTCGAAAGACCCTTCTTGTTTCCATCATGGGTTGCGTCCACCGAATCATGAATGAGCTGAAAAACCTGCAGAGGGACCTCACACCAAGGGCCGCGGAAAGGCCGAATGATGCCTCGCGGGTCCCTAAGTTGGAAAATTAATCTTTGGTTGAGTCCTGTTTATTTGGCTTTGTCGCTTTTTCATATGTTGTTTTCCTTTCTTTTAGTCAAAACGGGTTAAGAACTGTGGAGTCTGTACTATTGCTATTCCTTGCTTGAAGTAATTTGTAATAGCAAAATTTTGAGAATGAATTTAATGATTTCACAAGAATTGTGTGTTTCTTTACTTTAAGGCAGAACTACGCCTGGTCTGATTCACGTGGGGACGTGATACGTAGGCAATCCCCATAAGATTCGACCGATTTTAATAAATAAAGAAAAGAAAATGTAAATAAAATAAAACGCAGGGTTTCGCAAAATACTTTAAAGAGACGAATGAGCAAACCGGGATGACACATGTTGTTTGAAGCAAAGCATGTAGAAACGGTTAACTGCCTAGGTGCATTGCATCCTCTATGTGTTATGATCAAATCTGTTAAGCTCTAACACTAACAAAGTTTGTTGTTGTCTGATACCAGACAGTTAGTTGTTAAAGAATTCTGGCAACACATTCATACCAAACCAGATCCAAAGGACCGATAGCATCAAGCATGACTACTTTGGAGAATAGCAATGAAGAAGAAAGGCCGATGAGCCAGTTGTTAAAAGAAGCGATGGAAAAGATTGAAAGGATGGGACTAGAAATGAATGCAATGCAACTAGCCCTAGCCAAAACACAAAAGAGTCCTGAAACACTGGGACACATGCCGGAGTACCCTCACTCTGGCCCTTCCACAAGCTGCCCAAATCCCCTCTATCATCAAGAAAGAAGCCCTCATGATTCCCAAGCTCCACCACCCCATCAACCTCTCCCAACACCCAATATTCCCATTTTTGTGGGACCTGCATCAGCCCCTTTGCAGCAAACGACCAGTGAGCCATTGTTTCAGGCTCACGATACACAATACTATCCCCCTGAGCCTACATTCCATGCACCCGAACCACAGGCTTACAATCCCCATTTGGAAGTACCGGCAGAGATTGAGAAGCCGGTTAAGGCCCCTGAACAGGATGAAGTGTTGAGAAAGTTCAAAAGCCTGGAGCAATCCTTCAGGAACTTGCACGGGCTGGGCAATCAAGTCAGCGTGGCATACAAAGATCTGTGCCCTTTCCCAGATGTCCAACTCCCGGCTGGGTTCAAGATGCCCAAGTTTGATTTATATGAAGGGCACGGTGATCCCATGGCACATTTGCGGGGATTCTGTAGCAAAATGAGAGGGGCAGGAGGCAAGGATGAGCTTTTGATAGCTTATTTCGGCCAAAGTCTGAGTGGATCTGCACTGGAATGGTATACCAGGCAAGATTTCAGTAGGTGGTACACGTGGGATGATCTGGCGCAGGCTTTTGCAGGTCATTTCCAGTACAATTTAGAGATAGTCCCTGACCGTCTCACGTTATTAAGAACGGGGAAGAAACCCGGGGAAAGTTTTCGCGAGTTCGGGTTCCGCTGGAGAGAACAAGCAGCTAGAGTCGATCCTCCCATGAGAGAGGGAGAGATGGTGGACTATTTTTTGCAGACATTGGATCCAACCTACTTTGGTCACTTGATGACAACGGTTGGAAAATCTTTCAACGAGGTTGTCAAAATAGGGGTCATGATAGAAGAAGGTTTGAGGTCGGACAAGATCTTGAACTATTCGGCACTTAAGGCCACAACCCAGGCTATTCAAAGCGGCACGGGAGGTGCACTGAGAAGAAAGAAAGAAGAGGTTGCCACGATCGAGGCAGGCAGTTGGTCCAGGGCTGGCAGGCCGCACTACAACCAACCCAGGCCTCACATGTCAAATTACCCATACAACCCACCACAAAATTTCTATCCACCTCGAGAACCACATTGTTCCGTACACCAAGCCCAGGTATACACTCAGCCTCCGGTTCGCCCACAATGGCACGCACCGGCTCCCCAAAACATATATGCACCACCACAAAACACCTACCCTCCGCCAAGGGCATATAGAAACCCTTCAGGGGCAGGCTTCCAGGGAAATCCAGATGCTAGGAATGACAGGTTGCGGAAGCAAAGAACCTTCACAGAGCTAGGAGAAACCTACACAGCTTTGTTCCACAAGCTGCGGCAATTGGGTTTGGTTAGTCCTGTCCAGACTCGAGAACTAAATCCCCCACCTCAGAATGTAGATCGATCAATCAGTTGTGAATACTGTTCAGGGATGCTCGGGCATGATACCGAGAAGTGTTAGAAGTTAAGGCATGCCATACAGGATCTTATTGACACCAATAAGATCGAGGTCCAGACACCGGAGGCTCCTAACATCAACCAAAACCCACTGCCAGCGCACTACGAAACTCACATGATTGAGTTGGTGTGTGAGGGAGGAGAATTAAGAAAACCCTCACAAACAGTGATGATGATCCAAGCCGCCCCGAAAGAGGTCTTAACCAGTGGAGGAACGAGTGTACAGTCACAGGGAGAAGGCGTCAAGCCGGTAGTGATATTGGGGAAGAGCCCGTCCATCATAGCAAGCAAACCCGAGCCAAGCAAATTGGTAATACCAGGGATCCTGCCCACACCGGCAGTCGTGTTGAAAGGGGTATGTAGAGAACGGGTGACCATAAAGCCTGTGGTCCAACTGCCGATGATTGACAGCAGGGCTGTGCCTTGGAAATATGAAAAGGCAGTGGTGACGTACCAAGGAAAACAGGTGGAAGAAGTCAGTTGTGAAGCGCAAGGGCTGACTCGATCAGGTCGATGTTTTGCTCCGGTGGAGTTAAGAAAAACCAACCCAGTGGCAACCAAGAAGCCAGTGTCAGAAGAAGAGGCTGAAGAATTCCTGAGGAAGATGAAAGTACAAGACTATTCTGTGGTTGAGCAGCTGAGAAAAACACCTGCCCAGATCTCACTATTGTCATTACTCCTCCATTCCGAGGAACATCGTCGGGCCCTGTTAAAGATATTGAACGAGGCTCATGTACCCAGTGAGATTTCTGTAAACCACCTGGAAACCATTGCCAGCAAGATTTTCGAGGTGAATAGAGTAACATTCTCAGATGATGACTTGCCGGTGGAAGGAACGGAGCACAATAAAGCTCTATACCTAGCTGTCAAATGTGAAGACTCGGTGGTAACCCGAGTATTGGTGGATAACGGCTCAAGCGCCAATATTTGTCCATTATCCACCCTGGACCAGTTAAAGATTGACCGTGGAAGAATCCAGGAGAATAGCATCTGTGTCCGGGGGTTTGACGGAAACGGAACAGCCACTGTGGGGGATGTTGTACTTGAACTGACCATTGGGCCAGTCCTATTTACCATGGAATTCCAGGTGTTAGATGCCACAGTTTCTTATAACCTGCTGTTAGGACGACCCTGGATTCATGCAGCTAAAGCGGTGCCTTCCACCCTACATCAGACAGTGAAGTTCGAGTGGGAAAGACAAGAGGTTGTGTTGCACGGCGAGGATACAACATGCACCATGGGCGGAACCATTGTACCTTTCATAGAGACCACAGATGGAAAAGGTCCTTGGGTCTACCAGATCCTCGATACAGGGTCGGCCAACAAAATTTCTGAAGGAGAAATCATCCCGCACCCTAGGGTAGCTGCCGCAACAGTCATGATGGTCTCAGAAATGCTGGGTAATGGATTTGTGTCGGGAAGAGGCCTGGGAGTTGAACTTCAAGGGATAGTCCAACCTGTCTCCCTTCCTAAGAATCTGGAAATTTTCGGGTTGGGGTTCAAACCAACCGCAGCAGACAGGAAGCAAGCGCGAAAAATGAAGAAGAGGGTCTGGTTTCTTCCTAAACCAGTACCACGCCTCTCAAAGTCTTTTGTCAAAGCAAGTGCTAAGGGGTCACCGGTCCCAAAGATTCAAGGACCTTTGATCGGTATAAATGAAGACCTGAATCAGAGTTTTGAGAGACTATTCGCGGATGTCAGTATGGTGGAAGCTGGAGAAGGTTCCAGCAGAGCAGAGATACAATTTGTGGGACCTGAGGCCAAGACCAACAATTGGACGGTTACTCCTCTTCCTGTCCGATGGGAGTCTTGGTAGTAGGCTTTGATTAATGTTTTGTTTGTTTGTTTGATCGGATTATTCAAGGGTGTAATCCAAATTTTACTTTCGTTTTTGTAAAAGTGTGAACCCTTTTTTATCCCGCAAATTTAATAAAGTTCTTTTCTTTTGTCTCATTTTAATTTTTGTCTTGTTCTTTTTCTTTCTGAACAGTTCTCTTTTTACTGGTTCTAATGACATGGCATGCACAGCGGATCTTCGACCTAGTCTAATAAATCAATCTGAAACCGACTCAATGATGCAAAAGGTCGTTTGTGACGATGAATCTGAATGTGACGAAGGTGAAGCCTTCGAAGAAATAAACCGAGAACTGTGCCAATTTGAAGAGAAACCCAAGCCTAACCTAAATGACACCGAGGCTGTGAACCTAGGAGACGCTGATAACATCCAAGAGACCAAAATTAGCATCCACATTGAGCCGAATGTCAGAGCAGAATTGATCAAAACTCTCATGGAATTCAAAGATGTTTTTGCATGGTCGTATGATGATATGCCTGGATTAAGCACCAATTTAGTGGTTCACAAATTACCCACTGACCCGGCATACCCTCCGGTCAAGCAAAAACTAAGGAAATTTAAAACAGAAATGAGTGTAAAGATCAAGGAAGAAGTGATTAAGCAGTTACAAGCGAAGGTCATTCGGGTCACTCGATATCCTGAGTGGTTGGCCAATGTGGTACCAGTCCCAAAGAAGGATGGAAAAATCAGGGTGTGCGTTGACTACCGCAACCTCAACAAAGCAAGTCCCAAGGACAATTTTCCGTTACCCAACATTCATATCCTGATCGATAATTGTGCTGGGCGCGAGATCGGATCCTTTGTGGATTGCTATGCGGGTTATCATCAGATCCTAATGGACGAGGAGGATGCTGAGAAGACAGCATTTATTACGCCATGGGGAACCTACTGCTATCGGGTAATGCCGTTCGGGTTAAAGAACGCTGGGGCAACGTACATGCGAGCAATGACTGCTGTGTTTCATGACATGATACACAAGGAAATCGAGGTGTACGTCGATGATGTGATCATCAAATCTTGGCGTCAGGAGGACCATGTAGCAGACCTAAGGAGATTTTTCCAAAGACTCCGGAGGTATGATATCAAGCTTAACCCGGCCAAATGCGCATTCGGGGTTCCATCAGGAAAGTTGCTAGGATTCATCGTCAGTCGACGGGGGATTGAGTTAGACCCATCCAAAATTGAATCCATCCGAGATTTGCCACCGCCAAGGAACAAAACAGAGGTAATGAGTTTGCTGGGTAGACTCAATTACATCAGCAGGTTCATCGCTCAACTCACAGCAACTTGTGAGCCCATATTTCGGCTGCTGAGAAAGGATGCTGCAGTAGGTTGGACGGCAGAGTGTCAGGAAGCTTTCGACCAAATCAAAGGGTATCTGTCTAATCCACCCGTATTGGTCCCACCTAAGCCCGGGAAACCCCTAATCCTTTACCTGACGGTCTTGGAAAATTCATTTGGTTGTGTACTGGGGCAACATGATGACACAGGAAGGAAGGAGCAGGCCATCTACTATCTCAGTAAGAAATTCACAGTGCATGAGGTCAAGTACACTCAACTCGAGAAAACATGCTGCGCCCTAACTTGGGTAGCTCAGAAGTTGAAGCACTACATGTCTTCATATACTACGTATCTCATATCCCGTTTGGACCCATTGAAATATATATTTCAGAAACCTATGCCCACGGGAAGGTTGGCAAAATGGCAAATTCTGCTCACCGAGTTTGATATCGTCTATGTGACGAGGACAGCCATGAAAGCCCAGGCACTAGCAGACCATTTGGCAGAGAATCCCGTTGATGAAAAATACGAACCTTTAAGAACGTATTTTCCTGACGAAGAGGTGATGCATACGAATGAGTTGGAATTACCTGAGGAACCGGGTTGGAAGCTTTTCTTCGATGGAGCTGCAAACGCAAAAGGGGTTGGAATAGGAGCAGTACTCATTTCTGAAACAGGACGGCATTATCTTGTTACGGCTCAACTACGCTTCTATTGCACCAACAACATGGCCGAGTATGAGGCTTGCATTCTGGGTCTGCGCTTGGCTGCTGACATGGATGTCCAAGACGTCTTGGTCTTGGGAGACTCGGACCTCTTGGTACATCAAATTCAGGGTGAATGGGAAACACGAGATCTAAAACTCATACCATACCGACAATGCTTGCATGATCTGAGCAAGCAATTTCGATTGGTGAAGTTCAAACACATCCCTAGAGTTCACAACGAGGTTGCGGATGCCTTAGCCACCTTAGCATCAATGCTGCACCGCCCTGACAAAATGTATGTTGATCCTCTACACATCCAGGTCCGTGATCAGCACGTCTACTGCAATGCCGTAGAAGAAGAAGCAGATGGCGAACCCTGGTTTCATGATATCAAGGAATACCTCAGAATGGGGATATATCCAGAACATGCATCTGGAGACCAAAAAATAGCCCTTCGGCGTTTGGCGAATGGTTTCTTCCTCAGTGGGGGAATATTGTACAAAAGAACCCCGGATCTGGGATTGTTGAGATGCATAGATGCCAGGCAGGCAACGACGGTTATGGCAGAAGTACATGCTGGAGTTTGTGGGCCACACATGAGTGGATATGTATTGGCAAGAAAAATCCTTCGAACAGGGTGTTATTGGCTCACCATGGAACACGACTGTATCACTTTCGTGAGGAAATGCCATCAGTGCCAGATACATGGAGATTTGATCCATTCTCCGCCAGCAGAATTACATACGATGTCAGCACCCTGGCCGTTTGTGGCATGGGGCATGGATGTCATTGGGCCCATCGAGCCAGCAGCGTCCAACGGTCATAGGTTCATTCTAGTGACCATTGATTACTTCACCAAATGGGTTGAGGCTAAAACCTTCAAATCAGTAACCAAGAAGGCAGTGGTGGACTTTGTTCACTCCCATATCATCTGCAGATTTGGGATCCCAAAAGTGATCATCACGGATAACGGCGCGAATCTTAATAGCAGCCTGATGAGAGAGGTATGCCAACAATTCAAGATTATACACCGCAATTCCACCCCATATCGTCCTAAGGCAAATGGAGCAGTCGAAGCAGCCAATAAGAATATCAAAAAGATACTGCGAAAAATGGTGGAAGGGTCCAGACAATGGCACGAGAAATTACCCTTTGCCTTGTTGGGTTACCGCACTACCGTCCGGATTTCCATAGGCACAACTCCTTATTCGTTGGTGTATGGAACTGAGGCCGTGATACCAGCGGAGGTCGAAATTCTGTCCCTCCAAATTGTCGTTGAAGCCGGGATTGACGACGATGAATGGGTCAAAGCTCGATTGGAACAGTTAAGCCTGATAGATGAGAAAAGATTGGCAGCAGTGTGCCATGGTCAGCTGTACCAGAAGAGAATGGCAAGAGCGTATAATAAGAAGGTGCGCCCCAGGAAGTTTGAAGTAGGGCAGCTGATATTGAAGAAGATCCTCCCACATCAGGTCGAGGCAAAAGGCAAATTCGCCCCAAATTGGCAAGGGCCTTATATCGTGACCAGAGTATTGTCCAACGGTGCTTTGTGTTTGACAGATGTCGAAGGTAGATGTGTCGACATGGCTATCAATTCAGATGTAGTCAAGAGATATTATGCGTGACTCCTTTAATTATGGCAATTTTTGGTTTATTTGTTTGTATTTGGCATTTGTTGAATAATGAGATGACGGAGGCAATTCTTTCTTCTATCCAAACACTTTTAACCCTTGCTTCCCCCTTTGAGCCTTAAGCAATTCTTTCAATACCCCTCTTTTGGAATCACTAATGGGAAAGATATGAAAAAAAAAAGAGAAAAGAAAAGAAAAAGAAAAGAAAAGAAAAAGACATGAAAAAAAAATGAAAAGAAGGAAAAGAAAAAAAGAAGAAGAAACTACGTTTGACCTGATTCCTCAAAGAGGATACGTAGGCGCCTCACGGCTCGGTCATAGTACGCATCATAGCAAATATAGGATGCATAATGTACATAGTGTGCATAATAGGCACAATGTGCGTAACGCACATAGCTCAACATAAGCGTAAAAAATAAATTCCCCAAGCAAGAAAACTGGGGCAGAGGTTATGTTTTAAGTTCCAACAAAGGTTTGATTCCAAAAGTTGTAGCACATCACCCTTCAAATTGTTTTCATTTTTATAGCTTTTCTTCAATCCCACACCAAAACCAACATCAACATCCAAAAGACCTCCCGATCAATGTTCGAGAGATGCCAAGTCCGGCGAATAAGGCCGAGAATAATACACTGATCCCCAGCAAAGAAGAGGATCGTAAGACTGGAAATGAGTTGATGGTCAAGGGAATCTCCAGAAAGGAGGGTCGTATCTACAACACCCCGATTTCCCGAAAATGAGAGAGTCTTATCGGTGAAGACTTTCACAGGCACCGAGAGGCGATGTAAGATGAGGGGTATGAAATGAGAGAGTCTTATTGGTGAAAACCTTCACAGGCACCATAAGGCGCCGGGAGATGAGAGAAACGAGAGAGTCTCATTAGTGAAAACCCCTCGAAGGGCACTATGAGATGACAAGACAGATCAGCAAAAGCTACAAGATCCGAAACGGACACTCCTTTATCATCCCCAGCAAGTCAGACCATCGGGCAAAGCGATTGATACAAATAGACTGGGTCGGGAATCTATGGTGCACGTCATGATCACGGGGACCAGTTGTGTCCTCCAGATAAGTTCTTTTGATTGTCTCCTCCCACAAAATATTGGTTCAGAAAGATTTTCTCCTTTCCATATCTTTTATTTCTTTTCCTAAAAATGTGTCTTGAAAGGATTTTTTAAAGCTTACTACCAGAAACCGGAGGGGAATACATCCAATGCAAGATAATACAAACAGTCCTAAAGGCCGGTCCCAAGCAATGCAGTGATCATACCCGACACTGTCGGAGGAAGTAAGCTCATAAAGGGAGTGGTTTCAGGAGTTAAAAGCAGACTCCCACAGCATGTACTTTAAGAGAAAGCAAAAAGGGGAGTTAATTGAAAGCCAATCCCCAGCAGGCTAGAGACTCCCCAGCAGGCTAGAGACCCCCAACAGGCAACTTTGCCCGCCAACCCATTATGGGGACAAAGAGCAAGAAAAGGGGAAGAGAGAAAAATTGCTCGCCAGAAAGGCACCCTCTACCACCACGATTAAAACTGACTAAATCCTTTTGTCTGTTGCAGGAGAACAAAGAATTGATGATGGCAGCAAGATGCAACGCCATGGAAGTCACCAAAAACCAGGGCAGAAAATTTTCTGCCGATTGTCGAAAATTTTCTCGAAAAACGGGGAAGCAATTTCAATACATTTAAGTTCTAGGTCGCCCACCAGTATAATGCGGGAATACATTTAAGTTCTAGGTCGCCCACCAGTATAATGCGGGAATACATTTATGTTCTAGGTCGCCCACCAGTATAATGCGGGAATACATTTAAGTTCTAGGTCGCCCACCAGTATAATGCGGGAATACTTTTAAGTTCTAGGTCGCCCACCAGTATAATGCGGGAATACATTTAAGTTCTAGGTTGCCCACCAGTATAATGCGGGAATACATTTAAGTTCTAGGTCGCCCACCAGTATAATGCGGGAATACTTTTATGTTCTAGGTCGCCCACCAGTATAATGTGGGAATACATTTAAGTTCTAGGTCGCCCACCAGTATAATGCGGGAATACTTTTAAGTTCTAGGTCGCCCACCAGTATAATGCGGGAATACTTTTATGTTCTAGGTCGCCCACCAGTATAATGCGGGAATACTTTTAAGTTCTAGGTCGCCCACCAGTATAATGCGGGAATACTTTTAAGTTCTAGGTCGCCCACCAGTATAATGCGGGAATACTTTTAAGTTCTAGGTCGCCCACCAGTATAATACGGGAATACTTTTAAGTTCTAGGTCGCCCACCAGTATAATGCGGGAATACTTTTATGTTCTAGGTCGCCCACCAGTATAATGCGGGAATACTTTTAAGTTCTAGGTCGCCCACCAGTATAATGCGGGAATACTTTTAAGTTCTAGGTCGCCCACCAGTATAATGCGGGAATACTTTTAAGTTCTAGGTCGCCCACCAGTATAATGCGGGAATACCTTTAAGTTCTAGGTCGCCCACCAGTATAATGCGGGAATACTTTTAAGTTCTAGGTCGCCCACCAGTATAATGCGGGAATACTTTTAAGTTCTAGGTCGCCCACCAGTATAATGCGGGAATACTTTTAAGTTCTAGGTCGCCCACCAGTATAATGCGGGAATACATTTAAGTTCTAGGTCGTCCACCAGTATAATGCGGGAATACTTTTAAGTTCTAGGTCGCCCACCAGTATAATACGGGAATACTTTTAAGTTCTAGGTCGCCCACCAGTATAATGCGGGAATACATTTAAGTTCTAGGTCGCCCACCAGTATAATGCGGGAATACTTTTATGTTCTAGGTCGCCCACCAGTATAATGCGGGAATACTTTTAAGTTCTAGGTCGCCCACCAGTATAATGCGGGAATACATTTAAGTTCTAGGTCGCCCACCAGTATAATGCGGGAATACTTTTATGTTCTAGGTCGCCCACCAGTATAATGCGGGAATACTTTTAAGTTCTAGGTCGCCCACCAGTATAATGCGGGAATACTTTTAAGTTCTAGGTCGCCCACCAGTATAATGCGGGAATACATTTAAGTTCTAGGTCGCCCACCAGTATAATGCGGGAATACATTTAAGTTCTAGGTCGCCCACCAGTATAATGCGGGAATACATTTTGGCTCTAGATTTTGGAATCAGTAGCCCCACCTGAAGACGGAAGGTTACAACAGAGATCCCCAAGCAGGGAAGAATAAAATCCCCAGCACCAAGAAGTAGAAGTCTGCCAAAGCAAGTGCACGTTCAAAAGGAAGAAGGAACGCATATTAGAAGAAGCAGTTCGGAGACATTGTAGCATGCCCAGTATAACAATGCTGATGAAGAGACATACCACTGAAGAAACCAGTGAAAGATTTAAAGAAGAAAGCCATGTTCCCAACGAATCAAACAAAGTGATGAAAACTGGCATTCAGAAAAGGCGAAGGATCAGCATAATCTGCCAGGTTCACAAAATAAAGGCGTCAGAGGAAAGCGTTAGCCGACAAGAAAGCAAGGCAACAAGAACAAGTTGAAGATAGATGAGATCTCACACTCTAGCTTAGCTTCTTGTTTTTCCTTTCAAGAATAATGTAACAAGGAGATCAGTGAGCGGTAGCATCCTACAATAGCATACAACAGCGCACAACAACAACAAGCAATACAGTCACACGGTAGTCCCAGCTACCAAAATTTCCCGAACTACATTGACCTGATTCCTGTTCAGCCCAGGATATGTAGGAAACCTCTGAAGCAAAGGTTCGGTCAAATCTTTTTCAAAAAATGCTTCACACGGAGTATTCGGACGGGCAAAAATTGCTCGCTTTATCTTTGCGCGAAAACCCTTCGTGTCTTCGTGCAAAGAGGGGCAGCTGTAAGCACGTGATTTTTGCTTCACGGACAGTCACTCCAAAAGAAATAGTGACAAAGGACCTCGCTGTACAATTTTTCAATTTTCCGTAACGTGTGCTGCTAGTCATGTGTGGTTCTGTCCATTTTGTCCATTTTTACATTATTAAACAAAATACAAAAATATGTATGTCCTAGTAATTAGACCATAATTCATTCAGTAAAAGAAAATTCACGAAAATATTCTAGGGTACGATTTAACCTATTTAAATATTTTGACAATTATGTTTGTTTGAATTTCATTTTATTTTTAGTTTTAAGATTAGAAAAAAAAAAGAGAAAAGAAAAAGGAAAAAAAAAGGGGAGAAAAGAATGAAGAAAACGGTTTGGGCCAAGGAAATAAACCAAAAATATGCCCAAACTCATTCGATCTGACCCAGTCCAGACCAGGCCTGCCCAGGCACCTCCTGAAACGACGCCGTTTCAGGCAAATCAATCTGAGCCGTCCGTCCAAGCCGATCTAACGGTTCAGGACCTCTTTTAGCAACCCATGATCAAACCCGACCCAATAACCAATCCGACCCAACCCCTCACTTAAACCAAACGACCCCGTTTAACTACCAAACGACCCCGTCTCATTTCTCACCCTCAGATCCAAGCCGTTGAGATCATCTGATCTAACGGCTCAGATCCAATCCCCTACTCCGTATATAAACCTTCCCTTACACCCCACGCCCCCTATATCCGAACCCCACCCCTCACTCGTCTCCTTCCCCAACCTGAAACCCCCAAACCCTAGCAAGCCGCCCTAGTTTCCCTTCCACCAAAACCCGGCGGCATGAACGCCGGTGGCCACCTCCCGAACACCCTAAGACCCCCTCACTCCCCTGAACACGAATCCACTAACCACGAACCTCGAATCACCTCCTGTCGTCTCGAATCTGGATTTGAAGATTCGAGACAAAACTCGATCTATACCAAACCTCACCATCTTTGTATCAGACACTCCCCTGACCTTCCTCGTGACCAAACCAAGCTTGGTTTTGTCCGAATCTACCCACAACTCCCTAAAAATCAGATCTGGAGATCCAAAACCTAGAACACTAATAGCCGTGGAATCTGGCCGGTCTTAACAAGGGTTTGAGGTTTAATAGACCTTAATCAAGGTGTTCTCATGTGAGAACACCCTGATTAAAGTTTGTTCGGCCTCAAGAGTTCGAAGTTGAGTCAGATTTGGGTCATTTTGATTTCAAACTCTTTTGGTAAGTTTTCCTTTCTTTTGTTTTAGTTCTAATTAAGTTGTCAGCATGTTTCGTTGTGTTTGTTTGTTATTTTGTTTTCGGATTTCTTCCATCTCTGTTAAAGGCCTTTTTATTTGGTCAATTGTCTTCTGTTTGTGTTCTGAATATACCCTGTGATATACATGCTCATCAATTAGATTAGTCGTCAAACGAGTTTAATTCATATAAGTTCCCAGTATTTGAACAAATTTGTCTGAAGTCATTCGGGACTCTATACGTGTTGTTTATATGAACGATTGATTGTTATGTGTTACGATTAATATAGTCGAGTCGATATATGTCGTCAATTAGTTTCAATCGTTAATGGTAACAACTTGATTCGTATGGCTTATTTCTGCTGTGATCGTATTTGAGTCTCATTAGGAACTGAATTGTATTGCCTATTGATTTTGTTCAAATTGAACTAAAGAACATCTAGGAGAAAGGTTATAATGGCAGATTCAGACTTTGATTTTAAAACACGATGCCATTTGGTTTAGACCATGGGCAGCATGGGTATGGTTAGCTTTAAGGGATTAAAATAATTGGACAGCATGTGCTGTCAGATTTTATTCCTACTGCCCATACTTTGGTTAAATAAACAAGTGATTAGTACATTTTAACAACAAAAGAGAGAGGGGTTGTCAGGGATTTGATGGGAATTTTTTATTTAAAAGAAGTGAGTGGAAAAACAACGAGGAGGGGGCAATTTTGAGTTATAAAACAGACTGGTTAGGCTATTAAAGGGGGGACCTTCCATTAGAACAGGGGGGAATAAAAATTTTGTTGAGTCTGGAGAGATCTTGGGAGTAAGAAAAACTGAAAAGGAAAAACAGAAATAAATTTCAGAACATTGTGAATGAGTATTGTCTAGAAGAAACTGTGCAAGAGTCCAGTTCGATCAGGTTTTCTGTGGGGTTTTGCTCTTCCTGTTTGTCTGCCAAGCTTTCTTGTGGTCATTGGATTTTTGTTTGCTGTTGCATTCAACATTCTGGGCTGTTGTTTCCTACTCTGTTCTTTTTCTGAGATTACTGGTTTGGTACTCGACTATTTGCTGGATTCTTTTGTTCTGGGAATTATTGTTGGTTGTTCGTGGACTGTGGAAAACAATTTTGGTTGTTGGTTTGTTGCTGTGTTGTTGCTGTGTATCTGTTGTTGCTGTGTTTACTGCATACTGCCCAGCTGATCATTCCTTTCTTCTTTGTCCTCTATACCAGGTACACAATTACACTACCAATGTAACTCGAAAGTTTGAGCAATGAGTATAAAAGAGAAGATCTGCAGATGTTGTTTATATACATGTACTGTTGTGTTGAATGTCATGTAATGTCTAATAGCTCATATTTTGGGATACTGAAGTTAGCTTACAAGTCTAGTTGATGTCAATATAGGGTATCAGATGATAATTGTATATGTAAGCTGTTAGATTAAAGTGGTCTCAATGAACTAGGTTGCATCGCAGATTTAGTTTACTTTGCCGTATATGCTTTAACGTATGCCAAACATGAAAACTGTACACAAGGGGGTTAAGTTCTTCCTTTTCTGATTAATGGTCTCATATAACTGGTAAATCACCTGTTAAGACAAAGAACATAAAATTTGTAATATAAACCCTGTGAAGGTCGAGTTCAGGTCAAAACAGGCCAAGCAGGCCTGCTTCGGGCAAGCAGTGGCCCAGGTTTGGCCCATCACACATGGGTTGGATTTGGGCCCATGATTACTTATTCAACTGACTGTACATGCAGCCTCATTTCTGATTTTCAAGCTTTTCTGAATGTTGTTACCAACAACTTGCAAGCATGTAATCAATCAGGACTATCTACTGTTTTCAATGGATAGAGACAAACACGACAAGAAACGTAGTTGCTATAGGATATCCTTTTAAAACAAGAACGAGACGAGCCTCGACAAACAAAAACGCATAAGGTGCGGGGCCCTTGTTAAATGTATATTATCGAAGCATTTAGTTTCCAGGACGGGTTGTTTAGCAAATCTCACAACCCTCCTAAAATAACAATACGTTAGACTCTTTAGGACGCGCCTTAATAAATCTTACCTTCTTAAACTCGGGTGCACATTTATGTGACCCAAATCCAATTCTCAACGGAGTCGAAATGTGTTTCTAATCACGGGTACATTGATTGTGACGTGGTTCGAGATGCGTGTCCATGACGTTGCAAATTCATTCTAAAAAATAAGAATGAGATGAGCCTCGCCAAATAAAAAATACAAATTGCGGGGCCCTCAGTAAATATTTGTTTTAAAAATTATTTGGACTTCGGATGGACCGTTTAGTAAAATTTCACGGTCTTACCCAAAATAAATACGCTAGTCACTTTAGGCGCGCCTTTAATAATTTAATTCCCTTAAACTCGGGTGCACATTGATGTGACCCAAATCCAAATCTCAACGGAGTCAAAGTGTGTCGACGACCACGGGTACATTGATTGTAACGCGGTTCGAGATACATTTTCACAACGTTGCAATTCTTGATAAAAACAGTAAATGATAAAAGCGGTTAAAAGTTAAATTTTGCACATAAGTTCACACTCGTATAAAATCAGATAATCAAGCCGAATATAACAGTTGAGCGACCGTGCTAGAACCACGGAACTCGGGAATGCCTAACACCTTCTCCCGGGTTAACAAAATTCCTTATCCGGATTTCTGGTACGCAGATTGTAATATAGAGTCATTATTTTCCTCGATTCGGGATTAAAATTGGTGACTTGGGACACCCTAAATCTCCCAAGTGGCGACTCTGAAATAAATAAACCAATCCCGTTTCGATTGTCCTTTAATTGGAAAAACTCCCTTGCGCCCCTCGGGCGCGGAAAAAGGAGGTGTGACAATATTGAAACCAGAAAATGAGAATAAAATTATGATTGAGGTATATGTCTCAAATGAGGAAGTTTAGCTGATCGGGTCGTGATCAGACTCCGCGCAAGAAAGCGGTGGCATTGTGGATGATGATGCAACAGTATTAAATGTCCCAACCTAAAGCTATGGAAACTATGTGAAAGCTATGTGATCCCTTTTATTTGATAATGTGGTGATTGTTTAAAGCTTTTGATCCTTATGATTTCCTTATTCATGTACGGATGTTCTTTCTAATGAGATGGTGTTTAGCTATACATACTAGTACTATTCCATGGTACTAACGTCCCTTTTACAAGGGGCGCTACATCTTTGAAGGGATGTAGGTGGTTCAGTAGCAGGCAGCGCCGACCTCAGGTAGTGGAGCATCCTCCTCTCAGAAACCTTGGTGAGCCCCTCTTCTTCCAGGGGTTATGCAAGATATCTTTTGTTATAAATTACCACTTTTGAGGTATAGCCGGGGACTTGTTGCCGGATTATCATTACTATCTTTTGTATCTTAGAGGCTCCGTAGACGTTTGTGTGGGTTTATGTACGGGCATTGGATGGGTCACTAGACTATGTTGTAATTCTAAACTATTGTTCCTCTAAACTGTAACTGTATGAAATTTTTGGAAACTTAACTATGGTTTAAGGGTTGTAATATAAAATGAACTAGCGATGTTATATGTACGATCATTCCTACTGTCTAATTAAATGAAAGCATGGTTTCTTGATCATAGTGAGTTGGGTAGAAGGTGTCCAAAAGACTTGCTCAGTTGGGTTCACTCGATTGAGCGCCGGTCGCACCTCCCGAGGTTGGGGCGGGAAAAAGTTGGTATAAGAGCCTAAGGTTTTAAAGTGTCCTAGGATGTCTCGGAGCCGTGTCTAGTAGAGTCCTTCTTATCGGTGTGTAGTCGACCACATCTATAAGTTGGAGGTTACTTGGGCATTTAGGAATAACACCCTTCTTTGATATTCTGGATCGTGCGGCAAAACTTGTTATGAAATTGTTCCTCATCTAACTAGTGCATTCCTTCTACTTTTAGTACATGGCACCTAAGAAGAAAGCAAGAACTGGCCAAGGATACAATGATTCCCCAGGAGCGGCAGTTGATTCCGTAATTTATGATGCAGGTGAGAACCTGAGGGGTGAGGACATTCCCTCGACTACTACACTGTCAGGTTCTACTACACTAGTTCTTTTATCTACTGAGGGTGTTACTATCCCTCCCACTGATATTCCTGTTCTACCTCTAGCCCCAACTTTCGGTTCCAGTATTTCTAATGGGGATCTTAGGGGAGCTATCCAGATGCTGACTCAGCTAGTGGCCTCTCAGTCCCAGAGGTCAAATGTTGCACCCAGTTCATCTAGCCAGCAAGGGAATTCCACCAGTTCCAGGATGAACAAATTTCTTCAGTTAGACCCTCTAGTGTTTACGGGTGCAAATCCAGAAGTGGACCCCTAGGATTTTATTGATGAGACTCATAAGACCCTCAGGGTTATGCGTGCAACTGAGGCAGAAGAAGTAGAGTTGGCTGCCTACCGTCTGAAAGGGGTGGCCTATTGGTGGCTTTAGTTGTGGGAAGATTCCTATGAGGAGGGGAGCCCTCCGGCAAGGTGGAGCGAGTTTGCCGATGCCTTTGTAGATTATTTCATGCCTGCTGAGACAAAGGCAGCCCGTGCAGTTGAGTTTGAGAATCTAAAGCAAGGTAGCAAGAGTGTGTGGGAGTACCACATGGAGTTTTCCCGCATGTCCAAGTATGTTATTCACATGTTGCCCACAATGGAGGCCAGGGTGCGCCGGTTTGTTCAAGGCCTTAATCCTTTGATTATTAATGAGGCTTCTACAACTGCCTTGAATTCTGACATGTATTATGGGAAGATGGTGGCATTTGCTCAGGCCACAGAGAAATGTAAACTGAAGAACATGATGGATAAAGAGGGTAACAACAAGGCCCGGTCTACGAGAAACTTGGTAGAGTCACTAGGTGGGGGAAGATCAGCTTTCAGGGGAGGATCATCAGGGCCGTCCTAGTCTGTTGCACAGTCTTCAGCCAGTGCACCGCCATCAGGGCCCATCCAGCAGCAACAATAAGGTCATTTCAGGCCCAGTCAAGGTAGCATGGGGCCCCGCCGGCAGGGTCGGTCAGGAGGGAGATCCCAGCAGCAGCAGAGCTCCTCGTGCCCCAGTTGCAGGAGGGTGCACTCAGGGATTTTCTTCATGAAGTTACCTATATGCTACGGATGTGGGATGAAGGGCCATATTCAGAGACATTGTCGTGCATCCCGCCAGGGTGCGGGTAGAAGCACCGCACAACCATCCAATCCAGCAGCTGCTACATCTTCAGCACCCTCTCCAACTCGAGTTGCTCCAGTACCCACGAGGCGTGGTGCAGCTAGGGGTGGTGCACAGAGTTCGGGAGGACCCAGCCGGTTCTATGCTATGAGTGGTCGCTAGACTGCAGAGGCTTTTCCAGATGTTGTTACAGGTATTCTGACTGTCCATTCTCATGATGTGTATGCACTTATTGACCCCGGTTCCACCTTGTCCTATGTTACCCCTTTTGTTGCTGTGGAATTTAGGATATAACCGGATCAGCTTCATGATCCATTCTCGGTATCTACTTCAGTTGGTGAGTCTATTACGGCTGCACGAGTTTATAGAGGTTGTGTTGTTATGGTGCGTGGTAGGGATACCATGACCGATCTTATTGAATTGGGTATGGTCGATTTTGATGTAATAATAGGAATGGATTGGCTTTATTCATATTTTGCCAAACTTGATTGTCGGACTAGAACTATAAGGCTTGAATTTCCTAATGATCCTGTTGTTGAATGGAATAGAGATAATGTAGTTCCAAAAGGTCGGTTTATTTCTTACCTTAAGGCCGCGAAGATGATCAAGAAGTGGTGTATCTATCATTTGGTCTAGGTTACGGACACAAATGCCGAGGCGCCTAGCCTTGAGTCCGTGATGGTTGTGAATGAATTTCCTAATGTCTTCCCAAATGAGCTCCTTGGGATCCCACCCAGATAGGGAGATTGATTTTAGGATCGACGTGATGTCAGGCACGCAGCCTATATCAATTCCACCTTACAGAATGGCACCGACAGAATTGAATGAGCTAAAGGAACAATTGAAGGATTTATAAGAAAAGGGTTTCATCGGGCCAAGTGTGTCACAGTGGGGCACACCAATTTTGTTTGTAAGGAAGAAATATGGGTCGCTATGGATGTGTATTGACTACCGGCAACTCAACAAAGTCACAATCAAAAATAAATACCCTCTACCAAGGATAGATGATTTGTTTGATCAATTGCAAGGTGCTAAGTGTTTCTCAAAAATTAACTTACAGTCCGGGTATCATCAATTGAAGATAAGGGAGCAGGATATTCCAAAAACAGCTTTCAGGACCCGGTATAGGCACTTTGAATTTCTGGTGATGTCCTTCGGGCTAACAAATACCCCGGCAGCTTTCATGGATCTTATGAATCGATTCTTCAAGCCTTTTCTAGACTCCTTTGTGATAGTTTTCATTGACGATATTATTGTGTATTCCCGGAGTTGAGAGGACCATGCTGGCCATCTCAGGGCAGTTCTGCAAACTCATCAGCAACATCAATTGTATGCAAAATTTTCGAAATATGAATTTTGGCTTGAATCTGACACATTGCAGCAGTAAATAATTGGCCTAGACCTACCACTCCAACAGAAATTCACAGTTTTTTGGGTTTGGCTGGGTACTACAGAAGATTTGTGGAGGGATTTTCTACTCTTACCTCTCCATTGACTAAATTGACGCAGAAGGCAGTTAAGTTCCAGTGGTCCGATGCTTGTGAAAGGAGTTTCCAGGAATTAAAATCATGATTGACTACAATACCGGTATTAACCCTGCTAGAGGGTATAGAGGGATTTATAGTGTACTGCGATGCTTTGAGGATCGGGCTTGGGTGTGTGTTAATACAACATCGCAAGGTTATAGCATACGCTTCTAGGGAACTCAAGAATCATGAAAAGAACTATCCAACCCACGACTTAGAGCTTGCGGCAGTGGTGTTTGCACTAAAGATTTGGCGACATTATTTGTATGGGGTCTATGTGGATGTATTTATGGACCACAAGAGCCTTCAATATATTTTTAGACAAAAGGAGTTGAATCTGCGACAGAGAAAATGGCTAGAGTTACTCAAGGACTATGATATTGAATATGCTCTATCACCCAGGAAAGGCCAATGTCGTGGCGGATGCTCTTAGCTGGAAATCTATGAGAAGTTTGGCTTATTTGAAGGCATATCAAAGGCCGTTGGCCGGGAGGTTCACCAGTTGGCTAGTTTGGGAGTTCGCCTTGCGGACTCTAATAAAAAAGGAGTAATTATGCAGAATGGGGTTGAATCATCGCATGAGGCGGAGGTGAAAGAGAAGCAATTCAACGATCCATTGTAGGCACAACTGAAGGAGGGGATTCATAAACACAAGACCACAACTTTTTCTTTTGGCATGGATGATGGTACCCTACAGTACCAAGGGCGCCTATGTGTTCCAGATGTTGACGTTCTTCGAGAAAGGATAATGGCAGAAGCTCACACTTCCAAGTATTCCGTACACCCAGGTTCTACAAAAATGTATCATGTTCTCAAGGAAGTTTATTGGTGGAACAACATGAAAAGAAATGTGGCGGACTTTGTGACAAAATGTTCGAACTGCCCGCAAGTGAAGGCCGAACATCAAAGGCCCGGGGGATTGACTCAAACCATAGGAACTCCAATGTGGAAATGGGAAATGATCAATATGGAATTTGTGGTAGGGTTACAGCGCACTCCGCGCAAGTTCGACTCAATTTCGGTAATCGTGGATCGACTCACGAAATCAGCGCACTTCTTGCCAATAAAATCTACTATCACAGCGGAACAATATGCTCAGTTGTATATCAAAGAAATACTTAGGTTTCATGGCACTCTAGTCTCAATCATTTCAGATTGAGGGGCTCAGTTCATGGCCAACCTTTGGAAGAAATTTCAGCAAGGTTTGGGTACGCAGGTAAATCTTAGTACAACTTTCCACCCTCAGAATGACGGGCAAGCAGAGCGGACTATTGAGATGCTTGAGGACATGTTGTGTGCTTGTGCTCTTGATTTCAAAGGTAGCTGGGATGATCATTTGCCACTCATAGAGTTTTCTTATAACAACAGCTTCCATGCTAGTATCCAGATGGCACCATTTGAGGCGTTGTATGGTAGGAGATATAGGTCTCCCATTGGGTGGTTCGAGGTTGGAGAAGCTGAATTGATAGGGCCAGACCTTGTGCATCAGGCTATGTAGAAAGTCAAGATTATTAAGGACAGGTTGAAAACTGCTCAGAGTCGTCAAAAGTCTTATTCGGACATTCGTCGCAGAGATTTAGAGTTCAAAAAAGATGATTGAGTATTTTTGAAGGTTTCCCCCATTAAGGGTATCATGCGGTTTGGAAAGAAAGGAAAATTGAGTCCAAGGTATGTCGGGCCGTATAGAATCATTCAGAGGATCGGTCAGGTGGCATACAAGCTTGAGCTACCACCCGAGATGTCATTGGTACACCCAGTCTTCCATGTGTCTATGTTGAAGAATGTAGTGGGAGATCTGTCCACTATTGTACCGGTTGGAACTATAGACGGGACCTTGTTGCCGGCATTATCATTACTGTCTTTTGTATCTTAGAGGCTCCGTAGTCACTTGTGTGGGTTATGTACGGGCATTGAATGGGTCACTAGACTATGTTGTAATTCTAAACTCTTGTTCCTCTAAGCTGTAGTTGTATAAAATTTTTGGAAACTTAACTGTAGTTTAAGCGTTGTAATATAAAATGAACTAGTGATGTTATATATATGATCTTTCCTACTGTCTAATAAAATGAAAGCATGGTTTCTTGATTATGGTGAATTGGGTAGAAGGTGTCCAAAAGGCTTGCTCAGTTGGGTTCACTCGATTGAACGCCAGTCGCGCCTCCCAAGGTTGGGGCGTGACAGTCCAATGACCCAAGGTCCATCCTATAAGCCTCATAGAGCAAATAATTCATCTCACATCTCTTCTCATTCTTCCCAAGTATGCGGCCCATACGGCCATATTATGCACTATTGAAAATTTTCTAACAAGATTTCAAACATTCATGACCGAGAAAAATGTTTCTTGCTGCTTGTCTACTAATCTCCATTGGCTTTCCCCATAAAATACCTCATTTACTTTCGACTACTTTTATATCTGCCCATAACACCTATTTGTCACCCCATACATGGAGATCTAAGGAAAATCCCAGATCTTTGTCTCTTGGAGGCACAATATATCAACTTTCCATTGTCGTAATAGCATTTTTATTGATTTTTCATTGAGTTCCTTCACATTCCAACTCAATAGTTTTATCTTCATTGAGATGTTGTTCTACTCTTCCTCCCTTTATCTTTTCCCTCACTGCTATCTGAATTCAAGGTGCATTGTAATTTTGGTATTTCCAATTTATTGTTCTTCTTTTTGCTACTTTCAAGCTTTGGGACTAATTGATGCACTTTCTGAATAGTCCTCTCCTCCAATCTTATTAAAATGTCTATGATTCCATGCTCAAACCCCTCCGTATTAATGTCAAATTGTTTACTTAGCCTCACGCTTTTTCTTTCTCAAAACAATGCTCTGAACACAAAAATGTGCAGTTCCGCCCCCTTCTCCCATGCTGAGTCACAGGCAGCGCCTCGAAAAGCACAGACGAGCTGCATGAAGGGAAACTTGCACGTGTGGTTCTGGCCGGGGAGCAATAGCTTGGGTTGACCCTCTTAATGAAGATCGATCTGGCAGAGGAGAAGTAGATCCATTCAAGTCCAAAGCAAGGTGGAAAGTCTCAATTCAATGTTGTGGTTGATGACCGTGCTTTTAGCCCAACTTAAGCTGAAGAAACTTATTCAATGGTCACCGCTAACTGCTTTTGGTTCCAAACTTTGCGGTTATTTTTTCCAATAAACGTTGGTTACATTTCTTTATGTTATTTGTACCAGTAACCGGTTTATGGATGAGTGCTCTTGGAATAGTCGGTCTAGCCCTGAACCTATGTGCCTATGACTTCGTTTCTCAGGAAATAAAGAGCTCCATCTACTAACTTCTATGAATATACACTAGGCTACACAAAAAAGTCATTTTTGGATCAATCCAAAACCCAAAAAGGTTTTTAGAAGGTTAAAAGGTTCGTTGAGCGCCTCAAGTCTATGTCATAATAGATCCGAACACTTTTATGGCGGCTTACCTTCGTACATTCAAGAACAGTTGTGACTCCTTGGCATCTATCAATGCACCGGTGTCCCAATCTGATATGTTTACATTCCTTCTTGCTGGCCTGCCTTCGGACTATGAAAGCTTTGTCACTACGGCGAAGCTTCAACGACCAAAACCAACTATGGCTGAGCTTCGGTCTAGCTTGTTGTTACATGAGTCTTGCCTTCAGCAGATGCATCCTATTACTATATTGATGATCTTGTATACTAACCGAGTCCGCACTCGCCCGAGAACACGTACGTCCTCCCTGTAATTGTCTTGTCTTTGTTATGGTTTCAGGGCCTACGTCTACCCGTATGGAGCCACCATCATTCGCAAGGCTTGCTTTACATTGGACCCGATGTTGAGCCTCTCATAGCCTAGTACCGGTGAACTAGGCAAGCGACCCTGCAAGGCAGCCAGCCTTTCTGCAAAATCAATGTCCGCCTCGCCGCTGCTTTCGGGTGATTGGAGAATAGCTGTAAGGAATACTAAACGAAAGTATGCAGCGAGGCAAAGCCGATTGAGAATATGACGGTTAGCCCCTCGGCGCTTGGGAGGCATCCTATTTAATAAAGATTCTTCCTCTAGTCGAATAGAGTATTAGTCCGCTCCATTATATTCCCCATTATTTCACTTTCTCGCTATTCGAAATATCATAAGAGATTATCTCCCTTTTAAAAATGCATTTTGCTGCCCAGACACTAATTTTCCCATTATCTTCTTCAATCTCTCTACTAGAAGCTTAGCTATTACTTTATATACACTTCCATCTATTCTTATGAGTTTAGAGTTTAGGGTTGCACCCTTCTTCTTTGGGACTACGGCTATAAAGGAGGCATTGCAAGCTTTGGCGAATTTATAAAATTGGTGAAGATATATAATAGTCCTAGTGAGGTCTTCCTTAAAAATATTCATGACTTTTGGTAAAAATTCATGGTAAAATTATCAGGCCTTGGTGATTTATTTGGAGCACACTGATTAATAGCTTTTAGTAACTCCTCTCCTTCAAAATTCCTTTTCAACCAACTTTGATCTTTTGTAGTTATTCTTCCTTGTAGATTAAGTTTCATAGACAGTCTTCATGTCGTAGTTTCAGTAAATAGCTTTTTGTAAAAGTCCAATATTTCAGCTTTGATTCCGTAAGATTCTTTTAATACCTTCCCCCTCACCAATATTATTACATCTTTTATGAGAATTAACCATGTTTTGAAAATATTTTATATTCATATTCCACTCTTTCCATCATAGACATCTTGATTTTTGGCGCCAAGATGTTTCCTTTACTTTTGCTATATTCTCTATTTCCACCAAAATATCTTTCTTTATGCACCTCTCTGGTTGAGATAATTTCTTATAGTCTTTTTTCCTTTTCGAATCAAGCAGTTCTTCTAACATATCTTTCTTCCTCTCATCTAATTTTCCATACTCCTCCCTATTCACCTTCTAATATCCCATTTTATTTTTTAAAATTTATGTAGCAAAATATAATCTGGACTTCTCGTTATGTTGTAACTCTTCAACGTTTCCTTGATTTTTTCATTAAACTCTTCCACCTAGAAACACATGTTTTCGAACTGAAAATATGAATTCTAATTTTATTCCCCTGCACTCAAGGGTAACAAGTTTATGATCTAAAATTAGTCTAGGTAGAACTGATTGTTCGATTGCTTTTAATGCTTCATCCCATTCACTAGAAACCAAAAACTTATCTATTCTGGATGTTTGCTGGTGTCTTCCCCTCAGTTCTGAATGAAGTTACTAAAGCCCCTATGGAGCGAAAACTTCTCTATCATGATCCAAAATCCGTTAAAGACCGTGACGGCGCCGGACACCACTATCAGACAAACCAACACTAAATAGTTACTTAAATTTTCATTTTAATATTTTTAAAATCATAAATTTCCTTCAACTTAACTAATAAAAAGTTAAACTTTACATAATAATTAATAATATTTTCAAATCTTAATATTGAATATCCCATAATCATCCCGGAACCCGATATCACGAGTGTATGAGCATTTGCTAAGGAATAAAATAAAATATAATAGTTGTCCGGAATTCAAATTTGGACAGAAAAGAAAATACTAATACTCTGAAGGAGAGCCTACTGGCTGCGGATTGCACATAAGATACAGCTCGCCTAGTCCCCGTGTCAACCATGTTGCTGCGTCCACAAGGCCACTAAATATACATATGTTTGTACAATAAAATGTACTGCAAGTATAGTATGAGTACGAAACTAACGCGTACCCAGTAAGTATCCAGTCTAACCTCGAAGAAGTAGTGACGAGAGGTCGACTCCGACACTTACTAATGGTCCAATAATATGATAATATGAAATTCTAATTAAGCATGATATACAACAATAAGACTCAGAACAAGAAATAACTGAACAATTCTTTCATCATATTAAGGAACCAAAAACACTTCCTTCATTTAAAACAAATGATCTCTCAAACAATGAATTTATACATATTATAAAAAGGGTTTCCAGTTCTTTTATCACACATAAATTCTACTGAGGACGTTCGTCCCGATCCATCATAAATGTGAATTGTACACTGCCGAGGATCGAACTGCGCGAACCATAGATGCATCTATTACCCCGCTCGCAAATCGTACATGTGATGCAGTCAAATGTAAATTTAAGGAATTATCCCGCTCGTGAATCATACCTGCGACGCGGTCAAATATAAATATAACATTTAAATCATATCTCTTTCTTGATTCTTTTCAAAATAAGGAAAATTCAACTTTAAGCTTTTTAAGGAAATTATCCCACCCTCAAAACATATATGCGACACAGTTACACAGATTTCTTAAGCTATTATAATATTCCTCAATTCTTTTCGAAATTTCGAAGTTCAAATGAAACCTTTTAAATCTTAAATTCTTCAAATTTCAATTATTTCAAGACAATTATTACTCAACTTTAATCTTGCTTCTTCTCCAGGCAAACAATAAACATAAATCGAGAGTAATATCAATAAGACATGATGTAAACCTAGACTACCCAGACATAGGCATAGCTAGTAGCTGTGTACGGACTCTCGTTACTTTGTGCGTACGTAGCCCCTACAAATAATCACATATTAATTAAGTTCACATATGGGGAAATTTGCCTCTTACAAGGTTAGAAAAAGAGACTTAACTCGTCTCAAGGCCAGCTTCCAAACTCAAGAATGTGGTCAAACCCTTAATCAAAATCGAACGACCCAAAACTATTTAAATAGTGTAAAAACTAATTGATATATGCTCAAGAGTTCATATTCTAACTATTAAAGTAATTACACAACTCTAAGTGCAAGATTCCTAAAACTCATCCCCGGGCCATATGCCTGAATTTCGGAAATTTTCGAATAAAGTTGTTACCCATAACCTTAGGAACATAATGTATGATTTTCACTAAGTTTCATAATTATTTTCGTTGTAGAATCTCATTTTTTATCATAAACCTAGGTTTTTATCTAAACCCATAATTTTTATTTATTTACATCTTATAATCTACCTATAAATTATGTATTTAACTCACATTAGGTAGAAATTACTTACCTCCAAACCCTAGGTGAAAACCCTTCTCAAGAAGCTCCAAAAATCGCCCAAGGAGTTAGTGAAATGTGTGAAAAATGGTTTAAGTCCCGTATTAAATAAACCTCACTGCCTCCAGCTTTTTCGCACCTGCGGTACCTTGGTCGCACTTGCGGAGAAGCCATATTAGGTGCGCATTTTCCCCTACTGACCAAGCTCCGCGTATGCGAGCTCAAAGGACTGCACCTGACCACTTACCTCGCACCTGCGGTCTCGCAGGTGCGCCAAAACCTCCACATCTGCAGTGCTTGGGGCTGTCCTCCTTTCTTCGCTTCTGCAGCTCGTGGCTCGCACCTGTGAACCTGCACCTGCAGCTGGCCAAGCGCAGGTGCGATTATGACAGAACTGGGGAGCTTCAGCTCTTGCTCCAAGTTTCCAACTTGGTCCGAGACTCGTCCGATTGACACTCGGGGCCCCTGGGGTCCCACTCGAACATACCAATAAGTTTGGAATCATAAAACGGATTCGCTCGAACTCTTGGAACGCTCGAAAAAACATTAAAGCTAAGAATCACACCCTAAAACCAATTGAATCAAACTTATGAACTTTAAGTTCTTTAATTTACTTCCAATGTGCCGAAACGTACTTATACTTCTCAAAATGACACCAAATTTTACGTGCAAGTCTTAAATGACATTACGGAACTATTCCTGGTCTCAGAATTCCATTTGGACCTCGATATCTCCAAAACCCGCTCCAAACCAAATTTAAAGAACTTCTATAACCTTCAAGAACCAACTTTCACTATTAGGCGCCAAAACGCTCCCGGGTCATCCAAAACCCGATCCGAACATACGCCCAAGTCCGAAATCATCATACAAACCTATTGGAACCTTCAAATCCCGATTCCGAGGTCGTTTACTAAAAAATCCAACCTTAGTCAATTCTTCCAACTTAAGGCTTCCGAAATGAGAATTTTCTTTCCAAATCAATTCTGAACTTCCGAAATTCCAATTCTGACCATGCGTACAAGTCATAATACCCGAAGTGAAGTTGTTCATGACCTTGAGCTTCTAAACGATCCGCTAGATCTTAAAATAACCGGTCAGGTCGTTACATTTTCTCCCACTTAAATATACGTTCATCCTCGAACGTGCTAAGAACTGCGTTGGGGTTGTCTGAAATCACTAGTTAACACCTCGTGCACCTACCCGTTCTACCATAACCCAGTTGAGCACACTAGCTCGAGCCAATCTGAAGATTCCCCCTTTTCTTAATCAAATAAGCCTTAGGGCCCAATTCCAACACCTAGAATTCTCTACCATGCGTGCTCTCATTATATGAACATTGTATCAACCACTACATGATGCACCAATGCATGATTGCATACCCTTGTTGAATCCACACTATGCACTGCATAACTCATATGACCATAATAGCATTCTCTGATAACGATAGCCAAAATTTCATGAATTTGATGCTCACAATACACCTCATGACTCATACAAGTCATGTTCCAACTCTTGCAATACTGCCATGATGGAAGAGATGTGTGGAAACTCATAACCAACCGTTGAGTCAACAAATCATTTGGTCTATTCTCTTAACCAGTACCTTTACCTCATTATGAACTGAATATCGATAATCACCCTTTAATATGCCTTATATAAATCCTATCGCACTGATCCCAGGTCCAATAATCTCGTCTCACCCAGTATAAGTTGCCCAGGCAATAAGCCGCCTCAGGCACTGCCAAAAATCTCATATGATGTCGCAATGTGCCAACAAGCCACGAACTCGAATATGATACATAAGGAAAACGAACTCTGGGAAGAACTACTCAACCCGCGTAACTAATTAAACAACTGAAAGGATGTTATGGACCTTCTTCGGAAAATGAGAAGCAAAACACACAATAATAGATATAGGAAACTGTTACTTAACACCACACTGTTGTGGCACGCAACCCGATCCAATAAACATACCCGTGGCAGCGTGCCACCTGATCCACACATAAAATCTATATAAGGAGATACCTACCGAGCTAGAATGCTCATTACTTTAAAATACCCGAATATCGGCCACAAGCACGCCAAGTGCATGATACCATCCCTAGGGAGACAGATAGTGCCATATGCTACAAAAATCAAGTACAACTAAGGTACGATATATGATCTGAATCTCGAGAACCATCTTGCTCACATAACACCATTGCTACGCGGAACCTCAACACATATAAAATTTATCAAGCCATTTCACAACTCGCACGGCACAATATAGTATTACATGAAATAGGTGATGACGAAATAACATCCAACATCCGAATACTCCTCCATAAGGAGCGTTATGCTGAAATGTACACATATGGCCTGATATAGAGCCCACATTCATATTCAGGTCCATCCACAGACCTCAAGCCAATTCTGATCATACCGTACTGGGCCAATAACCTTTCAAGGATCCATATAACCCTTCTTCCCATGATACACAAGACGATCCGAAACAAACTTCCACAGTCCACAACCAAATGAACCGAGCAGCCTTCAAACATAAATTCTCACATGAACGATAATACCAAAATCTCCATACTTGGTTCCAATCCTTGATCAATCAAGCGACTACACGTCACACTTACACAATATTCCCATGGGATACGGTCCTACGAACTTCCACACCAGGTAACAAGTATGCATGTCCATACCACCGGCCACACTAATGCTCTAAAGCAAATCAAGAATCCGCAATCAGTACGCAAAGCCTCTTACACAGGACATCGATCTTAGGTGACGCTAAAGACAATACCAGCTGACTCTAACCATCTGAGTCCTTTATCGCTCATTCGAGCTCGTGTTATTCTTGCCAATTCCAACGGCAACCTTGATCCTCAACTTCCAATCCTCATACCGCTCACTGTGCCTAATATGCCAATATGCGACAGTACAAGAATTTCATCATAACTCATGATCCACTAATAGGGTACACACTTCATCATATAGAAACCTTTTACTTAACTCATTTCAAGAGAACCATTGCAGCACATGACTGATTTCTTATATCCTCAGAAAATACCAACCTCAAGTAGTGATATAAACCACCATAACTCTTCCGGTATCCATCTGTACACAACCGGCCATAATACTCGAAAGCCTCCAAATAAAATCAATTACGCCGACTATCAAACCTCGCACGTACTATCACAAATCACATGAGTAACTCAACACCCTGAAGGAGTTGATCATTGCCATCATCATGCCGATTCAACCATTGCTAACCGATCCGACTTCTTTTAATTTTCCCTGTACTTACCTTAGGAATAATAATAGATCCATTCAAAACATAGCAAACTCAATCCACACTCATCCTGAGTGACCCCATTTCACAAGACCACATTGTCTCAAAACCCAAGAACCATTTCATACCCTCCTTGTGTGCATAATCGCGTCTTTAACTAGTACACCAATTCTGAAAATTCTTCTCTTAATCCAAAGTTATTTCCTCCCATTCCTCTTATACTACACCGCAGACCGGAGATAATGCAAAACACCCCAATATCCTTTATCATAATCCGCTGCAAAAGCTCGATACTCAACCATACTATGGACTCAAAATCCTTAGGCATCACACTTTAACTTTTGAATCCACTAGGACCATTGTTGAGAGTCACCCCCTCTGACTTGGTCTCAAATATAATCAACTCTAAGGCTCTGCTAGCACATGGACACCTTATCAAAGAAACACCCGGTTGAATCACCTTTCTTGTAAATCACCTTTACATAAAGCATAAATCATGAGTCTTCTCAAAGCCTGAACATAAATTGATAAGGCCAATTATAGCACACATTTCTCAAATCCTATGCTCAATCACCATTGATGTCCTCTTTCCTTAGTCGTAACAACCCACCAATATGTCGATAACCTCACAAGTAGGTAACCATACAATCCAATCATAGGCGGTGGGGCTCTCCCACTTAGCTTGAAGCTACCCTTGCATAACCTGAAACCTACCAAGATTCTTCCTTCATCGTTGTCATGATCTTGCACAATTAACCCGCCAAATTTCTCAAAATCTTTCTGTTAAACCCTTTATGAACATTCTGAATTACCATCCACATTTACATCTCCAACCTCTTATTGGATAGCCAGTAGAAAACTTCGTAGAAGCTTCGTCAATACCACGCGACCACTAACCTACTCGCATGAGATAACCCACCTGAGCATGTGCTCATTCACCAGTTGTACAAGTTCGTTCACTCATCGTGATCATCAATTAAAGGTGTGAGAATACATTTCGATCCAAGGTCATGTGGTATTCTTCTTTCTATCAAGCAACTCCTGCCTATCATATTCAATCTCCCCGGTATAATAGCCAATATTCCAAATAAATTCCGTCGATCTAGCCACTGCCCACCATGAATCCCAAATCACTCTACACTTTTCTCAAAGCGTGTAGTCATCCTACCACAGAACCCATATGCTACGCTGCCACTCTCCCACTTCGGTTAAACTCACTCCTTTAAGCAACCACTTGACTTCTGTTTCTTACACCTGGCCTTCTAGAAATTTAACCACTGCATGACACCTCCCGCATGTCCTTCCTCATCCTTCGCCACCAGTTGTTGCATTAAATCAAAATATATCTCTATCGCACTTGAACCAATCATCTTTCTCGAGCCATCAACACTAGGAACGCCGATTCGATCCTGAACTACAGCACACCGCGACCTCTGATAGCCGTTTCTCTGTCATTATTTCACGCTACCCTGCCCTAAAGGCGAATTGAAGAAAACCATAACACCGGCAAACTTAATGTGTTCAACAAGGACAATGACACCACATCACAAATGAAAATTCTACCATGCTCGAAAATATCAAGTCTCGTCCTCCATCAACCCAAACCTGAACATTTATAATCCGATTGCCTTTTCCTCTGCCGAAAACAAAATACCGAATCTCCGAATCATGCACTGAGTAAACCTCCTCTCAAGTTATTCACTACCCCGACACATAGGCAAGCATCTTACCATCGCATCAAAATTGTGCGATAATAACCCATGAGCATCATAGCATCGTGGACATAGCATTAAAGCTCTCAAAAGTACAGCTATTGAGCTGAAATGACAGAATATCCTTTCGCAAGGTGACGACAATAGTCCAATCAAATACGCAAGGAGAAACATCCCGCACCACATCTATAGTACCATTACGATTCCTTGGTTCCCAATCGATAGTAAGAACTTCACGTCGCATAAGATTGAATAGGAAAGAAATAAAGGCATAAGCCTCAGAGGAATCAAATCGGACGATGAGTAATCAAGAAGGGAAGTGCTTCTAACACTCTTATTGCCTCTCAAAGATAGGTACAGACATCCCTGTACCGATCTGCAAGACTCTACTAGACTTACTCATAACTCATGAGACCTACGTTGTCACGACCCAAAATCCGTTAAAGGTCGTGATGGCACTGGACACCACTATCAGGCAAGCCAACATTAAATAGTTACTTAAATTCTCATTTTAATATTTTTGAAATCATAAATTTCCTATAACTTAACTAGTAAAAAAGTGAACTTTACAGAATAATTAATAATATTTTCAAATCTTAGTACTGAATATCCCATAATCATCCCAGAACTCGGTGTCACAAGTGCATGAGAATTTGCTAAGGAATAAAATAAAATACAATAGTTGTCCAGAATACAAATTTGGAAAGAAAAGAAAATACCAACACTCTGAAGGAGATCCTATTGGTTGCGGATCGCACACAAGATGCAGCTCGCCTAAGTCCTCGTGTCAACCACGCCGCTACATCTGCAAGGCCATTAAATGTATGTATGCATGTACAACGAAATGTATAGCAAGTATAGTATGAGTACGAAAAAAATACGCGTACCCAATAAGTATCCATTCTAACCTCGAAGGAGTAGTGACGAGAGGTCGACTCCGACATTTACTAGTGGTCCAATAATATGATAATATGAAATTCTAATTAAGCATGATATAAAAAAAATAAGACTCAGAACAAGAAATAATTGAACAATCCTTTCATCATATTAAAGAACCCAAAACACTTCCTTTATTTAAAACAAATGATCTCTCAAACAATGAATTTATACAAATTATAAAAAGAGTTTCCCGTTCTATTATCACACATAAATTCCACCGAGGACGTTCGGTCCGATCCAGCATAAATATAAATTGTGTACTACCGAGGGTCGAACAGCGCGAACCATTGATGCATCTATTACCCCTGCTCACGAATCATACATGCAACGCGGTCAAATGTAAATTTAAGGAATTACCCCGCTCGCGAATCATATATGCGACGTGGTCAAATATAAATATAACATTTAAATCATATCTCTTTCTTGATTCTTTTCAAAATAAGGGAAATTCAACTTTAAATTTTTTAAGGAAATTACCCCGCCCGCGAAACATACATGCGATGCGGTTACAAATAAATTTCTTAAGCTATTATAATATTCCTCAATTTTTTTCGAAATTTCGAAGTTCAAATGAAACCTTTTAAATCATAAATTCTTCAAATTTCAATTCTTTCAAGACAATTATTACTCAACCTCAATCTTCTTCTTCTCAAGGCAAACAATAAACATAAATCAACAGCAATATCACCAAGGCATGATGTAAACCTAGACTACCAGGACATACGCATAGCTAGTAGCTGCGTACAGACTCTCATCACTTTGTGTGTACGTAGCCGCCACAAAAATCACATATTAATTAAGTTCAAATATGGGGAAATTTTCCTCTTACAAGGTTAGAAAAGAGACTTACCTCGTCTCAAGGCCTACTTCCAGACTCAAGAATGCGCTCAAACCCTCAAATCAGAGCTGAACGATCAAAAACTATTCAAATAGTGTAAAACCTAATCAATATATGCTAAGGAGTTCATATTTTAACAATTAAAGTAATTTCCCAACTCTAAATGCAAGATTCCTAAAACTCACCCCTGGGCCCACATACTCGGATTCCGGAAATTTTTGAAGAAAGTTGTTACCCATAACCTTAGGAACACAATGTATGATTTTCACTAAGTTTCATAATCATTTTCGTGGTAGAATCTCATTTTTTATCAAAAACCTAGGTTTTTATCTAAACCCATAATTTTCACTAATTTACATGTGATAATCTACCCAAAAATTATGTATTTAACTCACATTAGGTAGAAATTACTTACCTCCAAAAGTTAGGTGAAAACCCCTCTCAAGAAGCTCCAAAAATCGCCCAAGGAGTGAGTGAAATGTGTGAAAAATGGTTTAAGTCCCTTATTAAATGAACCTCACTGCCTCCAGCTTTTTCGCACATGTGGTACCTTGCAGCACCTGCGGAAAAGCCATCACAGGTGCGCATTTTCCCCTACTGGCCAAGCTTCGTATCTGCGAGCTCAAGGGACCGCAGGTGCGCCAAAACCTCCGCACCTGTGGTGCCCAGGGCTATCCTCCTTTCTTCGCTTCTGCGGCTCGTGGCTCGCACCTATGAGCCTGCACCTGCGGCTGGACAAGCGCAGGTGCGATTATGACAGAACTGGGGAGCTTCAGCTCTTGCTCCAAGTTTCCAACTTGGTCCGAGCCTCGTCCGATTGACACTCGGGGCCCCGCCCGAACATACTAACAAGTTTAGAATCATAAAACAGACTCGTTCGAACTCTTGGAACGCCCAAAACAACATTAAAACTAAGAATCACACCCTAAAACCAATTGAATCTAACTTATAAACTTCAAGTTCTTCAATTTACTTCCAATGTGCCAAAACGTACTTATACTTCTCGGAATGACACCAAATTTTATGTGCAAGTCTTAAATGACATTACGGGACTATTTTCGGTCTTGAAATTCTGTTTGGACCTCGATATCTCCAAAACTCGCTCCAAACCAAATTTAAAGAACTTCTAAAACCTTCAAGAACCAACTTTCACTATTAGGCGCCAAAACGCTCCCGGATCATCCAAAACCCGATCCGAATATACGCCCAAGTCCGAAATCATCATACGAACCTATTGGAACCTTCAAATCCTAATTTCGAGGTCGTTTATTCAAAAATCCAACCTTAGTCAATTCTTCCAAATTAAGGCTTCTGAAATGAGAATTTTCTTTCCAAATCAACTATGAACTTTCGAAATTCCAATTCCGATCACGCGTACAAGTCATAATACCCGAAGTGAAGCTGCTCATGGCCTTAAACCATTGATCGATGCGCTAGAGCTCAAAACGACCGGTCAAGTCGTTACATTCTCGAACAATTTCTTCTTTCCCTATGAATTTGACTACGTTCAAGTCACCTCCAATGATCCAAGGTTCATCTCATAAGCCTCTTAGAGCAAATAATTCACCCCACATCTCTTCTCTTTTGTTTCCGAGTATGTGGCCCATAAACCCTTATTATGTACCATTGAAAATTTTCTAACAAGCTTTCAAACATGCATTAAAGAGAAAAATATTTCTTGTTTCTTATCTACTATTCTCCACTACCTTTCCCCATGATATTACAATACCTCATTTGCTTCATGCTCTGCTATATTTGCCCGTAACACCCATTTGTTTCCCCATATATGGCGAGCTAAGAAAAATCCCCAATCTTTGTCTCTTGGAAGCACAATATATTAACTTTCCATTGTCGTAATAGCATTTTAATTAATCTTTCATTGAGATCCTCTACGTTCCAACTCAATAGTTTTATCTTTATTGAGATGTTGTTCTGCTCTTCCTTCCGAGGTCTTTCCCCTTATTGCTATGTGAATTCAATGTGCATAGTAATTTTTGTAACTCCAATTTATTTTTGGAAAAAGGGTCAAAATTACCCCTCTACTATTGTTTATTAATTGCTTGTGCCACCCGTTACACTTTTCGGTCATTCTTATCCCTACCGTTAACAAAGTTTGCAAAATTGACCCTAACCTTAACGTCCCTCCACTGTGGCAACTGACCCCTCTAATATTTTGTCTATGTCAGCAGCCAAGTCAGCTGCCATGTCATCGACCCCACCAAATTAAAACCCTAACATAAACGACCCCACACTCCTCACCTCTCCACCCTTTCTCTCATCTTCTCTCCCTCACCTCATACCAAAATCGCCGGAAACTATGGTACTTCGTCGAAAAATTTTCAGCGGGCAAAACTAACCACGGTACTGGCTCCCCCTCTTCGAGAATCATCAAGTAGATAATCAATTGCACCATCAATCGACGGACCCACAACTTCCATAGCATTTGTAACATCAGATAACTCAAATCCCATTCCAACGGAAAATTTTATTTTGTGTCTCACAATTTTGTGGACCAAGATTTCTGTGGACCCAGAAATATAAGATTGGAGTCCACAAATTTATGAGACAAAAAGGAGTCTCATACAACTAGTGTAAGTTGCATGAGACACAAAATAAAACTTCTCCATTCCAACCAATTCAGCAACAATTTGGTCTGGCTCCATTTACTTTCACTCTGACAGTACACATGCAAGTCCTTGGTATAGACAAAATAGAATATATTCTCATTCACATGAAAGTAAGGAAAAGTCAGAGAATCCAGATTGAATTGTTATCAAACAAATCAAAATCATCTCACTGCCACTCTCATAGTCGCGACAACCAGTATCGTGGTGGTTAGTTTTGCCCGCTGAAAATTTTCTGGCGAAATGCCATGGTTTCCTGCGATTTTGGTATGAGGTGAGGGAGAGAATATGAGAGAAAGGGTGGAGAGGTGAGGAGTGGGGGTCATTTATGTTAGGGTTTTAATTTGGTGGGGTCGATGACATGGCAGCTGACTTGGCTGCTGACATGGATAAAATATTAGAGGGGTCAACTGCCATAGTGAAGGGACGTTAGGGTTAGGGTTAATTTTGCAAACTTTGTTAACGGTAAGGACTAGAATGACCGAAAAGTATAACGGGTGGCACAAGCAACCAATACACAATAGTAGAGGGACAATTTTGACCCTTTTCCCTTTATTTTTCTTCTTCTTGCTACTTTTAGGCTTAATTGATGCACTTTCTAAATTCTCCTCTCCTCCATTCTTATCAACATGTCTAAGATCTCATGGTCAAACCCCTCCGTATTTATTCAGATTTATTTTCAGTTATTCTTTTTCCGCTACTACCATGATCATGTTTCTTTTGACCCATCTTGGTATGTCAATCACTTGACAAGGATGATCAGCTTGTACCATTTTAAATTTTTGTCATACCACGATAGTGATGGCGCCTCTGAAATAAATACCTATCGTGAAGCCCTCGGTAGCTTCTTCTGAATGACCTCTCTCCCCACCAAGTTAGATGATCTTTGAATGACTATAAAAACAAAAAGTAACAAATTAACATGCAAAATATACTTAAATGGATTGAGTACTTTTCGTCTCCATGAATACATTCTTAAGTATGGGAAAGGATTGGGACGATTATTGTTTGGGAAAAATACAGTAAAAATTGTATGGGATAGCCACTATTTAAAGTGGTATTTATTTTTTATCTAGCATTTTTAGTGCTGAGCAAAAATAGCCACTAGTTTATTAAAATTAATATGAAAGGACGTTGTTACCCTTCCTTCCCAAACGGAAATACAGTGGTATCACAAGTTGGATAGTTACACCATTTTCAGATTCTCTTTCTGGGTTGTTCTCTCTACATATTCTTTCTGGGCTATTCTCTCTGCATATTCTTCTTCCACTCCCAACCTCCATTTTCTTTCTTTTTCTTTGTCTTCTTCTTCCTGTATATTTTGTTTTGTCTTTTGTCAGATGAAAAGTGACTCTTTTTTTATGATCTCAGAAAAACTATGCCAGAGTATGTAGTTAATGTAGAATGGGAGATTGAGTCAAAGGAAAATACAAGGACTACACCTCGAACACTACATATAAGCAATAGAAATTCACCGTATTTTTTTGAACTGAGTCTACTGCTGCTACTACTACACCTATTGTGCCTTGAGATCTTATGGAGAGGGAATTAGGTGTTAAGTCATGATCACCTTTTTAATTCTCCTTCTCTTTTGACTTTTACCTGCTATGGTTTTTAAATTGGGTAAACCTTCAGTCAGATGGAAGAAAAAAGTGAATTTATCATAAAAGGATAAAATATTTAAAATATCTGTATTTAAGTTCAAAAGTTAAGGACCAAGTGTCCTTAACTTTGAGTTCCAATTTTAAAAGTTAAGGACACTTGGTCCTGAACTTAGAATTACAAGTTCAAAAGTTAAGGACACTTGGTCCTGAACATAGACTAACAAGCTCAAAAGTTAAGGAGAATAGGTCCTGAACTTATAGTTACAAGTTCAAAAGTTAAGGACAATATGTCCTGAACTTATAGTTACAAGTTCAAAAGTTAAGGACAATATGTCCTGAACTTAGGCTAAGAAGCCCAAAAGTTAAGGATAATAGGTGCTGAACTTACAGTTACAAGTTCAAAAGTTAAGGACACTTGGTCTTGAACTTAGACTAACAATCTCAAAAGTTAAGGACAATAGGTCCTGAACTTAGACTTACAAGTTCAAAAGTTAAGGATAATAGGTCCTGAACTTAGACTTACAAGTTCAAAAGTTAAGGACAAGTTGTCCTTAACTTAGAGTTATAAGCACAGAACTTAAGGACAGGTGGTCCTGAACTTCGAGTTCCAAGTTTAAAAGTTAAGGACATGTAGTCCTGAACTTAGAGTTGCAAGTTCAAAAGTTAAGGACACTTGATCCTGAACTTTATGAGCAAAAGGGTGTTTTTGTCTGGGCAGGTAAAGTTTATTAAAGCAGTAGCTAAAGACTAAAGATATTTTAAACAATGGCTTAAAAATAAATACATGTGTTCTTAGTGGCTAACCATGCACTTCATGTAAGCACTTTTTAAAAAATATTTAAGAAAATAATACTACTATTTGTTTGTTCCATAAATGGCAAAATTTTTTACACTAATGGTAGATAAAGCTTATGAACATAATTAATGAGCACAACCAAAACGCATCAATTAAGGGATATTCGTCTTTTCACTCCCTCTCCTATTTTAAATTAGGGATTCAGTTATATTCTCTTATTTTTTTATTGTATTTCTCTCTCTCCTTTAACCGTTACACTAACTTTATTTATTTAATCATTATGAAACTAATACTACATATTCAAATATTCATTATATATATTTGGTATAACTTTTTAGAGGAATTATGTGTATAACTTCTTGCTTAAAATCAAAATTCTACTTAGTTCGTTGTTCAAATCAGATTTGGTTTTAATCTTTAATCAGATTTGGTTTCATGTATTTGAAAATCATTAATGTGGATATAATTAATTATATTAAAATTATGTTGTGGATATAATAAATTATACTAAAATTATACACTCGAAATCTTTAGGGAGTTTATGTAGAGTGAATCATATTGACATTGTATGGTGGGTATAAAAATTATATTAAAATTTATACTGTGGATATCATAAATTTTATAAAATTTATATTGTGAATAAAATAAATTATACTTAAATTATATTGTGATATAATAAATTATACTTAAGTATACTAAAATTATATTGTGGTACTCATTGGAAGTTATCTATGACCTGATGGGAGTGAATCGAATCGTACTGAAATTATACTAATGGATATAAAATTTATATTAAAATCAAAATTATACTTTGGATATCATAAATTTTATAAATATTTTATTTTGAATATAATAAATTATACTTAAATATACTGAAATTATATTTGTGGTACTTGTTGGGAATTATCTATGGTCCTATGGAGAGTGAATTACACTAAAATTATACTGTGGGTTTAAAATTATATTAAAAGTACTTTGAAATTATGCTGTAGAAATGATTGGACAATTTATTTTGCTCGAAATTCATTATTACTGTCCTATAATTTTGGAATGAGTTGCTTACTTGCTTAGGCTGGGAAACAACGAGATGTTCACATAAAAATAGGTGATTTTTGTTTTAGGTGGATGTGCTATATAGAAAGTAAGCCTTCTTTGACATGTAATATCAATTGCCATGAAAAATTAACGCTTTAGATTTCTGTTAAACGTGATTATTGGTCCAAATTGATAGCTTTCTGCTAGAGGATGTATTTATGTAGTTGCCATGTACGTAAAATACCAATTGCTGCTAGGATTATGAAAAAATTTCTTAAATTTTGGCTGTTTATGTTTTTCCATCTCCATTTGAGTCAGGTATATGTTCCAAAAAGAGTTCAACTACAAAAGTGAAGAAATGATTGAGGACCCATTAACGAGGGGAGAAATTCAAAAATAGCTAGCTTTACAACTGGTCGTTCAAAAATAGCCCAATTTCAAACGTAATCGAAATTTAGCCACTTTTTATGTAAAGATAAATCTGAGCGAAAATACTGTTCAAAACCCAGAAAATACGTCAGTATATTATACTGGAGTTCCAGCATAAGTATGCTTGAACTCCAGTATATTATACTGGAGTTCCAGCATAAGTACGCTAGAACTCCAGCATAATATACTGGAGTTCCAGCAAGTATAATTGTCCAGTATAATATACTAGAGTTTGGAGCATCGGTGCTCCAGTCTTCAGTATATTATAGTGGAGTCAGCAAAGTATACCGGTCCAGGAGTTCATACATAGGTAGGGGTGTCAATGGATATTCGAAAACCGACTAAACCGTACCGCACCGAACCGATTTTTAGGTTTCTTTTGAAGAAACCGTAGGTTTTTATATAAATGTATAACTGCACCGATAATTAGGGTAGGTTTTTTATTTTATAAAAATAAACCGAAAAAATACCGAACCGTACCGAATAAATTTTACATGTAGAAAATATATTTATTTAGTAAGTTTAAAAATAATAATGCATTAAATTTTCTTTGAGCCTTGGAATTATGAAAACTATTACAAGCCAACAAGTAATTAAACTCAAAATACTAATTCCTAAAACTTATTATGCTACTTCTACTTAAACTAAGTTATTTCAAGTATCTTTATTAGCAAGACACAAAGTATTCTAGCGATTATAAGTAGCAAACTACAATGTATTGAATACATTTCCTTTCATATAATTTAAATTTATCTTTTTGAATATTTAATCTTCTATAGAATTTATTCTTGAGTCGTCCCAGCTTGGTATATCTTTCAACTCGTATGATTAATATTTCATTTGCCTTTCTTTGATTTCTTTTACGCTGTTGTAGAATAGTTAATGGATCTATACTCTAGCCATCTTTTTTTTAAAATTCATCACCCTTTAAACAGTAAAAATGTCTAGAGAGTTTTGCTAAGTCCTATAAAAGAACGTATATTATTGTAATTCTACTTCTGCTGGTTATACATAATAGAATAACCGAAAAATTGGTATGGTACAAATTTTATAAAATAACCGGACGAACCGAACCATTGACACCCCTGTACACAGGTGCACCGAACTCCAGTATATCATGCTAGACCAATCTCTGTTGCAGCAAAATAGTGGCTATTTTTCATTGACTTAGTAAACGTTGGCTATTTTTGAATGAACAGTCTGAAAACTGACTATACCGTGTTATTTTTACATTAACGAGGGACGAAAGTAGAATTTGGGCTTCAGATAATAATGGCCCACTATCACACCCCCTTTTTTCCTTACACCCCCATGATGGATATAAAGGGAGTTTTTCCAATTAAAAGACAATCGAAACGGGATTTATTATTTAAAAAAATTCAGAGTCGTCACTTGGGATAATTATGGTGTCCCAAGTCACCAGTTTAATCCCGAATCGAGGAAAAGTTTGACTCTGTTTAACAGTCCGCGAACCAGAAATCCGAGTAAGGAATTCTGTTAACCCGGGAGAAGGGGTTAAGCATTCCCGAGTTCTGTGGTTCTAGCACGGTCGCTCAACTGTTATAATTGGCCTATTATCTGATTTTAGAACATTTTGAACCTATATGCATTTTAACTTATTAACCGCTTTTAATCATTTTAAGGAAGATTGAACGTCGTTTAAAACACGTCTTCGGATCGCGCCACATGAAATGCACCTGCAATCCTAGATCTATTTTATTCAACGTTTTTAAGATTTGATTTGGGTCACATGAAATGCACACCCGAGTTTAGGAAGGTAAGTTATTAAAATAGCGCGCCTAAAGCAACTACGCGCTAGCAACTTTGCGAGGGCCATGGAAATTTGCTAAATGGCGCGCCTTGATTTCTAGGGATTCAAAAGAAATAGTTAAATGATGGCTGCGTATTTGAAAATTTTATTTGGCGTGGCTCACCTCAATTATTTTTAAAAGGGAAATCGCACTAAACTTCGGAGATCCGTGAACCATCCATGTTACATAATACGGTTTGCCTTGATTATTAAAGAGCTTGGCTAATTGGCTAGAAGGCGTAAGAAATTATCGAGTTAAATTCGCAAAACCTGCTTAAACTAATTTGACGATGAGGAATTGGGCCAGCTATCAGAACGAGTTGGCCCAGCCTACCATTTCTTATCTTTTAATGCTTTGCAGATTCTGGGCCCTAATCGGGCGACGACAAGGACAGCCCAGAACGCATAACACACAAACCAAATCTGATCTTTTAACTCCATAACTGGGACAGGTTTTAGGCCCAATCCTCACACTTTAAAACTTATGCAAAATCAATTAAACAACAATTAACCAAAACCATATGAAAATATGAAGTTACACAAAGCATTTAATTCAATCAAACTCCCAGGCTTAAGGGACCAGCCCAAATAGCCATGGCATTCTACCTTACTTTATCAAGGACCTCAAAGCTGGGACTTGGGAGCCCAAATATCGCTGAGGCTCGATCAAAGGATCAGACTCGAGTTCAAGTCCATACCAACAGCAAAATGATAATTACATTCAACTTGCTAATTTTTCCATTCCCAGCGATTGGCACGTACAGAAATTTCAAATGCCTACTCAACCTTAACAATACTGACTATATAATTACTGAAATGCCTGTGTATTCTGGACTTACAAGCACATCCTAGAACTTAACATTAATCACTCTCCTAGCAATGGTAAACTCTAGGGAATCAAAACAAATGGGAATCATCACATATTGGATAACAGTCCTATTGCAATTCAACGTATCTTTCAACACTTGCAGCGTAGCTTTACTGTAGAAATATTAATACAAGGAAATTGAACCAACAAGTTAAGTGAGAAAAGAAATAAGAAGGAAACATCTGATTAAAAAACAATGTCAGTCTTCCTTTTCCTCAAAACACCACATGAGTTAGTCCTTATGTGTTCAAAGTCAGGGATATGTACCTGGTAACAAATGGCAAGACAAAAGAAAGGAAAGCTGAATTGAGATCAGAAAAGCAACAACAATAGCAGGAGACTCAAAATAGAGGAATAAAATCACAGCAACATCAGATTCAATGGCACAACAGACCCAAAACCAGACAGCCCTCAAAATAAGCTTGGAATTCCAAAAAACTCAGACCATTTTTACTCGGATACATGAGCTTTTTTCAAAGGCTCTAGCTAAGGGGAAGACCAGAAACCCAGCAAAACAAACCCAACTTTTAACAATTTTCAACCAAAAGTGCAGGGCATTCAGTATTATTTTTTGAAGTTAATCTTTTCAAATTTCCAGAAAATTTCTTCAATATTTTTTTTCTCTGCCTTGAAAGGCAAGAAATGATGCCTTTATAGGCAAGAAAGTAGGGCAACCTTCAGATATTAGTCTTTGCACATTTGCCCCTTTTTAATTTTTGTTTTTACTAGTTAGTCCCTTATTTTCTGACTTGGTATCCAAGCAAGGCTATTTTCAACTTTCTAGGAAGTTTCTTGGATGGTTACTTGAGAGATTCTCTCAGTGTATTGCCCCAATTACCCCTAAGTGACTTGAAATTTACCTTGGACCAAATGAGTCACGGGTCGAATTGACCCGGCGGTTTAACCAAGTGAACGGGATGCCCTTCCTTTATATATGGGTTAGACCCAAAGCCCAAACAGCTAAATAAACCCAACTAAATTGGTAACAACACACAAACGATTTCTTAAAACTAAACTGATTGATTGATTAGCCAACACAAACAAACAAGGAATTAACTAACCCAATTAATAGACCAGAATAAACTAATTAAACTAAATTAATGAGGCCAACATAAAACGGGAGAAAATCAAAGGCTTGACTATAACCTTAATAAAACTCAACAAATCAAGAACACACACATTTTTAAAAAAAAAAGGATTTAAAAGAAAAATAGAGGGAACAGAAAACAATTCAAAACATCGGAAAATAGGTTAAGTCTTCAAATAGAGAAAAGGAGAAGAAAAGAAGAGGGACGAAAAGGTGAACTAAAACACAATTGGTCACGCAGAGAGATAGAAACTCATCAATCGAACTTGAAATCGGACATGCACAAAGAACTAAGCCAAACTTATGTCGATCATTTGTTCTTTGTCAAGAACAACTAAGCGACATCCATTTCGCCGAGTCCGAACCTCAAAGCATGATAAAATAGCGCTCCCCGAACATGTATGCTACCAGGATTGACGAAAAAATGATTTTGCACTTTTGGGGGTTGACCTTAGATTCAAGATTCGCGGAGCTCCGGGCAGATTCGAAGGAGAGTAGTTGTGGATTTGGTATGAGGGAATCATGGGGGTTCGGTGGTGTGATTTTGGTGGCGTTTGGAGGTGGCGCTGCCACCGGAGGCCGGAAATTTGGGGGCGGCTCAGATAGGGTTCCGGGTGTCTCTGGTGGGGTGTTGAGCAGAAGGGGTTCTGAGGGGGGGACAGATTTCAGACACTTAAATACTCCCAAGGCTTTAGTTCTGAGCCGTTCGATCAAGGAGAGATCAATGGCTCAGATCAATACTGATCGAAACGACGTAGTTTCATTTGGGGGGAATCCGGACCGGGTCAGGCGTGGGTTGCATCGGGTATTGGGTGGTTTTCGTTTGGGCTGGGACGGTTGGATTGGGTTTGAGCCCAGATTTAGGTCTTCTTTATTTCTTTCTTTTTCTTTTTCAATTCCACAATTCTTTTCTTTTTCCCAAAATTAAAATAAATCCTAAATTAATTAATAATAATTTAAACTAAATTATCCTACCCAATTAGATTAATCACTCATCATGATATTTACAATAACTAATTAAATCCTAAATTTAAAGAAAAATTATACAATTCAAAATTAAAAAGTAAAATGCAAAATAAATTATTTTTGTGATTTTCATTTTTATAAAACAAACTAATTTGCTAATTAATCTAAAAATATAAAATTAAATCCTAAATGCAAATGCAACATATTTTATATTTTTCATGAATTAAATAAAATAAACATGCACAGACAAATGCAAATAATTAACAGAAAATGCCACGAAATCCAACAAAATTGCAAACACTGAAAGAAATTATTTTGTTTTGAATTTGTTGGAGTAATTCATATAGGGCAAAAATTACGTGCTCACATCTGCCCCTCTTTGCCCGGAAACACGAAGAGTTTTCGTGCAAAGATAAGTGAGCGGATACGAGCGATTTTTGCCCGTTTGAATACTCTGTGGGAAGCAGTTTTGAAACATTTGACCGCACCCTGCTTCCGAGGTTGCCTACATATCCTTGACTAAAAAGGAATCAGGTCAGTGTAGTTCAGGAAGGTCTGGTAGCTGGGACTACCATGGAGCTGTGATTTCACTGCTGCTGCTCACTGAACCCTTTATTACACCGTCAAAATAAAACAAGAAGCTAGACTAGACTATGATCTATGGATTACAAAAGTTCTATCTATATCTTCAAGCTTGCTCTTGTGTTTCTTGTTGCCTTGTTGTCCTTCATTCTCTCGGAAACATCCGTTTGTTGCCACCTTGAATTATAAACTGAGGTGTTTTCCCCTTCTTCAGGTGGGCTCCTGACTGCTGAACTTGATATGTATTCACATGCTATCCAGGCGGGCTCCTGACTTCAAAACGTGAATGTATTCCCATGCTATCCGGGTGGGCTGCTGACTGGAAACGCATTCCCTGCTCTTCAGGCGAGCTCCTGACTTCAAAATAAACAAAGCAAAGAATTTGAGAGCTAAAACTTAAATGGTACTCCCTTGTTCTCCAGGCGGGCTCCTGACTGCTGCATTTGAAAGTATTCCCTGCTCTCCAGGCAGGCTCCTGACTTCAAAATAAACAAAGCAAAGAATTTGAAAGCTAAAACTTAAATTGTACTCCCTTGTTCTCCAGGTGGGCTCCTGACTGTTGCTCTTGAAAGTATTCCCTGCTCTTTAGGCGGGCTCCTGACTTCGACTTGAAATGTATTCCCTGCTCTCCAGGCGGGCTCCTGACTTCAAAATAAACAAAGCAAACAATTTGAGAGCTAAAACTTAAATGGTACTCCCTTGTTCTCCAGGAGGGCTCCTGACTGCTACATTTGAAAGTATTCCCTGCTCTCCAGGCGGGCTCCTAACTTCAAAACATGAATGTGTTCCCATGCTATCCAGGCGGGCTCCTGACTGCTGACTTGAAACGTATTCCCTGCTCTTCAGGCGGGCTCCTGACTTCAAAATAAACAAAGCAAAGAATTTGAAAGCTAAAACTTAAATTGTACTCCCTTGTTCTCCAGGCGGGCTCCTGACTGCTGCACTTGAAAGTATTACATGCTCTTCAGGCGGGCTCCTGACTTCAACTTGAAATGTATTCCTTGCTCTCTAGGAGGACTCCTAATTTCAACATAAACAAAGCAAAGAATTGGAAAGCTAAAACTTAAATTGTACTCCCTTTGTTCTCCAGGCCGGCTCCTGATTGCTGACTTGAAATGTATTCCCTGTTATTCAGGCGGGCTCCTGACTTCAAAATAAACAAAGCAAAGAATTTGAAAGATAAAACTTAAATTGTACTCCCTTGTTCTCTAGGCGGGCTCCTGACTGCTGCGCTTGAAAGTATTCCCTGCTCTTCAGGCGGGCTCCTGACTTCAACTTGAAATGTATTTCCTGCTCTCCAGGTGGGCTCCTGACTTCAACATAGACAAAACAAAAATAAAGAAAATTTTCTGCCCCAGTTTGGCGACTGGGGACAGATGTGATTGTAAAACTAAATCATATTACCAAGTATTACTAAGGATTTGAAAGCTAGGTCCCATTATTCAGGGGGGTCCTGACAACTCTTAAATAAACGATAATTTAAAATCTAAGTTATATCTTCTACAGGTGTGACTTCTGCTAAATCTTGCTATCTAAGAGGATCTTTAAACTACTCCCCGTTATCCAGGAGGGTCCTGAAAATCAAAGGTCAAATTTTATCTTAAGGGTGACAACTTTCATGTCTAAATTATACTACCCTACAGCAGAGTTTACGCTAAATGTTGTTATCTAATCGAAATCTTAGAGCTAAATCCCATTATTCAGGGGGGGTCCTGGAAACTCCTAATTGAATCCTATCTCAAACATGCAAACTTCTAAGCTAACTTATATTCTTTTGGGATACATTTATGCTCGATTATGGTATTTCTAAACTTTAAACTAGGTCCCATTTTCCAGAAGGGTCCTGAAAATTAAAAATCAAACCTGTTTGGTGACTGCCTTTCTCCACGGAGAGTTCCTCTGAAACAAACAAACTTTTCTGCCTCTGTTTCAATCAAAAAAAATTAGTCAGTTTAAAATGGTGGTTAGCCGATGGAATTCTTGCTGAAGATCTTTCCTTTGCATTGTTTTGTTTTGACTGGCTTTCCCGAACTGGCCCTGAACCGCTTTGACTTTCTGACTGACTTTCAAACCCCATGACCTTTGACGAGCCGAGTGTTCTGTACCCCCACTATTGTTTTACTTCTGACCTTTTTATCTGAAACTTTGCATCTCTCATGACATTACCAATCCATTCCACCGATGAAACTTCCGGTGATTCCTTGTACCCCTCTCTTACATCATGTTATCCTTAGTATGCTTTGACCACTCCGTGCTTTGCAATTTTGGAAGTTGGTAGTGAGCTTTGAAATCCTTTTCCCTTGATTTGAACAAGACTGACATTGAAACATCTTTAGATAAATGCCCAAAAGAAAATGAAATGCAATGACTTTGCGGGTTAAAGATAAGAAGAATCCAAAACCAGATGACTGCTACAAAAGGAAAAAGGAAAGGAAACTTATCCGAGTGGAACAACTAGTACCAATGATCATGACATGCATTTCGGATTAATCGGCCCAATCTGTCCAACCAATCAACTTTCAGTTTACGTACTTTGTTGCCTCAGGATTTCCATGACCTGATTACTTTACCCAACCCTTGACCTTGTTCATCTTGCAGTGCCTTGAAAGGTTTTCACCAGCAGACCTCTTTCATTCGTTCATCTCTCAACTCACTTTCGCCTTACGGTGCCCGTGAGGGTTTTCACCAATAAGACTCTCTTATTCTTTTCTCTCAACTCCCGTCGCCTTACGGTGCCTGTGAAGGTTTTCACTAATAAGACTCTCTCATTTTTATTTCTCTCAACTCTCGTCGCCTTACGGTGCCTGTGAAGGTTTTCACCAATAAGACTCTCTCATTTTTACTTTTCCTGCTTGAACCAGAGTGTTGCCCCTGACATGAATTACATTTACCTGCTCGACTTGGCATTTCTCAAAGACTGATCAGAAGGTCTTTCTTTCGACCGTAATGCGGGCTTTTGGACAGGGTTAGGAAGAAAGGGTATAAAAGGCTCAAAACAATTCAACTGGGTTAAAATTACAACTTTCGGAATCAGGTTTCTCACAACAACCACAACTTCTACCCCAGTTTCTTGCATGGGGACTTTTGGATTTTGTTTTGATGGGACCGAACCGTGAGGCTGCCTACGTATCCTTAAAAGGAATCAGGTCGAACGTAGTTCATGTCATAGGAATTACTTTGTTGTGATTTTTCTTTTCTCTTTCTTCTTCTCTTCTTTTTTTTTTCTCTCTTGTTTTTCTCTTTCTCTTTTTTCTCTCTTTTTTTTCTTTTTTTTTCTTCTTTTCTTCTTTTTTTCCTCTTTTGCTTTCCTCTTTTTCTTTCCTTTTCTTTCTTTTTCATGCTTGTGTTTCTGATATTCGCTACTGATTCCGAAAGAGGGGTATGAAAGAAAGTAAATAAGGGTCAAAAGGGGGTAACAAAGGATAAAGTGTTTAGATAGCAGAACAAAATGTCTTCGTCATTTCAATCTTCAAAATATGCCAAATACACACAAGTACAATCAAAGGAAGAAATCATACATAGTATCTTTTGACTGTATCGGAATTGATAGCCATTTCTACACATTTCCCTTCTATATCTGTAAAATACAACGTGCCATTGGACAATACTCTGGATACAACAAATGGTCCCTACCTGTTTGGGGCGAACTTTCCTTTTGCTTCAGCCTGATAAGGCAAAATACGTCTCAACACTAACTAACCCACTTTACACTTCCGTGTACGTACCTTCTTGTTATATGCCCTTGCCATTCTCTATTGGTACAATTGGCCGTGACATACTGTTGCCAATCTCTTTTCATCAATCGGACTTAATTGCTCCAAGAAGGTTTTGACCCATTCAACGTCATCAATTTTTGCCTCAACGACAATCCGAAGGGATGAGATTTCAATTTCTGTGGGTATTACTGCCTCCGTTGCATACACCAATAAATAAGGAGTGGCCCCTACTGACGTATGAACAGTAGTGCGATAACCCAACAATGCGAAAGGTAACTTCTCATGCCACTGTCTAGAAACTTCCACCATTTTTCGAAGTATCTTCTATATATTCTTGTTGGTTGCCTCGACTGCTCCATTCGCCTTAGGGCGGTATGGGGTGGAATTGCGATGTATAATTTTCAACTACTGACATGTATCTGTCATCAGATGACTGTTGAGATTAGCACCATTGTCCATGATGATTACCTTCGGAATCCCAAACTGACAGATGATATGTGAATGTACAAAATCGACCACTGCTCTCTTGGTCACAAATTTGAAAGTTTTCGCTTCAACCCACTTGGTAAAGTAATCAATGGCTACCAGAATAAACCTGTGTCCATTTGATGCTGCTGGCTCGATTGGCCCAATGACATCCATGCCCCAAGCAACAAAGGGCCATGGTGCCGACATTGTATGCAATTCAGATGGTGGGGAATGAATCAAATCCCCGTGCACCTGACACTGATGACACTTGCGCACAAAACTGATGCAATCCCGCTCCATAGTGAGCCAATAATAGCCTACACGGAGAATCTTCTTTGCCAAAACGTACCCACTCATATGTGGTCCACAAACCCCAGAGTGTAACTCGGTCATCATAGCTGTGGACTGTCTGGCATCTATGTATCTTAACAATCCAAGATCTGGAGTTCTTTTGTATAACACCCCTCTGCTGAAGAAAAATCCACTTGCCAATCGTCGAATTGTTCTTTTCTGATCACCTGTGGCCCGTACCGGATATACCCCCATCCGAAGGTATTCTTTGATATCATGGAACCATGGCTCCCCATCAAGTTCTTCTTCTACCATATTACAGTAAGCATGCTGATCATGGACCTGAATCTACAAAGGGTCCACATAAGCCTTATCTAGATGATGTAACATTGACGCCAGAGTAGCCAAAGCATCGGTGACTTCATTATGGATCCTTGGGATATGCCTGAATTCTATCGACTAAAACCGTTGACAAAGATCATACAAACAATGTCTGTATGGTATGAGTTTCAAATCCCTTGTTTCCCATTCCCCCTGAATCTGGTGCACCAGGAGGTCCGAGTCACCCAAGACCGAGACTTCCTGGACACCCATATCCACAGCTAACCTTAAACCCAGAATACATGCCTCGTACTCAGCCATGTTGTTGGTACAGTAAAAATGAAGTTGGGCCGTAACAGGGTAGTGTTGTCCTGTTTCAGAAACAAGTACTGCTCCTATCCCCACGCCCTTCATGTTTGCGGCTCCATCAAAGAAAAGTTTCCATCCAGGCTTCTCGACTTGCTCCAACTCATCAATGTGCATCACCTCTTCATCAGGGAAATAAGTTTTCAAAGGTTCATAATCTTCATCAATCGGGTTCTCGGCCAAATGGTCCGCCAAGGCCTGTGCATTCATTGCAGTTCGAGTCACGTAGACAATATCGAACTCTGTGAGCAGGATCTGCCACTTTGCAAGCCTCCCTGTGGGCATAGGCTTCTGAAAGATATACTTCAATGGATCCAAGCGAGATATGAGATAGGTAGAGTAAGATGATAAATAATGTTTCAGCTTCTGTGCCACCCAAGTTAGGGTGCAACATGTCCTCTCAAGATGAGTATACTTAACCTCATACGGCGTGAATTTCTTGCTGAGGTAATAGATGGAATGCTCCATCCTGCTAGTGATATCATATTGACCCAATACACAGCCGAATGAATTGTCCAATACCGTCAAATATAGAATCAAAGGTCGCCCTGGTTCTGGCGGGACCAACACGGGTGGATTTGACAAATACCCCTTTATCTTATCAAACGCCTCCTGACATTCATCTATCCACTTGACCGCATCGTCTTTCTTTAATAGTTTGAAGATAGGCTCACAAGTTGTCGTGAGCTGAGCGATGAACCTGCTGATATAATTCAATCTCCCCAACAAACTCATCACCTCGGTCTTGTTCTTCGGAGGTGGCAATTCCTGGATGACCTTGATTTTATATGGGTCCAATTCAATGCCCCAGCGACTGACTACAAACCCTAACAACTTTCCAGATGGCACCCCAAAAGCACACTTTGCAGGATTAATCTTGAGATTGTACCTGCGAAGCCTTCGGAAGAACTTCTTCAGATCCCTGACATGGTCAGACTGCTTTCTAGACTTCACGATCACATCATCCACGTACATCTCAATTTCCTAGTGTATCATATCATGGAATATTGTTGTCATTGCCCTCATGTGGGTTGCCCCAGCATTTTTCAAACCGAATGGCATGACCCGATAGCAGTACATTCCCCACGACATGATGAATACTGTCTTTTCTGCATCTTCCTCGTCCATCAAGATCTGATGATAACCCTCGTAACAATCCACAAAAGAACCAATCTCATGTTTGGCACAATTGTCAATCAATATACAGATGTTTGGCAGGGGAAAATTATCCTTCGGGCTTGCTTTGTTGAGATCCTGATAATCAACGCACACCCTGGTCTTGCCATTCTTCGTTGGCACAGGCACAACATTGGCTAACCAGGTGGGATACCGCGTGACCTGAATAACTTTCGCATCGAACTGTTTGGTGACCTCTTCTTTGATCTTTACACTCATATCCATTTTGAACTTTCTCAGCTTCTGTTTGACAGGAGGGAATGTCGGGTCAGTGGGCAACTTGTGAACCACTAAATCAGTGCTTAGATCCAGCATGTCGTCATAGGACAATGCAAAAACGTCTTTGTATTCGAACAGTGCTTTAATTATCTCCTCCCTGAATTGAGGTTCCAGATGGACACTTATTTTAGTTTCACGGACATTTTCTTGGTCCCCTAAATTAACTGTTTCTGTATCGTTCAAATTAGGTTTGGCCTTTTCCTCAAAATGACTTAGTTCCTTACTAATATCTTCATAGACCTCATCATCCTCAAATTCCAACTCGTCATCACACTCAATTTTTTGCATTATTATTTTAGAGATAGATTGGCTTTTAAAACTGGGCCGAAGATTCCTCAAGCATGTCATGTCATTGATATCAGCATAAAAAGAACTGTACAAAAGAAGAAGAAAAAAAATTAGAAGGAATGAAGGAAAAGGGACAATTGCATTTCATTGAATTTAAAGATAACAAGGTTTTAACACATCCAACTGGACGGAACATAATATCTGAATTACAGACCCTGGAATAATCCAGACAACAAAAGAAAATCAAAACCCACTACCAAGACTCCCTCCGGATAGGAAGAGGAGTAGTTTCCCAGTTGTTGAGTTTTGCACGTGGTCCCACGAATTGAACATCTGCCCTGTTGGACCCTTCCCCAGCCTGAACCATGTTAACCTCGGCGAATAACCTTTCGAACCCCTTCTCCAAGTCTCCATCGGCACCAATCAGTGGTCCAGGAACCTTTGACAGCAGTTGCTTTCCGATACCCAGCCTGACGAATGATCTAGACAGATGCGGGATTGGCTTTGGAAATGCCCATGCTTTCTGTTTCATTTTTCTAGCTCTTCTCACGTCTGCAACGGTAGGCTTGAACCCCAGACCAAAAGTATCCAGATTCTTTGGAAGAGAAGCTGGCTGCACAATACCTTGCAGAGATGCACCTAAACCCTTGCCCGGTACGAAACCATTTTTCAACATTTCAACAGCTACCATAACTGATGCCGCAGCCATCTTTGAAGTTGGAACGCACTTTCCTTTCGGAATTTTCTCTACCGATACTGTGTCGAAAACCTGATAAACCCATGGTCACTTGTCATCATCAACCTCTATGAACGGAACAATGGCACCGTTGGGCACACACAAATTATCCTCGCCGTGTACGATAATTTCCTGTCGATCCCATTCAAACTTGACCATTTGATGCAGAGTAGACGGGACTGTTTGGCCGCATGGATCCAGGGTCGTCCTAACAACAAATTGTACGAAATATCCACATCGAGCACCTGGAATTCCATAGTAAATTCAATTGGCCCTATTGTGAGCTCAAGCACTATGTCCCCGACTGAATCCTTCCCTCCACCGTCGAATCCCCGAACGCAAATACTGTTCTTGTGAATTCTTTCATCCTCCACTTGTACCTTGTTCAATATGGAGAGAGGACAGATGTTCACGCTAGACCCGTTGTCGACCAGTACCCGAGTAACCACGGAATCTTCGCATTTCACCGTCAGATAGAGGGCTCTATTGTGCTCGGTACCCTCCACGGGAACCTCATCATCGGAAAAAGTGACTCGGTTTACCTCAAATATCTTGTTAGCTATCTTTTGTAAGTGGTTTACTGATATTTTGTCGGGAATGTGGGCCTCATTCAAGATCTTCATCAAAGCATGACGGTGTTCGTATGAATGGATCAATAATGACAAGAGCGAGATCTGAGCGGGTGTCTTCCTTAACTGTTCCACAATTGAATAGTCTTGCGCTTTCATTTTTCTTAGAAATTCTTCTGCTTCCTCCTCAGTCACTGCTTTCTTCACCAACACTGGATTATCTTTTGAGGTCTTAGCTTTTCTCAACTCTTCGGGGGCAAAGCACCTCCCCGATCGAGTTAAACCATGGGTCTCACACACTTCTTCTTTAACCTCTTTCCCTTGGTAAGTTACTATCACTCGTTCATAATTCCACGGGACCGCCTTGCTGTTGATCATTGGAAGCTGAGTTACTGGTTTTATAATAACAGGCTCTGTGTGAGCACCCTTCACGACCACAACAAGTTTACTTGTAACCCCTGGTACCACCACTTTAGCTTTCTCTAGTTTAACTGTGAAAGCGCTTGACGACCCTTTCCCGGCTACCCCAGCTGGCTTATTGTCTACCCCTTTTAACTGGACCACTGATTTCCCACTGGTTACCTTTTCCTTTGAACTAGTTTCACTGGAGCGGATCATCATTACCATCTACGAGGGTTTCTTGGCCTCCCCTCTCTTGTGTATCAACTCAATCATATGGGTCTCATGTTGAGCTAGCAGCGGATTCTGGTTGATATTTGGTGCTTCTGGGGCCTGAACCTCGATCCGATGAGTATCAATGAACTCTTGTACAACTGTTTTAAGTTTCCAACATTTCTCTGTGTCATGGTCCGGGGCCTCTGAACAATACTCACAACTCACCGAGCGATCAAGATTTCTGGGAAGGGGATTCGGCAGTTTGGCTTCGATCGGATTCAACATGCCCAACTGTCTCAGCCTGTGGAATAGACTAGTATAGGATTCTCCCAATGGAGTAAAAGTCTTCTGCTTCTGCAGCCTCTCATTCTTAAAGGCTTGATTGGGTCGAAAACCTGTTCTAGGAGGATTTTTGTAGGCTTTTGGGGCTAGATAGCTATTTTGTGGAGCTTGGTATGGATTTTGTGGAACTGGCGCACGCCATTGTGCACGAGCGAGTGGTTGGGTATAAGTTTGTAGATGATGGACCGAAAAATGGGGATCTGGAGGTGGGTAATAGTGTAGTGGTGGGTTATATGGAGTGTGGGGGTAAGTTTGGGGATAGGGTCGAGGCTGGTTGTAGAACTGTGGAAGGTTCCTAGATCCACCCCAAGCTGCAGACTCAATCGTTGCAACATCCTCTTTCTTCTTTTTTCCGAGTACACCCCCAGTACCGTTTTGAATGGCCTGGGTGGTTGCTTTGATTGCGGAATAACTCATGATCTTATTGGACTTAAGTCCCTCCTCAACTATGCCTCCCATTTTCACAACTTCATTAAATGATTTGCCCACTGCTGACACCAAATGACCAAAATAAGTGAGCTCCAAAGCCTGCAAGAAATAATCAACCATCTCACTCTCTTTCATCGGAGGGTCAACCCTCGCTGCTTGCTCTCTCCAACAGAACCCATATTCTCGGAAACTCTCACCGGTCTTCTTCTCGATCTTCGTCAATGACAGAGGGTCTGGGATGATTTCAAGATTATACTGAAAATGACAGGCGAAGGCTTGGGCCAAATCGTCCCATGTGTACCAATTGCTATGATCTTGTCTGGTGTACCATTCTAGCGCCGACCCACTCAAACTTTGGCTGAAATATGCCATCAGCAATTCATCTCTTCCACCTGCTCCTCTCATCTTGCTACAAAATCCTCTTAAGTGTGCTACCGGGTCAACATGCCTATCATATAGATCAAACTTGGGCATTTTGAACCCAGCTGGTAACTGAACATCTGGGAACAAACATAAATCTTTGTAAGCCACACTTACTTGGCCCCCTAACCCCCTCATATCTCGGAACGATTGCTCTAAGCTTTTGACCTTTCTGATCATCTCTTCATGCTCGGGATTTTTGGGCGGTTTCTTGGTCTCTGCTAGGATATCAAGATGAGGGGTGTAAGGATATGGTTCTGGAACTTTGAAGGTGGGTTCAGGGGGATAGTACTGGTTATCGTGAGTTTGGAACAGGGGTTCATTGGAAGATCGGTGTAATATAGCAGGTGGAGGTGCCGCAAAAACAGGCGTAATTGGTGGAGGAGGGTATGGGACTTGTTTGGGTGGTGGAGCTTGAGAAGTATGGGAAGTGGCGCCATGGCATTGTTGGTAGAAGGGAAAGGCCGGAGATGAGTTCACAGTGGGAGGCTCCGGAGGTTGGGCTGATGGTGGGATATAAGCAAGGTTGGCGGGGACAAACCGGTGGTGGATGCCCCTTCGCCCAAGCTTGGTACATTTCAGCCATCTGCTGTTTCAGCTTATACATTTCTTCCCTCATCGCATTAACGTCCATTTATTCCACCTCTTTCGATGGGTCGACAATACTTGTTTTCGGTTCCTGGTCGACCATATTCAGCCTGTCTTTTGATCGGGTGTTGTAGGAGTGAGTTTCCAGAATGCCAGTCAACTAACCACCTGCCTGGACTTAATACATCAAACAACAACCTTGTTAGCGATTAGGCTTTAACAGATTGGTAACCACACATTGGGCATGAATGCACCTAAACAGTTAACTGTCTCTATTATGTATTTGATCGGTTGCATGTGTCATCCTGGACTTTTCTTTCTTTTAATTGCAAACATCCCCCTTTCTTTTCTTTTCTTTCCTTTCCTTTCATTCTTGCATCTGTTCTCTCTTTGTTTTTACTCTCTCTTATTTTCTCTTTCTCCTTTCGTGTTTTTCCGCACTTTCCTTTTCTTTACTCTCTTGTTTTTCCTCTTATTTCCTTTCTCGCTTCTTTTTTATTTTATTACTTGGTTACGGTCGAATCCTATGGAGATTGCCTACGTATTATGACCCCGCATGAATCAGACCAAGCGTAGTTCTTGGGGATAAGTGCGAAATAAAATATTTTTGGGATTTTCAGCTTTCATAAAAAAAAACAAATGCTTCCATTACAAAACTCAAAATTAATAACTCCCAAAAGACTAACAGATTTTGATGCAAAGATGAAATACAGATTCCGAAAATAGACATCAATAGAAGAAAACCCAGACTCGAAAACAATTTGACGGACTCTAGTAGAAAGAAAATACAAACTTAACATGACTGACAGACGCTAACAAAAGGGAAATGCAGACTCAAATGGAAAAATCATGAATACATCAATGCTCCTGGTGCCCGCGGGACATCATTTGATCTTGTCGTGGGCCTACATGCAAGCTCCCTTTGAAGTCGGTCCAAGTCGTTCATTATCTGCTTGACAAATGTCATCACTGCTGCGAAGAAGGTAATGCGAGTCATATCCTCACAGATCAGGCACTTCATTACGATGCACTCAGCGATGTTTCTGATTCTCTCTCTTATGACGCCCTTTTCTTGTAATAAACGTCCGATCTACTGGGACCTGGCCTCCAAAGTTTGCTCAGTCGCATGATTTTGATCCTGAAGTTGTTGCAAATCTATTTCAAATTGCGCCAATGTTGTATAACAATGTTCCCTTTCAACCTTGAAGTCTTTTGTCTGCTTGATCATTTTGTTTTCCGTGGTGATGACCCTTTTCTTCAACCTTGCGACCTCATCGTCGTACCTTTCTCTCAACTGCTTAACCAGGCGTACACGTTCATCTGCGTTCTTAGCCAATTGTTTTTGAGCCTTGGCTAGTTCACTTTCTGCTTTGTTCAAATCGAAACTATAGTCACTCACTTTCTGCCTCAGGTTAGCTATGAGTTTTTCATCTCTGTCGCTTCGGGCTGGATTTTCTACCGCTACTTTCATTTTCTGAATTTGAGCTCGAAGGGACTCATTTTCCTTGGCTATCTTTTTCTTTTCTCCTTCATCCGTCACGACTTGCAGCTATTCTCGAATTGAAGTTCTCTGACTTGCTTTTCCAATTTGCTTATGGTAGCCCTATACTCGTTTTCTTTGGTCAGCCAATCCCATTGCACCTGAGCTCCGTCGGTGAATTGCTGGACATGGGGTCTCTTCGCGGACCTATCAGGCTCATGTAGAACTCGAGATCTTTTACCATACCAAGCAATATAACTGGGCTCCACCTCGCCTCTGGATAGGTCTCGTACTTGAGTGTTAGGCCCTAAGAATCTACACTGATGCCAAACCCGACGCACTTTTTCTTATGGGAAGGTCATTTTTGGCATTAACTCACTGACTTGCTGACTCAAATCTTTATCGTGTGGGATGGTATGGTATCGGCCTAACTGACGTAAGACTCTGTGCGGAGCATAAGGCTGGATACTCCGAAGACCCATCAACAGCAAAAAACACACCTCAGCCGACATATAGATTACTTTGTCGACTGAAAGCCAACCAAATGTCCATTCGATCTTATTTGCGGTCAAATATCTCAGATGAGCATGCCATGCTTCCGTACCATCTGGAAACTCATAACCCTCTACTCGTTTTTCATGTTTTTCAATGCACTCGAGGCCAGTTATACCACAATTCAAGTATCCGAGACGGTGGCAAATGTATTCCTCCATCCATATTTGTAACAGCATATTGCACCCTTCAAAGAACTTTGCTCCTTCTCGATAACGAGTAAGAGCTCGGTAAATTTCTGCCAATATCAGCGGCACTATAGTCCCATTTGCCTTTTTCATCATAAAGTCAGCTATCCATACTAACCCCATCTCTATGTTCCCGTCTTTTCTCGGGCAAACCAAAATACCCAGGAACGCCACTATGAAAGCTAATCCTCTCTGAGCTTCCCACTTATCTTGATTCCCAGCATGAGTAAGACCAGTATATGGTGTTTCGAAGCCACGGGGATTCCCGTATTGTCAGTATAGAAAGTAGAAGGTACAAAATCCTTTGGCCAAATTTCCGTCTCATATGTCCCGACTGATGCTTAACAAGTCCAAAAATTTGTGAGGGGTCACTGTTCTTGGTGCTACCGGGTATTGACTTCTGAGATTCCCTTCGAACCCGGCATAGCCTGCTATCTCTTCCAGCGTAAGAGTTAACTCAAAATTCGTAAAGTGGAACACATTATGTGCTGGGTCCCAAAACGGTATCAAGGCCTCAATCACATCTTTTCTGGGCTTAACCTTCAAAAGCCCAATAAGACCGCCCAATGCTTTTGTCACAACTTTCCTGCTGTCGTCCCCCAAATCATGCCACCACATATGTAGCTCCAAAGGGATCTCTTCACGGACTGAGAAAGGTTCATTTTGATTTGTGCTCATCCTGCACATTTATTAAGGTAATTTTAATTAAAAGAAAACTATGACTCATTTTGACTTAAAAGAAAAGACCGTTTTCAAAATTTTCCACAAAACATCCGGCCTTGCCAACACGGCCTTTCAGTACTTCAAAATGAAGATTTTGAGGCTATATCAGCTAACCGGCCAAAACCTTTGAAAGTGACAAAAAGTGATTGTTCTTGCAAAAAAGCCTTTCGGTGCCCTTTTAGGGACATTCGGCTATTTCTGACAAGAATGACATCACCCTAATTATTTTCAAATTAAAGTAAAAATTTTGGGCTTCTCGGCTATTTTTGCAAAAAGGAAGTTGGACCCGATGGGGGTTGCCTACGTATCTCATACCCTGTGAGAATCAAACTGGCGTATTTCAGGCAAATAAGACGAACTATTTTGAAAACAAGAGTCTTTTTTTTTTATTTTATAAATAAAGCCATTTCTGAAAACAAAAACATTTTTTCTCTCATTAAAAAAAAACAGGCTATTTTGAAAACAAAAGCATTCTCTTTTTTTTTTCCTTTTTTTCCCTTTTCATTTTCTTGAAAATTCGGCAGAGTTTCGACACTATTTGGACATTGGTTTTTCAGAACAGGCGATTAACTCTTTTTACCCCTCATACTGCTATTTCTCTTTCCTCGACTTTTCCCGATATTCATAAGCCGGTCAGCATGCAAGTCCGAAGCAAATAAATGCACAAGTAGCAAGTAGGATGCATCATGATGGTCTTTTTATTTCGGGTGCACCTGTCCTAGACAGACCCAACCCCTGTGTTGAGTCTCCAAAGTCAAAATGCACATGATGCAAACAAACGTTCCTACTAGGGATCCGGCATGAGGTCTTGTTATACTAGGTTTAAAACCTGGGGTTTATTGTTCTAGACCTGGCTTACCCGAGCGGACAGCTCGAGCCGAGGGGGGGCAGCGTACCGGGAATATAGAAGCTTCGCCGGCTTTGCAACTTGTCCGAACCTCGTTCTAAATTGGAATATGACTCTAACAAAAAAAAAGTCACACGAAGTGCACACTTCTTCATGTTATAGAAGACTCAGAGAGAAGAGGGATTTCACAACAGTTTATATACAGTTCACGGAATATCAAAACGGTAAAAGCAATCAATTAGCACATTAAGCCCAAATCTTGTAACAAAATCAGATAATGGATAAAACCAACTATAACAATTATTCTAAGCTCGAATTCTTGAACCCTGAACCAGATATTCTGGGTTCGATCCCTAGCAGAGTCGCCAGAGCTGTCATACCTCCTTTTTTCCTTACACCCCCGTGAGGGATATAAAGGGAGTTTTTTCAATTAAAGGACAATCGAAATGGGATTTATTAATAAAAAAAATTCAGAGTCGCCACTTGGGATAATTATGGTGTCCCAAGTCACCGGTTTAATCCCAAATCGAGGAAAAGTTTGACTTTGTTTAACAGTCCGCGAACCAGAAATCCGAGTAAGGAATTCTGTTAACCCGGGAGAAGGGGTTAGGCATTCCCGAGTTCCGTGGTTCTAGCACGGTCGCTCAACTGTTATAATTGGCCTATTATCTTATTTTAGAACATTTTGAACCTATATGCATTTTAACTTATTAACCGCTTTTAATCATTTTAAGGAAGATTGAACGTCGTTTAAAACACATCTTTGGATCGCGCTACATGAAATGCACCCGCAATCCTAGACCTATTTTATTCAACATTTTAAGATTTGATTTGGGTTACATGAAATGCACACCCGAGTTTAGGAAGGTAAGTTATTAAAATAGCGCGCCTAAAGCAACTACGCGCTAGCAACTTAGCGAGGGCCATGGAAATTTGCTAAATGGCGTGCCTCGATTTCTAGGAATTCAAAAGAAATAGTTAAATGATGGCCGCGTATTTGAAAATTTTATTTGGCGCGGCTCACCTCAATTATTTTTAAAAGGGAAATCGCACTAAACTTCGGAGATCTGTGAACCATCCATGTTACATAATATGACTTGCCTTGATTATTAAAGGGCTTGGCTAATTGGCTAGAAGGCATAAGAAATTATCGAGTCAAATTCGCAAAACCTGCTTAAACTAATTTGACAATAAGGAATTGGGCCAGCTATCAGAACGAGTTGGCTCAGCCTACCATTTCTTATCTTTTAATGCTTTGCAGATTCTGGGCCCTAATCGGGCGACGACAAGGACATCCCAGAACACATAACACACAAACCAAATCTGATCTTTTAACTCCATAACTGGGCCAGTTTTTAGGCCCAATCCTCAGAATTTAAAACTTATGCAAAATCAATTAAACAACAATTAACTAAAACCATATGAAAATATGAAGTTACACAAAGCATTTAATTCAATCAAACTTCCAGGCTTAAGGGACCAGCCCAAATAGCGATGGTGTTCTACCTTACTTTATCAAGGACCTCAAAGCTGGGACTTGGGAGCCCAAATATCGCTGAGGCTCGATCAAAGGATCAGACTCGAGTTCGAGTCCATACCAACAGCAAAATGATAATTACATTCAACTTGCTAATTTTTCCATTCCCAGCGATTGGCACGTACAGAAATTTCAAATGCCTACTCAACCTTAACAATATTGACTATGTAATTACTGAAATGCCTGTGTATTCTGGACTTACAAGCACATCCTAGAACCTAACATTAATCACTCTCCTAGTAATGGTAAACTCTAGGGAATCAAAACAAATGGGAATCATCACATATTGGATAACAGTCCTATTGCAATTCAACGTATCTTTCAACACTTGCAGCATAGCTTTACTTTAGAAATATTAATACAAGGAAATTGAACCAACAAGTTAAGTGAGAAAAGAAATAAGAAGGAAACATTTAATTAAAATAACAATGTTAGTCTTCCGTTTCCTCAAAACACCACATGAGCTAGTCCTTATGTGTTCAAAGTCAGGGATATGTACCTGGTAACAAATGGCAAGACAAAAGAAAGGAAAGTTGAATTGAGATCAGAAAAGCAACAGCAACAGCAGGAGACTCAAAATAGAGGAATAAAATCACAGCAACATCAGATTCAATGGCACAGCAGACCCAAAACCAGACAGCCCTCAAAATAAGCTTGGAATTCCAGAAAACTCAGACCATTTTTACTCGAATACAGGAGCTTTGGTTTTCAAAGGCTCTAGCTAAGGGGAAGACCAGAAACCCAGCAAAACAATCCCAACTTTTAACAATTTTCAACCAAAAGTGCAGGGCATTCAGTATTATTTTTTGGAGTTAATCTTTTCAAATTTCCAGAAAATTTCTTCAATCTTTTTTTTCTCTGCCTTGAAAGGCAAGAAATGATGCCTTTATAGGCAAGAAAGTAGGGCAACCTTCAGATATTAGTCTTTGCACATTTGCCCCTTTTTTAATTTTTGTTTTTGCTAGTTAGTCCCTTATTTTCTGACTTGGTATCCAAGCAAGGCTATTTTTAGCTTTCTAGGAAAGCTTCTTGGGTGGTTACTTGAGAGATTCTCTCAGTGTATTGCCCCAATTACCCCTAAGTGCCCTGAAATTTACCTTGGACCAAATGAGTCATGGGTCGAATTGACCCGGCGGTTTAACCAAGTGAACGGGCTGCCCTTCCTTTATAGATGGGTTAGACCCAAAGCCCAAACAGCTAAATAAACCCTAATTGGTAACAACACACAAACGATTTCTTAAAACTAAACTGATTGATTGATTAGCCAACACAAACAAACAAGGAATTAACTAACCCAATTAATAGACCAGAATAAACTAATTAAACTAAACTAATGAGGCCAACATAAAACGGGAGAAAATCAGAGGCTTGACTATAACCTTAATAAAACTCAACAAATCAAGAACATACACAATTTTTTAAAAAAAAGGATTTGAAAGAAAAATAGAGGGAACAGAAAACAATTCAAAACATCGGAAAATAGGTTAAGTCTTCAAACAGAGAAAAGGAGAAGAAAAGAAGAGGGACAAAAAGGTGAACTAAAACACAATTGGTCATGCAGAGGGATAGAAACTCACCAATCGAACTCGAAATCGGACAGGCACAAAGAACTAAGCCAAACTTATGTCGATCCTTTGTTCTTTGTCAAGAACAACTGAGCGATATTCGTTTCGCCGAGTCCGAACCTCAAATCTTGATAGAATAGCGCTCCCCAAACATGCATGCTACCAGGATTGACGGAAAAACGATTTTGAGCTTTTGGGGGTTTACCTCAGATTCAAGATTCGCGGAGCTCCGGGCAGATTCGAAGGAGAGTAGTTGTGGATTTGGTATGAGGGGATCATGGGGGTTCGGTGGTGTGATTTTGGTGGCATTTGGAGGTGGTGCTGTAACTGGAGGCCGGGGATTTGGGGGCGACTCAGCTAGGGTTCCAGGTGTCTTTGGTGGGGTGTTGAGCAGAAGGGGTTCTGAGGGGGGGGGGGACAGATTTCGGACACTTAAATACTCCCAAGGCTTTAGTTCTGAGCCGTTCGATCAAGGGGAGATCAACGGCTCAGATCAATACTGATCGAAATGGCATCATTTCGTTTGGGGGGAATCCGGACCGGGTCAGGCGTGGGTTGGGCCGGGTATTGGGTGGTTTCCGTTTGGGCTGGGACGGTTGGATTGGGTTTGAGCCCAGATTTAGGTCTTCTTTATTTCTTTCTTTTTCTTTTTCTATTCCACAATTCTTTCCTTTTCCCAAAATTAAAATAAATCCTAAACTAATTAATGATAATTTAAACTAAATTATCCTACCCAGTTAGATTAATCACTCATCATGGTATTTACAATAACTAATTAAATCCTAAATTTAAAGAAAAATTATACAATTCAAAATTAAAAAGTAAAATGCAAAATGAATTATTTTTGTGATTTTCATTTTTATAAAACAAACTAATTTGCTAATTAATCTAAAAATATAAAATTAAATCCTAAATGCAAATGCAACATATTTTATATTTTTTATGAATTAAATAAAATAAACGTGCACAGACAAATGCAAATAATTAACAGAAAATGCCACGAAATCTAACAAAATTGCAAACACTGAAAGAAATTATTTTGTTTTGAATTTGTTGGAGTAATTCATATAGGGCAAAAATCACGTGCTCACACCCACTAGTCATAAAGCTGGTTGGATAGGCCAAATGTTGCTGCTAAGAACCTAAACCTCTACAGAATTTTGTTTATATATATCGGGGTATTTGCATTTATACCCGCTTTTTTGGGTCACGTTTTCACTTGTGCCCACTTTGCAAAAAAAAATTGCAAGCGTACTCACTTTTTTGCGTAACTTCAGCATACGGTGCTGAAGTAGCAAAGGCAATCACGCAAAACTTCAGCATTCTAGTAGATGGGCCTGAAGTAGCAAAGGCAATACGCTGAAGTATTTTTGTCCTGGATAAGATGCTGAAGTTTTTACAAATGAACTAAATAACTTCAGCGCCTTCTGTTGAAGTTTTTTTGTCCTGGATTCATTAGTTTTGTCATAAAGCTTTTCAAAAACTTCAGCAGAAGACACTGAAGTTATTTAGTTCATTTGCCAAAACTTCAGCACTAAATAAGCTGATGTTTTTTTTTGTCCTGGATAAGCTCTTTCAAAAACTTCAGCAGAAGATGACGAAATTATTTAGTTCATTTATAAAAACTTCAACACTATATAAGCTGAAGTTTTTTTGTCCTGGATTCATTAGTTGTCATAAAGCTTTTTCAAAAATTTCAGCAGAAAATGCTGAAGTTATTTAGTTTATTTGTAAAAACTTCATAACTATATAAGCTGAAGTTTTTGAAAAAGCTTTCTAACATACTAGATAAATAATCACCTTATTCTTTCATAGTGTATTACTACTATAAAACAATCAGATTGCCAACGGTATCTAAATCATAAATTTTGGAAACAATAAACGTGAAAAGAACAGAATTACGTAAAAATATTCACAAATTATTGTCTACTAACTTACGTAATTATTTATAATTTGTTTCTAAATAATCTGATAAACATACTTATGGCAATCATCCCTAGCAGCAGCAACAGCAGCAGCAGCAGCAGAAGAAGAAGAAGAAGAAGAAGAAGAAGAAGAAGAAGAAGAAGAAGAAGAAGAAGAAGAAGAAGAAGAAGAAGAAGAAGAAGACAAAGGAGGAGGAGAAAGAGGACTGAAATTATTTGAAAAGTGGATACAAATTAAAACTTTTTAAAAAAAAATAGGTATAGGTTCAATGAGGACAACCAAATAAGGCGCCCCGTGCAATTTTTATATATATCAAAGGTCAATTGTTATAGGGCACACTTGCATTACATCTGGTGTTTGGCAGGAATCTTACAAGTTTAGGTGGAGGCTGATGACATGAAATTTAAAGAATTAGTATTAATTTTAGCTAATCACTAAGTTATCCAACTAGATAAAATTATTAGGGAGAAATTCAAAAATAGCCAGATTTATAAGTGGTCATTCAAAAATAGTCACAGTTTCAAAAGTAATCAAAATTTAGTCACTTTTCATATAAAGATAAATCTGAACGAAAATACTATTCAAAATCTGGAAAATACTCCAGCATAATATACTGGAGTTCCAGCATAAGTATACTGGAACTCCAGCATAATATAATGGAGTTCCAGGATAAGTATACTAGAACTCCGGCATAATATACTGGAGTTCCAGTATAATATACCGGTCCAACATAATATGCTGGAAGTTCATACATATGTGCTCCAATCTTCAGTATATTATGTTGGAACTTTCTGCGGGTTGGAGTTCCAGCATAATATGCTGAAAGTTCATACACAGGTGCACCGATCTCCAGTATATTATGCTGGACCGGTCCCTGTTGCAGCAAAATAATGACTATTTTTCAATAACTTAGCAAACGTTGGCTATTTTTGAATGATCAGTCCGAAAATGGCTAGCCTGTGCTATTTTTACAAATTATTGAGTAGCAAAATGATATGAGCCCAAACAGAGCGAAACGGATATTAAGATAGTTCAACTAACTTCAACTAGTTTAAAATTGAGTCGTGTACAAGTAGGTTGTTAACTGTGATGATTTATACAACTAATACACAACAAATAAAAATCTGTATGCACAATGAATAAAGGCAAATGAAAGGGGCAGTCCATTGACACAATGAATAAAGACTGCGCAAAGATTCTTGCTTGTTCGTTGAAATTAGGTGACTCATATCCAACTGGCTCCTACCCCACAAAAAAATACTGCTAAATAATATTGACTTGGTATTTTAATAGCTTTATTTAGTGTCCAAAAAGAATTTTTTTCCTTTTAAATATTATAATACAACACTTTTAGAAAGTGAATAAACACTAGCTGGTGGTAGATGATGAAATTAGATTCAACAAAAGTAGAGTAACAAATTTGGATATGGTTGTGAGTTTCCAAATCTAAAACAGTAACTGTCCTTTCACTCAATGTACGGCCATCTTCATCTACTTGTACAATATCCTTAATCATTTGCCCATGCCAATGCTAAAGGAGTATGGTTTAGGTGGCAATGGGTCCAACTGAATGAAGCCTGAAGTGAAATATCATTAGTTTCACTTATTTCATGTGAGTAGAGCCAGTGAGTTTCGAGTACCACATGATCTAGTGAAGCGAAGTTCACTTCATAGGTGAAGAATTTTTAGGTTAACTGGGAAAGAGACGGAAGAGAATGCCTTGTGAGTAAATGCCTCGAAATGTGTTATATTTCTATTTTTGTACATCAAAGTGAATTTTTTTTTTATGATTTTGTAAAAAAATTAAATACGTCATTCGTCAAATTCTGAAAAAAAGTTAACAACATGATATAAAAACGTATAGGCCAAATACATCGCTAGCCCCTTAAAGTTGTCTTCACTTTTCACTTAAACACTCAATCTTAATTCTGTTCCATTTGAACAATTTAACCAGGCTTTTACTGTATTATTTAGATACAAAATTCACAGGCAGCAAAATAAAATAGGTGCATGTAATTCATACACCACAGTGACAAATAAAACGAGGAAAGGTGGATTTAACTTTAAAAAATTAATAAATAAATAAATATACAGACCAGAACCCACCCCATCGTCATCTTTCCCAACGACCCCTCCTACCGAAAATTAATTTTTGGCTACTTCTTTTCCAGCTATGTCTTCTTCTCTAGAAATTTGGTCTTTCTCCTTCTTCTTCATTCTTCCTTTCTGGGCTAAACCCCACCCGTCGTCATCTTCTCCAACAATCCTTCTTCGCCGAAAAAATTAATTTTTAGCCATTTTTATTCATCTTTCTCATCCTCTTCCACAATCATTTCTTCCGCCATTTTTAAGCCATAGATTCAATACCATTCTTTCTCTTCGTCACATCATCTCATTTTTTCTCCTTTTAGATCCAAACTCATTTTCTTTAAACTTTTTCTGGTCAATACCAACAAATTATTTTTGCTATTTCAAGTCATTTTTCTATTAGTTTCTGAGCTACCTTTTTTTTTAGCCATAGATTCGGCCAACTTGGAACAGGAAAACATTTTGGGTTTTCAACAATAGATTCGGCCAACAGGTGGTGACGGTGGAATACTTGGGTTTGGTATTTTTTTTCATTTCTTTCCTTTACAGATTTGGACTTGTTTTGCATTGCATTGTTTTGAGAGTGATTTGTGAGTAAGAAAGACCAAAAAGTGATTTTAAAAAAAATTAAGAAATCAGTTACCGGAAAAATTCATTGGTTACTCCAGCTTTTCTGATGAAGAAGGGTGAGGTAAGAGGGGAAGAAACGAAAAGAAAATAAAAAGAAAAGAAAAGAAAAATAAAGAGAAAAAAGGGCGAGGAGTTTGTTTTTTGGCACCATTTCACGCGCTTGAAAAATGTGAGAAACAGTTGCCTTGCCAGGTCAGCTTTTTGTGTCTAAATGACACAGTAAAGGCCTGGTTAAAGTGTTCAAATGAAGAAGACTTAAAATTGAGTGTTTAAGTAAAAAAGGAGGACAACTTTAAGGGACCGACGATGTATTTGGCTAAACGTATATATTCAAAGGTAGTTTATATTGAGATTTGAGGGTGCAAACGACTCCATGTTCTAACATTAAGATAATTTTAAAGTCATTATATACTCGAATACACTATCTTGTTCCTCTTTAGGTTTTATATTTTGTGCTAGTGATTGAACCATTGTTTCCACTTGGAACAATTTTAATGATGGGATAGCCCTCTTTTGTCCTTTTGGCATGCGGAACCGATAATAAAGAACGAGGCAAAAGGTAAATGCGGTGTACAACAAAAAATGTATTACTGTATTTAAAGAACTTTATTAAAAATAGATAACGGCGAACCATAATCTACTTTTTATACAATCCTAATATTCTTCCACCAATGCATTAAAAGGCATCTTACGCAAATAAATCTATATTTCATTTCACGTAGAATTGGCCTGAAGGTAGTTCTTTGTTATTTTTAAATTTAATTTAATACCGTGCACGGAGATTTTTTAATTCTCCCCCAGACTCAAAATGTTTGTGACTTTTTTCGTCATGAGATTCATAGTAATAGTGCTTTGAGTAATAAATTTTAAAAATTGCAACCTCTATGGATATGTATGAATTAGAATAGAATCAAATCCTAATGGAAAACAAATACGATCTGATATTTATTTCTGTTGTTGCTTTACCCACCAATCGTATAGTTTATTCACTTGTTTGCTTAATGATTGAAAAAGAGAAAATAAGAGTGCGTTTTTCACTGTAGCTTAGATGTGGACTTAACTGTTGCACCTGAGCCCAATTTAAGGCCCACAGTGGGGCCCAATCTAAGATCCATTTTCATATTTTTCATTATCATGATAGAGAGTAGAGACTAGAGACATATTCCTTGTGGGAAATAGGAATAGAATTAAAGTTGAGTGTAGAGATGGAAACAGATAGGATCAGAGTTCCCTCCAGGCTTTCCCATGCTTACCTTTATATGGCCAAATCAGTGACATATTGACATTTGAGCGAAAGAATAGCATGCTAAGATGACCCACAACCCCTGCTTCATAATGTGGAGATGTCACAGTATTGTTCGCTAAATATTTATCCTTTGGATTCGGTCGCATCGAACTTAAAACCACGAATACTATATTGACATATTTTATTTTTATTTATGTCAAATTAAATTCGCCTAAAAGTCTTGTTAGTCCTTGTCATTATTAGTCTTCCTTCACGCCAAAAAATTATATTGTATGTATAATCTCTATATATTATGTTTTGAATCGTCTTGTCAAGGGGGTTCAAAACTTTTGTAATATCATTGGTTTAATTCCCACTAGCTATAATTTTTATTTAACCTTTTCCTTTTTTGAACCCCCTTAACGAAATTCCTGCCTCCGCGACGCACAAGATGTCTTTGTTCCTACCTTATGTTATAGCTCTAATATATTTTGTTAGGACCCAAAAAATCAGGCATCATGCGGAAGCTAGTAAAACAACATTTGAACAACGATAAATCAGATACTAAAAGAGAAATATACCAAAAGAGATACAAACATTTAACGTGGTTCGGTCGACTGACCTACGTCCACGGCGGAGATGAGCAATCCAATATATAAAAGAGAGTACAAAATATCGAGAGAACAACCTCACGAAGAGGCAAACACAAGTGACACACTAACACTTGTCCCGTAAAGTTCTCCTCCTAAACACGACTCTCAAATCCCATATGGTTATATTGTGGATGCTACTGAATGAGAAGGAAAGATCCTCTATTTATAAAAGTCCAAATATTTTTCCTACAAGAAAAAAGACTAGCCAAATATAAAAGATTTATAATTTTATTCTACAAAGGAAAACCTAATTATAATAAATATGCTGTTATTTCGTTCCTGAGATAGAAAAACCAATTTAAGAAAATCCGGAAGAACAGCTAATATATTTTTCTCGGCAATGCTCTTTTTCTTCGTAAACAGTTCTTCCATTCATAGAAAATGAAGTAATCATATTCTACAGTAAAAGATTGCTTATTCTCTTTTCCTAAAAATATATACTATATGACGATCGAGTACTAGAACCTTATATTTTCTCTTTAAAGAATTGTTGGATCCCCCATTAATATTTATTCTATTCTTGCAAACCTTCTTATAAATATACATATGCCTTCTCAAGCCAATTAAGCAAAAACAGAAAAAGCAAATCAGTTCTAAAAAAAAAAGAACATAAAGAAAATGCGAACTGTGAGTGCCTTTATTGCTACTCCATCAACAACAGAACTAACCGTAAAAACTACATTTTCACCGCCGGCGGGTTTTCAGAGATCGCCGTGGCATTCTCCCGCGCCGTATCTCTTTGCCGGCGTAGCAGCCATGCTAGGGTTAATAGCTTTTGCTCTTGTAATCTTAGCTTGCTCTTACAGGAAACGCTCCAGTGATGATCCTGAAGCCGGCGCCGACGAGGACGATAACTTAAAGGTCATGCCGGTTTTTGAAGAGAAAATAGTAGTAATAATGGCGGGTGATTTGAACCCAACTTTTTTGGCGATGCCTATATATATGTCAAGCAAAGGTTCTTCTTTTGGGAATAAATGTGAGAAGAAATTGGAAAAGGAGAGTGAAGAATTAGATGGTGAGAAGCTGAAAGAGCAAGTAATTGCAATGGAAGTTAGGGACCAAAGAGATGAAGAATTACAACATAATAATGGAGAGAGTAGCCACTGAGCTCAAAACAGAGTCTTCTCTTCCTTTTTTCTAAATATATATATTTGTTTTTTTTCTTTTCTCAAAATCAACAACAACAACAACCCAGTATAATCCCACAAGTAGGGTCTGGGGAGGGTAATATGTACGCAGACCTTACCTCTACCCCGAGGGGCAGATAGGCTGTTTCCAGAAGACCCTCGGCTCAAGAAAAGAACAAGAAACGCTATATTAGTACTATCAATAGATTCATAATAAAATAACTTAAAATAACATAAAATCCATAACATTAACATAAAATACCATAAAATAACAAAATAACAGCAATATAAGAAATATAGGAAATACGAGAAAGATGTAAAGTATACTAATAACCAACAGATAAAGCCCATCATCAGTAGCTGATCAGTAGCATCCTAAGACTAACTCCTAACTGGCTAGTCTCACTCTAGTAAGCTGTAGAAATATTCACAATTTACCCCTAACCTACAACCTTAATACTCGACCTCCACAATTCTCTGTTAAGGACCATGTCCTCAGTAACCCTAAGTCGCGCCATGTCCTGCCTGATCACCTCTCCCCAATACTTCTTAGGTCTCCCTCTACCTCTCCTCGTACCCACCACAGCCAGTTGCTCACACCTCCTCACCGGTGCATCAGTGTTCCTCCTTTGATGTGCCCGAACCATCTGAGTCTTGCTTCCCGCATCTTGTCCTCCATGGGGGCCACACCCACCTTCTCTCGTCTCTGCAACTTTCATCTTCTGGATGTGTGAGTTCTTAACCGGTCAACATTCGGTCCCATACAACATGGCAGGCCTAACCACTGCTCTATAAAATTTACCTTTTAGTAATGGTGGCACTTTCTTGTCACATAGGACTCCCGTCGCTAACCTCCACTTCATCTACCCCACCCCTATACGGTGTGTGATATCATCGTCGATCTCCTCAGTCCCCTAAATAACTGACCCAAGGTACTTGAAACTACCCCTCTTAGGGATGACTTGAGAATCAAGCCTCACTTCCACTCCCGCTTCCGTCGGCTCGACCCCAAATTTGCACTCGAGGTATTCCATTTTCGTCCTGCTCAACCTGAAACCTTTTGACTCAAGGGAATGTATCCAAACCTCTAGCCTCTCGCTGACGCCGCATCGTGTCTCGTCAATTAGGACTATGTCATCAGCAAATAGCATGCACCATGGCACCTCCCTTTGAATATGATGTGTTATGGCATCCATCACCAAGACAAATAGGAAAGGGCTGGACGCAGACCCTTGGTGCAACCCCGTAACAACCGGAAAATGCTCGGAGTCGCCTCCTGCCGTCCTAACCCGAGTCTTAGCTCCATCATACATGTCCTTAATCACCCTAATATAGGCAACCAAGACCCCTTTAGCCTCTAAGCATCTCCATAAGACCTCCCTAGGAATCCTGTCGTACGCTTTCTCTAGATCGATAAACACCATGTGTAGATCCTTCTTCTTATCCCTGTATTGTTCCACCATCCTCCTAATAAGGTGGATAGTTTCTGTGGTAGATCGCCCCGGCATGAACCCGAACTGGTTGTCTGAAATAGACACCGCTCTTTGCATTCTCATTTCTACCACTCTCTCCCACACTTTCATGATATGACTTAGTAATAAATCCTTCCTTTTATTTGGATTTTCAATTTTGAGGTTCTGGAGATTGTAATTTTGTTGAGACAGGAAAGACTGCCATAATTTCTCATTTTCCTGTAGTTTGTATTTAACGGAATTTAGTTAGATTCAGAAATGACGTAATTGAGGAGATAAGCAGTTTGAAAAACTTAAATAAAACCAGTAATCCTTCCATTCTAATTTATGTGACTGAATTTGGCATAATACAAAACTTAAGAAATAAAAAAGTTTTCGAGACTTGTAACCTAAATATGACATAATACTTGTGTTGATATAAGAATTTTGAAACCTGTGCTCTCATACATGCGACAATATTGGGGTTAAATAATTTTGAAATTGAATAATAAGACAGTAGTTATATATAGCGGTGGCAAAATAAATTAAAAATAATTAACATTCATATTATTCATTAAAAATGATTTGGATAATATACTTTTTAAAAATAGGTCAAATTTGAATAAAATTCATATTATACACATAAAAAATTATAATCAATGAGTTTAACTTTGATATTTGCAAAGACTCAAATTAAGAGTTTTTCAAATTTGGGAGATTAGGAATCTTCCCAAAAATGATCATATTCAAGAAGTCGTGGATAATATAGATTTTCATATTATCCGCCAGTTAATACATTGTCTATCTATATGAAATATAGACCGGATCGAATATTTTATCCGTTTTTGCATTATCCGTTTTCACCTCATCTATATCCAACCAGACCAACCCATTTGTCACCCCTCATTATACATAACAATGAAATTATTAAACTCTATCAATTCAACTACATAGTTTTATCATATATTTTGTGAAAATAGCATGAGCTAGCTAGTTTTCTGATCGATAATTGAAAAATAACCAGCGTTTACAAAGTTATTGAAAAATAGCCACTATTTATTGAAGCAAAAAAAGTTCCAGCATAACATGTTGAATTATAGAGTTCCTGCTTATAAACTTCCAGCATATTATGTTGGAACTACGACACACGGAAAGTTCCAGCATAATATGCTAGATATTGGTGCTCCTGCGTATAAATTTCCAGCATATTATGTTAAAACTCCAGCACATTATGAAATTCCAGTACATTATGTTGGAATCCCATATATAAAAAATTCGAACTTCATTATATTATGTTGGATTTTTTTCGGATTTTAAGGGCGTTTTTGTACATATTTTATCTTTACATGAAAAAATGGCTAAGTTTCTATTACTTTTGAAAATGTGGCTATTTATCAATTAGCAGTTGTAAATTTTGCTATTTCTGATTTTTTTCCCAAATTGGCTATATATATAATGTGTGTGTGTGTTTAAATAAATGTATCACCTCTAATATGGCATTAATCGTTCAACAATGAAGGGTCCTAATATGCATTACTATGAGCTCGAAGCCTCGAACAGAGCACTATATTTGCAGGATCATTGTATACGGTTAAAATCGGGCTTGCCCGATTTTTCTATTTAGTCGAGACCAGGGGAGCACATCGAAGGTTAGTCTCGTGATGGATCGGGCTACAGCATGAAGACGAGGTGTCGAGTCCATGAATCGAAGTGTCAGTCGAGACCGAGGCCAGCATTAATCGAGATTGAGTATGACCGACTTCGAGTGAAGTGCAATAACGGAAAGGCGAGATATCTGTAACCGATCAAAGATCATGGTGAAAATCTCGGAACATACCAAATCAAAGGCGATTATTTGTATCAATCATGGATTTACTTCCGTAATTAGTATTGTACCATAATTAGGATTCCTCTAGTATATAAAGAGGGGTCCCCATCAATTGTAAAGGATATACATTCATACAGATCAAGGCAATATAGTATTTCTTTCTTCTGCTCATCAGTTTACTGCTCTTTTACTATTATTCTTCAACTATAGTTCTTTAACTGTTCTTACTTATTACCCTCAAGAGTTCCCCAGCTCGAGAATACTGTCCAAACATCAGTTTATTTTATATTCTTGTCAATTTCATCGCTTATCCCTAAATTAATCAATTGGTATTAAGTGAAATCACGTATCCTTAAAACCACATTACAAGTTTAACTATTACTCGATTTTAGGGTAAACAGTTTGGCGCCCATTGTGGGGCTAAGGATAATAGTGATTGCTTAATATCTTAGCCTTCATAACACTCACTGCTTTTACGCTTGTTCTTGTGAGTATTTTTTATTTCAGGAATCAACATGTCAAACTCTCAAGCAGTGTCCACTCACACTGACACCGGACTTGGTCTTCATGGCGAAAATGAGCACATAGTCGTCCTGGGAAACGGAGCACCTCCAATCAATTCCGACGCACCACATGCCATGGATCCGGTTGATGTCAATTCTCATGTGTCCATTCGTGGAGATTTAGGCGCCGATCCTAAAAATAGCATCCGTATAGACGCTCGGGCAGCCGATCGGAACATACAAAATGGTGAAGATGGCGGAATTAGCCTTCGAATGATATTTGACATGCTACAAATTCAGCAGGTTGCGATAGCACAACTCCAAAATCAGAATCGAGCCCTAAGCAGGATCGAACTTGATACGTCACAGGAAGTTGCTCATAGGGTCAATCCCGTGCAGGAAAAATTGAACCATAATAGATTGGGAATTGATCCCGCCATCATGAAAATGCTTGAGGAGCTCACTAAACGGATATAATTAGGTGAAAAGAAAATCGAGGCTAATGACAAAAAGGTAAAAACATACAACTCAAGATATGACCCGATATTAAAGGGTTTGTATTCGAAGAAGTTCATGCAGAAGCCTTTCCTCAAAGTGCGGCTCCGAAGCCTGTTCCTAAGAAGTTCCATATGCCGGAAAACCCCAAGTACAACGGGACCACCGATCCTAATGAACACATCACTTCATACACATGCGAAATAAAGGGAAATGACTTAGAAAATGATGAGATTGAATCTGTTTTGCTGAAAATATTTGGAGAAACCTTATCGAAGAGGGAAATGATATGGTACCACAACCCGCCGTCCAATTCCATCGATTCTTTCGCCATGCTCGTCGATTCGTTCATCAAGGCACATGCCGGAGCAATAAAAGTTGCTACCAGGAAGTCGGACCTCTTCAAAGTGGGACAAAAGAACAATGAGATGCTAAGGGAATTTGTATCTCGATTTCAGATGGAACGCATGGACCTACTTGTGGTTACCAATGATTAGGTTGTCCAAGCCTTTACCAGGCTTTGAATGAGCTAAGTTCGATAACATCTGTCACACCTCCTTTTTCCGCCCCGGCGAGGGTGCAGGGATTTTTCTCCAATTAAAGGACAGTCGAAACGGGATTTGTTTATTTGTTTCAGAGTCGCCACCTGGGAATTTTATGGCATCCCAAGTCACCGGTTTTAATCCCGAATCGAGGAGAATATGACTCTGTTTGTCATTCTGCGAACCAGAAATCCGGATAAGGTATTTTCTGTTAACCCGAGAGAAGGTGTTAGGCATTCCCGAATTTCGTGGTTCTAGCACGGTCGCTTAACCATTTTTATACTTGGCTTAATTATCTCGATTTACTAAATATATTTTTTATTGTTGCCTGATTTCGTTACCGCCTTAGATTGTTTATGATTATAGACCCTTCTTTGAAACAAATCATGTGCACGTATATTTGTATTATATATTTTTTATAAACGTAGAGAATCGTGTCACGCATACGTGTACACAATAAGATTGATAATATTTTTATATTTTTGTTATAAAAAAAATATGTTCGAAATAAAATTAAGAATATCATCACCCTTGTATTATTAAATAGTGAACTGCACATCTCGGGTTATATGAAATTATTTTAACATCCTCCGAGGAACCCCTTTTATTAAAAATTTGCTCGAAATTGCGCGAACGCATAATCCGAATTGCCTTTAGAAGTATAATCAAGTCGCGCGAACGCATCCCTAATTATGCAAATATTCTTGATGGTAATATAAATTCTCTACAAATGTTTATTGCATCCATCTATTTTTAAATGTGAGAGTCACGGAGAATCACCGATTGGGATGCCACCAAATTTCTTGAAAAAAGAATTCAAAATTTATTAGGCGTTGACCGCGAGTTATATTTTACACGTATGGGTTATGTCTCTCAAAGATTATTCAAATTTAAGAAATTAATGATAAAGAATAAATAACGTGCGGCTACACTTACCATTTTATTAGTTAATATGGTATTAGTATAAAAAGTGAATTACACGCAAAATTCGGAAAGATTTAAACGGATAAACAAACTAATATTTTTTCGAAGAATTTGCATTATTCTATTTGTAGCAAATGCTATTTACACATTCTTAAAATGTTGCAATTTATAAATCCAATCTTCTTCTACACCACTTGTTTTTAATCCAAATGTATGATTATTTGGTTAATTTGCTCACGATGATTGAATTTTAGGATAAATATAATCAAACCAATTCTTATTCTCGGCCTATGCGAATATTTGCAAACACTAACTCTATATTTTGTAAAATTATTGACATTATTTTTATACTTTTTTTTTAGAATTGAGTTGATCGCACTCTCAAAATAACTATGGCCATTTGTTATTAAGAAAGAGAACTAATCTACCAATTGATTTAATAAGACGACATCACATATAACGCAAACATACATCATGAACTGTTCGCAATATTCCAACATTGTAATCGTAACGGATTATATCAATTCACCTTTCAACTATTGATTATACACATAACCATTATTGTACCATATATATGATCAAAATACAACTAACAATCATCTAGCTTTGAACAAAATCAAATATTGGACGAGATATGCCAGTAATGTAGTTTCTTGGTATTTCCATACTATCCTACGCTTAACCAACAGTATCACAAAATGTAATTAATGGCCAACTTTCTGCCATGTTCTCTATCTCAACAATTTAAACAGTAAATGTCATCACTAGTCCTTAAAACATATAAGATTATCGTGGAATTTACTACTCCAGAATGTTAATTAGTTAACAATTTATCATGTCAAGTATAATACTATATTAACCAACTAAAACAAAACTGAAACTTAAACTAATAAAATTTAAATGAGTAGAAGACATCCTTATAATTCCAAACTTTATTTACTTGCCATGTTGAAGCTTTTCATGACATGAGTTTACAGATATGTACCTGATATTGGAAGCAAAAGAAAATGAAGACGAGAATCAGCAGCAGTAATAACAGTACAGCACAGCAACAACAGCCCAGCAACAGTAACAACCCAGGAAAAAAGTTTGCAAACCAGTAGAGCAGTAATCCCAAAAAAGTTTCAAGCTTTGAATCAAACAACAACAATTAATACTAATTTCAAACAGTAAAGAAAGCAGAAGATTTTTTTTTGTAGTTTTTTTTTATTTGAAAGCTTAAATATTTTTCGGAATTTTTCTTTCTCCTAAATGTTCAGCCCTTTTCTCTCTCTTTCCTATTCTCATTTTTTTTCTGTTCTGTTCTCTCTCGTATTTTCAGATTCGTTCCTCTATCTGTGTGTGTTTTCTGTCTGTCTTTGTCTTGTGTTCAAGACTTCATATATATAATTTCATCCCATAAATCTTTTAATCAATTAAAATCAACCCATTTTCTCTACCAAACTCATTATCTTCCCACTCTCCCCCATTACATTAAATAAATATATCACATCACCCCATTATATTTTGTCTCCCATGCCTAACATAAACAAATACAAGATTCCCCCACACTAAAATTTGTCTTGTCCTCCCTTTATATTAAATAACTATATCATAACCCACCCCATTTTATTTTGTCCCCCATGCTTCATATAAAAATTTACAACATGTACAATTCCTAAACTACCCCTCCGACCTTATTGCAAATTACCAAACTACCCCTTAATGTACTGCAAATTACCAAACTACCCCATCAGCTATAACAAATCAATTAATCAAACTCAACCAAAATATAGTCAATATGACCAATTTCTACATAAATTCAAACAACAAATCTCATGAACATGATTTCTTCAACATTTCAACAACAAATCACATGAACACAAATTGAACAACAAAGAACAACTAAAATTTGATTGAACAATATTTTAGCAACAAACAAACCTATTTTCAGATTCAACAACAACAACAACAACAAACAAGTATATTCAGATTTCTAAATTCAATAATATTGAACTTAAAATCAACTCTAACAACATTACAACAAACAATTCCTATATTAAACTTAAACAAGATTATGAAACAAATTCAAGAAATAATCATAAATGATAAACAAGAAATCAAACTATACAAATTTCGGATTCAAGATCAACCAAACATAATATGAACATGAAATAAATCTGAAAATAAAAACGACGGATTCAAATGATTAAACCAACATACTTCCCTATTACAACTAAGTTATTTTAGGCAAATAACAAAACAAAAACTTAACAATTATGAATTTAAACTTGAACTTAACAATATTAACAATTTCTGGAAAAAATACATAGAACACATGAAACAAATTAATTAAACTTCAATTTGTATTTAACCAACATTAAACTAACAACCTTTTAACTAAACAATAAACAAGAACGATAAAACAAACATAAAACAAACTGAAAAATGAATTAATCAAAGTTCCATTTGAATCTGAAAATTTAATCAACAAAACATATGAACAGATTAGAAAACTATTTCAACGATGAACAAACAACATAAGAATCAAATATTTATCGATTTTGGATTCGAAAAACATCAAACAAAAATATGGACAAAATTGAAACTTAAACCAACTAACCGATTTAAAACAACGACGAAGAAACGAAGAAGACGAAGAAACAACAACGTTGGTGAGGCAGTAGCGTGAAACGTGAGCAACTTGGTCGTTTGGTTGCGGCGTTTGGACGGAAAAGATGAAGCAGAAGGTGACGACGGGGTGGCTTCGAACCCACTGCTTCGACGGGCAGCAGCGGACGATGCAGCATCGTGAAACAGAAGCAATAGCAGCTGTGGTGAAGAGCAAACAATGGAGGAGCAGGTAGCAGCGACATGGCAGCGGCGACCCAGCAGCGATAGCAGCAGCAACGACACGGAACAGCGGGCATGACAACGATGGTCGTTTGGTGGTGGTTTGGGTGTTCGAGCTGGACGTAGCGGGTCGTTTGGTTGAAACAGAAGCAGCAGCGATATGGACGTCGAGCTCAAGCTTGAGCTCGACGAGCTTCATCAATGGCGGATAGGGCTGGGGTCGTTTAGTCGAGCCGGGGTCGTGAGGGTGACGTGAGGGTGTGTGTGGTGTGAGTGAGTGTGTGTGGCGTGAGGGGAAGGAAGGAAGCCATTGATGGAGCTTGGAGCTTTTGGGAAGATGAAGAAAAGAAGAAGAAGAAAGATAGGGGGGGCGGGTAGTTTAGTGTTTAGGTTAGGTTTTTTTGATTTTGTTTTTCTTTTTCTTTTTGTTTTATTTTTGAAATGCAAGATAATAAGGGTGTTGGGTTATGGACTGGGTCGACCTAGTTTGAAATGGACTGGGTCATAGGGAAGGTTGGGCCATTTTTTGGGCTTGTAGCTTGAATTTGAAGAAAAGGCCCAATTCCGATCTTTTGTATTTCTGCTCTCTTTTCTTCTTTTATTTTTTTAAAACTAAATTATAAAAATACTTAAACTATTATTTAAGAACTAAATTAAGTTATAAAAGCGCAAATTAACTCCCAATAATAATTAACGCACAATTAAGTAATAATTAAGCATAAAATTGTATATTTGGACATTAAAGGCTAAAAATGCAAACGATGCCTATTTTTGTAATTTTTATTTTTTTGTAAAACAAACTTAGTTACTAACAATTGTATAATTAAATCCTACATGCGAAAGACATATTTTTGTATTTTTAATAATTTAACAAATAAACATGCACATACAAACATACAAATAGTTACACAAAATATCACAAAAATTGCACACCTGTCGGGTGCACCTGTCCTAGACAGACTCAACCCCTGTGTTGAGTCTCCAAAGTCAAAATGCACATGATGCAAACAAACGTTCCTACTAGGGATCCGACATAAGGTTTTGTTATACTAGGTTTAAAACCTGGGGTTTATTGTTCTAGACATGGCTTACCCGAGTGGACAGCTCGAGCCGAGGGGGGGGGGCAGCGTACCGGGAATACAGAAGCTTCGCTGGCTTTGCAACTTGTCCGAACCTCGTTCTAAATTTGGGATATGACTCTAACAGAAAAGAAGTTACACGAAGTGCACACTTCTTCATGTTATAGAAGACTCAGAGAGAAGAGGGATTTCACAACAGTTTATATACAGTTCACGGAATATCAAAGCGGTAAAAGCAATCAATTAGCACATTAAGCCCAAATCATGTAACAAAATCAGATAATGGATAAATCCAACTATAACAATTATTCTAAGCTCGAATTCTTGAACCCTGAACCAGATATTCTGGGTTCGATCCCTAGCAGAGTCGCCAGAGCTGTCATACCTCCTTTTTTCCTTACACCCCCGTGAGGGATATAAAGGGAGTTTTTTCAATTAAAGGACAATCGAAACGGGATTTATTATTAAAAAAAATTCAGAGTCGCCACTTGGGATAATTATGGTGTCCCAAGTCACCGGTTTAATCCCAAATCGAGGAAAAGTTTGACTCTGTTTAACAGTCCGCGAACCAGAAATCCGAGTAAGGAATTCTGTTAACCCGAGAGAAGGGGTTAGGCATTCCCGAGTTCCGTGGTTCTAGCACAGTCGCTCAACTGTTATAATTGGCCTATTATCTGATTTTAGAACATTTTGAACCTATATGCATTTTAACTTATTAACCGCTTTTAATCATTTTAAGGAAGATTGAACGTCGTTTAAAACACATCTTTGGATCGCGCTACATGAAATGCACCCGCAATCCTAGACCTATTTTATTCAACGTTTTAAGATTTGATTTGGGTCACATGAAATGCACACCCGAGTTTAGGAAGGTAAGTTATTAAAATAGCGCGCCTAAAGCAACTACGCGCTAGCAACTTAGCGAGGGCCATGGAAATTTGCTAAATGGCGTGCCTCGATTTCTAGGAATTCAAAAGAAATAGTTAAATGATGGCCGCGTATTTGAAAATTTTATTTGGCGCGGCTCACCTCAATTATTTTTAAAAGGGAAATCGCACTAAACTTCGGAGATCCGTGAACCATCCATGTTACATAATATGACTTGCCTTGATTATTAAAGGGCTTGACTAATTGGCTAGAAGGCGTAAGAAATTATCGAGTCAAATTCGCAAAACCTGCTTAAACTAATTTGACAATAAGGAATTGGGCCAGCTATCAGAACGAGTTGGCCCAGCCTACCATTTCTTATCTTTTAATGCTTTGCAGATTCTGGGCCCTAATCGGGCGACGACAAGGACAGCCCAGAACGCATAACACACAAACCAAATCTGATCTTTTAACTCCATAACTGGGCCAGTTTTTAGGCTCAATCCTTAGAATTTAAAACTTATACAAAATCAATTAAACAACAATTAACTAAAACCATATGAAAATATGAAGTTACACAAAGCATTTAATTCAATCAAACTTCCAGGCTTAAGGGACCAGCCCAAATAGCGATGGTGTTCTACCTTACTTTATCAAGGACCTCAAAGCTGGGACTTGGGAGCCCAAATATCGCTGAGGCTCGATCAAAGGATCAGACTCGAGTTCGAGTCCATACCAACAGCAAAATGATAATTACATTCAACTTGCTAATTTTTCCATTCCCAGCGATTGGCACGTACAGAAATTTCAAATGCCTACTCAACCTTAACAATACTGACTATGTAATTACTGAAATGCCTGTGTATTCTGGACTTACAAGCACATCCTAGAACTTAACATTAATCACTCTCCTAGTAATGGTAAACTCTAGGGAATCAAAACAAATGGGAATCATCACATATTGGATAACAGTCCTATTGCAATTCAACGTATCTTTCAACACTTGCAGCAGAGATTTACTTTAGAAATATTAATACAAGGAAATTGAACCAACAAGTTAAGTGAGAAAAGAAATAAGAAGGAAACATTTAATTAAAAAAACAATGTTAGTCTTCCTTTTCCTCAAAACACCACATGAGCTAGTCCTTATGTGTTCAAAGTCAGGGATATGTACCTGGTAACAAATGGCAAGACAAAAGAAAGGAAAGTTGAATTGAGATCAGAAAAGCAACAGCAACAGCAGGAGACTCAAAATAGAGGAATAAAATCACAGCAACATCAGATTCAATGGCACAGCAGACCCAAAACCAGACAGCCCTCAAAATAAGCTTGGAATTCCAGAAAACTCAGACCATTTTTACTCGGATACAGGAGCTTTGGTTTTCAAAGGCTCTAGCTAAGGGGAAGACCAGAAACCCAACAAAACAAACCCAACTTTTAACAATTTTCAACCAAAAGTGCAGGGCATTCAATATTATTTTTTGGAGTTAATCTTTTCAAATTTCCAGAAAATTTCTTCAATCTTTTTTTTCTCTGCCTTGAAAGGCAAGAAATGATGCCTTTATAGGCAAGAAAGTAGGGCAACCTTCAGATATTAGTCTTTGCACATTTGCCCCTTTTTTAATTTTTGTTTTTGCTAGTTAGTCCCTTATTTTCTGACTTGGTATCCAAGCAAGGCTATTTTTAGCTTTCTAGAAAGCTTCTTGGGTGGTTACTTGAGAGATTCTCTCAGTGTATTGCCCCAATTACCCCTAAGTGCCCTGAAATTTACCTTGGACCAAATGAGTCATGGGTCGAATTGACCCGGCGGTTTAACCAAATGAACGGGCTGCCCTTCCTTTATAGATGGGTTAGACCCAAAGCCCAAACAGCTAAATAAACCCTAATTGGTAACAACACACAAACGATTTCTTAAAACTAAACTGATTGATTGATTAGCCAACACAAACAAACAAGGAATTAACTAACCCAATTAATAGACCAGAATAAACTAATTAAACTAAACTAATGAGGCCAACATAAAACGGGAGAAAATCAGAGGCTTGACTATAACCTTAATAAAACTCAACAAATCAAGAACATACACATTTTTTTTAAAAAAAAAAGGATTTGAAAGAAAAATAGAGGGAACAGAAAACAATTCAAAACATCGGAAAATAGGTTAAGTCTTCAAACAGAGAAAAGGAGAAGAAAAGAAGAGGGACGAAAAGGTGAACTAAAACACAATTGGTCACGCAGAGGGATAGAAACTCACCAATCAAACTCGAAATCGGACAGGCACAAAGAACTAAGCCAAACTTATGTCGATCCTTTGTTCTTTGTCAAGAACAACTGAGCGATATTCGTTTCGCCGAGTCCGAACCTCAAAGCTTGACAGAATAGCGCTCCCCAAACATGCATGCTACCAGGATTGACGGAAAAACGATTTTGAACTTTTGGGGGTTCACCTCAGATTCAAGATTCGCGGAGCTCCGGGCAGATTCGAAGGAGAGTAGTTGTGGATTTGGTATGAGGGGATCATGGGGGTTTGGTGGTCTGATTTTGGTGGCGTTTGGAGGTGGTGCTGTAACTGGAGGCCGGGGATTTGGGGGCGACTCAACTAGGGTTCCAGGTGTCTCTGGTGGGGTGTTGAGCAGAAGGGATTCTGAGGGGGGGGGGACAGATTTTGGACACTTAAATACTCCCAAGGCTTTAGTTCTGAGCCGTTCGATCAAGGGGAGATCAACGGCTCAGATCAATACTGATCGAAACGGCATCATTTCGTTTGGGGGGAATCCGGGCCGGGTCAGGCGTGGGTTGGGCCGGGTATTGGGTGGTTTCCGTTTGGGCTGGGACGGTTGGATTGGGTTTGAGCCCAGATTTAGGTCTTCTTTATTTCTTTCTTTTTCTTTTTCAAAATCGATTTAGGTCCAATGGTTGGACGGTTGGATTGGGTTAGGAGCTTTTGGGAAGATGAAGAAAAGAAGAAGAAGAAAGATAGGGGGGGCGGGTAGTTTAGTGTTTAGGTTAGGTTTTTTTGATTTTGTTTTTCTTTTTCTTTTTGTTTTATTTTTGAAATGCAAGATAATAAGGGTGTTGGGTTATGGACTGGGTCGACCTAGTTTGAAATGGACTGGGTCATAGGGAAGGTTGGGCCATTTTTTGGGCTTGTAGCTTGAATTTGAAGAAAAGGCCCAATTCCGATCTTTTGTATTTCTGCTCTCTTTTCTTCTTTTATTTTTTTAAAACTAAATTATAAAAATACTTAAACTATTATTTAAGAACTAAATTGAGTTATAAAAGCACAAATTAACTTCCAATAATAATTAACGCACAATTAAGTAATAATTAAGCATAAAATTGTATATTTGGACATTAAAGGCTAAAAATGCAAACGATGCCTATTTTTGTAATTTTTATTTTTTTGTAAAACAAACTTAGTTACTAACAATTGTATAATTAAATCCTACATGCGAAAGACATATTTTTGTATTTTTAATAATTTAACAAATAAACATGCACATACAAACATACAAATAGTTACACAAAATATCACAAAAATTGCACACCAAGGAAAATTATTTTATTTTTGAATTTTTTGGGAGTAATTCTCATATAAGGCAAAAATCACGTGCTTACAACTGTCCCTCTTTGCCCGAAGACACGAAGGGTTTTCGTGCAAAGATAAAGCGAGCGATTTTTGCCCATCCGAGTACTCCGTGTGAAGCATTTTTGAAAAAGATTTAACCGAACCTTTGCTTCAAAGGTTTCCTACATATCCTGGGCTAAACAGGAATCAGGTCAATGTAGTTCGGGAAGTTTTGGTAGCTGGGACTACCGTGGGACTGCAATGTTACTGTTGTTGCATGCTATTACCACTGCTTACCGATCTCCTTGTTACACCGTGCTCAAAAGAAAACAAGAAGCTAGGCTAGACTGCAATTTTTCTTGTTGCCTTGCTTTCTTGTCTGTTTGCATTTTTTCCGGTGCTTTTCTTCTTTTTGACACATGCACTTGAGTTTGTGCTGGGACCTCTTGTTGCAACCTTCTGCTTCCCGGTGCCGGGAAATTTTATTGTTTTCTGCTGGGGATTCCCATTGTAACCCTCTGTTTTATTGTCCTCTGACTCGATCTTGAAATGTATGCCTCTGTTCTATGGGCGGGCTCCCAACTTCAATATTTGAAAATTAAAGACTTGAAATGTATGCCTCTGTTATCTGGGCGGCCTCCCAACTTCAATGCTTGAAATGTAAAGACTGAAATGTATGCATCTGTTATCTGGGCGGGCTCCCAACTTCGACGCTTGAAATATAAAGACTGAAATGTATGACTCTGTTATCTGGGCGGGCTCCCAACTTCAATGCTTGAAATGTAAAGACTGAATATATGCCTCTGTTCTATGGACGAGCTCCCAACTTCAACAACTGAAATGTAAAGACTGAAATGTATGCCTCTGTTATCTGGGCGGGCTCCCAACATCAACAACAACTTTAAAAATAAGCGTCATTCCTCTCTTCAGGCGGGCTCCTGACTTCAAATACACAACTTTTAAAATAAACGTCTTTCCTCTCTTCAGGCGGGCTCCTGACTTCAACAATAACTTTGAAAATAAATCGTCATTCCTCTCTTCAGGCGGGCTCCTGACTTCAACAATAACTTTGAAAAATAATCGCCATTCCTCTCTTCAGGCGGGCTCCTGACTTCAACCACTAAATCGCCATTCTATTCTTCAGGGGGGCTCCTGACTTCAACCAATACATCGCCATTCCTTTCTTCAGGCGGGCTCCTGACTTCAACCAATAAATCGCCATTCTGTTCTTCAGAGGGCTCCTGACTTCACCCAATAAATCGTCATTCTGTTCTCCAGGGGGGCTCCTGACTTCAACCAATAAATCGCCATTCTGTTCTTCAGGGGGGGCTCCTGACTTCAACAACAACTTTGAAAATAAACGTCATTCCTCTCTTCAGGCGTGCTCCTGACTTCAAGCAAACAACTTTTAAAATAAAATGCAATTCCTTTCTTTAGGTTGGCGAGATTTCAACAACTTTTAAAAATAAAACTTCTTTCCTCTCTTCAGGCGGGCTCCTGACTTCAAACAAACAACTTTTAAAATAAACGACATTCCTCTCTTCAGGCGGGCTTCTGACTTCAAACAAACAACCTTTAAAATAAACGCCATTCCTCTCTTCAGGCGGGCTCCTGACATCAACAACAACTTTTAAAAATAAAATGTCATTCCTTTCTTTAGGTTGGCGAGATTTAAACAACTTCAAAAATAAAACGCCTTTCCTCTCTTCAGGCGGGCTCCTGACTTTGACAATAACTTTTAAAAATAATTCAGCCTCCGTTCTCCAGGCGGGCTCTTGACCTCAACAACAACTGAATATTGATAATCTTAAGAAAACTAAAAAATGACTCCTTTTTTTCAAATTCAAACTTCTTCTTTTTCAAATTATCCTAGGAGAAAATTCATCAGACTAGATTTTGATCCTAGGAGAAGATTCATCCGACTAAGATTTTATTATATTATCTTGGGGGAAAGATTCCATCGGACCAAGATTTTGACTCTAGGAGATAAATCGTCAAACTACGTCCATTTTGTTGTGATCTTAGGAGAAAGATTCATCGGACTAAGATTTGGTATCTTAGGAGAAAATTTCATCGGACTAAGATTTGATATCTTATCTTGGGAGAAAAAATTCCATCGGACCAAGATTGTGACTCTAGGAGATAAATCGTCAAACTAGGTCCATTTTGTTGTGATCTTAGGAGAAAGATTCATCGGACTAAGATTTGATATCTTAGGAGAAAATTTCATCGGACTAAGATTTCTATCTTAGGAGAAAGATTCATCGGACTAAGATTTGATATCTTAGGAGAAAAATTCATCGGACTAAGATTTGATATCTTATCTTGGGAGAAAAAATTCCATCGGACCAAGATTGTATCGGGAGGGAAATTCATCAGATTAGGACTTTTTATCCTAGGAGGAAAATGTAAAGATCAATGATTTGAGAAACTTACCTTTGTAATTTCTTCTTTTCTTTTCTTTTTCCTTTGCGCTGCTTTGTTCTTGCTTGCTGGGGATAATACCACTGTGGGAGTCTCCTTTCTTCCCCTCCTTCAATTTTTTTTTATTTATTCTCAACACTGCTGGGGATAAAAGTGTTATCTTCTTGGGATAATGTTGTTGAGGATAACGCTGCTGGGGAATTCTATCCCTTCAAATCGATGCTTCATTCTTCTGGAAGCTGCTGGGGATGATAATGGCTTTTGCTTTTTCTAAACACCAGTTTCATCTCTTTGGTTCTGTCCGCTGGGGATACAACTCCTTTTATTAAAACTCATTATTTTCTTTCTTTCAACACTGCTGGGGATAACACCGGTTCAAAACCACTTCCCTTGAGGAAGGTGTTATCTTTATTCTTCCTCGAATGGGTACCTGACTTCCAGAATATTTTCTAAATGAAAGGAAAATTTTCTGCCCCAGTTTGATAATATCTATGGTGGCATGTCTTTCTGTCATCAATGCCATTTCCTTTACCTGTTTCAAATCAAACAAAATTTGTCAGTTTAAAACGCGGTGGTTGGTTGTGATACTCCTACTGGGGATGGATTTCCCTTTCTCCTTCCTTGCTTTGCGTTCCAAAAAACTTGTTGGGGACTATATTATTTGCTGGGAATGATTCTTTTCTGCTGGGGATATCCCTCTTCTTTTGTGGCATAATTCGGAAACTGTCATTTTCCCGACCTTTTTGTCTCATACGAATTTCCCAAATCATGCCCATTGCTCTTCTTAATTTGTCCACGGGCCTTAGCCTTGAGGTTTATAACCTTTGATTTTGGCAAGGGTATCCCTCTTGACACTCGTCAATCCTTTTGACAATTCCCTTTTGCTGGGGATATCTTTCTTGACACTGGCCTCGCGCTTGTTCCTTCCTGACTATACCACGTGGATGTACTAGTCAGATCTCATCTTGCATGATTGGAAAGCTGATGGCCTATTTTGAAGTCATTTCCCACTGGTTCTGACCAAACAGACTCTACTGGGGAATTTTCCATGAAAGGAGAAAGATAAACAAAAGGGGAACCGAATAAAAGACAAAGGAAAAAGATGACTCTTTAACAAAAGAAACTATAAATAAAAACATATCAAACGCAAATACCGACTCTAATGGTCATGGCATGCACATGTGGCCTATCCTCTGCCGTCAATCGTCTTTCAAGACCTTCAATTGGCAATTCCCCATCTGATTCCCAATCTTATTCGACTTGTAGTGCCCGAAGGGTTTTCACTATCAAGCCTCTCTCATTTTGGTTTTTCTCTCAGCTTTCATCGCCTTATGGTGTCCGTGAAGATTTTCACCGATAAGACTCTCTCATTTGTATCACTTTCCCACTGGGGATTTGGAGTGTTGCCGGTATGACTCTCTCTGCTGGAGATTAGAGTCCTTTCTGTGCTGGAACAGAGTGTTATGTTCACCGGTAAGACTCTCATTTGTCTGACTTGGCATCTTTTGCAGACTGGTCAGAAGGTCTTTCTTTGGACCGTAATGTGGGTTTTTGGATAGGCTAGAAAGAAAGGGTATTAAAGGCTCAAAAACAAAATAAATTTGGGGTTAAAAATTACAACATTCGGAACCAATTTTTTGCTTCCCACAAGCGCAACCCTTGCCCCGGTTTCTTGCTTGGGGATTATTTATTTATAATTAATTAATTTTTTTTTACTTTTTATTACACCATGCACACCATGCACACTATGCACACTGTGCACCCTATGACCGAGCTGTAAAGCGCCTACGTATCCTTTTTGAGGAATCAGGTCAAACGTAGTTCCCAATTCCTCTGTTTTCATTTGTTTTTTTTTTGTTTTTTTTTTGTTTTTTTGTTTTTTTTTTGTTTTTTTTTTGTTTTTTTTTTCTTTTCTTTTCCAGGCTCGTATTTCCTAGTCGTTGCTATTGATTCCGAACGAGGGGTATGAAAGAAAATAAATAAGGCTCAAAAGGGGTAACGAAGGATAAAGTGTTTGGATAGTAGAACAAAATGCTTTCGTCATTCCAATCTCCAAAACACTCCAAGTACAAACAACACAATTAAACAAACCGCCGAAAACATTGGTAACATCTTTTGATTGCATTAGAGAACCATATCCACACATAATATCGTTGGACAACACTCTCATTTACTTGCCCCAATTTCTCATGGTTTGGGCTTCAGATGATCTCAAACTGTTCTTATTTTCAAAGGGGACCCGATCATCCCCAAATGGCTTTACGGTCAACTTTTAAGATTAGGCTTAAACTGTGCGCGCATGTCTTGTCATTAGAATCGGCGTTGAACAAAAGCAAAACAAAGGGGTAAAGAAAACTAAACAAAGAAGATGAAAAAGACCGGAATTTGCTTTCAGACAAAAGGTAGAACCGTTTAAACGACAAAATAAACAGTTACAACCCTAAAACTAAACCAGATAACACCACATTAGGTACTAGACAAATAAAAGGATAAGGGGGTTTGACCACAAGACAATATCCAGATTACAACCCTGAAATAATCCGGACGACAGAAATGACAACAAAATAAACCACAAAAACTCCTCTCTGGCTGACCATGAGATGGAGAGCCTTTCCAATTGCCCAACACGGTGTTTTAGCCATTAAGTTCTGCATCATCATTTCCAAAACCGTTACCAACTTTAATATCATTATCATCAGTTAGCGGCTTCCCGGGATGACTCTAAAATCCCATGTCACCAGGCATCCTCCCCATAAAGTGTGCATCATGATGTGCAGGTAAAGGATTCTGCGCGATATTTTGGGTGTCATTACCTTGGATCACAATCAGATTTTCCTGGATCATCCTTTCTATTTCTCTTTTCAAATCCCGACAACTTTCAACATTGTGCCCCTGGGCATTGGAATGGTATTCACACCTTTTAGAAGGGTCAAAGCTTCTTGCACGTGGGTCCACATGATTTGGAGGAATAGATGCAATCATGTCGTGATGCTTTAACCTCTCAAATAAGCTTTCATAGGACTCTCCTATTGGTGTAAAATTATCTTTCAACCTTCGTTCCCCTTTATACGTCTGGCTTGGATGTGGGTTATAGGGCACCTGAAAGTTATGTGGAGGCTTCTGGAGATTTTGTGACGCTCGTGCTCGCCTTCTGGGGTGTTTGGATGCTTGGAGAAGAAGAAGATAGGGAGGGGGCGGATGGGTTAGTATAATTTTAGGGTTTTCTTCTTGTTTTTTCGATTTTTTTTTCATTTTTTTTTCGATTTTTTTTTGTTGTGGTCGAATCTTATGGAGATTGCCTACGTATCATGACCCCGCATGAATCAGACCTTTCGTAGTTCGGACCAATAAAAGATAAACAATAATAAACATTTTTTCAATTTTCATATTAAAACAAACTGGGTTTCAAAGGTTTGAAGATGACCTACAAACTCGAAAATCAAACAACCCACATATTCTAATTAAAGATTTATAACCTCGAAATAAAAAGGCCAGCTTCCTTTCCCCGTTTGACAAATGCAACCAAACGGCTATTTTTGCAAATGTGGCCCCTTCCAAATCTCACATGAATTTTGAGGCCGGGGAGGGTTATTTTATGACACTTTACAAACTTGTTCATTCTTTTACGAAAATAGCCTTTCGACAACTGAAAGATACTCTAAGGCTATTTCGACAAGAACGGTTTAAGACGCGGTCGAAGCTGGCTCGGCTTATTTTGAACAAAAATCCAAACGGTATTCACCTGACCGTTGACTCTTTGTTTTTTTTTCAAATTACAATAAAAACCTAGTGTTGCAAACATGACCCTTCAGCACCTCGGGGACGAAGATTTTTTAAGGTTGTGTGGGTCAACTTGACCAAAAATCCTAAACATGACCCAAAAGTTGGCTGTTTATGCAAAGTCAGCCTTCCGGCGTCCCTTTCGGGAACATTCGGCTATGTCTTGATAAAACAGCGTCACCCGACTTCTTTATGACAAAATTAAAATTTAACATATTTTTTTTTGGCTATTTTTTAGCAAAAGGGGAGGCTGGACATCGCCCGACTTATTTATGACAAAATTAAAATTTTGACACGTTTTTTATTTATTTATTGGTTTTTGGCTATTTTAGCAAAAAAAGGGGTTGGACCCGATGAGGGTTGCCTACGTATCTCACATCCGGTGAGAATCAAACCCGCGTAGTTCGGGCCAATTAACCGTACTACTTTAAAACAGGATTTGTTTTTTCTTTTTCAGCAACAAATAACAAAACCACTCTCAAAGCACGACTCTTTTCATTTTCATTTTGGCATTTTCAGAAACGAATAAAAAACTATTTTAAAAGTAAGACTCTTTTTCATTGTCATTTTCAGGGGAAGACAAACTATTTTCCTTTTTTATATTTTTTATATTTTTTTTTAAAAAAAATAAGACAAAACAACGACTTTTTTTATTTATTATTTTTCCTTTGCTTTTAGTAAAACAAACTAATAAGACATTTTTTTTTCATTTTCTCAAATTTTTTTGCAAGAGTTTTGACGGTATTCGGGCATTGGGGTTTTTTTTCTTCAAAATAAACAATCAATTCCCTAACCGCTTATTTTTTTTTTTCCATTTCAAAATATTGTTATTGATATTCAAAAGTCAGTCAACACACAAGTCCGAATCAAATAAATGCGCAAGTAGAAGCAAGTAAGATGCATCAGGATGTTCATTTTCATTTTTGGTACACCTGTCCTAGACAGACCCAACCCCTGTGTTGAGCCTCCAAAGTCAAATGCACGTGATGCAAACAAACGTTCCTACTAGGGATCCGGCATGAAGCTGAGTTATTCTAAGTGAAAAACCTGAGGCATATTGTTCTAGCCCTGGCTTACCCAAGTGGACAGCTTGAGCCGAAGTGGGGGCAACGTACCGGGAGCACGAAAGTCTACCCGGCTTAGTTACTTGTCCCAACTTCGTTTTATTTGGTATGACTTCTAACAGAAAGGTGGGCCACGCGCACGTGTACACCATAAATTCGGAAGACTCAGAAAGAAGAAGGGTTTCGTAGCAGTTTTATATACACAATTCAGATAATATTAAAGCGGTAAAAGCATCATTTAGCACATTAGGCATATATCATGTAAAAATCAGATAAAAAATAAAGCCAACTATAACAGTTATTTTAAGCTCGAATTCTTGAACCCTGAACCAGTGGTTCTGGAACTCTTATCCCCAGCAGAGTCGCCAGAGCTGTCACACCTCCTTTTTCCGCCCCCGCGAGGGTGCAGGGATTTATCTCCAATTAAAGGACAGTCGAAACGGGATTTGTTTATTTGTTTCAGAGTCGCCACCTGGGAATTTTATGGCGTCCCAAGTCACCGATTTTAATCCCAAATCGAGGAGAATATGACTCTGTTTGTCATTCTGCGAACCAGAAATCCGGATAAGGAATTCTGTTAACCCGGGAGAAGGTGTTAGGCATTCCCGAATTCCGTGGTTCTAGCACGGTCGCTTAACCATTTTTATACTTGGCTTAATTATCTCGATTTACTAAATATATTTTTTATTGTTGCCTGATTTCGTTACCGCCTTAGATTGTTTATGATTATAGACCCTTCTTTGAAACGAATCACGCGCACGTATATTCGTATTATATATTTTTTATAAACGTAGAGAATCGTGTCATGCATACGTGTACACAATAAGATTGATAATATTTTTATATTTTTGTTATAAAAAAATATGTTCGAAATAAAATTAAGAATATCATCACCCTTGTATTATTAAATAGTGAACTGCACATCTCGGGTTATATGAAATTATTTTAACATCCTCCGAGGAACCCCTTTTATTAAAAATTTGCTCGAAGTTGCGCGAACGCATAATCCGAATTGCCTTTAGAAGTATAATCAAGTCGCGCGAACGCATCCCTAATTATGCAAATATTCTTGATGGTAATATAAATTCTCTACAAATGTTTATTGCATCCATCTATTTTTAAATGAGAGAGTCATGGAGAATCACCGATTGGGATGCCACCAAATTTCTTGAAAAAAGAATTCAAAATTTATTAGGCGTTGACCGCGAGTTATATTTTACACGTATGGGTTATGTCTCTCAAAGATTATTCAAATTTAAGAAATTAATGATAAAGAATAAATAACGTGCGGCTACACTTACCATTTTATTAGTTAATATGGTATTAGTATAAAAAGTGAATTACACGCAAAATTCGGAAAGATTTAAACGGATAAACAAACTAATATTTTTTCGAAGAATTTGCATTATTCTATTTGTAGCAATGTTATTTACACATTCTTAAAATGTAGCAATTTATAAATCCAATCTTCTTCTACACCACTTGTTTTTAATCCAAATGTATGATTATTTGGTTAATTTGCTCACGATGATTGAATTTTAGGATAAATATAATCAAACCAATTCTTATTCTCGGCCTATGCGAATATTTGCAAACACTAACTCTATATTTTGTAAAATTATTGACATTATTTTTATACTTTATTTTTTTTAGAATTGAGTTGATCGCACTCTCAAAATAACTATGGCCATTTGTTATTAAGAAAGAGAACTAATCTACCAATTGATTTAATAAGACGACATCACATATAACGCAAACATACATCATGAACTGTTCGCAATATTCCAACATTGTAATCGTAACGGATTATATCAATTCACCTTTCAACTATTGATTATACACATAACCATTATTGCACCATATATGATCAAAATACAACTAACAATCATCTAGCTTTGAACAAAATCAAATATTGGACGAGATATGCCAGTAATGTAGTTTCTTGGTATTTCCATACTATCCTACGCTTACCCAACAGTATCACAAAATGTAATTAATGGCCAACTTTTTGCCATGTTCCCTATCTCAACAATTCAAACAGTAAATGTCATCACTAGTCCTTAAAACATATAAGATTATCGTGGAATTTACTACTCCAGAATGTTAATTAGTTAACAATTTATCATGTCAAGTATAATACTATATTAACCAACTAAAACAAAACTGAAACTTAAACTAATAAAATTTAAATGAGTAGAAGACATCCTTATAATTCCAAACTTTATTTACTTGCCATGTTGAAGCTTTTCATGACATGAGTTTACAGATATGTACCTGATATTGGAAGCAAAAGAAAATGAAGACGAGAATCAGCAGCAGTAATAACAGTACAGCACAACAACAACAGCCCAGCAACAGTAACAACCCAGGAAAAAAGTTTGCAAACCAGTAGAGCAGTAATCCCAAAAAAGTTTCAAGCTTTGAATCAAACAACAACAATTAATACTGATTTCAAACAATAAAGAAAGCAGAAGATTTTTTTTTTTGTAGTTTTTTTTTATTTGAAAGCTTAAATATTTTTCGGAATTTTTCTTTCTCCTAAATGTTCAGCCCTTTTCTCTCTCTTTCCTATTCTCGTTTTTTTCCTGTTATGTTCTCTCTCGTATCTTCAGATTCGTTCCTCTATCTGTGTGTGTTTTCTGTCTGTCTTTGTCTTGTGTTCAAGACTTCCTATATATAATCTCATCCCATAAATCTTTTAATCAATTAAAATCAACCCATTTTCTCTACCAAACTCATTATCTTCCCACTCATCCCCATTACATTAAATAAATATATCACACCACCCCATTATATTTTGTCTCCCATGCCTAACATAAACAAATACAAGATTCCCCCACACTAAAATTTGTCTTGTCCCCCCTTTATATTAAATAACTATATCATAACCCACCCCATTTTATTTTGTCCCCCATGCTTCATATAAAAATTTACAAAATGTACAATTCCTAAACTACCCCTCCGACCTTATTGCAAATTACCAAACTACCCCTTAACGTACTGCAAATTACCAAACTACCCCATCAGCTATAACAAATCAATTAATCAAACTCAACCAAAATATAGTCAATATGACCAATTTCTACATAAATTCAAACAACAAATCTCATGAACATGATTTCTTCAACATTTCAACAACAAATCACATGAACATGATTTCTTCAACATTTCAACAACAAATCACATGAACACAAATTGAACAACAAAGAACAACTAAAATTTGATTGAACAATATTTTAGCAACAAACAAACCTATTTTCAGATTCAACAACAACAACAACAACAACAAACAAGTATATTCAGATTTCTAAATTCAATAATATTGAACTTAAAATCAACTCTAACAACATTACAATAAACAATTCCTATATTAAACTTAAACAAGATATGAAACAAATTCAAGAAATAATCATAAATGATAAACAAGAAATCAAACTATACAAATTTCGGATTCAAGATCAACCAAACATAATATGAACATGAATTAAATCTGAAAATAAAAACGACGGATTCAAATGATTAAACCAACATACTTCCCTATTACAACTAAGTTATTTTAGGCAAATAACAAAACAAAAACTTAACAATTATGAATTTAAACTTGAACTTAACAATATTAACAATTTCTGGAAAAAATACATAGAACACATGAAACAAATTAATTAAACTTCAATTTGTATTTAACCAACATTAAACTAACAACCTTTTAACTAAACAATAAACAAGAACGATAAAACAAACATGAAACAAACTAAAAAATGAATTAATCAAAGTTCCATTTGAATCTGAAAATTTAATCAACAAAAGATATGAACAAATTAGAAAACTATTTCAACGATGAACAAACAACACAAGAATCAAATATTTATCGATTTTGGATCCGAAAAACATCAAACAAAAATATGGACAAAATTGAAACTTAAACCAACTAACCGATTTAAAACAACGACAAAGAAACGAAGAAGACGAAGAAACAACAACGTTGGTGAGGCAGTAGCGTGAAAAGTGAGCAACTTGGTCGTTTGGTTGTGGCGTTTGGACGGAAAAGATGAAGCAGAAGGTGACGACGGGGTGGCTTCGAACCCACTGCTTCGACGGGCAGCAGCGGACGATGCAGCATCGTGAAACAGAAGCAATAGCAGTTGTGGTGACGAGCGAACAATGGAGGAGCAGGTAGCAGCGACATGGCAGCGGCGACCCAGCAGCGGCGACCCAGCAACGACACGGAACAACGGGCATGACAACGATGGTCGTTTGGTGGTGGTTTGGGTGTTCGAGCTGGACGTAGCGGGTCGTTTGGTTGAAACAGAAGCAGCAGCGACATGGACGTAGAGCTCAAGCTTGAGCTCGACGAGCTTCATCAATGGCGGATAGGGCTGGGGTCGTTTAGTCGAGCCGGGGTCGTGAGGGTGACGTGCGTGTGTGTGTGTTGTGAGTGAGTGTGTGTGGCGTGAGGGGAAGGAAGGAAGCCATTGATGGAGCTTGGAGCTTTTGGGAAGATGAAGAAAAGAAGAAGAAGAAAGATGGGGGGGGGGGGTAGTTTAGTGTTTAGGTTAGGTTTTTTTTATTTTGTTTTTCTTTTTCTTTTTGTTTTATTTTTGAAATGCAAGATAATAAGGGTGTTGGGTTATGGACTGGGTCGACCTAGTTTGAAATGGACTGGGTCATAGGGAAGGTTGGGCCATTTTTTGGGCTTGTAGCTTGAATTTGAAGAAAAGGCCCAATTCCGATCTTTTGTATTTCTGCTCTCTTTTCTTCTTTTATTTTTTAAAACTAAATTATAAAAATACTTAAACTATTATTTAAGAACTAAATTAAGTTATAAAAGCGCAAATTAACTCCCAATAACAATTAACGCACAATTAAGTAATAATTAAGCATAAAATTGTATATTTGGACATTAAAGGCTAAAAATGCAAACGATGCCTATTTTTGTAATTTTTATTTTTTTGTAAAACAAACTTAGTTACTAACAATTGTATAATTAAATCCTACATGCGAAAGACATATTTTTGTATTTTTAATAATTTAACAAATAAACATGCACATACAAACATACAAATAGTTACACAAAATATCACAAAATATCACAAAAATTGCACACCAAGGAAAATTATTTTATTTTTGAATTTTTTGGGAGTAATTCTCATATATGGAAAAAATCACGTGCTTACAACATCACGTCAGCTAAAGCAGAATATGATTGAATATCCAGCAATAACCCGAGCCGATGTGAATAATCGATACCCATCAAAGATCAGAGTTGAGGATGATTAGTTGGGAGCTCCATCCAGTTCCATTTACCCAAATAGGTCCAAAGGCAGGGTTCAAAGAGACATTAATAGAGAACCCCGATCGAACAGAGATCGATACTAACCATATAGTGCAGATCGAAGAAACAACGAACCGGGACGTAATCTCGTTCAAAACGATCGAAGGAATGATCAAGATCAAAATTCTCAAGGGCTTATGAGTAAGAGTGGCTTCGATAAACACGTTAAGCCTAAAGAGGCACCACGGCTATCAGAGTACAACTTCAGTGTCGAACCTTAAGGTATTGTGTCAGCCATTAGATGAATCAAAGATACTAGGTGGCCCTAACCCCTACAAACTGATCCAGCTCAAAGGAATCCAAATCAAATGTGCAAGTACCATGGAACACATGGTCACAGAACCGAAGACTATAGACAGTTAAGGGAGGAGGTAGCTCGCTTGTTTAATGAGGGTCATCTTCGAGAGTTCTTGAGTGACCAAGCAAAAATCACTTCAGAGAGGGGGATGCGAACAGAAAGAACGAACAGGAGGAACCGCAACACGTGATTCATATGATCGCCGATGGGGTCGATATCCCTAAGGGTCCGACATTTCAACGCACCAAAGTCATAATCACAAGGGAGAAACGTACCTGAGATTACTTACCAAAAGATACCTTATCCTTCAACGACGAGGACGCAGAAGGGATCGAACGGCCTCACAATGATACAATGGTAATTTCTATCCTTATGAATAAAATTCAAGTTAAATGTGTGTTGGTTAATCCAGCCAGCTAGGCGAATATTATTCGATCAAGGGTCGTGGAGAAACTCGGCCTTCAGGATCAGATCATGCCTGCAGCTCGAGTGCTCAACGGTTTCAACATGGCGAGTGAAACCACCAAAGAGGAAATCATGTTGCCGGTAAACATGGCCAGAATTATCCAAGAAAAGAAGTTCCACGTGATCAAAGAAGATATGAGGTATAATGCACTATTCGGAAGACCTTGGATCCATAATATGAGGGCAGTACCTTCAACGCTTCATCAACTCTTGAAATTTCCAACACCAGAAGGAGTCAAAACGGTGTACGGCGAGCAACCAACAGCCAAAGAGATGTTTGTAATCGATGAGGTGATTCTTGTGTCAACTCTAACATCAACAAAGGGAACAGAATCAAAGGAAAAATAGAAGGTCAAATGGCAACCACAGTCGTCGGCTTCGACCAGATCGGAACAACAAGAAATCATCGAGGATGATAATTGTATAATACCTCAAACCTACATAACCCCCGATGATTCCGATGTCCTAAAATCAATGGTCAAAGAGCTAGAAAAAGTCATACTGATTGAGCACCTGCCCGATCGAAAGGTATACCTGGGCACGAGGTTAACTCCCGAGCTTAGGGAAAAACTCATTAAATTCCTTATTAAAAATATAGATTGTTTTGCTTGGTCCCACCTTGACATGAGCGTGATCTCACCGGAGATCACCACTCATCGTCTGAGTTTAGACCCGAAGTTCAGACCGGTAAAGCAAAAGAGAAGACAACAGTCCGAGGTAAAACATGCATTCATAAAGGACGAGGTTACTAAACTTCTCAAAATAGGGTCCATTCGGGAAGTGAAATATCCCAAATAGTTAGCCAATATAGTCGTAGTCCCTAAAAAATGGAACAAACTTAGGATGTGTGCAGATTATAAGGATTTAAACAAGGCATGTTCCAAAGAATCTTTTCCACTGCCTAACATCGATCACATGATCGACGCCACGACCGGCCATGAAATCCTTAGTTTTCTCGATGCCTATTTCGGGTATAATCAAATTCAAATGAACTAGGAAGACCAAGAAAAGACTTCATTTATCACCAAGTATGGAACATATTGTTATAATGTAATGCCCTTTGGGCTAAAAATGGAGGAGCTACCTGCCGACGCCTAGTAAATAAAATGTTCGAAGAACAGATAGGTAAGACAATGGAAGTATATATTGATGACATTATAGTTAAGTCCCTGCACGCAGAGGACCATTTGACATTGCATGAAACATTCGAGATACTGAGAAAATAAAACATGAATCTCAACCTCGAAAAATGTGCTTTCAGAGTCTTCCTTGGCTTCATGGTATCAAATTGGAGAATCGAGATTAATGCCCATAAAATCAAGGCTATTGAAGATATCACCATCGTGGACATCGTTAAAGCCGTACAAAGGCTGACATGGCGAATAGCCGCTTTAGGCCGATTTATATCAAGATCATCGGATCAGTGTAAATAGATTCTTCTCTCTACTAAAAAAGAAGAACGATTTTGCCTGGACCTCGGAATGCCAACAGGTGTTAGAAGAATTGAAGCGATGCCTCTCGAGCCCACCATTGCTTCATACTTCAAAGGCAGATGAAAAACTCTACTTGTACTTGGCAGTGTCGGAGATCATGGTAAGTGATGTCCTGGTTTGAGAAGAGCAAAGTACGCAATTCCCTGTTTATTGTGTAAATCGAACTCTAGGAGAAGCAGAAACTAGATATCCACACTTAGAGAAATTGGCACTTGCACTAATAAGCGCCTCTAGAAAGCTAAAACCATATTTTTAATGTCACCCCATATGTGTATTAACCACTTGACTCACTTCGAAATATTTTGCATAAGCCCGGACTATCAGGCCAATTGGCCAAATGGGTTGTCGAACTCAGTGGGTACGATATCGAATATCAACCCCGAACGACCATCAAGTCTCAAATTTTAGCAGGCTTCGTGGCCAATTTCACGCCAACCCTCGTACCCAAAGTCAAGAAGGAACTCCTATTAAAATCAAATACATCATTGGGGGTTTGGACCCTTTTCACATACGGGGCTTTGAATGTGAAAGGGTCCGGATTAGGCATCATTTTGAAGTCACCTACAGGCAATACGATTAGGCAATCTATCAAAACCCCTAAGTTGACTAACAATGAGGTCGAATATGAGGCCATGATTGTAGGTCTCGAGCTGGCTAAAATTTTGGGAGCTGAGGTCATCGAGGCCAAGTGTGATTTCCAGCTCGTGGTTAACCAAGTCAACAAAACCTTCGAAGTCCGAGAAGATCGAATGCAAAGGTACTTGGATAAATTGCAGGTAACCTTACATCGGTTCAAAGAATGGTCCCTACAACATGTACCTCGAGAACAGAATGGTGAGGCTGACGCCCTTGCATACTTAGGGTCATCAGTCGAAGATGATGAAATTAGCTCGGGGACAGTCGTACAGCTTTCAAAGTCGGTGGTCGAAGAGGGCCACACCAAAATAAACTCCACAAGCCTAACATCGGATTGTAGGGACAAATATATCGATTATTTGAAGGATGGGAAGCTTCCATCGGACTCTAAGGAATCGAGATCTTTGCAAATAAAAGCTGCACGATTTATATTTGCCAAAGACGGAACATTGTATAGGAGTGTGTTCGATGGGCCATTGGCAATATGCTTGGGTCCGGGAGACATCGACGACGTCCTACGAGAAATTCACGAGGGCATTTGTGGGAACCACTCCAGTGCCAAATCACTAGTTCACAAGATCATCAGATCAGGATACTATTGGGATAGTATGGAAAAAGGTACTAAGGAGTTTGTTCAAACATGTGATAAATGCCAAAGGTATGCACCAATGATCCATCAGCCCGGAGAACAACTTCATTTAGTCCTATCCCCATGGCCATTCATGAAATGGGGGATGGATATTGTTGGCCCTCTGCTATCGGCCCTAGGTAAAGCTAAGTTCATTTTATTTATGACTGACTAATTCTCTAAATGGATTGAGGCACAGGCTTTTGAGAAAGTCAAAGAGAAAGAAGTTATAAACTTCATCTGGGATCACATTCGTATGCCGATTCGGGATACCCGCCGAGATAGTGTGCGACAATGAAAAATAATCTATTGGCAGCAAAGAAACAAAGTTCCTCGAGGATCACAAAATAAAAAGGATATTATCTATGCCATATTATCCTAGTGGAAACGGATAGGCCGGATCGACAAACAAGACCATCATTCAAAACCTAAAGAAAAAGTTGAACGACGCTAAGGGGAAATGGAGAGAAATTTTGCCCGAAGTCCTCTAGGCATATCAAACAACGACAAAATCCAGTACGAGGGCTACACTGTTCTCCTTAGTATATGGCACCGATGATCTAATCCCGATCAAAGTCGGGGAACCAAGTGTTAGATTTTGATACACAATGGAAGAATCAAACCACGGGGCTATGAACACAAGCCTCGAATTGTTAGACGAAAAATGGGAAGCCACCTTCATTCGAATGGTTGCCCAGAAATAGCGAATCAAAAGATATTATAATTGAAGGGCCAATTTTCAACACTTCAAAATGGGGGACTTAGTCCTGAGAAAAGTCACCCTCAATACTCGAGACCCGAATAAAGGGAAGCTCGACCCAAATTGGGAAGGACCATACCAGGTCCTCGGTGTCATAGGAAAAGGATCTTATAAACTTGGCACAATGGAGGGCGAACAATTGCCAAACAATTGGAACATATCACTACTCAAATGATATTATTGCTAAGGTATGACTTTCTCCCTTTTCATTTGTATCTGGTGCTAACTTATTGTAGGTGTTCGATCAAAGACGTCGAAAAGCTCTTCAACACGAGGACCTTAGGTTTTAAAGCACACGTTGCACTCTTTTTTCCCTTAGATCGGTTTTTATCCCAAATGGATTTTTTTGGCGAGGTTTTTAATGAGGCAACAATTATATGTGCTACATGGAGACAATTCAATAGTTTCTGAGGCTTCTTTACAATCAACCTTGAATACTGGGGGGGCATCACCCTCAGATGTTATGTTTTCAAAGAAGATGTTTCGTGTCAACGGTGTTTTGATAGGAAAATTTTGTAAAGGGTCAAACAGTTAAATGAATCGTACCCATGTAGATTGCCCGAGCCCTAATGAAAAAACATGTACGCTTGAATGATCTATTGAAAGAAGTACTTTTTCCCTTAGTGGAATTTCTACTTTACAATTTCGTACTTACGATATTTTTTACGGAAACTGGCTTGTGATGACCCAAAAGGTCATCACTCATTTTGAAAGTAAATTCTATGTTTCGAGGTCTTAAAAACCTCTTTTTGTCTCACCTCAATTTGTGTGCGCAGTCCAAGCACGTTGCCAGAAAGCTTTTATGTGAAAAACTAGGTAAAGTATGGAAATTGACTTTTAAAAATTGAATAAAATTGACTTTGGTCAACATTCTTGGTAAACAGACCCGGAATCGTAATCCGATGGTCTCGTAGAGTCTGTATTAAAATTTGGGACTTGAGCATATGCCCGAAATCGAATTCCGAGGTCCCAAACCTGAAAAATAAATTTTTAAAGAAAATTATTTTCTGGAATATATAAAGGTTTTTAGAAGTGAATTGGTGTAAATTCTTGATGTTATCGGGACCGTATCTTGGTTTTGGAGCCCGGTAAAAGTTTGAAATAATAATTAAGTTCAATCTATGAAGTTTGATAAAAATCGGAGTTCGTTTGGTATGAATCGAACCTTAATTTGAGAAAATGCAAATTTTGATGTTCTTGAGTGATTTCATGAATTTAAGGTTTAATTCATAGTTTTTGATGTTATTTTGATGATTTGATCGCATGAGCAAGCCCATATAATATTTTTGGACTTGCGTGCATGTTTGGTTTGGAGCCCCGAGGGCTCGGATGAATTTTGGATAGGCCACGGAGTGAATTTGGACTTAGAGAAATGGATGTTGCAGGTTCAGCTATGTTGCAGGCTCTGATCTCGCAATTGCTAGGTCAGGCTTCGCAATTGCGAGCCCAACAGGCTTGACAATTGCAATGGCTTGATTGCATTTGTGAAGAAATCCTTGCCTGCCAGTGTTCGCAATTACGAACCACCCTTCGCAAATGTGAAGTCATCAGGGGAGGGACAGTATCGCAATTTCGACTATTTGGTCGCAATTGCGAGGTTAGCAGAAAATGCGCAGGTTTGAAAATGTGAGGCCTTGTTCACATTTGCGAGCTTTACAATTGCGGCATCTGCGACCAGTTAATTGGGACTTAGACACATTATTCTTCATTTTTCAAACTCTCTCAAACCCTAAGCTCTCTTGGGCGATTTTCTACAGAAAAGTTCTTCTCCAAATCGATTGAAAGTCGTTTCTAATTTATTTCTTCAATCAATAACATCTTTTCACATGATTTCAATTCAAAATCAAGGGTTTTCATGGGGAAAATTGGGTGTTTTGGGTAGAACTTAGGATTTTCAAATTTTGGGGATTTGGACCTCGATTTGAGGTCCGATTTCGAAACGAATTATATACTTGAGTTAATTATTTATTGGGTTATTGGTATCAGGTTATTGGTTTAACGGTTCGGTAACGGTTTAAAAAAATTTCACTATTGGGTTATTGATTCGGCCTCGGTTTGCCAATTTTGTTAATTGGGTTAACCGATAACCCAATAAGAATTAATAAAATAATGACTTTACCCTTAAGTATATACATATGCTAGGGCTTCAGTTCATTCTCTCCTACTCTTTCTCAGCCACACTCTTCTGTTGCTTCATCTTCATTATTCATAGACCTTACTAGTTACTCATAGCATAAATCTTTAGTCTTATACATTAGGCATTTAATTTCTTTAACAAAATTCATCTTCATATTGGTATTTTTAATTGTTAATAATTCTTTATTTTTTTTTTATTTTTGTTTCTTAATTTTGTGAGCTCAAATTGTACAACCTATACCTACTACCAAATTCTCTTCACACTTATCAATTCTCAATCGACAATCTTCGTCAGTTTCGGGTATATTTTTGAACATTATTCTTATGTACAATATGCAGAGCTTTGACAACAAGACAACATTTTCTTGTCTTCCAGGTGTTTTTCATTTCTGTATTAGTATTGCCCATGCACAGATCAAGGTTTTGCTCTATGGTTTCTTTTTTCAGGCTAGGCATTTGACAAACAATATCCAGTTTATCTTGGACTGTTAGTGTTATATGTTTGGACTTGTTAATTTTAAGGTATAATTGCATACTACTTTGTATTATTATTAATGTATTTGGACAACTATTGTTGAAGAATTAGTACTATTCCAGTTGTGGCTATGGGACATAATGCAGAAATGGGTAGTATACTATATGTGAATTCTTCTCTTTTTTTGCTTAACTCCAATGAATTGTCTTCTCTTTTTTGCTTAACTTTAGATTGAGTTATCTTATCGGGTATACCGATAATCGAACCGATAATAATCGATAACCAATTAACCGATAACCGATATCGTATCGGTTTATCAAATTTGTAAACTGATAACCGATATGCTAAACTGATAATATTCATAACCGAACCGACCGATGCCCACCCCTAATTTGGACCTCGATTTGAGGTCTGGTTTCAAAACAAATTATATATTTGAGTTCGTAGGTGAATGGGTAATCGGATTTTGGTTCGAACCTCGGATTTTGACCATGTGGGCCTGGGGTCGATTTTTGACTTTTTGGTGAAATCTTTAGAAAACCTATTTTCATGCATTAGAATTTATTTATTTAGCATTTATTGAAATCATTAAGTAAATTGTGGCTAGATACAAGCAAATTGGTAGTGGAAACAAGAGGTAAAGCGGTAGTTGAGGCTTGAATTGTGTTCGTGGCGTTGAAGTAAGTGTTTGGTCTAACCTTAGCTTGAGGGATTAGGAGTTGAGTCTTATTTGCTATGTGTTAATAGTTGAGTACAACGTATAGGCATGGTAACGAGTATCTATACGTCGGTGTCAAGCATGCCCGTGAGTCTTACACTATGATTAATGTGACTCCGTTTCGTATTGTTCATGCTTTATATGATAATTTCTATTGTTGAAAAAGGCTTGTGGAAGTATTATTGGTAATTGAACATTGTAGAGCATTGACTCAAGTTAAGAATTGAGTTGTGAAGTAAATGTGGAAAAGATAAGAGGTTTATGATATTATCTCCCTTGTCGGGACGTTATTACTTATGATATTGTTTCCCTTACCGGGATATTGTGGTTATGCTATTGTTCCCTTGCCGGGATTTTGTTGTGATATTATTGATTCCATTGCCCAAATTGCTTTGTGATTGTTTCTTGGGTGAGGAAGAGTGTAAAGCACGAAGGGTGATGCCGTGCCGATATTGTGAGGTAAAAGCACGAAGGGTAATGCCATGCCGCACGATGTATAATGTCGTGCCATGATATGAGTGATAATGCACGAAGGATAATTCCATGCCATGATTATGTGAGATAAAAGCACGAAGGGTGATATCGTGCCGATTATATTGATTCTTATAGTGAGGACGAGAGTAAAAGCACGAAGGGTGATGTCGTGCACTTGTCTTTGGTTTCCTGATTCTTGCTGATGATTGAGTTATGGTGTTCTTTACATTTATCTATTGGTTTTCTGTTGTTACTTGATGTTTCCCCGCAACATGTTTCCCCCTCCTATCTGTAACTGTAAATTTCTGCCTTTATTTTCTGTAGTATATGATTTAACTACACAGGTTTATTTGGTAGTCTTGTCCTAGCCTCGTCACTACTTCGCCGATGTTAGGCTAGGAACTTACCATCACATGAAGTCGGTTGTGTTGATACTACACTCTGCACTGTGTGCAGATCCCGGTGGTACAACTTTCGGACCACAGTAAGGTTGCTGCTTTCAGTCCATCAGGTGACCCGAGGCAGTCCTGCAGGCGTCCGCAAGCCTTGCGTCTCCTTCTATCTTTCCATACTGTTTCTTTTATGTATTTTAGAAACAGTTTGTATTTATCTTTTGATCCCCTATTTGTAGTATTCCTAGACAATCTGTGAGATTGTGACACCAGTTTTGGGTAGCTTTTGTTTATAGATTGGTATCGGTATTATTATTAAATTATTACATTCTTATGCTTTATAATTTTCGTTGTTTATATAATGTTAATTCACAACTATTAAAGGATTAAAAATGTAAAAGGTAAAATATTTGGAATGTTTGGCTTACCTAGCTTTCTCTAGTAGGCGCCATCATGACTTCCGAGGGTGGGAAATTCGGGTCGTGACATGGCTCAAGAGCCAATCATAACTAAAGCTCAAGAAATTAACTCCGTACTTGGGGACTGCCGTCCGAAATCCTAAGACCTTATAAAGGCAACTCTCGATTTTACAAGCCACGACCATCCTACTCGGGGACTGTTACTTCGAACAAGTTCGAAGTACTATTGAGAAACAAGCCCAAAGGGAAAATCTCAAGTTTAAGGCTACAGCCAAACTAACACGGTTCAGAGACGTCCTAATTCCATAGTCAAACAGGCCTTCAAATATTCTTATAAAACCGGTTAAAAGGGGCTACCCTTGGCAAATTTACAAAGGGTTTAGATAACATCAACCCTCAAAAATCTTAAGGGGTACTAAATTGTTCGGACTCTCAAACAAACTTATGCTAAGACATAACAAAGTTTTTGATTAACTCTAAACCTTGAGAATCCAGATGGGTACAAGGCTAGCTCGTGCTAAGGCATAATAATTTCTTATATGATTAAACTTCTTAAGTCGAAAGGGAAAGAAGCCACTCTTTTAAGGCCATATCGACCCAATTGAAAAAGCCTAAGGTCCACTATATTTTTGGGTTCGAGAATTCACCCTCGTTCAACCGAAACCTAAGGGTTTTTTCTACTCCTAGTTCTAGAAACTACTCACTCGATTATAGAGACTATACTAGTCCGATTTAGATCAAACTGCCCAAGCCTCACACTTGCAAAAATTTCCGAGACATGATCAAAACAAAATTCGTACGAGGTAGAAATTGAAATAAAATAAGTCAAAATGAAACAAAGGAAATTCAGAAAGGGGAATTTTTATACCAAAAATTTTCTTACAAGCACCATTGGTCCAATCTAAAACTTTATACAAAGGCTAGGAACAACCTAAAAAGAAATACTACTAATCCTAAGGGCCTAGCTTTCTTCGGAGGCAATTCCTTCGCCCTCAGAATCTTCTCCACCAGATCTGCTCGCGTCCTCGGAATCCTCATCAGGGAACGCTAACTTACGAGTCGTTGCTTCCTCAGCCTTGGCGATCTCAAGCTCAGCGGATATGTCGACACTACGAACTAGGATGTATTCGAGAACCTCCCTTCGAGCCTGCCACTTTGAATGATTAACCATGACCTTAGCCTGCTCAAGGGTGGCTTTAACATCAGCTTTGTATTGATCCACGATAACCTGGGCCTTATTATTTGCCCCATCCACTTTGGATTTGGCAACATCGAGTTCCTCGGCCAACTTGGATAGGTTGGTTTTGAGTTCCTCAACTTTCTTCACTTCGACCGAGGCTTTGTCCTTTGCTTGATGAGGTTGCGACTTGGCAGAATCTAGCTCTGCCAAAACGGTCTCCTTTTGTGCAGCTAGGATGTACATACACCCCTTAAACCGCTCGGCCTCAGCTCACACTTCGTCTATTTCCCCTAAAAACCTTTGATCTGTTCGAGCCTCTATCGAGCCTGCAAAATAGGTTTGTTAGTTGTTATCTCCAATTCATCCTCACTATCATGAAGAATTCGGAATACCTACTCGGCCAACTCTTCATGCGCGTTCCGAGCCTCCAACAGGTCACCTGAATTTTCTCACTGAGAATCTTATAAGTGTTGCACTTCTCAGTAAGGCCTTGGACCTTGATCTTGCGTTCCTCTCGAGCTCAAAGAAAGGCCTCATGGTGCAACACCGAAGCCTGCAAGAAAGGAAGTAATGTTAGAAATATTTACGAGACAAAAATCATGTAAAGACAATGACCCCTGGACTTACCCGACTCAGGGTATGTTGGGCCTCATTGAACAAGCAGGCAACATTTACCGTGTCCATTTTGGCTTGGTCCTCCTCAATGACCAGATGATCAGAGACAACCCTACACCACTGCAAAGTAGCGAGAGTGGTTGAAGCAGCTTTTACCCGAGATTGTCGGGATCAAATCCACAGGAAGCTAGAAGTGGGAATTGGATTCCTATCTAAACTAGAGGTGCGTAGTGCTCTTAATAACTCTTCCAATCATCTTTGGTCTTTTGATTACTTCTAATATTATGCTAATAAGATGCTAAATTAAGCTAAGAGTAGGATACTTGAAAGGTTGTCTAAATGGTTAAAGAGGCACTAAGGAAGTGACTTTCTCCTAGGTGAATACTTGACGGATTCTCGAATCTAAGGTAAGGTTGTCATGTTGGGGATTACGATATAACCAATGCACGATTCTTCTCACTCTATACCTCTCAGTAATTTGAGTGATTTTTCCCTAATTGACTTTCTCAAGACCAATTGGGTATGATAATTGTACAAGCAATTTAGGTTCAAGTTGGGTATTACTATATCTAGGTTTAACCCTTTAATTGGAGCTATCAATCTCTTGAATACGCCCCAATTCCTTGTTGGACTAATTTTCCTAGACTCAAGTTCTCTTTCTCAAGAAGAGCCCAAGTCAAAAAGGCACAAATTAGTATTTTCAAACACTAATTCAACATAGCAAACACAAATTAGTCCAAATATCAAACACCCATAGACATTCAAGCCTTAAAACTCAAGACCCATCAAATTCCCACACTAGGGTTGAGCCACAACCCTAGCTAATGGGTCTAGCTACTCATAATAATGGAAGAAAATAAAGAAATAGATGAAGAAAAACCCATAAGATTTAATTACAAGCTAATAATTGAAGATTCAATGATAAAACCACTATAAAAGTACTCAAAATGGTTAAGAACAGCCGTTCACATGCTCAACCCTAAGTCAGATTACAAAAGATGACCTAAAAATAGGAAAAGAAAGTGCCGAATTTTCTGGACAAAAATGCCCCTGCGGGGGTACCGCGGACCACAAGAAATGGAGTGCGGTCGCGGTGAGGCTTTTTGTTTCTTATTTTTCTCTTTGAACTTGGCCAGCACTGGCCGCATAAAATGCACCGTGGCTGCGGTGGCTTCTATTGTGGTCCGCACAAAAAGGACCGCAGACCGCATTGGCATTAATCTCCAAAACTCCGAACTCTCTGAACCCCATCTTTGCAAACCGCACAATTTCGATTGCGGCCGCGGTGAGTGCGCGCCCCCTTTTTCCCTCTTTGCATCGGGAGATCGGGTTATGATATTTTTAGGTATAGGACAACTCACTCCTTTTGAGAACTGGGTTTTTGCATTTGGAGAGTCGCCACCTAATGATATAAGGTGCATTAGGACACCTATAGGGTTTACTTCTAAGTTTGTTTGATAACCAGAGATTGGGTAAGGGCTTGAAATTATCCTAAGGGGAAGGTGTTAGACACCCCTCAGGATCCACTAGTGTGGTTCCCGAGCAGACAGTTTTTGTGAATTTGTGCAATTTAGCAAACAAACAGGTATAGGCTCAAATAGTAAGGGATTTAAACACATAATAGTTTGAAAACAGTTAGAAGGAGGATTTCGAAAAGAAAGAGTTATAGTTCTACAAATACTTGAAAATATAAAAGAGGAAAAAAGGGGAGTCCTAGATTTATTTATAATATGGATCACACCAATGCGATACCCAGTATGACACTCCTCAGAATAGGGGATACACGTGGTATTAGCGCACCAGTCATCATATCCATAGCTACCCTTCCCACCCCGTGAAGGTATTAAAGATCGGATTGGTCTCGACCTCTATTGCATGTTGTTACCTGTCCCTTCCTATCAGTCCCAGAGGAATTTAAGACTACTATTCCTAAACGGGAGGGATATTAGGCTGACTTTAGGTTTCAAAAGGTGAAAAATCTAAGGCGACATACAAATTCACATAGTACTGCACATTAGGGGAAGCATGTAAACAAATAAAAGGCTCATGTATACCTCCTCAAGCAAAACACATAAATAGCATGACTTAAACATACATTTAGGGTCTGAATTTAAAAATACTAAAGGCTAGGGGAGTTCTAATCGTTGAACCAAACCAATTTATTACATAACTCAGATAAGAAATCCGAATCAGGCCTGCCTGCTGGTTGTAGTAATTACCAATTAACAAAGGAGGATTCCGTTTTATTGTTGTTATCACCTAAGGCTTGCCTAAGTGTTTGGGTGAGATCCTATAAACATGATATCTATTACTGATTCAGAATGTGTCAAAGTAGTAACCATTTTAAAACAAATGATTTGAGATCCTACAGGTATGCTTTCTAAACCATATTAACAGAAGGTGAGAGAGTTGTTTAAAAAACTAGTTGAGAACAGTATGAATTAGGCTAATTTTAAACTAGACTGGTTTCAGATCCTGTAGGCATGATATCTATTATTGCTGATTTAATTCCTATAGACATGATATCTAGTTGAACGTGTAATGAAGCAGTTAGAATTTACTCGCAATTCCTATAGGCATGATTTTTATAAAAGGGTACTAATTTTAAACTACTAGACATGATGCCAGATAATAACCAGTTAGATCCTAAGAATATGGTGTCTAAGTGTGGTAATGCAGAATCTAAGACAAGTCCTCTAGACAGGTTCTCTAAATGTAGAGTTAAGCATGCAGAATTTAAACGAGCCCTATAGACAAGTTCTCTAAATGCAGAGTTAAACATGCAGACTTTAGGTCTTATAGGAATATTCTCTAGATGTAGAACATGCAGAATTTTAGTGAAAACAGATCTTATAGGAATGAAATCTAAATTGCAGAGTTAAATATGCAGAATTTTAGATCATATAGGCATGATATCTACCCTTAAGCATGCACAATTACCCACCCCTTTTCACTAGCCAAACCCCAACGTTTATTACAAATTATTACAAACTGAATAACGAATTACATCAGAAAAGTGTAAAAAGAAAAAAAGTTACAACCAGAGGAAGCCTGATTCTTGACTTCTCTCTGAGTTATGGAATAAACCACCTCAAATGCCATTTGTTTCAAAGCCTTTCTCAGACTTGGGTGTGTCAAAGTTCCCTAAGGGTCTCAAGGGACCCCAGACAGTGCTTACACCCAAGTTTGCATAACCAGAATGCGTGCAGTGTGGAAGGGCCAGCCCTTATGTGTCCAAGTTCAGAGGGAGCTCATGGGTCCCAAGGCAAGGCTCACACAAGAGGGCAGAACCTAAGTCTAAGAGTATAGTGGAAGTGCAGAAGCAGAGAGTTGTTTAAACTGAGTTGAGAATATTAAGGGGTAAGGGTAATTTGAAAATAGTAGTAATAAGGTTAACACTACAGAATCAGCATTTTGATACAAAGGGGTCAGGGGTTTGGGAGTTCATTACAGGGAGCATATGACCCTAGGAGGGAGTCAGGTTTTGGACATGCACAACAATAGATGATGCTGGCATGCCCATAAACCAGCCAGAGAATACAACACATAGAGGGGATATGAACGATATGACCCTAGGGAGGGTCAGGTTCGGGTCATGCACAACAATGTCTAATGCTGACATGCCCTCAAACCAACCAAATAATACAAACACATAGGGGATATAGGGGTTTGGGATTCATAAGTCATAATAAGTGACTGACAGAATTCATACATAAGGAAAAACATTAATTCAGAAGGGAAAAGGGCAGATTACAACATGCTTAATAATGGAACTTGATTAAACACAAGCAGGAAACAGGCAAGAGTGCAAGAAATAGTAAAGAAACATGTTGTTGTTGATGCTGAAGATTAATTAGAACATACCAGTAAAGAAGCAAATGGCAAAAGAAAGTAAGCAAATTTCCCATGGCCTAGCCTTGGCTTTCACCTGGCTAGGTAAGGCAGCAACACAAGTAGCAACAGAGAAAAGAGAGTTTTGAGTGAAGTATGTGTTCTGAACTCAAGTGTTCCTATTTTTGAAAGAAGAGGGGTGCAAGGTATTTATAGTTTTGAAAACATGTAAGAAATAAGGTATTAAGTAAAGTTTCAATACAAATATAGAAATAACAATAGTCAGAATCAATTAATCAAGTGATTCCCCTTTAATCAAGAGATCACTTGTTTAACGGCGGTAACAGATTCAAAAATAAGGAAAGACGAATCAGTTTGTAGGCAGACTGATTATTGCCATAAAACGGGTAGTAAAAGCATTAAGTAAGCAATCAAGTCTAAGTAAAGAAATATGCTTATTTTGGGAAAGGATTCATTAAGGCAAAATATCGTAATAAAGGAAAAGAATCAATTAGCTTTAAATAGGCGAGTGAAATTAGAGTTCCTAAAAGAAAAGTTCTGAAATCAGTCACAAAATCGAGATCAATCAAGGAAGTAACATGCTTCTGCACTTTAGTATTTAAACAGAGTGAGTAGAGACACCAGACATATGAGGCCAAACCCATTGGTAAAAGAAACATCATACAGAAATAGGCATAAGGTTCAATAGTAAAGCAAACATTCGAAGCATAGTAATCAAGTAGGTCAAGTCACATTGAGTCAACAATGGAGAAAACAAAGTATCAGAAATATGCAAAGGTCTCACAGTAGCAGACGAGAAAACCTTTTGAAAAGTTAGGGTTTCAATCATAGTCGAGTTTTAAAGATAATAAAACCTAGAATCAGAAGTATCATATAAAGAAAAAGAGATTCTGAAGCAAGGAACTTCAAATTGAGTTAGGTATTTAAACGAAAAGTTTCAGACCCAAGAAATAGGTTTTTTTTCAACAATAGTCGAGCTTATAAGATGATAAACAAATAAATCGAATAAAAACATAACCAAACAAGCACTCATCTAACAAACAGCCAAAAGAAATTAGGGTTTTTTAAACATGCTAACTCAGATAGAAGAACAACATGAGCAAAACATAGCAAGATCAGAAATACGTTAAAATCAGAGAATAGATTTTGAAATAACTTAAAAGAAGAACCCTAATTAGAAAAGATAAAGAGTCGTTTTGAGAGCAAAGTTAAAGAAACTTCGAGAAAATGCTTAAAAGTTCAAGGTAAGCACAGATCTAAGGCAGAACTGAAAGAAATCGAAAAGATCTTAGAGATTAGGGTTTCAGAAAACCCAAAAAAGGTGAGAAAGGTCTTGAAATTTACCGATCTAACTAGGAAAGTCAATGATCTGACTCGAGCGGCCATTGTTGGCCGGAGAAAGGTTAAGGATGACCGGAGAAGAGCCATGAACTGAAATCGAATAAGGACTGGACCAGACTCCTTCAAGGTCTGGCCTTGAAACCATAAGAATAAATACATAAAAGCCATGGAAAGCTGGTATATGCCTCAAATGACCACGGAAGGCCATGGATTAGGTAGGTATTAGGGTGGGGTGAGAGGGGGGCGGCTAGGGTCCAGGTGGTGTTGCAGAGAGGGTTTGAGAAGAAGGGGATTCTAAGGCGATGGATTGTATCAAATGATAGGGTTTTGGGGGGTCGTTTAGGATTAATTAAGGTAAGGGTGAATACTGGCCGTTGATCTGAATGATCAACGGCTCAGATTAAAGCGGGTAGGTAGAGGTCTGGGTTTGGGTCGGTTAAATGGGTTAGGAGTAAGATATGAATAGGAATTGGGTCGGGGTAATTGGGTTTAAATTGGGGTAGAATTCAGGCTATAATTGAAATGCAATTGGGCTAGATTTTAAATAGCCAATTTTCCCCTTTCATTTTATAAAAAATAGTAAATTAATTTTTGAAAATAAATTAATTTTTGAATATAAATTAAAAGTACTAAAATGATTTATAACATAAAATTATCAATTTAAAAAATACTGGACCTCATTTTATGAATATAAACGCAATTAAATCCTAAAAGAGGCTAATATTGCAACTGTATGCAATTTAGCTTGAAAATACTAAATAAATTTGTAAAAATATGCAAAAATTACCTTAGCTATATTTTAGTATAAATATAAGAATCCAATAAATGAATCACCAAAATGATAATTTTTGGAAATTATTATTAGTTTTTTATGAATAAAATAGGGAAATAAATTGGTTTAAAAATCTTTAAAAATTAAGAAAAAATAATAAAATATTAGGACATACTTATATGCATACAGATGATATTTTGAAGGTATTTTGATTATTAGCAAATATATAAGAAAAAATTGAGTATCAACAGTGAGGCCATTGCGGTCCGCACAAAATGCTTCGCAGCCGCTATGAGCACATGATTTTTGCCTCACATGAACTACTCCTACAGAACTCTCAAAATTAGATTTTTCCTTTTAATTATTTTTTATTTAATAATTATTGTAGAATTTTTCTGTTTGTTTGCATTTTGTGTGCATGTTTAATTTTATTTAAATCATAAAAATACAAAAATACATTGCATTTGCATTTAGGATTTAATTATATATTTTTTAGATTAATTAGTAAATTAGTATGTTTTACAAAAAATGGAAAAAATCACAAAAAATAACTCTTTTTGCATTTTTAATTTTTGAGTTCGAATTTTGGTAGTTTTTTCTTTTTATTTGTTATTTAATTAATTGTGTTAATTATTTTAGTTAATTAATTTAATTTGGTTGGATAATTTGGGTTAGGAATTAAGTTAGGTTTTTATTTTTATTTTGTAAAAGAAAAGGAATTAAAATAATTTTTGAAAATAGAAAGAAAAAGGAAAAACAAAAGAGGGAAGTCTGATTTGGGCCAAATCCACTTAATTTCCCCAAGCTCATTTGTTTTAATACTTGAAACCCATTAAAACCGGCCCAATTTCCTCCCCAACCCGGTCTGCCTCACACAGAGACTAAACGACCCTGTTTTAATAGCCTTCGATCAGGACCGTTGATCTTATTTGATCGAACGGTCCGGAACTGGGGTCCATATTACTATTTAATTGTCCTAAAGCCCTACCCTCCCTCAAACTCATCTCTCTTCACTCTCCTATCTTCAGAGATCTGTCCCTATAAACCCTAGCGCCGCCCCATTTCCCCACCACCTCAGGTCGGCGGCGCCACCTCTAACTGGCCCCAAATCAACACCCTAAAAGCCTCACATCCTCCTCTTTCCGAACCCTCACTCCTTTTCCCTCGAATCTTGCTAGAACCTCTCGAATGTTAAATCTAAGTTCGAACTCTAAAAGTTCAAAATCAATTTCCATTGAACCCGGTGGCATGCATCGACTCAGGCCTTTGTTTTTCACGATTAGAAGGTTGATTCACTACAAAACTGATGTTGTTCGTTTTTTCTTGACAAAAAACAAGTGATTAGCATCAGTTTCGTGTAAGTCAGGATATCAAGTGTGATTTCAAGTTTAGGCGGTGAGTTCTCTCCATCTTTCTGTCCATTTTTGTTTTATTTTTACTTTTTATTCCTCTTCTTTTCTTCTCTTTTCCTTCGGTTAAGTTTTCACCTGAATTGAAACTCGACCAAGTTTTTGGGCCTAGATTGATTTGTGTTCGTTTGTTCCACGCGTTCCCTTTTCACATCTTTAAAGCTTTCTTTGATTCCTGGTCCGCTTAGTGTTATTAGTGGCACGTTTAAACCTCTGATTTTCCCCTTTGATTTTAGTCTCATTAGTTTATTTTAATTAGGTTTATTTTGTATTTAATAACCTAGTTTATTCTATGCCCATTTGTGTTCATTAATTAGTCAGTTGATTCAGATTTTAATTGTTGAAATCATTTCAGTGTTTGTGTTTTTCTGTTGCTTACAGAATGTAGTTGGATTAGCTTCTTGTTTGGGCTTTAGGTCGTTTTTGACCCATTTGCAAATAGAAAGGCAGCCCGTTCATTTTTGGTTTAAGCTGTTGGGTCAATTTGACCCATTTGGGTCCCTGAAGTAAAAAGCAGGGGTTCAAGGGGTATTCTAGGAATTCTAGGTGAGGGAATCTTTAATAACTGAATGGGAAGCTGCCTAGAAGGTGGGGGTTGGGACTATTTTGAAACTGACTTTTTAAGCTAAGGGTATTTGAGCAAAAATGGAAATATCAAAAGGTTTAAAGTGCAATAACAGAATTTATTCTGCTGCCCAAAAAGCTTGCCTATAAAGGCATCCTTTTCTTCAAGCTCAAGGCAGAAAGGAGAGAGAAGAAAAATCTTGAAAAAACTGAAACAACTAAGTCTTGAGAATTCTAAAATAATACTAAATTTTCCTGCAATTCTTAGTTGAAAACTGCTCAAAATTATGTTTGGTTTTTGGTTTTCTGATCCTCATTGTTTAGTTTAAAACAACTGAAAATATCAAAGTCTTGCATCTGAGTAAAATGGATCGAATTTGGGTTTAAGAGTTTGGGTTTGAATCATTTGGATTCTGGTTTCTGAAGTCTGGATTTTGGTTTGTCGTGTATCACTGTTCCATTGCTTGCTTTGAACTGGTTTTGTTTTTTTGGTTTCCTATTGCTGTCATTGTTGTTTGCTGCTCTCTCACACTCTTGGATTTTCTTTGGCATTTTCCAGGTATATTTTGGAACCATGGACTTCACTTAATTGTAATATGAAGTTGGGACTTGGAAATATGAAAAGCTGATGTTATTTGTTGTTTAACCTTATTTCTTCTCCCTTCAATCTCATGTATAGCTGTAATATTTAGCCCTAGAAATGTTTTGATTAAGTACATTGATCATGAAAAGATGTCATAGCACGAGACTGAAGCTTTAAACATTTAGATTCTTCTATTTACATTATTAGTTTTGTTTGAAAGTGGCTATAAGTGAAAGAAATGTTCAGGGTTGTATTTGCAATAACATCTTGGCCACTATTGAATTATTTGTTGTTGTTTGACTATTATGTGGTTAGGCTGATGTGTTAAAATCATGGTTGTTTAATGTCAATCCTACAGGTTCTGTTAATATGAGATTTAGTTGAGGTTTAAATTCCCATGTCATTACTTCAACTTAGCTTGGGGGCTTTGAAAGCTAAAGTTGCATATTGTATAGTTCTCAAAATTGGACTTTCAATTGTTTTAAAAATCATGTCATTGCTAAAATCTTATATAATTGTCCATTGAGTAATTAGAGGTTGATTTAAAAGCTGATTGTATATACACTAGTTCCACTGATAGCCATTTGGATTTACGTTGATCCCCTGCGACTTCAGTCATTGCTTGTGCGCAATAGGGACTCGATGTTGAGTCCTGCACTCGTTAACTTCAGGGTACCGAAAATGGGGCTCACTCTTGGGCCCAAACCTGAAGGCGCCTGCGAATGGGACTTGGACCCATTTCGCCTTTGTTGAACCCTGTCTTCCCGCTAATTGTTTGTGTTGGCCCAAAACCCCTTGTTTAAATAATTAACCTTTCTTTTATGCAAGCCTTTTAGCTAGTTTTGAGTAAAACCCCGAATTCATTTAGCGTTTAATTAATTAGGTCTTCAATTAATTGAGGTGAGCCATATTATATAATGCAAATAGTCTATGTCCCCTCAAAAACTAAGTTTAGAAATACTTTGATAGAATAATTTGAGGTGCGCCGTGCCAAATAAAAGCCTAAAATGCATGGCCCTCATTTAATTAATTTTAACACTTTAGAAATCGAGGTGTGCCATTTAGTCGAATTTTCCTTGGCCCTCACAAATTTGAAAGTGCGTAGTTGCTTTAGGCGCGTAATTTAAATTAATTTCCTTAAACTCGGATGTGCATTTCATGTGACCCAAATCCAAATCTCAACAACGTTAAATAAAATGTGTCGTGAACCGCAGGTGAATTTCATGTGGTGTGGTTCAAGACGTGTATTAGATAACGTTGAATTTTCCTAAAATTAATTAAAAGCGGTTAATAAGTTTAAAGTGTACCATAGGCTAAAACATGTATTAAAATCATATAATAGGCCAATTGTAATAGTTTAAGCGACCGTGCTAGAACCACGGAATCCTGGGGTGCCTAACACCTTCCCTCGGGTTAACAAAATTCTTTATTCGGAATTTCTGGTTCGCAGACTTCAAAAGGAAAGTCGAATTTTCCTTGATTTGGGATTTTAAAATAAACCGGTGACTTGGGACACCAGAAAGCAAACCATCCCAAGTGGCGACTCTGAATAAAATAAATAAATAAAATAATCTCATTTCGAATAATGTCACTTAAAATGGGAAAACTCCCTTGTACTACCTTCGGGTGTGTAAGAAGGAGGTGTGACAGCTCTGGCGACTCCGCTGGGGATCGAACCCAGAACTCCGGTTCAGGGTTTAAGAATTCGAGCTTAGAATAGCTGTTGTAGTCGGCTTTGTCTATTATCTAAATTTTGTACATGTTTGAGCCTAATGTTTTTACCGCTTTGATATTTTATGAATTGTATATAAACTGCTATGAAACCCTTCCTCTTTGTGAGTCTTCTAAATCATGGATAAGGGTGCACTTCGTGTGACTTCTCTTCTGTCTAGAGTCTTATCCCATTTTAGAACAAGGTTCGGACAAGTTGCAAAGCCGGTGAAGCTTCTGTATTCCCGGTACGCTGCCCCCCTCGGCTCGAGTTGTCCGCTCGGGTAAGCGAGGTCTAGAACAATACACCCAGGTTTTAAACCTAGTATAACAAAACTTCATGCCGGATCCCTAGTAGGAACATTTGTTTGCATCACGAACATTTGACTTTGGAGACTCAACACAGGGGTTGGGTCTGTCTAGGATAGGTGCACCCGAAATGAAAAGACCATCCTGATGCATCTTACTTGCCACTTATGCATTTATTTGCTTCGGATTTGCTGTTGACCGGCTTATGGATAATAGGAGAAAAGTTGGAAAAAGGAAAAGTCAATGTGAGGGCTAAAAGAGATAATTGTTTGTCTGCCGAAATTCTGAAAAGAAAAAGAAGAGAATTTTGTTTTTGAAAATAGTTGGCTTTGTTTCATTTTTTCAAATCTGCTTGAACTACGCCAGTATGATTCTCACCGGATGTGGGATACGTAGGCAACCCTCATCGGGTCCAACTTCTCCTTTTGCAAAAATAGCCCAAAAAGAACAAAAATATTATTGTTTTTACTGTGAATAAGTAAGGTGATGTTATTCTTGTCTAAAATAGTCGAATGTCCCCAAAAGAGCGCCAGAAGGGAAAGAACAGCTGCATGTGGTCTCTTTTTCAATTTTTTGACCGGTTGTCGAGTACAATTTTAAAATCTTCTTCCCCGAAGTGCTGAAAGGCCGTATTTGCTAAGCCGGATGTTTGTTTTTGGAATGAAAACTTTTGGGGAAAAAATGAAGTGTGTTAATCTTTTCTTGAGTCAAAATGAGTTATTAAATCACCCTATTAAATGTGCAGGATGAGCACAAACGAAAATGAACCCTTCGCAGCTCTTGAGGAAATTCCTTTACAACTTCATATGTGGTGGAATGATTTAGGAAAAGGTAGTAGAGGAACTGTGATTAAAGTATTGGGTGGTCTTGTCGGACAGTTGAACATCAAGCCAAGATTGGACATAATTGAAGCCTTGATACCCTTTTGGGATCCGACTTGAAATGTGTTCCGCTTTTCTGATTTTGAGCTCACACCCACACTAGAAGAAATTGCGGGTTACGCCGGCCTCAATGGAAATATTTGAAGTCGGTATCCGGTGTCACCAAGGCCGGTATCTCCCCACCAGTTTCTGGATATGTTGAGTGTTAGCCGGGATATCCAGGATAAGAATTTATCTGAAGGGTCATGCACTTTCCAGTTCTTGTACCAATGTTATGGTAACCCTCAAGGCTTTGAAGCACCGAATACTGGTTTGACTCATGCTGGAAATAAAGATAAATGGGAGGCAAGGCGAGGCTTGGTCTTTATAGTAGCCTTCTTGGGAGTTATAATCTGTCCGCGAAAAGACCGCAACATAAAACTGGGCCAAGTGGGAATGGCTGATGTCGCAATCTAGAAAGCTAATGGAACTCTGGATCCCTTGATTTTGTCTGAAATTTACCGAGCTTTGACCATCTGTCGAGAAGGCGGAAAGTTCTTCCAAGGTTGCAACTTATTACTACAATTGTGGATACAGGAACATCTCTGCCACCGGGCCGGGTATATGAATTATGGCATGACCGGTTTGAACTGCATCGAAGAATTTGAAAGCCGAGTGGTGGGTGTTGGATTTCCCGAGGGTATCGAGGCTTGGTTGGAACGTTTGAGCTCTTTGACTTCTGATAAAATTGAATGGGTGTTCGGATGGCTCCCTATCACCGAAGTTGTGTACATGTCAGCCGAAGTATGTTATCTTCTCATGATGGGCATCCGGAGCATCCAGCCATATGCTCCTCATAGGGTTTTGCGTCAATTGGGCAGATTTCAAACTGTCCCCTATGATGAAGATTTGAGTGGACATGTCGTTGAATTGGGCCTAAAGGCCGTATTTTCGGAAGGAAGAGTTCGACAAGTGTGGAATGAATGTAGATTTCTTGAACCTAAGACTATAGTGTGGGATCTAGCTAGAGGCAAAGTAGACCCCAAGTACATTATTTGGTTTGGTAAAATGTTCCATATTCCTGAGAGACCTGCTAAGAGAGCTCATGTTCAACAATTCACCAACGACTCGCAAGAGCAGTGGGCTGGTTGGTAAAAGAAGAAAGCTTCAGGGCCAAAATAAGTAAACTAGAGGGACAAATCAGGGACCTCAAATTTGGCAACAGTATATAGGCTGCCACAGATGAAGGGGAAAAGAAAAAACTAACTCAAGAAAATGAATCCCTCAAAGCTCAAATCCAGAAAATGAGAATAGCTGCTAGAAACCCGAAAAGAAGCCGAGCGGACGAAAGGCTTATAAACAGTCTGAGAAAGAAAGCACTTGAGTGTCAAGATGACCTAGAAAAGTCTGAGCCAGTCTAGCAAAAGTCCGGGCCCAATTGGCAAAGAACGCAGAAGGGCAGGCACAGTTTGTGCATCAAATGAAAAGAAAATATGAAGGGACAATCACCAATCTGAAGAGAAAGTTAACTACCCTTGAGAATGAGGCAGCCGAGCAGGTCAAGGACTTTAAAGCTGATAGGGAACATTGCTATGCTTTGATGGCTCAGATGGAGGAAGAAATGTAACAATTGCAAAATCAAAACCATCACGACACTCAGGTATTAGAAGCCAGGAAACAGCAGGTCAGGCGTCTGCTTCAGGAAAAGGGTAGAATCCTAGAGAGGGTTAGAGCCATTGCCGACTACCTTGTCATGAAATGCCAAGCATGTGAGGGCATGACTCGAACCACTTTCTTCGCTGCAGTGATGACATTCGTCCGCCAGATAATGAGTGATTTGGAGCGACTTTAAGGGGATCTCGCATATAGGCCCATGGCGAGACCGAATGATGTCCCACGGGCCCCAGGAGTCGAAGTCTTAATGTATTCCTGATTTTTCACTTATCGAGTCTGTATTTTGGTTTATTTTGAGTCTGTTCGCAGGTTTTCCAAGAAAATGAGCAGTTTGAAGTCTTTTGTATAGAAAGTTTAGGAGTTTTTATTAATGAAAATCGAAAATTCCCCTAAAAAAATTTGTTTCTTTTTTTTTCGCACTTATTTTCTTGAACTACGTAATGATCTGATTCACGCGGCGTCGTGATACGTAGGCAATCCTCATTAGATCCGATCATGATTTTGTAAATAATTCCAATAAGAGAGGGATGTGAAAAGAAAGACCCAGAAGAAAAACCCAAAAAAGAAGAAAAGAGAGCCAAAGGAAAATCAAAGGAAAAATGAGAAAAGAGAGCGAGAAAAAAAAAAGAAAAAAAAGTGGAAGATTGGGAAGTGGAAAAAAGAGAAAATCGGGGAAAATAAATAAAGCCGGGATGAAACATGTAATCTTTGCAAAACACGTAGAAACACATTTGACTGTATAGGTGCATCACACCCCAATGTGCGATTACCTATGTGTTATTTGCTTCAAACTGACCGGTTTGTTGTCTACTGTTAAGCTCAGGTTTTATAGAAAGGTGGTTGGTTTTGTGGTAGTCTGGCTTTGCATCCATACTTCACGAGGTCGAAGGGAAGCATTGAAATGTCTTCAGAAATGACTCTGCCAATAGTTCCTATTGAGGATGAGAGTCCGATCTCGGGCATCCCAACTTCAGAATCGGCAGCTGCCGAAGAAAATAGGTTACTGCGTCTCCGCATGATGGAAATATGGGATGCTTGGGCAAACGGAAGAGAACCACCAAGTGCAATCCCTGGATTTCCCGAGCTTTTTCCCAGGGCAAGTGGGACCTCCAACATCCCCATAAACTATCCAAATACCCCACTAGGATACCCTACTATTTCCGCCAACTTTGTGGGAACACCTTCTGAGGCTCGCCCCCAGGTGTTATCTTCAGGTGCAGCTTCGAATATCTTCACAGCTCCGCCTTGCTCGGCTTCGGCACAGCCTACACTGCCCAGGCCTAACTTTGACCCATTATCCTTCACCTTCCAAACACCATCTTTCCCACTAGAACCTACACAGTTTCCTACCTATACTTACTCTCAACCACCCCGGTATGAGTTCACCGCAGGTCAAGAGAAAGCCACCAAAACCCCTGAGCAAGAGGATATGGCGAGAAAGATGAGAAGCATGGAGCAGAGTCTCAAAAACATACAGGGTTTGAGTGGACAAAAAAGTATATCCTATGCCAACTTATGTATGTTCCCTCACGTGCATCTACCATTGGGATTTAAAACCCCGAAGTTTAAGAAATATGACGGGCACAAAGATCTCATTGCCCACCTCAAAAGGTATTGCAACCAGTTGCGAGGAGCGGGCAGAAAAAAGGAGCTCCTCATGGCTTACTTTGGAGAGAGTTTGGCCGGAATTGTGTCTGAATGGTATATGGATCAAGATATATCCCGTTGGCATATCTGGGATGACCTTGCTTGTGACTTCGTCAGGTAGTTTCAATACAACATTGATATTGCCCCTAATAGGAACTCATTGACAAATCTAAAGAAGAAATCCTCGGAAAGCTTCCGAGAGTACGCTGTCAAATGGCGTGAGAAAGCCTCCAGGGTAAAGCCTCCAATGGATGAGATTGAAATGGTCACGGTCTTCCTCCAAGCCCAAGAGGCTGATTATTTTCAAAACATGATGTCCGCAATGGGTAAGCCGTTCGCCGAAGACATCAAAATTGGCAAAATGGTTCAAAACGGGTTGAAAACAGGGCGAATCTTGAGCCAATCCGCCATCAGATCTATCTCCCAAGCCATTCAGGGTGGGTTTGGAGGAGTAGCGAAGGGCAAGAAAAAGGAAGAAACATCCATGGCAGCGTCGGGTTCAAGAAAACACCGTACTCCTAGATCCCTTTTCTTAGAAAGAACCCCGCAGCACTATTACCCCCACCAAGACGTAGCCTATGCTCCTCAGCCATACACGGTTATGAATGCTCAACCTTATGTCTGGCCACAACAACAAGCCAATCGGAACCAAGCTCCATTTTCTAGAAACCAGCCTCCTTACCAAAACCACTACAACCCCCGACCTCCACAAAACAATTTTCACCCTCGTGAACTGCCCAAGAGGCCAAAGTTTACGCCAATTGGCAAACCCTACTCCAGCATGTTACCAAAGCTTGTTCAAATGGGTCTGCTACAGACTATTCCTCAAACCAGGCAAAACCCAGCATCACCCGCTTACAGAGTCGGTACCCAATGCACCTATCACTTAGGGGCAGAAGGGCACGACATGGATGATTGCCGGAATCTGAAGAGAGCTGTAGAGAACTTGATAGAACAAAGGAAGATAGTGCTAATGGATGAAGATATTCCCAATGTGACTAACAACCCACTGCCGACCCACAACAACGAGCTGGTATTCTGAATGATTTGTGAGGACAAGGAATTTGACCCAGCGTTGAAGGCCATAATTGCCATCGTTGATGTATAAAATAAACCAAAGGCTTCCCCGAAGCAAGACAAAGGGGAGAAAGAGAACAAAACCACCCCTCCAAAGTCAGAGAAGAAAGTTGAAATTGAAACTGGGGCAACGCCTCCCAAAGATGTTGTCCTCTATATCCCTCGAGGCCGCAAAGAAAGGCAGATGACTTTGAGTCCTCCTAGGAGATTTGAGCTGAATAAGACAACCCAAATGTATGTGCCCAAGGGAGATTATGTGATGCGGGGGCCAATTAATCCACCAAGGCTGAGTGAGCCTATGGTTATTGGCCGCGCACCACAAAAACCCATAACGGATCCTACCGCTGTGCCCTGGAACTACAACAAATTAGTGGTGACTTACAAAGGCAATGAAATCTCGGGAGAAGTTCAAGAAAATAACCCAGCTGAAAAGTATTTCAAATTAGAAGAGGTGAACAATGCCACTAGAAAGCGCTTCCCATCTAAGAAGCTCGTGAGTACCGAAGAAGCGGAGGCCTTTTTTCAAAAGATGAAAATGGCGGATTATGAGGTGATCGACCAGCTTCGAAAATCTCCTGCACAAGTGTCCTTGTTATCTCTGTTGATGAACTCCACCGAACATCAAAAGGTATTGATCAAGACCCTTAACGAAGCATATGTGCCTGTTGAGACTTCTGTAGAGCAGTTGGAGAGAATGGACGAAATATTTTTTGCAATCAACCAGATCTCCTTCAGCAAAAATGACTTGCCCCCAAAAGGGGCCGCACATAACAAAGCCTTGTACCTGACAGTCAAGTGCGAAGGGTACTACGTGAAAAGGGTTATGTTGGATGGAGGCTCTAGGGTAGACATTTGCGCACTCTCAACTCTGTAGCGTATGGAAATCGGTACCGAAAGAATTCGACCCAACAAGTCTGTGTACGTGTCTTCGATGGTATCAAAAGGGACACAATTGGAGAGATTGATCTGATTCTGACCATCGGCCCAGTAGACTTTGAAGTAACCTTCCAGGTTCTAGACATGGACACATCCTACAAATTTCTTTTGGGAGGCCGTGGATCCATACAGCGGGGGCTGTACCCTCTAATCTTCACCAGATGGTGAAGTTCGAGCACGAGGATCAAGAGATTGTGGTCCACGGGGAAGATGAGAAATCAATTTATCGGGACCCATCAGTCCCGTGTCTTGAAGCAAGAGAGGGGAGTGAGCACATAGTCTATCGGGCCTTTGAAATCGTGGTCGCTGATCAGTGCGAAGAAGGAAAATCTTGCCCTCAACCTTTCCTTTCTAATGCATCAATCATGGTGGCCAAATAAATGATCAGGCACAGCTACAAACCTGGGAAAGGGCTTGGGAAATCGTTGCAAGGAATAGCTGAACCTATCACCCTGACCGCAAGTGAAAGGTTCTTTGGGGTAGGCTTCCGACCTATTCCAGCTGATGTAAGATGGGCAGATGATAGAAAGAATGATGGTTGAGTCTTGCCTCAGCCGGTTCCGCATCTGTACAGAACATTTGTCAAACCGAAATACAATGAGGAAGAGGAAGATAAGTCCTTTACGACCGAAGAAGTCGAAGAAATCTATGGGGCCATGAGGAAAATACTTTATGAAGCCCACATGGTTCAACCAGGGGAAGGCTCAAGCACCGCTGAGGTGCTGTATATGGGACCTAATGCCAAACTGCAGAATTGGAAGGCTACGCCATTCCCAATCAGGCAGGAGTCCCGGTAGACCAGTCCTGTCACTTTTTCTGCATCACGAGTTATTCCAGGGTATAACTCCGATGTTTTCTTTAGTTTCTTGTCTTTTAATTTCCAATGTAAACCCTGTTATCTTCAAATTCAATGAAATGAAATCAATATTTCATCGTGCATCTTCCTCTATTCCTTCTGATCTTCATTATTTTCTCTTTTATTTATTCATTAAGTTCTAATAATGCGGCTTTAAATAACATGACATGCTTATGGACTTCATGCCCAGATTCAAACACGTTGTCTAACTGTGAGATAATGAACCAAGAGCCAGAATACGATGAAGAGGACGCTTTTAGGAAAATAAATCGAGAATTGGAATAATTTGAGAATAAACCTAAGCTGAACTTGAATGATACTGAGCTGGTTAATTTGGGTAGTTCTGAAGAAGTCAGGGAAACCAAGATAAGCATTCACACAGATGAGAAAACCCGGGACGCATTAATCCAACTTTTGTTTGAGTTCAAAGATGTGTTCGCTTGGTCATATGATGACATGCCAGGGCTAAGTGTTGATTTGGTGGTTCATAAGTTGCCAACTTACCCCGATTGCCCCCCTTTCCAGCAAAAGCAAAGAAAGTTTAAAACTGATATCAGTGATAAGATCAAAGAAGAGGTCACGAAACAGTTGAAATTAGGGGTAATCCGGGTAGTTCAATACACTACATGGTTAGCCAATGTGGTCCCAGTACCGAAGAAAGACGGAAAAACCCGGGTGTGTGTGGATTACAGAGATTTAAACAAGGCAAGTCCCAAAGATAACTTCCCTTTGCCGAACGTCCACATCCTTGTTGATAATTGCGCCAAACATGAGATACAGTCCTTCGTGGATTGTTACGTAGGATATCACCAAGTGTTAATGGATGAAGAAGATGTAGAAAAGACAGCTTTTACCACACCTTGGGGTATATACTGTTACAGAGTTATGCCATTTGGTCGGAACAACACCGGGGCAACCTATATGAGGGCCATGACTGCCATTTTTCATGATATGATGCACCAAGAGATAGAGGTGTATGTGGACGATGTAATCATCAAATCCAAAACCCATGACAACCACGTTTGGGACTTGAGAAAATTCTTTGAGCGGTTGTGCAAATATGATTTGAAGCTGAACCCAGCCAAATGTGCATTTGGGGTACCATCCGACAAACTCTTGGGATTCATAGTCAGTCGGAGGGGCATTGAGTTGGACCCAACAAAGATAAAGTCTATTCGAGATTTGCCTCCTCCAAGAACCAAGAAAGATGTTATGAGTTTGTTGGGAAGATTGAACTACATCAGCCGATTCATTGCTCAGTTGACATCCATGTGTGAACCCATACTCAAATTGCTGAAGAAAGATGCGGCAATCAAATGGACAAATGAGTGCCAAGAAGCTTTTGATAAAATCAAAGAATATCTATCGAATCCACCAGTATTGGTCCCACATGAGCCAGGGAGGCCTCTGTTCCTGTATCTGACAGTCTTGGAAAATTCTTTCGATTGTGTCCTCGGGCAACATGATGTGACTGGAAAGAGAGAGCAGACCATTTACTATTTAAGCAAGAAGTTTACCAGTTATAAAGCCAAGTACACTTTACTAGAAAGAACTTGCTGCGCTTTAACTTGGGTCGCTCAGAAGCTGAGGCATTATTTGCAAGCCTACACCATTTACCTCATAACCAGGTTGGATCCTTTAAAATACATATTCCAGAAGCCAATGTCCACTGGGAGGTTAGCAAAGTGGCATATCCTGCTCGCGGAATTTGACATAGTCTATGTCACTCGCACTGCAATGAAAGCCCAGGCGTTAGCAGATCATTTGGCTGAAAATCTGGTCGATAATGAATACCAACCTTTGAACACTTACTTCCCAGATGAAGAGGTAAATTCAGTTGAGGCAATATCTGAAGACACCAATGCTTGGAAAATGTTCTTTGATGGAGCAGTAAACGCAAATGGTGTTGGAATTGGGGCAATCTTGATCTCACCCACTGGTCAGCATTATCCGGCCACAGCTAGGCTTCGGTTTTTCTACACAAACAACATCACCGAGTATGAATCCTGTATTATGGGTACGAACATGGCAATCGACCAAGATGTCGAAGAGTTGGTAATCATGGGAGACTCGGATCTGATTATCCGACAAGCTCAAGGAGAATAGGAAACCCGAGATGTCAAGCTTATTCCTTATAGGCAATATGTGGAAGATCTTGGCAAGCGATTCAAGTCAATAGAGTTCAGGTACATCCCTCGTTTCCATAACGAACTGGCTGATGCGCTTGCTACTTTGGCCTCGATGCTGCCATACCCAGACAATACCCACATTGATCCCTTGGAAATCCAAATCAAGGAAAGGCATGACTACTGTAATACAGTTGAGGAAAAACCAAATATTCAGCTATGGTATCATGACATCAAAAGATTCTTAAAAATCAAAGAATACCCCGAGCAAGCCAGTGGAGACCAAAAGAGAACCATTAGACGTCATGCAAGTGATTTCTTTTTGAGTGGTGATGTCTTGTGCAAAAGGACCCCCGGACCTCAACTTGTTAAGATGTTTTGACGCCGAAAAGCTGGAAGAATCATGTACGAAGTGCACAGAGGAGTGTGTAGACCCCACATGAACGGGTATGCTTTGGCAAATAAAATCCTTCGAGCGGGTTATTACTGGATGACCATGGAAAAAGACTGCTTCAGTTTTGTTCGGAAATGTCATCAGTGTCAGGTGCACGGTGATTTGATTCATGCACCTCCCACAGAACTACATCCCATGTCAGCGCCTTGGCCATTTGTTGCTTGGGGCATGGACGTCATTGGGCCAATCGAGCCAAAAGCCTCAAATGGGCACAGATTCATATTGGTCGCCATCGACTATTTCACGAAATGGGTTGAAGCAATCACTCTCAAATCTGTCACCAAGAAATCTGTGGTAGATTTCGTGCACTCCAATCTTATCTGTCGTTTTGGCATTCCTACAACTATTATCACAGACAATACTGCAAACTTGAATAGTCATTTGATGGGGGAGATATGCGAACAATTCAAGATAACGCATCAAAACTCTACGCCTTATCGGCCTAAAGCCAATGGTGCCGTCGAAGCAGCAAACAAGAACATAAAAAAGATTTTGAGAAAGATGACTCAAAGTTCCAGGCAGTGGCATGAAAAGTTGCCTTTTGCATTGTTGGGGTATCGCACTACTGTGCACACGTCGGTCGGAGCAACCCCGTACCTTTTGGTTTATGGCACTGAAGCCGTAATACCTGCGGAAGTTGAAATCCCTTCTCTTCGGATCATTGTTGAAGTTGAAATTGAAGATAGTGAGTGGGTCAAAGCCCATCTGGAATAGTTAACCCTGATAGATGAAAAGAGAATAGCCGCAGTCTGCCACGGGCAGTTGTACCAACGAAGAATGGACCGTGCCTACAACAAGAAAGTACGGCCCAGAAATTTTGAAGTGGGACAACTTGTTTTAAGGCGTATTCTTCCTGTAGACGCGTGATTTTTGACCCTCCCCGAGAATTTTCACATTTTTAGCGTGAATATTTGAAATTGGGTCTAATATAGCTATTTTAACTATTTTACTTTATTTCGTCGCAAAAGAAAAATTACAAAAAATATATATATGAATTTTAGTTTATGTATTTCTCATAAACTTGAAAAAATACAAAAAAACTGTACTTTATATAATTTCGAAAAATACCAAAAAATATAGTTCTATTAATGTTTTGTAGTCATTTTAATTTTGGAAAAATACAAAAAAAGATTACTTCATATTTTATCTTTATATAAAAAACAAAAATTACAAAAATAGTTTTAAAAAAATATTAAAAAAGATATAGTTTTGTTTTAAATATTAGTCTTTTGGTAGTTATTTTGCTTACATAGGATTAGTTGAGCAATGTCATGTTCTTAATCTCGGGTCCGGGCAAAAGAATAATATTCGGGTTCAAACTACCCGTTTTTTAGGCCTAATTTTCGGGCCTAGCCCATAATAATCCGAGTCCACCACACATGGGGGACACGCGTGGGGAACACGGATGGAACACCACACACGGGGAACCCCACCACGCATGGGGAACACATGTCTTGGACCCCTACACGTGTGGGGTCCATTTTCGTGGCGAAGGTTACAAAATGCACGGGGAAAACAGAAGTGAAGGGGACAGGGGGACAGATTTTTTTGAAAAAATAGGAGCACTGTTCATCTTCTTCCTTCTAAAAAGGAACGAAAGCCCTAGAAAAAACCTAACAGAAACCAGTCGCAACCCCCCCAACGCCTGAACCACCACCAAACGACCCTTCCAGCAGCCATCCACGCACCAGTCCGGCACCTACTCGTCGTCACTGCCCGTCGACCAAACGTCCAAACGCCATAATCAGCCCAACTCCCTCGTTGTCTCACACAGTCAAACCACCAGCTCCTGCTCGTCGTCACTGCCCGTCAACCACCCTACCCCCCAGCCAGCAAACTCCAGCTCCACCAAAAAACCCATCATTGCAGCCTCACCATCTTGCCCAAACGACCCCTCATTCCACGACAAGCAGCAGCAACTGCTGCTGCGTTGTCCAACTCTCCTTCACGTCCGGCGACCATAGCCCAAAACCTCTCCGTCACCTTCCCGTCGTAACCCAAAAACCAGTCGCGACCCACTCTCTCACGTCCAAACGCCATAACTGACGCCAAGCTACCAGCCTCCCCATCACCTTCTTCGTCGTCCAACCCCACGCACAGCCCGAACAACCACCGGCAGTCCACCATTGCTGCTTCACTCTTCTCCAGTCGCGTCATCACCCTTCCAAACTTCCCCATCGCCTTCTTCCTCCGTGAAACCACCATTACTGCCTTATCGCCCACCAAACCTCCAACTCAACCTCATGCCACAACCAGCCTCCCCGTCGTTTCCTCGTGCCCAGCAGTGAATCAAACGACCACTAAACTCCGGCTTTGCCAAATGACCCTCAATCGGCACTCCGTCGAACCCAGCCCTTAAAAGTAACGAGCGTCAAAATGACCATCTGGAAAAACCAGTAGCAGCCATGACTCGTTTTCAGTCCGTTCGTGTTCGAGTTTCTGGCGCGAGCTATTCCGTCTGAGCTTTGATGACTGTTTCCATGGGCTCCCGTTTGAGGTTATCCGTTGAGGTCGATGTTGAGGGCTGGTCCATGGCTCTATCCATTTCTGTTTGTTCAGGTTAGTAAACCTCAATGTATTAGATAAGGAAACGTTACGTTGAATGTTCAAAGATGCAATATAGAAATCGGTATGGTAATTTTCCGCTTATGTTTCACCGTATGCATTTTGGTTCATTTTTTGCGTTATGTTATTCTTGTTTATTTGATGTCATTTGATTAAGTTGTATTAGGTGTTCTATGACACAGTTGACGTTAATTTGTTCGTCCCTTCATTTTCTTAGTTCATTTGGACAAAATTAGTATTAGTACCTGTTGTTACTACGCCCGAAACACTCATTCGCTTAACTTCTTTTATTAAACTTTTGACAAGTTATGAGATTTTAGTTGTAAGTGGCTGTAAGGTTTGGTATTGTTAAAGGTATTAAAAAATTGCAAATTCCTTTAAAAAATAAGAATGAGACGAGTCTCACCAAATAAAAATACAATTTGCGGGGCCCTCAATAATTGGTCATAATAAATACTTAGATTCCGGGATGGGCCGTTTCGCAAATTTCACGGCCCTACCCAAAATAATGATACGCTAGTCGCTTTAGGCGCGTATTTAATAATTTTATCTCCTTAAACTCGGGTGCACATTTGTGTGACCCAAATCCAAAGCTCAACGGAATCGAAATGTGTCTCTAATCGCGGGTACATTGATTGTGGCGTGGTCTGAGATGCATTTCCATGACGTTGCAAATTCTTTTTTTTTAATAATGAATGAGACGAGCCTCGATAAACAAAAAATGCACAAGCTGTGGGGCCCTCTAAATGTATATATTAAAATACTTAGAATTTGAGGATAGGCCGTTTAGCGAATTTTACGGCCTTCCCCAAAATAACAATACGCTAGTTGCTTTAGGCGCGCCTTTAATAATTTATTTTCCTTAACTCGGGTGCACATTTATGTGACCCAAATCCAAATCTCAACCGAGTTGAGATATGTCGACAACCACGGGCGCATTGATGTAACGTGGTTCGAGATATGTTTCCACGACGTTGCAATTCTCGTAAAATAATAACAATAATTAAGAAAGCGGTAAAAAGATAAAATTTTGCACATAAGTTCATATTTGTATAAAATCAGATAATATAAGCCGAATATAACAGTTGAGCGACCGTGCTAGAACCACGGAACTCGGGAATGCCTAACACCTTCTCCCGGGTTAACAGAATTCCTTATCCGGATTTCTGGTACGCAGACTGTAATATGGAGTCATTCTTTTCCTCAATTCGGGATTAAAATTGGTGACTTGGGACACCATAAATCTCCCAAGTGGCGACTCTGAAATAAATTAACAAATCCCGTTTCAATTGTCCTTTAATTGGAAAAAACTCCCTACGCCCCCACGGGGCGGAAAAATGAGGTGTGACAGCTCTGGCGACTCTGCTGGGGACTAGTAACCCAGAACCACTGGTTCAGGGTTAGAAATTCGAGCTTAGATAAATTGTTATATTTGGCTTTATCTGATTTTTACATGTTTTGAGCCTAATGTGCTAAATGTTGCTTTTACTGCTTTGATATTATCTGAACTGTATATAAATTGTGCCGAAACCTTTCTCTTCTTACCTCTGGGGATGTGCTTACTGGTTGAGACTCCCTATTTTGTTAGTGTCATACCCTAAATAAAAGTGGCTTGGAAAGTTTCTAAGCCGGCTGGCCTTTTGGTTCCCGAAAAGGAGCTCCTTCCTCAGCTCGAGTTGTCCGCTCGGGTACACTGTCTAGAACACCGACCCAGGTTTTGAACATAGAATAACATGACTTCATGCCGGATCCCTAGTAGGAACGCTTATTTGCATCACGTTGCATTTGACTTAGGGGACTCAACACAGGGGTTGAGTCCGTCTAGGACTAGCAACCTGATATGAAAGGACCATCCTAATACATCCTATTTGTTTTCCGTGCATTTATTTGTCTCGCGCTCGCATGCTGACCGGTGTTTGAATATTATGAATATTGTGAAATTAAAAAAAAAAGGAAATAGCGGTTAGGGAGATAATTGTTTATTTTTGAAAAACCCAATGCAAAAATACTGTCAAAACTCTGCCGAAATTTTGAGAAAATGGAAAAAAAAACAATGTCTTATTAGTTTGTTTTATTAAAAGCAAAGGGAAAATCGAAGAAAAAAAAGTCGTTGTTCTATCTTGTTTTTCAAAAAAAAATATAGAAAAAAAATAGTTTGTCTTTCCATGAAAATGAAAATAAAAAAAAAGTCTTGTTTTTAAAATGATTTTTTATTTATTTATTTGTTTATAAAAATGCCAAAAATAAAAAAAATAAAAAAAGAGCCGGGCGTTGAAGTGATTTTCATTATTTGTTGCAAATATATATATATATATATATAAATCCAAAAAGTTTTCTTTATTTCCAACAAATATATATATATCTTTATTTGTTGCAAAAATATTTGTCTTGCCAAAAGTCTAGAATTTTTTTTTTAGACCCCCAATTTTCAATACAAAAAATCCAAAAATATTTTCTATTATTGACTTCTTTAGAAAGTCTTTTTAATTATTAAATAAATAAATAAATATATATATATATATATATATATATATATATATATATATATAAAAAAATCCGAAAATACTTTCCTTCTTCTTTCAAATTGAAAAGAAAATTCAAAATTCAAAAAATATTTTTTAGAAGCATTTATTTTATTAAAGGTAAAATTCCAAAAAATATTTTCTTTTTTCTTTAGAATAAGAAAAAACAATTGAAAATTCAGAAAAAAAACATCTTCCTTTTACTTTTGAAATTCTCAAAGTTCAAATCAAAAGAAAAGGAATTCTTAGAAGTCTTTCTTTTAAAAAGAAAATCAATCAAAATCCAAAAAAAAAAATACTTCCTTTCTTCTTTTAAAGCAGTTCTTTTACAAATTCAAAAAAAATAATAATTTAAAATTAGTTTATTTATGACCTGCCCGAACTACGCGGGTTTGATTCTCACCGGATGTGAGATACGTAGGCAACCCTTATCGGGTCCAACCCCACCTTTTGCTAAAATAGCCAAAAACAAATAAATAAACAAAAAAAAACATGTCAAGATTTTTAATTTTGTCATAAATAAGTCGGGTGATGTCCAACTTCCCCTTTTACAAAAAAAAATTGCAAAAATATATATGTCAAATTTCTAAGAAGTCGGGTGACGCTGTTTTATCAAGACATAGCCGAATGTTCCCGAAAGGGACGCCGGAAGGCTGACTTTGCATAAACGGCCACTTTTGGGTCAGGTTAAGATTTGGTTTAGTTGACCCACAAAGCCTTAAAAATCTTCGTCCCCGAAGCGTTGAAAGGTCGTGTTTGCAATGTTGAGTTTTCTATTTTTAGAAAATGATAAAAAGAGTCATAAATAAGTCAGGGTGATTCTGTTTTTTGTCAAAAATAGCCGAATGTTCGCGAAAGGGACGCCGGAAGGCTGACTTTGCATAAACAGCCACCGTTGGGTCATGTTTAGGAGTTTGGTTCAGTTGACCCACACAGCCTTAAAAATCTTCGTCCCCGAGGCGCTGAAGGGCCGTCTTTGCAACACTACGTTTTTCACTGTAATTTGAAAAAAAACAAAGAGTCAGCAGTCAGATGAATACCGTTTGAATTTTTTTAGTCAAAAATAAGCCGAGACAGCTTCGGCAGTGTCTTAAATCGTTCTTGCCGAAATAGCCTTATAGTATCTTTCAATTGTCAAAAGGTTATTTTCGTAAAAGAACGGACAAGTTTGTAAAAGTGTCATAAAATAATCCTCCCCGGCCTCAAAATTCATGTGGAATTTGGAAGGGGCCACGTTTGCAAAAATAACCGTTCGGTTGCATTTGTCAAATGGAGAAAGGAAGCTGGCCATTTGCTTTGGAGTTTGTAAATCTTTTAATTAGAATACGTGGGTTGTTTGATTTTCGAGTTTGTAGGTCATCTTCAAACCTTTGAAACCCAGTCTGTTTTAATATGAAAATTAAAAAAAAAATGTTGAGTATTGTTTATCTTTTATTGGTCCGAACTACGCAAGGTCTGATTCATGCGAGGTCATGATACGTAGGCAATCTCCATAAGATTCGACCACGGGAAAAAAAGGAAAAGAATGAAAAAAAAGAATGAAAAAAATGGAAAAAAAAACGAAAAAATGAAAAAATCGAGAAAAGAAAAAAAAATCGAAAAAAAAGAAAGAAAAAAAGAAAGAAAAAAGAAAAGAAAAGAAAGATGTTGTTAATAATGAGGACCGACTTAGTCCATTCTAACCTGTTTGTTTTGCAAAGAAAGTTAAGGTGGTTGGTTTGTGGTAAGCCAGACAATGACACCTAGAATCCTTTACTTGCACCTCATGATACACACTCTGCTAGGATCAGGCCTGATAACAGAAGCACTTGAATCCTATTGGGGACTTGTTGACTAAGGTTGATGATATTGTAGTTGGTAATGGTCTAGGCAATACTGATGCGAAGCTCAGTGGCTAAGATGCCAAGTTTGATAAAATGGGAGGACGCTCCGTTCCTTGGTTAGCAAAAGAGAAGCTGGTGGTGGCTTATTTTGTTGTCATTTCTGTTGTCCGGATTATTCTTAGGGTTGTAATCCGAATATTGTCTTGTGTCAAACCTTCCTATCTTTCCATTTTGTCATATCAGTTTGTTTAAGTTTTGTCGAGGCTGTGTTAGGATTTTATTCTGGTTGTTTTGTTTGTTTTATTATTCAAACCATTTCGCCGGTAGTCTAATACAAAAGCCGGTCTTTTGTTATTTCCAGTCATCTTTTTGTTTAGTCCTTTTTTTCATTTTTGTTCAATGCTGATTCTAGGGACATGACATGCGCACACAGTTTGGGCCTAATCTTAAAAGTTAATCATAAAACCCTGGGAAGGTGATCAAAGCATTTAAAGGAAATAAGAACGGTTTGAGATTATTTGGATCCCGTGTCATGTGGAACTGGGGCAAGTAAAACATAAAGAAAACCGTTAAATGCAATGAGGGTCGTTCATGAGAGTGAGAGTGTCGCCCAACAGTGCTTTAGAAATGACAAATGAAAAAGCAAATGTTTAACATAATTGTCAAGTCCAACACTATCGGAAGAGGCTACAAATCCTTGTTTAAATTGTGTTGTTTGCATTTGGCATGTTTTGAAGACTGGAATGACAAAGGCATTTTGTTCTACTACCTAAACACTTTATCCTTCGTTAACCCCTTTTGAGCCTTATTTATTTTCCTTTCATACCCCTCATTCGGAATCGGTAACAACAGATTAGAAACACAAAACATGGAAGATAAAAAAAAACGACGAAAAGAAAGGAGAGATGAAAAAAAAAGAAAACAAAAGAAAGTCAAATGAAACAGAGGAATTGGGAACTACGTTTGACCTGATTCCTCAAAGAGGATACGTAGGCGCTTCACGGCTCGGTCATAGTTTTGAAAAATGAAAAAAAAATCAATCAATTAAAATATCCCCAAGCAAGAAACTGGGGCAGATGTTGCGTTTGTTGTAAATAAATCTAGTTCTGAAGGTTGTAATTAATAACCCAAAATCGATGCATTTTTGAGCCTTTAATACCCTTTCTTTCTAGCCCTATCCAAAACCCACATTACGGTCCAAAGAAAGACCTTCTGATCAGTCTTCAAAAGATGCCAAGTCAGACAAATGAAGAGTCTTACCGGGGAACCTAACATTCTGTTCCACAGCAGAAAGGACTCTAATCTCCAACAGAAAGAGTCATACCGGCAACACTCCAAATCCCCAGCTGGAAAGTGATACAAATGAGAGAGTCTTATCGGTGAAAACCTTCACAGGCACCATAAGGCGATGAAAGCTGAGAGACAAACCAAAATGAGAGAGACTTGATAGTGAAAACCCTTTGGGCACTACAAGTCGAATAAGATTGAGAATCAGATGGGGAATCGCCAATTGAAGATCTTGAAAGATGATTGACGGTAGAGGATAGGCCACATGTGCATGTCATGACTATTAGAGTCGGTATCTGCGTTTGATAGGTTTTTATTTATAGTTTTTTTAAAAAAAAAGAGTCATCTTTTTCCTTTGTCTTTTATTCTGTTCCTTTTTATCTTTCTCATTGCATAGAAAATTCCCCAGTAGAGTCTGTTGGGTCAGAACAAGTGAGAAATGACTTCAAAATAGGCCATCAACTTTCCAATCATGCAAGATGAGATCTGACTAGTACATCCAAGTGGTATAGTCAGCAAGGAACAAGCGCAAGGCCAGTGTCAAAAATATATATCCCCAGCAAAAGGCCCGTGAACAAAGCAAGGAAAGCAGTGAGCTGGATTTGGGAAATTCATACTAGACTAAAAGGTCGGGGAAATGCCAGTTTCCGAGCTATGCCACAAAAGAAGAGGGATATCCCCAGCAGGAAGGGATTATCCCCAACAAATAATATCATCCCCAACAAGTTGTTGAACGCAGAGCAAGGAAGGAGAAAAGGAAAAGTCATCCCAGTAGGAGTATCACAACCAACCACCATGTTTTAAACTAACAAATTTTGTTTGATTTGAAGCAGGTAAAGGAAATGGCATTGATTCCAGAAATGCATGCCACAAGGGATATTATCAAACTGGGGCAGAAAATTTTCCTTCCATTTAGAAAATTTTCTGGAAGTCAGGTACTCATTCGGGGAAGAATAAAGATAACGCCAGTCTCAAGGGAAGTGGTCTTAGAACCAGTGTTGCCCCAAACATAATAAGTTTCAATGGAGGAAGTTGTTCCCCAGCAAAGGGATGAAACTTGAGCTCAGAAAAAGCAGAAGGACGGTATCATTCCCAACAGCCTTCCGAGGAGTGAAGCACTAGTTATCCCCAGCTGATAACATTTTATCCCCCAACAGGTAAGTAAATAATTCCCCAACAGTGTTATCCCCAGCAGTTTCGAGGAGTCCAACCCAAGTTTGGTGAAAGTCGGTATCCTCAGTTGTTCCTTTCGGGGAAAGGCAAAACGAGTCTTAAGGGAGGTAGTCTTCGAAGGAAGAAGCTATGCAAAAAAAAAAGAATAAAAAAAAAAGAAAAAAAGGGAAGCAGTTTGTAGAGGAATGAAACATCCTACTTAAAAGGAAGTAATTTTGGAAGGAGTAAGATAACATATTTACTCAGCAGAGTTATCCTCAGCAGTGTTATCCCCAGCAGATCATCGAGATGTAGAAGCATCCTCGACAGAGTTTCGGGCAACCCAGAGTGGGTAAGAAAAAAAAGGGGAAAAGTCATCCCCATCAAAATAATCCCCAGCAGTTTCGAGGGAAGACAACACAGGTAAGTAAATAATTCAGGAAGAAGGAAATGGTTCACGCATAGGAGACGCACTTCCTAAGCGAAGATTTCACTAATAGGAGACGCACTTCCTAGTTTGAAATCATTAGAGTTTTACCCATAGGAGATGCATTTTCTCCTAAGTTTGTTTTACCCATAGGAGATGCATTTCCTCCTAAGTTTGTTTTACCCATAGGAGATGCATTTCCTCCTAAGTTTACTTTTACCCATAGGAGACGCATTTCCTCCTAAGTTTAAGTTTTACCCATAGGAGATGCATTTCCTCCTAAGTTTGTTTCACTCATAGGAGATGCATTTCCTCCTAAGTTTGTTTTTCCCATAAAGAGAGGCATTTCCTCCTAAGTTGTTATCAAAATCCTAGTCTGATGAATCTTTCTTCTAAGATACCAAAAAAGACCTAGTCTGATGAACCTTCTCCTAGGATCAAAATCTTAGTCTGATGAATCTTTCTCCTAAGATAACAAAAAATACCTAGTCTGATGAACCTTCTCCTAGGATCAAAATCTTATGAACCTTCTCCTAGGATCAAAATCTTAGTCTGATGAATCTTTCTCCTAAGATAGCAAAGAGACCTAGTCTGATGAACCTTCTCCTAGGATCAAAATCTTAGTCTGATGAATCTTTCTCCTAAGATACCAAAAAAAAGACCTAGTCTGATGAACCTTCTCCTAGGATCAAAATCTTAGTCTGATGAATTTTTCTCCTAAGATAGAGACCTAGTCTGATGAACCTTCTCCTAGGATCAAAATCTTAGTCTGATGAATCTTTCTCCTAAGATAACAAAAAAGACCTAGTCCGATGAACCTTCTCATAGGATCAAAATCTTAGTCTGAGGAATTTGTCTCCTAAGATAGAGACCTAGTCGGATGAACCTTCTCCTAGGATCAAAATCTTAGTCTGATGAATCTTTCTCCTAAGATAGCAAAAAAAGAGACCTAGTCTGATGAACCTTCTCCTAGGATCAAAAATCTTAGTCTGATGAATTTTTCTCCTAAGATAGAGACCTAGTCTGATGAACCTTCTCCTAGGATCAAAATCTTAGTCTGATGAATCTTTCTCCTAAGATACCAAAAAAAGACCTAGTCTGATGAACCTTCTCCTAGGATCAAAATCTTAGTCTAATGAATCTTTCTCCTAAGATAACAAAAAGACCTAGTCTGATGAACCTTCTCCTAGGATCAAAATCTTAGTCTGATGAATCTTTCTCCTAAGATAACAAAAAGACCTAGTCTGATGAAACCTTCTCCTAGGATCAAAATCTTAGCCTGATGAATCTTTCTTCTAAGATAACAAAAAGACCTAGTCTGATGAACCTTCTCCTAGGATCAAAATCTTAGTCTGATGAATCTTTCTCCTAAGATACCAAAAAAAAAACCTAGTCTGATGAACCTTCTCCTAGGATCAAAAATCTTAGTCTGATGAATTTTTCTCCTAAGATAGAGACCTAGTCTGATGAACCTTCTCCTAGGATCAAAATCTTAGTCTGATGAATCTTTCTCCTAAGATACCAAAAAAAAATACCTAGTTTGATGAACCTTCTCCTAGGATCAAAATCTTAGTCTGATGAATCTTTCTCCTAAGATACCAAAAAAAAAACTAGTTTGACGAATTTTCTCCTAGGATAATTTGAAAAAAAAACAACGTTTGAATTTGAAAAAAAAAAGTCATTTTTAGTTTTCTTAAGATTATCAATGTTTAGTTTTTCCTAAAGCCAGGCGCCCACCTGTATAACGAGAGGCATACATTTCAGTCTTTTCATTACAAGTGTTGGAGTTGGGAGCCCGCCCATAGAACAGAGGCATACATTTCAGTCTTTTCATTACCAGTGTTTGAAGTTGGGAGCCCGCCCATAGAACAGAGGCATACATTTCAGTCTTTTCATTTCAAGTGTTGAAGTTGGGAGCCCGCCCATAGAACAGAGGCATACATTTCAGTCTTTTCATTACAAGTGTTGAAGCCAGGCGCCCACCTGTATAACGAGAGGAATACTTTTCAGTCTTTAAATTTCTTGCCAGGTGCCCACCTGTATAACGAGAGGAATACTTTTCAGTCTTTACATTTCATGTCAGGCGCCCACCTACATAACGAGAGGAATACATTTCAGTCTTTACATTTCATGTTTCAGGCGCCCACCTGTATAACAAGAGGAATACTTTTTAGTCTTATACTGCAGATTTTGGAAATCAGTAACCCCACCGGAAGGTAGAAGGTTACAACAGGAATCCCCAGCAGGAAACAATAAAAATCCCCAGCACCGGGAAGCAGAAGGCTACAACAAAAATCCCCAGCATTCAACCAAGTTATAAATAGCAGAAGCTCGCCTCAAGAATGCGAGTCAACAGTCTGAGATGGTCAACAAAAGCTAGTCACAAAAAAAAACAAGAAAAGAAAAAAAAAGAGAAAAAATGAATCCAAAGTACGGAAGTGGAGAACATATGTGGTTTGCTCAAGAACTAGTACCTACAACTAGCAAGTATCAAGGTTCAAATCCAAAGTCTGTATGAAGCACCATTCAAGACTCAAGACCAAGTTTCAGAAGACATAAAGATAGGAATCCTTGTAACTAGTAGCTGATAGGCTTAGTTAGTCTTTTTCAGTTTTCATTTTTGATGTAATGACAGGACGGCGGACCGTAACCTCAACGGAACGGCATCTCGATCGGCTCTTCACCTCGGTACAATCTACCATCTCTCATTTCTGAATTACACATGGCCTGATTCCTGTATAACCAAGGATATGTAGGCAGCTCAGATACCAGGGCTCGGTCACATCCCCCTTCCTTTCCTTAGTGTAGTCCCTCCAAATAATGATCGGGTCAAAAACATGTCTAGTCGTTCTTTGTCGGAAAACTCTTCGTGTTTCCAGTCAAAGAGGGGCAGCTGTAGACGCGTGATTTTGACTCTCCCCGAGAATTTTCACATTTTTAGCGTGAATATTTGAAATTGGGTCTAATATAGCTATTTTAACTATTTTACTTTATTTTGTCGCAAAAGAAAAATTCAAAATATATATATATATATGAATTTTAGTTTATGTATTTCTCATAAACTTGAAAAAATACAAAAAAACTGTACTTTAATTTTGTACTTTATATAATTTCGAAAATTACCAAAAAATATAGTTCTATTAATGTTTTGTAGTCATTTTAATTTTGGAAAAATACAAAAAAAGATTACTTCATATTTATCTTTATATAAAAAACTAAAATTACAAAAATAGTTTTAAAAAAATATTAAAAAAGATATAGTTTTGTTTTAAATATTAGTCCTTTGGTAGTTATTTTGCTTACATAGGATTAGTTGAGCAACGTCGTGTTCTTAATCTCGGGTCCGGGCAAAAGAATAATATTCGGGTTCAAACTACTCGTTTTTTAGGCCTAATTTTCGGGCCTAGCCCATAATAATCCGAGTCCAGCACACATGGGGGACACGCGTGGGGAACACGGACGGAACACGACACACGGGGAACCCCACCACGCATGGGGAACACATGTCTTGGACCCCTACACGCGTGGGGTCCATTTTCTTGGCGAAGGTTACAAAAATGCACGGGGAAAACAGAAGTGAAGGGGACAGGGGGACAGATTTTTTTGAAAAAATAGGAGCACTGTTCATCTTCTTCCTTCTAAAAAGGAACGAAAGCCCTAGAAAAAACCTAACAGAAACCAGTCGCAACCCCCCCAACCCCAACGCCTGAACCACCACCAAACGACCCTTCCAGCAGCCTCCACGCACCAGTCTGGCACCTGCTCGTCGTCACTGCCCGTCGACCCCACGTCCAAACGCCTTAACCAGCCCAACTCCCTCGTCGTCTCACACAGTCAAACCACCAGCTCCTGCTCGTCGTCACTGCCCGTCAACCACCCTACCCCCCAGCCAGCGAACTCCAGCTCCACCAAAACAACCATCATTGCAGCCTCACCATCTTGCCCATATGACCCCTCATTCCACGTCAAGCAGCAGCAACTGCTGCTGCGTTGTCCAACTCTCCTTCACGTCCGGCGACCATAGCCCAAAACCTCTCCGTCACCTTCTCGTCGTAACCCAAAAACCAGTTGCGACCCACTCTCTCACGTCCAAACGCCATAACTGACGCCAAGCTACCAGCCTCCCCATCACCTTCTTCATCGTCCAACCCCACGCACAGCCCGAACAACCACCGGCAGTCCACCATTGTTGTTTCACTCTTCTCCAGTCGCGTCGTCACCCTTCCAAACTTCCCCATCGCCTTCTGCCTCCGTGAAACCACCATTACTGCCTTATCGCCCACCAAACCTCCAGCTCAACCTCACGCCACAACCAGCCTCCCCCTCGTTTCCTCGCGCCCAGCAGTGAATCAAACGACCACTGAACTCCGGCTTTGCCAAATGACCCTCAATCGGCACTCTGTCGAACCCAGCCCTTAAAAGTAACGAGCGTCAAAATGACCATCTGGAAAAACCAGTAGCAGCCATGACTCTTTTTCAGTACGTTCGTGTTCGAGTTTCTGGCGCGAGCTATTCCATCTGAGCTTTGATGACTGTTTCCATGGGCTCCCGTTTGAGGTTATCCATTGAGGTCGATGTTGAGGGCTGGTCCATGGCTCTATCTGTTTCTGTTTGTTCAGGTTAGTAAACCTCAATGTATTAGATAAGGAAACGTTACGTTGAATGTTCAAAGATGCAATATAGAAATCGGTATGGTAATTTTCCGCTTATGTTTCACCGTATGCATTTTGGTTCATTTTTGCGTTATGTTATTCTTGTTTATTTGATGTCATTTGATTAAGTTGTATTAGGTGTTCTATGACACAGTTGACGTTAATTTGTTCGTCCCTTCATTTTCTTTGTTCATTTGGACAAAATTAGTATTATTACCTGTTGTTACTACGCCCGAAACACTCATTCGCTTAACTTCTTTTATTAAACTTTTGACAAGTTATGAGATTTTAGTTGTAAGTGGCTGTAAGGTTTGGTATTGTTAAAGGTATTAAAAAATTGCAAATTCCTTTAAAAAATAAGAATGAGACGAGCCTCGCCAAATAAAAATACAATTTGCGGGGCCCTCAATAATTGGTCATAAAAAATACTTAGATTCCGGGACGGGCCGTTTCGCAAATTTCACGGCCCTACCCAAAATAATGATATGCTAGTCGCTTTAGGCTCGTATTTAATAATGTTATCTCCTTAAACTCGGGTGCACATTTATGTGACCCAAATCCAAATCTCAACGGAATCGAAATGTGTCTCTAATCGCGGGTACATTGATTGTAGCGTGGTCTGAGATGCATTTCCATGACGTTGCAAATTTTTTTTTTTTTCAATAATGAATGAGACGAGCCTCGACAAACAAAAAATGCACAAGCTGCGGGCCCCTCTAAATGTATATATTAAAATACTTAGAATTCGAGGATAGGCCGTTTAGCGAATTTTACGGCCTTCCCCAAAATAACAATACGCTAGTTGCTTTAGGCGCGCCTTTAATAATTTATTTTCCGTAACTCGGGTGCACATTTATGTGACCCAAATCCAAATCTCAACCGAGTTGAGATATGTCGACAACCACGGGCGCATTGATGTAACGTGGTTCGAGATATGTTTCCACGACGTTGCAATTCTCGTAAAATAATAACAATAATTAAGAAAGCGGTAAAAAGATAAAATTTTGCACATAAGTTCATATTTGTATAAAATCAGATAATCAAGCCGAATATAACAGTTGAGCGACCGTGCTAGAACCACGGAACTCGGGAATGCCTAACACCTTCTCCCGGGTTAACAGAATTCCTTATCCGGATTTCTGGTACGCAGACTGTAATATGGAGTCATTCTTTTCCTCGATTCGGGATTAAAATTAGTGACTTGGTACACCCTAAATCTCCCAAGTGGCGACTCTGAAATAAATTAACAAATTCCGTTTCGATTGTCCTTTAATTGGAAAAAACTCCCTACGCCCCCACGGGGCGGAAAAAGGAGGTGTGACTCTTCCTCATCATCAGGAAGCAAAAGGCAAATTTGCTCCTAACTGGAAAGGCCCATACATTATCCGAAAGATACTACCAAGAAGAGCGTTATATCTGGGAGATATCAAAGGAAATGATCCCAAGGCAGCTGTGAACGCGGACGCGGTCAAAAGGTACTATGTCTAGTCCTTCTGCAGCAATAGCACTATCCAATTGGGATGACGAAGGCTTTCATTCTCGCTACCCCAAACACTCCAATCCTTTTGCTAACCCTTTGAGCCGGTTTCCTTTCTTTCATTACCCTCTTTGGAACTCGAAAAAAAAAAGCAAAATGTTTTCCTGAACTACGTTCGACTTGATTCTGAAAGGATACGTAGGCATCCTCTCTCTGGGGTTCAGTCACACCAAAACAAAAATTCAACTTTCCCCAAAAGGTGAAATAGGGATAGATGATATAATGCTTCGACGATGATCCCGCCCGAACGGTTTCAAAGTTGTAATGCGATCCAATTCTCTTTTACCAGAACCTTGTCCAAGTCCTTCTGATTAATCAGCAAAGGCATCGGAATTAGAAAACATAGTATCTTGGATCTGATACAATCAAAATAAGAGAAATAAAATGAGAGAGTCTTATCGGTGAAAACCTACGGGCACCATAAGGTGACAGTGAGGAGATAAATTGGAAATGAGAGAGCATGGTTAGTGAAAACTCGTAAAGAGCACTATCAGGCGATGGTGAGAAGAGAAATGAGAGAGGTCAATTGGCGAAAACCCGCAAAGGGCGCCGTCGATCGAGAAGAAGACACCCCTCACCACCATTGGAGTTTTGGCCAGGTTTTTCGATTTGGAAATGTAGCTCACAATGAGTTTATGAGAAGTTGGGAAAGTTTGTGCGAGTTGGGCATCCAGTCCAAGAAGCATCTCATGTCTATTGAAGCCCGTATGCACCCAAGATAAGTCCTTCCTCCCTTCTCGAAAGGGAAACTTCTCTCTAAATTCATTTTCTTGCCTTTTGTTTACTTTTCCTTGAATCACTTTCGGTCTAACTCTATTTCCGAAACTAATACAAAGAAAAGGTGGCAAGATTGGCTTTATAGGGTTCTGCCTAACAAAAGCTAAAGAAAAGTACCCAGCCTCAGCGGGTGCATCAAGTCGATCCCGACTGGCCATGAGGGCTGATGCTCTGAAATCAAAGTTATTGAAAGGAAAAGAAAGCCAAAGGCAAAGCCCTAAAGGCGGAATAAAGTGAAAGGGTCGAAGCCCCATACGGGCGAGCCGTCATGAAATCTTAAAAGTTGAGTCCCTCGGTTTGAAAGATAGATGAATCTTCAGAAAACCACCAAGCAGTAGAGGTTCTCAACAAAGGTTCAGGCCGAGATCGAGTGATCGATACAATCAAGGCCACAAAACCAACCACCATTTCAAACTAACAATTGTTCTTTGTTTAAAATTAAAACAGGTGCAGTCCAAGGCAACCGTGCAAAAGCAGGTGCAGCCAAAAGAAAAGCTGCGCAAAAGCTAGAAACAGCTTCACAGTAACAATCAATCCAAAAGGGAAGTTTTCCTCCAAAATTCTTTCCTGTATTTTATTGAAATAAAATGAAATGAAAAAGGAAAATAAAAAAAGAGAGAAGAAAAGAAGAAAATCCGAACAAAATGATAGTTCAGAATCCCCAATCTCAATCTTTTATACCTCTTTACCAATATCAGGGCTCCAATCCCTGAGTTGAGATTTTAGACATAGGGCCTTCATTCCCTAGTCGCCTTTTTTGCCAACATTAGGGCTCCAATCCCTAAGTTGAGATTTTTTGACATAGGGCCTCCATTCCCTAGTCGCCTTTTGCCAACATTAGGGCTCCAATCCCTAAGTTGAGATTTTAGACATAGGGCCTCCATTCCCTAGTCGCTTTTTTCCAACATTAGGGCTCCAATCCCTAAGTTGAGATTTTAGACATAGGGTCTCCATTCCCTTGTCGCCTTTTTGCCAACATTAGGGCTCCAATCCCTGAGTTGAGATTTCTAGACATAGGGTCTCCATTCCCTAGTCGCCTTTTGCCAACATTAGGGCTCTAATCCCTAAGTTGAGATTTTAGACATAGGGCCTCCATTCCCTAGTTGCCTTTTGCCAATACTAGGGCTCCAATCCCTGAGTTGAGATTTTAGACATATGGCCCCCATTCCCTAGTCGCCTTTTTTGCCAATATTAGGGCTCCAATCCCTGAGTTGAGATTTTTAGACATAGGGCCTACATTCCCTAGTCACCTTTTGCCAACATTAGGGCTCCAATCCCTGAGTTGATATTTTTAGACATAGGGCCTACACTCCCTAGTCGCCTTTTTGGCCAACATTAGGGCTCCAATCCCCGAGTTGAGATTTTAGACATAGGGCACCCAATCCCTAGTCGCCTTTTTGCCAACATTAGGGCTCCAATCCCTGAGTTGAGATTTTAGACATAGGGCCCCCATTCCCTAGTTGCTTTTTTTGCCAACATTAGGGCTCCAATCCCTGAGTTGAGATTTTAGACATAGGGCCCCCATTTCCTAGTCGCCTTTTTGGCCAACATTAGGGCTCTAATCCCTAAGTTGAGATTTTCTAGACATGGGGCCTCCATTCCCTAGTCGCCTTTTGCCAACATTAGGGCTCCAATCCCTGAGTTGAGATTTTAGATATAGGGCCCCCATTCCCTAGTCGCCTTTTTTGCCAACATTAGGGCTCCAATACCTGAGTTGAGATTTTAGACATAGGGCATCCATTCCCTAGTCTCCCTTCTTGCCAACATTAGGGCTCCAATCCCTAAGTAGAAATTTTTTAGATATAGGGCTCCATTCCCTAATATCTTCCTCCTGAAGGCACACAATCCTTATGTTATCTCTTTCCAAAAAGTTAGTTACAAATAACTCACAAAATTTTCCTAGTGTAAACTGGGGCAGAAAATTTCGTTCGTCTGTTTGTTTTGGTGTCTGAGCAGGTTTTACCTCGAGGTACAGGGTTCGAGATGTTCAAAAGAATAAGTCACAATCAAGAACAAAGAAAAGAAGAAAAAAAAGAAGTGAACTCAAAGGTTGAAACGGAGAAGGATGCAGACTGCTCAAGATATGATTGAAGTCACAAGCTTTGCATGTCCCGCCTTGATCCAAAGCTGAAGAAAGAACCAGTACCTATAGCTGACGAGCATCAAGATTCAGATCGGAGTCCACGGCAAGAACCAGCCAAGACTCAAGATCAAGCTTCAAGAGGTTTATAGATAGGAATCTTGTAACTCGTAGTTGATAGGCTTAGATAGTTTAGCTTTTTATTTTTGGTGTAATAAGGAATTCAGCAAGCAGCAGCAGCAGCAACAACAGTGAAATTGCAGCTTCCCGGTAGTCCCAGCTACCAAAACTTCCAGAACTACACTGACCTGATTCCTTTATAGCCAAGGATATATAGGAAACCTTTGAAGCAAGGTTCGGTCAGATTCTTTTCAAAATGCTTCTCATGGAGTGTCAAACGGGAAAAAATCCCTCATAATTGCTCATTTTTATCTTTGCCCGAAAACCCTTCGTGTCTCCGAGCAAAGAGGGGCAGCTGTGAGCACGTGATTTTTGCCTCACATGAACTACTCCTACAGAACTCCTAAAATTAGATTTTTCCTTTTAATTATTTGTTATTTAAGAATTATTATAGAATTTTTCTGTTTGTTTGCATTTTGTGTGCATGTTTAATTTTATTTAAATCATAAAAATATAAAAATACATTGCATTTTAATTTATGATTTAATTTTACATTTTTAGAATAATTAGTAAATTAGTATGTTTTACAAAAATGGAAATAATCACAAAAAATAACTCTTTTTTGCATTTTTAATTTTTGAGTTCGAATTTTGGTAGTTTTCTTTTTATTTGTTATTTAATTATTTGTGTTAATTATTTTAGTTAATTAATTTAATTTGGTTGGATAATTTGGGTTAGGAATTAAGTTAGGTTTTTATTTTTATTTTTGTAAAAGAAAAGGAATTAAAATAATTTTTGAAAATTGAAAAGAAAAAGGAAAAACAAAAAAGGGAAGTCTGATTTGTGCCAAATCCACTTAATTTCCCCAAGCCCATTTGTTTTAATACCTGAAACCCATTAAAACCAGCCCAATTTCTGCCCCAACCCAGTATGCCCCACGCAGAGACCAAACGACCCCATTTTAATAGCCTTCGATCGGGACCGTTGATCTTATTTGATCGAACGGTCCGGAACTGGGGTCCATATTACTATTTAATTGTCCTAAAGCCCTACCCACCCCCCCCCAAACTCATCTCTCTTCACTCTCCCATCTTCAGAGATCTGTCCCTATAAACCCTAGCGCCGCCCCATTTCCCCACCACCTCAGGCCGGTGGCGCCACCTCTGACCAGCCACAAATCAACACCCCAAAAGCCTCACATCTTCCTCTTTCCGTACCCTCACTCCTTTTCCCTCAAATCTTGCCAGAACCTCTCGAATCTTAAATCTAAGTTCGAACCCTAAAAGTTCAAAATCAATTTCCGTTGAACCAGGTGGCATGCATCGACTCAGACCTTTGTTTTTCATGATTAGAAGGTTGATTCACTACAAAACTGATGTTGTTCGTTTGTTCTTGACAAAAAACAAGTGATTAGCATCAGTTTCGTGTAAGTCAGGATATCAAGTGTGATTTCAAGTTTAGGCGGTGAGTTCTCTCCATCTTTCTGTCCATTTTTGTTTTATTTTTACATTTTATTCCTCTTCTTTTCTTCTCCTTTCCTTCGGTAAAGTTTTCACCTTAATTGAAACTCGACCAAGTTTCTGGGCCTAGATTGATTTGTGTTCGTTTGTTCCACGCGTTCCCTTTTCACATCTTTAAAGCTTTCTTTGATTCCTGGTCTGCTTAGTGTTATTAGTGGCACGTTTAAACCTCTGATTTTCCCCTTTGATTTTAGTATCATTAGTTTATTTTAATTAGGTTTATTTTGATTTAATAACCTAGTTAATTCTATGCCCATTTGTGTTCATTAATCAGTCAGTTGATTCAGATTTTAATTGTTGAAATCATTTCAGTGTTTGTGTTTTTCTGTTGCTTACAGAATGTAGTTGGATTAGCTTCTTTCTTGGGCTTTAGGTCGTTTCTGACCCATTTGCAAAAAGAAAGGCAGCCCGTTCATTTTTGGTTTAAACTGTTGGGTCAATTTGACCCATTTGGGTCCCTAAAGTAAAAAGCAGGGGTTCAAGGGGTAGTCTAGGAATTCTAGGTGAGGGAATCTTTAATAACTGAATAGGAAGCTGCCTAGAAGGTGGGGGTTGGGACTATTTTGAAAACTGACTTTTTAAGCTAAGGGTATTTGAGCAAAAATGGAAATATCAAAAGGTTTAAAGTGCAATAACTGAATTTATTGTGCTGCCCAAAAAGCTTGCCTATAAAGGCATCCTTTTCTTCAAGCTCAAGGCAGAAAGGGGAGAGAAGAAAAATCTTGAAAAAACTGAAACAGCTAAGTCTTGAGAATTCTGAAATAATACTGAATTTTCCTGCAATTCTTAGTGGAAAACTGCTCAAAATTCTGCTTGGTTTTTGGTTTTCTAATCCTCATTGCTTAGTTTAAAACAACTGAAAATATCAAAGTCTTGCATCTGAGTAAAATGGCTCGAATTTGGGTTTAAGAGTTTGGGTTTGAATCATTTGGATTCTGGTTTCTGAAGTCTGGATTTTGGTTTGCCGTGTATCACTGTTCCATTGGTTGCTTTGAGCTGGTTTTGTTTTTTTGGTTTCCTGTTGCTGTCACTGCTGTTTCTGCTCTCTCACACTCTTGGCTTTTCTTTGGCATTTTCCAGGTATATTTTGGAACCATGGACTTTACTTAATTGTAATATGAAGTTGGGACTTGGAAATATGAAAAGCTGATGTTATTTGTTGTTTAACCTTATTTCTTGTCCCTTCAATCTCATTTATAGTTGTAATATTTAGCCCTAGAAATGCTTTAATTAAGTACATTGATCATGAAAAGATGTCATAGCACGAGACTGAAGCTTTAAACGTTTAGATTCTTCTGTTTAAGTTATCAGTTTTGTTTGCAAGTGGCTATAAGTGAAAGAAATGTTTAGGGTTGTATTTGCAGTAACATCTTGACCACTGTTGAATTATTTGCTGTTGTTTGACTATTATGTGGTTAGGCTGATGTGTTAAAATCATGGTTGTTTAATGTCAATCCTACAAGTTCTGTTAATATGAGATTTAGTTGAGGTTTAAATTCCCATGTCATTACTTCAAGTTAGCTTGGGGGCTTTGAAAGCTAAAGTTGCATACTGTATAGTTCTCAAAATTGGACTTTCAATTATTTTCAAAATTATGTCATTGCTAAAATCTTATATAATTATCCATTGAGTAGTTGGAGGTTGATTTAAAAGCTGATTGTATATACACTGGTTCCACTGATAGCCATTTGGATTTACGTTGATCCCCTGTGACTTCAGTCATTGCTTGTGCGCTATGGGGACTCGATGTTGAGTCCTGCACTCGTTAACTTTAGGGTCCCGAAAATGGGGCTCACTCTTGGGCCCAAACCTGAAGGCGCCTACGAATGGGACTTGGACCCATTTCGCTTTGTTGAACCCTGTCTTCCCGCTAATTATTTGTGTTGGCCCAAAACCCCTTGTTTAAATAATTAACCTTTCTTTTATGCAAGCCTTTTAGCTAGTTTTGAGTAAAACCCCGAATTCATTTAGAGTTTAATTAATTAGGTCCTCAATTAATTGAGGTGAGCCATATTATATAACGCAGATAGTCTATGGCCTCTCAAAAACTAAGTTTAGAAATACTTTGATAGAATAATTTGAGGTGTGCCATGCCTAATAAAAGCCTAAAATGCATGGCCCTCGTTTAATTAATTTTAACCCTTTAAAAATCGAGGTGTGCCATTTAGTCGAATTTTTCGTGACCCTCACAAATTTGAAAGTGCGTAGTTGCTTTTGGCGCGTAATTTAAATTAATTTCCTTAAACTCGGGTATGCATTTCATGTGACCCAAATCCAAATCTCAACAACGTTAAATAAAATGTGTCGTGGACCGCAAGTGCATTTCATGTGGCGTGGTTCAAGACGTGTATTAGATAACGTTGAATTTTCCTAAAATTAATTAAAAGCGGTTAATAAGTTTAAAAATGTACCATAGGCTAAAACATGTATTAAAATCAGATAATAGGCCAATTGTAATAGTTTAAGTGACCGTGCTAGAACCACGGAATCTGGGGGTGCCTAACATCTTCCCTCGGGTTAACAGAATTCCTTATTCAGAATTTTTAATTCGCAGACTTCAAAAGGAAAGTCGAATTTTCCTCGATTTGGGATTTTAAAATAAACCGGTGACTTGGGACACCAGAAAGCCAACCATCCCATGTGGCGACTCTGGATAAAATAAATAAAATAATCTCATTTTGAATAATGTCACTTAAAATGGAAAAACTCCCTTATACTACCTTCGGGTGTGTAAAAAGGAGGTGTGACAGCAGCAATGCTTGATTTTCCAAAATATGCACCTCTCTGAATCTCCTCACTGTGGGCCGCACTAAATGGAATGCGGCCGTAGTGGATCTGTTGCACTGTGCTTGGGCTTGTTCTTGGTACTTGTGCATGTTTCACTCCTTTTTGAGCTGGTTTTGACTAATTGTCACCTTTTTGACAAACCCTGCAAACAAGTACAACATGTAAGCCTTTAGGACTATTTTGTATATATTTTAATCAAAACTCAAGTAAGAAGGAGTGTAAAATGAACCATAATCCCTAGTTATCAACTCCCCCAAACTTAAGCTTTTGCTTGTCCTCAAGCAAACAAAATAATACCCACCTCCTTAAGAGTAAATCCAAGAAAATTTAGCTGACCTAAAGTGACCTCATTTAGCATCAATTAGGACTAACAATTGCTCTCAATTCAAATGAATCATTAACAACATTCACTCTTTTAAGCACTATGGTTTTAGTGCGACACAAGAGCATCAAGAATTGACTCAACCCACCAAGGAAAATCTTTCTACTACTTTGGTCATTGTGGAACCCAAACTCATACTCCTCCACTCTCCCTAAGCAAACCTCACTTTTAGATTGTAGCACTCAGAACGAGGATAGCGGAAACATACTCATCTCTCTCAAAGAAAGGTCACAAGTCAGGCTCTAAGTACCATAAGGTTGCCGCTTATGTGAGTCACCACTAATGTAAGTTTCATTCAACTCAAGATCATATAGGGCTTTTGTGGAGATATAGTAAAGGGTTTTGGTTCAAGGTAGGAAATGTGTGGTCTAAGTAGGTTCCATCTTCCCTTTAGCACTTCACTTGCTTTATTTTGGCACATATTCTCTTGACTTTTTAAGTCATTTGCTTCTTTCTTAGGGGTTAGAGAGACACACTGTCACTCTTTCTTATTCTTTTCAAACCTTTTTCTCCTTTCTAAACATTCCATACCTTTCATCTCTTTTCTTTTATTGAATCCCTTCATTTCTTTTAGATTGTTCATTCTTTTTGATTTTTTGATTTTCTTTCTTTTTTATTGCCTTTCCTTTTCTTCATTTTGTACCTTTTAACACTTTGTTGCATCCCTCGTCTCTCCCCCAAACTTATGTTTTTGCCTTGTGCTAAGGAAAGAGAGGGTGCCAAGAGAGGGTCTTTTTAGAACGGGTAAAGGCTTGTATCATAGCTTTTTTAAAGAAAAAGGTTTATAGCTCAAAAGGGTTAACTAGGGATATTATCATTGGTAGGCTAATGGAAGTTTTCAAGATATCATTCGGATCAAGGAGAGCCTATAGTCACATCTCAATTCAAATTACACTTAGAATTTTGCCTAGACAAACATTCAGGGCAAGTTCTAGACTAATGGCTCGGGACTTAGACTTGCAATACAAATTCTCACCAGACAAGCTATGGAATTGCTAAAGAGACAGAGTCAGGGGCCCACAACCTCAGTTAAAATTTTAACAACACAATGGTCCCGAAAAATCACTTGATGATTATCGGCCAACACAAAAGTCTCAAGGTCACAACTTTTACCATCCTATACACAACACTTTATTTTTTTACCATAGGATCAAAGGCAAATGTGTTAGGCCCAAGTGAAGCTTTGCTTGAGGTACCCTTATTCACTAGCTACTATTTACACAAAAAAGCAAAAAAAAAACAGACTCAAACCTTTAAGAAAGTTGTCATGTCATCCATCATCGGGAAGAGCCACCCGGTTCACACAAAGGCTTATTGAACGCAAAAACTCAAAATAAGAAGCTATAAAAAAGAAATAAGAAGCTATGAAAGAGAAAATGCGGATGGTAGAATGAATATTTACAAGAGAGGATTTAGATGAATATACATAAAGGAGAATGAATATATACATTAGAACTTAACTTTATATACAGACCAAAAGTAAAATTACGAAAGGTGCAATAAGATGATAAAATTATGTACATACCAAAAGTAAAAAGAAAGCATAAAAAGAAAGTAATGTCATGTATACAACCCAAATCATCCAAAAAGGGGTACCCCTCAAATGAAAGCTAGCATTGTCCTCAATGCTAACTAACCAAAATAAGCACAAGAAAATATAGAGAGGAATAAGAAAATCCCTATCGACCCTCCGTCTGCATAGAATCATGAGTCTGGGTCCTTGGGTCCTCGGATTGCTCGGGAACCTGTGACTGGATCCCTGTCACCTGTGTTTGCACAGGGTCCTAGGCCTGTACTGGAATCTGGGACTGGCTAGAGGAACCTCCCTGCGGGTCCTCCAACTCTATAACAACATCATCAGTACGGGGACTCACCCTCTTCCTCTTTGCTAGACTCTCTGACTCCTGCTCCGGCTCAGGCTGGGCTGCTGGGGCGGGGCCATGAAATAAGAGATCCAAAGGCAAGTGATTGTTCAAATTCTCTACCTCCACCCTCAACTCCTTCACCGACTCCTTGGAAGCACAAGTCCTTCTCATTTTCTTTGTCTCCTTAGCAAGCTCCTTCAATGCCTTTCCATGAGAATCAATAGCATCCATGATCAATTTCTGGTTCTCTAGGATCTTCTTCTGGTTGTCCATAAGCTCCTTGAGAATGTCCTCTACTGACTGTGGGACCTGTGGTTGAGGAGGTGCAGACTGGGCTGCCACCAAAGTAGAAAGTACAGACAGCTTAGAAGTAGTTGTCTGTATCCAATTGTTAATACTGGCAAGGGTCTGGCTCAAGCGGTGGGCAGTCAAAGGATATGCTGCGGATGAGGGGATATCTGGAACTGTAGAAGTGTAGGGTCCTAGGGCCATGTCTGGTGTGGCTGAAGGAGGCTGAGTAGGAGCCACTACTACTACTGGCTCTTCAGACTGGCTGGTAGAAGTAGTGGCTTTGACCTTAGGGTCCTTGGGGTTGTTAGGACCTTTGGTGCTGTACCAGGAGAAAGGTGACTTGGCTATCACTTTCACATCAAATCTTCTCTTTTCCACATCTAGATCCTCAAAATACATGGTCAGGAAATTTGGGAAAGGGTAGGATCTATCACCTTCGTTCACCACCTGCGTAATCACCCTGGACATCACATTCCCGATGTTGATCGGGTACCCCGCCATAATAGATGCCACCAATATAGCCCGAGAGATAGGAAGAGATTTGTCGTGAGTGGTGGGGTCTTGCCTGCTACAAACAAATGTCTCCCACCCTTTTTCTTCAAAGTTCAGGGTTCTCCTCAGAATTTTTACTCCCGTTGTCAACCATGTTGGGGTGCTACCTGGGATTTCCATGTACTTAGCTAACTACGGACGGGCATCCTCCCCCAAAGCTACCTTGTCTAAGTACAATGTCTCATCCTCCTTCGGGAGCCCAGGTAGTTATTGATCGTTTTGCCATAAAACTTTACTTTCAAGTTCCACACCTTAGTCACTGTAGTGCCCTTTTTCATGTGGGCAACATTGGTGTAGAACTCCTTGACTAAGTTCTTATTGGCATCCTCCACGTGGCCTATGATATAGTCCCAGCCTGCTCTCTCTCTAAACTGGCTCAGTACATTGGGGTTGGGAGGCAAAAGGTCTCGTGTGATGAATTTTCGTTCAAGTATCAACTTCCACTCGGGCTACCATTCTCTGATAGGCCACTTCACTCACGAATCTATCTTGCCATGCTTCCGGGGTTCCTAGTTCTCTCTACTTCTCCTACTTGGGGCTCACCCTCTCCTTTTTTATGAGATCCTCACCGGGTATTGAAGTAGTAGGTAAGGTAGAGGAGGCACTGTCACTACACGCAACTGAGCGCTCAGATGACTCAGAAGAAATTTGCACTGACGTTTGGGCAGTAGGAGAGCCCGGAGGTGTATCTCTCAATCTATTCCTCTTCGTCCAGTTAGGAACATATTCTGGCACTGAGACTGAGTCGAATGCCTCCCGGGAGGGTACATACTCACTCCCCGAATGGGAAATAGCCCTATAAGCATCCCTTATGATCCTTCTGGTGTTTTTGATGGCTTGCGGGGTCAATCTAATTATGCCACGTCCCCTACCCTGGGAGGACTCTCCTTTTCCTTTCTGTTTTTTGCCACCGCCTCGTGATTTCACCATTATCTGCAAGGAAAATACATTCTGTTCTTGTTAGTATCCCAGTATCAGATGAAGCATTGCAGAATAAAATTGTAGATAGTTGAAAATGAAAAGCAGAATTACAGATCGCAGACCACACAAAATGAAGTGCGGCTGCAAAGAAGCTACCGTGGACCGAACAAAATGCACCTCAGTCCACACTGAGGTGGGGGTCACACTACCCACTCTCTGATAAAGGCCACCGCGGACCGCAGAAAATGTATTGTGGTTTGCACAAAATCCACAGTGGTCGCAGTCCTCAATCCTCAAGTTGCTGAAGTTTCACCAATGCGGTCCGCACAAAATGGCATTGCGGACCGCGGAGAATCAATGCAAACTGCAATAAATCCATCGCGGACTGCGGTGAGTTATACCCAGCAACACCAACCTAGGGTTTCACTTTTATTAACATTTTTAGTCTAATTTCACCTAATATTGATCCTCTAGGTGTTCAATCAACTTTTTAACTAATTAGTCCTAATCTAAATAACTTATAAAACCCTAAGCTAAAAAATTAAAGAAAAAGGGGAGAAGAATCGAAGAACTAACAATTTAAAAGAAAATAAAACACATTTAAAATCTAAGTAAAGATTAAAAATACCAGAAGTGAGATGCAATGTAGATTAATGAGACTCAGTAGTTGAATTCGAGCAAGTAGGAGTGATGAACAGTGATTTTTTTCTATTCAGTGTGCAAAAGAGCGAAAAGTTTAAAATAAAGGCATCAGGCCCTATTTATAGAAAAAGACCTAGGGCCCACTTTACCTACCCATTGTGGACCGCACAAAATTGCACAGTGGTCCGCAATACTCACAAATCAGAAGTTTAGGGGAGTTGTCCACTGCGGACCGCAAGAAATGCTTCGCGGCCGCAGGTCCATCGCGGACCGCACAAAATGCATTGTGGCCGCGGTGGCAAACTTCAGAGACTCCTCCTTTTTGACCAATCCACTCTGCAGACCGCATTGAATTGTTTCCCCTGCACTAAGGCCTTTGCGGCCGCACAAAATGCAATGCGGCCACACAAAATGCAATGTGGCCGCAGTGCAAATTTCAGAGAGTGTGCATTTTTTCAACTTGGTCATGCACTGCATCAAAACAATCCTACACATCTCACAACCAGTTAGTCCAAAAGCAAATCCTATACTACAAAGAAAATCAAAGAAAAACAAAAAGAAAGACACATGGGTTGCCTCCCAAGAAGCGCCTGATTTAACGTCGCAGCACGACGCAGGTTACCATCAAATCACTTTAGATGGAGTGGTGACACCACGTGGCTGTCATCAATCTTGCCCAGGTAGTGCTTGACCCTGTGCCCATTAACTCTGAAAACCTCCCCATTTTTGTTATTCAAGTCAAGTGCACCAAACGGAGGCACAAACACCACTTCAAAAGGTCCACTCCATTTCGACTGAAGCTTTCCCAGGAACAGATGAAACCGAGAATTGAACAAGAGAACCAAATCACCCGCTTTGAACTCCTTTCCACGAGCATATTTATCATGAAGGTACTTCATCTTGTCCTTGTACAAGGACGAACTGGAGTAGGCATGGAATCGGAATTCATCAAGTTCATTAAGTTGCTCCACACGAAAATTCGCTGCCACATCCCATTCAAGATTCAGCTTCCTCAAAGACCACATGGCCTTGTGCTCTAACTCAACCGGTAGATGGCAAGCTTTCCCAAACACCAACTAGTACGGAGACATACCAATCAGAGTCTTGTAAGCAGTCCTCTAAGCCCATAGATCATCATCCAACTTCTTTGACCAATCAGTCATATTTGCATTGACCGTCTTTGACAATATACTCTTCATTTCCCTGTTTGAGACTTCAGCTTGGCCACTCGCCTTAGGATGATAAGGAGTAGAAACTTTGTGATTGACACCATACTTTGCAAGCAAAGTGTCAAAAGCTCTATTATAAAAATGAGACCCCCTAATCACTTATGATTGCACGAGGAGTGCCAAACCTTGTAAAACTGCTCTTCTTGAGAAATGCAACAACACTCCGGGCCTCATTGTTGAGTAAAGCCACGGCTTTAACCCGCTTTGAAACATAGTCAACTGCCACAAGAATGTATGTGTTCCCACATGAGCTAACAAACGAGCCCATAAAATCAATGCCTCATACATCAAAAATATCAACTTCAAGAATGGTATTGAGAGGCATCTCATCTTTCTTCGAAATTCCACCCGCTCTTTGACATTTGCCGCATCTCTTCACAAGTTCACTTGCATCTTTGTACAAAGTTGGCTAATAAAATCGGCAACTAAGAACTTTTGAAGCGGTCCTCGCCTCGCCATGATGGCCACCATAGGGAGAGGAATGACAAGCTTCTAAGATACTCAATTGCTCCTCTTCTGGGACATACCTTTGGATTACACCATATGTATAGATCTTGAACAAGTACGGCTCATCCCAATAGAAGTCCAAACTATCCCATTTGAGCTTCTTCCTTTGGTTAGAAGAGAGCTCACATGGGATTATACCAGTCATAAGGAAATTAGTAATGTCCGCAAACCATGTCATACCATTCACTAACACCGAAAGGAGTTGCTCATCGGGAAATGAATCATTGATCTCTAGGCCATCACGAGGTCTCCCCTCCTCCTCCAAGCATGACAAGTGGTCCGCCACTTGGTTTTCACTACCCTTCCGGTCCACAATCTCAAAATCAAACTCTTGAAGTAACAAGACTCATCGCATCAGTGTAGCTTTGGAATCCTTCTTCATCATCAAGTACCGGAGTGTGGCATGATCGGTATGAACTATGATCTTGGCACCCATAAGATATGGCCGAAATTTCTCCATTACGAACACAATAGCCAAAAGCTCTTTCTCAGTCACCGTGTAGTTCACTTGAGCATCATTCATGGTCTTGCTCGCGTAGTACACTGGATGAAACATTTTATTCACTCTTTGACCCAAAATGGCCCCAAATGCAACATCGCTCACATCATACATGAGCTCAAAAGGCAAGCTCCAATTGGGTGCGGTAAAAATAGGAGTGGTAGTCAACTTGTGCTTGAGAAGTCCAAAGGCTTGTATACATCTCTCATCGAACACGAACTTGGCATCTTTTTTCAATAACTTGCATAAGGGATTCACTACCTTCGAAAAGTCTTTGATAAATCTCTGGTAGAACCTTGCCTGCCCAAGAAAACTTCGAACTCCCTTGACAGAAGTAGGGGGAGGGAGCTTTGAAATCACATCATTTTTTGCTTTGTCTACCTCTATACCATGCTTTGAAATTTTATGCCCAAGAACTATGCCCTCCTTAACCATGAAGTGGCGTTTCTCCCAATTAAGAACAAGATAGGTTTCTTCACAATGGGCCAGTACTCTATCAAGATTTTTCAAGCATTCATCAAACGAGTCACCCACAACACTAAAGTCATCACCTCCAAAATATCTTCCACATATCGGTGAAAATGGCCATCATACACCGCTGAAATGTAGCTGGTGCATTACACAACCTAAAAGTGCATCCTAGAAAAGGCAAAGGTGCCATATGGACAAGTGAAGGTGGTCTTCTCCTGATCTTCCGGAGCAATCAAGATTTGGTTGTACCTAAAATACCCATCCAAGAAACAGTAGAAGGCATGCCCAGCAAGTCGATCTAACATCTGATCAAGAAAAGGCAATGGAAAGTGATCCTTATAGATCACTTTATTCAACTTGCGGTTGTCTATGCATACCCTCCACCCGGTGACAGTCCTTGTTGGAATCAACTCATTTTGTGAATTTGTAACCACGGTCATACCACCCTTCTTCGACACACATTGCACCGGCGAAGTCCAAGAGCTATCAGAGATGGGGTACACAACCCCGGCATTCAACCACTTGATCACCTCCTTTTTCACAACTTCTTGCATTGCGTTGTTCAACCTCCTTTGTTGTTCCAAGGAGGGATTTGCATCATCTTCCAGAATAATCTTGTGCATACAGAATGTGGGGCTTACCCCTCGAATATCAGCTAAGGTCCATCCAATTGCCTTCTTCCTCTTTTGGAGCACCGCCAATGTGGCATCAACCTGCATGTTAGTAAGACAAGAGGAAAGAATAACTGGCAAAGTTAAACTAGGGCCTACGAACTCATACCTGAGGTGTGGAGGCAACGAATTCAACTCCAACACCGGAGATTCCTAGATTGAAGGTTTTGTTGGTGGAGTCTTCCTATTTTCAAGATCCAATGAGAGTTTCCTAGGCTCATAAGAGTGAGAGCCCATTCCATGTAAAGCATTCACACTCTCCACTCGGCCTTAATCGTCATTTACATCAAGATTCAACAATACTACCTCTAGAGGGTCCTCCACATTGATCATTGCACTAGTATCATCAATTATCACAAAGGTCCACAAAAGAGCACACTTCAGAACTGTTGGGCTACTTCATTGACTTGCACACATGAAAGACCACTTTCTCATCACCCACTCGGAAAGTGAGTTCCCCTGCTTCTGTATCAACTAAGGCCTTCCCGGTAGTAAGAAAAGGTCTTCCCAATATGATTGGAACCTAATAATCTACCTCATAATCCAAGATCACAAAATTAGCTGGCAAGATAAATTTGTCCACCCGGACAAGGACATCATCAATAATACCCATTGGTCTCTTCATAGTTCTATCTGCCATTTGCAATCTCATGGAAGTCGGCCTCGGTTGCCCAATACCCAAAGTCTTGAAAACTGAGTAGGGCATCAAGTTGATACTTGCCCCCAAATCACATAGAGCTTTTGCAAAGTCTGCACTCCTAATAGTGCAAGGAATGGTGAAAGCACCGGGATCTTCTAGCTTCGGGGACATTGATTGCACTATTGCACTAACTTGGTGGGTCATCTTGATAGTTTCGCAATCCATGGATCTTTTTCTTTGTCACCAAGTCCTTCATGAATTTAACATAACCCCGCATTTGCTATAGAGCCTCCACTAAAGGCACATTAATGGATAAGCTCTTCATCATGTCAATAAACTTTTTAAACTGATTCTCATTTTTCTGCTTCGCAAACCTTTGAGGATAAGGTGGAGGTGTCCTTGGCAAAGGAGCCTTAACTTTAGGCACAACCATTTCTGGCATGTCTAGTACGTGTTCCCTAGACGGGTTCACATCATTCTGAGTTTCCACCTCGGCATCTTGGATATCAATCCTCACTTCCTCATTCACGTTCTCATCAATCACATTTTTCAACCACCAAAGGAATCTCATCTTCTTGCAACTCAACTTCATCACTCAAAATTTCTTTTTGCTTGGAGGCATTCACATCACCGCCTCATCCACTTCTTGTAGTTACCGCCATAACATGATTGTTCTCACCCTTCAGATTAACTACCGTATCACTTGGTAGAGCCCCCTTAGGGAGAGTATTCAAGGATTGTGAGATTTGGCCTAATTGAACCTCCATGTTCCTGATTGAAGTATTGTGGAAGCCAACTAAGCATCAGAGTCCGCATTCTTTTTCATCATCTATTCAAACATCATTTCAATTATCCCCATTTCATTGTTAGAAGAACTAGGACCTTGGGATGGAAATGGGGGTGGATTGTTCGGTTGTTGATACATTGGGGGCCTTTGAAAGCCTTGCCCCCGATTTCCTTGGTTCCCATTGTTCCAACCACCCTGATTGTTGTTACCACCCTAGTTGTTGTTGTTTTCATTCCAATTACCCTAATTGTTTACTATTCCCTTGTTGTTGTTGATTTCCCCAATTGCCTTGGGGTCTCCATTGTTGTTGGTTGGAAGAATTTCCCCTTTGGCCCTGATAATTGTTCACATATTGCACTTCTTCATTCTTCCCATCATAACCATCATCTTGGAATCCACCACAATTATTGTCAAATTGATCCGAACTCCCTTGGTTCTGTTGACCTCTTTGTCTTCTTTTGTTCACTAGCATGTTGATACACTCCATAGCATTTAATTGGTGTGGATTTTGAACCTGTTGTAATTGTGCCTTTGCTAGCTGGTTCATTGTTGTTGTCAGCTCTACTATAGCCTACCTATGATCATGTTGCTCTTTGTGCAAGTGAGTGACCGTGGGGTCACCCTGTGGCACATTGGCTCTACTTTGCCAAGTGAAGGACGTGTCAGCCATCTCGTCAAGAATATCACAAGCATCATCATAAGACAGTTTCATGAAATTACCCCCGGCAAGTTGGTTCACTATGCACTGATTTGTTGTGTTAATGCCCCGGCAGAAAGTCTGTTGTATCATTGCCTCAGTCATATCATTGTTGGGACATTCCTTTACCATGGTTCTATATCGCTCCCAAATCTCATGTAATGGTTCGGTGGGCTCCTGCTTGAAAGCTAAGATCTCATCCCTCAATGCTGCCATGTGTCCCGGCAAGAAAACCTTTGCAATAAATTTATCCACCAACTTGTGAGCACGTGATTTTTGCCCTATATGAATTATTCCAGCAAATTCAAAACAAAATAATTTCTTTCAGTGTTTGCAATTTTGTTGGATTTTGTGGCATTTTCTGTTAATTATTTGTATTTGTCTGTGCATGTTTATTTTATTTAATTCATGAAAATGCAAAAATATCACGCACTACATTTAGGATTTAATTTTATATTTTTTTAGATTAACTCGTAAATTAGTTTGTTCTATAAAATATGAAAATCACAAAATAGTTCATTTTTCGCACTTTAATTATAATTTTTGAAATTTTTGTTAGTTTTCTTTAATTTGGCATTTAATTAGGGGTGGTGAACATTATTTAGAGTTAGTTAATTCAATTTTATAGGACAATTTGGTTAGGAATTAATTTGGGTCTTATTTTAATTTTTAAATTTTAAATTTGATTTTAAAAGAAATTAGAAAATAAAAACGAAAGGGGAATAAGAGCAAATCCAACTCTGGGCCAAATTTACCCCAAGCCCAAATCCACACCCACCCAAAATACCCTTAGTCCAGGCCCAGACCAGCCGAAACCCGGTCCGGACACCCTTTCCCTGAAACGACCCCATTTGGCTTAGAATCAATCCCAGCCGTCAAGGTTTGTAAGATCCGACGGTTGGGAATCTAGGACTCCTAGGTATAAAATTGTCCGAACGCCCCCCTACTCATCGTCTCCACACCCTCAGAGAACACCCCGTCGTCTCCGTCGTGCGCCGCCTGCCGGAATTCGCCTCCACCGGTGGCGGAGCTCCAATCAACCCCATTTTTACACCATTAGTTCCCCTCTTTCTCCTCTTTCCAAATCTCCAAACCCCTTCCCTTGAATCCCAGCCAAACTTCTTGAATCTACAATCGAAGGGAATGACCGAAACCCTAATTCATCCAATCGGGTCCAAATTCACACCAGAGCTCCCCTTCCCCTTCCTCATCATGAATCCACCATCAGCTCCTTTCGAATCCTACCGGAATCCCTCAAAACTCCAAAACCCTAGTCGCCGCCCTTGTTCTCTCCGGTGGCGGCGCCACCTCTGTTCAACCCCAAATTAACACCCTAGCACCGTCCTCTCTCCCTCATCCCAAATCCTCACTCAGATTTCTTCAAACATCTCTGGAACTCCTCGAATATCAAATCGAAGAGTCGAGCCATGAGAGCCTAAGGCCGGAATCAGTCATGCAAGCATTTTCATGAATTTTTCGGTTGTTTCAAGTCGGTTTGACACAAAATAATGACAATCGTTTGTTCCTCACCAAGAACAAATGTTTGCCACTGTGTTGGGTCGAACCAGTGCCTCAGTTTTTGATTTCAAGTCTAGCTGGTAAGTCCCATTCATCTTTGTTTTCAAAATCGTCTATGTGTTACTTCTGTTCCTTTCCTCTCTTTTAATTCGTTTTCTGATTTATTAGTTGATTGTCCTGTTAGAATTTTTGGTTTGGTCACTAAGCTTAATTAGTTAGCTTAATTAGTTCCCCGTCTGTTTGTGATCGTTAATTAGTTGATTTGTTTGGTTGTCAAGTTTTCTGAATATATTTGGGTTTCGTCTTTGGGATCTGAGGTCAGTCTCAGACCTCATGTTAAAGGAATTCTATTTGGTTTGAATCTGAGCCCATGTCTGTTGAGCTATTGGGTCAATATGACCCATTTGGTTCTCAAAGTAAAAACAAGGAACTTGAATGGGTAATTTAAGGAATTCGGGTAAGGAATCTTGTTCTAACTAACTAGGAAGCTTCTAGGAAGCTGGGGTTGGGGCTATTCTGAAATTCTAGATTGTACATTAAGGACCCTTAAGCTAAAACAAGAACAAAAAAGGGGGTAAAGGGTAAATAAGAAGTTCTGGGGGCTGCCCTATTGGCTGGGCCTATAAGAAGTAGCATTCTTGCCTTTCAAGGCAAGATTTGAAGGGCTAAAAAATCCTTAAAATTTCTAGACGGCAAAAACTTAAGAAAATACTGTTTCATTGAGTTTTTCTGCCAATTTCTGCAATTTTCCTCGTGATGCAACAAGTCCTGACTAGTTAACCTTAGAAATGAATTAAAATCAGCTTGGTTGAAGTTTTTATGGTCCATTGTTTGGATTGAACTAATTTCTGGTCGTTTACTTCAATTTTGGGTTTGAAATTTGATTTTGGAGCTGCTGGTTGATTCTATTGGTTGGTTTTTGCTGCTGACCCTTGTTCTTGTTACTGCTCTTTGCTGATCTTCTTACCCCTCTCTTATTTGTGCTCTCAGGTATTTCTTCATACCCTTTGCTAACAAATGAAGTGCCACAAGTTGGAACCAGACTGAATTTGTATATAGTTTGGATGTTCGAATTGGAATTTGAATAGAAGTCTTGTTTGAATGTTAAATTCTATTAGCTTCTGTTGTTTATACCTTTGTTTTCTTGTTATAATTCATGTGTTAAGTTTTCCAGCCGTGCTCAGGGGTTTGAATTTTCTTTAGTCATTTGGAAGGATGCTTAAATTTTGGCTATGTATGTATAGATTGCTTGGTTTTAACTGTAACCAATTGATGTTTCCATATAGTTTATACCTTAGTTTAGTTTAAAAGGGGATTATTGTTGATTGTTGTATAAGGTTCTTATTCATGCCCCCAACTCGTTTTTCTCCCCTCCTCAATGGTTGAAAAGATTATGAGAGATCACTGTTAGGTTTGGGTTCAGGGATTCGATCCTGAAGTCCATGCTTGCAGCCGGCGTTGCCAAAATATTTGGGCCTTTGGGCCTGAACATTATCGGATTCTCTTAAGTCAAAAGAGTCTCCCTACGTTAAAACAGGCTCGTTGCTCAGAAGTTTGGGCCTGTTTAATTCAGGCCCTTCCGCTAATAAAATGGTTTAATAAAGCCTTGTTGATTGGAAGGGATTTTGTAGTACTTTAGTGTTTAATTAATTAGAGTCTTGAAAAGTGAATTTGAGGAAAGCCATAATTAGACACTTTATAACAAATGGCCCTCGTGTTAATTTCATAATATAGATGTAAAATAACCAATGTTCGTAGTTTGCTTTAGGCCCGTTTAATATACCACCGTAATTGTGTATACGTTTGCGTAACATAATTACGATTCTAAAACTAATTTGGAGTATGCGTTCGTGCAACTTCGGCCAAATTTTTCTTAATAATAATAAGCATTATTAATTGTGGACACGTTCGCGTGACATAACTTTTGACGTGCCAAATAAATGGGTACACGTACGCATGACTCGTTTCAAGATAATTTTCTTAATTAAAAAGCGGTAAAAGGTAAATGCACCTAGGTTTTAAAATCAGTAATTAGACAATTTTAGTAAGCCAAGTATGATCAAAGCGACCGTGCTAGAACCACGGAACTCGGAAATGCCTAACACCTTCTCCCGAGTTAACAAAATTCCTTACCCAAATTTCTGTATTCGCAGACAATAAATAGAGTCAAACTTCCTCGATTTGGGATTCAACCGGTGACTTGGGACACCATAAATCTCCCGAGTGGCGACTCTGAATCTTTAAATAAACAAATCCTGTTTCGATTGTCCTTTAATTGGAAAAACTCCCTTGTATTTATATCCTTTACGGGGTGTAGTAAAAAGGAGGTGTGACAGCTCTGGCGACTCTGCTAAGGATCGAACCCAGAATCTCTGGTTCAGGGTTCAAGAATTCGAGCTTGTTAATATGATTTTGTTTGGCTTTATTGTTAATATTATTGTATTCTAGGAATCTTTTGTGCTAAATGCTATCTGTTTACCGCTTTAATATTATTTGAATTGTATATAACTATCTTCTTACGCCACCCATCTGAGTCTTCTAGAAATGGTGCATACGTTCGCGTAGCCCGCTTTTTCCGTAGAAATTATACCAAATAGAATGAGGCTAGGCAAGCGACAAGGCCGGGTAGACTTCACTGCTCCCGGTACGTCGCCCCCTCTTCGGCCCCAGTTGTCCGCTGGGTACCCCAAGTCTAGACCAAAACCCCAGGATTTAAACCTAAAAAAATACAGCCTCATGCTGGATCCCTAGTAGGAATGTTTGTTTGCATCATGTGCATTTGACTTGGGGGCTCAACACAGGGGTTGGGTCCGTCCAGGACAGGTATGCCCGAAATAATAGACCATCCTGATGCATTCTACGTGCTATGTGAACATTTATTTGTTTTGGCTTGCAAGCTGACCGGCCAGGGAAAATAAAGCAAAAAAAAGGGAAACCCAAGAGTGATATAGGGAAGGAAATAAAACCCGGTTCTAACATCCCTGTATTTGAAAAGTGTCCTGAAACTCTACCCAAAATATTTCAAAAAAGAGTTATTTCAAAAGAGTCAAACACTGTGTTCTTTCGAAGGTGTCAAAACTGACCAAACTACGCAGGTCTGATTCTCACCGGATGTGAGATACGTAGGCAACCTACATAGGGTTCGGCCTTATTTTTGAAAAAAAAAAGAGAAAGAAAAACAAGAAAGAGAGTTGGTGGTCGAGTGAATGCAATCTTGATTTTTGGTCAAAATAAGTCGATCCAGCTTTGGCAATGTCTTGAACCGTTCTTGCCGAGATAGCCTCAGAGTATTCTTCAATTGTCGAAAGGCTATTTTCGTAAAAGAACAGACAAGTTTGTGAAGGGTCATAAAATTAATTTCCCCCGGCCTCAAAATTCGTGTGAAATTGGGAAGGGGCCGCATTTGCAAAAAACAGCCACTTGGCTAAAGTTGGCATATAGGGGAAGAAATTATGGTTCTTTTTCTTCTTTTTTTTTCCTTTTCTTTTCTTCTTCAAAAACTGTTTACAAAAAGGTCCACTCGAGTCAACCCTAACCTTAATCTTCCACAGGAACAAATGAATACCATCCAGGAACCGCCAGAAGTGGTCAGGGAACAGGCTCGGCTACACTTGCGTATGTGGTGGAATGATCTAGACGAAGATGGTCAGAAATGGGTGAAAAAGCACTTGGGTTCTCTTATAGACATCTTTGAGATCAAACCACGGGAAGATCTGATCAAAGCTTTGGTAACTTTCTGGGATCCTGTCCACAATGTCTTTCGTTTCTTGGATTTTGAGATCACCCCTACTTTGGAGGAGATAGCCAGGTACATTGAATTCGGACGGGATTTGAGGAAGCAACAACTTATATTTCCAAGGGCTCCATCGGTGCACAAGTTCTTTGACCTCCTGAATATTAGTAAACAGACGAATAAGGAACGTGTGAGCAATGGGTGTTGTGTTTTCCATTTCTTATACTTCAGGTTTGGGCATTCTTCTGGTTTTGAAACGCATGAAAAGGGTCTGAGCAACAAACAAAACAAGGGCCTTTGGCAAATTCATCGCTGGTTCGCATTTATTGTGGCATTCTGGGGGATCATGGTTTTTCCAAATGAGAAAGGGACGGTGGATATTCGTATGGCTAGAATTGCACAAATCCTCACTACCAAGGAAGATCATACACTTGCCTCGTTGGTGCTGGCGGATATTTATCGGGCATTGACTCTATGCAAAGCAGGGGCTCAATTTTTTGAAGGTTGCAGCATCCTTCTGCAAATGTGGTTGATCGAGCACCTTCGCCATCATCCCAGATTCATGAGTTATGGTTCGAGCCCGAATAACTTCATCACTAGTTACGAGGAGAGGATAAAAGATTATAACGCACCAGAAGGGTTTGAAGCATGGATCTCTCATTTGAAAGTTCTTAACGCAAGTCAGGTCGAGTGGACAATAGGATGGCTCCCAAGGACAGAAGACATCTATATGACTGCTACCAAAGGCTACCTGAGGTTAATGGGCATAAGGAGTATTCAGCCATATGCACCGCAGAGGGTCTTGAGGCAATTGGGAAGGTATCAGATTGTGCCTAAAGATGAAGATCTACGCACCTAGGTCATAGAGTTACATCCAGAAGCTGCATTGCCCGAGGCTATAGTTCAGCAGGATTGGAATAGCTGTCGGTATCTAAAAAATGGCACCCAGGTACCAGACATCGCCAAAGGGGAAGTAGATCCAAATTATGTTGCTTGGTTTGAGAAAATGTCTTATGTAAACGATGAGCCAGAGCCCGAAAGGCTCGCCAAAAGGCCTCATGTTCTAGCCTTTGATGATAAAATTCAAGAGAGGTTAGCTTGGGGGAGAAGTAAAAGGAATATAAGGCCATCATCCATGGTCTACGAGAAGAGTTGAGAAATGTCACCTTCAACAATGATTTGCAGGCACAAGAGGCCGAAGGTGAAAGGAGAAGATTGGTGCGGGAAAATGAAGCCCTCAAAGCTCAGGTTCGACAGTTGAAAATTGAAGCCGAGAACCCAGGCCGAAGCAGGAAAGATGAAAGGCTCATTTATAACCTTACTCAAAAGGTACGTGACTATGAAGATGACCTGTAGAAAGCTGAGTCTGAACTAGCAAAAGCACGGGCTAGGTTGGCTAAAAGCACCGAAGGGCGTGCAGCTTTCGTTCAATAGATGAAAGAAAAATATGAGAAAGGGGTCATAGGTTAGGAAAAGGCAATTGACAACCTCGAGGGTGAAATGGCTAAACAAGCCAAAAATTTTAAGGCTGAAAGAGAACATTGTTACGCCTTAATGGCACGGCTAGAAAGAGACTTGCAACAACTCCAAGAGCACAACCAGGTAGCCGAACGAACTTTGGAAGCCAGAACCGAACAAATTGGGAATTTGTTGCAAGAGAAGGGCGTCATAAGAGATCAAGTCAAAAGGGTCGCCAACTATATCGCAATGAAGTGCAGTAGCTGTGAGGATATGACTAGATCTATGTTCTTCGCTACTGTGATGATTTTTGTTCGCCGGGTAATGGAAGATCTCTACCACCTTCAGGGGGATTTAGCGAGTCGGCCTGCAGAAAGGCCGAATGATGCCCCGCGAGTCCCAGGGACAATTGAGGCACTGGTGTATTCGTGATTTCTTGAGTCTGTATTTTCTTTCCATTAAAGTCTGCCAGTTGTTCTGGAGTCTGTATTTCTATGTGGGTTGTTTGTTTTTTGAGTTTGTATCTCGTTCTTTCATCAGAGTCTGTCAGTTTCTTTCGAGTCTGTTAGTTTCAGTCTTTGTAATAGCATTTTTTATATATATATGAAAACCGAAAATCCCAAAATGTTTTTTTTACTTTATTTCACACTTATCCCCAAGAACTACGCTTGGTCTGATTCATGCGGGGTCATGATACGTAGGAAATCTCCCTAGGATTCGACCATAACCAAATAAAAAAGAGAGAAAGAAAATAAGAGGAAAAACAAGAGAGTAAAGAAAAAGAAAAGAAAGGAGAGAGAGCGGAAAAACAAGAAAGAAAAGAGAGAAAATAAAAATCAAGAGAGAATGAAAGGAAGGAAAAGAAAAAGAAAGAAAAGGGGGAATTTTGCAATCGAAATTAAGAAAAGACCGGGATGACGCATGCAACCGATCAAATACATAATAGAGTCAGTTTGTTGTTTAGGTGCATTCATGCCCAATATGCGGTTGCCAATCTGTTAAAACCTAATCGCTAACAATGTTGTTGTTGATACATTGAGTCCAGGCAGGTGGTTAGTTGATTGGCATTCTCACAACTCACTCGTACAACACCCGATAGAAAGACAGGCTGAATATGGCCAACCAGGAACCGAAAACAAGTATTGTCGACCCATCGAAAGAAGTGGAAGACTTGGTCGTTAATGCGATGAGGGAAGAAATGTATAAGCTGAAGCAACAGATGGCTGAAATGTACCAAGCCTGGGCGAAGGGGCATCCACCACCGGTTTATCCCGACAACCCTGCTTATATCCCACCATCAGCCCAACCTCCGGAGCCTCTCACTATGAACTCATCTCCAGCCTTTCCCCTCTACCAACAATGCCATGGCGCCACTTCACATACTTCTCAAGCTCCACCACCCAAACAAGTCTCATACCCTCACCCACCAATTACACATGTTTTCGTGGCACCTCCACCTGCTGCATTACACCGATCTTCCAGTGAACCCTTGTTCCAAACTCACGACAACCAGTACTATCCCCCTGAACCCACCTTCAAAGTTCCAGAACCATATCCTTACACCCCTCATCTTGATCTCCCGGCAGAGACCAAGAAACCACCCAAGAATCCCGAGCATAAAGAGATTATCAGAAAGGTCAAAAGCTTAAAACAGTCGTTTCGAGATATGAGGGGGTTGGGAGGACAAGTAAGTGTTGCCTATAAGGATTTTTGTCTGTTCCCAGATGTTAAGTTGCCAGCGGGGTTCAAAATGCCCAAGTTCGATCTGTACGATGGGCATGGTGACCCAGTAGCATACATAAGAGGATATTGTAGCAAGATGAGAGGAGCAGGTGGAAGAGATGAATTGCTAATGGCATATTTCAGCCAAAGTCTAAGTGGATCAACCCTAGAATGGTATACCAGGTAAGATCACAACGGGTGGTACACATGGGACGATTTGGCCCAAGCCTTTGCCTGCCATTTTTAGTACAACCTTGAAATTATCCTAGACCGCCTGTCGTTGACAAGGCTTGAGAAGAATCTCGGTGAGAGCTTTAGGGAATATGGATTCCATTGGAGAGAGCAAGCAGCGAGGGTTGACCCTCCGATGAAAGAAAGCGAGATGGTTTATTATTTCTTGCAGGCTTTGGAACCCACTTATTTTGGTCACTTGGTGTCAGCAGTAGGTAAGTCCTTTAATGAAGTCATAAAAATGGGAGACATGGTTGAGGAAGGACTCAAGTCCAACAAGATCATGAGTTATTCAGCAATCAAGGCGACCACTCAGGCCATTCAAAATGGTACTGGGGGTGTGCTCGGGAAGAAGAAGAAGGAGGATGTTGCGACAATTGAGTCTGGAGCTTGGGTTGGATCCAAGAACCTTCCCCGTTACTACAACCAGCTGGGACCCTATCCCTAAATTCACCCCCACACTCCATATAACCCACTACAACATTATTATCCACTGCCAGATCCCTATTTTTCTGTCCATCATGCACAAGCTTATACCCAACCTCCCACTCACTCGCAATGGTGTGCGCCAGCTCCACAAAACCCATACCAAGCTCCACAAAATAACTATACACCCCCAAAAGCCTACAGAAATCCTCCTGGAATGGGTGTTCGACCCAACCAAGCCTTTAAGAATGAGAGGTTGCAGAAGCAAAAGACTTTCACCCCATTGGGAGAATTATATGCTAGTCTATTCCACAGACTGAGACAGTTGGGTATGTTGAATCCGATCGAGGCTAAATTGTTGAATCCCCCTCCCAAAAATCTTGACCGCTCAGTGAGTTGTGAGTATTGCTCAGGGGCCTCAGGACATGACACAGAGAAATGCTGGAAATTGAAAACAGCTATTCAAGAGCTCATTGACACCAATCGGATTGAGGTCCAAGCTCCGGAGGTGCCCAATATCAATCAGAATCCCTTGCCATCCCATCATGAAACAAATATGATTGAGATAGTACATAAGTGAGGGGAGCCTAAGAAGCCTTCGCAAACCGTCATGATGATTCAGATTAGTGAAGCCAGGCCATTTGAAAAGTCAACAAGTGAGAAGTCTGTGATCAAGTTGAACAGGGCAAATAATGAACCATTTGTGGAGGTCAAGAAGGGGTCCTCAGGTGACGTTGCAGGAAAACATAAAAAAGCAAAAGTGGTTGTACCAGGAGCGACGAACAAGCCTGTGGTAATTGTGAAGGGCGCCCCTACAGATCCTGTCATTATCAAACCGATAATTCAACTACCGATAGTCAACAGCAAGGCAGTCCCATGGAATTACGAACGAGTGATCATGACTTACAAAGGAAAAGAGGTTAAAAAAGAAGTGTGTGAGACTCATGGTTTGACTCGATCGGGGAGATGCTTTGCCACCGAAGAGTTGAGTAAAGCTAAGACCTCAAAAGATAATCCAATGTTGGTGAAGAAAGCGGTGACTGAGGAAGAAGCAGAAGAATTTCTGAGAAAGATGAAAGTGCAAGACTATTCTATTGTGGAGCAGTTAAGGAAGACACCAACTCAGATCTCGCTATTGTCATTATTGATCCATTCAGACGAACACCATCGTGCTTTGATGAAGATTTTGAATGAAGCCCACATTCCTGACAAAATCTCAGTAAACCACTTGGAAAATATATCTAACAAGATATTTGAGGTAAACAGAGTCACTTTTTCTGATGATGAGTTACCCGTGAAGGGTATCGAGCACAATAGAGCCCTCTATCTGACGGTGAAATGCGAAGATTCTGTGGTTACTCGGGTACTGATTGACAATGGGTCTAGCGCGAACATTTGTCCTTTCTCCACATTGAACAAGCTGAAAGTGGAGGATGAAAGAATTTACAAGAACAGTATTTGCGTTCGGGGATTCGACGGTGGAGGAAAAGATTTAGTCGGGGACATAGTGTTTAAGCTCACAATAGGGCCAGTTGAATTTACTATGAAATTCCAGGTGCTCGATGTGGCTGTTTCCTATAATCTGATGTTGGGATGACCTTAGATTCGCGCTGCCAAAGCGGTCCCATCTACTCTGCATCAAATTGTCAAGTTTGAATGGGATCGACAGGAAATTATCTTACACGGCGAGGATAATTTGTGTGTGCCCAATGATGCCATTGTCCCGCTCATAGAAGTTGAAGACGACAAGGGGCCATGGGTTTATCAGGTTTTCGACACAGTATCAGTAGAGGAAGTTCCCGAAGGGAAGTGCGTTCCAACTCCAAAGGTAGCTACTGCATCAGTCATGGTAGCCGTTGAAATGTTGAAAAATGGTTTTGTACCGGACAAGGGTTTGGGTGCATCTCTACAAGGTATCGTACAGTCGGTTTCTCTTCCTAAAAACTTGGATATGTTTTGCTTGGGGTTCAAGCCCACAGTCGGAGATGTGAGAAGAGCTAGAAAAATGAAACAAAAAGCATGGGCATTGCCAAAGCCAATCTCGCGTCTGTCCAGATCTTTCGTCAGGTCGGGTATTAGAAAGCAACTATTGTCAAGGGCTCCTGGATCACTGATTGGTGTCGATGGAGACTTGGAGAAGGGGTTCGAAAGGTTATTTGCCGAGGTTAACATGGTTGAGGCTGGGGAAGGGTCCATCAAGGCAGATGTGCAATAAGTGGGACCACGTGCAAAAGTCAACAACTGGGAAGCTACTCCTCTTCCTACCCGGAGGGAGTCTTGGTAGTGGGTTTTGATTTTCTTTTAGTTGTCTGGATTATTCCAGGGTCTGTAATTCAGATATTATATTTCGTCCAGTTGGATGTGTTAAAACCCTGTTATCTTTAAATTCAATGAAATGCAATTGTTCCTTTCCCTTCATTTCTTCTAATTTTATTTTTGTTTTCTTCTTTTGTACAGTTCTTTTTATGCTGATATCAATGACATGACATGCATGAGGAATCTTCGGCCCAGTTTTAAAAGCCAATCTAACTGTGAAATAATAATACAAGAAATTGAGTGTGATGATGAGTTGGAATTTGATGATGATGAGGCCTATGAAGAAATTAGTAAGGAACTAAGTCATTTTGAGGAAAATCCCAAACCTAATTTAAACGATACAAAAGCAGTTAATCTAGGGGACCAAGATAACGTCCGTGAAACTAAAATAAGTGTCCATTTGGAACCTCAACTCAGGTAGGAGATAATTAAAGCTCTGTTCGAATACGAAGATATTTTTGCATGGTTCTATGACGACATGCCGGGCCTAAGCACTAATTTAGTGGTTCACAAGTTGCTCACTGATCTGACATTCCCTCCTGTCAAACAGAAGCTGAAAAAGTTCAAAACGGATATGAGTGTAAAGATCAAAGAAGAGGTCACCAAGCAATTCGACGCCATAGTCATTCGGGTCACCCGATATCCCACCTGGTTAGCCAATGTTGTGCCTGTGCCGAAGAAGGATGGCAAGACCAGGGTGTGTGTTGATTATCGGGATCTCAACAAGGCTAGTCCAAAAGACAATTTCCCGTTGCCAAACATCCATATCTTGATTGATAATTGCGCCAAACATGAGATTGGTTCTTTTGTGGATTGTTACGCAGGTTATCATCAGATCTTAATGGACGAGGAAGATGCAGAAAAGACGGCATTCATCACGCCATGGGGAACGTACTGCTATCGGGTCATGCCATTTGGCTTGAAGAATACTGGGGAAACCTACATGAGGGTAATGACAACAATATTCCATGATATGATACACCAGGAAATTGAGGTGTACGTGGATGATGTGATCGTGAAGTCTAGAAAGCAGTCTGACCATGTCAGGGATTTGAGGAAGTTCTTCCAAAGGCTTCGCAGGTACAATCTCAAGCTTAATCCTGCAAAGTGTGATTTTGGGGTGCCGTCTGGAAAGTTGTTGGGGTTCGTAGTCAGCCGCCGAGGCATTGAACTGGATCCATCGAAAGTTAGGGCCATCCAGGAATTTCCACCTTCGAGGAACAAGACCGAGGTGATGAGTTTATTGGGGAGATTGAATTATATCAGCAAGTTCATCGCTCAGCTCACGACAACTTGCAATCCTATCTTCAAGCTGTTAAAGAAAGATGTTGAGGTCAAATGGACAGATGAATGTCATGAGGCATTTGTTCCATTGAAGTATATATTTCAGAAGCCTATGCCTACAGGAAGGCTTGCAAAGTGGCAGATCCTGCTCATAGAGTTTGACATTGTCTACGAGACTCAAACTGCAATGAAGGCACAGGTCTTGGCAGACCATTTGGCCGAGAACCCGGTTGATGAAGATTATGAACCTTTGAAAACTTATTTCCCCGATGAAGAGGTGATGTACATTGATGAGTTGGAGCAAGTTGAGAAGCCGGGATGGAAACTTTTCTTTGATGGGGCTACAAACATGAAGGGCGTGGGAATAGGAGAGGTACTTATTTCTGAAACAGGGCAGCACTACCCTGTTACAGCTCAGCTTCGTTTTTACTGTACCAACAACATGGCTGAGTACGAGGCATGCATTCTGGGTTTGAGGTTAGCTGTGGATATGGGTGTCCAGGAAGTCTTGGTCTTGGATGACTCGGACCTCCTAGTGCACCAAATTCAGGGAGAATGGGAAAAACGGGATTTGAAACTCATACCATACAGACAATGTTTGCATGATCTTTGCCAGCGGTTTCAGTCAATGGAATTCAGGCATATCCCAAGGATCCATAATGAAGTTGTCGATGCTTTGGTTACTCTAGCGTCAATGTTACATCATCCAGATAAGGCTTATGTGGACCCTTTGCAAATTCAGGTCCGTGATCAGCAAGCTTACTGTAATATGGTAGAAGAAGAACTTGATGGGGAGCCATGGTTCCATGATATCAAAGAATACATCCGGATGGGGGTATATCTGGTACAGGCCACAGGTGATTAGAAAAGAACAATTAGATGGTTGGCAAGCGGGTTTTTCTTCAGTGGAGGGGTGTTATACAAAAGAACTCCAGATCTTGGATTGCAAAGATGCAGAGATGCTAGACAGGCCACAGCAATCATGACTGAGGTACACTCCGGAGTTTGTGGACTACATATGAGTGGGTACGTTCTAGCAAAGAAGATTCTCTGAGCAGGTTATTATTGGCTCACTATGGAGCGAGATTGCATCAGTTTGTGTGCAAGTGTCATCAGTGCCAGGTGCATGGAGATTTGATTCATTCCCCACCATCTAAATTGCATACAATGTCGGCACCATGGACCTTCGTTGTTTGGGGCATGGATGTCATTGGGCCAATTGACCAGCAGCATCAAACGGACATAGGTTTATCCTGGTAACCATTGATTATTTTACCAAGTGGGTTGAAGCAAAAACTTTTAAATCTGTGACCAAGAAAGCAGTGGTCGATTTTGTGCATTCAAATATCATCTGTCGGTTTGGGATTCCAAAGGTAATCATCACGGACAATGGTGCTAATCTCAACAGTCATCTGATGACGGAGACCTGTCAGCAGTTTAAGATTATACATCGCTATTCTACCCCATATCGCCCTAAAGCGAATGGAGCAGTTGAGGCAGCCAATAAGAACTACTTCGGAATATGGTGGAAGGGTCCAGACAATGGCATGAGAAGTTACCTTTCGCATTGTTGGGTTATCGTACTACTGTTCGCACTTCAGTAGGGGCCACTCCTTATTTGTTGGTGTATGGCACAGAGGCAGTAATACCCACAAAAATTGAAATCCCATCCCTTCGGATTGTCGCTGAGGCAGAAATTGATGACGTTGAATGGGTCAAAACTCGTTTGGAGCAATTAAGTTTGATTGATGAAAAGAGATTGGCAACAGTATGTCACGTCCAATTGCACCAACAGAGAATGGCGAGAGCATATAACAAGAAGGTACGTCCACGGAGGTTCGAAGTGGGTCAGTTAGTGTTGAGACGTATCTTGCCTCATCAGGTTGAAGCAAAAGGAAAGTTCGCCCCAAACTGGCAGGGGCCATTTGTCGTAACTAGAGTGTTGTCCAATGGCGCGTTATATTTGACAGAATGTGTGGAAATGGCTATCAATTCCGATGCAGTCAAGAGATACTATATATGATTTCTTTGTTTGATTGTACTTGTTTGTATTTGGCATATTTTGAAGATTGAAATGACGAAGGCGTTTTGTTCTGCTATCTAAACACTTTATCTCTCGTCACCCCTTTTGAGCCTTATTTATTTTCTTTCTTACCCCTCTTTCGGAATCAGTACTGAATATCAGAAACATAAGCGTGAAAGATAAGAAAAGGAAGAAAAGAAAAAGAGAAAGAAAGGAGAGAGAAAGAAAAGAAAAAAAAGAAGGAAAAGAAAGAGGAAAAGAGAAAAGAAGAAGAAAAACAATAAAAAGAAAAAAAAAAGAGAAAAGCAAAAGAGAAAAAAAGAAGAGAAGAAGAAAGAGAAAAGAAAAATCACAACAACAAAGTAATTTCTATGACATGAACTACGTTTGATCTGATTCCTTTTAAGGATACGTAGGTAGCCTCACGGTTCGGTCTCATTAAACAAAAATCCAAAAGCCCCAAGCAAGAAACTAGGGCAGAAGTCGTGGTTGTTGTGAGAAACCTGATTTCGAAAGTTGTAACTTTAACCCATTTGAATGGTTTTAATCCTTTTATACCCTTTCTTTCTAACCCTGTCCAAAAGCCCACATTACGGTCCAAATAAAGACCTTCTGATAAGTCTTTGACAAATGCCAAGTCGAGCAGGTAAAGGTAATTCATGTCAGGGGCAACACTCTGGTTCAAGCAGGAAAAATAAAAATAAGAGAGTCTTTTTGGTGAAATCCTTCATAGGCATCGTAAGGCGACGGGAGTTGAGAGAAATAAAATGAGAGAGTCTTATTGGTGAAAACCTTCACAGGCACCGTAAGGCGATGGGAGTTGAGAGAAATAAAATGAGAGAGCCTTATTGGTGAAAACCCTCACTGGCACCTTGAGGCAAAAGTGAGTTGAAAAGTCAACAAGTGAGAAAGGCCTGTTGGTGGAAAACTATTTCAAGGCACCGCAGGATGAACAAGGTCAAGGTTTGGGTAAAGTAATCAGGTCATGGAAATTCTAAGGCGACAAAGTACGGCAACTGAAAGTTGATTGGTTGGACAAATTGGGCCAATTAATCCGAAATAAATGTCATGATCATTGGTATCAGCTGTTCCACTCAGATAAGTTTCTTTTTCTTTTTCCTTTGTAGCAGTCATCTGGTTTTGGATTCTTCTTATCCTTAACTCGCAAACATTGCATTTCATTTTCTTTTGGGTTTATTTATCTAAGAGGTTTTAATGTCAGTCTTGTCCCAAGTAAGTGAAAAAGAGTTTCAAAGCTCACTACCAACTCCCAAAATTACAAATCACAATGTGGTCAGAGCATACTAAAGATAGCATGATGTAAGGTGGGGTACAAGGAATCACCAGAAGTTTCATCGGTGGAATGGTTTGGTAATGTCATGGGAGAGGCAAAGGTTCGGATAGAGGGTTCAGAGGTTGAAACAGCAACAAGGGTATAGAACACTCGGTTCGTCAAAGGTCATGGGATTTGAAAATCAGTCAGAAAGTCAAAGTGGTTCAGGGCCAGTTCGGGAAAGCCGTTCAGAACAAAACAATGCATTGGAAAGATCTTCAGCAAGAATGCCATCAGCTAACCACCACTTTAAACTGACAAATATTTCTTTGATTGAGACAGGGGTAGAAAATTCGTTTGTTTCGGAGAAACTCTCCGTAGGGGAAAGAGCAAGCATCAAAACAGGTTGACCGTAAACTTTCAGGACCCTCCTGGAAAATGGGACCTAGTTTAAAGTTCAGAAATAGCATAATCTAGCATAAGCAGGTTTAGAAGTTTGCGTGTTCGAGATAGGATTCAATTAGGAGTTTCCAGGACCCTCCGGAATAATAGGACTTAGCTTTAAGATTTCGATTAAATAACAACATTTAGCGTAAACTTTATTGTAGGGTAGTATAATTTAGACATGAAAGCTATCACCCTTAAAATAAAAATTGACCTTTGATTTTCAGGACCCTCCTGGATAATGGGGAGTAGGGTAAAGACCCTCTTAGATAACAAGATTTAGCAGAAGTCACACCTTCAAAAGATATAGCTTAGATTTAAAATTATTGTTTATTTAAGAGTTGTCAGGACCCCCCTGGATAATGGGACCTAGCTTTCAAATTTTTAGTAATATTTGGTAATATGATTCAGTTCAACACTCACATATGTTCCCAACTACCAAACTGGGGCAGGAAAATTTTCTTTGTTTTTGTCTATATTGTTGAAGTCAGGAGCCCGCCTAGAGAGCAGGGAATACATTTCAAGTTAGAAGTCAGAAGCCCGCCTGGAGAGCAGGGAATACATTCAAACGTAGTAGTCAGGAGCCCACCTGGAGAATAAGGGAGTATAATTTAAGTTTTAGCATTCAAATTCTTTGTTTTATCTATTTTGAAGTCAGGAGCCCGCCTGGAGAGCAGGGAATACATTTCGAGTTGCAGTCAGGAGCCCGCCTAGAGAGCAGGGGATACATTTCGAGTTGCAGTCAGGAGCCCACCTGGAGAGCAGGGAATACATTTCGAGTTGCAGTCAGGAGCCCGCCTGGAGAGCAAGGAATACATTCAAGCGTAGCAGTTAGGAGTCAGCCTGGAGAACAAGGGAGCACAATCCCGCCTGGAGAACAAGGGAGTACAATTTAAGTTTTAGCTTTCAAATTCTTTCTTTTGTCTATTTTGAAGTCAGGAGCCTGCATGGAAAGCAGGGAGTACTTTCAAGTTGAAGTCAGGAGCCCGCCTGGAAAGCAGGGAATACTTTCAAGTCTAGCAGTCAGGAGCCCGCCTGGAGAACAAAGGAGTACAATTCAAGTTTTGGTTTTTCAAAATTCTTATTGATATTCGGTAATGTGATTCATTTTACACTTACACATAGGCCTACATACCCAAACTGGGGCAGAAAATTTTCTTTGTTTTTGTCTATTTCGCTGAGGTCAGGAGCCCGCCTGGATAGTAGGGGAATACATTCACGTTTTGAAGTCAGGAGCCCACCTGGAGAGCATGGGAATACATATCAACTTCAGCAGTCAGGCACCCACCTGAAGAAGGGGAAAACATCTCAGCTTACAATTAAAGGTGGCAACAAATGGATGTCACCGAGAGAATAGAGGACAACAAGGCAACAAGAAACACAAGAGCAAGTTTGAAGATCTAGATAGGATTTTGTAAAGCATAGATCATAGTCTAGTCTAGCTTCTTTTATTTTTGACATGGTGTAATAAGGGATGCAGTAAGCAGTAGCAGCAGCAGCAATAGCGAAATCACAGCTTCATGGTAGTACCAGCTACCAAACATTCCTTAACTACACTGACCTGATTCCTTTTTAGCCAAGGATATGTAGGCAACCTCGGAAGCAGGGTGCGGTCAAATCTTTCAAAAATGCTTCCCACGGAATATTCAAACGGGCAAAAATCGCTCGTATCCGCTCACTTATCTTTGCACGAAAACTCTTCGTGTTTTTGGGCAAAGAGGGGCAGCTGTGAGCACGTGATTTTTGCCCTATATGAATTATTCCAGCAAATTCAAAAAAAAATTCTTTCAGTGTTTGAAATTTTGTTGGATTTTGTGGCATTTTCTGTTAATTATTTGCATTTGTTTATGCACGTTTATTTTATTTAATTCATGAAAATACAAAAATATCACGCAATATATTTAGGATTTAATTTTATACTTTTTTAGATTAATTCGCCAATTAGTTTGTTTTATAAAATATGAAAATCATAAAATAGTTCATTTTTCGCACTTTAATTTTAATTTTTCGAATTTTTGTTAGTTTTATTTAATTTGGAATTTAATTAGGGGTGGTGAACATTATTTAGAGTTAGTTAATTCAATTTGATAGGACAATTTGGTTAGGAATTAATTTATGTCTTATTTTAATTTTTAAATTTAAATTTGATTTTAAAAGAAATTACAAAATAAAAAGGAAAGGGGAATAAGAGCAAATCCAGCTCTAGGCCAAATTTACCCCAAGCCCAAATCCACACCTGCCCAAAATACCCTTAATCTAGGCACAGACCAGTCGAAACCCGGTCCGGTCACCTTTTCCCTGAAACGACCCCGTTTGGCTTAGAATCAATCCCAGTCGTCGAGGTTTGTAAGATCCGACGGTTGGGAAGCTAGGACTCCTAGGTATAAAATTGTCTGAACGCCCCCCCTACCCCCCTTTCATCGTCTCCACACCCTCAGAGAACACCCCGTCATCTCCGTCGTGCGCCGTCTGCCGGAATTCGCCTCCGCCGGCGGTGGTGCTCCAATCAACCCCATTTTTACAAAATTAGTTGCCCTCTTTCTCCTCTTTCCAAATCTCCAAACCCCTTCCCTCGAATCCTAGCCGAACTTTCACAAATCTAGAATCGAAGGGAATGACCGAAACCCTAATTCATCCAATCGGGTCCAAATTCACACCAGAGCTCCCCTTCCCCATCCTCATCATGAATCCACCATCAACTCCTTTCGAATCCCACCAGAATCCCTCAAAACTCCGAAACCTTAGCCGTCGCCCTTGTTCCCTCTGGTGGCGGCGCCACCTTTGTTCAACCCCAAATTAACACCCTAGGACCGTCCTCTCTCCCTCATCCCAAATCCTCACTCAGATTTCTTCAAACATCTCTAGAACTCCTCGAATATCAAATCAAAGAGTCGAGCCATGAGAGCCTAAGGCCGGAATCAGGCATGCAAGCATACTCATGAATTTTTCGGTTATTTCAAGCCGGTTTGACACAAAATAGTGACACTCGTTTGTTCCTCACCAAGAACAAATGTTTGCCATTGTGTTGGGTCGAACCAGTGCCTCAGTTTTTGATTTCAAGTCTAGCTGGTAAGTCCCGTTCATCTTTGTTTTCAAAATCATCTATGTGTTACTTCTGTTCCTTTCTTCTCTTTTAATTCATTTTCTGATTTATTAATTGATTGTCCTGTTAGAATTTTTGGTTTGGTCACTGAGCTTAATTAGTTAGCTTAATTAGTTCCCCGTCTGTTTGTGATCGTTAATTAGTTGATTTGTTTGGTTCTCAAGTTTTCTGAATTTGTTTGGGTTTCATCTTTGGGCTCTGAGGTCAGTCTCAGACCTCATGTTAAAGGAATTCTATTTGGTTTGAATCTGAGCCCATGTCTGTTGAGCTATTGGGTCAATATGACCCATTTGGTTATCAAAGTAAAAACAAGGAACTTGAAGGGTAATTTAAGGAATTGGGGTAAGGAATCTTGTTCTAACTAACTAAGAAGCTTCTAGGAAGCTGGGGTTGGGGCTATTCTGAAATTCTAGATTGTACATTAAGGACCCTTAAGCTAAAAGAAGAACAAAAAAAGGGGTAAAGGGTAAATAAGTAGTTCTGGGGGCTGCCCTATTGGCTGGGCCTATAAGAAGTAGCATTCTTGCCTTTCAAGGCAAGATTTGAAGGGCTAAAAAATCCTTAAAATTTCTAGACGGCAAAAACTTCAGAAAATACTATTTCATTGAGTTTTTCTGCCAATTTCTGCAATTTTCCTGGTGATGCAACAAGTCCTGACTAGCTGACCTTAGAAATGAATTAAAATCAGCTTGGTTGAAGTTTTCCTGGTCCATTGTTTGGATTGAACTAGTTTCTGGTCGTTTACTTCAATTTCTGGGTTTGAAATTTGATTTTGGAGCTTCTGGTTGATTCTGTTGGTTGGTTTTTGATACTGACCCTTGCTCTTGTTACTGCTCTTTGCTGATCTTCTTAGCCCTCTCTTATTTGTGCTCTCAGGTATTTCTTCATACCCTTTGCTAACAAATGAAGTGCCACAAGTTGGAACCAGACTGAATTTGTATACAGATTTGGATGTTCGAATTGGAATTTGAATAGAAGTCTTGTTTGAATGTTAAATTCTATTAGCTTCTGGTATTTATACCTTTGTTTTCTTGTTATAATTCATGTGTTAAGTTGTCCAGCCGTGCTCAGGGATTTGAATTTGCTTTAGTCATTTGGAAGGACGCTGAAATTTTGGCTATGTATGTATAGATTGCTTGGTTTTAACTATAACCAATTGATGTTTCCATATAGTTTATGCCTTAGTTTAGTTTAAAAGAAATTATTGTTGATTGTTGTATAAGGTTCTTATTCATGCCCCCAACTCGTTTTTCTCCCCTCCTCAATGGTTGAAAAGATTATGAGAGATCATTGTTAGGTTTGGCTTCAGGGATTCGATCCTGAAGTCCTTGCTTGCAGCCGACATTGCTAAAATATTTGGGCCTTTGGGCCTGAACATTATCGGAGTCTCTTAAGTCAAAAGAGTCTCCCTACGTTTATACAGGCTCGTTGCTCAGAAGTTTGGGCCTGTTAATTCAGGACCTTCCGCTAATAAAATGGTTTAATAAAGCCTTGTTGATTGGAAGGGATTTTGTAGTACTTTGGTGTTTAATTAATTAGAGTCTTGAAAAGGGAATTTGAGGCAAGCCATAATTAGACACTTCGTAACAAATGGCCCTCGTGTTAATTTCATAATATAGATGTAAAATAACCAATGTTCGTAGTTTGCTTTAGGCCCGTTTAATATACCACTGTGATTGTGTATACGTTCGCGTAACATAATTACGATTCTAAAACTAATTCGGAGTATGCGTTCGTGCAACTTCGGCCAAACTTTTTTTAATAATAATAAGCGTTATTAATTGTGGACACATTCACGTGACATGACTTTTGATGTGCCAAACAAATGGGTACACGTACGCGTGACTCGTTTCAAGATAATTTTCTTAATTAAAAAGCGGTAAAAGGTAAATGCACCTAGGTTCTAAAATCAGCAATTAAACAATTTTAGTAAGTCAAGTATGATCAAAGTGACCGTGCTAGAACAACGGAACTCGGGAATGCCTAACACCTTCTCCCGAGTTAACAGAATTCCTTACCCAGATTTTTGGTTCGCGGACTGTTAAACAGAGTCAAGCTTTTCCTCGATTCGGGATTCAACCGGTGACTTGGGACACCATAAATCTCCCAAGTAGCGACTCTGAATCTTTAAATAAACAAATCCCGTTTCGATTGTCCTTTAATTGGAAAAACTCCCTTGTATTTATACCCTTTACGGGGTGTAGTAAAAAGGAGGTGTGACAACTCTGGCGACTCGTGATGGAATGGTTGGGAAGTCGTTCAAGCCAATCCAATGCCTTCCCTCTAAGTGAGAAAGGGAATAGTCGCAACTGAAGTGCATCTTCTCACACATTAGTTGGCTTGCTCCCCCAATAGGTATCCACAAAACCCTTGAGATGTTTGTAAGCATTCTGATTGGGAGCACCCGTGAAATACCTCGCTTCTCCAACAATGTCAGCATCACATTAGTAATTTAAAAATTGCCCACCCGGATCTAGGGAGGGACAATTGCACTAGCATATCCTTGGTTGGGAAGCACTCGAGGAGCCACTCTTGGAGGTGGCGGGGGAGGGTCTGGAATATTATCATTGGCCTGGCGGCATCTCCTTTGTCCTTGAGGTACAGTAGGAACCTCATCATCAATATTGTCGTCTACCTCCTCCCCCGACGGAAGATCTCCAAGAGGTGTGTTGTTTGTTGCCATTTTGTACCTGAAGTTGCGACACACACAAATTAGTAACACAGAAGGAAAGAAGAACAATACACAAAACTATTTAGATAGATAGTCAAAACCGTTAGCTCCCCGGCAACGGCGCCAAAAAGTGATCGGAGCCAACCCTACACCACTACAAAGTAGCGAGAGTGGTCGAAGAAGCTTTTACCCGAGATGGTCGGGATCAAATCCAGAAGGAGATACAAGTGGGAATTGGATTCTTATCTAAACTAGAGATGTGTAGTGCTCTTAATTACTCTTCCAATCATCTTTGGTCTTTTGATTATTTCTAATATTATGCTAATAAGATGCTAAATTAAGCTAAGAGTAAGATACTTGAAAGGTTTTCTAAATGGTTAAAGAGGCACTAGGGAAGTGACTTTCTCCTAGGTGAATAATTGATGGGTTCTCGAATCTAAGGCAAGGTTGTCATGTTGGGGATTATGATTTAGCCAATGCATGATTCTTCTCACTCTATACCTCTCGGTAGTTTGAGTGATTTTTCCCTAATTAACTTTCTCAAGACCAATTGGGTATGATAATTGTACAAGCAATTTAGGTTCAAGTCGGGTATTACTATCTCTAGGTTTAACCCTTTAATTGGGGTTATCAATCTCTTGAATACGCCCCAATTCCTTGTTGGACTAATTTTTCTAGACTCAAGCTCTCTTTCTCAAGAAGAGCCCAAGTCAAAAAGGCATAAATTAGTGTTTGCAACCATTAATTCAACATGGAAAATACAAATTAGTCCAAATATCAAACACTCATAGACATTCAAACCTTAAAACTCAAGACCCATCAAATACCCACACTAGGGTTGAGCCACAACCCTAGCTAATGGGTCTAGCTACTCATAATAATGGAAGAAAACAAAGAAATAGATGAAGAAAAACCCATAAGATTTAATTACAAGCTAATAGTTGAAGATTCAATGATAAAACCACTATAAAATTACTCAAAATGGTTAAGAACAGTCGTTCACGTGCTCAACCCTAAGTCAGATTACTAAAGAGAACTAAAAATGGGAAAAGAAAGTATTTATACTAGGCCGAATTTTCTGGACAAAAATACCCATGCGACCGCGGACAACAAGAAATGGAGTGCTGCCTTGGTGAGGCTTTTTGGCATCTTATCTCTGCTCTCTGAACTTCGCCACCGCGGGCAATAAAATGCACCGCGGCCGCGGTGGCTTCAATTGTGGTCCACACAAAAAGGAACGCGGACCGCATTGGCAATAATCTCCAAAACTCCAAACTCTCTGAACCCCATCTTTGCGGACCGCACAATTTCGATTGAGGTCGCATTGAGGCTATTGCGGTCCACACAAAATGCTTTGTGGCCGCAATGCTTGATTTTCCAAAATATGCACCTCTCTGAATCTCCTTACTGCAGACCGCACTAAATGAAATGTAGCCGCAGTGGATCTGTTGCACTGTGCTTGGACTTATTCCTTGTACTTGTGCATGTTTCACTCCTTTTTGAGCAGGTTTTGACTAATTGTCACCTTTTTGACCAAACCCTGCAACAAGTACAACATGTAAGCCTTTGGGACTATTTTGTATACATTGTTAATCAAAACTCAAGTAAGAAGGAGAGTAAATGAACCATAATCCCTAGTTATCACCAGATATCGAAGATTACTTGCTACCCCTACGGGGGCAGAAAAACTTGTGTATCCTCCTGGATCGAGATGATAAGAGGCTGTTTCCGGTCTGGATCAACGCTGGGAGCCGGGAACTAATTGGTCAATATACAACTCGAGGAAGCCTCATTCGAGCTTTTCTTTGGTACGACCAAACCGTCCAAACCAGTGACATCTTCCATATCGGCAAAATAGCCTCGAAAAAAATCTTTCTCACCTTGGGCCCCCTCTCCGTGACAAGTCTCTGTAGCACGGACATCACAAATCATCGAATCCGGTACTAGAGGGAATGAGGAGGAATCCTCGGCTACTATCGCCCAAGTGGATCTTTGGAGGCATCCCCTTCATTCTGGGGAACTTCGAGCTTGGTTTCTGCTCCAGTCTCAACTGGCTCCTCGATGGCCTCTCTATCTTGAGGTGAGGCATCCTCAACTTTTGTAGACTCAGTAGACCGAGGCGAAGCGGCTTCGACCCCCGTCTGTTCAGTAGTTCTTTGAACCTCGATGTCGGCCCGCACATGACGCACCAAACCGGAACCTTCTTCTTTATCCTCATCTTCGGTCTCATCCGTTAACTGGTGGACAGACTCCAGAGTCAATGGGTGACCTCCCCATTTGGTTTGCGGGGCCTTCTAGTTGGTTTTTTTTTCTCCGTGCTAGAGGAGCTCGGAGCCTCTTTTCTTTTCTTCTCCTTGCCCTGCTTCGGGGCAGACGTAGAAAGTAGCGCCATTTTTTCAGTAGAAGGGGGCCTCATCAACACATCCTTCCCAAGACATGCAAAATGAGAAAAATTAATAAATATAGAAATAAAGCATGAATGGAAACTTTGCAAAGAAAAAATCACCATGGTTTCGAGCCTCCCATTGGCCTCTCGACAACTCCACCCAGGCGCACTCAGAGTAGACTTTTTGAGACACCAACCCTTGACCCATCGCCTCAGGTCGGGGATCACTTCCAGCACAATAGCCTTGGCTGTAACATAAAAAAAATTAGATGAGGGGAAGAGAAGAAAGTAGGAACGACAATAATAGGTACTCAGAAGGCCAAGCAAATACTTACGTTCCATGTTCCACTTCTCGGGAAATGGCATATCTCCAGCAGGGATCAGGTCCGAGGTCCTTATTTGCACAAACCTGCCCATCCAACCTTGGTATCGAGTCTCGTCTAAACTTGAGATGGGGGTTAGGTAGCTCTAGAATAAAGCTTGATCATGCCTCCTCGATAGAGCCAAGGGACATAGAGGCGCATGAGATGATCGAGGGTAAAAGGATGTCCCTCGATCTTACTTACGAAGAATCGGAGAAAGAGAACGATCCTCCAAAATGATGGATGGATCTAACCTAGAGTGACATCGTACCTCTTGCAGAAGGCAACGATGATTGGGTCCAAGGGACTTATTGTGAAGGGGTAGGTGTAGACGGTCAAATACCCCTCCTTGTAAGTAGTGATGGATTCTTCAGGGCTAGGTACTACAACATCTTTGCCGACCCAATTGCACTCCTCTTTTACCTTTTCGAGGAGGCGCTCAGTAATTGTACACATCTATCTCGATATGGGCTCACACCGCCCCGGTGTCGAGGGTGTGTTTTCCACCTTAAAATCGGAGGTAGTCGCGCACTTCATCGGAACAAAGTCAGTAAGAGGATATTCCGCCGCGGCAGTGGCGCCGGCGGGTTTTGATGAAGAGACGTTTCTTTATGAGGGATAGTTTTGGAAGTCTTAGCCATTTTTCTAGAATGGGTAATAATCGGTAATGGGAGATTTGGCGTATTAAGAAGAGATTAGACAATTTGTAGAAGAAGAACTTGGGAAATGCAAAACAAATATTGGAGATTAGAGCAGAAGAGATTGAAGGTAAAAGTCGAAAAATGGAAAAGAGATCTATTTATGGGTTTCACGGCGACGGTCCAAGGCTGATAATGGCCGACCACCAACTGACACTCAATAATGGTTTTGGGAACTGTGCCGACACGACGCTTCAGTCACTTTCATCGCCTACGTCAGAAGAATGATGTCACGGTAATCGAAAACTCGTTTCGTTTCTCCTTGTTACATTCCAAGAAACAAGGGGACTATCTGTATATAGTTAAAATCGGGCTTGCTCGATTTTGCTATTTAATCGAGACAAGGGGATCACATCGAAGGTTAGACTCGTGATGGATCGGGCTACAGCACGAAGACGAGGTGTCGAGTCCAAGAATCGAAGTGTCAGTCAAGACCGAGGCCAGCAGTAATCGAGACTGAGTATGACCGACTCCGAGTGAAGTGCAATAACGGAAAGGCAAGATATCCGTAACCGGTCGAAGATCACCGTGGAAATCTCAGAACAAACCAAATCAAGGGCGGTTATTTGTATCAATCATGAGATTTACTTTAGTAATTAGTATTGTATCATAATTAGGATTCCTCTAGTATATAAAGAAGGGTCCTCATCATTTGTAAAGGATATACATTCATACAGATCAAGGCAATATAGTATTTCTTTTCTTCTGCTCATCAGCTTACTGCTCTTTTACCATTATTCTTCAACTATTGTTCTTTAATTGTTCTTACTTATTACCCTCGAGAGTTCACCAGCTCGAGGATACTGTCCAAACATCGGTTTGTTTTATATTCTTGTCAATTTCATCGCTTATCCCAAAATTAGTCAATTGGTATTAAGTGAAATCACGTATTCTTAAAACCACATTACAAGTTTAATTGTTACTCGATTTTTAGGGTAAACAATCATGTATTTAGAAAGGAAATTATTTGGTTTCCTTTTAATATGCAATATTTTGAGTTTGAAACGAGCATTATGTTTGTACGAGGAGCTACTATTGATGGAACGGAGACTAGCAATGTTAACCCAACTAAAGAATCTTTAACAAACTACTAATAATCATAATTTGTCTTATAAGTTGTTACTCAACAAATTTTGTTTACTCATCTCAGGTTTCTTGAAGCTGTTGAGTCATAGTTTAGAGGAAGAAAGAAGAAAAGTGCAAACATTGGATCGTCGAGAAGTAGGATCAATGTTAATCAATTTTAGGAACTTGCACTTATTACACACTTACGTAATTTCTACTTTATGATCCATCATATATTATTAAAATATGTATAAATATTTTTTCACAACTTGATGTACATATTTAAAATAATTTTAGCATACAATAATTTCATGACTTTGAAAAAATTAAAAGTCATATATCGATCAAGATAATTAAGTTTGGTTCTTGAGACTATAAACAGAACATTCAGTCCGGAACAGATTTATTAAGCATTTTGATATTTATGTCGTCAGCCAACTTAAAGAAAGTGGCTAAAACATTATCTATTCGAATACTTCCACTTACAAAAAAGCCTCTTTAATCCATTTCGTTTGCAGAATAGTTTAAAAAGGACGACGCAAAGCAAAAACTAAAAAGCAAATCCCCCCTACAGCAAAAGTCTTTAAGTGCTAATTTTATTGAACTTTTCTAAACAGATGTGGCGAACATGAAGGGCTCCATATAGTAATTCTGATATTCTATAACCAATACATTTTATTAAAAAGCATAAATGTATGAAGTTAGTGATGATTTCTTTTTAAAAGGTAGAATTTGTTCACTATGAAATGAAAATAGTTCTTCTTTTAGTTTTTTTTAAATCATATACGAATATAAAATTATAAGAATTGAATTAAAAGAAATACAAATATTTTATATTCTAAAAACTTAATTAAAGTTAGATGCATCACCCATTGTATAAGCAGCGGAGGCACACAAACTCAGTGGGTTTAGTATAATTAAAAAAAATAGTCTTGTGACTGATATTTTATGTTCCCTTGGGGGCTTGACTAATCTTGATCCGGGTCACAAAATCTTATTTCGTTGATAAAATCCTCCCTATCAAAGACAATATTATTCTCCCGACTCAAACTCGGGACCTATAATTAAGGAGAAAGAAGCAAGAAAAATAGTTATCACCTATCACAATCTTTCGTGATAAAAAATTGTAATTATTATCAAAGTAAATAGTAACTTGTAGTAAAATTACCACCAAATGATGTGGTGCAGTGAATGAGACTGCTCTTCCCTTTAACCAGAGGTCTCGGGTTCGAACCCTGGGTATGAAAACACTACAAAAAAACAGTAAAATTGCAGCATTTATTTTTACAAATTGCAACGGTCGGTAACTCCCACAATTTGTTGTTGCAGCGATTCACAAAACTGCTGCAAAAAGGCTAGCCGCAATCAATTTACTGGAGTTCTGCCGCAACCGCTGCCACGACTGCCGTAATTAATTAGTAGGAATTATTTTGCAGCAGTTCAACCCCCGTAAATTGATTATTAAATTATAAAATAAATTATATTTTTTTACAAGTTCCGGCAGTCAAAACCCACACAATTCATTGAACATATTAATTTCTTTTACTGTATTTTTTACAAATATTGAACTTTGAATATTGTCTACTAATAAACCTGTCCACACCATAATCTAACCAAAAAAAGACAACACTTATTAGAAATATCAACATATTTAGCATCACAAAAGTATTACTTTCATATATAAATGATGGGGCTACAAAAATACTCAAAGCAGATTTAGCAATGTTTCTAGCTGCATGCAGTAGCGTCAAACTAAATTTTAACATAAAACATTCACCCTAACTATTCTAACATTCGCTCCAATCACATAATTACATTGTCCTAATTAATTATCTAATTCAATTATAAAGAACTTCAATTGTTGTCACTTGGATTACTGCCATCAGATGATCTTCTTGCGCCCATGGGTGATAGGGATCCACTAGCTGCATCTCTAGGCTGCAAACAAAATAAAACAATAAGATCTTTTGAATGCTAATTATAACTTGAGTTATTTCTTGAGCAGTACAAATATAACTATAATCCCAGAAACAAGAAAGTGTCAACAAGAATAAAGTACAATCGATCCACTAAAGAAGAGCGGAGAAAGAAGATCTTTAGTTTTTTTATATGAGTATCTCCTGATGCAGATAATATCAGATGAAAAAAAATTACAAGTTTATTTACCGTTGTAGGAGGAGAAGTAAAGAACCCCGCAAATTGCTCTGGTATTGTCCTTTCTTTCATTATCATATATGCCTTGAAAGCATTCATCATTTGTTTGTTAGAATTCACTATTTCTTTGTAGTTCTCTTGGCTTTGGGTGTGAGCATTCAACAATTTATTGTAGTTCTCTTGGCTTTGGTTGTGAGCATTCAACAATTTATTGTAGTTCTCTTGGCAATGGTTCAAACATGAAGCATCACTACTTGAAGCATTCATACCACAAAAACGAGGTCTTGTATGTTTAAAAACTTTGCTGGGGACAGCTCCTAATCCTAAGCACCTTACCCTTCCAGAGTGCTCTTTTCCTAGCACTTTACCAACAGCATCATTCGGCAAAACTTCAGACTCATCCACCATGCTTTGGCTCAAAGCAAGCTCAATTTTTTCCTACATATTGTTTGTCACAACATTAATAAGTAACTAAATGCACACCAAGACAAGCAAAAAAGAGATCTCTGTTTCAAGTTCCTAAATATCATATCAAGTTCTTGCAGAACAATTTGCTGGCATATGAAGGTGCAATAACATAAATCGAATAGGGTTGGAGCATTTGATCGAACAACCAGTGCAGGTAGCAGTACAGGTAAATCAAGAAGCTGTCATGAATATTTACATCGAATAACATTAGATCTAACTCCGGACAGTTGCTGGCTTTTTGCCCTTATAACTAAGATAGAGCCAAATCTGGTGAAAGTTTCAAATACGGACACATGAATTTCTATAAACCATGAATATGGTACTTCCCAGTCCATACAGTACTAGTTAACGAGCAACATTTCTACTCATTTTCTCTCGCCGATTGGGACTTGTTAAAAGGAACTGGAAAAATGCTGATGCAACATAGAAAATAACCTTTCAAATGAATAACTTAAATAAGCTCACCTACTACTAGATGTTCAGAAATCAAGTGTCAGATTCCAGTATAACTCTTGAAAAAATGAAGGCCAGTTAAAGGAACATTGAGTTGCAGAATGGATCAATGGAATGATTCAACAAATTCTTACCAGTTAATAAGCGTTATCTACCTTTTATCTAACCTCCACGCATGCACATTTCATTTTCATGATAGAGACAACTGGTGCTACTACTTAACAAAGTAACCCAAATTCACTTATAAATTGGACTGGGGAGCTAAGATCAGGCATTATACAGAAAATGGGAACTCATGCAGTAGAAAGCTCACAGCAGCAAGAATGTGAACACTTAAGCTCACAGGCATTATACGTTTTGCCTCGTATTAAGCAATATGTTCTCTCTCGCTTTGAATATTACATGTAGTGGTCCTTAATAGCAAATGAGCAGATCCCAACTACCAATATCAGAAATCTGGTTAAAACATATTTGTTCAACTTAGCAACTTTCAGGCCATACTTGAGTTCTTAAGTAAAACCCTACATAAATAGACTTCTTAAGAAAATTGATAAAGCAACAGCAAGACAAGTAACTTTCTCAAAGAGAAGAAGAGGACTTTTCAAGAAAGCTGAAGAACTTTCTGTTCCTTGCGATGCTGATGTTGCTATATACATATATTAGATTTCATACCCATAAAGGAGAAATAACCTTCAACAATCACAAAAATAAAGAAGAAACTTACACATATCTCCTTTGCCGCCTCATTCACATATGTTCCATCTTGTTTCTTATGAGTATCAAGATAAAGTTGTATGCGTCCAGGCCTTCGTCCAGTCTCAGCAATATATAAATAAAAGGAACTGACATGATCAAGCATCTTTTTGCCCTTTTTCTTTTCAAGCTCAAAATCCAATAGCACATGGTGTAATTGTGTGTTGCCAGGATCATACAGTACTACACTGGGTGAAGATACTTGAGGAGTAGTTTTGTACTCACACATTTCACGTGCTCCATTCTTGCAACTGTTTCATATATATATCAACGGCAAGAGGGTGATAATAAATCAAACCTAACCTCTTTTTACAACACTAGTCCATGAGCAGGTAATTGACACTGCAAAAATTACTTATATTGCATGTTTCCAATTTTCATTAGTGGTACGATGTAATAATATCTTAAGAGGGAAGAAAAATAGGACATGTTTACTCTGATTTGGTAGTAAGAGAGTATGTGTACACGCCTTCTAGCTTCAAGTAAATCACACTGTAAGCAAAGGCATAGATAAGTCGGACCACAGAAATTTCCAAGACTATACCAACTTCTTCAGTAACTACTACTTTTCTTGTCTTATATTATATTCATTGTCTCATGTTATGGACCATTTAGAAAAATAAAAATATTACCTTTCTGTTTACTATGCATATCTATCTATTTAGCTTCAAATTTCTTGTTTTGAGCATTCAACAAAAAGCTGATTGATAGCATAATTGGAAACAGGAATAGATTTTTTTATCTTATCTTATATTTGTTAGATTAAAAAATAAAAAAAAACCAGCAGCATTTTGGGGACTTTTAGCAGAAGATTAAAAAATAAACCAGCAGCAATTTGGGAACTTTTAGCAGTGGTGGAGGAGGAGGAGGAGGAGGAGGAGAAAGTGTACCTATAGCATCTACAGTCCAATGTTGCATCGACTCACGTTGAATACACTTTCTGGATGGTGCAGGGTGTGATGCGACCTGAACTGATGAAGTCGGCTGTGATGCGACCTGAACTGATGAAGTCGGCTGTGATACGGCCTGAAAGGATGAAGTAGATTGTGATGCGGTCTGAAAGGACGAAGTCGGCTGTGATGCGGGCTGAAAGGACGAAGTCGGCTGTGATGCGACTTGAACCACCGGAGCCCATTGTGATGTGGCCTGAACTGACGAACCGAACTATGAAGGAACAGACGAAGGCGGCTTTGTTGTTGCATGAACTGACGGAGCTGGTTGTGCATTCCCCTGAATTGACTTTTGCAAGTTTTGCCAACGCTTGGTCTTCGGCATATTTGTAATTAACAAAATATAAGCAAATTTAATAAATGTTGAGATAAACTAATCGAAACTTCCATTCAGATTAAGTGATACAAACAAAAGTCTTAATATGATATAGATTCATGTCAAACCAACTTACAATAACAGAAATGCCTAATGATATATCAAGACTCACTTACTTGCATATATTAAAGATATTCATACAAGTTATAACAACAAACTATGTTATCTAAGATTGCACAATAGAAAAGAAACTACAAACATAGATGTTACGTAGATACTTTACTTATCAAAATAATGATATGTAAAACAAAGAGATGGAAAGTAGTTATCAATTATAGATGAACCTCTTAATGATTGTAATCAGTTAACTTAAAGTGAGGTGGCTTTGTTGGTATAATTTCAATGTCTTGGCTCTTTCACATTTCAGTATAGAGAGAACTGGGTTAGCTACTTTAGCCTTCTACCTTGGAGCAGCAAAACGAGTAAGCTACAAGTTCGAATCTAGATATATGCTTAAATCCAATCCATTTTCACCTTAGAGCAACCAAAACGAGTTCTATACAGTGCATAAAAGGGGACATTGGCTTATGGTAATGTGTTCTTAAAGTACTATTGAGGCAATAAAGCAGATTGCATGCTAGAAAATTCTAAGTTTATTGAGAAATCAAGCTAATAAATTGCATATAATCAACATAAAAACCCCAAATCAACCAAAAAACTCCAAATAAATAGAGAAACCTGAAATCCAACAGAGAATACCCAAAATAACACAAAAATAAAGTGAAAACCCATATGTAATTTACAAAATACAAAAATACCTGGTTACACAAAATCGGAATTGGAGAAGATGAAAGACAAATTGCAAATAAACTGAAGAAGAACACCGTGAAATTTCTAGCCAAAAATCCACACTAGGACTGAAGAACACCGGTAACAAACTCTGTTGAAAAACACAAACAGTGGCATTAGTAAAAAGACATTGTCGTATCTCCTTGAGAAGGCATTTGTCTGCAGAGGTCGATTCACAGTCCAATTTGGTGAGAGAGAGAGGCAGTCGCTTGGAGACTATAGAGAGAGAGTGAGAAAACAAGGTCTTGGTCTAAAGATTTTGGGCCTAAAAGGTATTGGCGGAGAAAAAAATGAGGGAAAACGAAAATATAGTAGGAAAAATTAGAAGCTTGGCGCTCTTTTGCTTTTAATGCAGCAGATCCCCAAATTATAGTTAACTAGTAAATTTATTTGCGCTTCGCGCGATCATAAAAAATATAAATAATAATTTGTCAATATTCGAATATTAAAAATATTTTAGTATTCATATCCGAAAAGATTAGATTTGTCCATTTTATTATGAATACTCGAATTTATATTGTTACTCTTAATTGAACTTCTTCCAAACATGTAGAAGATATCAAACCAAATATACAATGCAAGGAAAAGGCATATGAAAAAAAAAACAAATTTAAATAAGAGAATCACATTCCTTTTGTAGCTTTTATCAATAATAGTAATAACGTTTGTAGACTTGCAAATAATTACTGGGCTGGCCATATTAAAACTATCCAAGAAACGAACTTTATGCTGAAAAACATATTAAAGAATATGAAAAGTTAATACACATTATTCATGTAAATTACATAATAAAAACAAACAGTTAAGAAAATGACGGAAGTATATTTTCTCAAAAAATTCACCCGGAGAAGTTAAGACATACTCACCTACATTGGATAAAGACCAAGAATGGACATGTATGAACGGAGAAAAACTCCAGAAGACCAAAAAATAAGATTTGCATAGCTTATTATCTTCTAACTCAAAAATATGGATGAACCAACAAAAGTCCCAAGATTTTGACTTTTAAATCGAGATCAATAGTTCCTGTTCTAACGGTGTTGCCTTTACCGGCCCTAATTTGAGCTTTTTCCCAGCCTTTTTCCCTGTGGTTTCCTTGTTTGATACTTTAATCCAGTCATGGGAACATAAGTACGAATACAAAAGATAAGCACCAGAAAACAAAAAAGCAAAAAAAGTTAAATCTGATTAAATTTCATACACCCACAAAATAGCAAACACCATAATACACAAAAGGAGACACAAATCTCAACTAATTTGAAATACTCACAACTATACAAAAATGCATTTTTTTTCCTAGGAGATCACGTCATAAAATGCAAAAGCAAGAGTATATCTGATTAGATTTCATATATCCAATATTGGTTGTATTAATGCAAGTACATGTAGCAATTTCAGCGTGAAGAGAAATTAAAACAAAAATTTAATTAGGGTAGGATGTTCACCTTTTATGGCAGTAAAAGATCAAAGCTTTGGTTTCGTAATGTGTAGGGAACCAATTACTAATGTGAATAGTTTTTCACTCTAGAAGAAAAAACTTAATCTCAAACACCTCCATATTTATTATAAACCTGGAGGAAAATCTAATGTATGTAAAAGAAAATATAGTGACAAAACCCGTGATTAAAAAAACTGCAGTATAGCAAAAAAAAAACAAAATATAGATCCAAAATAAAAATATTAAAAGGGGAAAAAGTTAACAAATACCTTTTCCCTATGGAAGAAGGATTATCATAAATTGGTAGAAATCGAATTCTATAATAGCCTTCCTTCCAGTCCTGCAACTCTATACTCTACTATTTTTATCGCTGACACTGCATCCAAAACTCAGAATTCAAACTCAAAATGTTAGTTTTTTTTTTAATTTGCTTTGAGGGAAAAAAAAAATAAGAAGGGCATGTAGGAACTTACTGATTTGCAAAAGGACAATGGAATGAAGTTACAAACCCATATTTGGTGGTTCACCCTGTGATGATCATGAGATGTTGAATGAAGTTTAATTTGAGTAAGAGTCGCGTTTGACGACGAATCAGATTTAGGTATTTTTTTCCGGATTGTAATCGTGTGAACAGGTGCAATTATGTACATAATTAATGAGATGACGTTTGGAATTTTAAAATATGCATTATAATTAAAAAGAGAGAGAAAAAGCCAAAAAAATTGAGATAAAAGATAAATAGTAATTCTGGCCTAAGAGAATGCCACATAACCTCTCTTATGCCCTTCAATTATATATATATAGATTACTAATTGATTGTGTCAGTTAGAGATAAAGTCCCACAATTTGATACAATTTGCGGCAGTTATCGGTGATCGCCGCTAATTAACTGTCGCAATTTGACTGTTTTTTTGTAGTGAAAAATCCTTGGTATGGAGCGCTTCCCCCCGAATGGGGCCCTATGCGGTGCGAATCCGGATATAGTCGGGCTCCAATGCGGATACCGAACACCGGATGGAAAACCAAAAAAACTTCTAGTAAAATTTCACATTTATTGACATAAAAAATTCTTATACTATCTCCAAGCTTAGATATGTATGAGACAATGATATTTCGTAAAGCAAAATAATGATATGATATCTACTGAGAGATCTACTTGGTGGTAGCTTTACACCACTAATGACATTGTTTATTCACCTCTTTGCTCAAATGATAACAGCCTACGCACAACCTTAGTGTATTTTTCCCAGTGTACCACTATGAATGATTAAATAGTGGAGGTGTTGAGATTGAATTAGAGAGGATCATAGTAATTTTTTCCTTCCCCCCCCCCCCCAAATCCCTACACTGATTGTCTTTATAAATATACATGTAACATCTCTACACTTCTCAAGCTAAGCAAAAAGCTGTTGTTACAATCCCTCTAAAGGTTCCCTTTCACTTTCTCATCCCCTGTCATATATCCCAAGAAAATTGAAAAATAATCAGAAAAAAAAAAAGAAATGCGAACTGTGAGTACCTTCAATGCTTCTTCACCAGTTTCACCGCCGGCGGTCATTCAAAGATCGCCGTGGCATTCTCCGGCACCATACCTCTTTGCCGGCGTAGCAGCCATGCTACTGTTGATAACTTTTGCTCTTGTAATCTTAGCTTGTTCTTACTGGAAAAACTCCTCCGGCTACCCAAGAGAAAATGGTACTGATGATGATCAGTCTCAAAGTGATATTGAAGCCGGCGCCGGCGAGAAATCTGCCGCCGATATGTTAAAGGTTTTGCCGGTTTTTGAAGAGAAAATTGTAGTGATAATGGCTGGAGATTTAAACCCAACTTTCTTGGCAACGCCTGTATCAAGCAGAGGTAATTCTTTTGGTAGTGGGGATAAATGTGAGCAGAATTTAGAAAAGGAGAGTGCAGAATTAGCTGATGAGAAGCTGAAAGAACAAACTATCACAACGGAAGTTAGGGATCAAGCCCATGACGAATCCCAAGACAGCCATAGACAAAGCCACTGAGCTCAAAACAGAGGCTTTTCCTCCTTCATCCCCCTCTTTTTTTTTTTTAAATGATTTTACATTTTGGTTTATTTTTCAATTTTGACATCCGGGAAATTGTATTTTTGGCTGAGATAAGAAAGAGTGAGAGACATTCTCAGTTTTCAGTAATCCGTATTTTTGGAATTTATTGGAATTGTTAGAGTTTTCCACATTTGATTGAGCAAATGACCTTGTCTTACTATATATCATATTGGACATCATTAAACTCATGAACAAATTTTTTAAATTGAGTTAGATCTATGATTCATTCTTTTTGAAGTAGACTCATCTCTATTTTTTATTTACTCGATATTACATCATTATATTATGTTGTTTACGTTTCACATATTTACTTCAAAATGAGCAAATATTAAGAGTTTCACACATTAGTTGAAGAATTAGGTCTTGGCAATTTATTTATCGCAAGCTAGTTTTGGGGTTGAGCTACCTAATGTTTATCTCCGGAAATAGAAGCAGATTGACAAAATTGAATAATACATCTTGCAAAAAAATAAAATGAATTTAAATTAATTTCTAGATGAATTCAGAGGATAATTTAATTACTCTAAGAAATAATAAAATTACCACTTCAAATGCATACTATACATGCTCACTCTTCTAATGTATTTTATTTCTAATATTCTTCAAGTGTTTAAATGTTTATCTGGATTATTTTCTCACTTTAATAATTAAGTACAACTCTTATAATTTTTGGACCAGCGGAGTGTTATAGGTTTTGAAAATATTTTTTGAAGAAAATTATTTTGTGCGAAAAAAATAATATGTGGTTGCACATTAAATTATTTTTAAAGCTTTTGTGAGTGGACGAATTAGTTTCTTAGGGCATCTCCAAGGCTAGCACCATTTTTTGCACCAAATTTCACACCAAAATGGTGTAACACCAAATTTACTCCACCATTATACCATTTTTTACACCAAATCTTCTCTCTCTTCTATATTATATTATTATTTTCTATTTACTTTTCATTTTTTATTTCCTTCAAACTAATACTATCTTTTTTCTTTTTTCCATATTCATTATATATAATTCACATTCACCACTTATATAATCATTTATTACAAAATTATTTTAAAGGATAAATTAACTAAAAGTGAAATCATTGATAAAAGATAATTAAATAAATATTACATCATAGTCAAATTTAATTTAAGTACCACATAAATATTTAACTTTCGCCTCTATTCTCCCATAAATGCTCGATTAATGCATTACGAAGTGTGAAATACGCATCTTTATCCTTAATTGTTTTGTGTCGAGCTAAAAATTGTTCAAATCGGTGATCTTCATCTACTACCATTTCTACCGTAGTAGCTGGACATTCACGTGCATCTTCAATTGGTGCATTAAGATCACGCTCGTCCTCAATTATCATGTTGTGCAGTATAATACATGTGGTCATTATATCATGTAGGACCTCTCTTCTCCAAAAACGTGGCGGACCTGCAACAATTGCAAAACGCGATTGCAAAACTCCGAATGCACGTTCAATATCTTTTCGACATGATTCTTGTTTCATTGCAAAATATCTCTTATTTGCTGAACGTGGCTCCCGAAAAGTTTACACAATAGTAGACCATTTTGGATATATACCGTCAGCTAAATAATAACCGATGTCATATTCTTTTCCTTGAATAACATAATGCGCTGGAGGAGCAATACCATTAGCGAGATTGGAGAATAAATGTGATGATTCTAAAACATTAATATCATTGTTGGTGCCGGGCATACCAAAATATGCATCCCATATTCAAAGGTCGTAATCAGCTACAACTTCAAGAATAATTGTTGGGGATCCACTACGACCTACATTGTTAATTTTCTTTTTAAATTTTAGTTTTCACTTTTCAATTTTAGCAACATTAGATATCTTACATTTGCATTTTTTATTTTTAAATAATGGTTATATTTCTTTTTATACAATTATAATAATAATAAAATTAACTTATAATTTTATATAAATATAATATATACAAAAATTAATATATCAAAAAATAGGATATAAAATTAAAATTATAAAGATCTTAATATAAAAATTAATTATATACACAATATATGATAAATTAAAAGTTCACAAAATAAAAAGATTGAATAAAATAATATTAAACCAAATTTAGAGTGATGAATAGTGTTGCACCAAATTTGGTGCAACACTATTCATACTCTATAATAGTGCAAGAATTAGTGTTGCATTGGAGCAAAAAAAACATTATTTCTTGCAACAAATTTGCATTTGGTGCAAGAAATAGAGTAGCCTTGGAGATGGTCTCAGTGAAAGAAACCCAGTAAAATATTTTCCAATGAAAAACACTCTCAGACCTCTTCTTAATTTAAAGTATTAATATATTGATTTATGTTTTGGGGAATATTTTTAAAAAGAACTTATGCTAATATGTTTCTGGTGAAGTTTTTCCAAAACTTAAATCTTTTCAGAAACAATTGCGCAACATTTTTAGATTAAAAAGAAAGATATCAATTTTATTATATTATCTAGATTACCTTTATTAATTTAGCAAATTGTAATATACTGCATTTTAATCATCCATCATAGAGAAGAATAAAGTGAAGAGAAGTGATTAGGAGTCTATATTCGATTTAATGTGGGTTTTAGTTTCGTTTGGCCCATAAGAAAAAGAAAGATGGTGGGAACCATAATGATTAATTGGAAAAAGAACAATAAAACTAAAATAGTTGGAGTGATGTTAGTAGTGGCGCAAACAATATCCTTTTTTCCTAGGTCATAAGCTGATGCTTGTTTTTATAAGAAAACTAGTGAAACTATTCGCGTTTTGCGCGGTAATAAAAAGTATCAGTAAATCATACTTTATTCCAGGTATATTGTTAAGATAATTTAAATAACTAAAAATATTATAACCCCCAAAAGAGTAAGATATATGTAAAATTACGATTTTTTATTGCTTAAGGAAGGACAATACAAGATGATGTGGCATCTCTATTTTCCCTACAAGCTCAATTACCTTTTTGTCAATTTTTTGGACTATATATATTGTTTGAATTGTACAATAATAAGTAAAATATACAAAAGTTTGTATCTCTAAAACCTCCCGTTGGTGATGCCGGAGGTGACATCTGTGGCCAATATTTTTTTTTATATTCATTGATGTGTCTCAAGGTTGCTTGTTCTTTCTCAAATATTTAGACCTCTTTTTTGAATTTTAATGTGTATTATCAAGCACAAAACTTTCATAATCTACGATGCACTTGCATGCAAGTAATACTATTGATGGCTAATGAAAGGTGCCAACACAATCTCTTTTTCGATCAGTATACATACATACATACATACATACATACATACATATATATATATATATCTATATATATATATAATCGTGATAACAAATGGGTAACCACAGCTAAACCATAGCTCAAAAAATATACATTGTGCAAAAAAACAGAAAGATGCCAATAGTATTAAGAGGAAGAATATCAATATACTCCCTCTGTTCCAGTTTATGTGAACCTATTTCCTTTTTGGTCCGTTCCAAAAGAATGAACCCTTTCTAAATTTGGTAACAATTTAGCTTAAAGTTACAACTCTACTCTTAATGAGAAGCTTTTATAACCACACAAATACTCTGGACCCCATTTGGACTTGTTTAGGACCACAAATTCCAAAAGTCTTCATTTTTTTCTTAAACTCCGTGCTCAGTCAAACAGGTTCACATAAATTGGAACAGATGGAGTACGAGATTAAGGTTTCTTTATACAAAGGACTTAGAGCGCATAAGCCAAGAGGAGAGCAAAAGCAATTCTCAGGAGAATTTGATTCTGAAAAAACTAACAATCGAGGAGATAAGGAAAGAAGTAATGTAAGAAACAAGACAATGGTATCACGAACCTTCACTTCATGAACAATAATATTGAGATTGAGGTAATTTCTCTTAAACATATATTACTGAATGAGAAAAATAAAAGGGATAAGTTTGAGATTTACGGTACTATCTTCTCCACCAAATACAATCCCATGGCCATCAAACGCGAACCTGACATATTAACACCTTGCTATAATAGGCATAAATTTTTTGTGACAAAATTAAAGAGAGAATAATTCTGATGGACACAAACTTCATATTTTCTCGGCAAAGAACTACTATATACATAGCACATACCATATCACATTGAATTGTTAGCCTTCAAATAAAAATTTCATAAACAATGAATGAATTTGAACTGAATAAAATATTCTTACCTTTGTCATGGCAAATGCGTGTAAGAAATATCATTACAAGAACTGAAAGGAGAAATATGGGGTGGTGCTTGACTGCTTTCTCACATTGTCATCTCGTCAGTGTTAAAGAAGCCAGCAAAAAAAAAATCTGAAGCTGATTATGATGATTTCGTCTTAACTAATGCAAAGCCACATGAAAAGAAGGATTAAAGATAACTGTAATCCCCTGCAAATTTGAAGAGGGGGAAAAAAGAGAAAAGTACTGACATTCGTTTGTTGGTTTAAATTTTAGATTTACACTTTTGAAGACAATGTTTTAGACGGGATGGAGGTTATATTTCATAGCATAATTAATGAGAAGTTAATAGAGAAATAGTTACTCAAAATGAATAGAAAGAGTTTCAGATATAATTACTCAAAATTAATTGGAAGAGTTTCTTATGTCAAGACGATCTATTAAAAACAAAAAGGTATAGGAGTCAAAAAAGAAGCTAAAAGATAAATATCAATCCTCGATATGAAGAGAGGTGCCATGTCAGCATCTCTCTCCCCCTCCCTTTTATATGGATATATAGATATAGATAGATATATATTTCATTACATGGTTTAGACACCTTTTCTCACAAACTATGTTTAGAAAAACAGGTTATTGCCAATCTAAATGTATTTGACTGTTAGATACTCATGATAAATGAAGTTGGATCAAATCTCAACGAAGGGAGGTGAGTTTAAGTGATTATTTCATATCTAACTAAGTTTTGGCGAATGAATACTAATACACGTGCTGATATGAGATAATATGTACTTGATGAATTAGTTGAGGTGCATGAAAGTTGACCCCAAATATTATCATTATATCCTCAACAAATTGGTCTACAGGATGGACTAATGAAGTTGCATACAGATTTTTTTTTTTTTTTTGGACAAATCAACTTGGTGTTAAGCTAAATCGTCGAATAATTGTAAGTATATAAGTATTATAAGAGGTCTTTTGGTACAAGGAATATAGATAATAATACTGGGATAGATTGTATTTATTTCATATTTGGTTTTTGGACTTTCCAAATTGAATAGTTCAAATGTAACTTAAAAATATAAAAATATTTTCATTTACTATAGAAGTTCAGTAAATAGTAAAAAGCAGTGGCCTTTTGTTTTGAGATCGAGAAAAAAGAATTGAGTGGTAATTCACTAACAGAGCTATTAGCTTATGTCTTACTTGTAGAATAAAGAAACAAAAGCAAAATATACGAATATTCCTTCTTCTTTTTTAGGCTCTTTGGCTTGCACAATAGAGGAGCAAAAACAATTTCCTTTGAGTTATTTCTTTTTGGTTTTGGAAAAAGAATAAAAGGTTACAGTATTTCTATCTTTTTTTTTTTTTTTTTGTAGCGAAAGATATTTATTCAAGCAAACTTAAGAGTCATTACAAGCTGGGACTTACAAGCTGGGACTATGATAGGACACGAGGTTCCTAGCTTGTCCTTTTCAAAAGTAGAAACAACAAAAGGTGGCGGAACAAAATACAACATAGGATTTTAAAAAACAGTTGAGCTGCTTCCGTTCTTTGCCATAAGATCGGCGACTCCATTTGCTTCCCTGAACACATGTGTCATCGAAGGCTCCTTCGCTCTAGTTAGCATCCATCTGCAATCATTTATGAAATTTTGGTAGAGGCAAGAGTTGTTAGTAAGCATGTTGATTAAATCATTGCAATCTGTTTCAATTACTAATGGCGTGATATTTTTTTACAAAGCTATCCTTAAACCATGCATGAGTGCTAGGCATTCCACTACAAAAAAACAGCCTAAATTGCGGCGGTCAGTTCCAACCCCTGCAAATTTTATTAAATAGCAGGGGTTTAGTTAACCGACACAATATAAGTAGATAGCGGCAGCTCAAAACCTACGCCATCTGGAAAAAATTAGCGCTAACATTTCCCACACTTTTTTCTGTTTGCTCATTTTTTTTGGCTGTCACAAAATACAAATATAACAAAACTTGAAAAGCTCCTCCACTTCTCACTAACATTTTTCCACAACTCAAGGTAATGGTCTCAATTTTGAGAGATTAACTGAAATTCCATGCTTCTTTCTACTTTAATTTTCTTAAAATCAAAAGTTTTGTATGAATGAATTTCTCATTCTGTTTGTAAGATTTAAACTCAATCCTCATTTTTTCCTCTTTTTTCATCAATTTTCCTCACTTTTTGTCCCTATAGCAGTGGCATAGACATCTCTATCACTCACTCTGGCATAGCAATCGACAAGTATCTTTAATTATTGTAAGTTTTTTTACCCTATTTTTGGTTTTGTGTAATGTTATTTCTACATATATTTCATCTTCCCTATTTTTGGGTTTGTATAATCTGTAATTTCTATGTGTTTTTCAATTGCATGTGGCTTTAATTTTGTTTTTGTTGTTGCTTTGGGTACTTTCTGTTAGATTTGGGTTTTCTCTGTTTATTTGAGATTTTTTTGTTGAATTAGTAGGAAATATAAATGTTCTACACCATGTTGTATAAGGATTTATATAGGTGTGTATGGTGATTCTAAGGTTGGTGTTAGATTTCTTTTATATGCCTCTTTTTAGTATTGATGGTGTTGATTTTTTTCATGCTTCAGTTTTGAATTTAATTATGTTTCGGACTAATTTTTTTATTAAATGAATGCAATATGATGTGTTAAATTCTGTTAGAATAGTTCCCTTAAGAATTTTGTTAAGCTTGTTTGTGTATATCTTATTTTCTGCACCTTTTAGATTCTTGTTTTTGCAAATCTTTCTTGCTTGTATCCTTTACCATATGTACTTGCTTGGCCCCTCGAGACATGACTTGCTTCCCCCCCCCTCCCCCTCCCCGAGAAAAAATGTGAGAATTTGAATCAATGCAGGGACTGTAGTATCATCTCAGTAAAACTAACAACAGATTCCTTTCTTCTACATATAGCATCTCCACTTATGAAGCTAAAACAGAATTTATTCATAGCATCCTATGGGCACTTCTTAGATCAGAACACCATATTTTAGAATAAGACAGGGTTGCCATGTTTTATTAATTAATACCAAAAATTGTTAGCTATAGCGATAGCGACATTTCTGACTTGCACACCATTCTTCTATCTTGAAGTTTTTTGTGGATATGCTTTGCCTACTTATTAAATATATTCTTCCTGTAGCAAGATTAATTATTGAATTGCAGATATGTCTCGATCAATTCACTCAACGTCTCATTCAGCTCCGATGGATCAGCCCACATTGCACGCGGCTCCAACATTTCAGCTGGCATCACAGCCGTCTCAATCTGTTTACTCAACATCTCAGCTAGCTCCGATGGATCAAACTGCATCACAGCCGGCGCCGACAGTTTACTCTGCATCACTGCCATCTTGGTCAGTTCACTCAACATCACATCCGGCTCCAACACATCAGAACTCATCACAGCCAGCTCCAACATTTCAGACTACATCTAGAAAGCATTCTGGGAGCCACTGGACTATAGAAGCAATACGTAAATACTTTTGACTATTAATGCATATTCAGCAGTCCCTTCTAAGCCTTTGTTCATCTCTCTCGCGGCTTCATCTTATCTCTTTTCTTATACAGATTCAGAAGAAAATGTGAAAAAACTCAAAGTGAAAGTCAAGGAAGTGCTAAATTTAACATGTGAAGAACGTATCGTGGTTGATTTTGATTACCTAGATGAACCATTTGGAGATGCACACAACCTACTTTCAGGCTTTTGTGAAATTTTAGCATGTGACTGCACTTTATTTCCAATCCATTATGAGAAATGGTCTAGTTTACCGTTGTCATACTTCAACCGCGTCTTCGATCAAATTATAAAGGTATAAGCTCTATATTCTTACAACTATATCACTGATTTTTTTTTGGAGAAGGACAACTATATCTCTATTTTGTCTTTTAACTTTACATTTGCATGTAATAGATATGCTAACAAATATTTTATTCTTGAAGCCCAAGTTCTTCTTTAAGACAACTGAGTCAGTTGCGCGGCAACATGTTTATAAATCTATTGGAAAGAAATGGGCTGCAAATAAGCTTAACTTGTGGAGTGCATATGAACACCCACTTAAAAGTAGAGCTGAGATTATTGATAATGTGTCGGATGGAGTTCCGCGGGATCAATGGATTTCTTTTGTTGATTACCAGTATAAAGAAGCAAAAGAAATATGCGTAAGTTTCTGTGAATTCTTAGCTTATCTCAAAAAAGAAATCATGAGGAATAAGGAGTAAGCTACATAACTGAAGCAGACTAATGCTGGTCTTTGTATCGAAAAACTTGATCATTTGAGATCACAAATGTATTGAAAGACTTATTGCATGCCTTATAGAAACTTGTCATCAGCCTAAACAAGTGAATTAGCTAACTCTGTCCATTTCCTATATCACTTCTTCTATTTCATATCAGTCATAGGAAATTCAATACCCTACTTTTCCATTCTTACTCATGGTGATTCTCGTTATTCGTCAACTATCAATTTGAACTCTAACTGCCAACTTACTCAAACAAGTTTATGGAAAAGGGAGCCAAGAAATGTCTCTTTACATATTTCATGCTTCACAAATTGGACCCAAACTAAAAAACGTACTAAAAATATTTCTCAAGAATCAGTTGGCAAAAATTGAGTTTTGTATTGGTTTACATATTCCTATTGGTTTAATTAGTCTCTTTACATATTCCTATTAGTTTAATTGTAATAATGAGTTTTGTATGTGTAGGAAAAAATTGAAATATCTTTGAGCCAAAGCACCATGGACGAATCTCAAATTTTTCCAAATGATGCCGTTGGTAAGGTGCTAGTAAAAGAGCACTCTGGAAGGGTGCGGTACTTGGGATTAGGACCTGTCCCCAGTAGAGTTTTTAAACAAGTAAGACCTCGTTTTGGTGGTACAAGTGCTTCAAGTAGTGAAGGTTCATGTTCGTCCCAATGCCAACAGAACCTTATTCAAATAATGAATGCTCACAATCAAATGATGAATGCTCTCAATCAAATGATGAATGCTTTCAAGGCATATATGATAATGAAAGAAGGGACAATACCAAAACAGTTTGCGGGGTTCTTCGCTTCTCCTTCGACTATTTCTCCCACAACAGTAAGTAAAGTTCTTCAATTTTTTCCACTTAAATTTGTTTGTTTGCAAAGATAGAGTGGCTTAGGTTAGTCCTATTCTTGTAGAACCTAGAGTTACTGCATTGTCTGATTTGGGCATAATTTTATAAAATTAGGAGCATAATGTGCAATATATCTGCACAAACATCTTTTTTCTCAGTCCTTCTAATAGCTAGTTAGCATTCTTCTTATAGTTAATTTGATATAATAGTGTATGCATTCCAGGTAAATATCTATACTATTTCCAAGCTTTGTGATGATTGGTATATGGAAGGTGATAATTGCAAATTATATTCTGCCGAATGTGGACTGATTATCAAGAATTTGTGGGGTTATATAAGGATAATGATCTAACATGATTACTCAATTTAAGAGCAGTAGCATGGGTGATATTATTGTTAGTATACGCATAGGATAAAAACTCCTAGAAGTTTGAGTACCAATATAATTATCCAAGAGATTGAGACTATAAATTATGTGTGTATATATATATATATAGTTTTGCTCGAGTTGAGTAGTTTTCAGGGACTATAGCTTTGGTAGGAATTAAATAACTACGTAAAATAATGGGAAGGTACTTAGATAGTCCTGATATAAGCTTTGCCTACACCAAAAGGACAAACGTATTCACCCTCTTTTACTTTGAATTACCCTTGTGAGAATAGCCAGAAGTACACAAAGACTACTCTTTAGCTAATGGAAGCAAATAATATTTTACTGTTATTTTCCCTCACCTTGGAATTAACCATACGGTTGTCGAACCAATAAAGAAAAAAGGGAGAGCCAAGATTGGTGGAATAGAAATAAACCATGAAACATGAAAAAAGCCTGTTCTTTCTTGTAGTTTTGTTTTCAAGAGAGAATAATGGGAACACAATCTTATTGACTAACAAAAAGCTCTCAAACCAATTCTTTCAATAGGTTGCAATTATAAAACTATAGCTAATACCAAGTTTGTGAAACTAGTTAATGAGATTGTTTTGATTTTTGTTTCTCAGTCATTCATCCTTTGGAGCAGATCGGAAGATGTGTGGATCAGTCTGATAGAAAACAATCTCCCCGAAATCGCTAACATAATGATCCTGCTTCATGCTTACCTAGGCAATAAGAGTTGAGCTTGAGATCAAATAAGATTATATTTTCATGTTTGCTTTACATATACAGTAGTAACTAAACATCTTTTTATTTTATTTTTTATTACGGTAATGTCCAACTTGCATTTTGCATGGGGTTGTTTGTTCCCCCTAACTTTTCACATTTTAACCTTTTATTTTTAGAAATGCACGCTTTCGCCTCTTATAGAATTTTTATACTTTGCTTTTCTTTTTATGCAGCCAAGTGATGTGGACAATGGACCCCTTTCGCCCATGGGCGCAAGAAGATCATGCGGTGATAGTAATTCTAGTGACAACCGTTGATTTTATTGTAGTTGTCTTAAATAATTAATTGTGACAATATAGTTAGGTGGTTGGAGTTAGAATGTTGGAGTGAATGTTTTGTGTTTAAATTTGGTTTTTGAGTCTAGTGATGCTACTTAATGTTGACAATTTAGTTTTAAAGACTAATGATATTTTATGGTTTTATGATATGTTATGGATTTCTCTTAACTTTAAAATATATTTTTTTTGCCTTGATAGTGATTTACAACTTAATTAGTGATTTTGTCAATAATATATGAATTCAAAAAATTTAATGAATCTGAGGTTATGACTGCATGTGCTTTAAATATAAGCTAAAAAAATTTAAAAATTATATTGAGGAGGTTTCAAACCACCACAATTCGCAATTGAAAATTATTTTAGAAAGATTAAAATTTTAGATTTGTGGGGGTCAACCGCCGCTACTTAGTTCTGGCGGTCGGCAAAAAACTGTCGCAAATTGATTGTGGCGACTCTTATCGTGGGGGTTTTAGCGACTGCCGTAACAACATATTGCGGGGGTTTTAGCCGCCTCAAACCTAAAAAATAACCCCCGCAATTAGGCCCTTTTTTGTAGTGATTCCATGTAGATACTGGTTGCATAGGGTACAGACATGTTGAAGCCCAGGATCCAATTACTATCATTATTCCTAAATACACCACAAATACCCCCTTTTCCTGGATTGCCGATGCATGAACCATCTATATTTAGCTTGAATAACCCTATATATGGTGGCTTCCACTTTATGTAGATAGTCATCTTTGGGCATGTCATCTTTTTAGAATCCATTAGCATTTTGTATTGCATTGTGTTATTGATAATGTGCCCTAATTGGAGTGAATTTTTTGTTGTTGAATATTCTGGTGTTCCTGTGTAGCCAGATGCACCATTGATGAAGGGAAAGATATCAGCCCTTTCCATGTATCTATTGAATTTAGCTTTGGATTGGCATTGTAATTTTATCCATTTGTGCATAGTGAAGTCATTATGAGGTTGGTTTGGATATTTGTAAGTATTATCCAATTGATCCCAAATTGATTTTAAATGGAGACAATTAAAGAAAATATGCTCCAGATCCTCTTCTTCAGACCTGCAGATGCCACATAGACTAGATGCAATAATTTTCCTATTAAAGAGCATTTTTGCTATTGGAAGTCTGTTACGAACTATTGTCCGGAGGAATATTTTTATTTTATTAAGCGTGTTAAGCTTCCACAACCAAGTATAGTCTACTAGATTTTCATCCGTATCTATATGATTTGCGATAATATGATAGGCTACCTTTGTAGAAAAATCATCGTTTGATTCCTTAACCCAAATGTACTTGTCTATAGGTTGTTGAATTTGTTTTATATAGGTACTAAAAATTTTGTTACAAATGTTGTTAGGTAGCTCGAAGGAGAGATTGTTTAAATTAATAGAGCCACCAATGAGAATGTTTGTTCAGTGAAATTGTTGTTCATTATTAGTTAAGGGGCCATGGATTAGAGTTCTTAAGAGCGCTGAGTTATTTATCAAGCATCTTGCCATACATTAATAGATTCCCCGTTACCCACTTCCCATTGAATACTTCTTTCACAAACTTCGCTTCCAATTACTATATTTTTCCAAATGTGAGAGCCCCTTTTATTAAGGGTACTCCATTTATTATTGTGTGTATTGTTATTATACTTGCTTTGAAGGACTCGAGCCCAAAGAGAATCTTTCTCCATTACGTACCTCCATGCTAGGGCTGCATTAAAGGATTGATTTTTTCATTTTGATTTGTATAATCCCAGTTCTCCTTCATTTTTTGACCTAGTCACAGTATCCCATTTTATTAGATGGCACTTTCTCTTTTCCAAAGTGCTCCCACACAAGAAGTTCCTTTGAATTGTGTCAATATATTTGGGGGTAGCTTTAGGAAGGCTAAAGATTTGCATAACGTGGATTGGTATAGCGACTAGTGTAGCCTTGATTAAGGTAGTTCTACCCACTATGTTCATGTGATTTATTTTCCGACCCCTTAGTCTACTATTGAGATGATCAATGATATATTGGAGTTCCCTTTTTGAGGGGTTTGAGTTCATAATTAGGAATTTTAGGTATTTTCCTACTTTATTAGAGTATCTCATTGATATGCATTGGCTTATATCTTCCTTCTTTTCCAGGGTAGTATTGTTGGAGAAAATTATTTTTGATTTTTGAAAATTGATAGTTTGGCCGGAATAGTTGTAAAATTTGTGTAATGTATCTATTATTGAGTTGCAATTTTTTTGATTGGCCTCTACTAATAGAATTAAGTCATCAGTAAAGAAAATATGCGATAAGTGTGGCCCTTTGTTTGAGATTATTATAGGGTCCCATCTACAACAGTCTATTTCATGATGGATGAGCATAGATAGCATTTTCATGCAGATTATAAATAGGTAAGGTGATATGAGGTCTCCCTATCTAATTCCCCTTGTGGGTCTAAAAATTTCATGTTAGAACCATTTATCAGGATAGAGGTTGATGTGATAGTAACACGGGACATGATTACGTTTATGAGCTCTTGAGGGAATTTTAAGGAGGTCAATGTGAATCCAACGAAGGACCACTCTATTTTGTCAAAAGCTTTTTCGAGATCTATTTTGATCATCATTTTCCCCTTTAGTCCTTTTAAAGTAATTCATTACCTCATTGATGATGATGATATTATCTGAGGCACATCTCCCCTTAAGGAAGCTTGTCTGGGTGGGGTGAATGATTTTTGGAAGGAGGGGTTTGATTGTATTAACTATAATTTTGTAACAGTTTTGTAAGTAGTGTTGCAAAGACTAATAGGTCTAAATTTTTTTATAGTTTCTGCATTTTGACCCTTTGGAATTAAGAAAATATAGGTTTTATTCATTTCTTCTACCATTTTTTACTGCTAAACGTATTTTTACAAAATTCTATTAAATTGTTCTTAGTATCATTCCAACATTTTTGGTAGAGGAAAGAATGGAGACCATCCGGCCCCGAAGCTTTATATGGTTTGAAAGAATAGAGGACCTTCTTAATTTCAAATATAGAAGGTTTTAAACTTAGGTTAAGTTGGTCATTACTATATAGAGTAGCATAATGGGACATAGGGGTATATTTTAAGAGGGAAAGGTCTTGTCTAGTGGTAAATAACTTTCCAAAAAAGTCGGTGATCATTTTCTTTTGGTCATAGTACCAGTTTCCTCCTTTATCTCTAAGACTAAGGATTCTATTCTTTCGTCTACGCTACATGGTAGTGATATGAAAGAACTTTTGTGTTAGCATCTCCCGTATTTAGCCATTGGATGCTTGATTTAAGTTTCCAAAAGTCTTCTTCTAGTTTCAGTAGTCCAATAAAATCCTCTAATAGATTGGCTTCAAGATCCAAAGGAAATTGGCTAGTGGTGTATTTGGGTGAATTTTGGATCTTGTTTAGTTATCACGACCCCAATTTTTCTCTATAGGATGTCGTGATGACACTTAGTCTCTAATACTAGGTAAGCCTGACATTCATGTAGAAATAACTGAAATAATGAGTAAAGTCTCAATAACTCAACAAATAATATAAAGAAACTCTGCAACTCAGTATATACAACTTCCCAAAACCCGGCGAATACAAGTCACAAGCTCTATAAGATGGTACTGAACATCCATATACATCAGTGTCGATAAAAAGATAAGAAAATAAAATAGACTTAGTAGAGGGGAACTCCGAGGCCTGCGGACGACAGTAGGTATACCTTGAAGTCTTCGAAGCTGAGCTCTCGCTAGTGCCTGGACTGGTAGGAGGTACCTGGATCTGCACAAAAAAATATGCAGAAGCGAAGCATGAGTACACCACAACGATACCCAGTAGGCTAAACCTAACCTGGTAGAGTAGTGACGAGGTCAAGTCAAGGCCCTACTGAAATAAATAAGAAATTGAACGAGTAATTTAACAGTGCGATAATAATAACAATGGAAATGAAACAAGTAACAAACATACTAAGATTGGCTACACTGAATAAGACAAATAAAACATCACGGAAGAAAACAACGAATGTTATGACACGGAACAAGGCAACAAAACACAGGTGGAGTAATGGAAAAGTATCAACAAAAGTTACTACCGAGGTACCGCCCGTAGTTTCAAATCACAAATCATTTCATAATCTTTCCTTGTATCACCGCGGGAGCTTTACATTTAGTTTTGAAAATTATTTTTCTGAAATAGCTTCCCGCGTTTAAGCCCACCTTATCATACCCCGTGGCTTCAAGTAGTTCCCCTACTAGCAACACGCTTATCAAGCCCACCTTATTTCACCGCATTCTTTTCAACTCCAAATCCTTATACCATTGCATGCATATCAATATCACAACATATCACAAATCGCACCTCAAGAGCCCAATATCACAACTTGCCAAAAAAATCAACAATAATGGTGTTTTCACAATAAATAGCCCATGGCTCAACTATAATATGCACAAGAATCTCAACAATAACAACCGGAAATGAATAACTCAACAAGAACAATATTTCACACTTTATAACTTTGCCTAAATATGAATCACGATTTTTATAACTCAATACCAATCTTAACAACAAGATATTCCAAGAATGACAACTTCAAATAAAGAATTCACGGTTAGATAATTAATAACGAATGGATGAAACAACAACTTCAACTAAACATGTAAAGAAATTAACAAGTAAGAGATAAGACAAGTAGAGCATGTGAAGATAGCCTAATGATGATGAACATAACATGTTAAGATAACTCAATTAAGGCTTGAAATGAGTCTACATAGCTAAAACCGATAAATTTCCACATTTAGCCCGTGTAAACACTCGTCACCTTGTGTGCACGACTTTCACATATTACAACCATCACAAGAAAATACTAATCCTAAGGAGAAATTCCTGTCACACCTCCTTTTTCCGCACCCGTGAGGGTACAAGGGAGTTTTTTCAATTAAAGGACAATCGAAACGGGATTTGTTTATTTATTTCAGAGTCGCCACTTGGGAGATTTAGGGTGTCCCAAGTCACCAATTTTAATCCCGAATCGAGGAAAATAATGACTCCATATTACAGTCTGTGTACCAGAAATCTGGATAAGGAATTCTGTTAACCCGGGAGAAGGTGTTAGGCATTCCCGAGTTCCGTGGTTCTAGCACGGTCGCTCAACTGTTATATTTGGCTTGATTATCTGATTTTATACAAATATGAACTTATGTGCCAATTTTATCTTTTAACCGCTTTCATAATTATTATTATTTTTTACAAGGAATTGCAACGTCGTGAAAACATACCTCGAATCACGTTACATCAATGTACACGTGATTGTTGACATATCTCGACTCGGTTGAGATTTGGATTTGGGTCACATAAATGTGCACCCGAGTTAAGGAAAATAAATTATTAAAGGCGCGCTTAAAGCAACTAGCGTATTGTTATTTTGGGGAAAAGCCATGAAATTCGCTAAACGGCATGTCCCGAATTCTAAGTATTTTTATATATATACATTTAGAGGGCCCCGCACTTTGTACATCTTTGTTTGTCGAGGCTCGTCTCATTCCTTATGAAAATAATTTGCAACGTCATGGAAATGCATCTCAGACCACGCCACAATCAATGTACCCGTGGTTAGAGACACATTTCGATTCCGTTGAGATTTGGATTTGGATCACATAAATGTGCACCCGAGTTTATGGAGATAACATTATTAAGTACGCGCTTAAGGAGACTATCGCGTTATTATTCTGGGAGGGCCGTGAGATTTGCTAAACGACCCATCCTGGAAACTGAATGCTTCGATAATATACATTTAACGAGGGCCCCGCAGCTTGTGCGTTTTTATTTATTTTTGTCGAGGCTCGTCTCGTTCTCATTTTAAAAGGATATCCTATAGCAACTACGTTTCTTGTCGCGTTTGTCTCTACTAATTGAAAACAGTAGATAGTCCTAATTAATTACATGCTTGCAAGTTATCTATAACAGAATTTAGAATGCTTAAAAAATCAGAAACGAGGCTGCGTGCACAGTCAGCCGAACAAGTAATCACGGGCCCAAATCCAGCCCATGCGTGATGGTCCAGACCTGGGCCATGGTTTGTTCGATGCGGGCCTGCTTGGTCCGTTTCAACCTGGGCTCGACCTTCGCGAGGTTGAGATTGCAAGCTATGTGTTCTTTGGCTTAAAACATGGTTTACCAGTTATATGAAACAGTTTATCGGAAAGGAAAGAACTTAACTAGTAGAGTACGATTTTCATGCTTGGCCTACATTAAAGGACACACTACAAAGTTAAACTAAGTCTGAGATACAACTTATTTCATTGGGAATATTTTTACCTATCAACATACGTATATAAACTATCGTTCCAGCTTAATCTACATTGATATACACTGGGCATACAGGCTACTTCTATTGTCAACACAGGAAGGAAAATTATTACACAGTACATGATATCTAATGTAATAATCTATGTATGAGAGTCGACTTCAAGTCTTTTCTTTTCGTATTCATGCTCAATTTTCCAATTACATTTGACAGTGTATGGGTTGTGTACCTGGTATAGAGGACAAAAAAGAAAGGAATGATCAGCTGGGCAGTATGCAGTAAGCACAGCAACAACAGATACACAGCCAACAACACAGCAACAAACCAACAATCACAAGTGTTTTCCACAGTCCACAGACAACCAGCAACAATTCCCAGAACAAAGAAAACCAGCAGATGGTCGAGCACCAAACAAGTAATCCCAGAAAGAGTAATGAAACAAACAGAAGTAACAGAGTGTTCTATGCAGCAACACCAGCAGTCCAACAATCACAAGCAGCTCAATCAATGCAAACAACAGAACTTTGGCCGAGACAACTTGACCAAATACAAACTCTTATGTAGCTTTCAGACAGTGTTTTGGTTACAGTGTTTACTAGAAATTTCCTTATGTTTTCAGTTTTTTTCTTTAAGCTCACAAGACCTCTCTTCAGACTCAATTTTTTTTTAAGTTCTGAAATGGCCTATTTATAAGCCAAACGACCCAGTGCAGCTAAGCTGCCTGGATCCTCCCACTTGCAGACTGCCCATACTCTTTAAACCCATGCTTAAGCATCTTTTGATGCCAGCCATTTTGTTCCCCACGCCTGGCTTTTTCTTTAATCAAGAGTTATGGGTTCATTTAAGTATTCATTTTAAACCCCATACTCTTGTGACTTGTTCCCCATTGGTATTAGTTTAATCCCAAATTAGTACCCTACTTGTCAGCTCATTTAAACTAATCATTTTTGTTCTTTTCAAACCCCAGACTACCTTTGTTAAACCTTGCTTATTACTGCCCTGCCCATTGCAGCATCAGGGCATTCTGAACTCATGAAAGTTCAAATTCAGGACTGCCCTGGACTGAACCTTTTCAGTCATTTTTGCAATGCAAACAAACTCATTTCAGACGATGCCGGGCATTCAGTCAGTGACAAGGTTCAATTAGTCACGTGAAACTATTAGCTCATTTGATCCATTAGTTATAGAAAACTAATCGACGAGGTTTATCGAGTCGACTATACTAAATGCAACAGGTAATAATCAATCGTTCACATAAACAATACGTACAGGGACCCAAAAGGCATCAAACAACTTTTGTTCAATTACTGGGAACCTATATGAATTATTTATGCGACGACTATCCTAATCGAACATGTTTATCATAGGATACATTCAAATCACACACAGAAAACAATCGACCAAATAAAAGGTCTTTGACAGAGATAGAAGAAATCAGAAAAAAATAACAAAAAGAACAAACAAACACAACGAAACATGCTGACAACTTAATTAGAACTAAACAAAGGGAAAGGAAAACTTACCGAAAAATGTTTAAACCAAACTGACCCAAATCTGACTCAACTTTGACCATTTGAGGCTGAACAAATTTTAACCAGGGTGTTCTCGCATGAGAACACCTTGGTTAAGGTCCATTAAACCTCAAACCCTTGTTAAGGCCGGCTGGATTCCAAGGCTATCCGTGTTCTAGGTTTTGAATTTTCAGATCTGGTTTTTTAGGAGTTGTGGGTAGATTCGGACCAAACCAAGTCTGGTTTGGTCACGAGGAGGGTCCAGGGAGTGTCTGGTATGAAGATGGGGTGGTTTGGTATAGATCGAGTTTCGTCTCGAATCTTCAAATCCAGATTCGAGACGATGGAAGGTGATTCGAGGTACATGATTAGTAGATTCGTGTTCAGGGTGGTTGGATGTTTCAGGGGTGTGAAGGGGGTGGTCACCGGCGTTCATGCCGCCGGGTTCTGGTGAAAGGGAAACTAGGGCGGCGCTAGGGTTTGGGGGTTTCAGGGCTTGGGGAAGGAGATGACTGAAGGGGGGGGGGGGGGTTCGGATAGGGGGCGTGGGGTGAAGGGCCAAGTTTATATACGGAAGGGGAAGAGAGATTGGAGCCGTTAGATCAAGTGATCTGAACGGCTTAGATCTATTGGTGGGTAACAGGACGGGGTCGTTTGGTATGGGAACGGGGTCGTTTTGGTTTAGGTGAGGGGTTGGGTTGAACCGGCTAAATAGGTCGGGTCATGAGGGAAGCCAGGGACCGTTGGATCAATGGGGTTGGACGGCTCAGATCAACTTGCCTGAAACGGCGTCGTTGAGGTGAGTTGAACAGCCTGATCTGGACCGTTCGTTTGAATCAGATCAACGGCTTCAATAGGGACGCCGATACGGCATCGTTTGAGTCCGTGCTTGGGCAGGCTCGTCTTGGACTGGATCAATGCTTTGGTTTTGGGCCTCGTTTTGGGGCCCAATCAGATTTTCCTTTCCTCAACAAATTAACCAAAAATTCCTAAAAACAATGCAAATAATTAAAATAAACTTACACACATATTGTGTAACACCTACAACAATAAACACACATATTAGAATTTTAAAAATGGTTAAATCAAAGCCTAGAGTAAAAGCTGCATAATTTCTGTGAATTTTCTCTTAAAACCGGACTACGGCCTGATTACCCACGGCGTTCTTATTTTTTTTGTTTTTTGTAAGATTAATTGCAACACGGGCCGAACCACAAATGACTAGCAGCGCATGTCATGAAAAAAAAATTGGGAATTTGTACAGCGAGGTCACTGGTCACTATTTTTGTTTTCTTTTGGAGTGATTTCCCGTGAAGCAAAAATCACGTGCTTACAGCTGCCCCTCTTTGCACGAGGACACGAAGGGTTTTCGCGCAAAGATAAAGCGGGCGATTTTTGCTCGTCCGAGTACTCCGTGTGAAGCATTTTTGAAAAAGATTTGACCGAACCTTTGCTTCAGAGGTTTCCTACATATCCTGGGCTAAACAGGAATCAGGTCAATGTAGTTCGGGAAACTTTGGTAGCTGGGACTACCGTGTCACTGTAGTGCTTGCTGTTGTTGTGCGCTGTTGCCTGCCGCTGTAGGATGCTACCGCTCAACCGATCTCCTTGTTACATTGTTCTTGAAAGGAAAAACAAGAAGCTAAGTTAGGGTATGAGATCTCATCTATCTTCAACTTGTTCTTGTTGCCTTGCTTTCTTGTCGGCTAACGCTTTCCTCTGATGCCCTTATTTTGTGAACTTGGGAGATGATGCTGGTCCTTCGCCTTTTCTGGATGCCAATTTTCATCACTTTGCTTGATTTGCTGGGAACATGGCTTTCTTTTTTAAATCTTTCAATGGTTTCTTCAGTGGTCTGGCTTCCTTTATCAAATTTGTTATGTTGGGCATGCTACAACGTTCCCAAACTGCTTCTTTTGAGACGCGTTCCTTCTTCCTTTTGAATTGCGCGCTTGCCTTTGCAGCTTTCTGCTTCTTGGTGCTGGGGATTTTATTGTATACTGCTTGGGGGACCTCTGTTGCAACCTTCCGTCTTCAGGTGGGGTTACTGATTCCAAAATCTAGAGCTGAAATGTATTCCCGCATTTTACTGGTGGGCGACCTAGAACTTAAATGTATTCCCGCATTATACTGGTGGGCGACCTAGAACTTAAATGTATTCCCGCATTATACTGGTGGGCGACCTAGAACTTAAATGTATTCCCGCATTATACTGGTGGGCGACCTAGAACTTAAATGTATTCCCGCATTATACTGGTGGGCGACCTAGAACTTTAATGTATTCCCGCATTATACTGGTGGGCGACCTAGAACTTAAATGTATTCCCGCATTATACTGGTGGGCGACCTAGAACTTAAATGTATTCCCGCATTATACTGGTGGGCGACCTAGAACTTAAATGTATTCCCGCATTATACTGGTGGGCGACCTAGAACTTAAATGTATTCCCGCATTATACTGGTGGGCGACCTAGAACTTAAATGTATTCCCGCATTATACTGGTGGGCGACCTAGAACTTAAATGTATTCCCGCATTATACTGGTGGGCGACCTAGAACTTAAATGTATTCCCGCATTATACTGGTGGGCGACCTAGAACTTAAATGTATTCCCGCATTATACTGGTGGGCGACCTAGAACTTAAATGTATTCCCGCATTATACTGGTGGGCGACCTAGAACTCAAATGTATTCCCGCATTATACTGGTGGGCGACCTAGAACTCAAATGTATTCCCGCATTATACTGGTGGGCGACCTAGAACTCAAATGTATTCCCGCATTATACTGGTGGGCGACCTAGAACTCAAATGTATTCCCGCATTATACTGGTGGGCGACCTAGAACTCAAATGTATTCCCGCATTATACTGGTGGGCGACCTAGAACTTAAATGTATTCCCGCATTATACTGGTGGGCGACCTAGAACTTAAATGTATTCCCGCATTATACTGGTGGGCGACCTAGAACTTAAATGTATTCCCGCATTATACTGGTGGGCGACCTAGAACTTAAATGTATTCCCGCATTATACTGGTGGGCGACCTAGAACTTAAATGTATTCCCGCATTATACTGGTGGGCGACCTAGAACTTAAATGTATTCCCGCATTATACTGGTGGGCGACCTAGAACTCAAATGTATTCCCGCATTATACTGGTGGGCGACCTAGAACTCAAATGTATTCCCGCATTATACTGGTGGGCGACCTAGAACTCAAATGTATTCCCGCATTATACTGGTGGGCGACCTAGAACTTAAATGTATTCCCGCATTATACTGGTGGGCGACCGACCTAGAACTTAAATGTATTCCCGCATTATACTGGTGGGAGACCTAGAACTTAAATGTATTCCCGCATTATACTGGTGGGCGACCTAGAACTTAAATGTATTCCCGCATTATACTGGTGGGCGACCTAGAACTTAAATGTATTCCCGCATTATACTGGTGGGCGACCTAGAACTTAAATGTATTCCCGCATTATACTTGTGGGCGACCTAGAACTTAAATGTATTCCCGCATTATACTGGTGGGCGACCTAGAACTTAAATGTATTCCCGCATTATACTGGTGGGCGACCTAGAACTTAAATGTATTCCCGCATTATACTGGTGGGCGACCTAGAACTTAAATGTATTCCCGCATTATACTGGTGGACGACCTAGAACTTAAATGTATTCCCGCATTATACTGGTGGGCGACCTAGAACTTAAATGTATTCCCGCATTATACTGGTGGGCGACCTAGAACTTAAATGTATTCCCGCATTATACTGGTGGGCGACCTAGAACTTAAATGTATTCCCGCATTATACTGGTGGGAGACCTAGAACTTAAATGTATTCCCGCATTATACTGGTGGGCGACCTAGAACTTAAATGTATTCCCGCATTATACTGGTGGGCGACCTAGAACTTAAATGTATTCCCGCATTATACTGGTGGGCGACCTAGAACTTAAATGTATTCCCGCATTATACTGGTGGGCGACCTAGAACTCAAATGTATTCCCGCATTATACTGGTGGGCGACCTAGAACTCAAATGTATTCCCGCATTATACTGGTGGGCGACCTAGAACTTAAATATATTCCCGCATTATACTGGTGGGCGACCTAGAACTTAAATGTATTCCCGCATTATACTGGTGGGCGACCTAGAACTTAAATGTATTCCCGCATTATACTGGTGGGCGACCTAGAACTTAAATGTATTCCCGCATTATACTGGTGGGCGACCTAGAACTTAAATGTATTCCCGCATTATACTGGTGGGCGACCTAGAACTCAAATGTATTCCCGCATTATACTGGTGGGCGACCTAGAACTTAAATGTATTCCCGCATTATACTGGTGAGCGACCTAGAACTTAAATGTATTCCCGCATTATACTGGTGGGCGACCTAGAACTTAAATGTATTCCCGCATTATACTGGTGGGCGACCTAGAACTTAAATGTATTCCCGCATTATACTGGTGGGCGACCTAGAACTTAAATGTATTCCCGCATTATACTGGTGGGCGACCTAGAACTTAAATGTATTTGAAATTGTTTCCCCGTTCTTCCAAGAATTTTTTTTGACAATTGGCAGAAAATTTTCTGCCCCGGTTTTTGGTGACTTCCCTGGCGTTGCATCTCGCTGCCATCATCAATTCTTTGTTTTCCTGCAGCAGACAAAAGGATTTAATTAGTTTTAATCGTGGTGGTAGAGGGTGCCTTTCCGGCGGATGATTTTTCCTTTCTTCCCCTTTTCTTGCTCTATGTCCCCATAATTGGTTAGTGGACAAAATTGCCTGCTGGGGGTCTCTAGCCTGCTGGGGCTGGTTTTCAATTTGTTCCCTTTTCTGCTTTTTCTTTAAGCACATGCTGTGGGAATCTGCTTTACTCCCGAAACCATTCCCTTTGGAGCTTACTTCCTCCAAAACTGCAAGGCACGATTATTGTATTGCCTAGGGCCGACTTTTAAGACTGTTTGTGTTATCCTGCATTGGATGAATTCCCCTTCGGTCTCTGGTAGTAAGCTTTGAAAAATCCTTTTCAAGACAAATTTTTAGGAATAGAAAATAAAAGATAGAAAAGGAGAAAATCTTTCTGAACCAATATTCGGTGGGAGAAGAAACTCAGAAGAACTTATCTGGCGGACATGACTGGTCCTTGTGATCATGTCGTGCACCATAGATTCCCGACCCAGTCTATTTGTATCAATCGATTTGCCTGATGGTCTGACTTGCTGGGGATGATAAATGAGTGTCTATTTCGTTGTGAATGTGGTAGCTTTTGTTGATTTGTCTTGTCGCCTCATAGTGCCCTTCGAGGGGTTTTCACTGATGAGACTCTCTCTTTTCTCTCATCTCCCGGTGCCTTATGGTGCCTGTGAAGGTTTTCACCAATAAGACTCTCTCATTTCATATTCCTCATCTTACATCGCCTCTCGGTGCCTGTGAAGGTTTTCACCGATAAGACTTTCTCCTTTTATTTCTTTCGAGGAATCGGGGTGTTGTAGATACGACCATCTCTTCTGGAGATTCCTTTGATCATCGATTCATTCCCAATCTTACGATCCTCTTCTTTGCTGGGGATCAGTGTATTATTCTCGGTCTTATTTGCCTGACTTGGCATCTCTTGGACATTGATCGGGAGGTCTTTTGGACGTTGATGTTGGTTTTGGTGTGGGGTTAAAGAAAGGCTATAAAAATGAAAATAATTTGATGGGTGATGTGCTACAACCTTTGGAATCAAACCTTTGTTGGAACTTAAAACATAACCTCTGCCCCAGTTTTCTTGCTTGGGGAATTTATTTTTTACACTTATGTTGCGCTATGTGCGTTACGCACACTGTGCCTATTATGCACACTATGTACATTATGCATCCTATATTCACTATGATGCATACTATGACCGAGCCGTGAGGCGCCTACGTATCCTCTTTGAGGAATCAGGTCAAACGTAGTTCCCACGGTTTTGTATTTCTTATGATTTTATCTTCCTTTTTTTCTTTTCCTTCTTTTCATTTTCTTTTTCTTTTCTTTTTCTTTTTTTTTCATGTCTTTTCCATTAGTGATTCCAAAAGAGGGGTATGAAAGAATAACTTAAGGCTCAAAGGGGGAAGCAAGGGTTAAAAGTGTTTGGATAGAAGAAAGAATCGTCTCCGTCATCTCATTATCCAATAAATGCCAAATACAAACAAATAAACCAAAAATTGCCATAATTAAAGAAATTAAGCATAATATCTCTTGACCGCATCTGAATTGATAGCCATGTCGACACATCTACCTTCGACATCTGTCAAACACAAAGCACCGTTGGACAATACTCTGGTCACGATATAAGGCCCTTGCCAATTTGGACTTTTGCCTCGGCCTGATGTGGGAGGATCTTCTTCAATACCTGCTGCCCTACTTCAAACTTCCTGGGGCGCACCTTCTTATTATATGTTCTTGCCATTCTCTTCTGGTACAGCTGACCATGGCACACTGCTGCCAATCTTTTCTCATCTATCAGGCTCAACTGTTCCAATCGAGCTTTGACCCATTCATCATCATTAATCCCGACTTCAGCGACAATTCGGAGGGACGGAATTTCGACTTCCGCTTGTATTACGGCCTCAGTTCTGTACACCAACAAATAAGGAGTTGTGCCTATGGAAGTTCGGACGGTAGTGCGGTAACCCAACAAAGCAAAGGGTAATCTCTCGTGCCATTGTCTGGATCCTTCCACCATCTTTCGCAGTATCTTTTTGATATTCTTATTGGCTGCTTCGACCGCTCCATTCGCCTTGGGACGATAAGGGGTGGAATTGCGGTGTGTAATCTTGAATTGTTGGCATACCTCTCTCATCAGGCTGCTATTAAGATTCACACCGTTATCCGTGATGATCACTTTTGGGATCCCAAATCTGCAGATGATATGGGAATGAACAAAGTCCACCACCGCCTTTTTGGTTACCGATTTGAAGGTTTTAGCCTCAACCCATTTGGTGAAGTAATCAATGGTCACAAGAATGAACCTGTGGCCGTTAGATGCTGCCGGTTCGATAGGCCCAATGACATCCATGCCCCATGCCACAAACGGCCAGGGTGCTGACATCGTATGTAACTCTGTTGGCGGAGAATGAATCAAATCTCCATGTATCTGGCACTGATGGCATTTCCTCACGAAAGTGATACAGTCGTGTTCCATGGTGAGCCAATAACACCCTGTTCGAAGGATCTTTCTTGCCAATACATATCCGCTCATGTGTGGCCCACAAACTCCAGCATGTACCTCTGCCATAACCGTCGTTGCTTGACTGGCATCTATGCATCTCAACAATCCCAAATCCGGGGTTCTTTTGTACAATACTCCTCTGCTGAGGAAGAAACCATTCGACAAACGCCGAAGGGCTCTTTTTGGTCTCCAGAGGCATGTTCTGGATATATCCCCATTCTGAGGTATTCCTTGATATCATGAAACCAGGGTTCGCCATCTGCTTCTTCTTCTATGGCATTGCAGTAGGCGTGCTGATCACGGACCTGGATGTGCAGAGGATTAACATACATTTTGTCAGGGTGGTGCAGCATTGATGCTAAGGTGGCCAAGGCATCCGCAACCTCATTGTGAACTCTCGGGATGTGTTTGAATTTCACCGATCGAAATTGCTTGCTCAGATCATGCAAGCATTGTCGGTATGGTATGAGTTTTAGATCTCGCGTTTCCCATTCACCCTGAATCTGGTGTACCAAGAGGTCCGAGTCTCCCAAGACCAAGACGTCTCGGACATCCATGTCAGCAGCCAAGCGCAGACCCAGAATGCAAGCCTCATACTCGGCCATATTGTTGGTGCAATAGAAGCGTAGTTGAGCCGTAACAGGATAATGGCGTCCTGTTTCAGAAATGAGTACTGCTCCTATTCCAACCCCTTTTGCGTTTGCAGCTCCATCGAAGAAAAGCTTCCAACCCGGTTCCTCAGGTAATTCCAACTCATTTGTATGCATTACCTCTTCGTCAGGAAAATACGTTCTTAAAGGCTCGTATTTTTCATCAACGGGATTCTCCGCCAAATGGTCTGCCAGCGCCTGGGCTTTCATGGCCGTCCTTGTCACATAGACGATATCAAACTCTGTGAGCAGAATTTGCCACTTTTCCAACCTTCCCGTGGGCATAGGTTTCTAAAAGATATACTTCAATGGGTCCAAACGGGATATGAGATAAGTAGTATACGAAGACAGGTAGTGCTTCAACTTCTGAGCTACCCAAGTTAGGGCACAACATGTTTTCTCGAGTTGAGTGTACTTGACCTCATGTACTGTGAATTTCTTGCTAAGATAGTAGATGGCCTGCTCCTTCCTTCCTGTGTCATCATGTTGCCCCAATACACAACCAAATGAATTTTCCAAGACCGTTAGGTAAAGAATTAAGGGCTTTCCAGGCTCGGCGGGACCAATACGGGTGGATTAGACAGATACCCTTTGATTTGGTCGAAGGCCTCCTGACACTCTGCCGTCCAACCTACCGCATCATCCTTTCTTAGCAACCGAAATATGGGCTCACAAGTTGCTGTGAGTTGGGCGATGAACCTGCTGATGTAATTGAGTCTACCCAGCAAACTCATTACCTCTGTTTTGTTCCTTGGCGGTGGCAAATTTCGGATGGACTCAATTTTGGATAGGTCTAACTCAATCCCTCGTCGACTGACGATGAATCCTAGTAGCTTTCCTGATGGAACCCCGAATGCGCATTTGGCCGGGTTGAGCTTGATATCATACCTTCGGAGTCTTTGGAAAAATCTCCTTAGGTCCGCTACATGGTCTTTCTGACGCCAAGATTTGATGATCACATCATCGACGTACACCTCGATTTCTTTGTGTATCATGTCATGAAACACAGCAGTCATTGCTCGCATGTATGTTGCCCCGGCGTTCTTCAATCCGAACGGCATTACCCGATAGCAGTAAGTTCCCCATGGCGTAATAAACGCTGTCTTTTCCGCATCTTCCTCGTCCATTAGGATCTGATGATATCCCGCATAGCAATCTACAAAGGATCCGACCTCACGCCCCGCGCAATTATCGATCAAGATATGGATGTTGGGCAATGGAAAATTGTCCTTGGGACTTGCTTTGTTGAGGTTGCGGTAGTCGACGCACACCCTGATTTTTCCATCCTTCTTTGGGACTGGTACCACATTAGCCAACCACTCGGGATATCGAGTGACCCGAATGACCTTCGCTTGCAACTGCTTAATCACTTCTTCCTTGATCTTTACACTCATCTCTGTTTTAAATTTCCTTAATTTTTGCTTGACGGGAGGGTATGCCGGGTCAGTGGGCAATTTGTGAACCACTAAATTGGTGCTTAATCCAGGCATATCGTCATATGACCATGCAAAAACATCTTTGAATTCCATGAGGGTTTTGATCAATTCTTCTCTGACATTCGGCTCAATGTGGATGCTAATTTTGGTCTCTTGGACGTTATCAACGTCTCCTAGATTCACAGCCTCAGTGTCATTTAGGTTAGGCTTGGGTTTCTCTTCAAATTGGCACAGTTCTCGGTTTATCTCTTCGAAGGCTTCACCTTCGTCACATTCAGATTCATCATCACGAACGACCTCTTGCATCATTGAGTCGGATTCAGATTGATTTATTAGACTAGGTCGAAGATCCGCTGTGCATGCCATGTCATTAGAACCAGTAAAAAGAGAACTGTTCAGAAAGAAAAAGAACAAAACAAAATTAAAATGGGACAAAAGAAAAGAACTTTATTAAACTTGCGGGATAAAAGGGTTCACACTTTTACAAAAATGAAAGTAAAATTTGGATTACACCCTTGAATAATCCGGACAAAACAAAACACACAAAACATAAATCAAAGCCTACTACCAAGACTCCCCTCGGACAGGAAGAGGAGTAACCGTCCAATTGTTGGTCTTGGCCTCAAGCCCCACAAACTGTATCTCTGCTCTGCTGGAACCTTCTCCATCTTCCACCATACTGATATCCGCGAATAGCTTCTCAAAACTCTGATTCAGGTCTTCATTTATACCGATCAAAGGTCCTAGAATCTTTGGGACCGGCGACCCCTTGGCACTTGCTTTGACAAAAGACCTTGAGAGATGTGGCACTGGTTTAGGCAGAAACCAGACCCTCTTCTTCATTTTTCGCGCTTGCTTCCTATCTGCTGTGGTTGGTTTGAACCCCAATCCGAAAGTTTCCAGATTTTTAGGAAGGGAGACAGGTTGGACAATCCCTTGAAGCTCGACTCCCAGGCCTTTTCCCGGCACAAATCCATTACCCAGCATTTCTGAGACCATCATGACTGTTGCGGCAGCTACCCTAGGGTGCGGGATGATTTCTCCTTCAGAAATTTTGTTGGCCGACCCTGTATCGAAAATCTGGTAGACCCAAGGACCTTTGTCATCAGCGGTCTCTATGAAAGGTACAATGGTTCCGCCCATGGTGCACGTTGTATCCTCGCCGTGTAACACGACCTCTTGTCTTTCCCACTCGAACTTCACCATCTGATGTAGGGTGGAAGGCACCGCTCTGGCTGCATGAATCCAGGGTCGTCCCAACAGCAGGTTATAAGATACTGTGGCGTTCAACACCTGGAATTCCATGGTAAACAGGACCGGACCAATGGTCAGTTCAAGTACAACATCCCCCACAGTGGCCGTTCCATTTCCGTCAAACCCTCGGACACAGATACTGTTCTTGTGGATCCTTCCGTGGTCGATCTTTAACTGGTTCAAGGTAGATAGTGGGCAAATATTGGCGCTTGAGCCGTTATCCACCAATACTCGAGTTACCACCGAGTCTTCACATTTGACAGCTAGGTATAGAGCTTTATTATGCTCCGTACCTTCCACCGGCAGGTCATCATCTGAGAATGTTATCCTATTCACCTCGAAAATCTTGCTGGCAATGGTTTCCAGGTGGTTTACAGAAATCTCACTAGGTACATGAGCTTCGTTCAATATCTTCAACAGGGCCCGACGATGCTCCTCAGAATGGATCAGTAACGACAACAGTGAGATCTGGGCCGGTGTTTTTCTCAGCTGTTCGACCACAGAATAGTCTTGTACTTTCATCTTCCTCAGGAACTCTTCAGCCTCTTCTTCGGACACAGGTTTCTTGGTTGCAACTGGGTTGGTTCTTCTTAGCTCCGCCGGAGCAAAACATCGACCTGATCGAGTCAACCCTTGCGCTTCACAACTGACTTCTTCCACCTGTTTTCCTTTGTACATCACCACCGCCTTTTCATATTTCCAAGGCACAGCCCTGCTGTCAATCATCGGCAGCTGGACCACAGGTTTTATGGTCACCAGTTCTCTACATACCCCTTTCAACACGACCGCCGGTGTGGGCGGGATCCCTGGTATTACCAACTTGCTTGGCTCGGGTTTGCTTGTTATGGCGGATGGGCTCTTTCCCAATATCACTACCGGCTTGACGCCTTCTCCCTGCGACTGTACACTCGTTCCTCCACTGGTTGAGACTTCTTTCAGGGCTGCTTGGATCATCATCACTGTTTGTGAGGGTTTTCTCAATTCTCCTCCCTCACACACCAACTCAATCATGTGAGTTTCGTGGTGCGCTGGCAGTGGGTTTTGGTTGATGTTAGGAGCCTCCGGTGTCTGGACCTCGATCTTATTGGTGTCAATAAGATCCTGTATGGCATGCCTTAATTTCCAGCACTTCTCGGTATCATGCCCGAGCATCCCTGAACAGTATTCACAACTGATTGATCGATCCAAATTCTGAGGTGGGGGATTTGGTTCTCGAGTCTGGACAGGACTAACCAAACCCAATTGCCTCAGCTTGTGGAACAAAGCGGTGTAGGTTTCTCCCAGCTCCGTGAAAGTTCTCTGCTTCCGCAACCTGTCATTCCTAGCATCTGGATTTCCTCGAAAACCTGCCCCTGAAGGTTTTCTATACGCCCTTGGTGGAGGGTAGGTGTTTTGTGGTAGTGCATATATGTTCTGGGGAGCCGGTGCGCGCCATTGTGGGCGAACCGGAGGTTGAGTGTATGCCTGGGCTTGGTGTACGGAACAATGTGGTTCTCGAGGTGGATAGAAATTTTGTGGTGGGTTGTATGGGTATTCTGACCTGTGAGGTCTGGGTTGGTTGTAGTGCGGCCTGCCAGCCCTGGACCAACTGCCTGCCTCGATCGTGGCAACCTCTTCTTTCTTTCTTCTCAGCGCACCTCCCGTGCCGCTTTGAATAGCCTGGGTTGTGGCTTTGATTGCCGAAAAGTTCAAGATTTTGTCAGATCTCAGACCCTCTTCTATCATGACCCCTATCTTGACCACCTCGTTGAAAGATTTTCCAACTGTTGTCACCAAGTGACCAAAGTAGGTTGGATCTAGTGTCTGCAAGAAATAGTCCACCATCTCTCCCTCTCTCATGGGAGGATCGACTCTAGCTGCTTGTTCTCTCCAGCGGAACCCGAACTCGCGAAAACTTTCCCCGGGTTTCTTCCCAGTTCTCAATAATGTGAGACGGTCAGGGACTATCTCGAGATTGTACTAGAAATGACCTGCAAAAGCCTGCGCCAGATCATCCCACGTGTACCACCTGCTGGAATCCTGCCTGGTATACCATTCTAGTGCAGATCCGCTCAGACTTTGGCCGAAATAAGCTATCAGCAGCTCATCCTTGCCGCCTGCCCCTCTCATTTTGCTACAGAATCCCCGCAAATGTGCCATGGGATCACCGTGCCCTTCATATAAATCAAACTTAGGCATCTTGAACCCAGCCGGGAGTTGGACGTCTGGGAAAGGGCACAGATCTTTGTATGCTACGCTGACTTGATTGCCCAGCCCGTGCAAGTTCCTGAAGGACTGCTCCAGGCTTTTGAACTTTCTCAATACTTCATCCTGTTCAGGGGCCTTAGCCGGCTTCTCAATCTCTGCCGGCACTTCCAAATGTGGATTGTAAGCCTGTGGTTCGGGGGCATGAAACGTAGGCTCGGGGGGATAATATTGTGTATCGTGAGCCTGAAACAATGGCTCACTGGTCGTTCTTTGCAAAGGGGCTGATGTTGGTCCCACAAAAATGGGAATATTGGGTGTTGGGAGAGGTTGATGGGGTGGTGGAGCCTGGGAATCATGAGGGCTTCTTTCTTGATGATAAAGGGGATTTGGGCGGCTTGTGGAAGGGCCGGAGTGAGGGTATTCTGGCATGTGTCCCAGTGTTTCAGGGCTCTTTTGTGTTTTGGCCATGGCTAGCTGCATTGCATTCATCTCTAGTCTCATCCTTTCAATCTTTTCCATCGCTTCTTTCAGCAACTGGCTCATCGGCCTCTCTTCCTCATTACTATTCTCTGAAGTAGTCATGCTTGTTGCTATCGGTCCCTTGGATCTGGTTTGATAGGAGTGTGTTGCCAGAGTTCTTTAACAACTAACTTGTCTGGTATAGACAACAACAAACTTTGTTAGCGTTAGAGTTTAACAGATTTGATCATAACACATAGAGGATGCAATGCACCTAGGCAGTTAACCGTTTCTACATGCTTTGCTTCAAACAACATGCGTCATCCCGGTTTGCTCATTCGTCCCTTTAAAGTATTTTGGGAAACCCTGTGTTTTATTTTATTTGTATTTTCTTTTCTTTATTTATTAAAGCGGTCGAATCTTATGGGGATTGCCTACGTATCACGTCCCCGCGCGAATCAGACCAGGCGTAGTTCTGCCTCAAAGTAAAGAAATACAAAATTCTTGTGAAGCCATAAATTCATTCTCAAAATTTTGCTATTACAAATTACTTCAAACAAGGAATAGCAACAATACAGACTCCACGGTTCTTTGACCCTATTTGATTGAAGGAAAAATAGAAAACAACATATGGGAAAACATCAAAGCTCAAATAAAACAAGACTCGACCAGAGGTTAATTTTCCAACTTAGGGACCCGCGAGGCATCATTCGGCCTTTTTGCGGTTCTAGGTGCGAGATCCCTTTCGAGCTGCTCCAACTCGTGCATGGTCTGTTTGATATAACCCATCACTGCTGGGAGAACGGTAACGCAGGTCATGTTTTCGCACCGCCGGCACCGTCTGATGATGGCATGGGCAATGGCCCTGATCTTATCTCTGGTTTGTTTCTTCTCTATGAGTAGGTGTCTTATCTGATCACTGCACGTCTTGAATACCTGTGAGTCTTGTATATGCTGATTCTTCAGCTGCCGCACTTCTGTCTTCATTTGGTCCAACAGGTCGTAACAACATCTACTCTCCAATTGGAAATCCCTGGCCCGCTTAACTGCTTTAAACTCAAGTGTAGCCATCTCTCTCTTTATTTTGGCAACAGTCTTCTCGTGGTCTCGTTTCAATTGGTTCAAGCTTCGGCGATGCTTATCTACTCTTGTATCCCACTGTGCCCTGAGCTCTGCTATGACGTTTTCGGATTTCTCCAAACCATATTGCCATTTCCTGATTTCACTTTTTAGCCTTTTTATCAGCTGCTCGTCTGATCGACGCCTTGGCTGTTCATCCGCATCCATCCTTATCTGTTTGATCTGGGCTCTGAGCATTTCGATTTCCTGAATTAACCTGTTCCGCTCTCCCAGATTGGCAGCAACCTGCACATTGTGCTCATATTTCAAGCTTTCCACTTGTTGTTTCAACCTGCTGATTTCGGCGCAATAGCCTCTTTCTTTTGCTAGCCAATCCCATTGTTTTTGCGATGTTTCAGCGAAATTCAGGATGTGGGGTCTCTTAGCGGCCTTTCATGCTCAAGTTCCCTTCTATACCACGCGAGGTAACCTGGTGATGTCTCACCTTTGGCTCGATCCCGTACGCAAGTATCTGATTTCAAATATTGACACTCACTCCAGATTTGGCGAATTTTCGCTTCTGGAAACTGTCCGTCAGGACTTATCTCAACTGCTTGAGTGCTAAGATCTTCCTCATGAGGTACTGTCTGGCATCTTCCGAACTGTCTCAAAACTCGGCAGGGTGCGTAAGGTTGAATGCTCTTAAGCCCCATCAGTAAGAAATGAGTTTTAGCTGCCGACATATATAGGATCTCATCAACAGGCAGCCATCCTAGTGTCCATTGTATTTGGCCGGCAGTAAGAGCTTGAAAGAACGAGGTCCATGCCAGGACTCCTTTGGGCAAACTGATCTCTTTGGTTCTCGTGTAAGATTCTTCTATGCAAGTTTTTTCGGGGAACCATGGCTCAAAATCTCGGAATGATGGCAAAGGTGCTCAGTCATCCATATCTGTAGGAGCAAGTTACAACCTTCGAAGAAATGTCCCCCAGCTTTACAAGCTGTAAGAGCTCGAAAGATGTCAGATACCACCATTGGCGCGAGAGTACTGTCACTTTGCGTGAGTAAAGTGCTGACGACCCCGAATATCTTCAAATCAATGTTTCCGTCTTTCCTTGGAAATACCAGAAGGCCCAGGAACATCATCATGAAAGCTACCCGTCTGTGTTTGTCCCACTTCTGACGAACACCTTTGCTGCACAGTTTGTTGATTGGATTATTGAATCCCCCCTCATGACCGTACCTATCATATATGAAGCATGGAGTGCAAAATCCGGCTGCCAGATCTGGGTTGTGGACCGTTCTGGGTATCTTCAATGAATCTAGGAATCGATGTACCGTGACAACTCTTGGGGCGACCAAGTATTTTTGCCTCAACGGAAGTTCCGCATTCCCGATGTACCCGGCCATTTCTTCCAAAGTTGGGGTGAGTTCAAAATCAGAGAAATGGAAAACATTATGCGCCGGGTCCCAGTAGGTAACCAAAGCTCTTATGATATCTCCCCGAGGCTGGATTTCCAACAAACCCACAAGACCTTTCAAATATTTCTTGACCTCATTCTGTCCTTCAACACCTAGATCATTCCACCATAGCCGTAACTTGACAGGGATTTTGGTCATTATTGAAAAATGTTCATTTTGCATCGTGCTCATCCTGCACATTTATTAAGGTGATTTTAACAAAAAATGACTTGACTCCAAAATATTTTACAAAGGGGATCAAGTTTTGAACACGGCCTTTAAACACTTTGGGGACGAAGATTTTAAGGCTGTGTGGGTCAACTGGACAAAAATGCTAAACCCAAAGGCAGCTGTTCATGCAAAGTCAGCCTTCCGGCGTCCCTTTTCGGGAACATTCGGCTATTTATGACAAAACAACATCACCTGACTTATTTACGACTCTTTTAAAAATTGACACAACTTCTTTTTTTTTTTTTTAAATTGATTTTGGCTTTTTTTTTAGCAAAATGGGGTTGAACCCGACGAGGGTTGCCTACGTATCTCACATCCGGTGAGAATCAAACCGGCGTAGTTCGGGCTATCGTGAATAGAGAAAATCAAATAAACCTAGAAAACAAGAATATATATTTTTATACTATTTTTGAAAAGAGATAAAGACTAAAGAAAATATTTATTATTATTTATTTATATATACTACTTTGACACTACTTGTTTTCTTTATATATTTTAGAAGAAATTCCGGCGCGGTTTTGACACTACTTGGACATTGGTTTTTCCAAAAGAAGTAATTATCTCCCTACGCTGCTATTTTTCCTTTTTAATTTTTTTTTTTTTAAAAAAAAACGGTCAGCATGCGGAACTGAAGCAAATAAATGCGCAAAACAAATAGGATGCAGCAGGATGGTCTTTTCATTTTAGGTTGCCTGTCCTAGACGGACCCAACCCCTGTGTTGAGTCCCCTAAGTCAAATGCAACATGATGCAAATAAGCGTTCCTACTAGGGATCCGGCATGAAGTCAAGTTATTCTAGGTTCGTAACCTGGGTATTTGTTCTAGACTGTGTACCCGAGCGAACAACTCGAGTCGAGGAGGGGGCTACGTACCGGGGACCCGCGAGATCGTCCGGCTTTGTAACTTGTCCGACCTCCTTCTTATTTCAGGTATTGACACTAACAGAATAGGGAGTCTCGACCAGCGAGCTTCTCCCCGGAGGTAAGAAGAGAAGGGTTTCGGCACAGTTTATATACAATTCAGATAATATCAAAGCGGTAAAAGACAACATTTAGCACGTTATGCAAAAACATGTAATAAAGATCAGATAATAAAGCCAAATATAACAATTATTCTAAGCTCGAATTCTTGAACCCTGAACCAATGGTTCTGGGTCCGATCCCCAGCAGAGTCGCCAGAGCTGTCACACCTCCTTTTTCCGCACCCGTGAGGGTACAAGGGAGTTTTTCCAATTAAAGGACAATCGAAACGGGATTTGTTTATTTATTTCAGAGTCGCCACTTGGGAGATTTAGGGTGTCCCAAGTCACCAATTTTAATCCCGAATCGAGGAAAATAATGACTCCATATTACAGTCTGCGTACCAGAAATCTGGATAAGGAATTCTGTTAACCCGGGAGAAGGTGTTAGGCATTCCCGAGTTCCGTGGTTCTAGCACGGTCGCTCAACTGTTATATTTGGCTTGATTATCTGATTTTATACAAATATGAACTTATGTGCCAATTTTATCTTTTAACCGCTTTCATAATTATTATTATTTTTTACAAGGAATTGCAACGTCGTGAAAACATACCTCGAATCACGTTACATCAATGTACACGTGATTGTTGACATATCTCGACTCGGTTGAGATTTGGATTTGGGTCACATAAATGTGCACCCGAGTTAAGGAAAATAAATTATTAAAGGCGCGCTTAAAGCAACTAGCGTATTGTTATTTTGGGGAAAAGCCATGAAATTCTCTAAACGGCATGTCCCGAATTCTAAGTATTTTTATATATATACATTTAGAGGGCCCCGCACTTTGTACATCTTTGTTTGTCGAGGCTCGTCTCATTCCTTATGAAAATAATTTGCAACGTCATGGAAATGCATCTCAGACCACGCCACAATCAATGTACCCGTGGTTAGAGACACATTTCGATTCCGTTGAGATTTGGATTTGGATCACATAAATGTGCACCCGAGTTTATGGAGATAACATTATTAAGTACGCGCTTAAGGAGACTATCGCGTTATTATTCTGGGAGGGCCGTGAGATTTGCTAAACGACCCATCCTGGAAACTGAATGCTTCGATAATATACATTTAACGAGGGCCCCGCAGCTTGTGCGTTTTTATTTATTTTTGTCGAGGATCGTCTCGTTCTCATTTTAAAAGGATATCCTATAGAAACTACGTTTCTTGTCGCGTTTGTCTCTACTAATTGAAAACAGTAGATAGTCCTAATTAATTACATGCTTGCAAGTTATCTATAACAGAATTCAGAATGCTTAAAAAATCAGAAACGAGGCTGCGTGCACAGTCAGCCGAACAAGTAATCACGGGCCCAAATCCAGCCCATGCGTGATGGGCCAGACCTGGGCCATGGTTTGTTCGATGCGGGCCTACTTGGTCGGTTTCAACCTGGGCTCGACCTTCGCGAGGTTGAGATTGCAAGCTATGTGTTCTTTGGCTTAAAACATGGTTTACCAGTTATATGAAACAGTTTATCGGAAAGGAAAGAACTTAACTAGTAGAGTACGATTTTCATGCTTGGCCTACATTAAAGGACACACTACAAAGTTAAACTAAGTCTGAGATACAACTTATTTCATTGGGAATATTTTTACCTATCAACATACGTATATAAACTATCGTTCAGCTTAATCTACATTGATATACACTGGGCATACAGGCTACTTCTATTGTCAACACAGGAAGGAAAATTATTACACAGTACATGATATCTAATGTAATAATCTATGTATGAGAGTCGACTTCAAGTCTTTTCTTTTCGTATTCATGCTCAATTTTCCAATTACATTTGACAGTGTATGGGTTGTGTACCTGGTATAGAGGACAAAAAAGAAAGGAATGATCAGCTGGGCAGTATGCAGTAAGCACAGCAACAGCAGATACACAGCCACAACACAACAACAAACCAACAATCACAAGTGTTTTCCACAGTCCACAGACAACCAGCAACAATTCCCAGAACAAAGAAAACCAGCAGATGGTCGAGCACCAAACAAGTAATCCCAGAAAGAGTAATGAAACAAACAGAAGTAACAGAGTGTTCTATGCAGCAACACCAGCAGTCCAACAATCACAAGCAGCTCAATCAATGCAAACAACAGAACTTTGGCCGAGACAACTTGACCAAATACAAACTCTTATGTAGCTTTCAGACAGTGTTTTGGTTACAGTGTTTACTAGAAATTTCCTTATGTTTTCAGTTTTTTTTTTCTTTAAGCTCACAAGACCTCTCTTAAGACTCAATTTTTTTTAAGTTCTGAAATGGCCTATTTATAAGCCAAACGACCCAGTGCAGCTAAGCTGCCTGGATCCTCCCACTTGCAGACTGCCCATACTCTTTAAACCCATGCTTAAGCATCTTTTGATGCCAGCCATTTTGTTCCCCACGCCTGGCTTTTTCTTTAATCAAGAGTTATGGGTTCATTTAAGTATTCATTTTAAACCCCATACTCTTGTGTCTTGTTCCCCATTGGTATTAGTTTAATCCCAAATTAGTACCCTACTTGTCAGCTCATTTAAACTAATCATTTTTGTTCTTTTCAAACCCCAGACTACCTTTGTTAAACCTTGCTTATTACTGCCCTGCCCATTGCAGCATCAGGGCATTCTGAACTCATGAAAGTTCAAATTCAGGACTGCCCTGGACTGAACCTTTTTAGTCATTTTTGCAATGCAAACAAACTCATTTCAGACGATGTCGGGCATTCAGTCAGTGACAAGGTTCAATTAGTCACGTGAAACTATTAGCTCATTTGATCCATTAGTTATAGAAAACTAATCGACGAGGTTTATCGAGTCGACTATACTAAATGCAACAGGTAATAATCAATCGTTCACATAAACAATACGTACAGGGACCCAAAAGGCATCAGACAACTTTTGTTCAATTACTGGGAACCTATATGAATTATTTATGCGACGACTATCCTAATCGAACATGTTTATCATAGGATACATTCAAATCACACACAGAAAACAATCGACCAAATAAAAGGTCTTTGACAGAGATGGAAGAAATCAGAAAAAAAATAACAAAAAGAACAAACAAACACAACGAAATATGCTGACAACTTAATTAGAACTAAACAAAGGGAAAGGAAAACTTACCGAAAAATGTTTAAACCAAACTGACCCAAATCTGACTCAACTTTGACCATTTGAGGCCGAACAAATTTTAACCAGGGTGTTCTCACATGAGAACACCTTGGTTAAGGTCCATTAAACCTCAAACCCTTGTTAAGGCCGGCTGGATTCCAAGGCTATCCGTGTTCTAGGTTTTGGATTTTCAGATCTGGTTTTTTAGGAGTTGTGGGTAGATTCGGACCAAACCAAGTCTGGTTTGGTCACGAGGAGGGTCCGAGGAGTGTCTGGTATGAAGATGGGGTGGTTTGGTATAGATCGAGTTTCGTCTCGAATCTTCAAATTCAGATTCGAGACGATGGAAGGTGATTCTAGGTACAGGATTAGTAGATTCGTGTTCAGGGTGGTTGGATGTTTCAGGGGTGTGAAGGGGGTGGTCAACGACGTTCATGCCGCCGGGTTCTGGTGAAAGGGAAACTAGGGCGGCGCTAGGGTTTGAGGGTTTTAGGGCTTGGGGAAGGAGATGACTGAAGGGGGGGTTCAGATAGGGGGCGTGGGGTGAAGGGCCAAGTTTATATACGGAAGGGGAAGAGAGATTGGAGCCGTTAGATCAAGTGATCTGAACGGCTTAGATCTATTGGTGGGTAACAGGACGGGGTCGTTTGGTATGGGAACGGGGTCGTTTTGGTTTAGGTGAGGGGTTGGGTTGAACCGGCTAAATAGGTCGGGTCATGAGGGAAGCCAGGGACCGTTGGATCAATGGGGTTGGACGGCTCAGATCAACTTGCCTGAAACGGCGTCGTTGAGGTGAGTTGAACAGCCTGATCTGGACCGTTCGTTTGAATCAGATCAACAGCTTCAATAGGGACGCCGATACGGCGTCGTTTGAGTCCGTGCTTGGGCAGGCTCGTCTTGGACTAGATCAGTGCTTTGGTTTTGGGCCTCGTTTTGGGGCCCAATCAAATTTTCCTTTCCTTTTTAATTTCAACAAATTAACCAAAAATTCCTAAAAACAATGCAAATAATTAAAATAAACTTACACACATATTGTGTAACACCTACAACAATAAACACACATATTAGAATTTTAAAAATGGTTAAATCAAAGCCTAGAGTAAAAGCTGCATATTTTCTGTGAATTTTCTCTTAAAACCGGACTACGGCCTGATTACCCATGGCGTTCTTATTTTTTTTTGTTTTTTGTAAGATTAATTGCAACACGGGCCGAACCACAAATGACTAGCAGTGCATGTCATGAAAAAAAAATTGGGAATTTGTACAGGGAGGTCACTGGTCACTATTTTTGTTTTCTTTTGGAGTGATTGCTCGTGAAGCAAAAATCACGTGCTTACAATTCCCCTACACAAAGCTAGGCAATACACTTACCTCAAAACACGCTAAATCAATCCACTAGTAAGACTTTCCCTCGATTATCCAACTCCGAGCGACTCGAATCTAGACAAAAAAACTTCATACCATAAATATAAACTATAGGAAAAAATTTCAAACAATAAGATTACGATGTTTACAAAGAAACATAAAGTCAACTCAAAAAGTCAACCTGGGTCTGCATCTCGGACTCCGACCAAAATTATAAAATCCGAACACCCATTTGATAATGAGTCCAATCATACAAGAATTAATCAAATCCAACCTCAAATCGCCTTTTAAATCCCTAAAATTTATCCTAAGGAGTTTTACAAATTTTTTTCCAAATTTCCAATTCAAAACACTAATTAAATGATGAAAACAACAATAGATTCGTGTAATATAGCCAAAACCGAGTTAGAATTTCTTACCCCAATGATTTCGTTGAAAAACTCTCCAAAAATTGCCACAAACCGAGCTCTCTAGGTCCATAAATGAAAAGGAGATCAAACCCTCGAAATTAGGCTTTTTCTGCCTAGTAATCTTGCTTCTGCGGGCATAGGGTCGCATCTACGATGCTGCACCTGCGGAAAAAGCATCGTAGTTGCGGTTCCAACTTAAATCATGGCCTTCCTCTTATGAGCATCTGCTTATGCGGACCAAAGGCGCTTCTATGCAAATGCTTCTGCGGACGATGTCCGCTTCTGCGATCCTTAGCCTTCTTGGCCATGCCCGTATCTGCGACCAAAATCCTCGCACCTGCGAGCTTGTAGATGTGGAAGGAGCCTTGCATCTGCGATTCATGCTTGTCCCAAAGCCCCTCACTTCTGTGATCAGCCCCTCTCTTCCGTGTGTCCACACCTACGACCAAACCTTCTATAGTTGCGATGACATAAGAACAACAGTGGTTCAGCAAAGTGCACAAGTCCAAAATTATTCCGGATTCAATCTGAATCACACCCGGAGACCCCGTCCGAAAATGCCAATAATTTCAAAAAAGACATAGCGGACCTACTCAAGGCCAAAAATCACATCAAATAACGTCGATTCTATGAATCGCAACCCAATTCAAGCCTATTAAAATTATGAACTTTCGAATTTCCAAAACTAATGCCGATTCATACCAAAACAACTCTGATTGACTTCGAATTTTGTGCACAAGTCATAAATGAAATGACAGACTTATTCCAACTTTCAAAATCGGTATCCGACCTCGATATTGATAAAGTCAACTCCTAGTCAAACTTCTCAACTTTCCAAACCTTGAACTTTCTAACTTTCGTCAATTCAAGCTGAAACGACCTACGGACCTTCAAATCAACATCCGAACACGCTTCTAAGTCCAAAATCACCATACGGAGCTATTTGAACTGTCAAAACTATATTCCATAATCGTTTACGAAAAAGTCAAATTATGATCAACTCTTTTAACTTAAAGCTCCAACTTAGGGACTATATATCCCATTTCACTCCGAAACTCACCCGAAACCAAAACCAAATACCCCGACAAGTCACATAACCATAATATAACATAGAGAAGGTAGTAAATAGGGTATCGGGGCTAAAATACTCAAAACAACCGAGCGGTTTGTTACATTAGTCTTGATAGGATAACATTTTACTGTGAAATATATTTCCAAAGGTATTAGCGTTTCATTCTTTTATCTTATCAGTAAGTTTCAATAGCCGTTAGTATTTTTTCTTGATTGGTCCAAGTTTCATTTACTTGATGCTTAAACGTGGGATGAGAGAGCCACATGGATTCAATTCTAAAGACTTTATTACTACGATACATATTTTTCTTCAAATCTAATTTGATAGGGAAATGATCTAAGTGTATCCTAGTTAGGTGTGTGACATGAGCTTCTGGGAATAGGTTAATCCAATTTGAATTGGCCAGATATCTGTCCAATCTTTCCATTATTATGGTTCTTGATTTTTTTCTCTCTTATTTGACCAAGTATACTTTGTGCCCTTGAACCCTAGGTCCAAGAGTTAGCAATAATATGAATTTTGAAACTCTACTGTTATTTATGGGGAGGCATCCAAATTTTTTATTTGCCCTAGTTACTTTATTGAAGTCACCAATGACTAGCCAAGGTCCTTTAAAGGAATTTGCGACTGTGGTTAGGTTATTCCATAGGATATTTTTTTCTTCCACTAAACAACTAGCATATATAATTGTTAAAAGCCAATGATGGGGAGAGTCTTTTACCTTAATCATTGCATGAATTTCCTGTTCAGTAGTTGCTACTTGGTCCACTATCACCTCTGCTTCATTCCACATCATGACCATGCCACCAGAGTTGCCGTGTCGTGACTTGAGTCATTTTAGTGAAGCCAAAATCATCAATGATTTCTTGGTGGTCTGCAAGCTTTGTTTCTAGTAGGGCTACTTGAAAAGGTTTGTTGTAGGCTAGCATGGACCTAAAGATTATTTCTAATCTCATCGTTCCCCGTAACTCTACAGTTCCATATGATGACTATCATTGATCTATTTAGGGTTTGGGGTAACTCCATTTTTTCCTAGCTTGGGTAGGTTAGAGATGATGGCCCCTCCTAGAACCTACTGCATTGGTTCATCCAGTGATTGCATATAGTGTTGGGATCATCACTATCCCATACTTGTAAGTTGCTGGATGACTTAGTAGTTCTTGTATATTGATCGAGAATTTCCTCAAGTCTTGTGGGCACCATAAAATGTACCTTTTTTGTTTCTTTCCTTGAACACCAGCATCTTTGGGTCCCTTATCATGCCATATTCCACCTGTCTTATTGTCGATGATCCTTCATCTTCGTCCTTCTCATCCATCTGTAGTGAAGCTTGGTAATGTGTAGTGTCCGCTGTAGTTACTTCAGCTACTGTTATTGTGGTCGTGCTGGCATTCGGATAGGTCGGAGTTGGTCATATCACTTGGCTTTGTGGTTGTTGGTTCGTTGGTGCAACTTGGGCTTGTTGATGGGTTGGTGGTTGATAATATGGGTTGGTGACTTGGTTATGTTGCATGGTGTTGTGGAATAGAGACATGTTCATGCTTAGGCTTATTGGGTCAGGGAAGTGGTTCTTGGTTGGTGTCTCCATGGTGTAGGATGGGTTCCCATGACTGGGTGGCTGATTTGCGTGTAGTTTTAATTGTTTATCATTGTCAACCATGGGTGATTTGCTATATTGTCCAACCCTATTCTCAGACCCTCTGTCACAATATGAGCTAGGTATCTCAGATCCTCTAGTTAGATAATGATATCCTATCCATTTAGTTGAAGATTCATGTTCAAAGAGTACCCCGTCAGTCCATGTTCTAGCCATGACTGTGGGGCATGGTTCTAGGGAGTGGTAGTGTAACGACTCAGCCGATCATATTAAGAATTTGTATTTCGTTCAGCTATTTGAAGTCTTTAGCATCATCTTATGATATATTATGACTTGTGTGAGTTGCCGAATTTTGATTTCCAGGTTAATCAGAATTGATTTAGAAGAACGATTCTCAACTAAGAAACTTTAAGTTGGAAGAGTTGACCAAGTTTAGCTTTTGAGTATTTGACCCTGGATCGGAGTTTTGATGGTTCTGTTAGGTCCGAATGGTGATTTTAAACTTGTGCATATGCCCAGATTCACATTTGGATGTTTCTAGAAGGTTTCGACATAGTTTGGCGGAAATGAGAAGGTTGAAGGTTTGGAAGGTTTACAGGTTTGACCGAGAGTTTAATTTATTGATATCGGGTTCAGATTTTAATTCCGGGAGTTGATATAGCTCCTTTGTGTCATTTGGAACTCGCATTCAAAATTTGATGTCATTCCGGGTTGATATGATATGATTCGGCGCGAGTTGTAGAAGTTGAAAGTTCCTAAGTTCATTAAGTTTGATTTGATGTGCAATTCATAGTTTTGATGTTGTTTGATATGATTTGAGGCCTTGAGCAGGGCCAGGTTATGTTATGGAACTTGTTGGTATGTCTCGACCGGGTCCTGGGGACCTCAGGTGTGTTTCGGGTGGGCTACGAGCCATTTCCTCCTCTTTTGGAATGTTGTTGCTGGTGTCTGATATTGTTCTATGCGATCGCGTAGGATGTTTTGGTGACTGGTCTTTTTCCTCTTCACGTTCGCACGACTATGTCCGCGATCGCATGTGTATCGGAATTTTTACTACTCGTTCACATCTACTAATCCGCGTTCGCATAGTGCTTTTTCTGGGGCAGTGATACTTCTTCATCGTGATCGCACACCTTCTCTCGTGATTGCGAAATGTATAGTTGGCAGCTGTTATTTTTCTTCTTTGCGATCGCGTACATATATTCACGATCACGATTCATGTAACCTGGGCAGCAGAATGTAATATACAAACTCTAGAATTTTGTCCATTTTTCATCTTTTGAGCTAAAAGTCTCGTATTTGGGCGATTTTTGAAGGGTTCTTCAAGTGTTTGATTGGGGTAAGTGTTCTTTATCTGAAATTGATTATATTTCATGATTCCATAATTGTTTTCATTATTAAATTAGTGAATTGAATAGAATAAAATGGGAATTTTTTAAAATCCTTCAAAAATATAAAATGATGATTTGAAGGGCGAATTGATATAAGAATTTGGTACTTCTTGTATGGTTGGACTCGTTATCGAATGGGTGTTTGGGTTTTGTGAATTTTATAGGATTCTGAGGTGCGGGCCCGGGGGGTTAACATTTGGGTTGACTTTTTAGTTTCCTTTAAAGATTGAAGCTTTATTATTCAAAATTATTTCCTATGATTTTTATTTATGATATGAAGTTAATTTGGTTAGATTTGAGTCGTCCGGAGGTTGTTTCACTCGAGAAGGTTATTTTAAAGTATTAGTTTAGGTTCTTCGAGGTAAGTGCCTTGTCTAACTTTGTGAGGGGGAAACTACCCCTTAGGATTCGAATCGATTGTGCTATTTGTAATATATGAAGGCCGTGTAAGCAAGGTGACAAGTGGGCACACGGGCTATATGTGGTATTTGATCGGTTTAAGTTATCTAGACTCTTTTCATGCTTTTAATTGAATTGTTATGACGTGTTATGTATTTCATTATTAATCTACTGTTACATGTCTTATTTTACATTGTTACCACTTATTGTATCCCATACTTGTTATTTTGCCCTTACATGCTTTAGTTGAAGTTATTGTCTTCCTTGTTGTTTTGTTACCTTTTAATTGTTGAGTCCCTTTCATGACTCTGTGCCCATTTGCTACTTGTCTTAATTGTTTTACTTGTACGCCTTAGTTGTCATATACTTACTTGTCCTGATAGTTTTGTAATATTTGTTGCTTTCCTTGATTTTTACGTGATTCCTTCATTGCCGTGTACTCATACCCTATGATTGTAGAAAATATTATAAATTAAATATTGGATTGTTAATGTTATTGATTTATTTATGAATCGGGTTGCATGCGGCAACAGGTGGAACAAGGGTGGATTTATATTGATATGATATGATCAGGTTGCGCGTCGCAACAGGTGAAATAAGGGTGGATTGATATGGTAAAATAAAGGTAAATTTATATTAATACGATGGAATCGGGTTGCACGCAGTAATACGTGAAATAAGGGTGGATTGATATAGTGAAATAAGGGAGAAGTATGATATTGAATCTGATTATATGGTGAAATCGGGTTGGCGCAGCAACATATTTATTTACTTATTATTATTATTATTATTATTATTATTTATATTTACATAGTGGAGTAAGGGAGGATCGTCTTGTACGGTGGGATTGAGTTGCGCGCCGCAATAGTTTATGTATTTCCTATTCCTGGTTGTATTGTGTTGGGTTCGGTTCCTTCGTATGAGACTCTAAGGGTTGGTATTTCTTGTTTCTTTTACTGGTGTTAGAGGATTGAGTTGTTTCCATTAGTTTACTGCTTCACCGTCATTCCCTGTTTTCCTTTCTTATTACTATTATTTTGGTGAATTGATTTTTAAGATGAATTTATTACGCCGAGCCATTATCCCATACCCTATTGAGTTGTTAGTAACATAACAGTTTAAAGTAAAAGAAATTTTAACATGCTTGTCTTAAATGACTCTTAAGTTAAAGCTCGTTGTTTTATTCGGTGCTTTATTATTTCTAATAGTTGTCATATTTCACTTTAATTAATTTCTCAACTTAATCTGCTTACCATGTCTGATGCTTTTACTTTAATTAAAAAGAATTGTCATTATGTTTTAATTTAATAAGTTCTACATTAAATTCAGTAGCTTATCCTATGCTTTATTTTATTTGAAAATATTATTTTCTTCACCAAAATGATTTCTAAAATAGACTCATTATTCTCATTGATTTCCTACTTTGTTCAAAATTATAATTTTACTTTACGGTATATAAATAAATCTCTTGAGCATCTTAATTAGTATTTGACACGGATACTATGTACCGAGTAGCACATGAATTTTGTTGTGCTGAAGTGCTTTGGAAATAATATGGGCACAAGGTGCCTTGTGTGTAAAGTTTGGAAAATTTGGACTTATGATATGAGATTACGAGAATTGGTATTTATGATAACTTTGTAGAAATTCGGGCATTAGAAGTGATTTGATTGATTGAGTTGTCATCGATTTCCCTTGCTTGGACACATTCATGTCTCACTTGTACTTCGGTTGTGTTGTTGCTTAATTATTTGGTTTTTTCATGTTGTTATTCGTGCTCCCATTATTTTCAGAGTTGAGTTTAATTTGGAATCCTTCTACTATTTGCCTTAAATTGATGTTCTTTCCTTGTTAGCTTTACATTATATCCTGCACATGTTTACATGTCTGGTAGGTCTTGACCTGGCCTCGTCACTACTCTACTGAGGTTAGTCTTGATCCTTACTAGGTACCACCGTGGTGTACTCATGCTATGCTTTTGCACATTTTTGTGCAGAACCAGGTACTTCAGATCAAGTTGGTTTTGAGACCTATGCTTGAGCGGCTGGAGACTTCAAGGTACACCTGCTGAATGTTCACAGGCTCCGAAGTCACCTTCTATTGTATTTATTTTCAATATTTCCTATTATTCCAGAATAGTGATGTATTTATTATGTATAATTACTCTTAGAAATGCTTATGACTTGATGGGCTTGGGTCATTAACCAAGGTTTTATTAGCTAACGTTTGGTTTTTGTGTCTAAAGTTTTCTAGGTTTGATTGATTAATTGTGTCATTATTGGAGGTTGCGATAAATGCCTCACCATGCTTTTTTGTAGTCTCTTCACTAGTCAACACACTACCCACTATGTTAAGGGAGTTTTCCAGATAGTTGGATATTTCAATATTTTTTCGTCTAAACTCTTGTTTATGGGGTTGCCCTAGTTTTGATTCTAGTGATCCTAAGTTACTTACCACCGGTGCTTTGTCGCTGGATCTAGTTACTTGTCTTGGTTATCTTTGTGGTGTCCTGTGGTTTCCCCTTATATGTTCTTGTATTTTTTTTAAAATCTTTTTTGGTGTATAACTATGGTCCATTGGTCTATTTCCTTAGTTAAGGTTTCTAATTCTTGAGTTTTTTCTTTGTTTGTTAGGTTCCTCCTGGCCTTTATAGGTGTTCTTATGTTAGGGAAATTCTTTTATATGTGTCCAAATCTTCCACATGATTCACACAGTAGGTTGAAGCCCTCGTTAGCTATTTTGGTAGTGATTTTCGATGATGATGTGTGTTTTGAGGGATTTCTATGGGTGCTAGAATACAAACCCTTGCATATTTTTCTCTGGTGGTTGGGGATGTACATGCATCAATAAGACCCTAATGTGTTTACTATTTTTTTTGAAGAATTTCATAGTCATAGAACTCTGTTAGGAGCTCTTGCAGCCTAGCCCCTATGTTTGAGTAAGTTAGGGATGCCTCTGCGGCTATGAACCTAGGTTCCCATTTTCTAACTGTAAAGAATTGGTTTTCTATGAACCAAGGCCCTCCATAGAGTGCCTTCTCATAATTTTCTGGTTTAGAGAACTTTATGAGATGGTAGTCGTAGTCTAGGTTGATTAATGTTACAAGTTCTGATGGTTTCCAGATTGCAGTGATTTTTTGTTGAAGGAATTGGTATATTACCTAATAAGTAGGGATTTTGACCACTTATTTGCCCTCTTTTACTTGCGTTTTAGCTCGAAAATGCTTAAAGGTATTCCCGAAAACTAATAAATTGTGCTTGCTTGCAGGAATATTGGAAAATGAGCCAAAGAAGTCAAAATCATCTTATAAATGAGTCAAAAGTGAACAAGAATCAAAACACGGCAAAAAAGAAAACAATGCGGACCGCACAATTCTAGTGCGGCCACAGTAGAGGAGATTTAGAGAGTTAGTTTTTGGGCCAGCTGAAGGCATGCGGACCGCACCATAATTGTGCGACTGCAGAAGGACAAGTGCAGCCACACTCAAAATATGCGGTCCGTAGAAGACAAAGATCAGAGAGATGGGAATTCTGGAATCAAGCTGGAATGCGGACCACACTGTTTTTGTGCGGTCGCATAATCAAAAGCGCGGCCACACTCATTTTATGTGGACCGCAGAAGTCCTAAAGTGCCAAGCCCAAGTTCTAGGAATGAAGACCGCACTATAATTGTGCGACCGGAGAAGCTCAATGTGCGGACCACACACATAATTATGCAGCTGCACAACCTTCGTAGGGGCATTTTTGTCATATATTTTCAGCTTAGTATAAGTAGAACTTTTTGTCATTTTTAGGTTAAGTTTTGTTTTGGGAGAGCACCTGAGCCGTTTTCTTTACTGTTTTGAGTAATTTTGTTCTAGATTAACTTCTAAACATTAGATGTTTTTCCTCTAATCAATTATTATGCATTATCTTAATTTCTTCTTGTATTTCTTCATTTTTCATGAGTAACTAAATTTCTAACTAGGGTTGTGGCCCAACCCTAGTGTGAGTACTTAATGGGTATTTGATTTAAGGCTTATTTGTGATTGAGTTAGTGATATTTAGCCTTGTTCTTGCTTGTTTTTAAGAATTAATGGTTGCAAACATTGATTCATGCCTATTTGACTTAGTCTCTACTTGAGAAAGATAGACTAAGTCTAGGAAAACTAGGCTAACAAGAAATTAGGGTGAACTCAAGAAATTGACAACCCCAATTAAAGGGTCAAATCTAGAGATAGCAAGACCCGACTTGAGCATATATCACTTGATTTGTGCAATACTCATTTGGACTTGAGAAAGCCAAATTGGGCAAATTCACTCAAACTACTGAGAGGTATAGAGTGGGTAATTGCATGTGATTGCTATATTACAACCCCGACTAATCAAACTTGCCTTAGAGTTTACAACCTGTTAGGTAACCACTGTTACAACCCATATCCACACGCGTTAGTTCATGCCATATATTATTTAACATAAATCCAAGAAGAAATTACCTTTGAGATGATAAGAAGTTAATCCTATTGGTCTTAAGTGATACAATGGCGTATAAGGGTGATTAACAAATATTAGAAGTTAAACGAATCAAGGATGTTGTAACTCGTATTTTCAGGTAAACCTAGAGGTTCTTAATACACTCAAGAGGTCATGTATTAAGGTATTTGAATCATATAATATCCGTATCATAAGTCTTGAAGTCAAACGAGTTATGAAACAAAAGTCGACAAATGTTGTCGCAACTTAGGTTCATAATTTTACTTAAATATTAGGTCCAATGTTTCTAAGCTTTTCTCCTAATTTACAAGGAATTACGGGGTGATTTACCCACCAAATTAAAGATCTATGAGATCTAGTTTCCAACGCATTAAACCGTTTGTCAATACGATCTCGGAATATAGAGATATTCATATTTTCGCAAGCCTGCGCAGATTGGTAGATGACAAGTAGGTGCATCACCTACTTTCCAAAATGATAGGACAAAATTAAAAGACCTAAGTCGGCCAAGAGAGGAATTTTAAGGGGTTATGAACTCAGTTATTTCATTCATATTTCAGACCCTCAAAACCAAAGTTAACCCCTGCAACTCCTCCCCAAAAATCCCACACAAACCCTAATCGATTTTCCCTCTCTTTCAAGTTCTATTTGAAGGTAAAACCTAGAGTTAGAAGAACCAAGGGAAGGGCTGAGTTATCCAACAAGTAAGGTAAGTTACTGCCATCTTTCATACATTTTTCTCTACTGTGAATTCACGGTAATTCGTTCTATACATGTAAGAACTCACGGGATGGTGATCGGAAGCCGTGAGTTCGAGTTATTCACTTGTAGCGGACTGTTTTATGGATTGTTTTGTATTGCTATTGGGCTTCATGTTTTACTACTGTTTTGTGGAGTTTTGGAGGTGGAAGGGTGTGGAGAAAAACCATATATATGTAGGGTTGTGGTCTGATAGTTATTCGTAACATTTCCGGGTCATTTGACACGACTACGGTGGCTGTCGTATGTATGATGTAATTAGGTTGTGCGTGGATTGTTTTGGGAGGCTCAATATGATTATTATTAATGTTGTTTGGGCTGTTTGGTGATTGTTTTGAATTGTGTGAATTCATATATATAGGAAAGGTGTTGTCCGTTTCATCGTAAAATAGGTTGTGGTCGATACAAAATAGTTATGACGCTTAAATGATAACGATAGTATCGTTTCTCTTATTGTAGACTAAGGAGTTGTGACAATTGCATAGCTTGAGATTGGGGCAGTATATACAAGGTATGTGAGGCTATCCCTTTCATTCTTTTGCACGACTCCGATTGTACATAATGTAATGAACGAGCTTCCAAAGATACTCTACTCTTAGAAGCTAGCAGTACTTACGTTGCTTTCCCTCTTATGGAACGATTGGTGTTAATTTTGCTTCTCTTATTCTTATCTTATCAATGTTGTTGGTACTTTCTGATTCTTATAAGGTTCATAGAGAAGAGTTAGTCCTAATAACGTGTACAGAGGATACCGACCTTACGTCACTCCAAAAGGTTTAGAATGTGATTCCTATTGTGCAACCACTGATCAATTGGGTTTTACCGAGCTCCACGTAGCCGGGTACGATTCTACCGAGCCTTATGATGACCAGGTACATTTTTTACCGAGCCTATTATGGCTGGGTATGATATGATGATGGTGATGCCCACAGAGGCGTTTGTTTTAAAAGTTTATGTATACATATATATGTATCATGCATTGCATGTCAGTAGCCCTCAGAGGTACTCAGCTGTTCTAGGTTGTATATTCTCTATCCCTGCTTACATTACTGTTCGTATTTATGGTTCCCTGCCTTACATACTCAATACTTTATTCGTACTGACGTCCTTTTGTTTGTGGATGCTGCATGTCGTGTTGCAGGCCCTGATAGACAGGCAGGTGCAGCTCCCCACCATAGTAGGTTGTCCAGTTCAGCAGTGATTGGTGAGATCCCTTCTTCGGACTTGCCGTGGTCTTGGTATGCATTTTGTTATAGACATTATGGGTATGTCGAGGCCCTGTTCCGGCTATGTTGCAGCACTTATGTTCATTTAGAGGCTCATAGACAGGTGTCAACTCATGTATAGTTTGGTATGCCTTGTCGGCTGGTTTTTGGTTGTATAGTCTTTCATGGTAGCATGGTAGCTCATACCTTATATGTAGTTTCTTGATTGTCTGGTCATCCCATGTTATGTATGTTCATGCCATCATATTTTATTGTTGGTTGTCCATGATCCATGTCTACCATTTATATGGATCTCGTCAACCCTAAAAGATAATAAAAAAGGTTAGATAAAATGTACATTGGTGCTCGGAAAGTATGGTCGGGTGCTAGTCATGGCCCTCCAGTTTGGGTCGTGACAAACTTGGTATCAGAGCAAGTGTGTCCTAGGGGTTGTCTATGAGCCGTGTCTAGTAGAGTCTTGATTATGGATGTGTAGCGCGCCACATTTATAATCAGGAGGCTACATGACATCTAGGGTTGTTACCTTCTTCATGAATCTAGATCGTGCGTAGAGTTGAGTCGTAAGTGTTCATCTCTAATATTCACCTTGTTTTCTTTCAGTGATGCCTTCGACTAGGAAGCAAACGATTAGTAGACAGCTTGATACAGTAGCGGGAGAGGGTACCAGTCAGGTCCCCCAAGCCAGAGCAGGACAAAGTGAGGCTCAGAGTGAGATGCCCTCTCATACCTCATCTACTCCGTCTCCTCCAGAGGATATTATAAGGCACCAGCATCTCCAGTTCCTCCATCTGGCATATAGACCAGGATATGCGGAGTGCTTTGCAGTTGTTGACTAGCTTGGTAGTTGCTCAGGCTCAGAGGCAGAATACAAGTGCTGCTGATAAACCAGTTAGTACGAGAGTTCGTGATTTTATTAATTTAGACCCTCCAGTGTTTCCCAGATCAGACCCCAAGGAGGACCCACAGACTTTTATTGACCAGGTTCATCGTACACTATAGGTTATACATGCTAGCAATATGGAGGCAGTAGAGTTGGCTTCTTATCGGTTACGGGATTTAGCGGTTTTCTGGTATGATAGTTGGGAGAGATCCAGGGGTCTGAATGCTCCTCCAGCTGTGTGGAAGGAATTTTCTGAGGCCTTTCTTTGTCACCACTTTCCAGTTGAGATATGACGAGCTAGAGCTGATAAGTTCTTGAACCTTCGACAAGGTAATATGAGTATGTGAGAGTATAGTATGCAGTTTGATTCTTTGGCAAGGTATGATCCCCATATGGTGGCCGAGATGAGTTATAGGGTGCATCTGTTCGTGAATGGGTTGGGACCACATCTGATAAACGAGTGTACGACAGCCTCCTTAGTGGAGGGCATGGATATTTCCTGTATTCAGGCTTATGCCCAGACCCTAGAGGATCGTAAGCGCTAGCAGAGGGCTAATAGGGAGCAGGATAGGGGCCAACATAAGGGGGTGAGATTTGCAGGGTATTCTGATGACTTCAGAGGCAACGTCAGGCCCCGGTCTTCGAGGAGTTCGGCGCCACCTGTAGCTAGTGCTCCTCCACAGTTTCAGAGGCCTCGATATGATTGATTTACCTATTCTGGTCCAGGTCAGAGTTCGCGGGAATCAGGCTCGCAACATCACAGGGATACTAGTCAGACGAGACCCCCAATACCACGTTGTGATCAGTACGGCAAGGCCCACTTTAGACTGTGTCGTCGAGGTTCTGATGCGTGTTATTCTTGCGGACAGCCTGGCCATATGATACAATATTGTCCTAATAGAGGAGGTGATGGTATGGCTCAGCCGACTGGATCTGTGTCATGTTCTTCCTCATCAGTTCGACCTCCAGCACGGGGTTTTCAGCAGTCGACAGGTAGTGGTAGAGGTAGAGGTGCAGTGCCGAGTTCTAGTGGTGCTCAAAATCGAACCTATGCTCTAGTAGGTCGACAGGATCTCGAGTCATCTCCAGATGTTGTTACAGGTATATTGTCTGTGTTTTCTTATGATGTATACGCGCTGATTGATCCGGGATCTATATTATCATATGTTACACCCTTTGTGGATAATAAGTTTGGCATTGAACTTGAATTGATAAGTAAACCTTGCGGTATCTACTCCGATAGGAGATTCGGTGATTGCTAGAGAGTATATAGAGGCTGCACTGTGATGATTTATAGTCGTCAAACCTCGGCAAATTTATTTTGAGTTGGAAATGGTTGATTTTGATGTGATAATGGGAATGGACTGGTTAGCCTCATGCTATGCAAATGTTGACTGTCGTACGAAGATGGTTAGGTTTCAATTTCCTGGTGAACCCGTCATTGAATGGAAAGGGAACATTGCTACACCGAAAGGTAGGTTTATTTCTATCTTAAGGCAAGGAAAATGATCTCAAAAGGTTACATTTATTATCTCGTTTGCGTTAGGGATGCGGAGGCGAAGCTGCCTACTCTACAATCAATCCCTGTGGTCAACGAATTTCCAGATGTTTTCCCAGATGAACTTCCAGGCCTTTCTCCTGAAAGGGAGATTGAGTTTAGCATTGATGTGTTGCCTGACACTCAACCGATCTCTATCCCTCCATACAGAATGGACCCGACAGAGTTGCGAGAGTTGAAGGTGCAATTGAAGGACTTGCTGGATAAGGGCTTCATTAGGCCTAGCACTTCACCTTGGGGTGCACCAGTCCTATTTGTGCGGAATAAAGACGGGTCGTTACGGATGTGTATCGACTATCGACAGTTGAATAAGTTTACTATAAAGAACAAGTATCCACTTCCAAGAATTGATGACCTGTTTGACCAAATCCAGGGTGCCAAGTATTTCTCCAAGATTGATTTACGTTTAGGGTATCATCAGGTGAGGGTTAAGGAGAAGGATATTCCAAAGACGACCTTCCGGACAAGATACATGCACTTTGAGTTCTTGGTGATGTCGTTCGGGCTAACAAATGCCCTAGCAGCTTTTATGGATCTCATGAATACTGTATTTAGGCCCTATCTTAATGTGTTCGTGATTATATTCATTGATGACATTCTAGTGTATTCTCGTTCGGAGGCGGAACATGCGGGCCACTTGTGGAGAGTATTACAGACGCTTCAGGATCGTAAGTTATATGCTAAGCTCTCCAAATGTGAATTTTGGCTGAACTCAGTAGAGTTCCTTGGACATGTGATATCTGACGACGGTATTAGTGTCTACACTCAGAAGATCGATGCAGTAAAGAATTGGCCGAGACCTATAACACCAGCAGAAGTCCGCAGCTTCCTAGGGCTAGCAGGATATTATAGGCGGTTTGTATAAGGGTTTTCCTCTATATCATCACCATTGACTAAGTTAACACAGAAAGCTACCAAGTTCCAGTAGTCTGACACTTGTGAACGTAGTTTTCAGGAGCTGAAGAATCGATTGACATCCGCACCAGTGCTCACTCTCCCTGAAGGAACAGAAGGTTATGTGGTATATTGTGATGCCTCAAGTATAGGTTTGGGGTGCGTATTGATGCAGCTTGGGAAGGTGATTGCTTATGCATCAAGACAATTGAAGAAGCATGAAAAGAATTATCCAACCCATGATTTGGAATTGGCTGTAGTAATATATGCTTTGAAGATATGGTGGCACTACTTATACGGCGTCCATGTTGACATCTACACAGATCACAAGAGTTTACAATACATCTTCAAGCAGAAAGAGTTGAATTTGAGGCAGCGTAAGTGGCTTGAATTACTGAAAGACTACGACGTCGAGATATTGTATCATCCCGGTAAAGCCAATGTTGTGGCAGACGCTCTCAGCCGTAAATCAATGAGAAGCTTAGTACATATTGAGGCAGGTAGATGAGGGTTGACTAAAGAGCTTCATCAGCTAGCCAATATGAGAATCAGATTGTTAAGACTCTGATGATGAAGGTGTTACTGTACAGAATACATCAGAATCATCTTTGGTAGCCGAGGTAAAAGCACGGCAATATGAAGATCCTATCTTAGTACGATTAAGAGAGAGCATTCAGCAGTGTAAAAGTATGGCTTTTGAGATCGGAAGAGATGGGGCACTGAGATACCAGGGCCGATTATGTGTGCCTAATGTGGCAAGGTTGCGAGAGAAGATTATGAATGAGATTCATCAATCCCGATATTCCATCCATCCCGGCTCGACAAAGATGTATCATGATGTCAAGGAGCAGTATTGGTGGGATAACATGAAGAAGTCTATTGTAGAATTTGTAGCCCAGTGTCCCAATTGTCAACAAGTAAAGATAGAACATCAGAAACCTGGTGGATTGCTTCAGAATATAGAGATTCCGACCTGGAAATGGGAGGTGATTAATATGGACTTCATTATTGGATTACCTCGCTCTTATCATAAGTTTGACTCCATCTGGGTGATAATTGATCGACTTACAAAATGTGCCCATTTTTTGCCAGTTAAGACAACTTACATGGCTGAAGATTATGCGAAGTTATATCAAGGAGATTGTTAGGCTTCATGGTGTACCGATATCTATTATATCAGACCGAGGAGCTCAATTTACAACTAACTTTTGGAGGTATTTTCAGAAGGGTTTATGCACACAAGTGAATCTCAGCACTGCATTTCATCTGCAGACTGGCGGATGGGCTGAACGTACCATTTAGACACTGGAAGATATGCTACGAGCATGTGTTCTATATTTTAAAGGAAATTGGGATGACCATCTTCCACTCATAGAATTCGCATACAATAATAGCTACCATTCCAATATTAAAATGTCCCCATATGAGGCACTACACGGGAAGAGATGTAGATCACCAGTTGGATAGTTCGAAGTCTGTGAAACAGAATTATATGGTCCATATTTGATTCACCAAGCTATTGAGAAGGTGAAAGTTATACAGGAGCGATTGAGGACGACACAAAGCAAGCAAAAATCTTATTTCGATGTCCGATGTCATGATCTGGAGTTTGAGGTTGGTGTTTGGGTTTTCCTGAGGATCTCACCAATGAAGGGTATTATGCGTTATGGGAAGAAAGGTAAGCTGAGTCCAAGGTATATCGGGCCGTATAAAATTCTTCGACGGATTGGACAGGTTGCTTATGAGTTAGAATTGCCATCTGAATTGGAATTTGTCCACCCGATATTCCATGTATCTATGTTGAGAAAATGTATTGGAGACCCTTCTCGAGTCGTCCCTATCAAAGATGTACAAGTTATAGAGGACCTATCATATGAAGAAGTTCCAATGGCTATATTAGATCGACAAGTCCGCAAGCTGAGAACAAAAGATGTAGCTTCCGTTAAAGTATTGTGGAGGAACAAGAATTTGGAAGAAATGACATGGGAAGCAGAAGAGGAGATGAAGTCTAAATACCCGTACCTATTCCAGAATGAAGATAACAAGGATGCTGGTGGAACACATGATACATTGGAAGGTGAAATGGCTCTATGAGGTAAGCAATAACTTGAGAATACTCTTCCTTAATACAAAATGACGATATGCAGATAATGTACATGTCCATAATGCTTTGTATACTCTTGTAAGGCCATACGTTAAGTTAACCGCTTGCAAGTTTGTCCTCTATTTATGGGAGAAACTTGGCCGGAATCCACGACGATTTAAACTCCCCATGAACCCTTACATTCGAGGACGAATGTTCCTAAGGGGGAAGGGTGTTACAACCCAAATCCACACGCGTTAGTTCATGCCATATATTAGTTAACATAAATCCAAGAAGGAATTACCTTTCAGATGATAAGAAGTTAATCCTATTGGTCTTAAGTGATACAAGGGTGTATAAGGGTGATTAACAAGTATTAGAAGTTAAACGAATCAAGGATGTTGTAACTCGTATTTTTAGGTAAACCTAGAGGTTCTTAATACAATCAATAGGTCATGTATTAAGGTATTTGAATCATATAATAGCCGTATCATAAGTCTTGAAGTCAAACGAGTTATGAAACAAAAGTCGACAAATGTTGTCGCAACTTAGGTTCATAATTTTACTTAAATATTAGGTCCAATGTTTCTAAGCTTTTATCCTAATTTACAAGGAATTACGGGGTTATCTACCCACCAAATTAAATATCTATGAGTCTAGTTTCCAACGCATTAAACTGTTTGTCAATACGATCTCGGAGTATAGAGATATTCATATTTTTGCAAGACTGCGCAGATTGGTAGATGACAAGTAGGTGCATCACCTACTTGCCAAAATGATAAGACAAAATTAAAAGACCTAAGTCGGCCAAGAGAGGACTTTTAAGGGGTTATGAACTCAGTTATTTCATCCATATTTCAGACCCTCAAAACCAAAGTTAACCCCTGCAACTCCTCCCCAAAAATCCCACACAAACCCTAATCGATTTTCCCTCTCTTTCAAGTTCTATTTGAAGGTAAAACCTAGAGTTAGAAGAACCAAGGGAAGGGCTGAGTTATCCAACAAGTAAGGTAAGTTACTGCCATCTTTCATATATTTTTCTCAGCTGTGAATTCATGGTAATTCGTTCTATACATGTTGTCACACCTCCTTTTACCTGCGCCCGCAATGGCGTAAAGGGAGTTTTTCCAATTAAAGGACAATCGAAACGAGATTTGTTTATTTATTTTAGAGTTGCCACTTGGGAGATTTATGGTGTCCCAAGTCACCGATTTAATCCCGAATCGAGGAAAAGAATGACTCTGTATTACAGTTCACGAACCAGAAATCTGGATAAGGAATTCTGTTAACCCGGGAGAAGGTGTTAGGCATTCCCGAGTCCCGAGAAGGTGTTAAGCTATTTTAATCCTAGATGAACTAGAATCAGAAAACTTCCTCAATGGAACAATAATATTTTTTTTATTTCTTGTCTGTTTCTCTTCCTCTATCTTTTTTCTCTCTTTTCAGATTGCTTTTTTTCAATCCCCCTTCTCCGTCCTAAGTCCCTCCAATTATACCCAAACACTGACCTTGCCAGCTCTCAAGAGCACTCAGGCAGAATTAAGAAACTAATTCTGCCCGTGATCTTCTTTAGAACTCCACTAGAGTATGTTTTTCCCCATTATCCCTTGTCTTTTCCTTATTTAATATTCAAGTAGGTATGGGCAACATATTTTAATCAATCCCTTTTAAGCCTCCCCATACCATTATGTTTTGTTCCCCATTATCACTAAACAAATGCATTAGTTTAATGTTACATTAGCACTTACTAGACAGAACACTTAAACCAACCATTTTTAAACTTTTAAGTCCCAAATTATCCCCTGAACCCCCTGTGATTACTATCCTACCCCAATCATTTAAACCTGTATGAAACCTCAGCTATAGCCAATTTAAGCCTATCAATTGACTAATTAGATACATGAAACTAACTCCCAATTAGGACAATTCAACAAGGTTAAATTCATATCAGAACAAACTTACCAAACAAATAGATTCGAATCATTAAACTTAATCATCAATTGAACTCAAATCAAATCCAACAGCATTCAACCAAGATGGGGATTCAATTATTCAGGACAATAGTCAGACTGGACTATTAAGGTCAAGAAATTGATTCACACAGATGCATGAGAGTAAGCTATCTATATTGGGAACAAATATAACTCTAAATTAACCTCGAACAAAATGCTGGAACAACAAGTATACTGGCTATGAGCCCTGATGCTGAAAATGCAAAGGTCAGAAGATAAAACAACATCCAATAGCTTAAGGAGAACAACTGAACTACAGACATGAACTGGTCAATCGACGAGACCATTTAATTGATTCAACATATGCCAATTGACCAAGATGAGAAAAACTGGACCAGAAAAAGGTCCGAAAGAGGAGGAGGATTAATTGACAGAAGTGATGAATTACAACTTAGCATGGACGAATTACTTGACAAAATGATGAAAACCTGAAGAAGCGACTAATTGCAACTTAACACAGACAAATAAACACAAAAAAAACAAAGAAGGATCTAATAAGAACTTACTGTTCTTTTCTCGGATCTCACCAGCATGCCCTTTCGAACTTGAGTTCCAGTTAGTATTATACGTCTATTTCGTCAGAAATAGGCTTATAATACTAACTGGAACTCGTTCAACCCTGACAGCTTTGAAAAAGTCTCGAACCGTTGAACCCTAGATCCTCCATTCGATGAGTTTTACTCGGATTCGAGCCAATTTGGTTAGGGATTAGCGATGAAGAGGTCTAGGGGATTACTGGGTGTGATTTTGGGGTTAAGTGGACAGGCTAGGGTTTGGGACGGGGATCTTCGATCGAAGATTCGAGAAGTCATAGTATGATTCGAGGTTAATGGAGTGTGGAATCGGAGAGGGGGGAGCCGGGTGGTTAAGGGGTGTGAGTTTCGTGGTCACCGACATCGTTGCCGCCAACTTTCAGGCGAAGGGGTATGAGGGCGGCTAGGGTTTGGTTGGGGGGTTCGTTTAGTCTCTGATTTGGAGACGAAAGGGTGAAAATGAGGCGGGTGAAAGAGGTTTGGGTGTTTTGATATATTGAAAACCAGTTGATTAATCTGGGCCGTTGGATGATGGGAACCAACGGTCCAGATTAATTCACTTAAGCCAAACGGGGTCGTTTAGTAGTAACGGGGTCGGGGCGGGTATAGGAACGGGTAAGGGAGAGATGATCTCAGCTGTTGATGGATTGAGATCAACGGTCCAGACTGAGCGTAATAGAAACGACGCCGTTTGGGTGGTCGTTTGCCAGATCAACTGGACCGGGTACAGGGGTGTCGAATTGGGCTGGTTTTTTGGGCCTGGTCGATTTTTTTCCCTTTTTTTTCATTTTTCCTCTTTTCCTTTATTTCCCTTTTCTAATTTATTTTTCAAAACTAAAATCCTAACTTTAATTATAAACTAAATTAAAAATACCAATTAATTCCTGATAACAATCATCACACACAATTAAATACCAACTAAAATAAAATCACACAATTGGAGATTAAATGCTAAAAAAAATGCCAAGTACATATTTTTTTTGTAATTTTTATTCTCGCAAATCCAAATATTGTTTAATTAATTCCTAATTGTAAAATTAAATCCTAAATGCACATGCAACGCATATTTTGTATTTTTCTTAATTAAAGTAAAAATAAACATGCACAGACAAATGCAAATAAATCACAAGCAACACAAAACTATTTTATTTTGAATTTTTGGGAGTAGTTCTTGTAGGGCAAAAATCACGTGCTCACACATGTAAGAACTCACGGGACGATGATCGGAAGCCGTGAGTTCAAGTTATTCACTTGTAGCAGACTGTTTTGTGGATTGTTTTGTGTTGCTATTGGGCTGCGTGTTTTACTACTGTTTTGTGGAGTTTTGGAGGTGGAAGGGTGTGGAGAAACACCATATATATGTAGGGTTGTGGGCTGATAGTTATTCGTAATATTTCCGGGTCGTTTGACACGACTACGGTGGCCGTCGTATGTATGATGTAATTAGGTTGTGCGTGGACTATTTTGGGAGGCTCAATATGTTTATTATTGATGTTGTTTGGGATGTTTGGTGATTGTTTTGAATTGTGTGAAGTCATATATATAGGGGAGGTGTTGTCTGTTTCATCGTAAAATAGGTTGTGGTCGATACATAATAGTTATGACGCTTAAATGATAACGATAGTATCGTTTCTCTTATTGTACACTAAGGATTTGTGACAATTGCATAGTTTGATATTGGGGAAGTATATACAAGGTATGTGAGGCTATACCTTTCCTTCTTTTTCACGACTCCGATTGTACATAATGTAATGAACGAGCTTCCAAAGATACTCTACTCTTAGAAGCTAGCAGTACTTACATTGCTTTCCCTCTTATGGAACGATTGATGTTAATGTTGCTTCTCTTATTCTTATGTTATCAATGTTGTTGGTACTTCCTGATTCTTATAAGGTTTATAGTGAAGAGTTAGTCCTAATAACGTGTACAGAGGATACCGACCTTACGTCACTCCGAAAGGTTTAGAATGTGATTCCATGAGTCGAGCATGCATTATATATATGTATCTATTTTACTCTACCGAGCCGTGCTATAGTCGGCCGGGTACGACACCTATTGTGCAACCACTGATCAGTTGGGTTTTACCGAGCTCCACGTGGCCGGGTACGATTCTACCGAGCCTTATGATGGCCGGGTACGTTTTTACCGAGCCTATTATTGCCGGGTACGATATGATGATGATGATGCCCACAGAGGCGTATGTTTTAAAAGTTTATGTATACATACATATGTATCATGCATTGCATGTCAGTAGCCCTCAGAGGTACTCAGATGTTCCAGGTTGTATATTCTCTATCCCTGCTTACATTACTGTTCGTATTTATGGTTCCCTGCCTTACATACTCAGTACTTTATTCATACTGATGTCCTTTTGTTTGTGTACACTGCATGTCGTGCTGCAGGCCCTAATAGATAGGCAGGTGCAGCTTCCCCACCACAGTAGGTTGTCTAGTTCAGCAGTGATTGGCGAGATCCCTTCTCTGGACTTGTCATGGTCTTGGTATGCATTTTGTTATAGACATTATAGGTATGTCGGGGCCCTATTCCGGCTATGTTGCAGCACTTATGTTCATTTAGAGGCTCATAGACAGGTGTCGACTCATGTATAGTTTGGTATGCCTTGTCGGTTGGTTTTTGGTTGTATAGTTTTTCATGGTAGCATGGTAGCTCGTACCTTATATGTAGTTTCTTGATTGTCTGGTCATTCCATGTTATGTATATTCATGCCATCATATTTTATTGTTGGTTGTCCATGATCCATCTCTACCATTTATATGGATCTTGTCAAACCTAAAAGATAATAAAAAAAGTTTAGATAAAATGTACGTTGGTGCTCGACAAGTATGGTCGGGTGCTAGTCATGGCCCTCCAGTTTGGGTTGTGACAACCACCTAGGTGGAAGTCACGACGCTAGATCTTTTATCATTTGAAAAACAACCAAAACTAAAAAAATATTGTCTCATAGTTTCATATTTGCAATCAATAGCTTAGAGTAGAAGTAAAAACAACAAACAAGAATGTGGAAGTGTAATTTGAGTCACATCACACAATTGCACTAAATATATACCTAATCCCAATTCTAACTCCCTAAGGATTCGTCCCGACTCGCGTTGGGATTTATTATTGCTTAGACCGCCTCACTACCTATATTTATGGTGTGAGTTTGGGCGATATCAATTTTTGGCGTCATTGCCGGGGATTGATATCTTTGATGTTTGGGGTATTGATTTCATGAGACAGTTCGTGAGCTCTTGTTGGAACACTTACATTTTTGTAGATGTAGACTATGTGTCAAAATGGGTTTGAAGCCGTGGCTATACCCAACAATGAAGCTCTAAGTATGGTGACATTTTTGAAGAAGAACATATTTACAATGTTTGGTACTCCGAGGGCCATTATTAGTGATGGGGGTTCACATTTTTCCAACCAGGCTTTTGATACCTTACTCACCAAGTATGGTGTCACTCATAAAGTCTCAACCCCCTACCATCCTCAAGCGAGCGGACAGGTTAAAGTCTCCAATCGGGAGATAAAAACTATTTTGTCAAAGATTGCGAATGCCAACCAGATGGATTGGTCAAGAAAACTTGATGATGCTCTTTGGGCTTATAGGACGACCTACAAGACACCTATAGGGATGTATCCATATCGATTGGTGTTTGGGAAGGCATGCCATCTTCCAGTAGAACTTAGGCATAAAGCCATGTGGGCTTTGAAGAAGTTGAACCTTGAGTGGAATGTCGCTGCAATTTAAGAGTGGCACATTTGAATGAGCTTGATGAATTCCGATATCATGCCTAAACAAGTTCGTCCCTTTACAAGGAGAATATGAAGTACCTCCATGACAAGTACATCCACAATAAGGAGTTTAAAGAAGGTGATCTTGTGTTATTGTTCAATTCTCAGTTACGAAAGTTTCCGGGAAAGTTGAACTCAAAATGGAGTGGCCCTTTTGAAGTGGTGAATATGATCCCCTTTGGTGCTCTAGATTTGAAAAATAAGAATGATGAGGTTTTCAGAGTCAATAGACATCGGGTTAAACATTATTTTGGCAAGGTTGATGATGGTCACATTGTGGCGGTTCTTCATTTTAAGTGATTGGTAATCTGCGTCGTGTCGCGACGTTAAATCAGGCGCTTCTTGGGAGGCAACCCATGTATCTTTCTCTTTTTTCTTGTTTTTCTTCTTTAGATTAGATAGGCTTTATTTTGTGCTAACTAGTTTTGGAGTATATGCAGGAATGAGAGTGCATTGTAGTAATTGTGCAAGAATTTTTTTTGCAAAGTGTCACAACAGTGCGGTCCGTACCAAAATTATGCGGACCACACAACCACTCTGCGGCATCACAATTCTGTATGCGGTTGCACAACTGGAAGATCAAAAATACATGGTATATAAAGTTTGGCCTGCCAAAAGTACTTAACAAATTGCGGTCGCACTCACTTTTGTGCGGACCGCAACAAGTCTTCACAGGAGAAGGTAAGGAGTGCAGATTGCACTCAAAATTATGCGACTGCACTCAGGTAGGTCTGGGCCTGACGGGTCAAAAGTATAAATAGGGCTTTTCTCAGCTTTTTACACTTTACATTCTTTTGAACCCTGAAGCTAATCTAGCACAGTGCATATCCCCATTGTTCTCAATCTTCCCTCATTTCATCAGTGTTGAATCTCACCTGCATCTTCATTACTGGTATGTTAATTTCATCTTTAGATTCTTCCTCTTTTTTTATTTGTTTTGTTCTTTGATCTAGGGTTAATTACATGTCTCAAAATGTTAATAGTTAGTCATTTTTGCTCAAAATCATATGGGTAGCATCTTAAATGTTAATTGGGACCTGAATAAGTAGCTAATCATACTTAATTGGTAAGAACCATGCCTAATTTTTGAAAAACTTGTCTAAATCGTAAGGCAATGCCCGAAAAATTCAAATTGCGCGGCCGCACTCATTTTTGTGTGGTTCGCACTTTGAGCTTTGCGGTCGCACACACTTTTGTGCGGTCCGTAGCTCTCTGAGTTAGGGCATGTGTGTGCATGAGTTTTGCAGTCTGCAGTGGACTTGTGCGACCACACTCACTTTTGTGCGGTCCGCACTGATGAAACATCAGAGAACCCAGTAGTCTGAACCTGGGGTTGTGCGGTCCGCACTCACTTTTGTGCGGTCCGCACTGCCTCTTCTGAGATTGATTTACTGCAACTTTCAAGCATGCTTCTGTATACATTAGGAGTTCAAGTCTAACTAATTCTTATTATTATTGTGTTGCAGAAAATGGTTAGATCAAAGGGAAGAGGTGATACATCAAAAGTGTCACGACCTAAACCAATGGGCCGTGATGGGCACCCAGTACTTTACTCAACCGAGTACTAACATATCGTGTCATACTATCATAAATAACTGAGCCGGAAGGCTGTCGTGAGATAAGTAGAATACAACGTGAGATACCAATTTATATATATGACATACGAGCCTATAAAACCAAATATCCTCTCGAATATTGAGCATAGGCTGACAAGACCATACAATCTTTCACGTACATGACATCTGTCTACAAGCATCTAAGAATACATAATTTTCATAAAGGTCGGGACAGAGTCCCGCCATAAAGCAATACACATCTAAATTATACTAAACCAAACGAGCAACTCCAAAGCTAATGTAGCGCACCAACATCTTCCGCTGAGATGATATCCTACTTGAAGGGATCTCGATCTGTCTATTGGGACCTGCGGGCATGAAACGTAGCTTCCCCAGGCAAAAGGGACGTCAGTACGAATAATGTACCGAGTATGTAAGTCACATAAATAAATACATAATAGACATGGAAGAAATATAGAGTAAATGACTCAACTTGTAAGTATGGATAGCTTTGTAATTATGAAATATTTATAATGTCATACATATGCATATAAATATCATGTAATGAATAGGTACATATTTCATAACATCATCAGGCCTCTGAGGGCATCCCGTCGTATCATATCGGCCATTGTGGGCAAATTATCAATGTATACCAGCCGATCAAGTGGTGTTGCATATATAATGTCATAAGCTTTCCCATATCCCATATACATATATATACATATATACGCATATATAACGCCATCTGGTCATGGGTAAATGTGCATGTATAAATGCATGAAATGCATATGAAGTACGTTAATAAAATTTCTCGGTGCGTCATAAGACCATTATGCCTCTGATTAATATCATAAAATAGACTTTATCAACTTACCTATTTTTTTGAAACCCATGAACATATGATAAAATAATAGGACACATGGAGAATCAAGAATATAGGCATCTCTAGTATTTCTATGAATAAAGTCACTTATGAAAATTGTGCATTTTCTCGTTTCGTTTGTGTCGTATAGATCATGCCAAAAGAAAGAAGGGATAACCTTAACATACCTGGAGTAGGGAAAATTCGTATATTGTTCTTGAAAAAGATTGTACCGTACTCCTTTAGAACTACAAAATTTTACGTTACTACGGTTTTAACAATTCTCGTTGGAATCGTTTGCAAGAGTCTCGTTGGAAGATTTTTTTTTTTGTATATGGAGCTTAGAATCTGTTCTTGAGTGTTATGAATTAGGAAGAAGGGATTATAATTCAACTTTTTGTTCTCTGACTAAATGAGCTAAGATTAAAAAGAGACCAAGCTTTAAAGAGACCAAAACTTTCTTATGCATTTTAAGTGTATTACACTTGCACATTCTCACTTCTTAGATAGCCACTAAGCTTGTATGACTACTTAGTCATATATCTTAATTGTGGTCTAATGCCACGTGGGGAGTGGGGTGGGGATTATTAATTTTTACCCACTTATTAGGTAATTAGGTAATGTCCCATTACCTGGTAACTAACCAATTACCCACAAAATTAAGAATTATCTCAATTTACTTAAAATTCTACTAATTTTAATACACTATGTATCATGGTCATATGGTACCATGTATCGTACTAGTCCATAAATATCGGGTATTATCGCTCGACCCGTATTTTATCCCAAATCGGCAACCTACAACGAAACTCGTTTTCTTTAATTCGTGTACTCTTTATCCGTCATGACACTTACTTATTCTTGTTATAAACAGCATAAATATGTTAACCTCAAGATACTCTCATCCCCGAGTCAACGTTGATTAACTGAAGATGAAACTTTAACGTACAAAACGTGAAATTTAACATCCTTTCCCCATTTAGAAACATTCGTCCTCGAATGTTTAACTCCCCGGGATCTATATAACTTTGGCAAAGTCGCCTTTGTAACAACACCACTACCAACTCTTCTTGTAGAAACTTAATAATTCAACGCCACATAGGACCACAATCATTCATAACGACAATGGCCTCACACGACCAATGGCAATAACTCACACAAGAATCCATACACATACCTTAAGATTATGATGTCTCAGTCGGACCCTTCTCTGGAGGAGGAAATAAGTAGGGATATCTAGATTTTAAGTCTTCCTCGACCTCCCAAGTCATTTTTTCCACATTGTTGTTTCTCTAAAGTACTTTCACCGTAGCTATGTCTTTAGTTCTCAATTTCCGAACTTGTCTGTGTGAGTTTCTTCATATGATAACTTAACTGCTCTGTGACCTGAACATCATCAACTGACACGATTCTAGAAGGATCTATGATACATTTACGGAGCATACACATATGAATGACTAGATGTACAGACTCCAAGTCCGAAGGCAAGTCTAACTCATATGCTACCTGGCCCACCTTGCATATGATCCTATATGGTCCATAGTACCGAGGGCTAAGTTTTTCCCTTTTTCCGAACCTCATAACGCCCTTCATCGATGATACCTTTAGGAATACCCAACCGTCAACTTGAAATTCCAAGTCTCGCCTTCGATTATCCGTATAAGACTTTTGACGGCTTTGAGCTGCTAATAGCCTTTCTTGTATAAGCTTAATTTCCTCGATTGCCTGTTGTACCAATTGTGGTCCTACTAACTTAGTTTCCCTAACATCGAACCACCTTATAGGCGACCTACACTATCGTCCATAAATAACTTCATATAAAGCCATCTTGAATGATAGTTATTATTATATGCGAACTCAATAAGCGACGGATGATCATCACAACTACCCTTGAAGTCTATCATATAAGCCCTTAACATATCTTTAAGTGTTTGAACAGTACACTCAGCCTGTCTGTCTGTCTGGGATAAAATGTTGTACTAAAACTTACCTGAGTCCCCAATCCTTTATGGAAGGACCTCCAGAAGTTAGATGTAAATTAAGCTCCTCTATCCGAGATAATAGATACCGAGACATCATGCAGTCGTACTATCTCCTTAATATAAAGCCTTGCATAATCCTTTAAGGAATATGTAGTCCTAACGGGCAGAAAATGGGCTGACTTTGTAAGCCTATCAACAATCACCATATCGAATCGAACTTACGCTGGGTGTGAGGTAAGCCTACGATGAAATCCATATTGATTACTTCCCACTTCCAAGTCGGAATCTCTATAGCCTGCAATAACCAACCAGGTTTTTGGTGCTCAATCTTGACCTGCTGACAGTTAGGGCACTTAGCAACAAACTCCACTATGTCCTTTTTCATTCCGTACCACTAATATATATCCCTGATATCATAATACATCTTGGTTGCTCCTGGATGAATAGAATAATGAGAATAGTGAGTTTCTCCCATAACCTTCCGACGTAGCCCTGCAACATTAGGGACACATAATCGTCCTTGATATCTGAGGACCCTATCTTCTGTAATCTCAAACAGTATCTTCTCCTTTTGAGGGGTGGTATTCTTATCATGAACTAACACATGATCCTCGTACTGGCGTTCTTTCACTTCAATTACTAAAGAGTATGTTGTCGTATCTTGAATAGTAATTCCAATATCACCTGAGTCCATTAACCGAACTCCAAGACCAACTAGCTGATAAATCTCATGGGCTATTTCCTCTTTTTCGGCTGTAAATATGACAGGCTACCCATAGATCTACGGCTGAGGGCGTCGGCTACTACATTCACCTTCCCTGGATGGTATAAAATATTAACGTCGTAGTCTTTAAGTAGCTCTAATCATCTCCTTTGACATAAATTTAATTCCTTTTACTTGAAGATATACTGGAGGCTCTTATGATCCGCATAAGTATCAACATGAATGCCATACAAGTAGTGCCTCCACATCTTTAGTGCATGAATCACCACGGCTAACTCTAAATCGTGGGTCGGGTAATTCTTCTCGTGCTTTCTTAGTTGTCTAGAAGCACAAGCTATAACCTTACTATGCTGCATCAGTACACAACCCAATCTAAGGCATGAAGCGTCACAATAGATCACATAACCAACAGTCCCTTCTAGGAGCGTTAGAATCGGTGTTGAAGTTAATCTGCCCTTCATTGCCTAGAAACTCCGTTTGCAAGTATCTATCAGAATTACATCCTTACTCCACTACTAGGGCATCATTTCATCTATTCTAAATGCTACTAGTTTTAGACTCATTTGAGCTCATTCAGGCTATACCGAGCCTTTTATAATTTTAGAGAAACCATCAGCTCTCTTATGAGCTTAACCCCAAGGACTTATCCATTCTCGTCACCTTTTCACTCATCTTTTCTTATCCTTCCTCCTATCTTCCTAAAACCTTGTCTCTCTACCATACTTTAACTTGCGACCTACACATCTCTATTTATACTTATTTGCAACTTTCCTTCAACTTACTTGCACCATAGATTTCCTTATGTTATTCTGGAACATCAAGCGAGACATGACATACCACTTTGGTCAAAGGTGCTAAAAGAGAAGAAAGTTCCATTACAAGTTTCCTGTAATAACCTATCAAACGGAGAAGCTACGAACCTCCATCGGTGTCGGGGGTCTAGGTCAAGTCTTTATTGCCCCAATATTTTGTGTATCCACCTGGATGCCTTCACCTGAAATAATATGCCCAAGGAAAGCTACAGAGTTCAACCAGAATTCACATTTAGAGAATTTTGCATATAACTTCTCCTTTTGTAGAATCCTGAGCACAGTACACAAATGATCTACATGCTCCGTCTCTAAACAAGGATACACCAATATATCGTCGATAAAAATAATTATGAACAGATCTAAAAAGGTCCTGAACACACGGTTCATCAAATCCATAAATACTGATGGGCATTGGTCAAGCCGAACGACATAACACGAAATTCAAAGTTCTCATATCTGGTCCATAATGTTATCTTCGGGATATCTTTCTCCTTAACCCTTACCTGATGGTATCCGGACCTCAAGTCTATCTTTGAAAAACACTTGGAACCTTTAACTGATTAAATAAATCATCAACCCTCGGGAGCGGGTACTTATTCTTGATCGTCACCTTATTCAAATGTCTATAATCAATACACATCCGTAATGAACCATTTTCCTCCTTACAAATAACACATGCGCTCCCCACGGTGACGTACTAGGTAGTTGTGCTTACATAATGTTCTGGAATCACGGCATATCTATAATATTTGGATAAGTTCAATTTTATCCCTTTCTTATTTTTATCGCATTCTTCCTTTATTATTACATATCCCCCTTTTAGGGGAGTACTAAGACTTGAAGCTATGACGAGCTGCCTATAGATATTTTTCCTCTTTATCTTTGGCGTCCTTTCACATCATCAATGACCTTTACTCACCTTGCGATAATCCTTCTATACCAAAGATAACAAAATTTCCTACTCGCGAGGATGACACTTAATGTAACTGGTACCTATAGTCCCTTAAGCTTAACTTTGCTTACATTACTTGCTTTAGGAAAGCGTCTTCCTAAATGACCATTCTCTGAATCTTCTTCTGTTGTCCATTCTACTACCGCTAGAACGAAATCTGAAATTCTCATGATACCGACTATTATCAAATCACTCAGTCCCTAATTCATGTTTAGTTTATCTTGTTCACCAATCCATATTGGTTTCTATTATTCTGGGGTTTAACTTTTCCTTTAGGTAGTCGCGTTGGAGTCACGAACTTATTTTTTGAAATGAGGATATGACTTTATGGCCTATACTCTTTTGTTGTCTCAAGGCCTATCACCTCTTGTCTTTTCCTTTACTTGACTATAAATTCTGTAATACTGTCATCTTTTTTATATACCGTTGTCATCCACGTATCATATCTTACTCATAATGCATCATTAACTCTCTTCTTACTTCCCGCTGACTTTTATATATATTACTTTATCCCAAAACCTTGAACAAGACATTCTTTTGCTTTTAGCTCCCCTTGCTCCACCTACTGGCTCTTCAGGTTGCCTAACATTCTTTCTCTACTAGGGATGAGAGTCATACCAAGGTAATATTTATCCCTTCAAAAATGTCAACCAATGCAAACCATCCATTCATCATTTTGGGTTACTCTAACCCCAGCCAGATCTTACTATCCTGTCTTTCTCTTAAACCATATCTATTAGCTCTCATAGGGCATGACTGAGATAGGCGTGACCGATTGTATGTACATCTATTACTGTTGAAGGTAATTCAAAATGCTTATATCTCCCTTCCTGAATGGTAAATAAGGATAATCTTTATTAACTTGGTACCTAGTACCCTTCTTCACCTCGCTTCTTTTACTTGTTGCAACTCGTCCCTAACTTTCAATTCCCTTATTCCTTTTTACCGTAAGGCTGAATAAGTATTCTTTCCTAAAAGCTCCTTATCAAGAACCGTACACCTTTTAGAATACACATGATCTACTGAAGACTTCTCATTTACTCATCATAAGCAAGATGCAAAATTCGAGTTCCTCTAACTCAACACTTTCACAGTTATATCTCTTATCGATCGTCTTTCTGAATGTAGGCATCTTCTTATAATGAATAAAAGTTCAGAATTTGAATTCTTATAAGTGAGATCTACCACACGATCTAGAGTAAGAAGAAAGAGTGACAGTCTTAAATGCCCTGTAGCCTCCTACTTATAAATGTGGTGCATGACACATCCATAAACAAGACTCTACCAGACACGACTTGTAGACATCCCTAGGACAGAACTACTCTGATACCATTTTTGTCACGACCTACACCGATGGGACGTGATGGGCACCCAGTACTTTACTCAACTGAGTACCAACATAACGTGTCATACTATCGTAGATAACTGAGCCGGAAAGCTATCGTGAGATAAGTAGAATACAACGTGAGATACCAATTTATGTATAAGACATACGGGCCTATAAAACCAAATATCCACTCATATATTTAACATAGGCCGACAAGGCCATACAATATTTTACGTACATGACATCTATCTACAAGCCTCTAAGAATACATAAATTTCATAAAGATCGGGAAAGAGTCCCGCCATAAAGCAATACATGTCTAAATCAACTAACCAAACGAGCAACTCCGAAGCAAATAGAGCGCACCAACATCTTCCGCTAAGATGATAGCCTACTTGAAGCGCTCTCGATTTGTCTATCGGGACCTGCGGGCATGAAATACTGCGTCCCCAGGCAAAAGGGATATCAGTACGAATAATGTACCGAGTATGTAAGGCACATAAATAAATACATAACAGACATAGAAGAAATATAGAGTAAATGACTCAACCTGTAAGTATGGATAGCTTTGTAAATTATGAAATATTTATAATGTCATGCATATGCGTATAAATATCATGTAATGCATAGGTAAATGTTTCATAACATCATCAGGCCTCTGAGGGCATCCTATCGTATCATATCGGCCACTCTAGGAAAATCATCAACGTATACCAGCTGATCAGGGGGTGTTGCATATATAACGCCATAACCTTTCCCATATCCCATGTACATATATATACTTACATATACATGTATATAACACCATCTGATCATGGGTCAATGTGCATGTATAAATGCATGAAAGGCATATGAAGTACGTTAATAAAATTTCTCGGTACATCATAAGACCATTATGCCTCTGATTAATATCATGAAATAGACTTTATCAACTTACGTATTTTTTGAGCCCCATGAATAGATGATAAAATAATAGGACACATGGAGAATCAAGAACATACGCATCTCTAGTATTTCTATGAATAGAGTCACTTATAGAAATTGTGCATTTTCTCGTTTCGTTTGTGTCGTATAGATCATGTCAAATGAAAGAAGGGATAACCTTAACATACCTGGAGTAGGAAAAATCCGTATATTATTCTTGGAAAATATTGTACCGTACTTCTTTAGAACCGCAAAATTTTACGTTGCTACGATTTTAACAATTCTCGTTGGAATCGTTTGCAAAAGTCTAGTTGGAAGCTTTTTTTTTGTATATGGAGCTTAGCATCTGTTCTTGAGTGTTATGAATTAGGAAGAAGGAATCATAATTCATATTTTTGTTCTTTGACCAAATGTGCTAAGATTAAAAAGAGACCAAGCTTTAAAGAGACCAAAACTTTCATATAAATTTTAAGTGTATTACACTTACACTTCTCACTTCTTAGATAGCCACTAAGCTTGTATGACTACTTAGTCATATATCTTAATTGTGGTCTACTGCCACATGGGGAGTGGGGTGGGATTATTAATTTTTACCCACTTATTAGGTAATGTCCTGTTACCCGGTAATTAACTAATTACCCGCAAAATTAAGAATTATCTCAATTTACTTAAAACTCTACTTATTTTGAATACACTTTATACATTATTCTATCATGTTCATATGGTACCATGTATCGCACTAGTCCATAAATATCGGGTATTATCGCTCGACTCGTATTTTAACCCAAATCGGCAACCTTCAACGAAATGTGTTTTCTTTAATTCGTGTACTATTTATCTGTCATGACACTTACTTATCGCTTGTTATAAATAGCATAAATATTTTAACCTCAAGATACTCTCATCCCCGAGTCAACATCGATTAACTGAAGACGAAACATTAACGTACAAAAATGTGAGATGTAACAAAAAAGGAGGGCAGAACCCTCCCGAGGCCGAGGTCGAGGCAAAAGCAACTTACCCCTAGCTATCCAAAGAGCAATAAGCGAGAAAGCTACAGCCAAGAGCTCCAGAACCCTCTGACCAGTATCTCCCATCAGGGAAGGCTTCTGAGGACAACTCTGTGCAAACACAGCAGGAAGCCCAACCACAACAAGTCCCGAGTAGATTTCACTTGGTAGATGAATCATCGTCTTCTGCTAGTTCTTCTGAAGGTTAGAAAGAGGGTAGCCAAGACTATGATCCCTCTTCCCCACATGCTCCACCTGCTCCAATTAATTTGGACGATGATGATGATGTCCCAGATGATGGGAGATGTGGTTGTAAGCACGTGATTTTTGACCCTCCCCGAGAATTTTCACATTTTTAGTGTGAATATGTGAAATTGGGTCTAGTATAGCTATTTTAACTATTTTTACTTTATTTCATTGCAAAAAGAAAAATTACAAAAAAAGTATATATATAAATTTTAGTTTATGTATCCCTCATAAACTCGAAAAAATCAAAAATTGCACTTTATTTTGGTACTTTATATAAATTCGAAAATTAACAAAAAATATATATATAATTCTATTAATGTTTTGAAGTCATTTTAATACAAAAAATATTATTTCATATTTTTGTCTTTATTAAAAAAACGAAAATTACAAAAAAATAGTTTTATTAATATGTTATAGTTATTTTAACTTTGAAAAATACAAAAAAATATTACTTCATATTTATCTTAATATTTACGAAAATTACAAAAAATGATTTTATTAATATTTTTGTAGCTATTTTAAAATCTTGAAAAATATTTAAAAATATATAGTTTTGTTTAAATACTAGTCTTATTTTTGGTAGTTATTTTGCTTACATAGGACTAGTTAAGCAACGTGTTCCTATTTCTCGGGTCCGGGCAAAAGAATAATATTCGGGTTCAAACTACCCGGTTTTAGGCCTAATTTTCGGACCTAGCCCATAATAAACCGTGTCCAGGACACGTGGGGAACCCCACCACGCGTGGGGGACATATGCCTCGAACCCCACCACGCGTGGGGCTCATTTTTTATGGGCATTGTATTACAAATACACGGACAAAACATGAAAGGAAGGAGGGACTTTTGAAAATTTGGAGATATACTACTGTTCATGCTTCTTCTTCAAGAAGAAGAAGAAGCAAATACCCAGCTGAGTCCCCGTCAACCTGCTGCCCCCTGCGCCCCCCCGGGCGCGAAAAAAGGAAGTGTGACAGCTCTGGCGACTCTGCTGGGGATTGGGACCCAGAACCACTGGTTCAGGGTTAAGAATTCGAGCTTGAAATAATTGTTATTATTTGGCTTTATTTATTATCTAATTTTTACATGTTTGAGCCTAATGTGTTAAATGCTGCTTTTACCGCTTTGATATTTTTGGACTGTATATAAACTGTGCCGAAACCCATATCCTTTCTGAGTCTTCTGAATCATGAAGAAGGGTGTACTTCGTACGACTTCTTTTCTGTATAGTGTCAAATCCCAATTTAGAACGAGGTTCGGACAAGTTGCTAAGCCGGTGAAGCTTCTGTATTCCCGGTACGCTGCCCCCCTCGGCTCGAGCTGTCCGCTCGGGTAAGCCAGGTCTAGAACAAACACCCAGGTCTGAACCTAGTATAACAAAGCCACATGCCGGATCCCTAGTAGGAACGTTTATTTGCATCATGTGCATTTGACTTAGGGGACTCAACACAGGGGTTGGGTCCGTCTAGGACAAGCAACCTGAAAATAATAGACAATCTTTCGGCATCCTATGTGCTACATGTTGTATTTAGTCAAGGGCGTATGGGTCATTGGGTCATTTCCAGCATGATGTTATTTTAATCAAAGCATGGGGAACATTTGTGGAATCCAAGAAGCCTTGGAATTCCCTATGTCCCCCACGCTTGCTTTTTGGGAAAACACATGGGGAACATTTGTGGAATCCAAGAAGTCTTGGAATTCCCATATGTCCCCCACGCTTCATATGTTGGGAAAAGCGCATGGGGAGCATTTGCGGAATCCAAGAAGTCTTGGAAATCGTTATGTCTCCCATGCCACATTTTTGAAAGAAATAATAAATAAAAAAAAAATTATTACAAATAAAACAAAGCATGAAAGTTCAAAAAGATTTTGTATGTTTTCATTATTTTCCACAGATTAAAAATAAATCGTGAAAAAGAGGAGAAAATAACAGCATAGAAGTCCGAGTAGAGTCGAAACTCTGCCGAAATTTCAAAAATGAAAAAATGTCTTGTTAGTTTGTTATATTAAAAGCAAAGGAAAAATAAAAAAAAAAAACACCATTGTTCTGTCTGTTTTTTAAAAAATATTAAAGAAAATTGTTTGTTTTGCCATTAAATGAAAATGAAAAAGAGTTTGTTTTTTTTTAAAAAAAAAATGTTTTATTTTATTTTGTTTGTCTATGAAAATGCCAGAAATAAAAATAAAAAGAGTTTTATTATTTGTTCCAAAAATAAGTATATATATAATCCAAAAAAAAATTCAAAAGAAAGTTCAAAATTCAAAAAGATAAAATAGATAAATAAAAATCCGAAAATATTTTGATTCTTCTTTAGAAAATTCAGAAAAAAAAAAATATTTTGAGAAGCATTTCTTTTATTAAAAGCAAAATTCCGAAAAATATTTTCTTCTTCTTCTTTAGAATAAAGAAAAAAAGAGAGCAAATGAAAATTCAAAATATATCTTAGAAGTGTTTCTTGTAAAGAGAAAATCAATCAAAAAATGCTTCCTTTCTTCTTTTAAAGTAGTTCATTGGCCCGAACTACGCGGGTTTGATTCTCACCAGATGTGAGATACGTAGGCAACCCTCATCGGGTCCAACCCCCCTTTTGCTAAAGAGCCAAAAAACAAATAAATAATAATAATTAAAAAAAAAACATTTCAAAAATTCAATTTTGTCATAAAGAAGTGAGGTGACGCTGTTTTATCAAGACATAGCCGAATGTTCCCGAAAGGGACGCCGGAAGGCTGACTTTGCATAAACAACCACCTTTGGGTCACTCTTTAAGACTTGGTCCAGTTGACCCCCACATCCTAAAAATCTTCGTCCCCGAGACGTTGAAAGGCCGTGTTTGCAATATTGACTTTTCGAATTTGAAAAACGATGAAAAAAAGTTATAAATAAGTCAGGTGATGTTGTTTTGTCATAAATAGCCGAATGTTCCCGAAAGGGACGCCGGAAGGCTGACTTTGCGTAAACAGCCACCTTTGGGTCATTCTGAGATATGGACCCACACAGCCTTAAAAATCTTCGTCCCCGAGGCGCTGAAGGGCCGTGTTTGCAACACCAGGTTCTTATTGAAATTTGAAAAGAAAAAAAACAAAGAGTCGGCGGTCAGGTGAATACCGTTTGAATTTTGTCATAATGAGCCGAGCCAGCTTCGGCCGCGTCTTAAACCGTTCTTGCCGAAATAGCCTTAGAGAATCTTTCAGTTGTCGAAAGGTTATTTTCGTAAAAGAATGGACAAGCTTGTAAAGTGTCAAAATAATCCTCCCCAGCCTCAAAATTCATGTGAAGTTTGCCAGGGGCCACATTTGCAAAAATGACCGTTTGGTTTCATTTGTCAAACGGAGAAAGGGAGCTGGCCTTTTGTTTTGAGTTTATAATATTTTAGAGTATGCGGGTTATTTGATTTTCGAGACCGTTTGTTGTCTTTTGTCAAAATCTGTTAGTATTGTTAGTGTTTAAACTTTTGTAATCAAGTTTGTTTTATTATGAAATTGAAAATTCAAAAAAAAATGTTTTATTATTATTTATCGTTTATTTGTCCGAACTACACAAGGTCTGATTCATGCGGGGTCATGATACGTAGGCAATCTCCATAAGATTCGACCACAACAAAAAAGAAATGAAAAAAATGAAAAAATGAAAAATGGAAATGAAAAAAAAAAGAAAAAAAGAAAGAAAAACATCGAAAAAAAAGGAAAAAAAAAACAAAGGTAAATAAATAAATAAATAAATATATATATATGTATATTGATAATAATAAGGACCGACTGAGTCCATTCTAACATATTTGGTTTTGAATTGTGAAGAAAATTGAGGTGGTTGGTTTGTGCCTCAAAGAAAAATGACAACTAACGTCGAAGCTGTTACAAGTGCTCCAGAGACTCAGAGTGGGAAGGTTCCTCGTCATGAGTCACAATTTGCGACACAACAAGATCAGTACCACTCTCCTGAGTACCACTCATACTCGTTTGATCTTGCTGCAAAAACTGAGAAGCCTGCCCGAAAGATGGTACAGGAAGAAATGACCCAAAGAGTGAAAAGCTTAGAACAATGGTTGGAAAGCATGCAAGGGTTGGCAGGCCAAAAGAGTGTTGCCTTCAAAGATCTATGTATGTTCCCCGATGTCCACTTGCCGCCTAGTTTCAAGACTCCAAAATTTGAAAAGTACGATGGACATGGAGATCCCATAGCCCACCTGAAAAGGTATTGCAATCAACTGAGAGGGGCAGGAAGAAATGAAAAATTGTTGATGGCTTATTTTGTGGAAAGCCTTACGGGAGTAGCCTCCGAATGGTTTATGGATCAAGACATGTCTCGCTGGTATGTCTGGGATGACATGGCACAGGCCTTTGTCAGACAGTTCCAATACAACATCGACATTCCCCCAGACCGCCTTTCCCTTTCAAACCTGAAGAAGAAACCAAGTGAAAGTTTCAGGGAATATGCCATAAAATGGAGAGAGCAAGCAGCTCGAGTTAATCCACCCATGGATGACCACGAGCTAATTACTGTCTTCCTTCAAGCGCAAGAGCCAGATTACTTTCAAAAGATGGTGTCCGCAGTTGGCAAAACCTTCTCGGAAGCAATCAAAATTGGAGAAATGGTAGAGAATGGTCTTAAGACAGGCAAAATTATAAGTCAAGCTGTTCTTAAGGCCGCAACTCAGGCTGTCCGGGTTGAGTCAGATGATCTTAGCGGCACAAATGAGGAGATTGAAGAAATCATGATGACATCAGGGTCTAGAAGAGGTCCCAGGAGAACATCTCGAGGATATGAGCAGCCTCCTCAAATTTTCTATGGCTCCCCTGAGCAGTATTATCCACCTCAGGACGCTCAATACTCTGTCGCTCCACCTCAGTATGTTGTCCAGCCACCAAAACACCCCAGGAGGTGAGCACAAGCATCACAAAATCTCCAGAAGTCTCCACAAAATTTTCAGGTGCCCTATAACCCACAACCAAGCCAGTGGTATAAAGGGGAACAAAGGTTGAAAGATAATTTTACACCAATAGGAGAGTCCTATGAAAGCTTATTTGAGAAATTAAAGAATCATGACATGATTGCACCTATTCCTCCAAATCGTGTGGACCCACGTGCAAGAAGCTTTGACCCTTTTAAAAGGTGTGAATACCATTCCAATGTCCAGGGGCACAATGTTGAAAGCTGTCGGGATTTGAAAAGAGAAATAGAAAGAATGATCCAAGAAGGGCGGATTGTGATTAATAACAGTGACATGGAGCACTCAAACCCTATCGAGAACTTGTTGACAGAGGGCGACGATGTTGAAGCGGGTAATGGTCTTGGCAGTATTGATGCAAAGCTCAGTGGCTAAGATGCCAATTTTTTTGGGAGGACGCTTCGTTCCTTGGTCAGCAAGAGAGAAGCTTGTGGTGGCTTATTTTGTTGTCATTTCTGTTGTCCGGATTATTAAGGTTGTAATTTGGTTTTTGTCCTGTGTCAAACCTTTTTATCTTTCCATTTTGTCATAGCAGTTTGTTTAAATTTTGTCCAGTTTGTGTTAGGATTTTATTCTGGTTATTGTGTTTGTTTTATTATTCAAACCATTTCGCCGGTAGTCTAATACAAAGCCGGTCTTTTGTTAGTTCCAGTCGTCTTTTTGTTTAGTCCTTTTATCATTTCGTTCAATGCCGATTCTAGGGACATGACATGCGCACCCAGTTTGGGCCTAATCTTAAAAGTTAATCATAAAACCCTGGAAAGGCGATTCAGACCATTTAAAGGAAATAAGGACGGTTGAGATTATTCAGAGCTCGAGTCATATGGAACTGGGGCAAGTTAAACACAAAGAAAACCGTTAAAAGCAAGATTTGCCAAATTGGCATGAGGGTCGTTCATGATAATGAGAGTGTCGCCCAACGGTGCTTTAGAAGTGACAAATGAACAAACATATGTTGAACATAATTGTCAAGTCCAGCACCATCGGAAGAGACTATAAATCTATTGTTTAATTGTGCTGTTTGTACTTGGCATGTTTTGAAGACTGGAATGACGAAGGCATTTTGTTCTGCTACCCAAACACTTTATCCTTCGTTAACCCCTTTTGAGCCTTATTTATTTTTCTTTCATACCCCTCGTTCGGAATTAGTAGCAACGAATAGAATACGCAAGCGCGGCAGGTAAACAAAAGAAAAAAAAGAGAAAGAAAGAAAACAACAAAACGAAAAAAGAGAAAAAAAAAGAGAAAAAGAAAAGAAAAGAAATTGATAACAAAGAAAAAAAAAGAAAATCAAATGAAAAGAGGAATTGGGAACTACGTTTGACCTGATTCCTCAAAGAGGATACGTAGGCGCTTCACGGCTCGGTCATAGTTTTGAAAAAATGAAAAAAAACCCAATCAAAATATCCCCAAGCAAGAAACTGGGGCAAAAGTTGCGTTTGTTGTAAATAAATCTAATTCCGAAGGTTGTAATTAATAACCCAAAATCGATTCATTTTTGAGCCTTTAATACCCTTTCTTTCTAGCCCTATCCAAAACCCACATTACGGTCCAAAGAAAGACCTTCCGACCAGTCTTCAAAAGATGCCAAGTCAGACAAATAAGATTCTTACCGGCGAACATAACATTCTGTTTCCACAACATAAAGGACTCTAATCTCCAACAAAAAGAGTCATGCCGGCAACACTCCAAATTCCCAGCTGGAAAGTGATACAAATGAGAGAGTCTTATTGGTGAAAACCTTCACAGGCACCATAAGGCGATAAAAGCTGAGAGAAAACCAAAATGAGAGAGGCTTGATAGTGAAAACCCTTCGGGCACTACAAGTCGAATAAGAGTGAGAATCGGATGGGGAATCGCCAATTGAAGATCTTGAAAGAGGATTGACGGTAAAGGATAGGCCCCATATGCATGTCATGGCCATTAGAGTCGGCATCTGCATTTGATAGGGTTTTTATTTATAGTTTCTTTTGTTAAAGAGTCATGTTTTTTTCCCTTTGTCTTTTTATTCTGTTCCCTTTTATCTTTCTCCTTTCATAGAAAAATCCCCAATAGAGTCTGTCCGGTCAGAACAAGTATGAAATGACTTCAAATAGGCCATCAACTTTCCAAAATGAGATCTGACTAGTATATCCAAGTGGTATAGTCAGCAGGGAACAAACGCGAGGCCAGTGTCAAAAAAGATATCCCCAGCAAAGGGAATTGACAAAAGGATTGACAAGCGTTAAGAGGGATATCCTTGCCAAAACCAAGGTTATAAACCTCAAAGACAAGGCCCGTGAACAAAGCAAGGAGAGCAGTGAGCACGATTCGGCGAAATCAATGCTAGACTAAAAGGGCGGGGAAATGCCAGTTTCCAAGATATGCCACAAAAGAAGAGGGATATCCCCAGCAGGAAGGGATTATCCCCAGCACATAATATCATCCCCAACAAGTTGTGGAACACAAAGCAAGGAGGGAGAAAGGGAAAACCATCCCAGCAGGAGTATCACAACCAACCACCATGTTTTAAACTAACAATTTTGTTTGATTTGAAACAGGTAAGGGAAATGGCATTGAGGCAGAAACGCATGCCGCAAGGGATATTACCAAACTGGGGCAGAAAATTTTCCTTCCATTTAGAAAATTTTTTGGAAGTCAGGTACCCCCAGCTGATAACATTTTACCGCCAACAGGTAAGTAAATAATTCCTCAACAGTGTTATCCCTAGCAGTTGCGAGGGGTCCAACACAAGGTTGGAAAGTCGGTAGCCTCAGCGGTTAGACTTCAAAGGAGGAAGCTAATAATAATAATAATAATAAATAAATAAATAAACAAATAAATAAAAGAATAATAAAAATAAAATGGGGAAGGTAGAAAGGGAAATCCATCCCAATCCCCAGCAAGTATTCGGGTCTTAAGGATATTTTTGGGTTCATCCGCCCTCGAATAGGATATTTTGGGTTCATCCGCCCTCAAATAGGATATGTTGGGTTCATCCGCCCTCAAATAGGATATGTTGGGTTCATCCTCCCTCAAATAGGATATGTTGGGTTCATCCGCCCTCAAATAGGATATGTTGGGTTCATCCGCCCTCAAATAGGATATGTTGGGTTCATCCGCCCTCAAATAGGATATGTTGGGTTCATCTGCCCTCAAATAGGATATGTTTGGGTTCATCCGCCCTCAAATAGGATATGTCGGGTTCATCCGCCCTCAAATAGGATCTGTTGGGTTCATCCGCCCTCGAATAGGATATGTCGGGTTAATCCGCCCTCAAATAGGATCTGTTGGGTTCATCCGCCCTCAAATAGGATATGTTGGGTTCATCCGCCCTCAAATAGGATATGTTGGGTTCATCCGCCCTCAAATAGGATCTGTTGGGTTCATCCGCCCTCAAATAGGATCTGTTGGGTTCATCCGCCCTCAAATAGGATCTGTCGGGTTCATCCGCCCTCAAATAGGATATTTTGGGTTCATCCGCCCTCGAATAGGATTTTATTTTCAAAGTTATTGTTAAAGACAGGCGCCCACCTGAATAACGAGAGGAATACATTTCAGTCTTTAAATTTCTTGACAGGCGCCCACCTGAATAACGAGAGGAATACTTTTGTCTGTGCATTTCATATTTTAGGCGCCCACCTATATAACAAGGGAATACATTTTGTGTCTTTACCCATAGGAGATGCATTTCCTCCTAAGTTTTAGTTTTACCCATAGGAGATGCATTTCCTCCTAGGTTTGTTTAGTTTCACCCATAGGAGATGCATTTCCTCCTAAGTTTGAGTTTTACCCATAGGAGACGCATTTCCTCCTAAGTTTAAGTGTTACCCATAGGAGACGCATTTCCTCCTAAGTTTAAGTTTTACCCATAGGAGACGCATTTCCTCCTAAGTTTAAGTTTTACCCCCTAGGAGACGCATTTCCTCCTAAGTTCATTTTAGTTTCACCCGTAGGAGATGCATTTCCTCCTAAGTGGTTGTTAAAGAAAAAAAAAAAAAAAACAAGATACCAAAAAAAATGATGACCTAGTCTGATGAACCTTCTCCTAGGATCAAAATCTTAGTCCGATGAATTTTTCTCCTAAGATAGAGACCTAGTCTGATGAACCTTCTCCTAGGATCAAAATCTCAGTCTGATGAATCTTTCTCCTGAGATACCAAAAAACAAAAAATCTTAGTCTGATGAATCTTTCTCCTAAGATACCAAAAAGAAAAGACCTAGTCTGATGAACCTTCTCCTAGGATCAAAATCTTAGTCCGATGAATTTTTCTCCTAAGATAGAGACCTAGTCTGATGAACCTTCTCCTAGGATCAAAATCTCAGTCTGATGAATCTTTCTTCTGAGATACCAAAAAGAAAAAAAACCTAGTCTGATGAACCTTCTCCTAGGATCAAAATCTTAGTCTGACGAATTTTTCTCCTAAGATAGAGACCTAGTCTGACGAACCTTCTCCTAGGATCCAAATCTTAGTCTGATGAATCTTTCTCCTAAGATACCAAAAAGAAAAGACCTAGTCTGATGAACCTTCTCCTAGGATCAAAATCTTAGTCCGATGAATTTTTCTCCTAAGATAGAGACCTAGTCTGATGAACCTTCTCCTAGGATCAAAATCTCAGTCTGATGAATCTTTCTCCTGAGATACCAAAAAACAAAAAATCTTAGTCTGATGAATCTTTCTCCTAAGATACCAAAAAGAAAAGACCTAGTCTGATGAACCTTCTCCTAGGATCAAAATCTTAGTCCGATGAATTTTTCTCCTAAGATAGAGACCTAGTCTGATGAACCTTCTCCTAGGATCAAAATCTCAGTCTGATGAATCTTTTCTCCTAAGATAGAGACCTAGTCTGATGAACCTTCTCCTAGGATCAAAATCTCAGTCTGATGAATCTTTCTTCTGAGATACCAAAAAGAAAAAAAACCTAGTCTGATGAACCTTCTCCTAGGATCAAAATCTTAGTCTGACGAATTTTTCTCCTAAGATAGAGACCTAGTCTGACGAACCTTCTCCTAGGATCCAAATCTTAGTCTGATGAATCTTTCTCCTAAGATAACCAAAAATAAAAAATCTTAGTCCGATGAATCTTTCTCCTAAGATACTAAAAAAAAAACATTTTGAAAAAAAAGTCATTTTCCTAAATCGAGGCGCCCACCTGTATAGCGAGAGACATACATTTCAGTCTTTTTCATTACAAGTGTTGAAGTTGGGAGCCCGCCCGTAGAACAGAGGAATACATTTCAGTCCTTACATTTCAAGCATTGAAGTTAGGCGCCCACCTGTATAACAAGGGAATACATCCTAATCTAGTGTTTGGTTCACTCTCAGCACTGCATCAGTAGTATCAGTGGGCTACGATTTTGCTAACGACTCACAAACCTTCCCAGTACAAACTGGGTTAGGAAATTTTGTTTGTTTTGTTTGTTTTGATTGTCAGGGGCCTGCCTGTAGAGCAGAAGATTGTTATATGTCAAAGATTGAAGAAGTTAGGGGTCCGCCTGTAGAACAGCGGGATCGTTCAAAGTCAAGTCGTAACCCATTGGGAGGCAGAAGGCTGCAACAAAAATCCCTAGCACTCAATCCAAGATAGAAGCGACAAGAATCTCGCCCCAAGAATGCGAGTCAACAGTCTGAGAGGGTCAACAAAAGCTAGTCACAAAAACAAAAAGAAAAAAGAAGAAAAAGAAAAAAGAGAAAAATGAATGAATCCGAAGCACGGATGAGGAGAACAAATGTGATCTGCTCAAGAACTAGCGCCTACAACTGGCAAGTGTCAAGGTTCAGATCCAAAGTCTGTATGAAGCACCATTCAAGACTCAAGACCAAGTTTCAGAAGACTTAAGAGATAGGAATCCTTGTAACTAGTAGCTGATAGGCTTAGTTAGTCTTTTTCAGTTTTCATTTTTGTTGTAATGACAGGACCGCGGACAGGAACCTCCACGGAACGACACCTCGATCGGCTCTTCACCTCGGTACACTTCACTATCTCTCTCATCCCGAACTACACGTGGCCTGATTCCTGTATAACCAAGGATATGTAGGCAGCTCGGATACCAGGGCTCGGTCACATTCCCTCCCTTTCCTGAAGTGTAGTCCGTCCAAGTAATGGTCGGGTCAAAAACACGGCTAGTCGTTCTTTGTCGGAAAACTCTTCGTGTTTCCAGTCAAAGAGGGGCAGCTGTAAGCACGTGATTTTTGACCCTCCCCGAGAATTTTCACATTTTTAGTGTGCATATGTGAAATTGGGTCTAGTATAGCTATTTTAACTATTTTTACTTTATTTCATTGCAAAAAAAAAAAATTACAAAAAAAGTATATATATAAATTTTAGTTTATGTATCCCTCATAAACTCGAAAAAATCAAAAATTGCACTTTATTTTGGTACTTTATATAAATTCGAAAATTAACAAAAAATATATATATAATTCTATTAATGTTTTGAAGTCATTTTAATATAAAAAATATTATTTCATATTTTTGTCTTTATTAAAAAAAACGAAAATTACAAAAAAATAGTTTTATTAATATGTTATAGTTATTTTAACTTTGAAAAATACAAAAAAATATTACTTCATATTTATCTTAATATTTACGAAAATTACAAAAAAATGGTTTTATTAATATTTTTGTAGCTATTTTAAAATCTTGAAAAATATTTAAAAATATATAGTTTTGTTTAAATACTAGTCTTATTTTTGGTAGTTATTTTGCTTACATAGGACTAGTTAAGCAACGTGATCCTATTTCTCGGGTCCGGGCAAAAGAATAATATTCGGGTTCAAACTACCCGGTTTTAGGCCTAATTTTCGGACCTAGCCCATAATAAACCGTGTCCAGGACACGTGGGGAACCCCACCACGCGTGGGGGACATATGCCTCGAACCCCACCACGCGTGGGGCTCATTTTTTATGGGCATTGTATTACAAATACACGGACAAAACATGAAAGGAAGGAGGGACTTTTGAAAATTTGGAGATATACTACTGTTCATGCTTCTTCTTCAAGAAGAAGAAGAAGCAAATACCCAGCTGAGTCCCCGTCAACCTGCTGCCCCCTGTGCCCCCCCGGGCGCGGAAAAAGGAGGTGTGACAGTGGTGATACTATAGTGGGAGGTTTGGAGAGATCAAGGAGGCCAGAGCTATGGGAAGAAGAATTTGTCAATGCCAATGCCTTTGCAAAATTTAAAGAATGGTGGTCGCAAAGGTCGCTCATTCTTGAGCGTCCATTCTTGATGAAAGATTTGAACAAGCACAACCCCGATGTCGTCGATGTCGTTAGGCAATTCCAGGAGTGCAAAGGATGGAAATGGTTCACCCACAGCATTCTAGATGCAAATTAGCACTTGGTCAAAGAATTCTACGCCAACGTTGCTCACATCAAAAAGGGTGCCAAGGTGACAAAAGTCCAAAATCTGAAAATCCGTTTTGACTCATGTGCACTGAACTCATATGTAGGCTTTGAAGAAGTAGAAGTAGTGCAATACTTGGAAAAGCTAGTTATGGGCAATGTAGCTCGTCCTTGGCTAGCTGAGATTCTAGTAATCCGAGGGTCAACACCTCTGTGGCTCACAGCAAGGGTTCCAATAGTTCGAGCCACCCTAAACTTTGAAGCAAAAGGGTGGCAGACATTTATGTGCAACCGCATTGATCTGTGCCTCAATGAGAACATCCTCCCACTTCTCCGTGCAGTTTTGGTGGCATCCATTATGGCTGGGTATCCGATTAATATTGGTGCCATCATGTCCACCAACATCTCTTTAGATGTCTAGAAAGGTGAAAGATTATATCCGTACTCGAACTTCCTCACTGAATATTTCAAGGATTAAAGGGTGGAGCCGAGGCATTATGACACCAAGGTAAATGCCAAGAAGACTTTCTTATAGTACCACCTCCAGGGAGCTGACAACCCGAAGTTCAAGGGTAAAGCTACTACCTTCGTTATCCAGTATGAGGAGCTAGTGGTAGTGGTTACTGATTCAGCTGTCGAGTCTTCCACAGTAGCTGGTCCTTCCACCGGGACAGCAGCCATGCCACCTTCATCTTCCGGACCACCTGTTTCTGCCAGACTATCAGTTCCATTATCAGTGTCGGCGTCATCTACTTATACTCAGACTGTGCTGCGAGTCTCCTAGACACTGGCCAGTCTCAACAACTGGATGCAGGCAACTACTACAAAGCTGACTGACATATCCAGTGTTGTTACAGTACAGTCCTCAGCCCCAGCAGCCCTAGTAGAGCCACAGGTACCTCCGTCAGTGGAGGAATCATTGAAGAAGAATTTGGACAACCAGAAGACCATTATGGACACTCAAGAGACGCATGGGAAGGTCATTAAGGATTTAGGAAAACAGGTCAAGAAGATGCGGAAGTCTCAAGCATCAAATAAGTCGCTGGAGAAGCTGAGAAAAGAGATTGAAAATATTACATTTGCCGGAGATTTACCATTGGACCTACTTATGGAGTCAGCAGCACCAGCAGCACTAAAGGCAGCAACCGGCCAATCTGAGGAGCCAGTTGCGACTGCCCACATCGTTGAGGAGATAATCCAGGTGCTCAGCAACGCTGTTGTCCCTCAGCCAAGTGATGATGAGATACATCTAGAGACCGAGGGTGCTGAGGATCCCATGCAGACTGAGACAACATAGGGAGTTCTCTTAACTCTCTACCCTTCCCTATTCTTATTTTTTTTAAGCATTGGGGACAATGCTTATTTTTATTTGGGGTGGTCTATTTTGATTGATTGACCTTGACATCTGAATTTTGCATGTAATAACTCTTATACTATTTTTCTTTTATCTTTATTTTCTCTTTGGTATGTATATATTCTTCCCTCTCATTTGATGTATATAATCATTCCCCTATGTACATATTCATTTCCTTTTGGTTTGTATATTAATTTATCTTGTTTTCCGCAGTTTATTTCATAGCTTCTTTAGTTTGTCTTTCCTTAGTAGTATAACTTCTTATTTGCCTTAGTAGATTCTTTTTAATTTTTTAGTTTTTTTTGTTGAGTGAACAATAAGCCTTTGGTTTTCTTAATGCCATGGTTCTTTCCAAAGGTGGATTTTATGTGAACCAGATGGCTCTTCCCAACGATAGATGGCGTGACAACCTTCTTAAGGGATTGAGTCCGTTTTCTTGTATGTTTTGGCAAATATAGTAGTAATGAATAAACGGGGTCTCAAGCATGCTTCACTTGGTACCAACACATTTACCTATGATTGTATGATTAAAAACAAGTTGTTGGCAGAAAATAGCTCTAGTTGTGACCCTTTTACTCTTGTGTTGACTTAAATAGTCATTGAGTGGTTCAGTCGAGCCATTTGTGATTCTCAATCTAACTAGGGTTTATGTGGGCCCTCGACTCTGTTCTCTTTAGCAATCCAATAGCATGAGAGGTGAGGTATTGGATTGCAAGTCCAAGCACCCGTGCTTATAGTCTAGAACATGCCCTGAAGTTTTTTCTAGGCAAAATTCTAAGTGTAGCTTGGCTTGAGAAATGATTGTAGGCTCTCCTTGATCCAATTTGAAATTTGAAATCTTCCATAGCCTACCAATGTGATGTTCCTAGTCAACCATTTTGAGTCGAAGTCCTTTTTCTTTCAATAACCATATTACAAGCCTTTATCCGTTTTGTAATGACCCTCTCTTGGCACCCGGTCTTTCCTTAGCATTCTTGAGAAACAATTGACAAAAACATAAGTTTGGGGGAGAGGCTAGGAGTTTGAAACTGATAAAAGGTACAAAGAAGAGAAAGAAATGAAGAAAAGGGAAGGCAAAGAAAAGAAAGAAGGAACAAAAAGAAAAATTCCAAAAAGAAAGTGAATAAGGTAGTAAGTTGAAGGAATTCAAAGAAAATATTGATGAAAGGCGTGAAGTAAATAGAAAAGGAAAAAAATGAATGTCATGATCAAGAAAGAGTGACGTTACGCCCCTCTAGTTCCTCCGAGGAAGAAGAAAATGACTCAAAGAGTCGAGAAAGTATGAGCCGAAAAGAGAAAATGGAGTGCTTAAGGAAAGATGAAACCATTATATTCCAACAAGTCCTACCTTGGTCAAAAGCCTTCATTACATCCCCCAAAAGTCCTATATGATTTCAAATTGAGAGCTTACATTAGTGGTGATTTACATAAGGGGCAAGCTTATGGTACTTAAACCCAGACTTGTGAAGTTCTTTTGAGAGAGATGAGCGAACTTTTCACAATCCTTGTTCCGGGTATTACATTCTAAAGTGAGATTTCGTAATGGAGAGAAGAGGAGGAGGAGTTTAGGATCCACAATGACCTACATGAAAGAGCGAGCTTCCTTGATGAATAGAGTCAACTCTTGATACTTTAGTGTCACATTAGAATTATTGTACTCAAAAAGTCAAATCATTGCGTTGTTGATAATTCATATGTGTTGTGGGTAATTGTTAGTCCTAATTGATGTGTGATTGATTCACCTTAAGCCAGCTGAAATATCTCTTTTTTTTTCTAGTGGAGGTGGGAATTGCCTTATTTTCTTGAGGACAAGCAAAAGCTTAAGTTTGGGGGAGTTGATAAGTAGGAATTTTGACCAATTATTTGCTCTCTTTTACTTGCGATTTAGCTCAAAAATGCTTAAAGGCATTCCCGGAAACTAACAAAATGTGCTTACTTGCAGGAATATTGGGAAACGAGCCAAAAAAGTCAAAATCAACTCATAAAGGAGTCAAAAGTAAACAAGAACCAAAATAGAGGCAAAAGGGCTACATAAGAGATTCAAAGAGTTAGTTTTTGGGCCAACTGAAGGCATGCAGACCACACCATAATTGTGCGGCCACAGAAGTACAAGTGCGGCCACACTCAAAATTATGTGGTCCGCAGAAGACAGAGATCAGAGAGATGAGAATTCTAGAGTCAAGCTAGAATGCGGACCGTACTATTTTTGTGCGGGCCGCACAATCAAAAGTGTGGTCGCACAAATTTTTATGCGGACCGCAGAAGTCTCAAAGTGCCAAGCCCAAGTTCCAGAATGCGGACAGCACTATAATTGTGCGGTCGTAGAAGCTCAGTGTGTGGACCGCACACATAATTATGCAGTCGCCCAATCTTCGTAGGGGCATTTTTGTTAGATATTTTCAGCTTAGTATAAATAGAATTTTTAGTCATTTTTAGGTTAAGTTTTATTTTGAGAGAGCATCTGAGCCATTTTCTTTACTGTTTTAGAGTAATTTTGTACTAGATTAACTTCTAAACATTAGATTTCCTTTCTCTAATCAATTATTATGCATTCTATCTTAATTTCTTCTTATTTCTTCATTTTTGATGAGTAGCTAAACTTCTAACTAGGGTTGTGGCCCAACCCTAGTGTGGGTACATAATGAGTATTTGGTTTAGGGCTTGTTTGTAATTGAGTTAGTGATATTTAGCCTTGTTCATGCTTGTATTCAAGAATTAATGATTGCAAACATTGATTCATGCCTATTTGACTTAGTCTCTACTTGAGAAAGGGTAACGGATGCGAAAGTGTTATATTCCTGTCTCTAGAAATTCTAGAGAGAAGTAGGAGGTTCTCTTTCTGAACTAACCCATTGTATATAATATTTCTATCTATTCTTGATGGCTTCTAAGGTTTTGGTTTGATGTACGTTTGAGGTGTTTGTAGTTGTACTAATTTAGATTTTTAGAGGTATATTGTCCTTTGACTTGAGTGGGCTATTTTCACTAATAGTTTATGTTGGGACATCTTCTTGGGTGGTGGAATAATCCAGATCCATGTTGTTGCTGCCTGTTTCTGATTTGATCTTATCATCTAGAAGGTTTTTTGTTTGCTCTTTGTTCCTAGGGCTTACAGAGGGATGTCCATTGGGCGCAGGAGTTTTGGTGGCCTCTTCCGTGTCTTTTGCAGATCTGGGCTCTTGGTTATTGAATTTAGGTATTAAATGCTTAGCAGAATGAAATACATCTGATGGGCTTGGGTCATTGACCAAAGTTTTATTAGCAAACTTTTGGTTTTGGTGTCCTAGGTTTAATTGATTAATTGTGCCGTTATTGGAGGCTGCATTAAATACCTCACCATGCTTCTTTGTAGTCTCTTCACTGGTCAACACACTACCCGATGTGTTAAGGGAGTTTCCATATAGTTGGATATTTCAATATTTTTTCGTCTAAACTCTTGTTTCTGGGGTTGCCCTAGTTTTGCCTCTAGTGATCCTAAGTTACTTTCCATCGATGCTTTGCCGCTGGATCTAGTTTCTTGTCTTGGTTGTCTTTGTGGCGTCTTGTGGTTTCGCCTTGTATGTTCTTGTATTTTTTTTTTTATCTTTTCTGGTGTGTAACTATAGTTCATTGGCCTATTTCCTTAGTTAAGGTTTCTAGTTCTTGAGTTTTTTCTTTGTTTGTTGGGTTCTTGGCCTCTATAGGTGTTCTTATGTTAGGGCAATTCTTTTGTGTGTGTCCAAGCCTTCCGCATGATTCACACAGTAGGTTAAAGCCCTCGTAAGCTATTTTTGGTAGTGATTTCCGATGATGATGTATGTTTTGAGGGATTTTTCTATGGGTGCTAGATTGCAAATCCTTGCATATTTTTCCCTGATGGTTGGGGATGTACATGGGGATGTACATGCATCAATATGAAGTAACTTTCCTTATTTGTTTCCTATTTTTTGAAGAATTTTATAGTCATAGAACTCCGTTAGGAGCTCTGGCAACCTAACCCATATGATTGAATAAGTTAGGGATGCCTCTACGGCTATGAACCTAGGTTCCCATTTTTTTAACTGTAAAGAATTGGTTTCCTATGAACTAAGGCCCCCCATCGAGAGCCTTCTCATAATTTTCTGGTTTAGAGAACTTTATGAGGTAGTAGTCGTAGCCTAGGTCGATTAATGTTACAAGTTTTGATGGTTTTCAAATTACGGGTGATTTTTTGTTGAATGAATTGTACGTTACCCTTCTGCCAACGATATTTATTACTGTATTAAGGAATTTTCCAGTTCTTATAAATTCTTTCCTTATCCTCCGACGTAATGGGGATAAAGTTGTCAAAGTCGAAGTGGTTATTAGTTTCATCCGATATATCGAACCCTACAATGGATTTTTGCACCACTATTTGGTTCCTGTTTTGGGCGTTTTTTGACCTGTAGTTTATTTTCAAAAAAAAATCGTGTGGTCCAGCTGATCATTTCTCCGGTCGGGTAATTTGTAGTACTCCTATTTTAAGGTTGTTCTGGTTTGGATGGAGGTTGTTTTTTGTCTGTTGACTTGTTTCATCTTCTAGGTTTTCTATCTCAATGTCAATTGGTAGTGTCTAATGTTCTGGGAACATCTTCTAGTGTATTAGTGTTTGTTAGTGTATTCATAAATGAGGTAACAGATGCGAAAGTGTTCTATTCCTGTCTCTAGAAATTCTAAAGAGAAGTAGGATGTTCTCTCTCAACTAACCCATTGTATACAATACTAGATGAAGATTGCCCATGCTATCGCACGGGCCCAACATATTAGCATTCTGCTTTGTTTTTTTCTAAAAGTGTTCTGATGCCAATGGAATAGCTCCATTCATAAATAAGAAACTGGACTATCATAACCAATAGGCTTTTCGATATATCATACCAAATGCAAAAGAGGATATAAAAAGAATCTACAACGCCACTGCTATCTAGTCAACCATCGGTAGCTACAACCAGGTATTTTTGATGCAATACCCATAAAATATAGAAAATGTGCATCTTCAAGTAAAGCAACCTGTGTTTCCCTTTTGAGTATCACCTACAGTGCCCAGCTCAATAGTCGCTCTTATTATACCAGAAGCATAAGCAAGCAACAGACAACATAAGAGAGGTTTTATAGTACCTTCAACGACAAATAAACACCATAAGGTATTGTCAAATATACAATTGTTTGTGGCAATTTGAAATTTTAAAATATAATATTGAGTACTGAGACAGCTATACATTTGCAATTAAAACAGAAGTACATCAAAAGCAAAGTAAAGGAAGATACACGACAAGAGTTTGAGCTCTTTATCAGCTTTCTTCGGAATAGGATGTGCACCTTTTTCAACATGGGTGACAATATTCATTTGTATAAGAAAGATATTAGAAAAAGAATTATGGTGCAAGTCAGTCTCTTTAGGCATACAAATAGTACACAAATTGCTGCAGTAATGATTTAGTTAGAGATCACTTGTTTGAAAAAGAAAAAGTTGCTACTGGACTGCTGATGTCTATTTAAGATAGAATACATACCAGTTTCTATGATTTTCACGGGAAAACTGATTGAATTTTGTGTCTCAAATCTCAGTAAGAAAATATGCTTTCCTACAGTTTTCCTCCACATTCAGCCTCTTTCTCAAAAGAGCTTCTTTCATTTCTATTGATTCCATTCTCTACAACCTTGGTTCTTCAGTCTCTGCTTGCAAGAAAAGTATATAATAATTTCACTTACGTTATAGATCTACTATTATAAGGTCATGCATTCAACCAACTGTACTCACCAAATTTGGTGATAGTCCTAATGAACTATCATGACAAAACTAATTTCTTTAAGATAATTAAGAGTGACTATGGACATCTGACTCAAAAGAATCTTTAGAACTGATTGGTTATATTATTAGGGTATTTAAAAAATGCATGCACTAAGCGAGTGGAGATAAATATAAAAGTGCTAAATGGACACACAAATGATAATGGGTTGTTACTTCCAAGAAAGATAAGCAAACTACTATAGAGAATCTTTAAAGTAGAAATATGGCACAATTTTAGCCTTACCTGCTGTAAGTTTACCATGGAATAGGTTATGTAGCATTTGAACATATTGCAAAACAAATTGAGATAACTTTATTAGGTGCTCACTTAAATAAGAAGCAAATAAACAAACAACCACATGGTCAAGCATGTGACAGGTTAAAAGGAGCTCTGGAACAGAGAGGGAAAAGCAGATGATTAGATACAAATCAAGCAGCCACTTTGCTATTATCGTAAGAGCACATCATGCCTTCCTATGTGCACAACTGGACATGTTATGACTCATCTTGAGAATACCTAGGCAGGTAGTGCACTAAATCTTTTTCAGCTTGTTAATTCCAATAGATCCCCGACCTAAGTTCAATTAAATGATGTTCTTTTAGAAGCAACTTCCTTTCCAAATAGCTTAAGCCTTCATATACTATATTTTACTGCAACCAATCTTCTTTAATATCAGTTAAACCTTTTCAATTTACTACATTCAGTAGTTTTTTTCTAATCCTATTAAAGTTTAAAATTTGATAGAAGAAGTCGAAAGTAGAAGATAGAGACTCCATGACAGCTGGTGAATCTATTTCTGTCACGCACTAAAATGAAAACTCGAGATCCAACATGAGTTATGAGAATTTGAAAAATCATCCCAGTAAATCCAGCAAAGCATACTGTTCATTTCAGCATCTTCTTTATCTTATTATTACACCTAACAGCAGGCTGAATCCTTGTCCAATAAAGTCATCAGAAGTATTTGTGTACTTTGCAATTACACAAACAGGGTAAAAAATATTCTTCTTTAAAATTTTGTAGCTATTTGGAGCAAATACAACAATCTGGCTATCAACGATATATTTTTTATCTAATCAATTATGTATAATAGTTGTGCAACCATTGTTCAGTGTGGTCATCATACATATTGTATGATGCAACTTACAATCTCACGAGAAGTTTTATTTTGTGTCTCATACAACTTACACTAGTTGTATGAGGCTCCTTTTTGTCTCGCAAATTTGTGGACCCCAATCTTACATTTTTGGGGACCCCAATCTTACAACAACTGATTTAACTGCTACATCTTTGTAAATTAAATTCGACTTCGATGTATGGAAGCTCCAAAAACATTTGGACAAGAAAATCAGTGTTTCTGGGCAGGTTTGTGATAACTTTTTCTCTACAAAACGTGTTTGTTGAATTTTAATTATAGAACATCACATCTATGTTATACTTTCTCTAGTTAGATCATTATTAGCTCTTTTTCCAAACATCACTGTCAGATTAGTAACCAAATTTTATGAAGCTAAAATTACGGCAGCTAAAAGATATGAAGCGATAACACAAAAAGTTCCAAATAATGAAAACCTAACTCATCCTTTTCATGTAAATTTGGGGAAAAATGAAATAAGTAGGAAACAGATCAAACAGTAGTTGAAATCCAAGTCAGTCACAGGCTCATCCATTCTAAAATCCTCAATTTATTACTCTTGGCCAAAATGACAAAATCTTTAAATAGAATAAAGATGGAGAATCATCAAATAATCAGCGGAAAGCCCAGTTTCTTTTCAAGCTGTTTTTTAAATTTCAAAAAATCAAGAGAAAATTATGACGACATTTGGAACCACAAAGCAACAACTAACAAGACCCCTGAAACAAAACAATCACAAAACACATAGAAAGGGAATAAAATAGAGCAGTAAAACTAACCTTTTGACTATGATCTTCATGGAGCAATTATGGAAGTGTGAAGAAACTCAGCAAAACCCCAATTTTCTATTACAGTATCATTTTTTATTTCAGAAAATCGATCTTCCGTTAATGAACACAAAGACTTTAAAGTCATAAGGATGGCGGATCAAACGATGAAGAAGGAGAAGCGATGGCAATTCTAAACAAAGGAAAGGCAGAGAAGCAGCGCAAAGTTTTCCTAAAGCCAAGCGGTGGCCGTCATTCCCATCAAAGGTGAAGCCGAAATTACCTATTTAGTCTTTCTCTAAACATATAAATCAGCAAACGCGGGGGCACAACAGAAATTCTACCCAGCATAAAACTGAGAAAAGACCAAGTTACCCCGCCAAGCAGGGATGTCGACGGCCTCCTGCTTGCTTTAGGGCTCTTCTATATAGTAGACTAGATGAAGATTGCCCGTGCTATCGCACGGGCCCAACATATTAAGCATTCTGCCTGTTTTTTTTCAAGTGTTCTAATGCCAACGGAATAGTGTTCCATCTACTCGCAGCTGAGCAAGGTACAGTTCTAGCCTCAATTAATCCGGCAACTCTTGTAATCTTAACATCTGAAATTGAAAAAAAATAAATTAAATGCATTACCATACTGTTATAGGTTCTGTGACTATCAACTTTATAGGCGTCGAATGAGTGAATATAACACTTTCAAGATTTGGTTTTGTCCAGCTTAAGGGGTAAGACAGTATTTGCCAATAGAGAGGCGTGAAGTTGGAGCAGAATTGGTATAGTACAAGTTAGAGTATGATATCTTAGAGCTGCAGTGGTTGACTGTAAATTTTCCTCTATGATTAACCAAGTAAATTGTGAAACTTATGGGCTCAAAAAAAATTATTTGCCAAAATGTAGAAGGCAAAGGTTCAAAAACATGCAACCAGCAAATTTCAAGTGCTTGACCAAATGTTATAAGGAAAAAGTACCAATACATTTAACTGCCCCATAATTCATACTATACATTTTCTTTCCTATTCATGTTTATCAAACTGTTTCTAAATAAAATGATTAACATTGTGCTTATAATTAAAAGAGCAAAGATGTTAGAATAAGTATACGTGAAAGCTAATTAAATCAATCTGTAGCGAGTTGAAACGATTAAGATATTTCAAGAACGTATGTGCAATTAAACATTATGCCTAAGAAGGAATTGACTAACCAGGTGTAGACTACACTTTGAAAACAGCATAAGCAGCACAGACCTTTTATCATTGAAAATCAAAATACTGCATAAAAACAACCACAAACAAAATATACAAGAAGTAACTTCATAACTCATATGAAGAAATAGTACCTCTTGGTCATGCCACAAAGAACTTAGAGAAATACAAGTGACAGAATCCAAATAAAGGAACCCCTGGATGGCAAAAGAAATCATATGAAAAATAAAAGTAGATTTAACTAATGAAATTAGAAGCTGACACAAAAGTATTGTTTACTGACAATAAAAGTATAGAAATCTTTAGTTGTAAAAGTAAAACATTTTTCATTTATATATTTCTATCACTAAATCCTAGTTCAGTAAAATGTAAGATTCTACTCTAACTCATTTGCACCTCATCCTACTTTGGAGGGAAACATATAACTAAAGACATTGTTGTTTATATACCATCACTTGCACCTTGCTAATTTTTCATTCTTTCTCTTTAAAGCATATCATCAGACACATAAAGAGCACAACAAAGAACGTGTAAGTGATAGAGCAATTTTTCGTTTCCTTCTTTAAAGCATAGTGACAAAAGCAGGGAGAACATATTAACTCCCCTGAAATCTTTAGTAATTGGCTATGAGTTATGGGTTTACCTATTAAATCAGGAAAACCACCCTACTAAAAGTAACTTAATTGCAGCAGTTCGGTCATGCTCATTATCTTTGATAACTTTTCCAATTAAATTATCTCGAAATTGAACCTTGTCCAAAACTTCTCCAGTTGAATCTTTGTCTACTTTTCCTTCTGCCATAGTGAGACGCCGCAATTCTAGCATAACGTGATAAATAGCTACATATTATAAAGATAAACTGCAAACAAGTAAAATGATCAAGAAAGCATCCATATGAAGAAATTTTACCTTCAGCAGAGAAAGATATGGAAGCACAAAAAAGCAGCTTGTTCTGCCCCATCTTCGGAAGCCCCTTCTCAGGGATTCCTTCATTGACATTGTAGGGAATCTCACTGTTAACATAGTTAGTACGGGAAACAAAATCAAACAAACAAAGAATCCAACACTTTGTATTAGAGCATGTTTCATTTCGATAAATACAGTTTGTCAGTGTAAAGAGTACAATATTTACAAGGAAAAATACTTGCAAAGTAGGGTAGTTGAGAAGTTGAATTAACATTGCAATACAAAGGCTTGCACAGATATACCTAGTTCCTATATCTGGTAGTGCGTAAAAAAGGCCTATGAAGTATATGTTAAGTATTGTATTAGTGTAGGAACCAGATAATAGGTAAAAGAAAGTAATATACACAATAATCATGAAATCATAAATAATGTCGCTGCTAACTTTGCTGTTGTAGCTGCAAGGCAAAATATAAGGCTGACCTTTGCAGAAAAATAGTGGGTAGGGGAGAGAACATTGATTTGTTAGGAAAGAATATTAAAAGCTACAAGTATGCACTTACCGCACCATACAAATCCAAAAACACCAAACAAGTTCTATTGAATTTGTATATATAAGCTACTAATCACTGAGCTCGAAAGTAAGAAGCCATGTACAAATCTTTGAAACAATAAAGAACCAGCTCACTTTTTTCATGTAAACTCAGAATAACAAAATGAAATAAATCAACAAAATAAAATATATCAGTAGTAGACTAAAATTGTAGCTTAAATCCAACAAAGTAACCTTCATCCATTCTAAATCCCCAATTTATAACTCTTGGTCAAAATACAAAAAACCTTCAAACATAAACAAACATGGAGAATAGTTAGATAGTAGACGGAAATCCCAATTTCTTTCAAGGTATTTTTGAATTTCACAAAATTAACATAAAATTACAATTTAATTTCGAGCAATAAATCAGCAAGAACCCAAAAATAAAACAATCACAGTAACATATAATGAAAAAAGTATGTCAATTGAGCAACCACTGAACTGCAAAACCCAAGCGAAACCCCAATTTTCTGTTACAACGAAGAAGCAGAAGCCAAAGGAATTCTGAGCGAAGATCAGCGGTGACCGTGAACCATGTGATTATATCAATTTAGCAACTAACGAAGTACAAAAATCCAAGTCAAACTCCAATTCTTTCTTACAGCGAAGAAGAAGGTTATGGAATTCTGAGCTAAGAGAGACAAAAGCAGAGCAAATTCAATTCTGGCCTTTGAAATTACCTATTTAATTTTTCTCTGAAAGATACAAATCAGAAGGCAGACAAAGACAAAGAAGATGAACAGACAGAGATAGAAAGTGACCTATCTGTCATACTGAAATACCGTAGACCTCTAAGCACAGGATGAGGACCAGCGTAGACAAACAGTAGCAGCGAGAGGAAGCAGAGATTTCATGGAGGTGTTGAGAGAGATGGGAACTTTGAGATAGTGTTATGACTGATAATATCAAATGGTCAGATGTTACATGGAAGTCCACGCGTTGAGCCAGCAACATAGAAACCCAAGCGCCCATCATAATCTAGGCGACTACTTTGTTGCTGTCACTGTTAGAGCGCCTACAGGTGTTTTAAGGGAAATTAAAGACTAAAGTTGAAATGACCAGAATACCCTTTTGTAGGCAAGCACACATGACGACCTCGACCTGCTTCTCTTGCTCTTCTATATATTAAGTAAAATGTCTATCTATTTTACCCTTAAGACGGATGTTGTGCTATCAAGCAGTCACCATACCAATGTATCGCTGCCTTTTCTTGTTCTTAATTGGAATGACCAACTAACATCTTTGGTGAGTGTAAACTTTAGTCTAAAACTGTCAATCATGACAATTGCGGCAGTATGGGTTGTAGTATGTCAAAACTTGACACTTAGTTATTATTAATATATTTCCTACTGTTCAAAAAAAAAAGACAATAAGATCAGCAGCACCTTTAGTGATACACTACCGAAGCACATATTGTACTCTTTACATTGGTTAGTATTCGAATTTGAAGCATTGGAGATCGAGTGATAGAGATGAAATTCAGCAAGAACAATTGAAATGGCAGCCAAAGTTAATCTGACCAATCCATGCATAAACAAGAAGTGTTTAAACTCTCACATATGATACACCTATTGGGTACTTGATGGAAGACTGTAAGGAATGGAGACAAAGAGGGTGTAAAATAATCGCCAAAATAGCTCTATTGGCAGTTATCCATTTATTATAAAGAGTCATGATCTCTGTGTCACGGTCATTAACCTTATCCAGCACATCAATTGCAATTACCTAAGACTGCAGAAGCCCAGTAGGCAAGAAAATTACTTCAAATGGATGTCAGACTTACCTTCTTGGTCATCTCAACATGTAACTTATCAAAATCAGAGTTGCCTCTAACAGCCCTAGCTAGAGCATCTGGGATTTCCGAATGACCGTACCGAGGAATTCTACTGTACTCCGTGCAACTATAATTATTGATCTTGCATAGTCTATCCAAAGGTTCACGCCAGATATACTAACTCCATGAACAACCAAATTGAGCAATAAATCAGTAGAACAAGAAAGAATTGCAGTACCCATGATGGCAGTACTATACCAATTTTCAGATCTCAAGAATATTCTCTACTCACCATAAAAAATAAGTAGTAGTAGAAAACACCTAATTGTCTCACACTCTCCTCGTCCTTCCTCCCTACTGAGCTTTGAGAACTCTTTCGGGCAATAAGAAAAAGCTTTGCTTTCGGCACCACCTATTCATCACTATCACCATCAACACTTTTCTCTACCTCCCACCACATACGATCTCACGTACTTTGATCACAAAGGCTATTATAAAAACAAATACTACAAAATATTTTTATTTTAATTTCTAAATAAATATTCTCCAGTTTTCTAGAAAAACAATGAATTTTAATCATTAAAAAGACATGAAAGGGTGACATATTTCCATTCTATTAGACGTAGTGAAGATCCAATAAATTAAAAATTGAAACTATTAGTCGATTCCAAATTTCAACTATTAATTTTCTCGAGTCAATTATTCTCAGCATGTCAGTCCTGACCGTTGTTTTGCAAGAAAAATAAAACACAAAAAACATGGTTACTTCAAACCCTTCAATAAAATTTACTTTTTCTGATAAAGTTGCTTCACAGAAAATTATGACAAAAATTTGTTTAAAAGCTTCATGTCTCAACGAAAGCATATAAATCAGAAAATTGATCATCTTCGTATAACTAATCAACATCCTTTTAGCTAGAAACCAGATTTTAAATTCACCTGGAAAATTAGTTATATGCTTACTTCCAAAACTAATTCAACATCTTTCTGAAAAGATAAAATTAGTGCCACAATGATTTTGCCAACCGAATGGGTAATTTTAGTAAAATAAATGATATTTTTTGAGAAGATCACGAATTATTTTATTCTACAATGTGGACCTAATAATATGTATGGACACCAATAGCCCCTAACCCCACCCCAATGCCCAAACTTCATATGTGAAATTCACATAAGCACATGGGAGGATGTAACGGTGTGAAGGAAGATTAACAGCCAAGTAATTGTGTCAAAGAACATAATGGCAAAAAGAATGGAAACACACACCTCATACCAAAGGTCTCATCCAGGTAAACATCAAAAATTATGCAGTTGTTACATAATTTCAGCTAATTATGACACCAAATGTTGAATATGTTGATATGCAGTTTAACAGCAACTACACCTCAATCTGAAGTTCCTTGGGGTCTGATTCTGCAATTTATCAAGTAAAAAGATGCTACAACTTTTCACGTCAAAGTAGAAATAGAAGGTTACCTGCTGAGAAAAAATACAAAAATGTGGAGATAACATGTACCCTGAGCTCTTGACTTCACTTTCCTTTTTCCTTAAATGTTGAAGCAGTAGCCCACTTGAAGTAACTACAGTTTGATTCAGAACTTGATGTAGGTCCCTGGAAGAGAATGTAGATTTTAAACAGAATTTAGCAAGATAGAAGGATTAAAATACAACTTTTTGTTAGACACAAATTCTACCATTTTGGGGGCTTCTACATGAAAAGATTTGATGAGACAATCACTCATTCATATTGCGGAAAACATAATGAGTGCAAGCCATAGAAAATACAATTTTTAAATAAAAAGATGATATCCAGTTAAACAAATTGGGAAAAAAGTGCAAGTCTCAGAGTCATCTCAAGAGTTATTTTCCAATAAAATAGAACGAAACACTAAAATTATACTGAGAAAAGCCCTCATCCTTTTCATTTTGACAAGTAAAGAAGTAACTTTAGTCAATAGTACCGAAAAAGTGTAAAAGTAATTCTTTTCTTTACAACGATGAGAGAGCAAGAAATTACACTGAAACTCCTTTAGCTAAGTAAAGAAGTCCATAAAGATTATACAAGTATCCAGATTATGTCCGTCATATCATTTATCTATTAACCCAAATATTGTGAATATCCTTCTGTCAGGCACAAGCCCTATCTTTTGCATTAATAGTCAATATTGACTGGGAGAAGGGGATTGAGCTTGCAGTCAAAGCAACAATGCACGGACAAGCTAAATGAAGTCTCTTAATTATGTGCAGCGTATGCCAACGCAATTTTCAATTGGAATCCAGGAAAGAATTGCACACATATTTTATCTTTTTTATTTCAGAATACAGATATTTCACTTGGTGCGCTAGAAAAAAATTAGATATAGTAAATTAAATCTCTAAACTAATCTCAACAAACAGCCAAACATTTTATGTAGTCATTGAACAACTTAGAACTCAAGAAACATAAAGCAATGTAGTTTTATGATAATTTAGCATTCAAGTCACAACTTTAAAAAACACCGACTAACAAAACAAGTATGATGACTATGCCATACCAATATAACTAAAGACTTACCATACATAAATTGTGATCAGATAATATTATCCAGAAAAGGACAAAAACCCTATCGGTAGGACGCGACAAAGAGGTCAGAGAGAAGTGAACGGATCCTTATAGTAATATTAAGGTGAAATTGGTCATAAATTTGAAGATATAAGAACCAAACATGACTTGTAAAGAAAATGGAAGCTATAGACTGGAAAAACTCGCACTTACTGTTGGATAGTCCAATTGTTCCCTAATAGCAACTCCACTTTGCAATGCCTTAAAAAACTTTAATTGTTGCACATCAATTTTCGTCTTCTTTTTTCACACGAAGCTGTTATCAGGGGTTGAATCAGTCGTTATGGTTACCAATCTTTCTCCAGTTCAAGAGTTACGCCGGTAGCGAAATTGGACTCCGAACCATTTAAACAAAACTGATAAGAACTAAGCTCAGAGAAGGAAACCAATAACCCAAAATCCGCAGATTTAATGAAACCAAACGGTAAAGGAAGAAAATGAAGGGGGAACAAACAGCTCTCGCTTAGAGCTAGTAAGGTGCATTTCCAATGAAAGAATAACATTACGTCAAGCAAAAACTTTTCATCCTTGTAGGGAAAAACCTAGGCTTGAAGTGTCACCTAAATATCATAATTTGACACATACCAATGGTCAGAAAAAAGGATTTTGATACTTCAACTTTCTCTAGAACAGATTAATTTTGCAGTAATTAGTTTGTACTAAAAGAGAACATTGACAAAACGCCATTAGAGAATTTTGGTCAGTAATTTTCTCAAGCAAACGTCATTAGAGAAATAATCAGAAGAGACATCAAATAACAATTGACCCAAATCACGCACTGGAGTATCAATTTCTAGACATGCATGGGAAGATCAGATAAAAATACTGACACATATGTAAGAATCTGGCAAAATTTTAGCCACAAATAATTGCAGTAAGAAAAGATTACTTGGAGAAAAAACTTACCACAACATAGAGCTAAACTTGAGACAAATTAGACGAAATAAACAACCTTCGCAAAATCTTAATCTACAAATTGAATAAACTTTGAAGAGAATCCAGTATTCCCTAATCTAATCTTGTGATGGAAACTTGGATATAGGAGAAAAGAAGGTGAATTTGTGAGCGAACATTGAAACGGGTAAAAGAGTGGGACTTGTAGTGAGAGACACGTGTTTGGTTTTCAGGTGTGAAAGACACCTTTGAATTTAGCCATAAAGATGTTTATATCTACTGAAATGCCCAAGCCTTCACTTATTATATAGGGTAAAGTAAAACTTCTATCTATTTTACCCTTAAGCTAAATAAAGGAACCAAAAAAAGAAATAAACTTCTTTTCAATTTTCCTCCTCCTTCATTTTCCTTCACAAAGCGAGCGTTCGAAAACCTCCTTACCTCTGTGGTTTCGCACCCCCCATTTTACCTCAGTCGAAGTTGAAACTCCGAACGGCGCTGATCCGCCGTTGAAATGAACCAGAGTCAAAGTCAGCAAACGAGTGAAGGAAGACACGAAGATGACACTGCCCTCGCCGATTTCCTTGCTTCCTTAATGGACTATACTCCCACTGTCAGCTCACTTTTTCCCCCTTCTCTTTTTATCAGCAGCTATTTTCCAATAAAATAGAACGAAACACTAAAATTATACTGAGAAAAGCCCTCATCCTTTTCATTTTGACAAGTAAAGAAGTAACTTTAGTCAATAGTACCGAAAAAGTGTAAAAGTAATTCTTTTCTTTACAACGATGAGAGAGCAAGAAATTACACTGAAACTCCTTTAGCTAAGTAAAGAAGTCCATAAAGATTATACAAGTATCCAGATTATGTCCGTCATATCATTTATCTATTAACCCAAATATTGTGAATATCCTTCTGTCAGGCACAAGCCCTATCTTTTGCATTAATAGTCAATATTGACTGGGAGAAGGGGATTGAGCTTGCAGTCAAAGCAACAATGCACGGACAAGCTAAATGAAGTCTCTTAATTATGTGCAGCGTATGCCAACGCAATTTTCAATTGGAATCCAGGAAAGAATTGCACACATATTTTATCTTTTTTATTTCAGAATACAGATATTTCACTTGGTGCGCTAGAAAAAAATTAGATATAGTAAATTAAATCTCTAAACTAATCTCAACAAACAGCCAAACATTTTATGTAGTCATTGAACAACTTAGAACTCAAGAAACATAAAGCAATGTAGTTTTATGATAATTTAGCATTCAAGTCACAACTTTAAAAAACACCGACTAACAAAACAAGTATGATGACTATGCCATACCAATATAACTAAAGACTTACCATACATAAATTGTGATCAGATAATATTATCCAGAAAAGGACAAAAACCCTATCGGTAGGACGCGACAAAGAGGTCAGAGAGAAGTGAACGGATCCTTATAGTAATATTAAGGTGAAATTGGTCATAAATTTGAAGATATAAGAACCAAACATGACTTGTAAAGAAAATGGAAGCTATAGACTGGAAAAACTCGCACTTACTGTTGGATAGTCCAATTGTTCCCTAATAGCAACTCCACTTTGCAATGCCTTAAAAAACTTTAATTGTTGCACATCAATTTTCGTCTTCTTTTTTCACACGAAGCTGTTATCAGGGGTTGAATCAGTCGTTATGGTTACCAATCTTTCTCCAGTTCAAGAGTTACGCCGGTAGCGAAATTGGACTCCGAACCATTTAAACAAAACTGATAAGAACTAAGCTCAGAGAAGGAAACCAATAACCCAAAATCCGCAGATTTAATGAAACCAAACGGTAAAGGAAGAAAATGAAGGGGGAACAAACAGCTCTCGCTTAGAGCTAGTAAGGTGCATTTCCAATGAAAGAATAACATTACGTCAAGCAAAAACTTTTCATCCTTGTAGGGAAAAACCTAGGCTTGAAGTGTCACCTAAATATCATAATTTGACACATACCAATGGTCAGAAAAAAGGATTTTGATACTTCAACTTTCTCTAGAACAGATTAATTTTGCAGTAATTAGTTTGTACTAAAAGAGAACATTGACAAAACGCCATTAGAGAATTTTGGTCAGTAATTTTCTCAAGCAAACGTCATTAGAGAAATAATCAGAAGAGACATCAAATAACAATTGACCCAAATCACGCACTGGAGTATCAATTTCTAGACATGCATGGGAAGATCAGATAAAAATACTGACACATATGTAAGAATCTGGCAAAATTTTAGCCACAAATAATTGCAGTAAGAAAAGATTACTTGGAGAAAAAACTTACCACAACATAGAGCTAAACTTGAGACAAATTAGACGAAATAAACAACCTTCGCAAAATCTTAATCTACAAATTGAATAAACTTTGAAGAGAATCCAGTATTCCCTAATCTAATCTTGTGATGGAAACTTGGATATAGGAGAAAAGAAGGTGAATTTGTGAGCGAACATTGAAACGGGTAAAAGAGTGGGACTTGTAGTGAGAGACACGTGTTTGGTTTTCAGGTGTGAAAGACACCTTTGAATTTAGCCATAAAGATGTTTATATCTACTGAAATGCCCAAGCCTTCACTTATTATATAGGGTAAAGTAAAACTTCTATCTATTTTACCCTTAAGCTAAATAAAGGAACCAAAAAAAGAAATAAACTTCTTTTCAATTTTCCTCCTCCTTCATTTTCCTTCACAAAGCGAGCGTTCGAAAACCTCCTTACCTCTGTGGTTTCGCACCCCCCATTTTACCTCAGTCGAAGTTGAAACTCCGAACGGCGCTGATCCGCCGTTGAAATGAACCAGAGTCAAAGTCAGCAAACGAGTGAAGGAAGACACGAAGATGACACTGCCCTCGCCGATTTCCTTGCTTCCTTAATGGACTATACTCCCACTGTCAGCTCACTTTTTCCCCCTTCTCTTTTTATCAGCAGCTATTTTCAATCTCGTGCAGTTTTAGGTCTATATAATTTTACATTCTGTTTGTGATGGTTAAAACTTTTTTGATCAGATTCCAGATGAATTAGTGGAGCATTACTTGGGTAAAAGTGGTTTCCAATGCCCTGACGTTCGATTGTATGCACTCTCTTCCTCTTTTTTATTTTTATTTTGCTGTTAGTCCTATTTAATCTTTTAAGTTGCTCTTAATATTATTCATAGAAAATTACAAAAAATACTAGGAGATTTCTTCCAATCTGCCTAAGTCTTGGTGGGCGGAGATACTAGGTTCCTATGCTGGTGACAGGTAACAGGTATCCCGTGGAATAGTTGAGGTGCTCACAAGCTGGCCCTGACACCACCGTCATTAAAAAGTACTAGTCATAGAAAATTTGTTCCTTGTTCGGATTGCACAAAAAAGAAGAAGGCGAAACTATCTTAGTATATGATTTTTTTTGGTTCTTGGATGATAAACAATTTTTACTAGGTTTATCTTCTCCTTAAGATGATAAACAATTTTTACTAGGTTTATCTTCTCCTTAAGTTACTAAATAATAGAGTGGAATCCAAGATTTGAACTTTATGGATTCAGAAAGCCACCAAACAGTGAACACACTGGCCATTAGAGTTACTGTGTTCGAAATTTAATATTTGTACGTATTTAGTAGATTTATTAACACATACGGAGTCTGGGATAAAATTGCGGCGTTCGGCTGAATTCGTAGTTTATACTGTACATCTGCGCTTAAGTTCCTTCCTTTTGATTTTTAAACAATTCTTTTTTTTTTTGTGGTTTGGCAGTAATTTTTTGCAAAATTAATGTATATGTGAATTGGGTTCGTATTTGCTTTCTTAAATAGTTGTAAATTTAAAGAGTTGTGGCACTTGATGTTTCTTTTGGCAGCAATGTGTGTTTCAATTTTGCTATTTCATCTAACTTATTTGTTTTGAACATTGTATTGTTACATTGAGTGTCTCCTCTGTATATGCAGAATAAGGTTGGTGGCAGTTGCCACACAGAAGTTTATTGCAGATGTTGCCACCGATGCTCTCCAGTATGTTCATAAATTCTGTTTCCTTTCTTATCCCCCCCCCCCCCCCCCACACACACAAAAAAAAAAACTTTTATTAAGCTGCTAATTCTTCAGCATATTGCTCACACTGATTGTCTCTTACTTCTCGAGGCTTCCACGCGTGGTAGTGCTGGTTCAAGTGTTTGCCATTCTATGACACTTCTACTGTTGTCCCCTAACCTTCCAAAAAAAATTGGTTAGGCAGGGGTGTTGTAGCTAATTGTCAGATACACCCTTTAACTTTGCAGGGGTCCTATTATCCCCTCGTATTTGTTCAAAGTATAATAAATATCTCTTTTTGAGCTGATGTGGCACCTTTAGCATTTTGCACGCTATCATAGCGCGTGAGAAGTAAAAAATTTCCCCAAATCTGGTTATTTCTCCTTTTTTTTCCTTTGACTTTTTCGTTTTTATTTGCACCCACTTTCTAGTTATTTCTCCATTTTCATTTTTCTTTCTTTTTCATTTTCTTTGTTCACTGTCAAGTCATTGTTCAGTATCCTTAATTATGAAAAAGATTGAAGGTGAAGAACGAAAATTTAGTTGTTGGGTTTTGAAGAACTGAATTTAGTTGTTGGGTACTGTAGTACTATTTTTAAAGTCCAAAAATCAAATCTGGAGCGGAAATTCGGGTTACTTACTGAGGATTTCGAACTGCAAATTTTGAACTCCATTGCGGGTGCTTCGAAAGTCCGATACAGGTGATTTGAATCCTCAAAGTTAAAAAAAATTGGCTATTCAAACCTTCTGGGAGTTGAAACTTGAAGCTACATTTTGAGGTTACATTGATTTGAATGTCTGAAACTTGAAGAAAAGCGCTCTGCTATTGATGTAATTTCGAAGCTCAAAACTGAAAAGCCATCCGCCATCTTTCTTTGGTGGTGGTGGCTTTGTAAAGCTTTTTAGAAATATGGATGAATTACTCAAAAATTGGTACTTTAAATTACGTGTAAGAAATCTGGAAAAAAATTGAGTATAAGCAATTTGCAATAGCGAAGATGAGAAAGAAGATGGCTAGTTGTTGCAATGTGACAGAGAAGAAGAAAAGATAAGAAAGAAAAAGAAAATAAAAATAAAAGATAATGTTAATTAAATAATGAATAAAAAGAAAATATAAAGAGTAAAACAAAAAAAGAAAAGAAGAAAAACACATGTCAATACATGATTGGTGCGTGCCATATATTATTTTGGTTGAAAGTGGTGCTAACCACGGAAGGTGGTATTTATTATATTTTGAACAAAGACAAGGGGGTCATAGGACCCCCGCAAATTTTGAAAGTGCAACTGGCAAAGTGGGACAGCCCCAAGGGGTAATGATGTATTATCCCTAAAAATTAGTGATTATATATCACTTATAATCATTGGTAGTGTCAGTGTCTCCCTCATTAAGATAAGAGGGCATGGGCTCAAAGGTGCATTTCGGAAGATATCCCTTAAAACCTTGGTGCTTGCATTGAAGTGCTGCCTAGCAAGATGAAGTGTCTAACTTACTTGACACCTAGTTTTGAGTTTAACCATGTCTCAGCGTGCTTTTAACAACATTAGGATTTTGTCACACCTCCTTTTAAAATAAGATAAAAATACTACACAATCCAAAGCTAATCCTAATTAATTAAACTAAACATGAAACTATTTTTGTGTTTTCGAAATTATATAAAGATAAAAATAAGGTACCATTTTTATATATATATTTTAAATTTTTTCTATGAAAAATACATAAACTAAAATATTTTTTGTGATTTTCATTTTTCTTGTAACAAAATAAAGTAAAAGAGACAAAATGAGTTGAAATAGCTATATTAGGCCTAAACTAAATATTTACACGCTAAAATATATAAAATCTTGGGGAGAGTCAAAAATCACATGTCTACAGATGCCCATCTTTGACTGAAAACGCGAACAGATAAAGACTGACTAGACAGGTTTTTGACCCGACCCTTACTTGGAGAGACTAAAACTAAGAGAAAGGAGAATGTGACCGAGCCCTGGTGTTTGAGCTGCTTACATATCCTTGGCTATAAAGGAATCAAGTCAGTGTAGTTCGGGAAGTGAGTGAGATGATGGAGTATGCCGAGGTGAAGAGCCAATCGAGGTGCCGTTCCGCCGAGGTTTCGGTCCGCAGTCCTGTTATTACATCAAAAATCAAAACATGAAAAAGACTAGCTAAGCCTGTCAATTACGAGTTACAAGATTCCTATCTATAAGTCTTCTGAAGCTTGATCTTGAGTCTTGAATGGTTCTTCATGCGGACCTTAGATTTGATGCTTTGACGCTTGCTAGTTGCAGGTGCTAGCTCGTTCTTCTATAGCTTTTTGGATCAAGACCGGACATGTAGTGCTTATGACTTCCACCATGTCTTAAGCAGTTCACATCTTCCATCAACTTCTGCATTTGGATTCACTTCTTGCTTTTCTCTCTTTTTTTCTTTATTGTGACTAACTTTTGTTGATCACCTCGGACTGTTGACTCGCATTCTTGCCGTGAGATTCTTTGGTTGCTGACTTGAATTGCAATTTGAGATGCTTTTCCTTTTCTTCAGGTGGACGCCTGATTGTTGAACTCGAACTGTATTCCCTTGCTCTCCAAGTGGGCGCCTGACTGCTGAACTTGAATTATATTCCCATGCTTTCCAAGCGGGCTCCTGATTGCTAAACTTGAATGTATTCCCTGCTCTCCAGGCGGGCTCCTGACTGCTGACTTGAAATGTATTCCCTGCTCTCCTAGCGGGCTCCTGATTGCTTAACTTGAAATGTACTCCCTGCTCTCCAGGCGGGCTCCTGACTGCTGAACTTAAAATGTATTCCCTACTCTCCAGGCGGGCTCCTGACTTCATCAAAATAAACAAAAACAAAGAAAAATTTTCTGCCCCAGTTTGGGTATCTGGGCACATATGTAAGTGTAAAACGAACCACATTACCAAATATCAATAAGAACTTGAAAACTAAAACTTGAGTAATACTCCCTTGTTCTCCAGGTGGGCTCCTGATTGCTGACTTGAAATGTATTCCCTGCTCTCCAGGCGGGCTCCTGACTGCTAAACTTGAATGTATTCTCTGCTCTCCAAGCGGGCTCCTGACTGCTAGACTTGAATGTATTCCCTGCTCTCTAGGCGGGCTCCTGACTGCTAGACTTGAATGTATTCCCTGCTCTCCAGGCGGGCTCCTGACTGCTAGACTTGAACTGTTTCTCCCTATTCTCCAAGTGGGTACCTGATTTCAACAGAAAATAGACAAAACAAAGAAAATTTTCTGCCCCAGTTTGGTAACTGGGCACATATGTAAGTATTAAACTGAATCATATTACCAAATATTACTAAGAATTTGAAAGCTAGGTCCCATTATCCAGGGGGGTCCTGACAACTCTTAATTAAACGACAATTTTAAATCTAGGTTATATCTTCTAAAGGTGTGACTTATGCTAAGTTTTGCTATCCAAGCAAGTTTTAAAACTATATCTCATTATCCAGGAGGGTCCTGAAACTCAAAATCAAGTCTTGTCCTAAAAAATAACACTTTTACGATTGAATTATACTACCCTACGACAGAATTTACGATACATCTTCTGATCTAATAGAAATCTTAAAACTAGGTCCCATTATTCGGGGGGGGGGGGGGTCCTGAAAACTCCTAATTGAATTCTATCTTAAACATGCAAACTTTGAAACCAACTTACCTTCCTCTATGCTATTCATGATTGTTTTGAATTTTAACTAAGCCACATTTTCCAGGAAGGTCCTAAGAGTTTACAGTCAAACCTGTCTGGTGCTTGCTTTTCCTTGCGGAGGGTTTCTCCGAAACAAACGAAATTTCCTGCCCCTGTTTCAATCAAAGAAAAATCTTGTCAGTTTAAAATGTGGTAGTTGTTTTGTGGCCTTGACTTTGAGGGCGATTGCTCCTTCACTTCCCATGATAACCGATTTCCACTCGAGGACCTTGCTTGCTTATGGACTAACCACTTTCTCTGTCATCCTTATCACAGAAAATACCCCTTCTCCGTTCAGACCCAATTCCCTTTATCTGTTGCATTGTTCATGAACTGATATTTACCAACCTTTGTATTTCACCGAAAATACCTTTGATTCGTCCACCTAACACCCTCCATCTGTTGCATCGTGCTCTTGTGTTGACATGAATTCCAAAGCACGTTAATTGCCATCCACTTAGTGCACATGCTGTTCTTTCCTGACTTAAATCACTGGCCTTGGCCTTGAAGTCTATTGTTCCCTCACTTGTCACGATAACTTTGATTTCTGCTTGGATTACCTTGCTTGTCACTGGTTAAACACTTTCTTTGTTGATCTCATTACAGAGAATACCTTTGACCCGTTCACCCAACATCCTCTATTTGTTGCACTGTTCACGAATTGAAATATACCAAACCTTTGTATTTCTCATGGACTCCAAAGCATGTTGATTGCTACCAACTCAGTGCGCTTGTTGTTCTTTCCTAACTTATGCCACTTTGATGTGCTGGTCAGATCCCGTTTTGTGCAATTGAAAAGCTGGTGGCAAATTTTGAAGTCATTTCTCACTTATTCGGACCAAACGGACTCAGGAAGAAGAAGTAAACAAGACAAAAGGAACAGAGTAAAGGACAAAGGAGAGAGATGATTCCTAACAAGAAAACTACAAAGTAGAAACCTATCAGATGTGTATGGAGGATCATCTGGCATTATGTCCGGAGTTTGGGTAAGGGCAGCATCTAGGAAACTAGATGGTGGCGGGGGTGGTGTGTTCCCAGTCATCCAAGCCTGATACATGTCCGCCATGTGTTGTCTTAACATCTCTACCTCTTCAACCAACCCATTGTCCTGTTCAACCAACTGCTTTCGGGCACCAGTATCAACCAACTCAGTTCTGTTGTTGTCTGCCATTGTCTTTTGACTTTGTGTTGTAGAGAAGAGTTACCACTTTAAAAACCACAAACCAACCACCCTTCTGCTATGAATATAACAAAATGAGGCCATCACTTTAGCATTAGAGCATTTAACAACAAAAATATCACATTGCGTGCAATGCACCTAGCCACAATTAACGGTTCTAGAATGACTTCGAGGGTCATAATGTCACTTGGCATCATCCCAATTTATTCATTTCAACCTCCCTTTTCTTTGTTTTTCTAGCACTTGCTTGATCATTTTCCTTCCTCTTTTTTTTCTAATTATCACTCTTTTCTTTCCTCTCATTTCTCACGTCCCATAATTTCACCCTTTTTTATTTTCTTTTCCCCTTTTTTTTTCCTTCTTTTTTTCTTTTTTAAAAAAATAAAATGATTCGATCGAATCCTATGTAGGTTGCCTACGTATCATGACGCCGCATGAATCAAATCTTTGCGTAGTTATGGAAGATCGGGAATAAAGTAAACAAACTGACATTTTTTTTACCTTAATGATACCGTGAAACTGGACTTCAATGCTCCGATTATCCAATCTGATTCACAATCCTTATTCGACTTGTAGTGCCCGAAGGGTTTTCACCATCAAGCCTTTCTCATTCTGTCTTTTCTCTCAACTTACCGTCGCCCTACGGTGCCCGTGAGGGTTTTCACCAATAAGACTCTCTCATTTTCATTATTTTTCTGCTTGGACCAGAGTGTTGCCCCTGACATGAATTACCTCTCCTTGCTTGACTTGACATCTCTCGAAGACTGATCGGAAGGTCTTTCTTTGGACCGTAACGTGGGCTTTTGGATAGGGTTAAAAAGAAAGGATATCAAAGGCTCAAAACAATTCACATGGGTTCAAAATTACGACTTTCGGAATCAGATTTCTTACAACAACCACAACTTCTGCCCCAGTTTCTTGCTTGGGGACTTTTGGATTTTTATTTTGATGAAACCGAACCGTGAGGTTGCCTACGTATCCTTAAAAGGAATCAGGTCGAACGTAGTTCATGACATAAGAATTACTTTGTTGTTGTGATTTTCTCTTTTCTCTTTCTTTTCTGTCTCTTTTTTGCTTTCTTTTTCTCTTTTTGTTGTTTTTCTTCTTCTTTTTTTCCTTTTTTTTTTTGATTTTCATTTTCCTTCTCTCCCTTTTCGTTCTTTTCTTTTCTCCTTTTCCTTTACTTATCTTTCACGCTTGTGTTTCTGATCTTTGCTACTGATTCCGAAAGAGGGGTATGAAAGAAAATAAACAAGGCTCAAAGGGGTAACGAAGGATAAGGTGTTTAGATAGCAGAACAAAATGCCTTCATCATTCCAATCTTCAAAACATGCCAAGTACAAACAACACAATTAAACAAACCAAGGAAAACATTCGTAACATCTTTTGATTGCGCTAGACTTGATGACCATATCCACACATTCGCCTTATACATCTGTTACATACAAAGCACCATTGGACAACACTCTCACTACCACTACCACAAACGACCCCCTACAAATTTGGGGCAAACTTGCCGTTATCTTCACCCGATGCAGCATGATGCATTTCAATAGTGTATTTTTATGTTCTATCTGCCCCAGTTTCACACAATTTAGGCTTGAAGTGATCTCAAAATGCTTTCACTTATTTCCCTCAAATGTCCTTACATCTTCAACATTGTTTCGTTGCTTCGTGACTAAACTGATTTTTAAACCAGGTTGAGAATTACGCGTGCATGTCATGTCATGTCACTCGAGTCAATCAGGAAAAGAACTATAAAAAGAAAAGGGAACTAAACGAAAATGACTAGAAATTACAGAAAACAAAAAATTGCATTAGACAGATGGTGAAAGAGTTTGAACAACAAAATAAACAAACTAAACTGGGGTCACAAACCTAGACAACACTAGACGGGCTACTATGACTAAACAAACTAGGAAAAATAAAAGGATAGAAGGGTTCGAGTCACAAGACAATATCCGGATTACAACCCTGAAATAACCCGGACAACAGAAATGACAACAAAATAAACCACCAAAACTCCTCCCCGACTAACCAAGAAATGAGCGTCTTTCCAATTGTCAAGCTCGGCATCTTAGCCACTGAATTCCGCATCAACATTACTAGGACCCTCACAAACCTCCATCACATTGTTCTTAATAAATTGCTTTTGGGTTCCCTTTGCTGGCTCGTTCTTAAGATCAACCTCTGATAGCACTGAAAACTTTGCAGCGCGTGGACCTTCGAGGATCTCAGAAGAATTCTCATATTCCTTTTCAAAACAAATCATACTAACCATATGCATCTCATTACGAACAGGCGATGGACTTTGGCTAGTGTCTGCTGCATCTGGATTTTGCACGACAATGTCACCTGCATCAATAAGCTTCTGAATTGCTTTCTTCAGATTCCAACACTTCTCTATGTCATGCCCCTGGGCATGTGAGCAATATGCGCACCTTTGAGAAAAATCAAACTTCTTTGACAGAGGGTTGGCATTTTTATATGAATCGGCTTCAACATGTCCAATTGCTTCAACTTTTGGAACAAACTGGCGTATGATTCTCTAATAGGGGTGAAAGCCTTTTAGAGAATGCTTGATTGGGCCGGAAACCTGATCCAGGAGGTTTTCGGTAGGCTCGTGGAGGTGGATATGCATTTTGTGGAACTGGGTACTGGGAAAGTGATGTGTGATTTTGGGAGTTCTGTGGAGAGAAGTGGCATTAGGGAGGATCATCTAGCGCACAAGGATATCCACGGGGACGATGTCGAGGCTGGAAGTGTTGATCGGGAAAGCCCATCAGATCATCTTTTCTGTTTCTCTTTCTTCCACCCAAGCTTACTGGGATGTTCTGAATGTCTTTCGAACAACTCATGATCTTGCCTGACTTGATTCCCTCTTCCACTAGCTCCCCCATTTTTAACACATCTTTGAAAGGCTTTCCCAAGGCCGGGATCAAATGACTGAAGTAGGTGGGCCCCTGGGCTTGTAGGAAAAGCTCAACTATTTCTTCTTCACCAATCGGGGTATTGACTCGAGCAGCTTGCTCCGTCCATCTGAGCCCAAATTCCCTAAAGCTTTCCTCTGGCTTTTTTTCCATTTTAGATAGGGAGGAGCGGTCTGGGGTAATGCCTGATCTGTACTGAAAGTATCGAACAAAATCTTGAGCCATGTCACCCAATGTAGGCCACTTACCAACATCTTGACGATTATGCCATTCCAAAGCTGCCCCGGTCAGGCTCTCACTGAAGTACGCCATCAACAAATCATCTTTCTCGCCAACACTTCTCATTTCACTGCAATAATCCCTCAAATGGGCTACCGGATCTCCACACCCATCATACAAGTTAAATCTTGGCACTTTGAATCCCGCGGGCAGGCGAACGTCAGGGGACACAGACAGTTCTTTGTAAGCCATGCTACCCTGGTCTCCCCTTCCTTGTTTGTTCTTTAAGGATTGTTCTATGCCTTTCAGCCTCCTGGGTATCCTATTTTGCCCTTTTCTTCCTGTGAACTCTTCATTTACAACATGAGGCCCATCTCGCGGACCCTGCTTGTATGAGTTGGGAACCTTGTGGGCAACCTCTGAGGGGTAATATTGGGCATCATGAGCTTTGAGTGGGTATTCATTGTTGGGGATGGTGGATAAGACCGGAGGGCAATTTTTGGGAAATGTAATTGGAAGATGAGTGATGGAGCTACTAGGGTGGTTGGGAAAGCCATGATAAGCGGGTGGATCTGGAGAGTATGGGGGATCATCTGGCACTGTGACCGGTGTTTGGGTAAGGGTAGCATTTAGGAAGCTAGGTGGTGGCGGGGGTGGTGCCTTCCCAGTCATCCAGGCCTGATACATGTCCGCCATGTGTTGTCTTAACATCCTCACCTCTTCAACCAACCCATTGTCCTGTTCAACCAATTGCTTTTGGGCACCTGTATCAACCAATTCAGTTTTTTTGTTGTCTACCATTGCCTTTTGACTTTATGTTGTGGAGAGGAGTTACTACTTCGAGGATCACAAACCAACCACCTTTCTGCTATGAAGATATCAAAAGGAACAAAATGGGGTCATCCGTTAGCGTTAGGGCATTTAACACCAGAAATATCACATTGCGTGCAATGCACCTAGCAACAATTAATGGTTCTAGAATGACTTTGATGGTCATAAGGTCACTTGGCATCATCCCAATCTGTCCATTTGAATCTTCTCTTTTCTTTTCTTTCCTCGCACTTCTTAGCTCGCTCATTTTCTTTCCCCTTTTCTCTCTGATTGTCGCTCTTTTCTTCCTTCCCAATTCTCACCTCCCATAATTTCACCATCTTTTTCTCTCTTTTTTTTCTTTTTTTTTCTTTTCTTTTAAAAAATAAAAAAAAATGATTCGATCGAACCCTATGTAGGTTGCCTATATTAGTCGACCAAGTTTAATTAAAAAAAAATGTAGATTGCCTACGTATCATGACGCCGCATGAATCAGATATTTGCGTAGTTCGGGAAGATCAGGAATAAAGTAAACAAATTGACGTTCTCTGTTTCTTTTTCTTTTTCTTTTCCTTTTACCTTAATGACTACTCTGCTGAGAAAAGAGAAATAAATGAAGCAAATCTTTTTTTTGAATTTTCTAAACTTAATGTTCTATAACCTATTTTAAACTCAAGCTTAACGGATTTTTTTTCTTTTCTTTGAAACAAATACTCTATTAAGGAAAAACTCTAGAAGAGAAAGATATTTTTTGATTCCTTTTTTTTAGGAAGAAAATCTAAAGAGTGAACCACAGAAAAATATTTAGAATTTTCATTTGATATTCTGATGCAAGGTTTCGAAACAAGCAATAAAAAAGATAAAACAAAATGTTTTTGGATTTCAATTTTGATTGCCTAAAGAAGAATTTCTAATGATAAACAAAGGATAAAGTATGTTTTTTTTCTATGTACAATATCCTAAAGTTCTAATGAAAATGAAAAGAATTTTTTTTTCATTTTCACTAATTTCCCCAAGAAACACCTCAAAAGAAAATCTTTTTGGATTTTGGAATTAATACCTTAAAGAAGGATTTTAAAGAAGTACTAAAAGAAAATTCTTTTTTTTTTTTAATTTTGGTCTTAATATAGTAGAGAAAATATAAAAACAATTCATTTTAAGTCCTAGATATTAATTGCCTAAAGGAAAAACAATCTCAAAAGAGAATTTTTTTTATTTCTTATAACAAAATGCAAAATTTCTTCTTTTTTTTTTCTGGATTTTCGACTTGTAACACATTTCCACATACAAAATAAGAAATACAACAACAAAAGACTCGACAAACTTAACCTGATGACTACAAACTCTAACATCACCTAAAAGACTAAATACTACTATACAGGACTAGAAAATAAAACAAAAACAATTGACTCAAAAACATAAAATGGCTCCTCGAGCAGCTCCTGAATGCAGTGATCCTAGGGTATCTGTCATGCTCAAACTCCAGTAAGTAGATCCACACCTGTATGAGAAAACTTAAACTAGCACTATGTGAGACAATAACATTCCCTAAGACACATGCAAGACATGATTGAGGCTATCTTTGCAAAATGGCTTATTTGGCCAAAAGGTGGCTAGAAGTGCAAAATTTGGCTATGACCCCGCAATGCCAAGAACCTAAGATTTACTAGGAAGACCGGACCATATATGGGTTGCCTACGTATCACGTTCCGAAAGACGAGAATCAGGTATGCGTAGTTCGGGCAGATAGGATACGGGCGAGAAATAAAAATAACAACTAATTTAGAGAAAATATGTTTTTTTTCTTTCTCTTTTTTTTTTGAAAAATGATGAAACATGTAAACTCTTTTTTTATTTTCTTTTTCCCTTTTTCTTTTTTTTTATTTTTGAAAAATGATGAAAAAGTACAAAAATCTTTTGAATTTTCCAAGCTCTTTTTTTTTCTCTTAACAAAATGTAACAGAAAACATAATTAGGCCCCACTCGCTTTATCTCCACACTTCACCCTCTCTTTTTCTTTTTCTTTTTTTTTCTTTTTTTTTTTCATTGTTTTTTTTTCATTTCTTCATTTACCCTCAGCTATCATTGGTCCGCCAAATGACCCTTTTACCCTTGAATAAATGCAACATGTAGCACATAAAAATGTTGAGTGCCCTAAGTCAAATGCACATGATGCAAACAAGCGTTCCTACTAGGGATCCGACATGAAGCTAAGTTATTCTAGGTTCAAAACCTGGGCATTTGTTCTAGACTTGTGTACCCGAGCGGATAACTCGAGCCGAGGAGGCTACGTACCGGGAACCAAAAGGCCATCCGGCTTAGTAACTTGTCCGAGCCTCTTTCTTATTTCAAGGTATGACACTAACAGAATAGGGAGTCTCGACCAGCGAGTACATCCTCGAAGATGAGAAGAGAAGGGTTTCGTAACAGTTTATATACAGTTCAGATAATATCAAAGTGGTAAAAGCAACATTTAGCACATTAGGCCCAACCATGTAATAAAATCAGATAATAGATAAAGTCAAATATAACAATTCATCTAAGCTCGAATTCTGAACCCTGAACCAGAAGTTCTGGGTTCTTGTCCCCAACAGAGCCGCCAGAGCTGTCACACCTCCTTTTAAAATAAGATAAAAATACTACACAATCTAAAGCTAATCCTAATTAATTAAACTAACCATGAAACTATTTTTGTGTTTTCGAAATTATATAAAGATAAAAATAAGGTACCATTTTTATATATTTTTTTTTCATAAAAGTTTATGAAAAATACATAAACTAAAATATTTTTTGTGATTTTCATTTTTCTTGTAACAAAATAAAGTAAAAGAGTCAAAATGAGTTGAAATAACTATATTAGGCCTAAACTAAATATTTACACGCTAAAATATATAAAATTTTGGGGAGGATCAAAAATCACATGTCTACTGATTACATGTTAAACTAAAAACTATTCTTAGCTAACTTGTTCCAGAGAGGAAGATATTAATTTTCTTCCGCATGTTAGAGTACCCCTTATTTGCAGCATCTGATCGTCTTTGCCACCTAGTCTCTTTTTAGTTGAAAATAACATTTGCAGGAGTGCGTCATGGCTTGTAGTTACCTTCTAGGATTCTATCCTTTTTTCTACTCGAGTTACTTTTCTCTAGGCTACAGGAATCCATATTGAGTAATAAGGGAGTTCCTTGTGTTCTATGCAGAAGTTCTCTTGGAAATTTTTTTAAGCAGTTAAATACCATTCTCTCTTAATTAAACTGTTAAGCTCCTCCATCTTGTAGTCTTGCAAGTTTCTTTAGATCCCATAGGATTCCGGGAAGAACTTAGGTTCCAATTGTGATACTTTTGAGAATAAAGTATGGCCTTATCATTGGTAGAATCAATAAGGGTTTGAGATTGGTGTCTTATCTATCATTAATGCTCCAAAGAATTGGAATTTATGAAAAGGAGTTGTTGCAATGGCAAAACAACATAATGACAGTGGTTAAAGGCAAGAAGGTCGATGAAAGCTGTGGATATATTAGGAGCAAGGGATATCCCCTTTGGTATTCTGTGTAGAGACTAGAAATAGCGTTGAAACAACAAAATGACAGTGGTTGAAGGCAGGAAAGTTGATGAAGTTGTGGGTAGATGTGGATAAAGGATAACCCCATTCTTTGTGTTGAGACCAGAAATAGAGTTGAATCTCTTGTGTTGAGAGTTGAGACCAGAAATAGAGTTGAATTTCGAGAACTTTCACATGTTCTTGGTTTATGTTTCTCGGAATCCGAGCTTCTATTAGATAAACTAACTTGTTTCTCACGGTGATGCAGGCATTGCAAGGCAAGACAGTCAGCCATTGTCAAGGATAAAAGAGATAAGCAGCAAAAGGTGCTTCACAGATTTCTCTTTTCATTTGCCTATGTTTATTGGTTCTAACTCTGTTTAGCAGGACAAACGCCTTATCTTGACGATGGATGATCTTTCAAAATCTCTACGAGAGGTAAGCATCGGACTAGAATCATTATTTTCTCTATAAAAAAACAGAAAAAAAGTTAACCCATCACTGTAATTTCATCTAATATACCCTTAAGCAGTCTCTTGTATAATGTTTTTTGAGCAATAGTTCTTTGTTGAAGTGGTATATTCATTACAATTGCTTTTTTTTTCTAAATGATTTTTGTAGTTAAATAGCTGTGTTCAGTTAGTACTTTGAGAGCTAGTGAGCAGATCGAGATATAAGGATGAAATTTAATATCCGTGCATAAGCTGTTTTGGCAGAATCTGCTTGCTGAATACTGCTTGATCTGGATGTTTTTTCTATGTGAACTTGAAAAGTGATGATTCACATTGTATACAATCATTTGTGTCTATGAAGTTCCTGGATTATAGATCTTTTTTAAAATTTAATGTTTAGTTTAAATTTTTTGGTTAGGTAAAGATTTTGTTGATGCGAGCGGACAATACACTATGGGTATGTAAAAAGTAGAAAACCTTACACAAAATATATGATTCTCTACCAAGAGCAACTAAATCATATATACCAACTAGGACTTGTTTAGAAGCGAAAGACATGCTCTCATGGGTAGAAAGGTGTTCTCCATCCCTTTAGAACCTCTGTTGTATCTTCCTCTCCGAAGGTTGTCCTTGATATCGATTCAGTGTTATTCTTGCATATCTTTGGTGTTTCAACTTGCTTACTATGGTTCGCTTTAACTTTTGATTTGCATTACAGTATGGTGTGAATGTCAAACATCAAGAATACTTTGCTGATAGCCCGTCTGCTGGGTTAGATCCTGCTTCAAGAGAGGAATGATGTATTGCCTGCCTACAAATCTCTGTAATCACATCCGTAGTCTTCTGATGGTTGCGAGGGCATTGTCTTGTCATCTTCTAGATATCTCTAAAGCTATATATGTGTTGAAGGATACAACTTTTGACTACTTTGTATCCGATTTACTTATCAATGTTAGCTGTAGTTGCCACCATTGTTGGATTGGTAGTTTTGAGGTTCATTGTCGACAAGTAGTGCAGGAGCTTAAATCAGCTTCGGACTGGTTGATGAATGTACACTATTTGGTCTAATTCCTTGTGCTTAATTGATAAGAAAGAATCCATTGGTTTATCATCATCAATAGTGCACTTCTTTTTTCCGTTGGTGTTTGTGTGAATGAAGAGTTATAAGAATCCATGTTTGGTCTCCCCATGTCATTTTATGACCACCAATATTTTCCTGGTTTCTTTTGGGATTCGTTAGAGAGCCTAATTGGGTTGGGAGAAAATAGGCGTAATACATACGGAGACACCTAAAGTTGGCACAATCTTTCACTTAGACACTTAAACTAGGTCTCTTTCCAATTAGACACGTTTCTTAGGCAATTCTCATACCAATTAGACACGTTTTTTGCTGGCTTATTAATTAACCAAGCGCATGTTCTGCAATCTCCGTTTACGTGGCAAAAGTAACCATTATAAATCGTGCCACATCATTTTTTGTCCACCTCACTATCCACCTCAGCTATATAGTGTTATTTTCACTAAAATACAAATACCCCCTTCGTCCCCAACCTCCAACGTTCCCCCACCCGCCGATGTCTCCAATCCCGTCGCCGACATCACCCCTGCTTCCTCTTCATTGTCCAATTTTTGTTGTTGTCTGATCTCGTCTGGCAAGCGGCGTCAAACAGATCCAAACTCCAAAGCCTAAAGTTCATAAAACCCATTTATCAAACTCCTTAATGAAGCCAAGAATTTCCGCAAAAATATCAAAATTACATAACAATGGCCAAGTAATTTTATTCTATTTATTAGGATATTGGTCTCATTTGTTCACCACTTTTTAGTTGTCTTTGTTTGAGATTGATAGTTCTGCTTGATGATTTTTTTCCTGCAGCTTTATTTACTTTTTGGTGTTATGGCAATGAAATATTATGGTGGTTGGAGGAGAAGTTTTGGTGGGATTTTTGGAATTGGGGGTTGGTGATGATAAATAAAAAATGGTTGCTGCTAGGTAATTTATGAGGAGAAGATGACTTATTGGAGTATTATTACGGAGTACGAAGGTTTAAGATAGTGGAGGAGCTGATATGGTGGAAAAATGGAGAAGATGATGGAACACAGTTTGTTTTTTGGGTGGGTGGGTGGGTGGGGAGATTTAGTGAAAATAGGGGTTTTTGTGGTCAAATGCATCTTTAATATTTAATTAATTGAAAAATACCATGTTTATTTCATTCACGCGCTCAAGGAGACTGAGAAACACTTTCTTTGTCATGTGATAGTTTTGTGTCTAATTGGTATAAAAATTGCCTAAGAAACGTGTCTAATTAAAAAGATGCCTAATTTAAGTGTCTAAGTGAAAGATTGTGCCAACTTTAGGTGTCTCCATATGTATTACGCCGAGAAAATATATACCATAAGTAACACTGCACATGGCGTGCTCTTTTGGTGTGCGTTGGAAAAAATTGATGGGAGGGAGGAGCATAGAATCTTCAACGAATTCAATGTCCATTAAACCAGGAGAATACGATGGCCTCTTCTCGCAAAATAGTTGATTGGCGAGTCAGTGATGTCTTTCTTCTTTTGGGAAGGGTGTGACAAGAGAGATTAATAAAAGCCGCAGTCACTATACTAGGTACAGATTTTTTTTATTAAAGAAAAATTAAGCCGAATGTATAATATATGTATAATCATTGATAACTATAAGTGGATTTTGATGGATTGGGAGATACGGAAATTTTAGTCCACATTAACATGTCAACTCATCACTCAACCTAAAATTGAAAGGACTATTGTTTGATCCTCAAAGCAAACTTTAGAAGTGAGTTCTCAATTATTCTCTGATTATCCAGATCACCTCTTTTGGTTGTAGGCAAATTGGTTCAATGCGAGAGTTTTGTTTTGGGGAGGGGGGGGGGGTTGTTACTCGTTAATTTGATTGGTAACTCAAGCGTACAAAAGCAATGATGTTATACTTGTGAAATATACTGTTAACTAGATGAAAAATGTCTTGAGAATGTCATCCTCCTTTAATAACTGAAAAGTGAACTTAGTATTAACATTTGCAAGCTGCATCATTGCAAAAGTTCCAAAATCATTCATTGAACTAATTTATCAATATCCATCACCAATGAGAAATGCAAAAATTGATACAATCAACAAATCATTATTGGATTAAAAAAACAAATAATTATTGGAGGTTACTATTTACCCTTTTTAGAAACTGAAGAAGGATCTAAAGCAATTGGCAGTCTGCAAAAGATGATGATAAACTGATTCAAATGGTCACTAACACAGTAAGTTAAATTGTCCAAAAGACTATGTATGAAGCCTTCAGTTTATCATGAGCAAGCATCAAGCTTACAATCGTTTGCACCACAACTACATGAACAAGTTTTATCCTTTCCCTCTTCACTCCATAGCCACTACTCCACCAGGAATACTTGGGAACACTTCCTTCTTTGGATGATGCTAGCTTTCGAGCAAATGAATAGACACTTCAGTCTTTCCAATGGATCCTTATTAACCCTACAACGTGAAAAAATCACCCGTAAGAAATGGAGCGATCTAGTTACTGGAGCAATGGGAATCATGGATTGGATCATGGTAGTCAGGGCGAGCCATTAAATTGGCTCAGTCTACTGGGGTTGGGCTGGGAGGAGGGAGAAGGGGGAAATCCAACAGCCTCCTGACCTTTTTCCAGGTGCAAGCCATTTCAACTGTTGTTCCTGCACCTAGTTCTAATATAAGGTACTAATTAACGAAAATAATCCACATCAAACAGACTATATGAATCAGCGAGGAGCACTGGAGTTCAATTACAGTAGTAGTTACCTAATTGTCATAGAAGCGGGAACGACGCCTTCGAGAACTGTACCAAAAAAGGATGAAGGAATAAGTGGTGAATCTGACTGAATAATGACAAAGAAACTAAGCAAATTGGAAAAAGCAATCTCCTTCATATGTGTCATTTCTATGCTTCAGCAATAGCAATTGCTTAAATTGAATCAGCCTATTGATGACCCTAATTCAGTTCCATTTCTGTGGTTAACTGTGTCTCCTCCGTATTAGTCAGAAAGATGAAAAACAGAATGACATTATCTCACCATCTAGGAAACACGGATTTCTTTTTTTTGCTACATACTAATGATAGAATCAATTTTCACTGTCTTGCTTTTTTGGCAACCAAAATGCTTGGTGAAAACAAATATAAAACTTGAAGTCACATTTAACCCTCCATTTTCTTCCCATATCAATTCTCTATAGTTCCCACAAGGAGATTAGCATTAGCAAAAAAGTAAAGGTAAGGGACAAAGATTCAGGCCATAGACGAACAATCAAATTCTCCTAAAGAAGCTGCAATTGCCTGCAATCAAATGAAGCTACTTTGATTGTAGATGCCAATGATCGACACTCAAAATATTTGAGAAGCTCAAACTTCTGAATGTCAGAACACCAAAATTAAGGACAAAGAACTTCCACGGTATCAAGAAGGGTCCAAGTTTGTTAACGAAATAATAGAATAAGTGATGATGTCCAAGCATGGGAATCTTTGATATATACAGGTATAATGCATACCGTTGGTTGGTCATTGTAATTAGACATGGGGCTGAGTGAATGCCAATGCAACGTACTTTAGCAACAGTATGAGAAAAAGTAAGCCAACAGTTCCAAAGATAGGAGTTTAAATGCAACTATAGTGGAGTTCATACGCACAGAACGAGAAGTTTCAATCAGTCAATATGTATTTGTAAGCGTGCAAATGAGACAATCTAATTAGCAATCAACTGAAAGACTCAGAAAAGTTAATAAGAATTATTAAAAAGGAGAAAGAATATCTAATGCATCAAAAATGTGTGAGTAATCTGCTCAGAAAACATATGATGTGGAGTGCAGTTCGTTTGATTCTCACTTCACTAGAAGCAAACAATCGATCTGGTGAAGGCCACGACTACATAAAGGACACATCAACCTAGAGCATGTTGCAATAAAAGCTCGATTCGAGGCGTTGTCTAATAGGAGAATAAAGGGAGCAAGGTTTCCACAAATCATAGCGGACCAAATGAGAAAAGGCTGGAAGCTTAAAAGGAAATTTGTGGGGCCACATAGACTCTACACCAGGGGAAAAAGTCTGATGTGAGATGCCACCAGACTTTGCCTTTTATCTGTTAGAAATTATACACACAGCAGCTTTTTATTATCACCCCACTGCATTTCTCACATGCTCACCCTATGGCATGTAAACTAGATGTTTGGATATTTCTTAATTAAAACAGGAATTCCATATTTTGCTCAATCTTATAGGAAACAAAGATAGCAGCTTGAGGAATATCGAAATAGCTGAGATTCACAAAAATGGATTCTCACGTTTTAGAGTGGCAAAAGCATTTCAAATCAACATGAGCTTAAAACAAGGGTAGTGCATAATGTAAATAAAGGCCAATAATCTGTATAGAACTTGCTGACCTGCGACTATCAGCTCTTCTCCTTGAGAGGCCAGCAGCACTTACAAGCTCATCATCAGTCTCGTCAACCCCATAATCTACATATTCTACAGATGTCACAGAACTCTCGTCAGAGTTTGAAGCATCATAACCCAAATGGCGGTTTCCTCTTCTTGTATTACTTACTCTAGATCTTCTTCTGTTTCTAGACGTCCTAAAGTTATTAAATACCTGATACAAGATACATGATGTCCACCAGTTGCCTTCCGCTGAAGGGAAGTCCTCAAAGTCATCTTCAGAATTATCATTTCCATATTCAATCACATAATCACCTAAAACAACCCCTCGGGGAACTTCTGCATGAATAGTACTCAAGACGTCTATTATTTCAGAGGACTGCTGAAAATTTTCCCAATCAACCTGTCGAGCAGGATCTATTTTTGAGGGACATGCATGAGGGTGGTCAAGTTTAGCATGTTTCTGAAGTTCCAAATAGGTGCCCGTAAATCGACATTTATCCTCTTCACAACAGCGTTCCTTGACATCGAGATGTATGCGAGCCTTCTCAACAACAACCCATCCAGTAACTTCTCCCCTACACAAGGGGCAGGCAGGCCAATTCTTGGCTTCCGATTTTGTCATATCTTCTCTGTCATTGGATGCTGAAAGTAATTGTGACCCAGCTATCATCCGATGTGCTTGTTTGAAGCGTTCTAGACAGTTGGAGTGCAAATGATCTGTGTCACACAAAAAGGGCCTGCAGCCCTTCTCATAAGATGAGCACTGGAGGAGAACACCGTTGTGAGGGAAGTCCAAGCAAATGGGACAAATCACATTATCCCAGTTGGTATACAATTCCACCTCCTCCATAGAGAACTTTATCATAGCCACTTTCAGCGTGAAGTTTCAGTGATTGGAGAGACTAAAAACCAAGTTCCCGTCAGCATGGAGCATCTCCCTTCGTCTGGTCAGGATTAAAGAAAATTGAGCCCCAAAAAAAAAAAAGGAACTGTGAAATTATGCGAACAAAAGCAACGGTAGAGAATGAGTACCCAAAAATTTTCACTTAAAAACAGGCCTGAATTAAGTCAGGGTCAACAGCTAGATAGAAGAACAAGCATATATCAGAACCGTTAAGCCAAAAAAAAAAACTTGAAAAAGAAAGACAAAAAGGGAGAAGAAAAGCTAATCAAGTGAAAGCTATTAAAACTCCAAAGGAAGACAATTGATTGATCACCAATTGCAACTTATCTCAAAAAGAGCATTGAAAATATAATTGAGTAGAGGTAAAGAGATCCTTATATGAATTTTCTAGACCAAAATGCCATCTCCTTAATACATTGTCCCTTTCACCTCATAAGCCATAAATATACTCATCATCAATTTATCTTTGCAATAACAATCAACAAAGTAATGGTATGGAAAAGCTTCCGTAAGAAGATAGAAGCATTGATTCTTTTATAAGAAAATCCAAGTAATTAAAAAGAATTTGTATATAAAGAGATTAAACGATCACTATTGAACTCAAGAACTATTGAGATTTGCTGTCTTCGTTCTTCCATATATAAACCAGAGAAGCATAACAAACTGCTTTTGACTCTATACTGCATATATCCATCAAAAATGGGTAGAGCTATTCTTCCCCTTCCAAAAAGTTCATACAGTACTATGAGGGTCCTGCATCCTAATACTTCAGGGAAAGACTTGGCAAACATAATGCCCTCCTGGACCACTATGATTCCTAGAGACATGTCCCAAGCTTAGGAATGTAACAAATTCCATAGTACCTCATGCTGAAAAATAAAGTTTTAAGTGAACTTCTTTTACTTTTATCCTTTTAGAAATTTAACTATTCAAGTAGTTTCAGTTGGCCAACCTCTTCCCTCGTTTAAGTATGACCATTTTGGCAGAGTAGCTACCCAAAAGAATACTTGCAACAGAAAGGGTTGTAACATGCGAGATCAATTGCTCATAATAAGATTCAAACAAGAATGAATCACATGTTAGTGGTGTTTAGAGAATGGGAAAAGCAAGGCACAAAGCTCTTTAAGTTCTTCCAGATTAGAATAATTGTGATCCAGTATGGACTTTAGATCTGAGCACTATCCATCAACTTCTTGAACTCCACAACAAAAATTTAGGCATCAGTTAATGGAAATAGATCTTGCCCACCAATTAGGCAAAAACTTGATCTCTCTTCCATCGTCGAGCTTGAAGTTGATGTACCAAGAAAAATCTTCCCATCCCTATTTATTATTTCCAACATATTCAGCAAATGAGATGCATGGACAGATAGCATAATGGAATCGCATTGTGCAGTTCAACAAATTCAAGTAGTAATGACCTCCTCCTGAGTACATCAGCATTACTTGATTATAAGGCGCACAGTCAAGCTGACCTATTTTCCCTAAAACCCCTAATAGCCAACTCCCCTATAAATTGACTTGGGGATGTTCCCTGGTCCAAATAGATTGAAACCATACCTCATTAATTGTTTATCACTATAAAATGCAAATTTCTACCTTCGCGAAGACATAAATGGAAAGGGCCATCTTACTCACTGTTGCTTCACTTCAATCATTGAAGTTTATGAGACATATACTAAAAATTAGAACGAAAATAAAACCTGCGACCTCTCACCAGCATAGGTATGGGGTAACTATGCCCACCTAAGACTTAGGCTGATAGGAAGAAATCACCTAGTGGCTTTTTGCCTCCGATAAGATTTGGACCTAAGACCCATTTTATACACTCTCTATCTTTCAATTTTTTGGCTTCCTCCTATCTCCTCTCGCCTCTACTTAAATATCAGATTAATGAAGACTTTAATATAATATAAGGAGTACTAATTTTACTTCTTTACCCTATTTCCACCATTTCAACAATTCATAGAGCAACCCAAGAAAATCAAAAGTCAAAAGGGTGTGCTCAAAGACCAAAAATTTATACGGGAAATTGCTTTAAACAGATAAATATTAGCATCAATAAAATCAACAAAGACACCCATATAAATTAATATCAAAGAGCACCCAAAAAAAGATCAATTTGACCTATGAAAAAAGTCAACCCATAGAATTCGAAAATAAAAACAGAAAATGGAAACAGTGATGGATCATTCAAAGACCTATAGAGCAAAAGAGTAAAAGATTTTATGGGGACGGATCAAACCTGATAAATTTTGGAAAGAAATCAAGAGTACCCAGAAGAAGATTGAAGAGAGAAATAGAATAATATGTTGATGAGAGATGCTGAAAAGAAGCAAATGAAAATGAATACAAAAGTCAGTAATAAAGTTCTACAATGTGAGGTTTTTGTGTTTCTATTTTTAGTTTTTTTTTTTTTTTTTTTTTTTTCCTTTCTCCAAATCCTTTCTGATCTAATCTTGGAATAATAATTAGAATATACTTGGTCACGTTTTTTTCCTGTCAATAGTATACATACTTCGTTTTGTTTTGATTTCAGTGAAGTTAACAAAAGCTAAAAGTTTCTGGTTGCCAAATTAACAATAGTCAACCTTATTTGGGTCATTTTGTCAATAACTAAGACAGAATTTCTTTCTCCTTTGGCACCAAGTGTGAATTAGAGTTCTACTTTTAGACTAAATTGCAAAATTGAGGGTAGGGGTGGCAAACAGGCGGGTTGGGTCGGATATGAACGGGTCAAAAATCAGGTAATTCAAAAAACGGATAAATTATCCGACCTAATCCGTATTTGAGACGGATAAAAAACGGGTTATCTGACGGATAATATGGATATCTGTATTATCCATGGCTTCTTGAATATGATTACTTTGGGAGAATTCCTAGTCTCCCAAAATTGAGGAACTCACAATTTGAGGCTTTATAAATGTAAAAGTTAAACACATTAGTTATCTATTGGTTATCCATTTAATTAACTATTTTCTAAGTGAATAACATGGTTCTTATCCATATTCGACCCGTTTTTAAAAAGTTCATTATCCAACCTATTTTTTAATGGATATTATAGATGGATAATTATTTTCTTTTAACCATTTAGCCACCTCTAATCGAGGATAATAAGGAATTCAAGATCCTTTTCTAGTTGTTATTAGGTGTAGCTACTAGAGATGGCCAACGGGGTAAGGTAGAGAGAGGCCGAATAGGTGAAGAATAAATACTTAAGAACGACAAATATTGTCATTTTCTTAAGAGTATGCAAAGTCTATTGGCTCAATTAGTTCAAATTTGTGCTGCATATGACTCATTTAGGTGCAAGCGTTCTTTATCATGAGTTCATCTATTCCCATGTTTAAACGTGAGAATTTGAAGAACATGAAGTGGTGGAATGCCTCAAGCCATGTGCTTCAGACAAAGCACCAGGACTTGATGGCTTCACCATGGGATTTTTCCAGAAGTGTTGGCCAACAGTCAAGGAAGATGTCATGTTGACCATGAAGAATTTTCACTCTAATGAATACTTTGAGAAGTGTTTTAATGCATCATATGTGGCTCTCATCCCAAAGAAGAATGAAGCTAGAGAACTTAAAGATTTTAGGCAAGTTAGCTTGATTGGAAGTGTTTACAAGATTATAGCCAAAGTCTTAACTGAGCGGTTGAAGTATGTAATTAACAAGCGCATTGGAGGTCATCAAATGGCCTTCATAAAAGGAAGGCAAATCATGGATGCTTCTCTTATTGGTAATGAGGTGGTAGAATCAAGGCTCAAAAGCAAAGTTCCAGGTGTTCTATGCAAGCTGGATATAGAGAGGGCAATCATGTCAATTGGAAGTTCCTTCTGAGATTAATGTTTGATATGGGCTTTGGATCTAAATGGATTAACTCGATCTGTTTCTGTCTTAGCACTGTAAAATTCTCTATCTTGATTAATGGTTCACCCCAAGGTTTTTTCTCCTCAGAAAGGGGGTTAAGGCAAGGGGATCCATTATCTCCCCTTTTGTTCTTGATGGTAATGGAAGGGCTGAATCAGATGATAAACACTGCAAAGTCAAATGGCTAGATCAAGGGGTTCAAGGTGTCTAACAGACGAAATTGCAGCCTAGAGATTTCATATCTACTATATGCAGATGACTCTATCATTTTCATAGGTACTCAACTAGAGGAGATGCTGCATCTCAGACTAATATTGACAACCCTTGAAGTTGTGGCAGGCCTACATGTTAACTGGGGATAGAGTAAGCTATATCGGGTAAATGAAGTTCCTAACATACAGTTTGGCTAATATCCTGGAATATGGAATAGAGAACCTACCTACCAAATATCTAGGTCTTCCTTTGGGCTCCAAAAACAAGTCACAAGAAATCTGGCAAGAGGTGATTGAAAGGACTGAAAAAAGACTTTCAAGATGGAAGAGCCAATATTTGTCACTTGGAGGCAGAGTGACTCTTGTGATAGTGTCTTAGATGCACTGTCTTCCTATGTGATGTCCTTATTTCCAATGCCAACTAAGGTGAGTGATAATAGGCTATATAGACGATATTTATACTATGTACCATGCTTTATTGTTGTTTTAAAGGCTAAATGATAACAAATACTCTAATTGGTGGTCTTTTGCGTTGCAGGGACTAATTCAAATTAAGAAGAGACTATGGAGTGTTTTTGAGTCAAGAAGGTGGATAAAAGGCCAATCAAGAAGACCCCGAGCAAAAATAAGCAAGGAAGAGGCGAAGGAGGACTGGGCTGGATTCCACCGTGACCGCGGCTGGACCACGGTAGGCAAAGAAAGTGAGGCAGAATGTTTGTGTTTCACCGCGGTCGCGGTCGACTGTGTAACTGCCCAAAAAATTATGGGACTAAAGTGTAAATCGGGGGAAACTTATCCTGATCCCTTATAAACTCAAAAACTCGCCCAAGCAAAGGTTAAGCTTGTTTTTAGACTGATTTGGAGGCAAGAACAAGTGTGAGAAGAGCAATCAACCATTAGAGTTTTTCAATATTCTCTTTGTTATTTCAATTGCACATTATGAATACTTTTGTAGTTTTATCTTGCTTTGCTATGAGTATCTAATTCCTTAGTCTAGGGTTTTTATGGAACCTATTGAGGATGAACTTCTTGTTATATTAATATAGTTTGCCCAGTTTAATCTCTATTTGTTCAACTACGTTCTTGTTGTAGTTAATTGATAGGATACTCAATTAGTTGTGCCTATTTAGTATGTATTACTCGGGAGAGAGTGCATATTTAGGTAATTGTTGAACATCACCACTCCCAAAGTATATGAGGGATCAATAACCAAGGGTTTAAAGGCGGGATTAGGGATAACGAAGCCTTGGGTGTGATCTAAAGTGAGCTGAAATCAAGGCTAGCTAGCGTAACTCGGGAAAGTGCGTTTAGTAAATTATCGTAATTACTCGGGAGAGATTTATGGAAATAAGAGTGCTCATGATCGATAGAGATGATTGGGCAAATCTGTATGAAACATAACATGAAGGGATTCCATTAATAAGGGAAATCACAACCTTGGATCCTTCTCTTAATTGTTTACAACTTAATCATAGTTAGTTTTTAGTTACTTAATTGCAATCAGTTATAGTTAGTAGAAATATCGTCAATTGTTATTAAAAACGTTTGGGAAGTTGATTCCGTAGAATTTAGTGAGTCTAACAAGAGTAATTGATAGATTAATTCCCTGTGGGTTCGACTCTGGGCTAAATACTCAGATTATATTTGTAACGTCTGCGTGTCCTTTTTATAAGGCATAGTTGGGCATGATCAAATTTTGGCGTCATTGCTGGGGAATTAACGGTGTTATCAATTACAATTGAAAGAAGTACAAAAATTCTTAGTGTGGTCAGTTTTCTCTATATCCAATCTATATATTGAAATTTTAACGTTCGTTGACTTAGTTGTATAGGTGCATGCCTAGAAACTTATCGAGAATTGGTGAAGTATTTGAAGCATTATTAGATCCTGAGAAAGTTTTCAAGGCCTTAAATTGGGCCAACCGGAAAATCAAACAACAACAAACAACTGAACAATTCGAACCAGATATGGGGGATCACGTAGTAGACCCAACTGCGCCGGTAGCACCAATGACACCTCTTGTGCCAGAGGTTGCTTTATATGACTGGGCACAACCCACAACAGAGAAATTGGCCACAACGATTTTAGTCCCGCAGATACAGGCTGAATCGTTTCAAATCACGAACAACATGTTGCACTTGTTGCAAAACAAGGGACTATTTTTGGGGTCACAAATCGAAGATCCTCAACAACACTTGAAGAATTTCCTGTCAAACCGCAAAACTCAAAGACAACCCAACGTAGCTCAGGAAGCAATAAAGTTGTTGTTGTTTCCATTCTCAGTGACAGGAGCTGCATAGGCCTGGCTAAACTCACTCCCCATTAATTCCATAACGACTTGGGAGGAGTTAGTCAAGCAATTTGTGAACAGGTTTCATCCACCCAACAAGACTGCTCAACAAATTGATGAAATTTTGAGTTTCAAATAGAAACCAATAGAGACACTGCTAGAAACATGGGAACGATTCAAAGGGATGTTGGTTATATGTCCGCACCACGGTATTCCAGATCAGATGTTGGGACAACGATTTTACATGGGTTTGGCAGATGGCGTGTGTTGATACCCAATTTTTCCCTTTATATTTTCAATATGCAAAATACCTTCAAAAGGCATATACATACATACATACATACATACATACATACATACATACATATATATAAAAGTGTTTTATTATTTTTTCATAATTTTTAAAGGTTTTTAAACCAATTTATTTTCTTTTTTATCTATAAAACCCCAATAATTATTTCCAAAATTATTATTTTGGTAATTCATTTATTGGACTTTTATATTTATGATAAAATATAGCTAAATTAATTTTTGCATATTTTTTTCCAAATTTATTTAGTATTTGTTTAGCTAAATTGCATATAATTATAATATTAGCCCTTTTAAGATTCAATTGTATTTTATATTCATAAAGTTAAGTCTAGTATTTTTTAAATTGTTAATTATATGTTATAAATCATTTTAATGCTTTAAATTTATTTCCAGAAATTAATTTACTATTTTTATAATTTTAAAGAGGGGAAATTGACTATTTAAATAATAGCCCAATTACATTTCAATTTTAGCCTAAATTTGACCCCAAATTAAACCCAATTTCCCGGCCCAATTCCTTTTAAAACCAGACCCCTAACCCAATTAGATGACCCAACCCGGATTCCCCTACCTACCCTCTTTAATCCAGGCTGTTGATCATTCATATCAACGGCCAATATTCGCCCTTTCTATTTTTAACCTTAAACGACCTCTTACCCTACCTCATTCTTCACCAAATGCCGCCCTTGAATCCCTCTTCTCTCTATCCTCTATGAAACCTCACATGAACCCTAACCGCCGCCATCTAACTCCACCTCAATCTACCTCAACCCCTGCCTAATCCATGGCCTCTCATGGCCATTGGAGATGTGTATTGGCCTCCTATGGCTCCTGGGTGTTTATTTCTGTGGTTTCATGGCCAAACCTCGAGGCAGATCCTTGACTTTTCTGGTTAGATCGGTAACTTTCAAGGTCTTTCTCACCTTTTCTGGGTTTTCCGAAACCCTAATCTTTAAGATCTTTCATTTTTCTTCAGATCTACCTTAGATATGTGCTTACTATGAACTTCTTAAGTGTTTTTTCTCAAAGATTCTCTGATTTTCTTTCAAAGCGACTCTTCACTTTTCAACGATTAGGGTTTTCCTTTAAGCTTTTTTTAAAAAAAAAAGATCTCTTCTCTGATTTTAGTGTTATTTGTGATTTTACTATGTTTGAAACGATTTTCTCCTGTTGTTCTTCTATCTATTTCAACATGTTAAAAAAACCCTAGTTCCTCTTAGTCTTATCCAAGTTCTGAAATTGTTTGCCTAAATGTGTACTTGTTCTTTGTTTCTGACTCTCTTTTCCTTGTCTGACTTGTTTGATTTTGAGGTCGTACCATCTCTTAAACTTGACTACTGTCGAAGCCTTAATTTCTTAAAAGGGGTTTTCTCACCTATTATTACTCTGAGACCTTTACCTTTTTCTAACCCTCTTTACCTGTTATTATGATCTTCTTCACTGTTGATTCTATGTGACTACTTGACCTACTTGACTACTGTGCTTCAAATATTTTCCTTACTACTAAATCCTAGCTTATTTCTGCCACTGCTTTATGTTTAAGTTATCTCTTTTGCCAATGTGTTTGGCCTCGCATGTCAGATGCTTCTGTTCACTCTATTTATATACTGAAGTGCAGAATCATGTTTCTTCCTTGATTGATCTTGTTCTTGTGACTGATTGCAAAAAGCTTTTCTTTTAGGAACCCTAATTTCACTCGCTTATAACAACAACAACAACAACAACAACCCAGTGAAATCCCACTAGTGGGGTCTGGGAAGGGTAGTGTATACGTAGACCTTACCCCTACCCCGAACGAGTAGAGAGGTTGTTTCCGAAAGACCCTCGGCTCAAGAAGACAAAAGGACAAAAAAAGACATGCTTGTTCATCCCTTGCTATTTATATGGTGAAGTGTAGAATCATGTTTCTTTCTTGATTGATCTTGATTTCCTCAATCTTCCGACTAATTGTAAAAGGTTTTCTTACGAGCCCTAATTTTTACTCATCTGTTTAAAATTAATTGATTCCTTTCCTTTACTGTGATATTTTACCTTGCTGAATCCTTTCCCAAAATAAGCCTATTTTGTACTTAGACTTGGTTATTTACTTCATACTTTTACTGCCCCCTTATATGGCAATAATCAATTTGTCCCCAAATTAATTTCCTTTCTTAATTAAACCTGCTACTACCCGTTGAACAGTGATTCCTTAATTAAAGGGAATCACTTGTGGTAATTGATTCTGACTTGTGATTGTTTCCATGTTTGTGTTAAGAGTCACTCGTTTTCAAAAAGCTATAAATACCTTGTACCCCCTCTTCTTTCAAAGACACGAACAATTGAGTTTAAGAACACACACTTATACTCAAAACTTTCTCTCTTTTCTCTACTACTACTTGTGCTACTGCTTTGTCTAGCTGGCTGAAAGCCAAAGCTAGACTGTGGAATCTTGCTTATTTCTTTCTTTCTGCATTTTGCTTCTCTACTGGTATGTCCTAGTTAATCTTCAAGCATCAACAACAACATGTTTCTTTAGCTGTTTCAGTTTCCTTCACTCTTGCCTGCTTCTTCTTATGTTTATGCAATCAAGTTACATTACTAAGCATGCTGTAATCTGTTGCCTCCCCTTCTAAATTAATGTTTTCCCTTATGTATGTACTCTGTCAGTTGCTTGTTATGTGATTTGCTGACTTATGAATCCCAAACCCCCATATCCCCCTATGTGTTTGTGTTCTCTGGCTAGTTTGTGGGCATGCCAACATCATCTATTGTTGTACATGACCAAACCTGACCCTTTCTGGGGTTATATACTTCATACAATGTAATCCCAAAACCTTGTCCCCTTTGTGTAACTGCTGATTCTGTGTAGTTTGAGTTTTATTACTATTGTTTTCAAATCACCCTTACCACTTACTATTTTCAACCCAGGTTTAAATAAATCTCTGTATTCTGCACTTCTACTATATTCTTAGAACCTAGGTTCTGCCTCTCTTGTGTGGGCTTTGCCTTGGGACCCTTGAGCTCCCTCTGAACTTAGACACATAAGGGTTGGCCCTTCCACACTGCACTCATCTCTATCTGGTTATGCAAACCTGGGTGTAAGCACTGCCCGGGGTGCCTTGAGACCCTTAGGGAACTTTGACACACCCAGGTCTAAGAAAGGCTTTGAAACAAGTGGCATTTGAGGTAATTTATTCTATAACTCAGAGAGGAAGTCAGAATCAGGCTTCATATGGTTGTAACTTCTTATTTTACACTTTTATGATGTAGTTCAGTATTTTCTCTGTAATAATTTATAACAAATATTGGGGGCTGGCTAGTAAAAAGGGATGGGGTAATTATGCATGTTTTAGCTATTAGAAGGATAGAGAACATGCCTATAGGATCTGTTCTATTTTAATTCAAGTTTTGCATGCTTTATTTTCATGCAGATAGAGATCATGCCTATAGGATCTAAAACCAGTATAGTTAAAATCAGTTTGACTCGTACTATCCCAGTGATAGATATCATGCTTATAGGACATCACCAATACACACTTAGGCAAGTCTTAGGTAATTGCTTAATAAAAATAGATTCGCCTTTGTTTAATTAGCAACTGCTACAACCAGCAAGCAGGCCTGATTCAGACTTCTTATTTGAGTTATGTAATAAATATGGTCTACTTCAACAATTAAAACACTGCCTTAGTACTTTAAATTCTAACCCTAATTGTGTTTAAGTCATGCTATTTATGTGCATTGTTTGTGGAGGTATATATGAGCATTTTATCTGTTTATATGTTTCCCCCCTAATATGCAGTCCTACGTGTTTTGTATGTCGCCTTAGTCTTTTTACCTTTGAAACCCAAGAGTCAGCCTAAAACCCTCCCTCTTATAGGAATAATAGTCCTAAATTCCTCCGGGACTGATAGGAATGGGACGAGTGATACCATGCAATAGAGGTCGAGACCAATCCGCGCTTTAATACTTTAACGGGGTGAAAAGGGTAGATATGGATATGATCTCCGGTGCGCTAATGCCACGTGTATCCCCTCTTCTGAGGAGTGTCATACCGGGTATCGCATTGATGTGATCCATATTGTAAATAAACCTAGGACCCCCCTCATCCCTTTTAAATTCTCAAGTGTTTGTAGAGCTGTAACTCTTTTTCAAAATTCGCCTTTTAATAAGTGTTTTCAAACTCTTATGTGTTCAAACTTAAATCCCCTACTATTTGAGCCTATATTTGTCTATCTACTAATTGTACAAAATTCACAAAAACTGTCTGGCCGGGAACCACACTAGTGGATCCTGAGGGGTGCCTAACACTTTCCCCTTAGGATAATTTCAAGCCCTTACCCTGTCTCTGGTTATCAAACAAACTTAGAAATGAGCCCTATAGGTGTCCTAATACACTTTAAATTATTAGGTGGCGACTCTCCAAATGCAAACCCAGTTCCCAAAAGGAATGAGTTGTCCCATACCTAAAAATGTCATAAACCCGATTTTTCGATGCGAATAGGGAAAAAGGGGGCGTGTCAGCATGAATGGTAAGGTTGATGCTTCAGCTGGTGGAGCATTTTTAAGCAAAACATAGAGAGAAAGCAAGAGTCTTCTTGGCAAGATGGCACTGAATTCGGAGTGGACAACCAGGAATGCACCTATCAGTCTAGTGGTTCATTCAGTGCCCTTAGATCCATCCAACACTCTTGCTGAAAACATGGCCACATTAATGACACAGATGAGTATACTCACCAAAAAGGTGGAAGAGTCAGGGCAGAAATAGCAGGTACACACTGTAGATACTACCAATGAGGGCTTATACACATCTTGCATTAGTCAGCCAGTTGGTAACCAGTGGAATGCAGAAAGTGATCATCACTACCCTGAGGACATGAATTATATGTCTAATTATGGAGGCTAGAGACAGGGTAGTCAAAATTGGGGCCAACAAAATCAGCCATACAGGCCAATCCAGCCACAGCTCAATAATGGAAACATGGGAGGTATGAGACCTCACAATAATATGGCGCCTTACCAAAGGACACAGGGATATAATAATCAAAATCAACAGTAGGGCTATCATCCTCCTCAGTAGCAGCATGGTGGAAGGCAGGAAGATGGGTTTGCTAGACTCGAGGCAATGATGCAGCAGGTTATTGGGTCAAACGCAAAAATGAGTGAAAGAGTATATGCACATGAGTCAGCTATTAAGAATATTGAAGTTCAGATGGGCCAGATTTCGATGTCTTTGAATAATCGTCCTCTTGGGACATTGCCCGCAGATATGCAGGTGAATCCAAAAGATCAAGGCCCGAAGCAGATGATGATAGTGAGTCTACGTAATGGCAGAGACTTAGACTTGGAGCAAGACAAGGCTCGAGAAATTAGACAAGCTAAGACACTTGTACCAGTGCCCATTGAGCTAGACGAGTCAACAAAACTGACAGAGGTGACAGTACAACCTGCCTAGGAAGAACATAACATACAGATATAGGTTGAGACAGCTCAAGAACTGGCAAGTTGAGGTGGGAGCTAACAAAGAAAATACCCAAATCATTGGGAAGAAGAGACCCCTCCCCCCCCCTCCCCGCACCATTCCCATAGAGGCTGGCCAAGTACCAAAAAGAGGAGGAATACAAGAAATTCTTGGAGATGCTGAAACAAATCCAAGTAAACATTCCATTGATTGATGCTTTGAAGGAGATAACTGGTTATGCAAAAATGATGAAGGACTTGATGCCCCAAAAATTCGATTTGCAAGACTTGGCCACAGTGACTCTTACTCAGACTTGTAGTGCGGTGGCGACTAGACCAATTGCTGAGAAGTTGTCTGACCCAGGGAGTTTCACAATTCCCTACACCATTGGTACATTTGCTTTCGCCAAAGCACTTTGTGATTTGGGGGCTAGCATAAATCTTATGCCCCTGGCGATCTATAAGAGGTTGGGGATTGGAAGAGCTAGACCCACTTCAATGTTGTTGCAGCTGGCTGACAGGACCGTGAAAAGACCCTCTGCTATCTTGGATGATGTGTTGATTTAGGTAGGGAAATGTTTGTTCCCTGCAGATTTTGTGATTCTAGATTACAAGGTGGATGGAGAAATTTCCCTAATTTTAGGAAGGTCGTTCTTGGCTACTGGGAGAACTCTCATTGATTGTGAGACTGGAGAGCTCAAGATGAGGTTGAACGATGAGGAGATAACATTCAATGTGCAGAAATCTATAAGGCAACCAAGTGAATTTGCCAATTGTTCTCTTATTGATGTCGTGGATGTTATCGTAGAAGATGATATGAGACGCTAACTAGTGAGGACCCTCTTGCTGCATGTCTAGTAAATATAGATGAGGTAAATGGGGAAGAACTGGCAAAATGGGTGTTGGCTTTAGAGAGTAGAGGGTTTTGGGATAGAACTCTTGAATTCGAGCCCCTGCATTTAGAAAATAGAGAAACACCTCCAGCCAAGCCATCCATAGAAGAACCACCAAAGCTGGAATTGAAGCCACTGCCAGCCCATCTCAGGTATGAGTTCCTCGAACCTAAATCCATATTACCTGTTATTATCTCATCTAGTTTGTTAGATATGCAGGCACAACAACTTTTGCAGGTACTCAAGGAGTGCAAGATTTCCATTGGGTGGACCATGACAGACATTAAGGGGATCAACCTGGCATATTGTATGAATAAAATTTTTCTGGAAGAGGGACACACACCTTCTAGGGAGCACCAAAGAAGGCTGAACCCCAACATGAAGGAAGTGGTGAAGAAAGAAGTGATTAAGTGGTTAGATACGGGAATCATTTTCCCAATCTCTGACAGTAACTGGGTTAGCCCGGTGCAATGTGTTCCTAAGAAGGGTTGCATGATGGTGGTCAAAAATGATAAAAATGAGCTAATCTCTATAAGAACCGTCACAGGCTGGAGAATTTGCATAGACTACAGAAAATTAAATCTGGCCACCCGGAAAGACCACTTCCTACTTCCCTTCATTGATCAGATGCTAGACAGATTGGCAGGTCTCACTTCTGTTTTCTGGATGGGTACTCAGGGTACAATCAAATCACCATTGCACCAGAGGACAGAGAAAAGACCTCCTTCACTTGCCCATATGGCATTTATGCTTTTCGGAGGATGCCCCTTTGGCCTATGCAATGCACCCGCCACATTCCAAAGGTGCATGATAGCTATACTCACTGACATGATCGAGGACATAATGGAGGTGTTCATGGATGACTTCTCAGTGGTGGAAAACGCATTCGATGAGTGCCTTATAAATCTGAACCGAGTGCTGAAAAGATGTATTGAGACTAACCTGGTACTTAATTGGGAGAAGTGCCATTTCATGGTATAAAAAGGGCATAGTCTTGGGACAACGGGTATCAAGCAAGGGAATCGATGTAGATCGTGCTAAAGTTGACGTGATAGCAAAGCTGCCACCTCCCACTTCAGTCAAGGCAATCAGGAGCTCCCTCGGGCATGCCGGTTTCTACCGGAGATTCATAAGAGACTTCTCAGAAATTGCAAACCCTCTCTGTAAGTTGTTAGAAAAAGATCACCCCTTCTTATTTTCTGATGATTGCAGGGTAGCATTCAAGGAGTTGAAAAAGAGGCTAGTCACAACACCCATCATTGTCGCCCCCGACTGGGAGCAACCATTCCAACTCATGTATGATGCTAGTGACTATGCAGTGGGGGCAGTGGTGGGACAGCAGAAAGATAAGCTAATGCACCCAATCTACTATGCCAGCAGAACACTGAGTGGAGCCCAGCTGAAATACACTGTGACTGAAAAGGAGATGTTGGCTGTGGTGTTTGCATTAGACAAGTTCATATCATACATGATTGGCTCTAAGGTAATTATATATACTGATCATGCAGCTCTCATGTACTTGATCGAGAAGAAGGAGTCTAAACCGTTCCTGATTCGTTGGGTGTTGTTACTGCAAGAGTTTGACCTCGAAATTAGTGACCGTAAGGGCACAGAAAACCAAGTTGCTGATCATCTATCACGACTTGAGGGAGGAGAAAATTCAGTTGAGGTTGAGGATATTCTAGAAACCTTTCCATACGAGCAGATACTCGCTACAAGCCTTGAGGAAGTGCCATGGTATGCATAATTTGCAAATTACCTGACAAGCGGTATAGTTCCCTATGACCTTTCCTCTATACAAAAGAAAAAGTTTTATCGTGACTGCCGCATGTATTATTGGTATGAACCTTATCTGTTTCGAATATGTGTTGACAATATGATCCGGAGGTGTGTCCCCAAGATAGAACAATCTTCTGTTTTGCAGGCATGTCACGCATCAGCGTATGGAGGGCATTTTGGAGGAGTCAGGACGGCCGCGAAAGTGCTAGAGCCCGGGTTCTTCTGGCCAACAGTGCTTAAGGATGCACATCAGTGGGTAAAGGGTTGTGATGAATGTCAGCGAACCAGGAACATTTCTCGTCGCCATGAGAAGCCCATGAACCCAATTCAAGAGGTTGAAGTGTTCGATATCTGGGGGATTGACTTCATGGGCCCCTTCATCAGCTCCTTTGGCAATAAGTACATACTTGTTGTTGTAGATGTCCAAATGGGTAGAAGTTGCAGCATTTCCCACCAATGATGCAAGAGTGGTGGTGAGATTTTTGAAGAAGAATATATTCACCCGTTTTGGGACTCCGAGAGCCATTATTAGTGACGGAGGCACTCACTTCTGCAATCGAGCCTTCGAGAAATTGCTAGCGAAGTATGATGTGTGCCACAAGGTGGAAACCCAATATCATCCTCAGACCAGTGGACAGGTTGAAGTGTCAAACAGAGAGATAAAGAGTGTGCTAACCAAGACTGTGAATGCCACAAGAACTGATTGGGCAAAAAAGCTAGATGATGCACTCTAGGCCTATAGAACTGCTTTTAAAACACCGATTGGTATGTCACCATATAAGTTGGTGTTCGGGAAGGCCTGCCACTTTCCAGTGGAACTTGAACATAAAGCTTGGTGTGCACTGAAACAGCTGAATATAGACATCGAGGCTGCGGGCACTACGAGAATCACAGAATTGCATGAGCTCGACGAGTTCAGATATCTTGCTTTTGAGAGAACAAGGTTGTACAAGGAAATAATGAAGAGGTTGCACGACAAAAACATTGAGGAGGGAAATTTCAACCCCGGGGACATGGTATTTATCTATAACTCAAGATTAAGGCTATTTCCGGGTAAGCTCAAGTCACGATGGTCTGGACCATTTCTAGTGGTCGAAGTATTCCCTTTAGGGTAGGTAGAGATTGCCGCAGAGAAAGACTCTTGTACACTTAGAGCCAATGGGCAGAGATTGAAACTATATGCGGGCATGAATGAACCAAAGAAAGTGACAGAGATCTACCTGACTGAACCTCATAGGGCGAGCGAACCTTAAATGCGCTTATCTGCGTCGTGCCACGATGTTAAATCAGGCGCTGTGTGGGAGGCAATCCACGAATGTTGTTGTTTTTGTTTTCCTCTGTAACCTCCTTATAGTAAGAAAAGAAAATCCTCGTGATCGCGACCGCGGCAAGACCGCGGTGAAAGAGGAGTATTCTGCCTCAAGCTTGCGTGATCCACCGCAGCCGCGGTAAAACATAAGTATTCTGTCTCTCGCCTATTTATTCACTGCGGCCGCGGTCGACCACGGTGATTAACGACTTTCCATCGCCAGGTAAGTTAAATTTCATTTATTTATTTATTTTATTTTCTTTACTAATTTCCCCCACCCTTAATTTCATTAAAACACCCCCCACTTCCCCCATATTCTCTCTCTCTCTCTCTCTCTAAGAATCCTAAGCCTATTTTCTTTCTTCTTCTTCTTCTACTTTACTTCTCTTACACTCACACCCATCTCCCACTCTCTTTCCCCCAACCTCCATTCATCTCACTCTCTACTCGTCCCAGGTATGGCAAGCTTCTCTCTCTTCTCTTGTATTTTTATTTTAGTATTTTGCAAGTTCAATGCCTTAATTGTGTAGTATTTATAGTTGATTTTTTTCTTTTGATTTTCTTTTCTGCTTTTTAATGGGTTATGTGCACAATGTTGTAGAGAAGTGTGTGCACAATATTTTAGAGAAGTGTGTGCCTTTGATTGTAAAAGCTATTTGTGGTGGGGTGGAATGGTGAAGTAAGAATAGTGATTTGGGGGAAAAATTGATGTTCCATGGTGCTAGGTATGTTATGATAGAACTTTGCTCACAATGTGTTTGTGAAATTGCCCCAATGGAGTTGTAATGGCTAATGTGACCATGGTAGTGGTGAAGTCTGAGTAACCACCCAGGGTTCACACAACTCAAACCCTCACTGATAGGAGGCTCTGTGTTTGGCAGGTACAATGCATCAATCCAGGAAAAGACGTACCATAGGGTCCTCCGCTTATGGACTGGGCAGTTTGTCTATAGCTAGGGGTCAAGCTAGTGCGGAACAGTTTGACCGTGCTAGGTTTGTCTCCAAACCAACTGAGGACAGGTATAATGCCAAGGCGTCCAAGAAATTGTTACATGAAGTGCATATTGACCGGCAAGACTTGCAAGTGGAATGCCCAAATATCTTTACTGAGTTGAGTAGTGTCAGTTGGGCATCTTCTTTGATGAACCGGATGAGGAGAATGTACAGATGGTTAGAGAATTCTATGCTAACTGCCCAGAGCATGAGAATGGGGTGGTTACAGTTCGAAACACCTAGGTAAATGCACCCCTTGAGGCCATCCACCGAGTGTACCGGCTGCCTGTATTCACTGGGGATAGAGATACTTACATTGCTTATCATCGCCCAACTATTTGGTGGGCACCGATTCTTGAAGCAATATGTGTGCCTGACAGGGAGCATATATGGATAAAGTACCGGATCACATTGAACTCAGTATCTCAATTGGGAGGCTAAGTGTTAGCTCACAATTATCAACAGCCATTTGCTAACTTCCAGCAACACGACCAATGTCAATGGACCACGCGCCGTAGCTATCTACTGTTTTATGACCCACCAGGATTTTGATGTCGCCAAGCTCCTCCATGATGAGATGTTCATTCGCTCCCCAGAGGTACTCAAAGGATTTTAGTTCCCCTCTCTGGTTACCAAGCTGTGTCGTGCTACACGAGTCCCTGAAAATCCCAGAGTTGATTGGAAATTTCCATTGAAAGCCCCGTTCTGGGCTAGCAAAATCACAGTAGGAAGAGAGCCGGTAGTGATGGTTGAGGATGATGATGAAGCTGATGAGGATGCTGCTGCCCCACCACAGACGAGAGCTGATGAGGCAGGCCCATCACAGGCCTGCCGAAGTACCCGTATGACAGCCTTGGAGCAAGAAATGGCTGGTCTTCGCACTGCTGTCACTGACCTGGGCACCATAGTTGACAATCTGTCTGCTCAACAGGTCAAGTCAGAGAAAAAGATCATGGGATGGCTCCGGACACTAGGACAAGCATGTCACCTCAATCCTAGCATCGTCTCTAATCAGGATTGAGCATTAGGGAAGTCCCTTTACCTTACTATGCTTTATATTTCTTGACATGGGGACATGCCAAAGTTTTAAGTGTAGGGTGGGGGATGGTTGTTGTTGTAAATTGTATAACTTTGTATGGTGTTGTTTTGTTTGTTTGTTTGGTATTGTTGGTTTATATTAGTAAATTTCGACTTGGCCCGAAGACGGACACCTCACGACAGGTCTCTTAAGGGATATAAGTCGAACAAAAAAAAACAGGAATATGAGGACTTTTCCTGATGATGGATCTTTTTGATAGTTTCTTGAGGGAAGTAAGTCTAAAGAAAATACCAATTTTTTTTTGTTTTAGTTAGTGTAGTAACTCCCCCTTGGGTTTTCTTTGGGCCACGGTTCTTTTCCAAGGGTTTAGCTTGAACCAGGTGTAGTTAGTTTTTAGTTTATTTTGTTTGTAGTTTTAGTTAGTATTGATGAGCTACGAGCTGAAGTAGAAATAGAAACTCTTGGCGTTGATACACCTGAACATAGTAGACACTAGAGTATAACGCTTAGTCTCAGTGGTTGTTTAATAGAATAAGAGCAGATTTTGCCTTTTGTGTAAAGAGGATTTTTCGTGTCCCATAATGAATATAAATTCTCCTATTTATAGCTCAATTCAGGGAGACATGATCCCCAAATCAAGCTCTTTCTTAATATGAATAAAACCCCTCCTAATGACAGCATAATAGTTAGGCATTAATGCAACGATTCTTTGTATCAGCTGCTTATCGTATGCTGTCTTTTTTAACCGATATCTTCCTTTCAGAACTTCGTCCCGGGTTTCAACTCTTTCGGAACTTATTAAGCATCGGTTACATGTTCGTAATCGGTACTAACTATTTGTTGACTCATATCTAACTTATCTTTACTTTTACGTGTCAACTCGTTGAGCATCCACCTGTCGTTCATCAATTTAATCCCATACAGATAGTCACCATACTTTCCAGTGACAAAAGTTTGTGTTATCGATAAGTAGATAAGACCTTTTTTCTTGGCGAAAAAATTCCTGAATAGTTTCTGACACTTGAAAGGACGCACATCTCCTTATATTTAATGAACCGAACACGTGTTATCCCGTGAATTGGAAAATATTTTTGCTAGTTTTCAAGGTAATGATGACCGTGAATTCTGCTACCTATAAACTTTTCCACTACTCATCACTTTTACCTTTCACTTTTGCAAATTCTTCTTCTTTGAATTTCCTTAGAGCTTTTCCGCAAACACCTCTTTCTCAGTCAAATTTTCTTACTCAAATTTTCTATCACCATATCTTTTACTACTTTGTTCCCGGAAACTCTGGCCTTCACATTGGTGGTGGTCCTTTTAAGAAGAACAAAACCAAGGGAGGCCGATGTCGGTCCTCCTACCACAAACACAATCATACCCTCTCAACTAAACTCTGAGACGGACCTTAAAATACAAAAGAACCTATCAATACCAAAAATGATAGAAATTGGCATGTCAGCAGATATCCTTGTTTCATTCGCCCTGCTAGTATTCCTATTGTGAACGAAGATTGTGATTGACAAAATATTGAGATCTTATCCCCCAATGAAGTGGAAAGGGTCACCTTTAGCACACCGGGATTCATGTAAGTTTATACATACCCTTTTACTTTAAGAATGGGTCAATAAATTGATCTCATTATTTTAGAGTTTTGCCACCACTACCAAATCTGCTTGGTTCAGGTAAGCCCATCAATATGGCATATGGTATCTTGCCTTCGGGTATTGTGCTCCCTGTCTTATAACAACCCGACTGGTCATTTTACTTTAGATCCTCATTCCTCTATTCAAGAATTTTCGTATATACTTTTACTATTTTATGACTCGCGAGAGTCGTTAGTTTGATTTTGGAAGGGTTCAGGTTGAATTCAGAATACTTAGTTCCATAATAGTGGCCTAAGGCGACCAAGTTTGACTTGATCCAACACTTTGAGTAAACAATCTTGGAATCGAGATTCGAAGATTCCAATAGCTTCGTATGATAATTTTGCACTTGGACATATGTTCGGATTGAGTTTAAGGTGGGCTGAGAGCGTTTCGATGCTTATTGTTGAAAGTTAGTGTCTGAAGGTTTTAGAGTTTTCTAAGTTTGATTTGAAGTAGACTTTAGTGTTATCGAATTCCATTTGGGATTCCGAGCTTTAGCATAGGTTTTTATAGTTATTTGTGACTTGTGCGTAAAATTTGGCGTCATTCTGAGTTCTCTAAGTAAGATTTGTTGTGTTCGGAGTTAGTTGGAAGAAGTTTGAAGTTCAAAAGTTGATTAATTTGGAGTTGAGGTGCAATTCTTGATTTTCATATTTTTTAGGTGTTCTACGACTCCGAGTAGGTCCGTAGTATGGTTATGGACTTGTTGGTACATTTGGACAGGGTCCCGGGTGGCTCGAATGAGTTTCAGACCACCCGGAGCAAAGTTGAAGTTGATTGATATTGCAGTTTGCATGTGTACAGGTGTGTTTTGCGATTGCGAAGGTAGTACCACGATCGTGAAGGAGTCTGGAGATGGGCTCTGAGATTTGCTCTTAGCGAATGCGAGGATGGCCTCGTAAATGTGATGGAGGATTTGGTTCCTCTTCGCAAACGCAGAGCCACCTTCGTGAAGAAGACTGAGGCTGAGGGGGGATGGTAAGTTGTTGGCCTTCGTGAATACGGTTGGGGGACTGCGAACGAGGAAGGTTGGAGGATGGTTCATCGCGAACGCGAAGAGGATTTTGGGCAGCTGGAACTTTTTGCCTTTGCGATCGCGAGGAGAATTCTATGATTGCGAAGAGGAAAGACCTACGCAGGACATGAATTTAATATGGGACATAGGATTATTTCACATACTTTTCACTTGGGTTGGTCGATTTTGAGAGCTCTTTTGAGGGGATTTTTATCAAGCATCACAAGGCAAGTGAATTCTACCAATTTTTGAGTTAAATACATGGATTATAAGTAAATTTCAACATAGAAATTAGTAAAATTATATGATTTTATTAGAAAACCTAGGGTTTAGTAAAAACATAATTTGATCACGAAACTGATTATGGAATTGAGAATAAATTATATATTTGAGTTCGTAATGTCATGGGTAACGTTTATCTTAAAACAAATTTGGAATCCGAGTATGTGGGCCTGTAGTTGAATTTTATTGACTTTCCAAGCTGGTTGGAAAATTACTCTAAGAGTTAAATTATGAATTTTTGAGCATATATTGATTGGTTTGTACGGTCTTTGACTGGTTTTAAATTGCTTTTGAGGCTACTAGTCAGGTTTGAGAGTCGAGTAGAGGGCTTGGAAGCAAGGTAAGTCTCTTGCCTAATCTTGTGAAAGGGAATTATCCCCGTAGGTATTTTATTATTATGTGCTACTTGTTATGGGTATTGCGTATGCATGAGGTGACTAGAGTCCATATATATCTAGTTTTATGTTTATGTCTCGGTAGATTTAGATCTATACCATGCTCTAAATGTACTATTTCAATTAATCTTGTTTGTTTAATTTTTAAAAAATTTGAACGGATTGAGACTAGAATAAACTTATTGAACGAGTCTCTTACTTTAAAATTGTGAAATATTTGATGAATGGTAGTTCTATGTCTTCTCGACTCGCATTTATTTTTACGAATGAGAGAGTTTCTTTATTCTTATGGGATCGGGCTGTTTGCCTCGACAGAATTGTCAGTTATTCTTATGGGATCGGGCCGTTCTCCTCGAAGGTATTGTGAGTTATTCTTTTAGGATCGGGCCGTTTGGCTAGGCGGTACTATGTAATACTATTCTTTTGGGATCAGGCTGTTCGCCCTAGCTGACTCATGCCTAATACTTGAGATTTGATTTTGTATTGGAATCGGTTGACATTGTACCTTTAGGGCAAATTGTGGAAATTGGTGATTTCATAATAATTCTTGTCTGGAAGTTATTATTGTTATTTACCTGTCTCGCTGCTACTTGTTGAGCTTCATAAGTATCTATTTTATGTACTTTATTATTTGACCACTAATCAGTGTCAAAGTCAATCCCTCTCCACTACTTCTTCGAGGTTAGACTTGATACTTACTAGGTATGCGTTGATTTACGTACTCATACTACACTTATGCACTGATTATGCAGGTACTGAGACAAGTACTTCGGTGGTCACTCGAGCATATAGAAGCGCTACATGGAGACTTAGTGGTGAGCTGCCTTCCATGCTTCTATATGCAACACCCGGAGTCTCTCTCTTATCATATTTATTATTCTGTCTATTCTATATCTAGACAGTAGTTGTAGTGGTTTGTATATTTTACTAGATTGCTCATGCACTTGTAACACCGAATTTTGGAATTTTCTAGTGGATGTTTACAGTTGTACCTAAAATTATTATCACTTCACTTTTGTTTTGTTCACACTTTGTGATGGTAAGGAGAAATTTATGTTTTCCATGGTTTCTAAATTTCAGTTCACTTACTTAATCAAATTCCTGATTTTAAAAGTTAAAATGGATAATCAAGTTGGAGGTTCATGTGTTGGCTTGCCTAACAGTACCATTGGTCGCCATCACGGCCTATTATGGGATTTCAATCATAACAAGGCCTAAGAAACCCTCACTTTTTCCCATTTGATCAACCTCTACTACCCAAAGAATTTTCGTGGAGGCGTGATCAAACCCAGCAAATGCAGCTACCATGCCATTACTACCGGTGTCGATGATGACAATGACTGTGGTTGGATGGAATGGTACACTGTCATTGCTACCAGGGACCAGTTAAATAAAAAGCGCGCTAAAGCGAGTCACATATATTGTTCAGCGCTTCACACTGCGTCTAGTGAGGCTCACGTGCCGAAGGGACCCCTTTAGATACCCTTTTTAAATTATAAGAAGTCTCTCACCAATTCCTAAGCCATGATTATAAATAGCCAATAAAATACAAAATTATTAATTAAGGAAAGAAATCATAATTCCTAAAAAAATAAAAAAGGAATCAATGGAAGTATAAGACGGGGAGTTGAAGAAGAGCAGCAGAAATCGGCAAACTCAACTAAAACAGAGTCGAAGCATTGCAGCGGAAGAATCCTTTATCACAACAGGTATGCTTCTTCTCTTTCTCTGTTCTCTCTTGTACTTCTACTTCTTCTCTGCTTCTATTTCTTCTCTTTTTGCTTTTTGATTTTTTCTCCATTAAAGAAGTGCTTTGACCTTGACTGATTTTTTTCTAATTTAGCTTTTTTATTTTTTGACTTTCGGGTAAAGCTTAAATAAGTGCTAGAGGTGTTGTTGTATACTTGTATTTATTTTGTCTTTGGAGAAAATGAATGGAAGTATGAGACACTTATCACCATGAATTTTTTTAAACTTTTATAGTGGAGTTATCAGTGGGATGAGTCATTGAGTCTATACTAAAACACCTGTAAAAACAAATTAGACATAGCCATAGTGGTGAACCCCAGAAGGGCCAATACATATGAACTAAACTGATCTCTTTTACTTTTAAATAATTTACACAAATTGTTCTACTACGTTTTGTAGCTTTCTAATTTGTGCAAGAGCTGAACTACTTTCTGATGGAATTAAAATTGTTAAATCCGATTCTTTTATCACATGCAATTCTGATTGTCAATATTTATATTCTTGTTGTATATTTAATAATATAAAAATTATAGTATTTACGCATAAAATGCATAACGTGTTATTTAAATTTTATTTCAGATATAAAAATGGCAAAGGACTTGTCCAAAGGAAATAGTAGGATCCTGGTTGGAAATATAACTATTTGAAGGATCCTAATGATACTTCAGGAGTCACATGCAATTTTTGTGGAAACACAACAACAGATGAAACTAATCGGGCAAAACAACATTTGATTGGTAATTTTAAAAATCGAACAGTGTACCAAATGCCCAGAGGAGGTAGAGGAATTGAGAAGTCACATGGAGGGAAAAAACACGAAAGGAAGTTTATACTAATGACTTTTCTAAATTTGATGAGTTCGATTATCATGATGATGTTGAGGGAGAGGAAAAAGTTCCAAATATCATTCATAGGAAAAAAAGTGGAGAAAGCATTTGATTATAGACTATAATTACGTATTTTAGTCGCTTATTACACTCTAAATTATTGCACTTTAATTGAATTTGAACTTTAATCGCTAGTGTTTTACACTAATTATGTATTTTATGCCTTATAGGAGTGATTTGAAGCTATGTAGCTATTATGGAATGAATTCAAGTGATTTGGATCTTTGAAGTCTGAGTAAAAGCCCAAGGAATCAAGCCAGGATCGTGTTCAGGAATCAACGGATGATAGTTAAGAACGAAACAGAGAATCAAGCGGGCATACGACACATTGTCTAGTAAAATACACATAACCTTTTTCTCAGAAATCCATTTGGGCTCCACAATATATCGTTGGAAAGATATTTGAAAGGGCTACAACTTTCTTGTTTTGTATTTTCGCGAATTTCTATTACCTCGGTGCGTAGAGCAGCGCATGGTGCGCCACACCTGTGGAAATTTCATGCAGACTGTCAGAATCAGCGATCTAAACCCCGCATGGCGCGTCGCCCCATGCGACGCGGTATTGTAAAGTTTATAGAGTGATTTTCCTATTTCACGCGGGAGAAGGTATTTTCATCTAGGTCCGACCCTACTTGATATAAATACATGTAGAAACGCTATTTTGAGGGAGGGGGACATACTTTAGACATAATGAGGCTAATGAGACTGAGGATTCGACCTAAGGAGGAAAGAACACACTAGGAGCAAGGCGAAGAACTCTTCTACGAGTTTTTCACTTCCTTCTTTCTATTTTCAAAAGTATTAGTTATGAATTCTAGTATTGTAGTTATGCATACTATTATGAATAGCTAAATTATTATCTAGGGTTTTGATGGACCCTTTTGGAGGATGATTTTCCTGTTACATTAATATAGATTTGTTATAGTAATATTTTCTATTTGTTCAACTACGTTATTATTGTGGTTGGTTGAAGAGCTCTCAATCGACTGTGCCTATTTAGTGTGTATTTACTCAGGAGAGAGTGCATATTTAGGTAGTTGTTGAATAACATCACTCCTAACGTATATGAGGGATCAATACGAGGGTTTAAAGGTGGGATTAGGGATAACGAAACCTTGGGTGCGATCTAAGTGAGCTGTGCTTAATGCCAGCTAGCGTTATTCGGGAGAATATATCTAGTAAATTATGGTAATTACTCAGGAGAGAGTTATGACAGTCAGAGCGCTCATGATCCGTAGAAAATACTTAGGCAAATTTATAGAAAACATAGCCAGAAGGATTTTGACAATAGGGGAAATCATAACTTTAGACCTCCTTAATCTTGTCTCTAATCCTTATCCTTGTTAATTCATAGTTTTACTGCTTTCTATTATTTGTTAGTAAATTAGATAAAAATAAACATTATAATCTTTATAATTAGGAAATTGTTTGGATTTGTGTATCTTAGCAATATTGAACAACTGTAGCTAACCTTAATCCTCTGTGGGATTCGACTTCGGACTTGTAAACCTGATTATATTTGCAACGATCGCTTAGTCCTTTTTATAAGGCATAGTTGGGCGTGATCAAATTTTGGCGCCATTGCCGGGGAACTAACGATGTAGTTATAGATGTACATATTGCTAGGTTTCAAGTTTGCACTTTTATTTTATTTTTTAGTGTTTGATTTTTTGATTTTTTTATTTTAGTTTTATTTGAGAAACATGACATCATGGAATTATGAGAATTTTGATGTTGGTAATTCTACTTTTAATCCTCCTTATGCATGTTATGAAGGAAACCATCTAGGGCAAAATTATCAAATTATTCCCGAGAGCGAGTTTTGTGCACCAACTCAATCTTATGTGTGGAATGTGTGTGATATGTGTGGTGGTCAAGATGGTCACTTTCACGGTTGTGCTTATATTTCTTATCTTCCCCCAACCCCTTACTTTGATGGGTCTACTTTTTCTTGTGAGGATAACATGAACAAAAAACCCAGGGAAGCTGACCTAAAGAAGATCGAAGATATGTTAAAGTGCCTTTTGGAACAACATAGTAAATTTCAACTGCAGATAGAAAGGCAAGAGGAAACTATTCACAACGTGAAAGTTCAAGTGAGTCAACTACTTGAAGATTTTAATGCTCAACAAGCCAATATTGTGAATAGTATCCAAGAAGAGCGTGAATTAGATACAGAAATTGAGGTGCTAGCGGAGAAGACCAGAGTAGAAAACCAACAATCAATCGAACTAGATTTTGAGGATGCCGATGTTATAGAAGCGATACTAGAGTCAATCAAGGATATTGAGGATACATATTTAGTTGACTCTATTGTCATTAGTGTTGAGAATGTAGACAGTCCCAATGTTCATGTAGTTGAACACATTGGTCCACACTCCAAGTATTTTTCCATATTATGTTTGGATGATGATATGGAAATAGAGTCGTCCGAGCCACTTTAGGAGTCAAGGAGTAAGGAACAAGATGCCTACATTCTGGAATTCTTCATGCCAGAAAGTCGGGAATACACATCTCATCCAAAGGCCAAGAAGTATAGAATACTACATTATTTTATTGGGCCAGTAAGATTCATTCTACCACCCTAGGAGCATGATCATAGAGTAGAATCAAAACTTGGGGTCCAATTCATAAGTTCAAAGTGGAGGCCGAAAGTAATTCGCATCGTGCCGCGACGTTAAATCAAGTGCTTGTTAGGAGGCAACCCAGTTTTACTGCTTTCTTTTATTTTATTTTTTTTATTTTTTTTAATTGTATTATGTTTGTAGTGTCGATTTTTAATTTTCTAGGAGCATGAAAAGCAAAGTTATTGGAAGGATGCAACAAATCATATGGTTGGAACTAAGTGTGAGGTACCCGCACGAAGGACCAAGCCTGGGAGAAGTCTGAGTACCCCATGAGCTGCTAGTGCTTCGGCCTTTGGCCTACCAGAGAGTTTCTTTTACCCTCTTATTAGTATGGCGTGCATTGGGGACAATGCACAATTTTAAGTGTGGGGTGAGGAGATTGTCTGGGTGACTTTCTATGCTATTTTAGTTGTGTTAGTTTAATTTTTTTTTATTTTTTAGAAAAACAAAAAAAAAAGGAGTGGACTTTTCCCGACGATGGATATCCTAGACAATTTTCTTGAGGGATTTAAGTCTAAAGGAAAAAAATTCTTTGTATGTAGTGTAGTAATTCCCCCTTGATTTTTCTTTTTACCGTGGTTCGTTTTCAAGGGTTTTGTTTGAACCGGGTGTAGTTAGCTTTTATTTTTTGTTATAAATAGGAAAACTTGTGTTGTGTTTTGAATTGAAGCAATATCTCTTGACTTTGTTATGCCTTGAGAATAGAAAGTACTTTAGTTGTGACACTTAGGTTCAGTTTTTGACTCTTGTAGAAGTACCTTAAATTGTATGACCTTAACTTTGCTTAACTGCTTTGACTAGAGTGTCTTGATGAGTCCAATCCTGAGTGAGTTATGTGCCATGTGTGTGTAAGGTTTGTATGTATTCAGTGCATTGCATTTGATGTCTAGAACTTGTCCCTTGTGTTTGCAAAGCGAAATAGTAGTTTTGTTCAGTCTTGGAAGTGATATAGTCGTTTCTTTGTTAAGCCATATATATATTTTACCCGCCTAATTATTGTGTATCGTAGTTAACCCCTTTGAGCCTGTAATCCTATTTCTTTGGCATCCACATTACAAGCCTTACCCATTTGTTTGAATTAACCATCTCTTTGAACCTTTTCACTTTTCATGAGCACTTGAATTATTATGAACTTTATAAAAGTTAAAGTGTGGGGTGGTTGGTTTGGCTTTTAAGTGGAAATAATGAAATAAGAAGAAGGATGCACTGTTTTGAAAAAGTAAGAGCTACTTGAATTGAAAAAGAAAGAAAAGAAAAAAATAGTTATATTGTTGTAAAAAAATATTTCTTGATAAGTGGTGACTCTTGATATAATTGTGCTTTAAGAAGTACAAAGTTAATATATATTAATATGAAGGTGGAGTTATGGTTTGATATACGTATGGGTTTGAATGTTAAAGTATATGTATTAAAGTGCTTAGGGAGGTGTAGTCACTCTTATATCTTAATTTATCCTACCCATCCTTCAGCCTACATTACAACTAAATAAAGTCCTACTTGATCCTAGACTGAATGAGCTCGATTAGTAGAGTAGTTCACTACGGGCAAGCCCATGGTGCATCTTTTATGGCATATGAATGTCGTTTCTGAGAGTGAGTTAATTCTTTCTATCTTGAGTTCCTAATTGTTCTTAACTTTTATATTGTGTGGAACTACTCTCTTTGTTGTGTGAAGGCACTTGATTAATGAAGGAAAGGTAATGTCATTGACCTCTATGTTAGAGTAAGTGGGTCAGTTGTGAATAATGTGTGGTACGTGTGAGTCAAATCTTGAGGTGAAGATGTTACACTCTTGTGCTTAGTCTATTTTAAATATTCTTAGTATAATGAGTTAGGAGAATTGTTTAAAAAGGTTGTGTCTATATAAAGTGTAGTTGATTCGAGGACGAGCAATGGTTTAAGTGTGGGGTGTTGATGATCGGCCATAATTACGTATTCTAGTCGCTTATTATACTCTAAATTACTGCACTTTAATTGAGTTTGAACTTTAATCGCTAGTGTTTTGTATTAATTGTGTATTTTATGCCTTATAGGAGTGATTCCGAGCAATGTAGATATTATAGAATGAATTCAAGTGATTTTCAGCTTTGAAGTCTGAGCAAAAGCCCAAGGAATCAAGCTGGGATCGTGTTCAGGGATCAACGGATGATAGTTAAGAACGAAACGGAGAATCGAGCGGGCATACGACATATTGTCTAGTAAAATGCACATAACTCTTTGCTCAAAACTCCGTTTGGGATCCACAATATATCGTTGGAAAGCTATTTGAAAGGGCTACAACTTTCATCTTTTGCATTTTCCTGAATTTCCACTACCGCAGCGCGAGGTGCGCCGCGCCTGTGGAAATTTCCTGCAGCCTATCAGAATCAGCGATCTGAAGTTCCCCGCATGGCACATCACTCCAGGCGACGCGGCAGTGCAAATTTATAGAGTGATTGTCCTATTTCATGCGGGAGAAGATATTTTCATCTGGACCCGACCTTACTTGGTATAAATACATGTAAAAATGCTATTTAGAGGGAAGGGACATATTTTTGACATAATTTAGACCTAAGGAGGCTACGGAGACTGGGGATTCGACCTAAGGAGACAAGAACACACTAGGAGCAAGGCGGAGAATTCTTCTATGAGTTTTTCACTTCCTTCTTCCTATTTTTATTATTGGTTATGAATTCTAGTATTGTAGTTATGTATACTATTATGAATAGCTAAATTATTATCTAGGGTTTTGATGGAACCTTTTGGAGGATGATTTTCCTATTACGTTAATATAGATTTGCTGTAGTATTTTCTCTATTTGTTCAACTACGTTATTATTATGGTTAGTTGAAGAGCTCTCAATCGACTGTACCTATTTAGCATGTATTTACTCGAGAGAGAGTGCATATTTAGGTAGTTGTTGAACAACATCACTCGTAACGTATATGAGGGATCAATACATGGGTTTAAAGGTAGGATTATGGGTAATGAAACCTTGGGTGCGATCTGAGTGAGCCGTACTTAATGCCAGCTAGCACAATTCGGGAGAATATGTCTAGTAAATTGTGGTAATTACTCGAGAGAGAGTTACGACAGTCAGAGCGCTTATGATCGGTAGAGAATACTTAGGCGAATTTATTGAAAACGTAGTGAGAAGGATTATGACAATAGGGGAAATCATAATTCTAGACCTCCTTAATCTTGTCTCTAACCCTTAGTATCTTTAGTTGTTAATTTACTATTTTAATTTGTTAGTTAATTAGTTAAACACAAGAATCTTAATATCTATAAGTTAGAAATTGTTCAAGCTTGTCTTCTTAGTGATAATGAAGAGTTGTACCTAAGCCTTAGTTCTCTGTGGGATTCGACTTCGGACTTGTAAATTGGGATTATATTTGCGATGGCCGCTTAGTACTTTTTATAAGGCATAGTTGGGTGTGATTAGCGTTACTAGTGGCCCTAACAAAAAGTTAGCCAAGGGAAAGGGACCTATGGACGTATTTCTAAAAAACGAGGAACACTTAGGCATTTAATATCAAAGATTCGTGTGATAAAGAGGTAAGAGCAACGACTATTCAAAAAATTGCTCGCTTCTGTTACGATGCTGGGATCCCATTCAATGTTGCTCGCTTAAAAAGTTTTAAGGATGCAGCCAAGGCTATAGGAAGGTATAAACCAAACTTAAAGCCTTCAAGCTACCATGATTTGAGGGTTCCCTTACTTAGGAAGGAGGTACAGTTGACCTATGAAATTGTAAGCAAACATAGGGAAGAATGGGAAAAGTATGGGTGTTGCATTATGGGTGATGGATGGAAAGATAGAAAACAAAGAGCTTTAATAAACTTTTTGGTGAATTCTCCATACGGTACAGTGTTTTGGGAGTTAATAGATGCATCCTCATTTGTTAAGACCGGAGAAAAATCATGTGAATTGTTTGATAGATATGTGGAACGCGTTGGAGAACAGAACGAGGTTCAAGTTATAAGTGGTAATGGTAGCAATTTTATATTGGCTGGTAAGAACTATTGCTTTGACTATTTAAGTTATGTATTTTACTTTCTAATAGCAATTTAAACTTCTAGTTTTCAAATATTAACATATCTATTTACTCTCTTTGGTATAGGTCAACTATTACAAAGAAAAAGAAAGCACATATATTGGATACTTTGTGCATCTCATTCTATAGATTTTATGTTAGAAGACATAGGAAAGATTCCAAACATCAAGAAGACCATCCAAAGAATAATTTCCCTTCGGTTTCATTTATAGGCACACAAGAGTCATAAATATGATGAGAGATTTCACAAAAAAATAAAGAGTCGGTGAAATATGAGATTACTCGATTTTCAACAAGTTTCTGACTTTGATGGTTGTATTGTCAAAAAATAATTTGCGGGCAATGTTTACATCTGAACGTTGGGTGAATAGTAGTTGGTCGAAGATTTCAAGGGAAAAAGTGTTGCTCAATCTTTGTTGATGACTACACACTGGAACCAGGTTGTTTATATTTTGAAGATAATGGGGCCTCTTGTTAAAGTGTTGTGATTAGCTGACAATGAGAAAAACATCTGCCACAGGATACATTATGAAGCTATGGATAGAACTAAGAAGGCTATTGTGAAGGAATTTGATGGGAATTCTGCGAATATAAAGATATCTTTAAGATCATTGATGAAAGATGGGCATGCCAGTTCCATCATCCATTACATGCAGCTGAGAATTATTTAAATCCTGTGTACTTCTATTAAATTCAACCATTGAAAGTAACAGATGGGTTGTATGCTTGTATAGAAAGATTGGTTCCAACCATTGAAGTACAAGACAAGATCATATATGAGATACCACTTTATACTGGAGTTGAACAACAATTTTGTCTTTCAATCACAAAAAATCAAGAACGACAAGATCTCCTGGTTAGTAAAAATATTGTCCTATAAATTCTTAATTATTATTTTATGTTTAAATTCTATTTATTATTTACATAAGTTGCAAATTAAAATGATTGTCTACAATGTACATAATACTTTTTACAGTTGAATGGTGAAATTTATATGGAAATTCAGCTCCACATCTTCAAAAGTTAGCCATTAGAATTTTGGGCTTAACAGCTAGTTCTGCTGGGTGTGAGCATAATTGGAGCGTGTTTGAGCATGTAAGTATTCAAAGTGGTATATTTTTTTTCTAATTTTCTTGAATAGTTAATCAATTAGATTATATTACTCACATTGATATTATATATGCAACAGATACATACCAACAAAAGGAACACATTGGAGCATCAAAGACTGAATGATCTAGTGTATATTAAGTATAATCGTGCGTTAAAAGTTTGTTATGTCTTGCAGCATGTTATTTATCCAATCTCATTGGATTACATAGATCACAACAATGATTGGTTGATTGGGAATATGGGTGTTAATGTTAAGGCAGAAGATGAATTGGTGTTTGAGGATGACAACTTAACTTGGGGTAATGTTGAAAGAGCGTCGGGGAGTGAAGACATGTTGACATACAAGGCGACAAAAGAGACAATCCAGAGTTATTATAAGTAATTCCTCGAGCTAAATAAATTTTGACTTTTTGACCAAAATAGCGACCAAAGTTGGTCGCTATTTTTTGACCGTTTGACCAAAATAGCGACCAAAGTTGGTCGCTTTTTCTAAAAAAAATTAAATTTTTCACGACCCAAACCCCGCTCCAGTCGTGATGGCGCCTCTCGTGAAGACAAGGCCAACCAACAAACCCATATCGCCTTTTCAAAAATAGTTAAACATTAATAAACAGTTTAAATATGATTTAATGATATAATTAACGGAAGCACAACCCGACACATCCCTAACCGAGGTGTCACAAGTCACGAGCATCTATTAGGGTATAAATACAACTGAAAGTCTGGAGTGTACAAATACAGACTAATAAAATAAGGAGAGAGAAAAGCAATGCTGCGAACGCCGGCAGCTACCTTGCTAAACCCTGATGACTCTGCCTCCGATCAGCCAAAACATACCTGAATCTGCACACAAGGTGCAGGGAGTAATATGAGTACTCCAACTCAATGGGTAATAATAATAAATAAAGACTGAAGGCAAGAAATTACGCAAAAACACAAGGTATTCCATACTGAAGCAGTAAAATCACTTTAAACAGTAAAGCAGTGAGAAATCAAGGGAAAATCTTTTTTTTTTCCAACAAGTAAAGCAAGTAGTTTACAAGTGAGTAACAAAATGATGGAAACGTAAACAGCCCCTCGGGCAAAACATGTACAACAAACTTCCCCTCAGGCATAATATCAACAAAACCAGCCGCTCGGGCTCAATATCAAAATAGTGCCAGCCCCTCGGGCTCAATATCAGAACAGTAACAGCCCTTCGGGCTCAATATCAGAACAGTAACAGCCCCTCGGGCTCAATATCAGATCAGTAACAGCCCGTCGGGCTCACTCTCAGAATAGTATCAGCCACTCGGGCTACCTCACAATCACTCATATCAGCCCCTCGGGCATAGTATCAATCACTCAGAACAATGGGTACCCGCGCTCACTATGGGTGTGCAGACTCCGGAGGGGCCCCTTATGGCCCAAGCGCTATATCAAGCCACCTCGTGGCATCATCACTCAGCATATCCTCGCATCCCTCAAGCCACCACGTGGCATATAAAGTATCTTAGGCCCTCGGCCTCATATCACTCGAGCTCACATCACTCAAGCCATCGCGTGGCATATAAAGTATCTCAGGCCCTCGGCCTCATATCACTCGGCATATCCTCACATATGGCCCTCGGCCTCACTCAGTCCGGAAATCATCATAAGCCCCTCGGGCATTTGTAAAACAGTAGTTCTCAGCCCAAAAAACCATTTAGAAATATCATTTGAGTTTTCAAATCTGCATAAAAGCGGCTGAGTTTGTAAAACAATAATTATAAATAGGACTGAGTTTAAATATAAGTCAAAACAGTGAGGAAATAGTGATAAAATTCCCGAAGGATTCAAATAATTGGCACAAAGACCAAGTATGACAATCATCCCAAATCACAATGATAACAAATAAGTTTCAATCAAATATGCATAAAATCATCAATCGGGATGGACCAAGTCACAATCCCCGGTAGTAAAAGACCTCGCGCTCATCATCCAGTGCGTGTCTCACCTAAATATAGCACTACGATGTGCAAATCCGGGGTTTCAAACCCTCAAGACATCATTTACAATCATTACTCACCTCGAACCAGCTAATCCTCTAGCTCGTGATGCCTTTGTCTCTCAAATCGACATCCGAATGCCTCGAATCTAGCCACAATAATTCGATTCAGTTAATAAAAATTATAGGAATTAATTCCATATGAAATTCTACATTTTCCATTAAAAATCTGAAATTGCACTCAAAATTCACCCGTGGGGCCCACATCTCGGAATATGACAAAAGTCACAGAATATCAACCCCCATCCAACCATGAGTCCAACCAAACAAATTTTACCAAAATCCGACATTGGATTAACTTTCAAATCTTAAAAATTCATCTTTATGGAATTTTAGAAAATTCCTCCATTTCTCTTCAAATATCAATAATCTAACACCAAAAATGAAGATTTATTCATGAAATATAATCACAAGGGATTCAAGAACACTTACCCCAAGAATTCCCGTGATTTCTCGCTCAAAATTGCCCAAAACCCGAGCTTGGCAGTCAAAAAAATGACCAAAAACCGGACTACTGGATTTAAAACTGTCCAGAATTTCGGGGGTACTATTCATGTGTACTGTTCACGTATTGTTCACGTGTACTGTACATGGGTACTGTTCACGCAGGTGCGGTCTCTGTTCAGACGTGCGAAAAATGCAGAAACTGCCCAGAAAATTGCAGCAGCTTTTCTTTTCACTAAAAAGGCTCTAACTCCATCATACGATCTCGGAATTCGATGATTCTTGTTCCTATGAGTCACAAATAATAATACGAACATAGCCCTTTAGTAAAAACTCAATTCAGAGCTCATTTGCTCAGTTCAATACCCATTTCGCTCGTTAAACAATTAACTCATGTTTCGTGTCAAAAACCCAATCACGACTTGATGAAATTAGACCAAACTTTCCAGATCAGTCCTATAATTCATTATAAAAATTTCGGAAGTCTCGAAATCAAATTTTAACCTCTAGAACTAAAAATGAACCTTTGGATCATTTCATGTTTATGCTGAAAATGGCAAAATCTTCCAAAAACTCTTCCAAAACATATCTGAGCCTCATGGGACCCCGACCAAACATGCCAACACACCCCATAACATAATTCAAACTTGTTCCAACATTTGGAACGCTCAAAACAACATTAAAACATCAAATCATCCTCGGATTCAAGCCTAAGAATTCCAAAACTTCCGAAATCCGAATTCGATCAAAAGTCTACCAAACGACGTCCAAATGACCTAAAATTTTGCACACACATCACAAATGACATAACGAAGCTACAACAACTCTCGGAATTTCATTCCGACCCTCGGATCAAAATCTCACCTATCAACCAGAATTCGCCAAAATATTAACTTTGCCAATTCAAGCCAAATCCTTCCACGGACTTCCAAAATGCATTCCGATCGTGCTCCTAAGTCATAAATCACCCAACGAAGCTATCCAAATCATAAAATTTCCGATCCGAGCTCATATACAAATAAGTCAACTCTTAGTCAAACCTTTCAAATTCAAAGCTTTCAACTGAGACTGTTCCTTCAAATTCACTTTGATTTTTCTTGAAAACCAAAACCAACGATCTACATCAGTAATAATACGTTACACGGGGCAAGTCATGCCCAGGAACTGGCAATCAAAGTGCAAAAGTTCAAAACGACCAGTCGGGTCGTTACATCCTCCCCAACTTAAACAGACGTTCATCCTCAAACGTATCCAAAGCTGTTCTAAAAGCCCACCAATCGCTGAATAACCTTACCATGCATATAGCCGGGGGTGATCCCACGTCACCCTATCTCATATAGGTCCGATAACACCGTTTAACTAAAATTACACAATCCAATCTAGCCCATAAACCATAGAACCACATTTTCACTTCTGAAACCATCAATACGATCAAAACCTCACACCTATACTTTGAATAGACCCGAACTAGCTGTAGTAACCCATGCCTGCAACCTCAGGAGCAATTCCATCTCTAACGCTCGCAGCAATAACTTCTATTCACAACAGCTGCCCATAACAACCAAATACAGATAGAAAACCTCTTATCAGCTAAAGTCTCATTCCAACACTTTCATATACTGCCAATGATAAATGAAACACGCAATAAACCATAACCATTTCTCAAATCAACCATTCATGAAGCCATTTCTCCTCTGGCAATTACCATAGCAAATTTTTTTTGAACTGAACCTCGATGTTTACCCATCAAACATGTTGAAATCGAATCCGTTTATTTTCATTAATGATCCCAATGATCTCCTCTGACCCAACACACTACCCTGGTGACATGTTACACCAATAGAGGCCTAAGCCACATCTAGCATAATACGCGCACCAATAAGCAACGGTCCGAACATACTCAAATCATGAAAATGACTCAAATGAAAGAGTTGTACCCCAAGCTCAGCAGTACCACCACAACACAGGGCTGAGAATCTGTCATGACCCGGATTTCCCACCATCGGGTGTCTTGATGGCGCCTACTATTGGAGCTAGGCAAGCCAAATATTTAAAACACCTTTCCTGCTTTCTTTCAAACAATATAATAAATGAGACAAAATTTAAGCGGAAGACTTTAAATCTAAAGCAACTGAAAACCAAAAGTACGGAAGTTTAATACACATCACTACCCAAGGTCTGGTGTCACTAGCTCACGGACTACTACAGAATACTACAATCAATGTCTGAAAGGAAAATACATCATGTTTGTCTGATACAAGATAAACAAACGAAAAACATGGAAAGGGACTTCGGCCTGCGAACGCCAGCTAGGCTACCTCGAGAGTCCCTGGACTGAAGATAGCTCCCAGAAGTCCTACTGCTGCGGTCTGTAAGCTGCTCCCTGATTTGTGCACAAAAATGCACAGAGTGTAGCATCAGCACAACCGACCCCATGTGCTGGTAAGTTCCTGGCCTAACCCCGGCAAAGTAGTGACGAGGTTAGACAGTACCTACCACAATTAACCTGTACAGATATATATACAACAAGTGCAAGAAAACAATAACAAGATAATACAAAGTAAAAGTGGGAGGGGACATGCTATCGGGGAATAACAGGTAAAAATGAATTATCGGAAATAAACAGAAGAAACTCCGGTTCCCATGATATATAAATATATATAAGTGGACGGCGTGCCACACGATCCCATAATATCATATATAAGTGGACGGTGTGCCACACGATCCCATAATATAATTCAAAACATCTGATTTTGTAAGGAGAGTCCCATTAGGGGAAATCAACAACATATCACTCTAACCCGGCAAGGGTACAACTAACAGCCCAAAATATCCCGACAAGGGAGAGTATATATATATCAATCTACACATCCCGGCAAGGGAGTAATCACAACACCTTCTCTTTTTAAATCCATTCTTCCTCAACTAACATATTCATGTTCGAGCTGACGCTCCAAAAGTACACCAATCACAATTTTTACCTCAACCGTTCACATTATATGAACTCATCAAATAAACAAGGATGTTGTGTCACGTTATTTGAATTAAAAGCAATTAAGACTCACGGTCATGCTAGACTCCGGTGCATAGGTAACCATCACCATGCCTATACACCGTACTCCACATTAGCAAGTAGCAAATAACATCCTAATCCTATTCCCTCAAGCCAAAGTTAGAACAAACACTTACCTCGAATGCTCCAAACTCAACTCACGCTTCTAGTATAGCTTTACCTCTTGATTCCACCACCAATCCGCTCGAATCTAGTCATAAGTTACTTAATTACATTAATAATTACTAAAGGAATCACCCCCATGCATGAAAATAAATTTTACAAGGTTTTTCCCAAAATGGTCAAAAACACCCCCGGACCCACGTGATCGAAACTCGAGGTTCGGACCAAAACCCGGTTTCCCATTCTCCCACGAGTCCAAATATATGATTTGTTTTGAAACGGACCTCAAATTGAGGTCCAACTCCTCAATTTGTAGAAAACCTAGGTTCTACCCAAAACATCCAATTTCACCCCTGAAAATCTTTGATTTGAAGTTGAAATTATGTTAAAAGATGTTAAGGGATAAAAAAGTTAAGTTAGAAATCACTTACCAATCGTTTTGGAGAAGAAAGGTTGTTTGGAAAATCGCCTCTTAGGTTTTGTGTTTTTGAAAAGTGAAAAATGATTGAGATTTTCCAAACTTGTATCCTTTCTGAGGACCTGGCGCGGACCGCACAAAAATGTATTACGGCCGCGCCGAGTGGGAGAAAAATTGGGGCTTTTCTGAACCCTTCCAGCGCGGACCGCACTGTTTTGGTGCGCGGCCGCGCTGGTTAACCTGAAACCCTAGCCCTCAGACTCAGCCACGCGGACCGCACAGAAAGGCATCGCGGCCGCGCGGCTCCAGCGCGGACCGCGCGGAAATGACCGCGGCCGCGCTGGTGTCTGCAACACCTGAACCTGCATTTTCTTAAGTCCAAGACCTTCCGGGCCCCTTTCAAAACTCACTCGAGCCCTCGGGGCTCCAAATCAAACATGCACACAACCTTAAAAACATCTTATGGACTTACTCGTGCGATCAAATCGCCAAAATAACATCATATACATAGGATCAAGCCTCAAACACATGATTTTCTTTCTTCAACTTTCATAACTCAAATTCTCCATTTTTAGTCCGAAACACGTCATATGACGTCCGTTTTTAGCCAAACTTTACAGATAGTGCTTAAAACATATTTAAGACTCGTACCGGGCGTCGGAACCAAAATACGAGCCCGATACCACAGTTTTCTGATCAATTTTCTTCTTCATTTTCCTTAATTAATTTCAGAAAATAATTTCACACAAAAATTCATTTCTCGGGCTTGGGACCTCGGAATTAAATTCTGGGCACATGCCCAAGTTCCATATTTTTCTACGGACCCTCCGGGACCGTCGAATCACAGGTCCGGGTACGTTTACCCAAAATGTTGACCGAAGTCAATATTATGCATATTAATATCGAAATTCATCAAATTTTTCACATAATTCACATATTCTAACATAAAAACTTTCCGGCTACGCGCTCGAACTGCGCACGCCAATCGAGGCAACTAAAAGCGAGGTTTTCAAGGCCTCGAAAGCGCGGAACAAGGAAGAACTACGGTGATGACCCTTCGGATCGTCACATTCTCCACCTCTAAAACAACCGTTCGTCCTCGAACGGACAAAAGAAAGAAGTACCTGAGTCGGGAAATAAATGAGGATAACGGCCCCGCATATCGGACTCGGACTCCCAGGTCGATGCCTCAGGAGGCTGACCTCTCCACCGAACACGCACCGAAGGAAAACTCTTCGACCTCAACTGTCGAACCTGCCGGTCTAGAATAGCCACCGGCTCCTCCTCATATGACAGATCCTTTTTCCAATTGGACAGTGCTGAAATCTAACACGTGCGATGGATCTCCGCGATACTTCCGGTGCATAGATACATGAAACACGGGATGCAAAACTGACAAGCTAGGTGGCAAGGCAAGTCTATAAGCCACCTCTCCCACACGATCAAAAATCTCAAATGGACCGATGAACCTAGGGCTGAGCTTGCCCTTCTTCCCAAATCTCATCACGCCCTTCATAGGCGATACACGGAGCAATACCCGCTCCCCAACCATGAAAGCAACATCTTTGACCTTGCGGTCTGCATAACTCTTTTGTCTGGACTGAGCTGTACGAAGTCTATCCTGAATAATCTTGACCTTGTCCAAGGCCTCCTGAACCAGATCCGTACCCAATAATCGAGCCTTTCCCGGCTCAAACCATCCAACTGGAGACCGACATCGCCTACCATACAACGCCTCATATGGAGCCATCTGAATGCTGGACTGGTAGCTGTTGTTGTAGGCGAACTCTGCTAAAGGCAAAAACTGGTCCCACGAGCCTCCAAAATCAATGACACAGGCTCGGAGCATGTCCTCAAGAATCTGAATAGTCCTCTCGGACTGACCGTCCGTCTGGGGATGAAATGCTATACTCAACTCAACCTGGGTGCCCAACTCTCGTTGAACCGCTCTCCAGAAATGCGAGGTAAACTACGTACCCCGATCCGAAATGATAGATAACGGCACCCCATGAAGACAAACAATCTCCCTGATATAAATCTCGGCTAACCTTTCGGACGAATAGGTGGCTGCAACAGGAACAAAATGCGCTGACTTGGTCAGCCTATCAACAATGACCCAAACTGCATCAAACTTTTTCCGAGTCATCGGAAGTCCAGTAACGAAATCCATCATAATCCTCTCCCACTTCCACTCGGGAAGTGCAATCCTCTGAAATAGACCACCAGGTCTTTGATGCTCGTACTTAACCTGCTGACAATTCAAACACTGAGCCACATGCACAACGATGTCTTTCTTCATCTTACGCCACCAATAGTGCTGCCTCAGATCCTGATACATCTTCGCGGCGCCCGGGTGAATAGAATACCGAGAACTGTGGGCCTCCGCTAAGATCAACTCTCGAATCCCATCAACATTGGGCACACAAACTCGCCCCTGCAATCTCAATACACCATCATCATCTAAGGTTACTTTCTTGGCACCTCCACGCTGCACCGTGTCTCTCAAGACACACAAATGGGGATCCTCAAACTGCCGCTCGCGGATACGCTCTAATAGTGAGAAACGAGCAACCGTGCAAGCTAACGCTCTGCTACGCTCAGAAATATCCAACCTCACAAGACGATTGGCCAAGGCCTGAACATCCAAAGCAAGCGATCTCTGGCTGACTGGAATATAAGCAAGACTACCCATGCTGGCGGACTTCCTGCTCAATGCATCGACCACCACATTGGCCTTCCCCGGGTGGTATAAGATAGTAACATCATAATCCTTTAGCAACTCTAACCACCTCATCTGCCTCAAATTTAACTCTTTCTGCTTGAACAGATACTGAAGACTCTTGTGATCAGTGTAAACCTCACACGTCACGCCATATAAGTAATGCCTCCAGATCTTCAAGGCATGAACAATGGCTGCCAACTCGGGATCATGAACCGGATAATTCTTCTCGTGGATCTTCAACTGCCTCGAAGAATAGGCAATGACTTTGCCTTCCTGCATCAACACTGCACCAAGCCCAATACGAGACGCATCATAATAGACCGTATATGGCTCTGAACCTGTGGGAAAAACCAATACCGGTGCCGTAGTCAGAGCCGTCTTGAGCTTCTGAAAGCTCGCCTCACACTCGTCCGACCACCTGAACTAGGCACCCTTCTGGGTCAATCTGGTCATAGGGGCTACAATGGATGAAATCCCCTCCATGAACCGACGATAGTAACCTGCTAACCCCAGGAAACTCCGAATCTCCGCAGCTGAAGCTGGTCGAGGCCAGTTCTTGACTACCTTTATCTTCTTCGGGTCTACCTGAATACTTGCTGCTGATAAGACATGACCCAGGAATGCGACCGAACTCAACTAAAACTCACACTTTGAGAACTTAGCATACAACTGACTACCCTTCAGGGTCTGAAGAACCACTCTGAGGTGCTGTTCATGCTCCTCCTGACTGCGGGAGTATATCAGAATATCGTTAATGAAAACAATCACGAACCAATCCAGATAGGGCCTGAACACTCGGTTCATCAATTCCATAAATGCTGTTGGGGCATTGGTCAACCCAAATGACATGACCAAAAACTCATAATGCCCATACCGAGTACGAAATGCTGTCTTAGGGACATTAGACGCCCTAATCCTCAGCTGATGATAACTAGATCTCAAATCTATCTTCGAGAACACCCTCGCACCCTGAAGCTGGTCGAATAAATCATCAATCCTCGGCAGTGGATACTTATTCTTAATTGTAACCTTGTTCAATTGCCGGTAATCGATGCACATTCTCATTGAACCATCCTTTTTCTTAACAAACAACACCGGCGCACCCCAAAGCGAAACACTAGGTCTAATGAAACCTTTCTCAAGAAAATCCTACAGCTTTTCCTTTAACTCTATCAACTCCGGCGGGGCCATACGATATGGCGGGATAGAAATGGGCTGAGTGCCCGGGGCCAAATCAATACAAAAGTCGATATCCATGTCGGGCGGCATACCCGGCAAGTCTGAAGGGAAAACCTCAGGAAACTCCCGAACAACGGGCACAGAATCAATAGAAGGGGCCTCCGTGCTAGAATCGCGAACATACGCCAAGTAGGCCAAACATCCCTTCTCGACCATACGCCGAGCTTTCACATACGAGATAACACTGCGGGTACAATGACCAGAAGTCCCTCTCCACTCTAAACGGGGTAAATCCGGTAAGGCTAAGGTCACGGTCTTGGCATGGCAATCCAAGATAGCATGGTACGGGGATAACCAATCCATCCCCAATATAACATCGAAGTTGACCATGTCCAAAAGAAACAAATCAACACGGGTCTCAAGACCCCCAAACACTACGATACAAGAACGATGAACTTGGTCGACCATAATAGAATCACCCACCGGTGTTGACACATAAACAGGAATACTCAACGAGTCACTAGGCATAACCAAATAGGGTGCAAAATAGGACGACACATATGAATACGTAGATCCGGGATCAAATAGCACAGAAGCATCCCTATCACAGACCAGAATAGTACCTGTAATCACAGCATCTGATGACTCAGCCTCTGGCCTGGCTGGCAAAGCATAACAACGGGGCTGGGCCCCACCTCCCTGAATCATATCCCTGGGACGATCTGCTGCTGGCTGACCCCTACCTCTAGCGGTCTGAGCTCCACCTCTAAGACCTCTACCTCCACCTCTATATCCTCTACCCCCGCCTCTAGCTGGCTGGGCAGGGTGTGGGGCAACTGGTGGCTGGATCATCGGGTGAGGACCCTGCTGCTGCGAGCTGCTGGAAGCTCGAGGGCATTTGGCAATGTGACTCACATCGCCGCAAGTATAACAAGCCCTCGGCTGCTGAGAATAATGAAGTGGTGGTGCACTGATAGGTGTTGATGGTGAACTGAAGAGCTGCTGGTCAGAATACTGCGGCTGAGAACCACGACCACCTGGTGTACCATGAAAAGCCTGGAGAGCTGACTGAAAGGGCCTCGAAGGATGGCCTCTACCATAAGAATCCCTACCTCCAGACGAGGTACCACTGAATCTACCAGAATGACGGGGCCTCTTATCAGACCCATGACCACCTCCCTGAGCAAGTGCCATCTCTATCTGGAGGGCACCATCTGCCGCCTCCTAACCATCTGAACACGGATCGGCTGGGCCAACCCATCAATAAACCTCTGCACCCTCTCTCTTTCAGTGGGGAGTATCAAAATGGCATGACGAGCAAGATCAATGAGCCGGGTCTCATACTGGGTGACCGTCATAGGACCCTGCTGGAGATGCTCAAACTGCCTGCGAAGAGTATCTCGCTGAGTAACTGGAAGAAACTTACCCAGAAATAACTCTGAAAACTGATCCCAGGTCAATGATGGCGACCCTACTGGCCTGGCTAAACAGTAATCCCTCAACCAAGTCTTGGCAGATCCTGCCAGGCGAAAAGGGGGAAGTCGACCCCATTGGTCTCTACAATGCCCATAGTCCGTAGAACCTCATGACATCTGAATATGAAATCCTGAGCATCCTCTGAGGGGGTGCCACTATATGTGGTTGTGAAGAGCTTGGTGAAACGATCAAGCCTCCACAAAGCATCCGCGGACATAGCCGCACCATCGCTGGACTGAGCCGCAATACCTGGCTAGGCTGCCACAGCTGGTTGAACTGCTGGAACCTGAGCCTGAGGAGCTACTGGCTCTGGAGTACGAGTATCGGGAGTCTGAACTCCTCCCCCAGCCTGAGATGTGGCTGGAACTACGGAAAGCAAACCCGCTCTAGAAATGCCCTCCATAAAGCCTACCAGTCAGACCAAAACGTCCTGAAGCACTGGAGTGGCTATGAAACCCTCTGGGACCTGAGCTGGGCCCACTGGAGCTGCTGGAGCTGGAACCTCCTCGTCATAGTCAGTACGAGGCTCAACCTCTGGGACTGCTACTCGGGGCTGAGCTCAGCCTCAGCCTCAGCCTCTGGCACGACCTCGCCCTCTACCCCTGATAGGAGTTGGGGGCTCGGGCTGCTGCGTGGTAGAAGAGGAAGCATGTGTTCTCACCATCTGCGAAAGAACAGAGTAGTAGGACGATCAATACTTGAGAATCAGAATCGCACGACACGAATGAACAAAGTGAAGTTTTCCTAACTCAGTAGCCTCTGCGGGATAAATACAGACGTCTCCGTACCGATCCCTCAGACTCTACCGAGTTGTCCGTGAGTTGTGAGACCTAAGTAATCTAGTGCTCTGATACCAACTTGTCACGACCCAGATTTCCCACCATCGGGTGTCGTGATGGCTCCTACTATCGGATCTAGGCAAGCCAAATATTTAAAACACCTTTCTTGCTTTCTTTCAAACAATATAATAAACGAGACAAAATTTAAGCGGAAGACTTTAAATCTAAAGCAACTGAAAACCAAAAGTGCGGAAGTTTAATACACATCACTACCTAAGGTCTGGTGTCACTAGCTCACGGACTACTACAGAATACTAAAAGGAAAATACATCATGTTTGTCTGATACAAGATAAACAAACGAAAAACATGGAAAGGGACTTCGGCCTACGAATGCCAGCTAGGCTACCTCGAGAGTCCCTGGACTGAAGATAGCTCCCAGAAGTCCTACTGCTACGGTCTGTAAGCTGCTCCCTGATTTGTGCACAAAAATGCACAGAGTGTAGCATCAGCACAACCGACCCCATGTGCTGGTAAGTACCTGGCCTAACCCCGGCAAAGTAGTGACGAGGTTAGACAATACCTACCACAATTAACCTTTACAGATATATATACAACAAGTGCAAGAAAACAATAACAAGATAATATCATATATAAGTGGACGGCGTGCCACACGATCCCATAATATCATATATAAGTGGACGGCGTGCCACACGATCCCATAATATCATATATAAGTGGACGACGTGCCACACGATCCCATAATATCATATATAAGTGGACGGCGTGCCACACGATCCCATAATATCATATATAAGTGGACGGCATGCCACACGATCCCATAATATCATATATAAGTGGACGGCGTGCCACACGATCCCATAATATCATATATAAGTGGACGGCGTGCCACACGATCCCATAATATCATATATAAGTGGACGGCGTGCCACATGATCCCATAATATCATATATAAGTGGACGGCGTGCCACATGATCCCATAATATCATATATAAGTGGACGGCGTTCCACACGATCCCATAATATAATTCGAAACATCTGATTTTTTAAGGAGAGTCCCATTAGGGGAAATCACAACATATCACTCTAACCCGGCAAGGGTACAACTAACAGCCCAAAATATCCCGACAAGGGAGAGTATATATATCGGTCTACACATCCCGGCAAGGGAGTAATCACAACACCTTCTCTTTTTAAATCCATTCTTCCTCAACTAACACATTCATGTTCGAGCTAACGCTGCAAAAGTACACCAATCACAATTTTTACCTCAACCGTTCACATTATATGAACTCATCAAATAAACAAGGAGGTTGTGTCACGTTATTTGAATTAAAAGCAATTAAGACTCACGGTCATGCTAGACTCCGGTGCATAGGTAACCGTCACCATGCCTATACACCGTACTCCACATTAGCAAGTAGAAAATAACATCCTAATCCTATTCCCTCAAGCCAAAGTTAGAACAAACACTTACCTCGAATGCTCCAAACTCAACTCACGCTTCTAGTATAGCTTTACCTCTTGATTCTACCACCAATCCGCTCGAATCTAGTCATAAGTTACTTAATCACATTAATAATTACTAAATGAATCACTCCCCATGCATGAAAAATAAATTTTACAAGGTTTTTCCCAAAATGGTCAAAAACACCCCTGGACCCACGTGGTCGAAACTCGAGGTTCGGACCAAAACCCGGTTACCCCTTCTCCCACGAGTCCAAATATATGATTTGTTTTGAAACGGACCTCAAATTGAGGTCCAACTCCTCAATTTGTAGAAAACCTAGGTTCTACCCAAAACACCCAATTTGACTCCTGAAAATCTTTGATTTGAAGTTGAAATTATGTTAAAAGATGTTAAGGGATAAAGAAGTTAAGTTAGAAATCACTTACCAATCGTTTTGGAGAAGAAAAGTTGTTTGGAAAATCGCCTCTTATGTTTTGTGTTTTTGAAAAGTGAAAAATAACTGAGATTTTCTGAACTTGTATACCTTTCTGAGGACCTGGCGCGGACCGCACAAAAATGTGTTACGGCCGCGCCGAGTGGGAGAAAAATTGAGGCTTTTCTGAACCCTTCCAGCGCAGACCGCACTGTTTTGGTGCGCGGCCGCGCTAGTTAACCTAAAACCCTAGCCCTCAGACTCAGTCACGCAGACCGCACAGAAAGGCATCGCGGCCGCGCGACTCCAGCGCAGACCGCGCGGAAATGACCGCGGCCGCGCTGGTGTCTGCAACACCTGAACCTGCATTTTCTTAAGTCCAATACCTCCCGGGCCCCATTCAAAACTCACCCGAGCCCTCTGGGCTCCAAACCAAACATGCACACAACCTTAAAAACATCTTACGGACTTACTCGTGCGATCAAATCGCCAAAATAACATCATATACATAGGATCAAGCCTCAAACACATGATTTTCTTTCTTCAACTTTCATAACTCAAATTCTCCATTTTTAGTCCGAAACACGTCATATGACGTCCGTTTTTAGCCAAACTTTACAGATAGTGTTTAAAACATATTTAAGACTCGTACCGGGAGTCGAAACCAAAATACGAGCCCGATACCACAACTTTCTGATCAATTTTCTTCTTCATTTTCCTTAATTAATTTCAGAAAACAATTTCACACAAAAATTCATTTCTCGGGCTTGAGACCTCAGAATTAAATTTCGGGCACACGCCCAAGTCCCATATTTTTCTACGGACCCTCCGGGACCGTCGAATCACAGGTCCGGGTCCGTTTACCCAAAATGTTGGTCGAAGTCAATATTATGCATATTAATATCGAAATTCATCAAATTTTTCACATAATTCACATATTCTAACATAAAAACTTTCCGGCTACGCGTCCGAACTACGCACGCCAATCAAGGCAACTAAAGCGAGGTTTTCAAGGCCTCGAAAGCGCGGAACAAGGAAGAAATATGGTGATGACCCTTCGGGTTGTCACAGAACCCGTCTCACATCATAGAATAGGACACACGAATCTAACCCGCAAGGTCATATCTCCATATAGCTTCGCTACAATGTGCGATCCTATCCAAACACTGCTCCACATGGGTCACCTCAAGTCACAATGCTCGAAATTGACAACCACACACAATTTGATGTCTGGAACCAAATCAAATCATTACACCAACGGTGAAACAAGTAACATATACCACGCAAACCCGATAGGACGTAACCGATACACTATTCACCGAGCAACACCCGATTACTCTTCCCGCTCGACTTCAACTATGAACCCCATTAGAACCGCACCATATGTGCCCATTACCAATAAATCATAATGTCTCGCAACATAGAAAGGTAACTCATAGATCTCCCCAGATTGCTAATAAGCTCAATAATGGTCGAATCAACCTATCCCTCAACAATACAATTTGGGGTCAACCAAGCCGACTCGAGCTAGAACACGTATCCACATTAACCTGCCAACGAACTAGTTACCAAGGAAGCCTAAAGCTGCTCCTTCAACTACCATAACTCTTGTCGGAGCCATACGATACAGTGCCCGACATCACATAAATACCGAAATCTACAACCTCGCCTGACGACATGCCCGACCATAAGAAATGCTTCTGAAAAGTCCCTCAACACCGGAACTGAATCAATGGTAGAAACCTCTGCACTGACATCCATCACGAAAACCCAATTAAGAAAAACAATCCTTCCCAGCCGTCCGCTGGGTCTATGAAATATAAACCACTCTACTAGAACATAATCCGACGTACCTCGCTACTCAACCTTTGGCATTTCCAACCTAGCCCATAGCGTAATAGTCCAGAATAACCCAATACTGAAACGATCAGTCTAAATCCCCAACATCACATCCAAAATCTAACATACCAAGCAAAGAAAGATCCATTCGGGCCTCCAAATCTCGGTAGTCACTAAACAGTACTGATACACACGATCTACAATCAAAACATAGCCTGAATATGAGAACTTCTGTCTCCACATCCATACAACACATGAATCACCATATCGTATCCCAATTTCGCCGTCCGAATATATGCCACACCTCTAATACCCAATCATTCCACTATAGATACTCTAAAATTTCCCTATGCCACCAAGCAAACCCGAATATCACCAGTCGATCTAAAAAGAAGGTGCCGCAATACTACCGAAGTGCTATCAACTTAATAACATTGCCGTTTTACTAAAACATAGACTCTTGTCAAATCATTCCCAATTAGCAGTACCATTTCCTTAATCATTTGAGGCTACCTGCTGCCTAAGAGTTTTATGAACTTTCTTTCAGAACTAAACTGTAACTCATCTAGCCAAGAACTTCCATTGATCCCATCTAGAAGAAAAATCATTACATATCCTATGCTTCTCACACTCGGAGAAATTTCACCTCTCCAACCACGGTAGAAATCAATAAGAACTCTCCCAATTCCATTTGCACAAATTCAACTGCTAGGACTGAATCCTTCTAACTAGACCAAGCTAAGCAAGCCATCAAAACCCAAGAGCATTGTTGCAAAATACATGTAGGAACTCATTACCTCGAACATACACAAGGAATTAATCATATCCTTACCATACCGATTTGGTCTACTATCAAGATACCCCATCTATCTAAATTCCTTCTGATTCATCTTCAAGTTGATATTCCTTCTTGCTGTAGCACCACAATTTCCTCAACCTAGGCTTATCACATGAAAGCCAAGCATAAAGCTACACCGTCTAAGGCTCCTAAGCCGCTGAATACTCTTTAAGTGTTCCCCAAAGCCATTACCTTCACCTACCCGATACTAATATATAGAATCCCATAATTAATATAGAAAATACCACAAGTCTTGCCATCTTCCACTGAAAACTCAGTTTCTATCCATAAATACAACTTAGAAGCCTCCAATTATTGCATGTAGAGTTTTGAACACAATAGGACCATTCTCTAGAGTCATCCACACTACTCAAACCATAGTTAGATTGATTAAACAAACCGAACAACCTGTGCTTCATTAGCACTCTGACACTGCAGAATGTGACCTCATTCCAATATAACCAAGCAACTTCTTGCCCTATGCACCGAGCATTCCTTACCAACCACAACTCAAGTCATTTCTTGATTCTCATACACCCATAAAGCATAACATAGCCTTTATTGAAATTTCCTTTACTCGAGACATAACTGATTCACAAATGTGCCTCGAACTGGGACCATTAGAGCACATAACCGTGCAATCAACTATTCAATAGCGGACTCCCCTACTTGGCTCAAAGCCATAGGTCAAACACGCACCATAACTCATAACACATACGCTTTATTGATGTTATAAGACCATAGTGAGATTAACTCAATCCTTCATAAGCTCGTGGAACACAGACCATCTGGTACTTCATACTTTCTACAAATCTCGTATTTACTCTCATAACAATTAAACCCACTCTCTTAAGCGACCCAAATTAAATTCACATACATATTTCACTTGTAAATAGGATCTTCTAACAGACAACATAAAGATCACACAACTCCAGAACACTTTGCAGGAGATAAACCACCTGCTCCGCCTTAACTAACATTTATGTATACCTTCCACCATTATAAACTGTACGTAGTCACTTAGTCTTCCTGAGTCTGAACTCATACCGCAACATGATTTTTTTTTAATTCACTCACAACTGGGAAACATGAAAAGATTCTTCACACGCCTATAACTCAGGGCTATACCTCAAATCAAGATGGAATTCAAGCACCTAATAGTTCTTCGATCCTCCAGCAAACCCTTCTTGTCGTTTCCAAATCATATGAATACATCTCGCAGTACTAACATACTCATCACATAGTTACTCAACCGTCACTTCCACTAATAGGGACAATACCGAACATATAAGTTCAAAACACTTGCTCACACAATCAGCACCTCGGTGCTCAAGCCATAGGCAAAGATCTGGCCTCAAGTCCTTCAGACTGACCCAACATCAACTTACAGAGATCACACCTCGCCCCTCGATCGGGAAATCACAAACCATCAAGGCACACCTGATACTGAGCGCTCATGCGCGCATATGAATGTATGGAAGGAATTCAAAGATTTACATTTCAAGATGAATCAAAGGACGCACGATAAGAATTCAAGAATGTGAAGTTTTCCTAAAGGTTTTACAACCTCTCGAAGATAAATACAGACGTCTCCGTACCGATCCGCGAGATCTACTAAACCTGCTCATGACTCGTGAGACCTATGTAACCTAGGCTCTGATACCAACTTGTCACGACCCAAACCTCGCTACGGTCATGATGGCGCCTCTCATGAAGACAAGGCCAGCCAACAAACCCATATCGCCTTTTCAAAAATAGTTAAACATTGATAAATAGTTTAAATATGATTTAATGATATAATTAACGGAGGCACAACACTACACAGCCCTAACCAGGGTGTCACAAGTCACGAGCATCTACTATGGTATAAATACAACTGAAAGCCTGGAGTGTACAAATACAGACTAATGAAATGAGGAGAGAGAAAAGCAGTGTTGCGAACGCCGGCAGCTACCTTGCTAAACCATGATGACACTGCCTCCGATCAGCCAAAACATACCTGAATCTGTACACAAGGTGCAGGGAGTAATGTGAGTACTCCGACTCAGTGAGTAATAATAATAAATAAAGACTGAAGGCAAGAAATCACGCAAAACACAAGGTATTCCATACTGAAGCAGTAAAATCACTTTAAACAGTAAAGCAGTGAGAAATCAAGTGAAAATCCTTTTTTTCAACAAGTAAAGCAAGTAGTTTACAAGTGAGTAACAAATGATGGAAATGTAAATAGCCCCTCGGGCAAAACATGTACAACAAACCGCCCCTCGGGCATAATATGAACAGAACCAGCCCCTCGGACTCAATATCAGAATAGTGTCAGCCCCTCGGGCTCAATGTCAGAACAGTAACAGCCCATCGGGCTCAATATCAGAATAGTAACAGCCCCTCGGGCTCAATATCAGATCAGTAACAGCCCCTCGGTCTTACTCTCAGAATAGTATCAGCCCCTCGGGCTACCTCACAATCACTCATATCAGCCCCTCGGGCATAGTATCAATAACTCAGAACAATGGGTACTCGCGCTCACTGTGGGTGTGCAAACTCCGGAGGGGCCCCTTATGGCCCAAGCGCTATATCAAGCCACCTCGTGGCATCATCACTCAGCATATCCTCACATTACTCAAGCCACCACGTGGCATATAAAGTATCTCAGGCCCTCGGCCTCATATCACTCGGCCTCACATCACTCAAGCCACCGCATGGCATATAAAGTATCTCAGGCCCTCGGCCTTATATCACTCGGTATATCCTCACATATGGCCCTCGGCCTCACTCAGTCCGGAAATCATCATAAGCCCCTCGGGCATTTGTAAAACAGTAGTTCTCAGCCCAAAATACCATTTAGAAATATCATTTGAGTTTTCAAATCTGCATAAAAGCGGCTGAGTTTGTAAAACAATACTTATAAACAGGACTGGGTTTAAATATAAGTCAAAACAGTGAGGAAATAGTGATAAAAATTCCCGAAGGATTCAAATAATTGGCACGAAGCCCAAGTATGGCAATCATCCCCAATCACGATGATAACAAATAAGTTTCAATCAAATATGCGTAAAATCATCAATCGGGATGGACCGAGTCACAATCCCCGATAGTAAAAGACCCCGCGCTCATCATCCAGCGCGTGTCTCACCTCAATATAGCACTACGATGTACAAATCCGGGGTTTCAAACCCTCAGGACATCATTTACAATCATTACTCACCTCGAACCGGCTAATCCTCTAGCTCGTGATGCCTTTGTCTCTCAAATCGACCTCTGAATGCCTCGAATCTAGCTACAATAATTCGATTCAGTTAATAAAAATTATAAGAATTAATTCCATATGAAATTCTACATTTTCCATTAAAAATCCGAAATTGTACTCAAAATTCGCCCGTGGGGCCCACATCTCGGAATATGACAAAAGTCACGGAATATGAACCCCCATCCAACCACGAGTCCAACCAAACAAATTTTTTCAAAATCCGACATCGGATTGGCTTTCAAATCTTTAAAAAATCATCTTTATGGAATTTTAGAAAATTCATCCATTTCTCTTCAAATATCAATAATCTAACGCCAAAAATGAAGATTTATTCATGAAATATAATCACAAGGGATTCAAGAACACTTACCCTAGAAATTCCCGTGATTTCTCTATCAAAATTGCCCAAAATCCGAGCTTGGCAGTCAAAAAAATGACCAAAAACCGGACTACTGGACTTAACACTGTCCAGAATTTCGGGGGTACTGTTCATACGTTTTTACTGTTCATATGTACTGTTCACGTGTACTGTACATGGGTACTATTCATGCAGGTGCGGTCACTGTTCACACGTGCGAAAAATGCAGAAACTGCCCAGAAAATTGCAGCAACTTTTCTTTTCACTAAAAAGGCTCTAACTCCATCATACGAACTCGGAATTCGATGATTCTTGTTCCTATGAGTCACAAATAATAATACGAACATAGCCCTTTAGTCAAAACTCAATTCGGAGCTCATTTGCTCAGTTCAATACCATTTCGCTCGTCAAACAATTAACTCATGTTTCGTGTCAAAACCTCAATCGCGACTTGATGAAATTAGACCAAACTTTTCAGATCAGTCCTATTATTCATTATCAAAATTTCGGAAGTCTCGAAATCAAATTTGGATCTCTAGAACTAAAAATAGACCTTTGGATCATTACATGCTTATGCTCAAAACGGCAAAATCTTCCAAAAACTTTTCCAAAACATATCCGAGCCTCATGGGACCCCGACCAAACATGCCAACACACCCCATAACATAATTCAAACTTGTTCCAACATTCGGAATGCTAAAAACAACTTCAAAATATCAAATCACCCTCGGATTCAAGCCTAAGAATTCCAAAACTTCCGAAATCCGAATTCGATCAAAAGGTCGACCAAACGACGTCCAAATGACCTAAAATTTTGCACACACATCACAAATGACATAACAAAGCTACAACAACTCTCGGAATTCCATTCTGACCCTCGGATCAAAATCTCACCTATCAACCGGAATTTGCCAAAATATTAACTTTGCCAATTCAAGCCAAATCCTTCCACGGACTTCCAAAATGCATTCCGATCGCGCTCCTAAGTCATAAATCACCCAACGAAGCTATCTAAATCATAAAATTTCCGACCTGAGCTCATATACAAATAAGTCAACTCTTAGTCAAACCTTTTAAATTTAAAGCTTTCAACTGAGACTGTTTCTTCAAATTCATTCTGATTTTTCCTGAAAACCAAAACCAACGATCTACATCAGTCATAATACGTTACACGGGGCAAGTCATGCCCGGGAACTGGCGATCAAAGTGCAAAAGTTCAAAATGACCGGTCGGGTCGTTACAAATATTAAGACTAAGTATGAGTTTATCTTTCCATATCTTTACATATTAAGTAGTTTTCTCCTTATTGCACTTTTTTAGTGAAGCCCTCGCTTTAGGTGCGCTTTGCGCTTTGATTATTTTTTTTTCGCTTTTCGCTTTTGACAACACTGCCAGGGACATCCTCTCGGCAACAACACCTTCTATCCCTAAATATTGGAACTTCGCTCGTAAGTTTTTCAAATATTTTTTTTCTATTGCGTTAAAGAAAGTTCCCTCCTTTGCTAACTTTTATTTCTCTTATTTCAGTTTCCCCTTGGGTTCCACCATCGGTTAAGAACCTGACCTAATAGTACAAAAGATTTTAGATGTTTCTATACCAGATTTCCGCATGTGGAAAGAAAATTCACCAAAATTTAATTGGAAGGCCAAGACCTATGGTGAGTAAAACTTCTCTTTCCCCTTTTCCCTCTCCAACATGACGTAGTATGAATTTACTGACTCTACTTCGTAACGTGCAAGCCTTCGAAGGGGTATTCTACTTTCCCCATCATTGAAGTTTTCCATGACCCGACGGTAGCCCATCAACAAATTCAAGAAATCCTTAACCGAAAGAGGGCTCGTAATGCCGCTCTTGCTTCCGGTGAAGGTCCATCTTCCCCAGTCCCCAGCCTAAGGATAAAAAATCAAAAAGAAAATGTACCACCAAGACTGAGACTCAGGAAAAGCCTTTAACAAAAGAAGCTCCAACTAGACCAACCACAGTGGTCCTTGATGAGGATGAAACTGATGACGATGAATCAGCTTCTTTTCAAAGGAGAAGAACAAAATCTCCCACTGCTCAACCAGATGTCCAACCGAATGAAATTCAAAGACTATTCATGAAAATGGAAACAGTTGAAAACGCAGAGTCTCATTTCCGAGCTCTAGTTGTTGCTTCCGGTTAGATGAGTTCTACCTTTGAAATTCCTCCACCTTCTACTTCAACACCAATTGCAGCAGCATCAATTCCTGCCTCGCCACTGGATCCAACTGAACGAATGGAAGACATCTATTTCCCTCGGTCACCGATCATGGGAACATCAAGAACACTTTGCTAGCAACCATTCAAAACCCTGATAGCAATTGTAGCATCACTCTATCGACTTTTAATAAGTTTCATTTATTCACCAAGTCGGTGGGAGTTGCTAACTACTTGAAACCCTTGGCTTCGAATAAGGACCTATAAAGGATATAAACTCCTTTTACGGAGTGTCTAATCAATAATAACATGCACTTAAATGCTCAGGTATCATCTCATACTACCTTTTTCCCTTCTCTCTTGCTACACATAACTCTTAATAACTTCAATATTTGAGTTTTTAGGCTAACCTCCTTGTCTCCGAGGGCTTGCGAAAGATGATCCAAGTTAACAAAGAACTTGCTGCTGAATGGGATCAGATTGCTACTGAACGAGATCAACTTGTTGATCGTCTCCTGGCTCTAGAAGCAAGACTAGCTACAATGGGCAAAATCTGAGCAAGAGAAGATAGTTCACAACTGAGAGGCCGCTCAACTGCATAGAGAGCTTGAGGAGTTGAAAGCCAAGTAGGCTGAGCTATAGGATGCTATGACTGTGGCAGCGGAACGTGAGTCTGATTCCATGGAACAAATCAATAAACTGGAAGCAAGCTTGCGTTCTAAAATCGCAGAGTGCAACGACCCGATCGGTCATTTTGAGAATTAGCATTCCATTCAATGGCATAAGGTCTCGATTAGCTTAGTATTATGTATTATGAACTGTGTGTGCAGTCAAGTTTGGTTTTTGGATAATTCAAAGTTGATTTGGAAGAGCAATTTTTGATTTAGAAGCTTAAGTGAAAAGAGTTGACTGGGGTTTGAGTTTCGTGTAGACGACCCCAAATGATGTTTTGATGATTTCAATAGCTTCGTATGGTGAATTCGGACTTAGATGTGTATGCATATTTAGATTTGGAGGTCCGTAGGTTGATTTGATTCATTTTGGAGAAGTTGAAAAGTTGAAGGTTTGGAAGGTTAAGAGTTATGTCAGGGAGTTGACTTTGTTGATATCGGCTTCAGATTGCAATTTCGGGAGTTAGAATAGATCTGTTGTGTAATTGGGACTTGCATGAAAAATTTGACTTCATTCCGAGTGCAAGTTGTAAAAGTTGAAAGTTCATAAGTTCATTAAGTATGATTTAAGGTGTGATTCATAGTTTTGACGTTGCTTGATGTGAGTTGAGGTCTCGAGAAGGTCCGTGTTATGCTATGAAACTTGTTGTATGTCCGGACAGGGCCCAAGGGGCCTCAGTGTTTTTCGGATGGGCTTCCGGCCATTTTGTCATGTTTTAGAGTTGTCGATTTTCTGATGCTTCAAGTACTCTATGCGATCGCGGGTGTGCGATCACGATCGTGAAATGTTGTGGGAGCTAGGTGTGGTTATTCTTCGTGTTCACATATGTGATACAACATTCGTGATGCTTGAGTTGTTTGTCAATCGCGTTCGCTTCTTGAAGATCGTGATTGCATAGTGCTGTGGGAGGAGGCAAGCTTGTTGGCTTACGCATTCGCTGTAGGTGTTGCACATTCGCACTTGTTTTGTTCGCTGGCCTTCGCGATCATAGTGTTGTTTACGCAATCACGTAGTACATTCTTCTTCGCGATCGCATGTGTATTTCCGTGATCGCGATGTGAAAATGTCTTGGCAGAATACAAGTACTCTATTTCGAAGGCTATTGATATTTTATCAGTTTTTTTAGTTAAAGAGCTCGGATTTGGGCGATTTTGGAGGGAATTTTCATGTGTTGGATTGGAGTAAGTATTCTTGACCCGGATCTGATTATATTTCATGATTCCATCTTTATTTTTATCATTAAATTAGTGCTTTGAATTGAAGAAATTGAGAATTTTTGTAAAACTTTCAAAAATGTAAAATGAGGATTTGAAGGTCGATTTGATGTCGGAATTGGATAATTTTGATATGGTTGGACTCATATCAGAATGGGTATTCGGATTTTATGATTTTTGTTGGGTTTTGAGGTACGGGCCCAGGGTTGACTTTTTTGGTTCATATTTTAGTTTTCATTAAAGTTAGAAGTTTTATTATCCAGGATTTTTTTCTATGGTTTTTATTTGTGATATTAAGTTATTTTGGCTAGATTTGAGCCGTCCGGAGGTTGTTTCACACGAGAGGGTCATTTTAGAGTAGTGATTTGGCTTATTTAAAGTAAGTATCTTGTCTAACTTATTGTGGGGAAACTACCCTTTAGGATTTGAGTCGTTTGTGCTATTTATGTTATGTGAAATCCGTGTACGCGAGGTGACGAGTGCGTACTCGGGTTTATATGTGGAAATTGACCGGTTTAGATTCTTAGGATTCTTTCATATATTTATTTTGGAATTGTTAGCACATGTTATATCTCTTATTCGTCGTGTTTACTATCACATGCTTTATTTGAAGTTGTCGTTATATGTCACATCTTTTACTTATCAAGTTTACTCTTATATGCTTTATTTGGAGTTGTTACCTCTTTTATCATTATGTGACTTCTTTTATTGTTGAGTTACTCTTAATTGAAATTGTAGTTATATGATATCCTTTTGTTGTTGGGTTATTCTCATCCATTTAGACGCAGTTTCTAGTTTGTGTCTTCTCTTTCATTGTTAGCCTATTTCATACATTAGAATCCGAAGTTTTCCATTTTATGGAATACCTTCATTATTGAGTTTATCCTTAAGTAATTAATTGAAGTTGAAGTTATTGAAAGTCATTAATCTATTTTAATTGAAGTTGTGTTTAAAATGGGTGTTGTCATTGTTGAGTTACTTCCCATTCATGTTGTTATTATTGAGATTCTATACACATTGTGTTTGAGTTGTGTGCTATTTAATGTGGAAACATTGATATTTCTTGTTCTTTTAGAAAGGTTGTAGCCTATGGGTACTTGTGGTACGATTTGATATGTCGTGTTGTTGTGATGTTAGCACATGTGAATTGATGTGTGGATTGGTTGTTGTTATGCGGATCATAAGGGTGGCATTTCACCATTGTTATTATGCGGATCATAAGGGTGGTATCTCATTGTTGTTGATTGTGTGGAGTGACGTAGGTGGCTATTATGCGGAGTGATGGGGTGGTTATCAGAGTGATACGAGTAGCTAATGATAGTGTCAGGGCGGAGTGATACAGGTGATTATCGGAGGGACACGAATAGCTACTGATATTGTCAGGGCGGAGTGATACCAGTGGCTATCGAAGAGATAAGGGTGGCGATGTCAGCGATGATGCGTGATGGACTGGGGCATTTTGTTAGTGATATTCGTGTGATGGTGTGTTTTTTCTTGTGTATGTCATACACTTTACGTGACTTGTTGTGTTGCTTCGATGAGCTGCTCGATGTTTTTTATATTACTTGTTGACTTGGGTTGTAATAGTACATTCACATAAGTATACATTGTAGCATGCCACTAATCCTAGTTCAAGAGTATGGAACTTTACATTTATTGATCATGCCCATATATTCTTGTATTATCTTCTTTCAAATTAATTGTGAACCTGCGATCATACCGGGTAGATTGAGATATTGGCACGTGAATTTTTCGTGTGGTTGTGATTTGAAATGTGGTCACAAGGTGCCATGAGCATATGATGGTGGTTGAGACCTGTGACTTGCGACTATGAAACGAGGTATCTCGGTATAATTTCATTACGATACTTGTGCTAGAATGGCTTGACTTAATTGGTGGCTATTGTTTTCCTTATTTGGTTTCAATGGTACTTTCACGGTATTCGTATTACTTTACTATTTATATCACACGTTGATTCTTGTTGCCATTTACTATTCTTGCTTTTTATTATTAGCTTTATACTTCTATACTACAAATGTTATTTTGACTAGTAGGTGTCTTGATTTGTACCTCGTCACTACTCCATCAAGTTTAGTCTTGATAGTTTCTGGGTACCGATTTTGGTGTACTGTTACGGCCAAACACACACGCAAGTATACACGATCGTCAAGTAATAAAGTGACTAAAAGTCGGATGTCGAACCCACGAGGACTTGTGATTAACTATTAACTAAATTAGACCATCCTAATTATCTAAAAAGAATTAAACCTAGAAGTATTTGATTTTAAACTAATTAAATAAAGAAAAATAAATAATGAACTTTGAATAGAGGAAGATCAGATTTTTATGTTACCAATGTTATTAAAACGATTTAGGGTTATGAGCTATGTAACATTCCTATTGTATTCTTCAATTACATTGACTTATTAACTTATCTAGTTTATTAGTTGACAAGGTTAATATCACTACTAAGAATCTATCGAGTTCTTACGCACCTATTCAGGCTAACCTAACACCTATATGTCTATGGAATTAGAACCAACAAGAACACATTTATAATTCATGTACATCAAACAAGCAAGACAATTAGGTATATGTCTATCCTAACCTTGAGTCTATTCCCCGATGCCCAGGTTCAAGAACTTGATCTACTCAAACTTATATGCAATCTAGAATTTCCACTTTCAAGTTCAACTCTAGATTCGCAGATAGTATTTAATTGGTGATCAAGAAATCAAATAATTAAGCGTAGGATTGAATAAATAAACTAATATGATCAATCAAGAAACCAAAATCAATATTCGAATAATAATAGTTATGAAAGAACCACAACCCTAGAACGTGAAGTTTAACTCCACATAGGCATGGTAGCCATACAACAAATTATACAAAGAAATATAAAAGTTACAAAGTTTGGTGGAAGGAAAGATGAAACCCGTCCGCCACGGCAGCTCTGTGCTCTCCCTTCGTCAAAAGTTATATAAAAAGTTGTGTAAGGCCTAGATGAAATAATTAAATCCAAGACCTAAACGGAGACAAAAATAATTTCAAAACTGGACCCGCGTAACGCCCCAGCTTTTCTCGCGCTGGGCTGCGTGACGCGATGCTTGTCGCAAGAAAACAATCACGCGTTGCTTGGCTGCTTCAAACGCATATGCTATAATGTGACTTTGTCCCAGGTAATCTCCTTAAGTTTACTTTCGTTATTCTTCCATTTCTATGTATCCCATAATTATGTCACAATAATATTATGTCATAATGAGCCCTATCATTAGTGCCCACTATATTGTAATCCATTAGGAGAACTTCTCATGAGCCAAACACAATGAGCTCCTCTGTCAATTACTTTAGCTAATCACGTCATCTTGATCAAAATAATCTATTTGCTCCACAATTTTATCTCCAAAGCATCTACACACAAAATATACTAAATTAAACATAAATATAGTATAATTTAGCATTAAAGTGCCAAAATGTAAGTATGTAATGCACTGAAAATATATAATTATAGACAAACATCATGTACTCATACTATACTTCTGCACATCTTTTGTGCAGAGCTAGGTTGGAGATATCGGGCTTGGGCGGAGTTAGATTACTAATTGCGAGGATTCAAGGTAGAGTTGCTTGGTCGTCGCAGTCCCTTGGAGTCATTTCCTTTAATTGTACTGTCAACTTGTCATTTGAACAATAATGTATTTCGATTTTTGAGATCTTTTCATGTATGCAACTGAAGTTCATGACTCTGTATTACCTAGTCTTGGAAGGTTATTATGATTATTGCCGTGTAGGCTTATTTCTCTATTATTTCGGTATTCATATTAAACTTTGTTTCAAATTATCATTGTTAAAATTTGCATAATCATTGTTAGTAATCGGCTTGCCTACTCTTAAAGACTAGGTGACATCACGATGCCTACGATGGGATTTTGGTCATAACACAGATGCTCCTATTGCGGAGCAGAAGAGAGCCAGAATGGAGGAAAGGTTTGAAAAGGTCATGGAATAGAACCATGAACATGAGAGGACAAATAATAACCTTAGCCAAACCTATGGCATGGTGAGGATGAAAACGAAAAGTTGCAGTCCAAAATTGAGAAGCTTCGACCCAAACTCCATGATCAAGAAGAATCTTTCCTCCTCGAGAAAACTTATGCGATTTATCAGATAAAGAGGAAGACTTTGGATGAGGCCAAAGAAGGTATTGCAAATATGGATGGCTGCATCGGTGAAGCTCTTAAATTGGAGACAACTACCTTCAATAACATTCCAACTCGTCCCATTTCTTCAAGCTCCTCGAGCACAATTTCTGAGTCCTCAGGAACCAGAAAAGAAGCTGAGGAAGAAAAAAAGATAAGGATGAAGGTACTGGATCGGATGCAGAACAACCTTTACCTGCAAAAGAAGCAGGAGATACTTCTTCTCTTCATTGGAGCTCCGCCAGCAAAATCAATTGGTGTGTGTGTACACATATACAATATATATATATATGTCTATTATTTTTCTTTTTAACTATGACGAAACTTCTTATTGAGTTTGGCATTTTAAGAAATAAAAGACATCATTTGCTTAATTTTTGTGCAAAAATTATATATATATATATATAATGGACATATATATATATATATATATATATGTCTATTATTTTTCTTTTTAACTATGGCGAAACTTCTTATTGAGTTTGGCATTTTAAGAAATAAAAGACATCTTTTGCTTAATTTTTGTGCAAAAATATTTTTTTATTTGATAAAATTCGGGAATTTCTTACATCCGATAACTTTAACTCCGACATTTATAATTCCATTGTTTACTATTTACCTATGAAGGTTTCATAAGAGAGGGTCCTTATATTTACGGTGCTCTTGAAGAGGACGTCTCATATTTATTCTGGCATAAACATTTGAAGTTTAACTAACTTTCAAATGAGAATAGGTCTTAATATACCATTTAGACAAGCAATCAGATAAAAATAAAAGGACTTTAATTTATTCCTTTCATTTCTAAAAGTACATTTACATGATAAAAAATTCGCTTAAGTAAACAAAACTGCCAATACATGTGGCTAACTTGTACTACTTATTTCTAAAGAGCTGATCATGCAGTCCCCGATCCCAATAAGATATAGCTTTTGGTTCTAACAATTTCCGGTCTTCATGACACTTTTAGTTCTCTGATATACAATAGTTTCCTCAGTGTTCGGATGTTAAGTATGAGAATTCTAACACTGGAGTTCTTGCTATCGTCGATGATCCTTCTTCGTTTCATTAAAAACCTTGCCAGAAAAATTCAATTAGGACAAAAATTGGACAAAGGAAAAAAGAGTGCAGCACATACTTTCAGTATCAATAAGGATATTTAACAATAATAACTTTTGAGGTGAGTCACGTTCCAATTTCTTGGTAATTTTACTCTATCTTGATTTTCCAACTAATATTAACCTTTACCGGTTAACGAAAATTCGGGAAAGTCCTTCCCACGTTGGTCCTAGCTTCTTAGCATTAACCTCTCGGTCACTTTGAGTCACCTTCCACAACCCAAATCTCCTACTTTGAAATATCAAATATTTGCATCGCGGTTATAGTATTTTTCCATCCTTTGCTTTTGTGACACCATCCTCACATATGCTAAATTTCGATGTTTTTCAAGCAAATCTAGCTTAATCAGTATTGCTTCATTTTTTGCATCCTCGGTTGCCCGGGAATACCTTATGGTTGGTTTGCCAATCTCCACCAGAATCAAAGCTGATGTGTCGCACACAAGGGAAAAATATGTTTCTCCTATGCTTGACTTTGTCATTGTTTGATTAGCCCATAAAACTTCGGTAACTCTTCTGGCCAATTGCCTTTAGCATCCTCTAATTCGTTTTGAGGTTTTGAATTATCACCTTGTTGGTCGACTCCGCTTGTCCGTTAGCACTTGGATGATATGGAGAAGATGTGATCCTTTTAATATTCAATCCATCCAAAAACTGTGACTTTGAAACCTATAAATTGTGGTCCATTATCACAAGCAATTTCTTTTGATACTCCGAATTGATAAATGATATGATCCTAAATGAAATCAATCATTTTTCACTCTCCAATATTTCTAAAAGCACCTGCTTAAACCCATTTAGTAAAATAGTCAGTTAAAACTAAAAGGAATTTTACCTGCCCGGACCCTTGAGGCAAAGGACCAACTATGTCCATCCCGCATTTCATGAATGGCCATAGTGACACCACCCAATGCAGAAGCTCTGCTAGCTGATGTAATAATTGTGCATGACATTGACACTTATCACATTTTTGTACAAATGTCTTTGCATCTAGTTCCATCCGGGGCCAATAATAACCAACCCTTATCAATTTAAGGACCAATGAATCCGCACCTGAATGATTTTCGCAGACCCCTTCATGAACGTCTCTCATCACGTAATCATCCTCTGATGCTCCTAAACACCGAGCCAATGGTCCTTGAAAAGACCTTCAGTATAATTGACCATCAACGAGGCAATAACGATCATCTTGAGTTCGTAACGCCCGAGAGGCTTTAGGATCTTCAGGAAATTTTTCAAGCCTTAAGTATTTCTCCAATCCTATACTAGGTTGGTTGAATTAACTTCGCAATATCCATCAACATCAAGTACCGAATGCAACAGCTAAACAACTGCACAGGAATTACCTCCTTTCAATTTTGTGGACGACCCTAAATTGGCCAACGCATCTGTTGATACCCAATTTTTCCCTATATATTTTAAATATGCATAAATACTTTCAAAATAGCATATATATGCATATATAAGCATGCTCAAGGTTTTTATTATTTTTCCATAATTTTTAAGGGTTTAAATTGATTTATTTTCTTCCTTTTTGTCCATAAAATACCCAATAATTATTTCTAAAATTATTATTTTGATAATTTATCTATTTAATTTCTATATTTATTCCAAAATATGGCTAATGTAATTTTATGTATTTTTACAATTACATTTGATATTTTTAAAGTTAAATTGCATATAATTGCAATGTTAGCCCATTTTGAGACATAATTATGTTTTTATCTATAAAATTGGATCTTGTATTTTTAAATTGTTAATTATGTATTTTAAATCATTTTTTTACCTTAAATTATTTTCCATAAATTATCTATTATTTTTATAAATTAAATAGGGAAAAACTCGCTATTTAAATTATAACCAATTTGGCTTTCAATTATAGCTAAATTGGAACCCAATTTCCAGCCCAATTTTACAATTAAAAAACCTGACCCATACCCTATTAACCCTTACCGAAACTCAGAACCCACCTACCCATTTTAATCTTGACCGTTGATCTCCCAAATCAACGGTCCAAATAATTCCTTTCCTTTTTAATTTCCAAACGATCCCTAAACCTAATTCATTTCCCCCAATCCGCCGCCTTTAGATGCTCTCTCATCTCCACTCTTCTCTCAAACCTAACCCTAGACTCCTCCACTCCCCTCCGTCTCCGGTCATCTCCGGCTACTATCCTTTTCAACCCAAGCCTCCAATGAGTCTCTTATCACCCTGCTCATCATCTCTAAGGCCTTCAAGGATCCTGGGCCATATCGATTTGGACCTAAGGTTTTTGTTTCTGTTACTTATGGGTTCTCCGGTGTGATTTTGGGAAAAATCACACCTTATATGTCACGATCGGTGAAGTTTCAACAGGTTCTTTTGATTTTTACTTGGGTTTCTTTTTGAAACCCTAACTCTCTTCTGAATCTCTCAGATCTATGTAATTTTTATGCTTTAAGCCTATTTTCTTCTCTGATTTGCTTATTCTCAAGCTTTCTTTTGAAAGATCTTCTACTCTAAACCATTTTTTACTCCTTTTGAAAAACTAGGGTTTTCAGAGTTCTTTCTATACCTGTTTCAATTGATTTCTTTATGATTAAACCTTTTTCCTTGTTTATCTCGACCGATTCTAAGTTCTTATTGCTTTTTAACTCAACTCTGTTAAAAAGCCCTAATTTCTTAAAGATTTTCTTTACTTGTTTCTGTGAGTTAGCTAGATTTTCTTTACTTATTTTTGTGAGTTAGCTAGATTTTCTTTACTTGTTTCTGTGTGTTAGCCTGGTTTTCTTTACTTGTCTCTGTGTGTTAGCTTGATTTTCTTTACTTTGCTTCTGTGGGCTAGCATTATGTTCTCCACTTTGATTCTGTATGTTAGCATGACTTCCCTTTACTTCGTTTCTATGAGTTAGCATATTTACCTGGTTATTGTTAATCTCTTGTGGTCACCATGCTTCGAATATGTTCTGCTGAATCTCTAACCTACTTACATCGCCTCTACATGGCTGTGTTTGCTCATATTTTGTTTCTTCCTGCCTATAGTAACGACCTTATTTGTTTTCTACTTCTGTCCAATCGTCTCTATTTATATGTTGAGCTATGCAGGATCATGACTCCCCATGATTGATTCTGATTTTCCTTAACATTTGGTAATTGAAAGATTTTCCTTAAAAGTCCTACAATTCTACTCGTTTGTTTGAATTAACTAATTGCATTACCTTATTTACTATGGTACTTTGAATATGGTCTTAATTGACTACTTTATGCCTATTGAATCTTGACCCTCTCCTTATTTAATCATGCACTAATTTTCTTTCCTCCCTTATATGGTACTAAATCTTCCCGTTTGGCCTTGACTCCCTTAACTCAATGAAATACTTCCTTGATTCTCTAGATGATTGATTCTGAGTTATTAAACTAGTATACTACTATGATTTTTTTTACCTTATTCCACTACCTACTTTCAACTATAAATACTCTAAGTCTTTCACAAACAGCACACACACTTGGCTTTCAAAGCCCCCCTCTCTTACTTAAAATCTCTGTGTTATTCTACTACTACTAGCCGGCTGTAAGCCATGACTAATCATCTGTACTCCTTGGTTCTTTCATTCTACTTACTTTTTATCTTCATTGGTATGTCCTAGTTTAATTTAAAGCCTCAACAACAACATGTTTCTCTTCTTGTTTCAGTTTCTTTTATATTTAGCATGCTTTCACTTGTGGTTTTGTTGTGAAGTTTGTAGTTTAGCATGCTAATATGACCCCCTCCCTTTAAGTTCATACATTCCCTTTGTGTGATTCAAGCATGCCTGAACAATTGTATTATTTTACTTACTGTGCACTTGCCACTTTGTAAATCCCAAATCCCTATTCCGCTCTATGTGTTCATGACTGGTTTGTAATTATTTCAGTGTCAAACTATCTCTGAGCGGGTCCAAACTAGACCTAATACTCCTACTGGGGTCAGGTGTCTGCAGTCAATGTCTATGTATCCCCAAACCCCTTAACCCATGTATGATTACTGAATTCATTTACTTACTGTATGTGGTCCTATCCTGAAATGTTTGAACTCTGTTTACTAAGCCAACTTCTTTTCAACAACCTCTGTTACTAATTGCTTTCAAAATAGACCTTTCAGTCCAGTCTTTAATAAACTTCTTTCAAACATGTGTCCTGCACTTTCACTCTACTCCCAGTTAATAAGTTTTTCCCCTCTAGTATGTGTTTTGCCTTGGGATCCTCTTGAGAACCCTTGGAACTCTGGCATACTGAGGCTGGCAGAGCACTGGTTCAATGCTTGGCTATTAAGTCTAGGTGTAAGCATTGCCTGGGTCCTTGAGACCCTTAGGGAACTTTGATGCACCTAGACTCTAATTTGTCTATGGAAATAAGGCTTGAAAGACCATTGGAGGCTTTGGGTAACTGTGGCCTGATTGCAGGCTCTCTATAGAACATCTTCTTAATTTTCTATTTCACTTATGTAATTTATTTGTTGGACTATAAGGACTTCACTTTTAATGTCACTTGCATCAGATACAAACCATGTTCTTAAATTCTGTATTTGTCCTGTTTGTGACCATCTTTCTAGGTTCCAAGCCATCATGTTTTAAAATCAACTCAAGTATAGATATCATGCCTATAGGATGTAATTCTGATTTAGTAAGTCTTTCATATGCAACTGCAAATTGACTAAAATCAGTAATACACCTAGATAACGTGTCTATAGGGATCTAACTTGCAATTCTGTTTGGTAATTCTAATTAGCCCAATAGATCAATCGTACCTCGCCTAGTTTACTTCTCAAAACTTGCCTTATTAAGCGATAACTTTTCTAAAATTAGTCCTTTCAAAACTACCATAATCTCATTAGATATCCTGTCTATAGGTTTATAAAGGGACTATTTCTAAACTTGTTTTGTTTTTGCATTAACATAAATATCAGTACTGCATATAGGCAAGCCTTAGGGCATTTTCAAAACTTACACTTCTCTGAAGTTGTTTTTGTCACTCAACGTTTCTGAATTCTAATGGGTTTTTAAAAGAGATCCTAGGCAACTAATAGGTTGTGACTTCTGTATTTGAAAGCGGTTTATTCCTGCATAATCACTTAGAAATTCTGCTTTAGGACTCTGATTACTAAAGACCTTACTTGTGGTTGATTCGTGCTGCATCTACGCTTGTTTGAAGAGGAACTATGAGCCTTTAATTGCTCCAATTATGTGAAAGTCCTAAATGTTCTTCTTTGACTGTCGTCTTAGATTTTTGCCTTTAAAGCCTTAAGGGTATGTCTAGAACTGCCTCTAGGTAGAGGTCCTAACTCCCTCCGAGACTATTAAGAAGGGACGGGTAGTAGCACGCAATAGGAGTCAGTGACCAACACTCGCTTTGCATGGCCAATAAGGGGACATGAAGGGTAGACATGGGATATGATCACTACGCGTTAATGTCACGTGTAGCCCCTCGATGAGGAGTGTTTACCGGAAATTGCGTGGGGTGATCCTATAGAATAAACAACCTAGGACCCCCCTTTACCCCAAACCTTCTCCTTGTTTATCATTTTACTTTATAATTTGTTCAACCTTTATTTCACTACTTGACTGGTTCAAACGTGATGTACTTATTTGATGCAACTATTTTTATGGACTAATTTGCAAATATAAGTTCGGTCGGGATCCACAGTTGTGGACCAAGAGGGGTGCCTAATACCTGTCCCTTGAGGTTATCTCGAGCCCTTACCCTAATCTCTGGTAATGCAGATCAACCCAAGAGTTAATCACTCTAGGTGTCCTAACGCACCATAATCCGTTAGGTGGCGACTCTTCAAATACCCAATTCCCAAAAGGAAATGAGTCACTGCACCCCATGGAATGTCGAAACCCGGACCTCTCTCCCCGAGGAGGGGGAAAAGGGGGCGCGACAACATGGCGACTCTGCTGGGGATATTTTTAGGCTCTTACCATCACGAATTTGTCTTTATAAATGAGTCCAAGCATGTTTATCCCATACCCTTCTCCCTTATTTGGATTTAACTATTGTTTCTTTTAAGCATTTATGATTCTTCACCCCGGAAAACTGACTTGTCTCTTTGTTTTCCTTTTCTTGTAACTGTCTTTTCAATTATTTAAATATTGTATTTATTTTCCAACGTGAAAATACTTGCCTACATATTATTAACTGCTGCATAAATCATGCTCCACATCATATTCCACTCGTGCATGAACATTCAGGAGTTGTTAGTGATCAGTGATTTAGATTTGCTTGTGCACCGGGTGCAAGGAGAATGGGCTACCAAGAATTCCAAGATATTGCCATATCTGCACCATGTGCAGGAATTGAAAAGGAGGTTCACAAAGATAGAATTACGACATGTGCTGAGAATTCAGAATGAGTTCGCGGACGCATTAGCCACTTTGTCATCAATGATACAGCATCCAGATAAGAACTATATTGATCCCATCCTAGTGAGGATTCATAATCATCCGGCATATTGTGCTCATGTAGAGGAAGAAGCCGATGGAAAACCTTGGTTCCATGACATCAAGGAGTACCTATCAAAAGGAGAATACCCGGAATATGCAAATAACATTCAAAAATGCACGCTCCGGAGATTGTCAAATCACTTCTTCCACAGCGGAGGGAACTTGTACAGAAGAACTCCGGATTTGGGTTTGCTAAGGTGTGTCAATGCAAAGGAAGCTTCTAAGCTACCTGAGGATGTGCATGCTGGGACATGTGGCCCTCACATGAATGGTTTCGTTCTAGCCAAGAAGATACTCAGGGCAGGTTACTTTTGGATGATCATGGAGACGGATTGTATTCAGTATGCCTGCAACTACTTTCAATGTCAAGTGCATGCCGACATGATAAAAGTGCCACCAAACGAGCTCAATGGAACAAGCTCACCTTCGCCATTCGCTGCCTGGGGAATGGATATTATTGGTCCAATCGAGCCCACTACTTCAAACGGACACCGGTTTATTCTGGTATCTATTGACTACTTCACAAAATGGGAAAAAGTTGCATCTTACAAAGTTGTAACCAATAAGGTCGTCGCAAATTTTGTCAAGGATCGTATCGTCTGCCGATTCGGGGTTCTTGAGTCCATTATCATTGACAACGCCGCCAACCTCAACAGTGATCTGATGAAGGCTATATGTGAAGCTTTCAAAATCAAGCACAAGAATTCCACAACCTACAGACCTTAGATGAATGGAGTTGTAGAAGCCGCCAACAAAAATATTAAGAAGATACTAAGGAAAATGGTAGAAAATCACAATCAGTGGCATGAAAAGTTACCCTTTGCTCTGTTAGAGTACCGCACCACAGTTCGCATGTCAACTGGGGCAACCCCCTACATGTTGGTTTATGGTACCGAGGCTGTCATCCCAATCGAGGTAGAGATTCCTTCTCTAAGATTAATACAGGAAGCTGAACTCAGCGATGCGGAATGGGTAAGAAGCCGCTATGAACAGTTGGTCCTTATCGATGGAAAGAGAATGAACGCAGTATGTCATGGCCAACTCTATTAAAATAGAATGTCCAGAGCTTTCAACAAAAGGGTCAAACCAAGGCAGTTCGCACCAGGATAGCTGGTATTGAAGAAGATTTTTCCACACCAAGATGAAGCCAAAGGAAAATTCTCTCCTACCTGGAAAGGTCCGTATATGATTCACAAAGTACTAGCAGGAGGGAGCACTCATACATGCAAAGATGGATGGAGAGATTTGGCCAAAACAGATTAATTCAGACGCAGTCAAGAGATACTATGCCTAGTTTCACATTTACTTTCCTGATGTAATTGAACTACACTTGAACTGATTCCAGTTTAAGAGGGGATACGTAGGCAGTCTTATGGGTTCGGTCATATCATAATAAAGTTTTCATTTCCCCCAAAATCAGAAACTAGGGCAGAATTTTGAAGAGGGTCCTCAAAATTCCGGAGCAAGTCCAGCGAACGCCATCACATGTTAGGAAGCCAGTAATCAGTCAAGAACTGGGGCAGAATTTTGAGAAGGATTCTCAAAATTCTGAAGAAAATTCAATGAGGTCTGCCATTCGCAAACGGTTACAAAACATCTACCAAACCGGGGCAGAATTTTGAGGAATACTCTCAAAATTCCAACATAAGAGAGCTGCAATGCCTTTGAAATGTGTTACAGACGCTAGTTCATTAAAGTTACTTCATATATTAAAAATGTTCATACTTTTATCAATGAATGCATATTTTTCAAAAATTCTATTTTTTAACAGTCAGGTGCTACCTAGGGGAACTCGAAAGGGGCTTCCAGAGCGGCAGACGAAGCAAGAACCAACCTCCCCTCATGAAACTTACGAATTTTCTTTGAGCGCAGGCACATTTTGACGATAGCTTTCAGATTCACCATCCATCCGGTCGTTAGACGCTGAACTTATCCTAGCTAAGATATACTCTACCCTTATCTACTATTTCCTCTTCGCATGAGTCTAATCCTTAACTCCACATTTTGCATGAGTCTAATCCTTGACTCCATATTTGCATGAGTCTAAGCCCTGACTCTATATTTGCATGAGTCTAATCCATGACTCCATATTTGCATGGGAACTAAGCCCTGTCTCACATTTCGCATGAGGCTAAGCCCTGCCTCTATATTTGCATAGGGCTAAGCCTTGCCTTTCATTTGCATGGGACTAAGACCTGTCCTGCATCTTGTATGAGGTTAAGCTCTACCTCCATATTTGCCTTATTTTTGCATGAGACTAAGTCTTGTCTCCAAATCCTGCATGAGTCTAAGCCCTGACTCTATATTTTGCATGAGTCTAATCATTGACTCCATATTCGCATGAGTCTAAGCCCTGACTCCATATTTGCATGAGTCTAATCCTTGACTCCATATTTGCATTGGGACTAAGCCCTGTCCTGCATTTTGCATGAGGCTAAGCTCTGCCTCCATATCTACATAAGGCTAAGCCTTGCATTTCATTTGCATGGGACTAAGCCCTGTCCCACATTTTTCATGAGGTTAAGCTCTACCTCCATATTCGCCTTCTCTTTGCATGAGACTAAGCTCTATCTCCATTCCTTCATGAGTCTAATCCCTGACTCCATATTTGTATGAGGCTAATCCTTGCCTCCTCATTTCAATCATAGTAACCCTTGCCTCCCCCACTTGCGCGGGACTAAAACATTGTCCCTCTTTGCACCAATGTTGCTCTATTTTCTACTACTATTTACTTTCCTTTCAATCAGGCTAAGCTCTACCCTCTATTTCGTAAGACGAAACCTTGTCTTGTTACATCATATTATTGCATATCATGGGCTGAAACATCACCAATCTGTCCAAGGGCGTCATAGTCTAAAGGCACCATCCTCATAGCCTGAAGACACCATGTCATGGCCTGAGGATCTCTCAAATTTGCATATCATTATTCAAAGGCGTCATGGTTCGGAGGCACCATTTTCATGGCTCGAGAACATCATTTCATGGTTGCGAATCCCTCAATAAACAATTCATGGCCCAGGACGTCATCTTTTACCGTCCGAAGACAACCTTCATTGTCCAAAGGGAATTTGCATCATGTTTAAATTTTTACAAATACGTTTGTAATATCTTTTATTTGCAGGTAAACAGTAAGCAACCACTATCCTAGCAGGAGCAATCCCGCTCCAGTTCCCTCCAACTGTCCCGAGCCTTAAACGCTCACCGTAGCCACTTCCACATCTCGTGTCCATTCTTACAAAATTTCATCGGCATACTCCGCAGGTGAATCCAAAACTACACATGGCCCGATTCCTATAAAACCAGGGATATGTAGGCAACTCAGAAATCGGAGCTCAGCTTCTGTCTTTCTAAACATCCTGTCCGGTCAAAATTGGTCATCATTTCTTTACCCGAAAACTCTTTCATCTTTCCCGAGTAAAGAGGGGCAGCTGTTGATACCCAAATGTTTCCCAATATATTTTAAATATGCATAAATACCTTCAAAATAGCATATATATACATATATATGCATGCCCAAGGTTTTTATTATTTTTTCCATAATTCTTAAGGGTTTAAATTGATTTATTTTCTTCCTTTTTATCCATAAAATCCCCAATAATTATTTCAAAAATTACTGTTTTGATAATTCATCTATTTAATTTCTATATTTATGCCAAAATATGACTAATGTAATTTTATGTATTTTTACAATTACATTTGGTATTTTAAAGCTAAATTGCATATAATTGCAATGTTAGCCCATTTTGAGATATAATTATGTTTTATATGCATAAAATTGGATCTTGTATTTTTAAATTGTTAATTTATGTATTTTAAATCATTTTGGCACCTTAAATTATTTTTTAGAAATTATCTATTATTTTTATAAATTAAATAGGGAAAACTAGCTATTTAAATTATAGCCAATTTGGCTTCCAATTATAGCCAAATCGGACCCCAATTTCCAGCCCAATATTACAATTAAAAACCCCGACCCATACTTTATTAACCCTTACCCAAACCCGAAACCCACCTACCCATTTTAATCTTGACCGTTGATCTCCTAGATCAACGGTCCAAATAATTCCTTTCCTTTTTAACTTCCAAACGACCCCTAAACCTAATTCATTTCCCCCAATCCGCCGCCTTCAGATGCTCTCTCATCTCCACTCTTCTCTCGAACCTAACCCTAGACTCCTCCACTCCCCTCCATCTCCGGTCATCTCTGTCGACTATCCCTTTCAACCCAAGCCTCCAATGGGTCTCTCATCACCCTGCTCATCATCTCTAAGGCCCTCAAGGATCCTGGGCCATGTCGATTTGGGCCTAGGGTTTCTGTTTCTATTACTTATGGGTTCGGTGTGATTTTAGGCAAAATTACACCTTATATGTCACGATCGGTGAAGTTTCAACAGGTTCTTTTGATTTTTACTTGGGTTTCTTTTTGAAACCCTAACTCTCTTCTGAATCAATAAGATCTATGTTATTTTTATGCTTTAAGCGTATTTCCTTCTGTGATTTTCTTATACTCGAGCTTTCTTCTGAAAGATCTTCTACTCTAAACCATTTTTTACTCCCTTTCAAAAAAATAGGGTTTTCGGAGTTCTTTCTATACCTGTTTCGATTGATTTCTTTATGATTAAGCGTTTTTCCTTTTTTATCTCGCATGATTCTAAGTTCTTACTGTTTTTTAACTCAACTTTATTAAAAACCCTAATTTCTTAAAAAATTTCTTTACTTGTTTCTGTGTGTTAGCCTGATTTTCTTTACTTGTCTCTGTTTGTTAGCTTGATTTTCTTTACTTTGCTTCTGTGTGTTAGCATGATGTTCTCCACATTGGTTCTGCATGTTAGCATGACTTTCCTTTACTTCGTTTCTATGTGTTAGCCTTTTTACCTGGTTCTTGTTAATCTCTTGTGGTCACCATGCTTCGAATATGTTATGTTGAATCTCTAACCTACTTACATCACCTCTACATGGATGTGTTTGCTCATCTTTTGTTTCTTTCTGCCTATAGAATCGACCTTATTTGTTTGCTACTTCTATTCAATCGTCTCTATTATATGTGGAGGTATGCAGAATCATGACTCCCCATGATTTATTCTGATTTTCCTTAACTTTTGGTAATTGAAAGATTTTCCTTCAAAGTCCTACTATTCTACTCGTCTGTTTGAATTAACTGATTGCATTACCTTAGTTACTATGGTACTTTGTTTTACTTAGTCTTTCCTTAATTGGTTCCTTCTAAATTTGGTCTTAATTGACTACTCTATGTCTACTGAATCTTGACCCTTTCCTTATTTAATCATGCACTGATTTTCCTTCCTCCCTTATATGGTATTGAATCTTCCCATTTGGCCTTGACTCCCTTAACTCAAGGAAGTACTTCCTTGATTCTCTAGATGATTGATTCTGATTTCTTAAACTAGTATACTACTATGATTAATTTTTACCTTATTCGACTACCTACTTTCAAATATAAATACTCTAAGTCTTTCACAAACATCACACACACTTGGCTTTCAAAACCCCCGTCTCTTACTTAAAATCTCTGTGTTATTCTACTACTACTAGCAAGCTGCAAGCCAAGGCTAATCATTTGTATTCCTTGGTTCTTTCATTCTACTTACTTTTTATCTTCACTGGTATGTCCTAGTTCAATTTAAAGTCTCAACAACAACATGTTTCTCTTCTTGTTTCAGTTTCTTTTATTTTTAGCATGCTTTCACTTGTGGTTTTGTTGTGAAGTTTGTAGTTTAGCATGCTAATATGACCCCCTCCCTTTAAGTTCATACATTCCCTTTGTGTGATTCAAGCATGCCTGAACAATTGTATTATTTTACTTACTGTGCACTTGCCACTTTGTAAATCCCAAATCCCTATTCCGCTCTATGTGTTCATGACTGGTTTGTGATTATGCTAGTGTCAAACTATCTCTGAGCAGGTCCAAACTAGTCCTAATACACCTGCTGGGGTCAGGTGTCTACAGTCAATGTCTATGTATCCCTAAACCCCTTAACCCCTATATGATTACTAAATTCATTTACTTACTGTATGTGGTCTTATCCTGAAATGTTTGAACTCTGTTTACTAAGCCAACTTCTTTTCAACAACCTCTGTTACTAATTGTTTTCAAAATAGACCTTTAGTCCAGTCTTTAATAAACTTCTTTCAAACATGTGTCCTACACTTTCACTCTAGTCCTAGTTAATAAGTTTTGCCCCATCTAGTATGTGTACTGTCTTGGGATCCTCTTGAGAACTCTTGGAACTCTGGCATACTGAGGTTGGCTTTCCACACTGCACTGGCTCAATGCTTGGCTATTAAGTATAAGTGTAAGCATTGCCCGGGGTCCTTGAGACCTTTAGGTAACTTTGATGCACCTAGACTCTGATTTGTCTATGTAAATGAGGCTTGAAAGACCATTGGAGGCTTTGGGTAACTGTGGCCTGATTGCAGGCTCTTTATAGAACAACTTCTTAATTTTCTATTTCACTTGTGTAATTCATTTGTTGGCTTGTAATAACTTGTAAATAGATATTTGGGGTATTTAGTGAAAGAGTGGATAGATGTATACTTTGTGGGGTAACCTAGATAGAAATCTTGCTTTTAGGATTTATTTTCAAATTTGCTTGACTTACTCGATAGAAAACATGCCTATAGGGTTTTATTCCTGTTGAATCTGATTGCTTTTGCATAATAGAAAACATTTCTATAGGGTTTTTATTCATATTGAATCTGGTTGTTTTTGCATAGTAGAATCATGCCTATAGGGTTCCACTTTTAATTTCATAATAGAAATCATGCCTATAAGGACTTCACTTTTAATGTCACTTGCATCAGATACAAACCATGTTCTTAAATCCTGCATTTGTCATGTTAGAAACCATGTTTCTAGGTTCCAAGCCATCATGTTTTAAAATCAACTCAAGTATAGATATCATGCCTATAGGATGTAATTCTGATTTAGTAAGTCTTTCATATGCTACTGCAAATTGACTAAAATCAGTAATACACCTAGATATCATGTCTATAGGGATCTAGCTCGCAATTCTGTCTAGTAATTCTAATTAGCCCAATAGATCAATCGTGCCTCGCCTAGTTTACTTCTCAAAACTTGCCTTATTAAGCGATAACTTTTCTAAAATTAGTCCTTTCAAAACTGCTATAATCTCATTAGATATCCTGTCTATAGGTTTATAAAGGGACTATTTCTGAACTTGTTTTGTTTTTGCATTAACATAAATATCAGTACTGCATATAGGCAAGCCTTAGGGCATTTTCAAAACTTGCACTTCTCTGAAGTTGTTTCTGTCACTCAACATTTCTAAATTCTAATGGGTTTTTAAAAAGAGATCCTAGGCAACTAATAGGTTGTGACTTCTGTATCTGAAAATGGTTTATTCCTGCATAATCACTTAGAAATTCTGCTTTAGGACTCTGATTACTGAAGACCTTACTTGTGGTTGATTCGTGTTGCATCTACGCTTGTTTGCGGATGAAACTATGAGCCTTTAATTGCTCCATTTATGTGAAAGTCCTAAATGTTTTTCTTTGACTGTCGCCTTAGATTTTTGCCTTTAAAGCCTTAAGGGTATGTCTAGAACTGCCTCTAGGTAGAGGTCCTAACTCCCTCCGAGACTATTAAGAAGGGACGGGTAGTAGCACGCAATAGGAATCAGTGACCAACACTCGCTTTGCATGGCCAATAAGGGGACGGGAAGGGTAGACATGGGATATGATCACTACGCATTAATGTCACATGTAGCCCCTCGATGAGGAGTGTTTACTGGACATTGCGTGGGGTGATCCTATAGGATAAACAACCTAGGACCCCCCCTTTACCCCAAACTTTCTCCTTGTTTAGCATTTTCCTTTATAATTTGTTCAACCTTTATTTCACTACTTGACTGGTTCAAACGTGATGTACTTATTTGATGCAACTATTTTTATGGACTAATTTGCAAATATAAGTTCGGTCGGGACCCACAGTTGTGGAACAAGAGGGGTGCCTAATACCTTCCCCTTGAGGTTATCTCGAGCCCTTACCCTAATCTCTGGTAATGCAGACCAACCCAAGAGTTAATCACTCTAGGTGTCCTAACGCACCATAATCCGTTAGGTGGCGACTCTTCAAATACCCAGTTCCCAAAAGGAAATGAGTCACTGCACCCCATGGAATATCGAAACCCGGACCTCTCTTCGTGTGGAGGGGAAAAAAAGAGGGCGCAACACATCTGCCTCCACTTCTCTTCCCTTGGGATATGAATTACTGACCACTACCTAAACCGGGAAAGAAGAACTTGAACTTTATTCAAGTATTGTTGCATGCTCTCCTCTCTGGGGTCAAATATTCCGTATATCAAATTTACTACCAGTTGGGAGTCGCGCTTTATTTCAATCACCTTGGAGCCTTGTCACGACCCCAAAACTAACCATGTCGTGATGGCACCTATCGTGGTACTTGGCAAACCGACACATTATCAAAACAACCGATAATTTCCATTTCAAAGATAATCCCAATGCTATTTAATATAAAACCTTCATAAAGAAGTTCAAATCAAAAACAATAGTGCAAAAAAGAAAGCCCGACATCGGGGTGTCACTAGTCATAAGTATCTACTACAATTTGTCTGACAATATCGAGACTAACATAGTCTGGAAAATAACTAAATACAACTAAAGAAAGATAAGAGGGAGAAGAGCAGGGCTGCGATTGCCAAGCAACTACCTTGCTATCTCCGAGAAAATCTGCAACTGGAATAGTCAACAGTCATTACCGTGTCAAGATACACCTGGATCTACACACAAGGTGCAGGGAGTAACGTAAGTACGCCAACTCAGTAAGTAACAACAGTAAATAACAGCTGAGAAGTAGTGACGAGTAATAATGCATGTAAAGTTCATATCACAATAACTTAGTAAAATACAACATGCCTTTAAAACCATAGTTTGAATCAAATCAGCTTGATTAAATCCAGTTCCAGTAAAAATCAATTTGAAAACATCTTACAACAGCTTTAGAACAAGGTTCAATGCTAAAGTGAGAAAAATGGTAAAATCATAAACAGCCCCTCGGGAAAACATCTCTCATGTACATCCACTCGGGCAAACCTCACCATCACTTATATACAGCCTCTCGGGCAAACCTCACCATCACTCATACCTCCCAGTCACTCAGAACTCGGCACTCGCACTCAGTAGGTACCTGTGCCCACTTGGGGTGTGTAGAATCCGGAGGGGCTCCTTCAGCCCAAGCGCTATAACAAGTCAATTATGGCATAAATCAATCAAGCGCTCAGCCTCACTCAGTCATGAATCAGTAAAACATGTTGCGGCATGCAGCCTGATCACATAAATATCCTCACAAATCAGGCACTCGGCCTCACTTAGTCATAAACCTCTCCGGCCTCTCGGACTCTCAGGATAATAAAGTTTTCAGCCCAAACAACATTTATATGATGCATCAAAAATAGAGTGATAGAGATTGAGTTATGAAATCAATAAGTATAAACATGACAAAGTATAGATTTCCAATCAAAAACAATGAGAGGATAGCAAGAAAAGACCTCTAAGGGTCCAACAACACTGGCATAAGGTCTAAATATGGCATTCAGCCTGATTCATAGAAATTCTTTCTAAAACACATAAGAAGCATATAGTTTCAACAAAATATTCAACTTTACAATAGATACAGGATGGACCAAGTCACAATCCCCAACGGTGCACACCCATACGCCCGTCACCTAGCATGTGTATCACCTTAAAATGGTCACATGACATAAAATCAGGGGTTTCATACCCTCAGGACTAGATTTCCAATCGTTAATTACCTCAAACCGATCAAATCTCTACTCTACGATTCTCTTGCCCCTCGACTTGGTCTCCAAATGCTCTGAATCTATTCACAATCAGTACAATACCATCAATATATATTAAAGGAATGATTTTTACAAGAAAAACTACCAAATTAGACCAAGAACCCAAAATCGGGTCAAACCCGGCCCTTGGGCCCACGTCTCGAAATCTGACAAAAATTACAAAACTAGAAAGCCCATTAACTCATGAGTCCATACATAAAAAATTTATCAAAATCCAACTTCATTTGATCCTTCAAATTCTCAAATCAATCTCTCCAAAATCCCAAGCCCTAACCCCTCATTTTCACCCATAATTTCCACTAATTAATTGATAAAACAATGGGAAAACACCATATATAGGAGTATTAGAGCTCAAGCAACTTACCTTACTGAAAAACCCTTGAATCTCGCTTCAAAAATCACTCCAAAAACCGACTTGAAAAAGGTGGAAATGAACCAAAATTCGCAAAGGATTCTATTTATACTTTCTGCCCAGGCTTTTCGCACCTGTGACCTAAATTGCGCACATGCGGTGCCGCTTCTGTGCCAAAACATCTGCATTTGCGAAAATCACTTAAGTACTCAAAGTTGCGCCTGCTCCCCAGGTCTCGCACTTGCGGGCCCGTAGATGCGACCAATCCTATGCATATGTGACTCTGGTCCTGGCCTTCCATTTTCGCATCTGCGGCTACCCAACCGCACCTACGACCTAGCACCTACGGCTCCCTATCCGCAGGTGCGGAAACACCAACAACTTCAGAAATCAGCAACAACAACTATCTCCCAACACCAAAAATCAATTTATTAACCACCCGAAACACACTCGAGACCCTTGGGAACTCAACCAAACATACCAACAAGTCATATATCAACATAAAAACTTAGTCAAACCTCTTGAAACACTCAAAACAATATCGAAACCCCAAAGTACCCTCGGATTCAAGCCTAAAAACTTCTAAACTTCCAAAATCCGCAACCGACGTCGAAACCTACCAAATCAGCTTTAATGACCTAAATTTTTGCACACACGTCACAAATGATACCAAGAACCTACTCCAACTTTCGGAATTCCATTTCAACCCCGATATCAAATTTTCCACTGCTGACCAAAATTGCCAAATTTCCAATCTTTCGCCAATTCAAGCCAAATTCTACCACGGACCTCCAAATCACATTCCAGACACGCTCCTAAGTCCAAAATCACCTAAGCAGCTAACCGAACCATAAAAATCCAAATTCGAGATCGTTTACTCATAAGTCAACATCCTGTTGACTTTTCCAATTTAAGCTTCTGAATAGAAGACTAAGTGTCTCATTCCACTACGAAACCATTCCGAACCCGAAACAACCAACACAATACGATAAAATACAGCTGAAGAACACAAAAAGAAGCAGAAATGGGGAAAATATGGCTATAACTCACGAGACGACTGGCCGTGTTGTTACATCATCTCCCTCTTAAGCAAACGTTCATCCTCGAACGAGTCTAGAAACATACCTGAAGCCTCAAATAGGTGTGGATATCTGCTCCGCATCTCTCGCTTGGTCTCCCAAGTAGCCTCCTCCACTGGTTAATTTCTCCACCGCACTTTCACTGAAGCTATATCCTTTGATCTCAACTTTCGAACCTGCCGCTCCAAAATAGACACTAGCTCCACATTATAAGTCAAATCATCATCTAACTGAACCGTGCTGAAATCCAAGACATGAGATGGATCGCCGATATACTTCCAAAGCGTAGAAACATGAAATACTGGATGCACACCCGACAAGCTAGGTGGCAAAGCAAGCTCATAAGCCACCTCCCCAATCCTCCAAAGCACCTCAAAAGGCCCAATGAACCGAGGGCTCAGCTTGCCTTTCTTCCCAAATCTCATAACACCCTTCATGGGTGAAACCTTCAGTAAAACCTTCTCCCAACCATATAAGACACATCACGAACCTTTCTGTCAGCATAACTCTTTTGTCTTGATTGAGCTGTACGAAGCTGCTCTTGAATCACTTTCACCTTGTCCAAAGCATCCTGTACTAATTCTGTACCCAAAAGCCTAGCCTCGCCCAACTCAAACCAACCTACTAGAGATCTATATCATCTCCCATATAAAGCCTCATATAGAGCCATCTGAATACTCGACTGATAACTACTGTTGTAAGCAAACTCTGCGAGCTATAGAAACTGGTCCCATGAACCCCTAAAATCAATGACACACATGCGTAACATGTCCTCCAATATCTAAATAGTGTGCTCGGACTGCCCGTCCGTCTGAGAAAGAAATGTTGTGCTCAACTCCACATGAGTGCCCAACTCTCGTTGCACGGTTGTCCAAAATTGCGATGTAAACTGTGTGGCTCTATCTGAAATGATGGAAACTGGTACTCCATGAAGGCGAATAATCTCTCTGATGTAAATATCAGCCAATCGCGCTGAAGAATAGGTAGTACACACAGGAATAAAGTGCGTGGACTTGGTCAGCCGATCCACAATCACCCAAATAGCATCGAACTTTTTCAAAGTCCATAGGAGTCCAACTGCAAAATCCATGGTGATCCGTTTCCACTTCCACTATGGAATCTCTAGCTGCTGAGGCAATCCACCCGGTCTTTAATGCTCATATTTCACCTGCGGACAATTGAGACACCAAGCTAGAAAACCCATTATAACTTTCTTCATCCTCCTCCACCAATAGTGCTGCCTCAAATCCTGATACATCTTCACGGCACCCGAATGGATGAAATACTGCAAACTATAGGCCTCCTCAAGAATCAACTCCCGTAACCCATCCACATTGGGCATACATATACGACCCTGCATCCTCAATACCCCATCATCACCAATAGTCACATCTATGGAATCATCATGCAGAACCTTGTCCTCGAGGACAAGAAAAGGAGGATCATCATACTGGCACTCTCTAATGTGATCAAATAAGGAAGACCGAGAAACCACACAGTCTAGGACCCAACTGGGCTCTGAAATATCCAACCTCACGAACCGATTGGCTAGAACCTGAACGTCATTTGCAAGAGGTCTATCCCCAACATGAAGAAATGCCAAACTGCCCATACTCACTGCTTTCCTACTCAAGGCATCGGACACAACATTGGCCTTTCCCGGATGGTACAAAATAGTAATATCATAGTCCTTTAGCAGCTCCAACCATCTCTGTTTCCTCAAATTGAGATCCTTCTATTTGAACAAGTATTGGAGGCTAAGATGATCAGTAAACACCTCACAAGACACACCATAGAGATAATGCCTCCAAATCTTCAATGCATGAACAATGGCAGCTAACTCCAAATCATGAATGGGGTAGTTCTTCTCATGGGGCTTCAACTGACGAGAAGCATAAACAATCACTCTACCCTCTTGTATCAACACACACCCAATGATGACCCAAGATGCATCACAATATACGTTAAAAGAACCTGGAGCTGATGGCAGAACTAACACTGGAGTTATGGTCAAGGCGATCTTGAGCTTCTGAAAGCTCACCTCAAACTCATCCGACCACCTGAAAGGAGCACACTTTGGGTTCAATTTGGTCAAGGGTGATGCAATAGATGAAAATCCCTGAACGAACGGACAGTAATAACCCGCCAAACCATGAAAGCTATGAATCTCTGTGGCTGAGGACGGTCTGGGCCAACTCTGGACCGCCTCTATCTTCTTCGGGTCAACTTGAATACCCTCACTGGACACCACGTGCCCCAAGAACACCACTGAACTGAGCCAAAACTCACACTTGGAGAACTTAGCATAAAACTTCTCCTCCCTCAACCATTGCAATACAACTCTCAAATGCTCAGCATGCTCCTCCTGGCTACGAGAGTACACCAGGATATCATCAATGAATACAATAATGAACGAGTCGAGATAAGGTCGAAACACGATGTTCATCAAATGCATGAACGCTGATGGGGCATTGATCAACCCAAAAGACATCACAAGGAACTCATAATGACCATATCGAGTCCTAAAAGATGTCTTAAGAATGTCCGAGTCCCTGATCTTCAACTGGTGATACCCTGACCTGAGATCAATCTTAGAGAACACCCTCGCTCCCTTAAGTTGATCAAATAGATCATCAATACAAGGCAAAGGATACTTGTTCTTGGTTGTGACCTTGTTCAACTGCCTGTAATCAATGCACATTCTCATTGTGTCATCTTTCTTCTTCACAAATAGAATAGGTGTACCCCAAGGTGACACATTAGGCCGAATAAACCCCTTATCAAGGAGTTCTTGAAGCTGCTCCTTTAATTCCTTTAACTTTGTCGGTGTCATATGATATGGTGGAATAGAAATAGGCTGAGTGTCCGGCATCAAATCTATATTGAAGTCAATATCCCTGTCTGGTGGCATGCCCGACAGGTCTGCAGGAAATACATCTGAAAAATCTCTCACCACCAGAACTGAATCAATAGTAAGAGTCTCTGCACTAACATCCCTCACAAAGGCCAAATAAGAAAGACAACCCTTCTCAACCATCTGATGGGCTTTCAAGTATGAAATTACTCTACTAGGGACATAATCCGACGAACCTCTCCACTTAATCCGTGGCACCCCCGACATAGTCAACGTCACCATCTTAGAATGACAATCTAGAACAACATGACATGGAGATAACCAATCCATACCCAATATCACATCAAAATCAACCATACTGAGTAGGAAAAGGTCTATTCGGGTCTCCATCTCCAAACCCCTAATAGTCACCACACAAGACTTAGTATAAGCGGTCCACAATAATAGTATCGCCCACTAGAGTAGATACATGAACAAATGAAATAAGAGACTCACGGGGCATATCCAAATAATGACAAAATATGATGACACATATGAAACAGTGGAACCAGGATCAAATAATACAAAGGCATCCTTGTGGCAAACTGAGATAATACCTTTGATCACAACATCAGAAGTAATAATATCTAGTCTGGCTAGGAGTTCATAGAAACGGGCCTGACCACCACCTGATTGACCTCCCCCTCTAAGGCGACCCCTAGCTGACTGACCTTCGCCCCGATCTGGTTGGGCGGGTGGTGAAGTAACTGGTGCTAAAGTCGATAGATGACTCCTCCGCTAAGGTGTACCCCCATGATGACAAGGACATTGCCTCCACATATTCCCCACACTCAAAACAACCCCCTAGTACCGGTGACGGGGATTGGAGGGAACCCCTAGCACCGGGATAACTGGTAGAAGAACCTAGCATGAAGGAGCCCTTAACTAATGGAGCACGGGATGAACTCTGGATTGGGAGGGCACTAAGTGATGAATGACCCTGATAAGAACTGTGAGAACCATGGCCCGATGATGCACCATGGTGAACTGGGCGAGCTGACTGAGCATGTCTGAATGGACGACCTTTGTCGTGCTGGAACTGACCCCCATGACGAGCACCACCAAAACTACTGGATCCATGAGGCCTCTTAGCCTCCCTCTCCACTCGCTCCTGGAAGTGTATCGGCTCTATGTCCCGAGCAATGTCAACAACCTCCTCAAAAGAAGCACCAAACACCCTTTCTCTAATCATAAGAATCTACAGCTGGCATGTGAGGCCATCAACGAACCCCCTGATCCTCTCCTTGTCTGTGGGAACCAACCAAATAGCATGACAGGTCAAGTAAGAGAATCTCATCTCGTACTGCATAACATTCATATCATCCTGATGCAACTGCTCAAACTATCTGCATAGCTCCTCTCTGCGGGACTACAGCATATAATTCTCCAGAAAGAGAACGGAGAACTGCTACCAGGTAAGGGGCGCTGCACCAAAATGCTTATGCCTCTCATAAGCCTCCCACTAAGTGAAGGCAGCTCCCAAGAACTGAAAGATAGTGAACGATACCCCACTGGTCTCTATAATACCCGTTGTACGGATAATCCTCTAACACTTGTCCAAGAAACCCTGGGCATCCTTTCCCTCTGCACCACTGAAGTTCGGAGGATGAAGTATACCAAACCTCTCCAATCTACGCTACTCATCATCAAGCATGACTGCTACCACATAATCCTGAGCAGGTGCAACCGGCTGGGCTGGTGGTGCCCCCAGTGTTTAAAGTCCCTGAACAACCTGCTCGGGTGTAGGGGTAGTGGGAGTCTGAGTGCCTTCCTAGATTGGGAAGTAGCTGTTGTAGTAGTAACAGAGACCGCCTTACCAAGACCGGTGCACACAGTCTGAATCTAAGCTAAGGTCTCCCGAAGACCTGGGATAACAGTAGGCATAGCCAGTGCCTGAAGTGGTCCTGCTAGTGCATCTAGAACTAGGACCTGATCATGAACTGGGCGGCTGGTGGATCTGTAGGTGCTACCCTAGCTGTTGTGCGGGCTACACCCCTGCCCCTACCACGGCCTCGACCGTGACCTCATCCTCTCCCAACCCGAACTGGTAGTACCGGTGGCTATCCGTCCTAACCGGTAACACGTGTCCTTACCATCTGTGAGAGAATAGAATAACAGAAGTTTAGTTACCAGAATCAACAGATTCGCACGGAAAGAATTCAAGAATGTGAAGTTTTCCTAAAGGTTCTACAACCTCTCAAAAATAAGTACAGACGTCTCCGTACCGATCCGCAAAACTCTACTAAAACTGCTCATGACGCGTCAGACCTATGTAACCTAGGCTTTTATACCAACTTGTCATGACCTCAAAACTAACCCTATCATGATGGCGGCTATCGTGGTACTAGGCAAGCCAACACATTATCAAAGCAAACTAATATTTCCATTTCAAAGATAATCCCAAAGCTATTTAATATAAAACCTTCATAAATAAGTTCAAATCAAAACAAAAGTGGGGAAAAGAAAGTTCGACATTGAGGTGTCACTAGTCGTGAGCATATACTAAAATTTGTCTGACAATATCGAGACTAATATAGTTTGAAAAATAACAAAATACAACTAAAGGAAGATAAAAGGGAGAAGAACAGGGCTGCGATTGCCAGGCAACTGAAATAGCCAACAGTCACTACCATGTTCAGATACGCCTGGATCTGCACACAAAGTGCATGGAGTAACGTGAGTACGCCAACTCAAAAAGTAACAACAGTAAATAAAGGCTGAGATGTAGTGATGAGCAATAATGCATGTAAAGTTTATATCGCAATAACTCGATAAAATACAGCATGCCATTAAAATCATAGTTTGAATCAAATCAGCTTGTTTAAATCCAGTTCCAGTAAAATCAATTTGAAAACATCTTTCAACAGTTTTAGAACAAGGTTCAATGGTTAAGTGGGAAAAATGGTGAAATCATAAACAGCCCATCGGGCAAACATCTCACGTATACAGCCCCTCGGGGAAACCTCACCATCACTCATTCCTCCCAGTCACTCAGTACTCGCCTCTCACACTCAGTAGGTACCTGCACTCACAGGGGGTGTGCAGACTCTGGAGGGGCTCCTTTAGCCCAAGCGCTATAACAAGCCAATCATGACATAAATCAATCAGGGTCTCGGTCTCACTCAATCATGAATCAGTAAAACATGTTACGGCGTGCAGCCCGATCCCATAAATATCCTCACAAATCAGGCCCTCGACCTCACTCAGTCATAAACCTCTCCAACTTTTCGGGCTCTCAAGATAACAAATTTTTCAGCCCAAATAGCATTTATATGATGCATCAAAACAGAGTAATAAAGACTGAGTTATGAAATCAAAAAGTATAAACATGACTGAGTACAGATTTCCAATCGAAAATAATGAGAGGATAGCACGAAAAGACCTCTAAGGGTCCAACAACACTGGCATAAGGCCTAAACATGGCATTCATCCTAATTTACAGAAATTCTTTCTAAAACATGTAAGAAGCATGTAGTTTCAACAAAATATTCAACTTTATAGTAGATACGGGATGGACCAAGTCACAATTCCCAATGGTGCGCGCCCACACACCTGTCACCTTGCATGTATGTCACCTCAAAATAGTTACATGACACAAAATTTGGGGTTTCATACCCTCAAGACTAGATTTAAAATCGTTACTTACCTCAAACCGATCAAATCTCTACTCTGCAATGTGCTTGCCTCTCGACTCGGTCTCCAAATGCTCTGAATCTACACACAATCAGTACAATACCATCAATATATACTAAAGGAATGATTTTCACAAGAAAAACTACCAAATTAGACCAAGAACCCAAATCCGATCAAACCCAGCCCCCAGTAGCATGTGTTGAAATCCGAAAGAAATCACAAAACTAGAAAGCCCATTCACTCATGAGTCCATACATACAAATTTATCAAAATCCGACCCCATTTGGTCCCTCAAATCCTCAAATCAAACTCTCCAAAATCTCAAGCCCTAACCCTTCATTTTCACCCCTAATTTCCACTAATTAATTGAAAAAACAATGGGAAAACACCATAGATAGGAGTATTAAAGCTCAAGCAACTTACCTCACTGAAAAACCCTTGAATCTCCCTTCAAAAATCACTCCAAAAACTCCAAACACTGACTTGATAATGGTGGAAATGAACCAAAATTCGCGGAGGGGTCTATTTATACTTTCTGCCCAGGATCTTCGCACCTGCATCCTAAATTGCGCACCTGCGGTTCCGTTTCTGCGCTAAAACATCCGCGTCTGCGGAAATCACTTAAGTCCTTAAAGTTGCGCCCCAGGTCTGGCACCCGCGGGCCCGCAGATACGACCAATCCTCTGTATTCGCGAATCCAGTCCTAGCCTTCCATTTCCGCATTTGTGGCTACCCAACAGCACTTGCGACCTCGTACCTGTGGCTCCCTATCCGCAGGTGTAGAAACACCGGCAACTTCTGAAATCAGCAGCAACAGCTCTCTCCTAACACCAAAAATGAATGCGTTAACCACCCGAAACACACCCGAGGCCCTTGGGACCTCAACTAAACATACCAACAAGTCATATATCAACATACGAACTTAGTCTAACCTTCGAAACACTCAAAACAACACTGAAATACCAAATTACCCTCGGATTCAAGCCTAAGAACTTCTAAACTTTCAAATTCCGCAACCGACGCTGAAACCTATCAAATCACCTACGAATGACTTGAAATTTTGCACACACGTCACAAATGATACCATGAACCTACTCCAACTACCAGAATTCCATTCCGATCCCGATATCAAATTTTTCACTGCCGACCAAAATCGCCAAATTTCCAACTTTTGTCAATTCAAGCCAAATTCTACCACAGACCTCCAAATCACATTTCGGACATGCTCCTAAGTCCAAAATCACCTAACATAGCTAACCGAACCATAAAAATCCAAATCCGAGATTGTTTATTCCTAAGTCAACATCTGGTTGATTTTTCCAACTTAAGTTTCTAAATAGGAGACTACGTGTCTCATTCCACTCCGAAACTACTCCAGACCCGAACCAACCAACATAATATGATAAAATACGGTTGAAGAACACAAAAGGAAGTAGAAATGGGGGAAACAGTGCTATAACTCTTGAAACGATTGGCCAGGTCATTACAAGCCTAGTCCCTCATTCCACTCTGAAACCACTCTGGACTCGAATCAACCAATACAATACGATAAAATACAGTTGAAGAACACAAAAGGAAGCAGAAATGGGGAGAAATGGGGCTATAACTCATGAAATGACCGGCCGGGTCATTACAAGCCTAGTCCCCCAGCTAATTCAAATCCTGAACCAAAGCCTCATACTCAGCTTCATTGTTATTCAAAGATACATTTCTAATGGTTTGCCTCAAGGTCTCTCCCGGAGGAGTGATTAATACTATCCCAAGACCGAACCCTTTTACATTGGAGGCTCTATCAATAAATAAGGTCCATACACCGGAGATGGTTTCCGACACTAGAACTGTTTCTTTAGCAACTAAATCGATCATTCCCAGACAAAAGTTATCCATAAAGTCGGCCAAAACTTGTGACTTGACAGCTGTCTAAGGTTTATATTCTATATCAAATTCACTAATTTCTATCCCTCATTTAGCTAATTGACCCGATAATTCGGGTTTATGAAGAACGTTTCTCAATGGAAAAGTCATCACAATGGCTATTGGGTGACACTAAAAGTAGGGTCTAAGCTTTCGAGAAACAATAATAAGAGATAGAACCAACCTTTTCAGGTGCGAATAATGTATCTTTACTCCCCACAAAAATTTACCAACATAATAAATAGAAAACTATGTACCTTCTTCCTCTCGGATCAAGAAAGCACTCACCGCTACCTCTAAACCCACTAAGTAAATTAACAATTGTTCACCCTCCTTTGGTTGGGTCATTAGAGGAGGATTGGAAAGTACCTTTTTAAGTCTTTCAACGCTTGTTGACTTTCCGAAGTCCATACGAAATCATTCTTTTTTTCAATGGTGAAAAGAAATAATGACATTTTTCCAATGACCTTAATCCTACGGGTGCCTAATTTGATTATACCCGAAATATGCATAAAAAAACTCATTATTTCATTCATATCCGTAGTTGTTTCTTTTACTTTACTGGCGGAAAATGTTACACCCCACGCTTTTCCCCTCCCATGAAAAAAATAGAAATTTATAAAGTTTTTAGCACAACCAATCAGTGAACGGCGTGTTATGTGGACAAAGGGCATGATTATGCATCATCAGATTGTGCCAGCTTCCCCACCTGGCATAGTGGCTAGTGTGGGGTGATCGTTTTGGCACTTAGGGTGGTGAAACTTTTGAATCAACTATATAAAATGGTACAACTTCTGCCTCCTTCACTTTTTCACAACCTTACTATCTCTAAGTTTTTTTCCCAAAACGCTCTCAAGCTCTTTTTAAAAAATCTCAAACAATGTAAGGCTAGAATTTAAGGGGAACTTGGTGGAGACTAATGTAAAGAAGCTCTAATAATTATTGTATAATCGATATTGTTGTTGTATTAGCTTTGTAAATTCCTTGAAAGAGAGAACAATCATCATAGAAGTGTAAGAATCTAGAAAGTGTATATAATTAGTTCCATTGACAAGGTATGTAAGATAGTTTTCGTTGTTGGCATGGTTTGATATAAGTGTATCTTTTTCTATTTGATCCTTATGATGTAAGTCTAAGTTGGTCCAAGTCCTTCTTGAAACACTGTTCATGTTAATATATGTTCTTCACTGGTGGAATTTCTTGTCCAGTTTAAGATGTTTCCAAATAATATCATAAGGTTGTGAAATGCCATTCATTTTGAGTATAACTTTGATGTCTTTTATAATTGACTTTGTATGATACTATCTATGTATTTAATTTAATTAACTGGGCCCCCGATGGGACCAAATAATAATATAATTATTAAACGTTATAACTGAGTCCCTATTAGAATCAGGTATGAAATGATGAGTTAAACAACATCATCGAGACCTGATGAGGCCATGTACGAATAATGTGTTATGTGATATCACCGAGCCCCAATGAGGTCGGGTACGAAATGATGTGTTAACATGATATTACCGAATGCTCTTGAGACCGGGTATAACCGAGACCTCCTAAGGCAGGGTATAGGATTATGTGATAGAGACATGAGACCTTACCGAGCTCTCTTCAAAATTAGGTACGATATAACACGAAATGACATGATGGACCCCAAAGAGCAGCTAAATATGATGTGATATGATATTCCCCAAAGAGTGTCCTTATTTCTATAAAATTTGTATGCATTATGATTTGAGGTAACCATAGTGTACGTCCCTAGTGACTTGTCTCTGGTATTCAGGTTGAAGTCATGTGCCCATATCTCTTATGTGTCTTTAGTTTACGTGTATATTATCAACTTTACATACTCAGTACATCTTTTTGTATTGACGCCCTTTCTTTTGGGCGCTGTGTCCATGCCCACAGGTACAGATAGGCCCGGTGACGTCCCTCCCCAGTGTGGTGCCTATTTCAGTGGTTGGTGGTCGCACTCCACTTCTTCAGAGTAGCTGTGCGAAAGTTGATAGGTACTAAAGTATATGTTTCTACTTTTTTGGGTATGGTGGGGCCCAATCACAACCAAGTTATATATTAAGGTACTCTTAGAGGCTTGCGGACTAGTATCCGATTTGTATGTGAATATGATTATGAATCTGTTGACAACGGATGTACATATATGTATACATTTTCAATTTTACAGCTTTTTCCACAGTCAATTATGAACCTTTATAAATTTTTGGATGTCACACATGGAGGTCTGGTCGGCCCATATTCAAGATAAAAGATGTAAGTATGGTTGTCTATTTGCATGGGCCTTCAGGCGCGTGTGTCAGTCGCAATTCTAAAGGTTGGGATGTGACAAAATTGTTATCAGAGCAGGTTTGTCCAAGGGAGTCTGCAAGTTGTATCTAGTAGAGTCTTGTTTATGGGTATATCATGCACCATATTTATTGTCACAACCCAAAATCCAGTATAGGCCGTGATGGCGCCCAACATCGCCATTAGGCAAGCCAACGGTGAACAATCACGATAATTATTCATTTTATTACTTTTGAAATCATAAATTTTATTAAATAAAGAAATTTATACCTTTAAAATCACGGGTACATACATATTTAGTAATGCATAAAAATAAAAGGTGATAATAATATGCAAATCCGTAAGCATCAACTAGAATATCTCAAAACCTGGTGTCAAAAGTGCACGAGTATTTACTAAGGAGTACAATAATAATACAACATATGTTTGGAATGTAAATAAGATAGGATAAAGTAAATAGTATAATGGAGACTCTGTAGGCGACAATACATAGCTTGGAATGCAGCTTACGATAAAGTCTCCTCAGTAGCTGCGCATACACACCAAGATGAACACTCAAATAAACCTGTCAAATCATACACATTTACTGCAGAAGTGTAGCATAAGTACGTAAATCAACTCATACCTAGTAAGTATCGAGTCTAACCCCGGAGAAGTAGTGACGAGGGGTCGACATCGACACTTACTAGTGATCCAATAAATAAGTATGATAAATTATAAACAGATATGAAGCACAAATGTAATAATGAGGTAAAACGGTAACTAACATAATCCTCCAACATTTATTTTAGCAATATAAATCTCCCAAAGGTCATATGTTATCTCATCATATCAGAAATATCAAATGTAGTCTCACACAGATAAGGAATACCACATAAATGATAGGTCTCAATAAAAGGGCATCTCGCAAATATCTAGACTCTTAGCGGTAATATGCACGATCATGTCGAGGTCGCACGGCCCGATCCAGAGTGATGTGTACACTGCCGAGGGTCGACCGGTGCAAACCAGAGATGCTTCTCAATATACAACCTGAGGCGTTAGACCCGCTCCACAAGAAAGGAAGGAACTTGCCGAATTATGAGTCATGTGCTTACCATACAAGTACATGAGCATAAAGTGGGTATACCTTTTACCGTTTATCAAATATTTTGCCAACAATTCAAGGTGATAATGCTCGGCCTAGTATATATTCCTAAATTAATTTCAATTATAAATTCACTTAATTAAGCTAGCAGAATTAGTTCAGATAATTCAAATATTACATGATAAAGTCCTAAGTCTACCCAGACATAAACATGTTTTAGCTACGTACGAACTCTCGATACCTCGTGTGTACATAGCACCCACACTAGTAGCACATAACAATTACATCACCTAGGGGTAGTTTCCCCCTCATAAGGTTAGACATGAGACTTACCTCGCTCTGAAGTTCCATAACTGGATCCAATACCTCTCTAACTCTTTAATTCAAGCCAAACGATCTGAAGCTAGTAAAACAATGTGCAAATTAATCAAAATATACTCCAATGCGTATAATTCAACAATTTATAATAATTCTCAACTCCGCTTGAAAAGTCAACAAAGTCAACCCTCGGGCCCACGTGCCGGATTCCAAATTTTTTGAAGATAATCATTACTCGTAATACCATGAACTCAAATATATAATTTATTCCTAATTCCATGTCTAATTTCGTGGTCAAAATCAAAAAATACCAAATTCTAGGTTTTCTACCAAATTCCCACTATTTCTACCCATATCCATGTTTAAATCCTTATAGAATCCATGTATTTAACTTACAGCAGGCGGGAATAAATAGATGATGAAAATCTTCCCTCCAAGAGCTGCAAGAATCGCCCGAAAAATGTGAGAAATGGGCTAAGTCTCGAATTAAAAGTAATCTACTGCCCAGCGATTTTCGCACCTACGGACAAATCCATCGCAGGTATAGTTCCCTCTAAGCCCAGACAAATCTGCTTCTGCGAACAAAATCCGCTCATGCGGTCACGCTTCTACGGAGCACTGACATCTCCTGCGAGCCCACTTCTGCGGTGCATGACCGCACCTACGATCCAGTAGCAAAGACCCAGATTTCGCATTTGTGGCGCCTTCTTCGCTTTTTCGGATGCGCATCTGCGCACCCAAACTCCGCACTTGTGACCCTTCCCCTGGCTAGCCTTCTTTGCTTCTGCGATGACCTCTCTCACGTGTGTGTCCGCACCTGCGACCAATCCAATCATAGGTGCGATGACACCAGACTTCAGCATTCTTCAGTATCAATAAGCCCAAAAATGATCTCGATTTCAATCTGATTCAAACCCGAGGCCCCCAGGACCCCATCCGAACATACCAACAAGTTCCAAAACACATAGCGAACCTACTCAAGGCCTAAAATCACATCAATAACATCAAATTTATATGAATCGATGGCCAAAACCTTTCTTTAAACTTTCAAACATTCAAACTTCGACGAACGCATCCGATTCATACCTAAACATAATAACGCCAAACTTTATGTACTAGTCACAAATCATGATACGAACCTATTCCAAGGATCGGAACCCTAAACTTACATCGATAATACGAAAGTCAACTTTAAATTAAACTTAGGAAATTCTAAAACCTTCAAAATGTTACCTTTCCACAACAATCGCCGAAATGCTCTCGGGCCACCCAAACACACGCCCAAGTTCGAAATCATCATACGAGCCTATTAGAACCTTGAAATCCCGATTCCGAGGTCGTTAACTCAAAAGCCAAACTTTAGTCAACTCTTCCAACTTAAAGCTTCCGAAGTTAGAATTTTCTTTCCAAATCAACTCCGAACTTCCCAAAACTCAATACTATGCGTACAAGTCATAAAACATGAAGTGAAGCTACTCAAGTCCTCAAACCTCCGAACGACATGCTAGAGCTTAAAACAATTGGTCGGGTCATTACATTCTCCCCTACTTAAACATACGTTCATCCTCGAATATGCCAAAAACCGTTCCGGAGTTGTCCAAAATCACTGTTTAACACCTCATGTACCTACCCGTGCCACCACAACCCATGTGAGCACATTAGCTCGAGCCAGACTGAATATCCTCCCTAAAACCTTAGCTAACAAGCCTTAGAACCAAATTCCAATATCCGGAATTCTCCATGAGGCCCGATTCTAACATACGAGCACCGCATAAATCACTACACACTATACCAAAACATGATCATGCACCTATTGATCGGTGACAATCCTTCACTACTACAAAGTAGTGAGAGTGGTCAAAGCAGCTTTTACCTGAGATGGTCGGGATCGATTTCCACAAGGAGCTAGAAATGGGAATTGGGTTCCTATCTAAATTAGAGATGCGTAATTGCTCTTAGTTGCATTTCTAATCATAATTGGTCTTTTGGTTACTTCTAATTTTATCCTAATAAGATGCTAAATTAAGCTAAGAGTAAGATATTTGAAAGGTTGTCTAAATAGTTAAGGAGGCACTAGGGAAGTGACTTTCTCCTAGGTAGATACTTGACGGGTTCTCGAGTCTAAGGCAAGGTTGTCATGTTGGGATTACGATATAACCAATGCACTACACTTCTCACTATATACCTCTCAGTAGTTTGAGTGATTTTGCCCTAATTGACTTTCTCAAGACCAATTGGGTATGATAATTTGTGCAAGCAATTGAGGTTCAAGTCGGGCATTACTATCTCTAGGTTTAACCCTTTAATTGGGGCTATCAATCTCTTGAATATGCCCCAATTCCTTGTTGGACTAATTTTCCTAGACTCAAGTTCTCTTTCTCAAGAAGAACCCAAGTCAAATAGGCATAAATTAATGTTTGCAACCACTAATTCAACATGGAAAACACAAATTAGTCCAAATATCAAACACCCATAGACATTCAAGCCTTAAAACTCAAGACCCATCAAATACCCACACTAGAGTTGAGCCACAACCCTAGCTAATGGGTCTAGCTACACATGATAATAGAAGAAAACTTAGAAATAAATGAAGAAAAACCCATATGATTTAATTACAAGTTAATACTTGAAGATTCAATGATAAAACTACTCTAAAATAACTCAAAATGGTTAAGAAACCCTGTTCACGAGTGCAGCTCAACATTAAAATACAACTAATGCCCTAAAAATGGGAAAAGAAACTATTTATACTAGGCTGAATTATTTGGACAAAAATACCCCTATGAGGGTAATGCGGTCCGCACAAAATTGAGTGTGGCCGCAGTGAGGCTTCTTGGCTTTAAACTTTGCTTTCTGAACTTGGCCACCGCAGGCAGCACAAAATAAACTGCAGCCGCGGTGGCTTCTGTTGCGGTCACAAAAAGGACCGTGGACCGTATTGGCATTAAGCTCCAAATCTTCAACTCTCTGAACTTCTTCTTTGCGGACCACACAATATCGAGTGCGGCCGCGGTGAGTCCATTGCGGTCCGCACAAATTGCTTTGCGGCCTCATTGCTTAAGTTTCTGAAATTAGCACTCTCTGAATCTCTTTAATGCGGACCGTACCAAATGGAGTGCGGCCACAGTGGACCTGTTGCACTGTGCTTGGACTTATTCTAGGTACTTGTGCATGTTTCACTCATTTTTTAGCTGATTTTGACTAATTGTCACCTTTTTGACCAAACCCTGCAACAAGTACAACATGTGAGCCTTTGGGACTATTTTGTACACATTTTTAATCAAAACTCAAGTAAGATGGAGTGTAAAATGCACCATAATCCCTAGTTATCAACTCCCCCAAACTTAAGCTTTTGCTTGTCCTCAAGCAAACAAAATAAGACCCACCCCTTAAGAGTAAATCCAATAAAATTCAGCTGACCTAAAGTGACCTTATATAGCATCAATTGGGACTAACAATTGCCCTCAATTCAAATGAATCATTAACAACATTCACTCTTTTAAGCACCATGGTTTTAGTGCAACACAAGAGCATCAAGAGTTGACTCAACCAATCAAAGAAAATCTTTCTACCACTTTGGTCATTGTAGAACCCAAACTTATACTCCTCAACTCTCCCTAAGCAAACCTCACTTTTAGATTGTAGCACTCAAAACGAGGATAGTGGAAATACACTCATCTCTCTCAAAGAAAAGTCACAAATCCGGCTCTAAGTACCATAAGCTTGCCCTTTATGTGAGTCACCACTAATGTAAGCTTCATTCAACTCAAGATCATATAGGGCTTTTGTGGAGATATAGTGAAGGTTTTGGTTCAGGGTAGGAAATGTTTGGTCTAAGTAGGTTCCATCTTCCCTTTAGAACTTCTTTTGCTTCATTTTGGCAAATATTACCTTGACTTTTTAAGTCATTTAACTTCTTTCTAAGGGGTTAGAGAGACACACTGTCACTCTTTCTTGTTCATTTCAAACCTTTTTCTCCTTTCTCAACTTTCCACACCTTTCATATCTTTACTTTTATTGAATCCCTTCATTCTTTTCTACATTGATCATTCTTTTTGTCTTTTTGATTTTCTTTTTTTTCATTGCCTTTCCTTTTCTTCATTTTGTACCTTCTACCACTTTGTTGCATTCCTCGTCTCTCCCCCAAACTTATGCTTTTGCTTTGTGCTAAGGAAAGATCGGGTTCCAAGAGAGGGTATTTTTAGAAATGGTAAAGGCTTGAATCGTGGTTTTTGAAAGAAAAAGGTCTATGGCTCAAAAGGGTTGACTAGAGATATTATCATTGGTAGGCTATAGAAGTGTTCAAGATATCATTTGGATCAAGGAGAGCCTATAATCACATCTTAAGTCAAATTACACTTAGGATTTTGCCTAGACAAACATTCAAGGCAAGTTCTAGACTAATGGCTTGGGACTTGGACTTGCAATTCAAATTCTCACAACACAAGCTATAGGATTGCTAAAGATACAGAGTCAGGGGCCCACAACAACCTTAGCTAATATTTGAGAAACACAATGGTCCCGAAAAACCACTTGATGATTATCGGCAAACACAATAGTCTCAAGGTCACAACTTTCACCATTCTAGACACAACAATTTGTTTTTGACCATAGGATCAAAGGCAAATGTGTTAGGCCCAAGTGAAGCTTTGCTTGAGGCACCCTTACCAACTAGCTACTATTTACACTAAAAGCAAAAAGAAAACAGACTCAAACCCTTAAGAAGGTTGTCATGCCATCAATCAGCAGGAAGAGCCACCCGGTTCACACAAATTCCACCTTTGGAAAGAATCGTAGCATTAAGAAAACCAAAGGCTTATTGCAAAAACTCAAAACAAGAAGCTACAAACATAAAATAAGAAGCTATGAAAGGAAAAATGAAAGTAAAATGAATATATACAAGAGGGGATTTAGTCGAATATACATAAGAGAGAATGAATATATACATTAGAATGTAACTTTATATACAAAACAAAAGTAAAAGTATGAAAAGTGCAATAAAATGATTAAACTATGTACAAACCAAAGGTAAAAAAAGAAAGCATAAAGAAAAAGTAATGTCATATATACAGTCATCCAAATAGGGATACCCCCTCAAATGAAAGCTAGCATTGTCCTCAATGCTAACTAACTAAAATAAGCACAAGAAAAGGAAGAGAGGAAAAAGAAACTCCCTATTGGCCCTCCGTCTGCATAGGATCCTGAGTCTGGGTCCCTGGGTCCTCGGTCTTCTCGGGAACCTGTGACTAGCTCCCTGTGATCTATGTCTCCACTAGGACCTGGGCCTGGACTGAGTCCTGGGCCTATACTCGAATCTGGGGCTGGCTAGAGGAACCTCCCTGCGGGTCCTCCAACTCTATAACAGCATCGTCAGTATGGGGAATCACCCTCTTCCTCTTGGGTGGCCTCTCTATCTCCTGCTCTGGCTGAGGCTGGGCTACTGGAGCCGGGTCATGCAATAGAAGATCCAGAGGCAAGTGATCAGCCTTCAACCTCTCTACCTCCACCCTTAACTCCTTCACTGACTCCTTTGAAGCACGAGTCTTCCTCATTTTCTTTGCCTCCCTAGCAATCTCTTTCAATGCCTTTCCATGAGAATCAACAGCATCCATGATCAATTTTTGGTTCTTTAGGAGCTTCTTCTGGTTGTCCAGAAGCTCTTTGAGAGTGTCCTCTACTGACTGTGGGACCTGTGGCAGAGGAGGTGCTGACTGTGATGCCACCAAAGTAGATAGTACAGACAGCTTAGAAGTGGTTGTTTGCATCCAATTGTTGATGTTGGCGAGGGTCTGGCTCAGGCGGTGGGCAGTCAAAGGATATGTAGTAGATGAGGGGATCTCTGGAGTTGTAGAAGTGGAGGGTCTTGGGGCCATGTCTGTTGTGGCGGAAGAAGGCTGAGTAGGAGCCACTACTACTACTGGCTCTTCATACTGGCCATTTGAAGTAGTGGTTTTTCCCTTAGGGTCCTTGGGGTTGTCGGGACCTTGGTGCTGTACCAGGAGAACAGAGCCTTTGCTTTCACTTTCACATCAAACCTCCTCTTCTCCATATCTAGGTCCTCAAAGTACATGGTCAGAAAATTTGGGAAACGGTAGGATCTATCACCTTCATTCACCACCCGTGTAATCACCCTCAACATCACATTCCCGATGTTAATCGGGTACCCCGCCATGATTGATGCCACCAATATAGCCTGGGAGATATGAAGGGAGTTGTCATGAGTGGTGGGGTCTAGCCGGCTACAAACAAATGTCTCCCACTCTTTTGCTTCAAAGTTCAATGTTCTCCTCAGAATTTTTACCCTTGCTGTCAGCCATGCTGGGGTAGTACCTGGGATTGCCAAGTACTCAGTTAGCCACGGACGGGCATCTTCCCCCAAAGCTACCTTGTCTAAGTACAAGGCCTTATCTTTCTCCGGGAAGCCCAGGTAATCATTTATCATCTTGCCATCAAATTTCACTTTCAGATTTTGCACCTTAGTCACTGTGGTGCCCTTTTTATGTGGGTAAAATTGGTGTGGAACTCCTTAACTAAGTGCTCATTGGCATCCTCCATATGGCCTATGAAGTAGTCCCAGCATGTTCTCTCTCTGAACTGCCTCAACACATTGGGGTTGTGAGGCATAAGGTCCCGTGTGATGAATTTTTGCTCTGGTATTAACTTCCTCTCGGTCCACCATTCTCTGAACTTGTGGTAGGCCACTTCACTCACAAACATGTCCTGCCATGCCTCCGGGTTCCTGGTTCTCTCTACCCCTCCTACTTGGGCTCACCCCCTCCTACTTCTTCTCCTTCTTCTTCTACGGGCCCCTCCCCAGATAGTGACGTTGTAAGTGAGGTGGAATATTCATTACCACTGCTTGCAACTGAGCCCTCAGACAACTCAGAAGATATATGCATTGATGCTTGGACGGTGGGAGAGCTCGGAGGTGTATCCCTCATCTGTTCCTCTACGGCCAGTCAGGAACATACTCTGGCATGGAGTCTGAGTCAGATGCCTCCTGGGAAGGCTCATATTCACTCCCAGATTGGTCAATAGCTCTATCAACAGCCTTCATGAGCCTTCTGGTGTTTTTGATGATTTGCCGGGCTTGCGGGGTCAATCTAATCATGTCTTGTCCCCTACCCCGGGAGGACTCTCCTTTCCCTTTCTGTTTATCGCCTCTACCTCGTGGTTTCACCATGATCTGCAAAAAACATTCAGTTGAGTTTTGTTAGTATCAAAAGAGTTAGTGAAGCATTGCAGAAATATTATTGCAGACAGTTAGAATTGCAGAATACGGACTGCACAAAAAGAAGTGTGGCCGCAAAGAAGCTACTGCGGACCGCACCAAATACATCGGGGTCCACACTAAGGTGGGGATTAGACTAACCATTCTCTGATTCTAGGCACCGCGGACCGCACAAAATGTGTTGCGGTCTGTATTGAGGCACCGCAGACCGCACAAAATCCAATGCAGCTGCGGTCCTCTATTAATAGCTTTCAGAAGTTTAACCACCGAAGTCCAAACAAAATAGCATTGCGGACCGCACAGAAGAACCGCGGACCGCACAAAATCCCCCGCGGTCCGTGGTGAACACCCTACAGCAATACCAACCTAGGGTTCAAATTTTTCACGTTTTTAGTCCAATTTTTCACCAATTATTGATCCTCTAGGTGTTGATTCGGTGTTTTTAACTAACTAGTCCTAACTTAAACATGATTAAACAAACTACTTTACATAATTGAAAGAAAACGGGAAGAAAAAGAAGAAAAATAAAAGTTAAAAGAAAATAACAAAATTAAACAACTAAGAAAGAATTAAAGTTACCAAAAGTGAGATGCAATGTTGATTAATGATACTTATCAGTTGAATTTGTGCAACATGAGGGATGAACAGTGATTTTTTTATCTTTTGAGGGCAAATGGTCAAAAAGTTTAAACTGAGGGCCTCAGGTCCTATTTATAGAAAAAGAAACTGGGGCCCATCTCACCTACCCACCGCGGACCGCACAAAATGGTACTACGATCCGCGGTACTTAGAAACATGAAGCACTGGGAGGGTGTCCACTGCGGACTGCAAGAAAAGCAATGCGGCCGTAGTGGTCCACCGCGGACCGCACGAAACCCATTGTGGCAGCGGTGGAAAACTTTAGAGACTCCTCATTTTGACCAATTAACTATGCGATCCGCATTGAATTTTTGCCCCCGCAAAGAAACCACTGCAGTCCGCACAAAATGCATTGCGGCCGCAGTGCAAACTTCAGAGAGTGTGTATTTTTCCAACTTGGTCCTGCACTACATCAAAACATTCCTACAACATCTCACAACCAGTTAGTCCAAAAGCAAATCCTATACTACAAAGAAAATCAAAGAAAAACAAAAAGAAAGACACATGGGTTGCCTCCCAAGAAGCGCCTGATTTAACGTCGTGGCACGATGCAAGTTACCATCAAATCACTTTAGATGGAGCAGTGCCACCACGTGGCTGTCATCAATCTTGCCCAGGTAGTGCTTGACCCTGTGCCCATTAACTCTGAAAACCTCCCCATTTTTGTTCTTCAAGTCAAGTGCACCAAATGGAGTCACAAACACCACTTCAAAAGGTCCACTCCATTTTGACTTAAGCTTTCCCGGAAACAGACATAACCGAGAATTGAATAAGAGAACCAAATCACCCACTTTGAACTCCTTGCCACGAGCATATTTATCATGAAGGTACTTCATCTTGTCCTTGTACAAGGACGAACTGGAGTAGGCATAGAATCGAAATTCATCAAGTTCATTAAGCTGCTCCACACGAAGATTTGCTGCCACATCCCATTCAAGATTCAGCTTCCTCAAAGCCTACATGGCCTTATGCTCTAACTCAACTGGTAGATGGCAAGCTTTCCCAGACACCAAACGATACGGAGACATACCAATCGAAGTCTTGTAAGGAGTCCTATAAGCCCATAGAGCATCATCCAACTTCTTTGACCAATCGGTCCTATTTGCATTGACCGTTTTTGACAATATACTCTTAATTTCCCTGTTTGAGACTTCAACTTGGCCACTCGCCTGGGGATGATAAGGAGTAGAAACTTTGTGATTGACACCATACTTTGCAAGCAAAGTGTCAAAAGCTCTATTACAAAAATGAGACCCCCCATCACTTATGATTGCACGAGGAGTGCCAAACCTTGTAAAAATGCTCTTCTTGAGAAACGCAACAACACTCCGGGCCTCATTGTTGGGTAAAGACACGGCTTCAACCCACTTTGAAACATAGTCAACCGCCACAAGAATGTATGTGTTCCCACACAAGCTAAAAATGGGCCCATAAAATCAATGCCCCATACATCAAAAATATCAACTTCAAGAATGGTATTGAGAGGCATCTCATCTTTCTTCGAAATTCCACCTGCTCTTTGACTTTCGTTGCACCTCTTCACAAGTTCACTTGCATCTTTGTACAAAGTTGGCCAATAAAACCCACAACTAAGAACTTTTGAAGCTGTCCTCGCCCCGCCATGATGGCCACCATAGGGAGAGGAAAGACAAGCCTCTAAGATACTCAATTACTCCTCCTCCGTGACACACCTTCGGATCACACCATCCGTGCAAATCTTGAACAAGTACGGCTCATCCCAATAGAAATCCAAACTATCCCATTTGTGCTTCTTTCTTTGGTTAGAAGAGAGCTTACACGGGAGTATCCCAGTCATAAGAAAATTAGCAACGTACGCAAACCATGGCATACCATTCACCGACACCGAAAGGAGTTGTTTGTCGGGAAATGAATCATTGATCTCTAGGCCATCATGAGGCCTTCCCTCCTCTTCCAAGCAGGACAAGTGGTCCGCCACTTGGTTTTCACTACCCTTCCGGTCCACAATCTCCAAATCAAACTCTTGATGTAACAAGACTCATCGCATCAGTCTAGCTTTGGAATCCTTCTTTGTCATCAAGTACCGGAGTGCGGCATGATTAGTATGAACTAGGACCTTGGCACCCATGAGATATGGCCGAAATTTCTCCATCGCGAACACAATAGCCAAAAGCTCTTTCTCAGTCACCGTGTAGTTCACTTGAGCATCATTCATTGTCTGGCTCGCATAGTACACCGGATGAAATATTTTGTTCACTCTTTGACCCAAAACTGCCCCAACCGCAACATCGCTCGCATCACACATGAGCTCAAAAGGCAAGCTCCAATTGGGTGCGGTAATAATAGGGGTGGTGGTCAACTTGTGCTTGAGAAGTTCAAAGGCTTGCATACATCTCTCATCGAACACGAACTTGGAATCTTTTTCTAGTAACTTGCATAAGGGATTCACTACCTTCGAAAAGTCTTTCATAAATCTTCGGTAGAACCCCGTATGCCCAAGAAAACTTCTAACTCCCTTGACAGAGGTAGGGGAGGGAGCCTTGATATCACATCAATTTTTGCTTTGTCCACCTCTATACCATGCTTTGAAATTTTATACCCAAGAACTATGCCCTCCTCCACCATAAAGTGGCATTTCTCCCAATTAAGAACAAGATTGGTTTCTTCACAACGGGCTAACACTCTATCAAGATTTTTCAAGCATTCGTCAAACGAATCACCCACAACACTAAAGTCATCCACGAACACCTCCAAAATATCTTCCACCATATCACTGAAAATGGCCATCATACACCGCTGAAATGTAGCTGGTGCATTACACAACCCAAAGGCATCCTAGAAAAGGCAAAGGTGCTATATGGACAAGTGAATGTTGTCTTTTCTTGATCTTCCGGAGCAATCAAGATTTGGTTGTATCCAGAATACCCATCCAAGAAACAGTAGAAATCACGTCTAGCAAGTCGATCTAACATCTGATCAAGAAAAGGAAATGGAAAGTGATCCTTGTGGGTCACTTTATTCAACTTGCGGTAGTCCATGCATACCCTCCAACCGGTGACGGTCCTGGTAGGAATCAACTCATTTTGCGAATTTACAACCACGGTCACCCTTTTTCGGCACACATTGCACCGGCGAAGTCCAAGAGCTATCAGATATGGGGTACACAACCCCGACATTCAACCACTTGATCACCTCCTTTTTTACAACTTCTTGCGTTGCCTCGTTCGACCTCCTTTGATGTTCCAAGGAGGGCTTTGCATCATCTTCCAAAATAATCTTGTGCATACAGAATGTGGGGCTTATCCCCTGAATATCAGCTAAAGTCCATCCAATTGTCTTTTTCTGCTTTTGGAGCACCGCCAATGTGGCATAAACATACATGTTAGTAAGACAAGAGGAAAGAATAACTGACAAAGTTGAACTAGGGCCTAAGAACTTATACCTAAGGTGTGGAGGCAATGGATTCAACTCCAACACCGGAGGTTCCTCAATTGAAGGTTTTGTTGGTAGAGTCTTCCTATTCTCAAGATCCAAAGAGAGTTTCCTAGGCTCATAAGAGTAAGAGCCAATTCCATGTAAAGCATTCACGCACTCCACTCGACCTTCATCCTCATTCACATCAAGATTCAATAATACTGCCTCAAGAGGGTCCTCCACATTGATCATTGCACTGGTATCATCAACTATCACTGTCGTGACAAGGTCCACAAAAGAGCACACTTCAGAACTGTTGGGCTACTTCATTAACTTGCACACATGAAAGACCACTTTCTCATCACCCACCCGGAAGGCGAGTTCCCCTACTTCCACATCAACTAAGGCCTTCCCAGTAGCAAGGAAAAGTCTTCCCAATATGACTGGAACTTCATAATCTACCTCACAGTCCAAGATCACAAAATCAGCTAGCAAGATAAATTTGTCCACCCGGACAAGAACATCATCAATAATACCCAATGGTCTCTTCATAGTTATATCCGCCATTTACAATCTCATGGAGGTCATCCTCGGTTGCCCAATACCCACAGTCTTAAAAACTGAGTTGGGCATCAAGTTGATACTTGCCCCCAAATCACATAGAGCTTTAGCAAAGTCCGCACTTCCAATGGTGCAAGGAATGGTGAAAGCACTGGGATCTTCAAGCTTCGGGGCCATTGAGTGCACTATTGCACTAACTTGGTGGGTCATCTTGATAGTTTCACAATCCATGGATCTTTTCTTTGTCACCAAATCCTTCATGAATTTAGCATAGCCCGGCATTTGTTCTAGAGCCTCCACCAAAAGCACATTAATGGATAAGCTCTTTATCATGTCAATAAACCTTTTAAACTGATTTTCATTTTCTGCTTCACGAGCTTTTGAGGATAAGGTGGAGGTGGCCTTGGCAAAGGAGCCTTGGCTTTAGACATAACCGTTTCCGGCATGTCTATTACGTGTTCCCTAGACGGGTTCACGTCATTCTAAGTCTCCACCTCGGCATCTTGAATACCAATCCTCACTTCCTCATTCACGTTCTCATCAATCATATTTTTAACCACCAAAGGAATCTCATCTTCTTGCAACTCAACTTCATCACTCAAAATTTCTTTTTGCATGGAGGCATTCACATCACCACCTCATTCACTCCTTGTAGTTACCGCCATAACATGATTGTTCTCACCCTTCGGGTTAACTACCATATCACTTGGTAGAGCCTCCTTAGGGAGAGTATTCAAGGATTGTGAGATTTGGTCTAATTGAACCTCCAAGTTTCTAATTGAAGTATTGTGGGAAGCCAACTGAGCATCAGAATCCGCATTCTTCTTCATCATCTGTTCAAACATGATTTCAATTCTCCCCATTTCATTGTTGGAAGAACTAGGACCTTGGGATAGAAATGGGGGTGGATTGTTAGGTTGTTGATACATTGGGGGCCTTTAAAAGCCTTGCCCCCGATTTCTTTGATTGTCATTATTCCAACCTCCCTGATTGTTGTTACCACCCCAGCTGTTGCCATTCCAATTACCCTGATTGTTCTAATTATTGTTCTGATTGCCCCTATTGGAATTTTGGTTGTTGTTCCCCTAATTACTATTCCCTTGTTGTTGCTGGTTGGAAGAATTGCCCCTTTGGCCTTGATAGTTGTTCACATATTGCACCTCTTCATTCTGCCCATCATAACAATCATCTTGGAATCCACCACAATCATTGTTATATTGATCCGAACTCCCTTGGTTTTGTTGACATCTTTGTCTTCTTTTGTTCACTAGCATGTTTACACCCTCCATAGCATTTACCTGGCGCGGATTTTGAACCTGTTCTAACTGTGCCTTTGCTAGCTCGTTCATTGTAGTTGTCAACTCTGCTATAGCCTGCCCATGGTCATGTAGCTCTTTGTGCAAGTGAGTGACCGTGGGGTCACCTTGTGGCACATTACCTCTACTTTTCCAAGCGGAGGACGTGTCAGCCATCTCGTCCAGAATGTCACAAACCTCATCATAAGATAGCTTCATGAAGTTACCCCCAGCAAGTTGGTTCACTATGCACTGGTTTGTTGTGTTAGTGCCCCAGTAGAAAGTCTATTGGATCATTACCTTAATCATATCATTGTTGGGGCATTCCTTTACCATGGTTCTATATCGCTCCCAAATCTCATGTAGTGGTTCGGTGGGCTCCTGCTTGAAAGCTAAGATCTCATCTCTCAATGTTGCCATGTGCCCCGGTGAGAAAAACTTTGCAATCAACTTATCCGCCAACTCATCCCAAGTAGTGATGGAATGGTTGGGAAGTCAATCAAGCCAATCCACTGCCTTCCCTCTAAGTGAGAAAGGGAATAGTCTCAACCGAAGTGCATCCTCCGACACATTAGTTTGCTTGCTCCCCCAACAGGTATCCACGAAACCCTTGATATGTTTGTAAGCATTCTGATTGGCAGCGCCCATGAAATACCCACGCTGCTCCAGCAATGTCAGCATCGCATTGGTAATTTGAAAATTGCTCGTCCGGATCCGGGGTGGGACAATTGCACTAGCATATCCTTGGTTGGGAAGCACTCAAGGAGTCTCTCTTAGAGGTGGCGGGGGAGGGTCTGGAATATTATCATTGGTCTGGCGGCCTCTCCTTTGGCCTTGAGGTACAATAGGAACCTCATTATCAACATTGTCATCTACCTCCTCCCCCAGCAGAAGATCTCCAAGAGGTGGGTTGTTTGCTGTCATTTTATACCTGAAGTTGTGACACACACAAATTAGTAACACAGAAGGAAAGAAGAACAATACACAAAACTAATTAGATAGATAGCCAAAACCGTTAGCTCCCCGACAACGGCTCCAAAAAGTGATCGGTGTCAACCCTGCACTAATACAAAGAAGCGAGAGTGGTCGAAGCAGCTTTTACCCGAGATGGTCGGGATCGATTTCCACAGGGAGCTAGAAATGGGAATTGGGTTCCTATCTAAATTAGAGATGCGTAATTGCTCTTAGTTTCACTTCTAATCATAATTGGTTTTTTGATTACTTCTAATTTTATCCTAATAGGATGCTAAATTAAGCTAAGAGTAAGATACTTGAAAGTTTGTCTAAATAGTTAATGAGGCACTAGGGAAGTGACTTTCTCCTAGGTGGATACTTGACGGGTTGTTGACTCTAAGGCAAGGTTGTCATGTTGGGGATTACAATATAACCAATGCACTAAACTTCTCACTCTATACCTCTTGATAGTTTGAGTGATTTTTCCCTAATTGACTTTCTCAAGACCAATTGGGTATGATAATTTGTGCAAGCAATTGAGGTTCAATCGGATATTATTATCTCTAGGTTTAATCCTTTAATTGGGGCTATCAATCTCTTGAATATGCCCCAATTCCTTGTTGGACTAATTTTCTTAGACTCAAGTTCTCTTTCTCAAGAAGAACCCAAGTCAAATAGGCATAAATTAGTGTTTGCAACCACTAATTCAACATGAAAACCACAAATTAGTCCAAATATCAAACACCCATAGACATTCAAGCCTTAAAACTCAAGACCCACCAAATACCCACACTAGGGTTGAGCCACAACCCTAGCTAATGGGTCTAGCTACTCATGATAATAGAAGAAAACTGAGAAATAGATGAAGAAAAACCTATAAGATTTAATTACAAGTTAATACTTGAAGATTAAATGATAAAACTACTCTAAAATTACTCAAAATGGTTAAGAAACCATGTTCACTAGCGCAGCTCAACGTTAAAATACAATTGATGCCCTAAAAATGGGAAAAGAAACTATTTATACTAGGCTGAATTTTCTGGACAAAAATACTCCTGCGGGGGTAGTGCGATCCACACAAAATTGTGTGCGGCCGTAGTGAGGCTTCTTGGATTTAAACTCTAATTTCTAAACTTGGTCATCGCGGCCGCGGTGGCTTCTGTTGCGGTATGCACAAAAAGGATCGTGGACCGCATTGGCATTAAGCTCCAAATCTTCAACTCTCTAAACTCCTTCTTTGCGGACCGCACAATATTGAGTGCAGTCGCGGTGAGTCCATTACAGTCCGCACAAATTGCTTTGCGGTCGCATTGCTTGAGTTTCCGAAATAAGCACTCTCTGAATCTCTTCACTGCAGACCTCACCAAATAGAGTGCGGCCGCAGTGGACCTGTTGCACTGTGCTTGGACTTGTTCTTGGTACTTGTGCATGTTTCACTCCTTTTTGAGCTGATTTTGACTAATTGTCACCTTTTTGACCAAACCATGCAACATGTACAACATGTGAGCCTTTGGGACTATTTTGTACACATTTTTAATCAAAACTCAAGTAAGATGGAGTGTAAAATGCACCATAATTCCTAGTTATCACCTATGCTAAAATCACATCATGCACCATAAGTTATTTGCCCATAATGACATTCTCCGACCACAATAGCTGCAATTTCATGAATTTGATGCCTGCAATACATCTCATAACACATATAAGCCTTGTTCCAACAGTCGAAATACTGCCACGATGAAAGAGATGTGTAGAAACTCATAACCACCTGCCAAATGAATAAATCATGGAGTCTTTCTACCTGACAAGAACCATTACCTCATTTTGAACTGAATAATGATATTTTCTCTTTAGTATATCCTACATAAATACGATCGCACTGATCTCAGGTCCAATAACCTCGTCTCACCCAATACAAGCTGCTCGGGCAATAAGCCACCTCAAACACTGTATAAAATCTCATACAGCGCCATTAAAGTGCCAACAAGCTACAACTTGAATATGACCCGTAAGGAAGAACGAACTCTGGTAAAGAACCATCCAACTCGGTTAACGAATAAAACAACCAAACCCATGTTATAGATCTATCTCAGAGATGAGAAACAAGGCACACAAAATAAGTAAAAGGAATTGTTCTTAACATCTCAATGTTGCGGCGTGCAACCCGATCCAAATATGATATTGTTACGACGTGCAACCCGATCTACACATGACACTATTATAGTGTGCAACCCGATCCAAACATGACATTATTGCGGTGCACAACCCGATCCCCACAATATACCCATGGTGGCATTCCACCCGATCCAAATAATATACTCGTGGCGGCGTGCCACCCGATCCACACATGACAATCAATAAGGAAACACCCCAAAATGCTTATACTTATGAAATGCCTGAATCTCGACCACAAGAACGCCAATTGCATAATACAACCCTGGGGAGATGGATAGTGCCATACGCTACAAAAACCTAAGCACGACTAAGGTGCAATAAATAACCTACATCTTGAGAGCCATCTTACTCATGTAACACCACAAGCTGCACGGGATCACAACACATGTGCAAATAATCAAGTTGTCTCATAACCCACAAGGCACAATAGAGTGTTACATGCAATAGCTGACGATGGGAATAATATCCAACACCCGAAGACTCCTCCGTAAGCAATGTTATGCCGAATGAACACATCTGACCTGACGTAGAGCACATAATCACATTAGACCTACCAACGAACCTCAAACCAATTCTGATCATACCATACTGGGCCCACAAACTTTCAAGGATCTACAATAGCCTTATTCATGACACACACGAGCAGTCGCCTAATCCAGAACAAACTCCCACAATCCACAACCAAATGAATAGAGCGTCTTTCAAGCATAAACTCTCACATTAGCGATAGTACCATAATATCCATACTTGGTTTCAATCCTTAACAATTAAGTGACTAACATGTCACACTTATACAATTTTCCCGTGGGATATGCTCCCACGACCTTCTGCACCATACAGAAAAGTCTGCACCCCTATACTACCAACCGTACTAATTCTGTAAAGAAAATCAAGAATCCGCAAATCAATACACAATGCTTCTTCCACAGAACACCATTCACATGCCGCACTAAGATAATTCTAGCTTACTCTGAACATCCAAATTCTTCCCTGCCCATCCAAGCTCATGACATTTTGATCAACACTAAGCGAAAACCGTGATCCTCAACTTCTAATTACCATGACGCTCACTGCACCTATCATTACCCTATTGATACTATGATTTTAGTACATATAGCTCAAATTTATTTTCCACTCTCTAATTTCAAGAAAAAAGAAAAATATAAGTATGATGTTGAAAAATACAAGAAAAATTCAAAAAATATTTCTTTGCAATTCCTCGTATTTACTTAATTGGTGTTGTTTTAAATCCTTCTATTAAGATGTCTAATTGTCACCAATTAATCGGTCATTTATATACTTATATGGAGATTGGACCAACTTTAACCCCATATATATGTTCTTGTATGAACAAGCTAAATGATTAATTACAATAATTATATAATTATTATGCAAATTTAATTGACAATGTTGCTAAAGATGTAGGAAATATTAATCCCACTTTTCATTGTACTACTTCTACTTCAACATCTGCTACTATGGATGAAGATGAAGGCCTTGATGGTTTTAATATTTGGTCTAATTTTCTTCCACTCAAACCAATAGTAGGAACATTGATGAAATTCAATTCTACTTGCAAAAGAAAATGGAGGCTCGCACAAAGGAATTTTTACCGTTAGCATGGTGGCATGAAAATGAAAAGCAATTTCTTGTTCTTTTGGTAATGGCTTGAGATGTGCTAAATGTGTCAATTTCAACCATTGCATCAGAGAGCGCATTTAGTCAAGAAAGACAATGGCTAGAAGATATCTTTCACTCATTGGGAAGCAATGCTTTGGAAGTTCTAGTATGTTTCAGAGATTGGATTAGATCGGAGCGAAGAAATCAAGGACATGAAGATGTTGATAAACTAGAAGACGAGGAACTTAGAAATATATTAACAAATGAGAACCCATCTGAATTCAACACTCCAGAAGATGGCCAAGAAGTTCATATTGACTATGAAGAACTTATTAGGGCAATGCAAAACCTTTGAAGTTTGAAAACTATATTTAATAATTCAAATTTGTATTTACTCTTTTTTCTTTAATTTAGTTGTTGTAAAATATAAACTGTAAATTAAAAAAATCAAATTATAAGTTAATTTTTTTAAGTTCGTTGTATTATCTTAAATTCTTAATGAAATATTTAAATATAAGACTTTTAAAGACTTTGAAGTTTTTATTCAAAATTTCAAATATAAGTTAGGTTTTAGTGTTTTAAAATTTTACTTTATCTTAATATAAATTACGATTGTTATACAAAATATAAAAAAAAATAAGACTGGCACGGCCCATTAGGCACGGTACCATTTCGGTTCATTTTATCACCGGCTAAGCTTGGTACCAGTAAGATCGGTATTTTAAAACTGGTACTGAGGCTGGACGATCTCCTATTCCTCTATCCCGGATCGGCCTGGCCCGACCCCCTAATACCCTTACTTGTTAATCATCATGTAACGATCTGACCGGTTATTTTACTTTCTAGAACTCTGTTTCCCTAAATAAGACTTCTCGTACTTTCTTTTACTGATTTATGACTTGCGGGGATGGTTAGTTTGGTATTTAGAAGAGTTTGGGTGGAAATCGGAATACTTGGTTCCTTAAGGTTGGCTTAAAAGGCCAAGTTTGACTCCGATCAACTTTTTAAACAAACGACCTCGCAATCGGGATTTCATGATTCCAATAGGTTTGTATGGTGAGTTTGGACTTGGGCATATGTTCGGATCGGATTTTGGATGACCCGGGAGTGTTTTGGCGCCTAATAGTGAAAGTTGGTTCTTGAAGGTTTTGAAAGTTCTTTAAATTTAGTTTGGAGTGGGTTTTGGTGATATCGAGGTCCAAATGGGATTCCAAATCGGGAATAGTTTCGTAATATCATTTAAGACTTGCACGCAAAATTTGGTGTCATTCCGAGCAGTCTAATTATGATTCGATGCGTTCGGAGCGATTTAGAAACTTGAAGTTTAAAGTTTGATTCAATTTGGTTTTGGGGTGTGATTCTTGGTTTTGTTGTTATTTTACGCGTTTCGAGAGTTTGAGCAAGTTTGTATTATGTTTATAGACTTTTTGGAGTAGTTGGACAGGGTCCCGAAGGGCTCGGGTGCGTTTCGGACCGTCTAGAGTTGAGTTGAAACACACCAGATTTCTGCTTCTAGTTTCCTTCTTCGCGAACGCTCTCACATTCGCGATGAAGGATTTGGGGTACTATGGGCTAGGAGCTTTTTCCCTTTGCATTCGCGTGCGCAGGATCGCATTCGAGGAGGATTGGGTCCTCTAGCCTTCGCGTTCGCATGACCTGGCCCGTGTTCGCGTAGAGAAGGCTGAGCTGAGTGGCCGATGTTCATTCTTCGCGTTCGCGAAGAAGCCCTCGCGTTCGCGTAGGGTAGGCTAAGAGAGTCTTCGTGTTCGCGATGGGTAAATTTCCTGGACCTGGGCCATTTGCCTTCACGATCACAAGGCCTCTTCCGCAATCGCGAAGAAGGCAGACCTGGGCAGAAACTTTTTTTAAAATGGGACTTAGACTATTTTAGCTTATTTCTTCCATTTTTGGGCGATTCTTGGAGCTCTTAGAGAGGGGATTTCACTTAGCACTTTGAGATAAGTAATTTCTACACAATGTGAGTTAAATACATAGTTTATGGGTAGATTATAACATGTTAAATTAGTAAAAATCACGGGTTTAGGTGAAAACTAGGTTTTTTATAAAAATGAAATTTAACCACAAAATTTGTTATGGAATTTAGTAAAAATCATATATTTATATTCCTAAGGTTATGGGTAACAACTTTCTTTGAAAAATTTTGGAATCCGAGCATGTGGGCCGGGGGTGAAATTTAGGAATCTTGTAATTTGGGTTGGGTAATCATTTAATGGTGGAAATATAAACTTTTGAGCATAGATTGATTAGTTTATGTAATGTTTGACTAGTTTCAGTCGTTTGGCGTCAAATTTTAAAGTTTGAGTGTGTTCTTGAATTGGGAAGTAGGCTTCCAGACGAGGTAAGTCTCCTTTCTAACCTTGTAAGAGGGAATTAACCTCATAAGTAAATTAAATGAATATTTGTACCTAATTGTGGGGGCTATGTACGTGCGGGGTGACGAGAGTCCATACGTAGCTACTATTATGCTATTTTTCGGGTAGTTTAGGACTCGTATCATGCCATATTTGAAATGTTTGCATCCTTACTTGCTAATATAATCACTTAAGTCATGTTAGAAATTTATAAAAGAATTGTAGAGGGTTATATCACTTACTTGAAGATTTGTATGAGATACTTGACTGTAAATGAGAAATTTATATTTTCTTAAAAATAAATGTTATTTGTGGATCGGGCCGAGCACCTCGGTAGTAAATAGATGCATCTATAGTTCGCGTTGTTCGACCCTCCAGCAGTATACAGTTTAATATTATGTTGGATCGGGTCGTACGACCTCAGCATAATTTGCGCATGCTGATTATTTAAAATTCACCGTGATTTATACTACTAAAATGTCTTGAAATGTAAGCTGTCAAATGATATGCTGAAATTTAAAATATATTTGTGAAAGATGAACTTATGTTTTTTCTGTTATTGAGCTTTCAGCATTGTTCTTGATATCCATGCTTAGCATATCACTTTAATTATATTATTGCTAGCCCATAGTAAGTGTCTAAGTCGACCCCTCGTCACTACTTCTTCGAGGTTAGACTGGATACTTACTAGGTACACGTTGTTTATGTACTCATACTACGCTTCTATACTTAATTGTACAGGATCTGAGGCAAGTGCATCTAGTTACCCGCCCGACATGCATGCTTGATCTTGGTTCGAGACTTCACGGTGAGCTGCCCCTTCCCGAGTCGTTCAGCAGCATGCCGGAGTTTCTCTTTTGCTTGTATCTATCTATTCTATTTCACGCAGTAGGATAGTCATCTTTTGTATATTCTGCTAGTTGCCCACATACTTGTGATACTAGATCTTGGCAAATATTAGTAGACTTTGAATTTTGGGGTGTATCTCTATAGTTATGATTCCCTTTAGCTTGTTTACATTTTCTATTGCTTTAAAAATTCGTTATTTATCAAATGTTTAAGAATTTAAGGAAAGGTTAGTTGTTGGAATCACTTAATAAAAATAAAAAATCACTAAGTTGTGTATTGTTGGCTTGTCTAGCAATGGTGCTGGATGTTATCACGGTCTGACATGAAGTTGGGTCGTGACACATCACAATTCATATCTCAACAAATTTCCCATTTTTTATGATGACAAACTTTGTTCTCATGAACCAGGTGATAACTATTTAACCAACCGCAAAAATAGAAACAACCCCCAGATTCATCAATTATTAAGAATAAACAAACAAACCTCTCATCTCCTACTCTATCAAAATTTACTTATTCCTCTCACTCTGATCAGTGATCAGCTATTGGTAAACTCAAGCTTTCTCCAACTTTTGCTTCTTTATTAATCCATTCATTACAATTTCTCACAAGATTCAAAAAACAAATTCTTTACTTTCTTAAATTTCACACAGTCAAACGAAGAAACATAAAATGAATATCTAATTATTTAATGTATAAACCTGTAGAATTCTTTTTCTGATTTCTGATAAACCATTCTTCATGTTATCTACGGTCACGCATATTTTTTTCCTTTTCAGAATTTTTTCAGCTTCTGCATTCAATACTTCATTGATAAATCTTTCAAATTTATGAATATCCTCAAAAAAGACGTTTTAGTGCATAGCCTTTCAAAAACCCTTAAGAGTACACCATCACTTGTGTTTCAATTGAACAGAACTGGAAAGTACCCTTTTCAAGTTGTAAACTCTGATGATATACCATCAATATTTAGTTTATTCTTACCCTTCATTAGGGATGGTAAACGGGGGTGGCTCAGATATGGGCGCGTCGAAAACGGATAATACAAAAATGAAAAAATTATCCGACTTGGCCTATATTTAATACGGATAGAAAATTGATTAACCGCCGGATAATATGTATACCCATATTATACATGCCTTCTTGAATTTGATTACTTTTGGGAGAATTCATAGTCTCCTAAACTTGAGGAACCCCCAATTTGAGTTTTACAAATGTAAAAGTTAAAAGATATTAGTTATCCATTGGTTATCCGTTTTCTAAGTGGATAATATTGTTCTTATCCATATTTGATCTATTTTTAAAAAGTGTATTATCTAACAATATTTTTAGTGAATAATATGGATGGATAACTGAGTTTTTTATTATAACAGCCCCGCCCACTAGTGATATTGTCCGTTCTGGGCCTAGGCCCTCACGGGTTTAAAATGCGTCACTAGGGCCTAAGGCTTGTTAACTTATATACCCAATATCTCTCTTGTGCTTTGCTGATGTGGGACACTGTCTAAAGTCTGGGTGTTACATACACCCCCACTTATGGATTCATCATCCTCACTGATGGGATTCACCTAGACTCAGCACTGAGGTTTGCCCCGCCTAACCTGGATTTGCATAAACTCAGTTGAACTCTGACCCATATCGGCAAGGCTAGCACAAGAGTGGCTCTGATACCACCTGTAACAGTCCAGCCTGCCAGTGATATTGTCTGCTCTAAGCCTAAGCCCTTCTGGGTTTAAAAAACGCCGCTAGGGTCTAAGGCTTGTTAACTTATATACCCAACATCTCTCTTGTGCTTTGCCGATGTGGGACACCGTCTAAAGTTTGGGTGTTACTTGAACAGGATATGTTCTATAGGATCGTACCACTATATCCTTGAGTTCTAAGGAGACAGAAAACCAAGTCTTGTGGATCAATCCTTGCCATTTGACCAGAAGAAGAAGAAGAAGAACGGAATAGGGTTTTTGCCCCCAAGATAGAATTAAGTAGGTTTCCTTACTAGCGTCCAATGTAAGCAGCACTTTAAATTTAAAAAGTAGGTGTTTTGTCTAATATGAAGGTATAAGCTCCGAGATATGGGTGTAAGCCCCATGATTTTTAAATTTTTTAATTTATAAATTATTAAAATGACTTAATAACATAATAACACAAAAAATATGGATAGTATATTAAAAGTTTAAGAAAATTAAAAAGCAGTAAACAACACACAGAAAACAAAAAAAATATCTAGTATATTTTTACAAGAATAAACAATGCAATAGTATTAAAATTACTGCTCCTATGAGACACAAATAAACAATAATGTCTTAACTTTCAAACAATTAATAAATTAAGGATTCAAAAAAAAATATCAAATTACACATTTTACTCTTAAAAATAAATAATCAATAAATTTGTCAATACTATAATTTAAACATAACTCTTTCATGAAATAAATACATAATTGCTTTCAAGTAGCAAGATAATTAAAATATGATAATTTTGAGAGAAATAAAACTAAGACACAAAGACCAATAACAAGTAAAGATATAAATTTTGGCTCTCTATTTTCAAAAGATATATTAGAATAAAATCACACTCTCAATGTTTTCAATTAGTAATTTTGTAATACTATGGCTCGTTAATTAAGTTACACTTAATTTTTATATTTCTATAAATAAATATAACTTCTATCTTTTATTTGTTAAAGACTTTTAAAGATCAACTGTCACGACCCAAAATTCAGTATAGGTCGTGATGGTGCCCAACGTCGCCGCTAGGCAAGCCAGTAATGAACTATCAGCTTAAATATTTATTTTATTACTCATGAATTTTATTAGATAGTGCGATTACTACAGTAAGGATAGTATGTATGTACAATTTAAATGAAATATAAAGTAAAAGTGGGCCAATGTAAGGTAGTTGTACACAAATTCTAAAACACCACAAAATCCGGTATCACAAATGCATGAGCATCTACTAGGAAGTATATAACAATACATCATTTGTCTGGAATACAAGGTAGACAGGATAAAGTAAATATTCATGATGAAAACTCTGTGTGCTGCAAATCGTAGCATGGAATACAGCTCACCATAGAGTCCCCTCAGCAGCTCGGCCTACGTGCCCAAGTGACCACCAAATGGACTTATCAAATCCTGCACATTTAGTACAGAAGTGCAGCATAAGTACGTAAACCAACGTGTACCCAGTAAGTGTCAAGCCTAACCCCGAAGAGGTAGTGACGAGGGGTCGTCATTAACACTTACTAGTGGTCTAGTAAATCAAATATAATAAAGTAGACAAGTATAAAATATGGCAAGTAAATAAAGAGTACAGAGATAGGCAAATAATACGGTCTACAGCGGAACAATGAACACAAAGACCTCAATTATCGGATACTTCCTCAAATAGATTACGTACTGGTCAATACCAAATCAACGGTCACATCTCAAGTCAGGGAATTTATGAGTACGCAGACTTCTTATCAAGTATCGCACGATTCTGCCGAGGCGAGCAGTAATAGTCCCGCCCTCTAGTGATATTGTCCACTCTAGGCCTAGCCCTCACGTGCTTAAAACGTGTCACTAGGGTCTAAGGCTTGTTAACTTATATACCCAACATCTCTCTTGTACGTTGCCGATGCGGGACTCTATCTAAAGTCTGGGTGTTACATACACCCCCTCTTATGGACTCAGCGTCCTCGCTGAGGTTTGTCCCACCGCATGGGATTCGCCTAGACTCAGCAGTGAGGTTTGCCCCGCCTAATTGGGATTTTCCTAAACTTAGTTGAACTCCGACCCATATCAGCAAGGCTGATATAACAGTGGCTCTGATACCATCTGTAACAGCCCAGCCCGTAGTGATATTGTCCGCTCTAGGCCTAAGCCCTCACGGGTTTAAAACGCGTCGTTAGGGTCTAAGGCTTCTTAATTTATATACCCAACATTTCTCTTGTGCTTTATGGATGTAGGACAATGTCTAATGTCTGGGTATTACATACACCCCCTCTTATGGACTCAGCGTCCTCGCTAAGGTTTGCCCCATCTCATGGGATTCGCCTAGACTCAGCAGTGAGGTTTGGTCCGCCTAACTAGAATTTGCTTAAACTCAGTTGAACTCCGACCCACATCGGCAAAGCTGGCACAAGAGTGGCTTTGATACCATCTATAACATCCCAGCCAGCCAATGATATTGTCCGTTTTAGGCCTAAGCCCTCACGGGTTTAAAACGCGTCACTAGGCTTTTTAACTTATATATCCAACATCTCACTAGTGTTTTGCCGGTGTGGGATACTGTATAAAGTCTGGGTGTTACATGAGCGGCCTGATCCATAAGAGTGTTTTATAGAAATGTTGAGGCGAACGACCCGATCCCATAAGAGTGTTTTATAGAAATATCGAGGCAAATGGTCTGATCCCATAAGAGTGTTTTATAGAAACACCGAGGCGAATGGCCCGATCCCATAAAAGTATGATGCTTGATATTGCCGGGACGAATGGCCTAATCCCATAAGAATATGATACATGATACTACCGAGGCGAACGACCCGATCCCATAAAAGGGTTACAATAATACCCTGCCGAGGCGAAGGGCTCGATCCCATAAGAGTGTTTTATAGAAATGCCGAGGCAAACGGTCTGATCCCATATGAGTGTTTTTTAGAAACGGCGAGGCGAACGGTCCAATCCCATAAGAGTATGATGCATGATACTTCTGAGGCGAACAGCCTGATCCCATTATAATAAGAAGCTTTAACGAGTCCTTGACCCCACTCACGAATATATGTGTGAGTTATGAAATTTAAGGAAACTTTTTGATAGATACGCACAATGCGAAAGAAATTTATAAGGGATCACAATTTCCACGGCTAATCAAGTAGCTCGTCAAATCAATAAAATAGCAAGTCTATTACTCTACGCAAGTCTAGTCTTAGGTCATAATGCGAATAAAGTAATTAAACAAGCAAGGATAACTCAAAAGTACAATTAAAGTAGCACGTGAATCTAAGTCTACCTGGACATAAGTAGTAATTCTAGCATACGCACAGACACTCATTACCTCATATGTGTGTAGCTCTCACAACATGTAGCACATAAGGGATATAACACCTACGGGGTAAATTTCCCCCTCAAAAGGTTAGATAGGAGACTTACCTCGCTCTGAAGTTCCATAATCGGCTCCAACGCCTCTCTAACCCCTCAAACCGATGCACATCGATCCGAAACTAGTCAAACAATCAGGAAAACCAATAAAAATATACTCGAACATCATAATTAATTAATTTATAATAATTTTCAACTCCGCACAAAAAGTCAACAAAGTTTACCCTTGGGCCCACATGCTCAGATTCCAAATATTTTTGAAGACAAACTTTATCCATCACGCCACGAACACAAATATATGATTTATTCCAAATTCCATGCCCAAAATCATGGTTAAAATCCAAAAATACACATTCTAGGTTGTCTTCCAAAAATTCCACAAATTTTTATCAAGTTCCATGTTAAAATCTATATATAATCCAAGTATTTAGCTCACAATGAGTGGGAATCAAATACCTCATGTTGTTTAATGAAAATCCCCTCAAAATATCTCCCTAAATTCGGCCATCCAAGTGCGAAATGAGAGCTAAGTCCTGACTTAAAGACAAGTCTGCCCAAGAATTTTTGCACTTGCAGGCACCCCAGCCACACCTTGGCTCCGCTTCTGCGGAAAAATATCCGCTCATACGGAAGTCACTTAGGCCCCCGACCAGCTGCACAGGCGGCCCAAAGCACGCACCTGTGAGGCTGCTTCTGCGGTCCGCCCCTCGCTTTTGTGCTTCTGCGCTTCCGCTCCTGCGTAAACCCATCCGCTTCTCCGAAGCCAGCCACGCCTACCCAACTCCACATCTGCGGAGCCTCATCCAACTTGCGGGCTCTCAGATGCGAAAAACCTCCTCGCACCTGCAACTGCTGCCCAACTTCTTCAAGGCCGCACCTGCGACCTTTTTGGTCGATTCTGCTGCTCCACACCTGCGACCAAATCCTCGGAGGTACGATTACACCAGACCTGCTACCACCAAAAATTGCATAAGTCCAATTCTCAATCCGATTTCAATCCAAATCAAACTCGAGGCCCCTGGGGCCTCATCCCAACATACCAACACATCCTAAAATATAGTACGAACTTAGTCGAATCATCAAACAACATCAAAACCACGAATCGATGATAAAATTCTTCTTTTAACTTTCCAACATTCAAACTTCGTCGAATGCGTCCGAATTACACTTAAACACCCCGAAATGACGCCAAACTTTATGCCAAGTCACAAATTATGATACGAACCTATTTCAAGGTTCGGAACCTCAAACGGACATCGATAACATCAAAATTTACTTCAAATCAAACTTAAGAAGTTCTTAAACTTTCAAAATGCCAATTTTCTATAATAAGCGCCGAAATGCTCCCGAACTACCCAATACTTAATCGAACATACGCCCAAGTCTGAAATCATCATACGAACCTATTGGAGCCCTTAAATCCCGATTTCGAGGTCATTTACTTGAAAGTCAAACCTTGGTCAACTCTTCCAAATTGACTTTAACATTTGTCTATTGAGAGATAAATGTACTTTTCTTTTGATCAGGCTTTTATTTTAATAGTCCTCTCTAATACTTGGTACTTTCTTGTAACAACACAATTTTTCGGAAAAACTTACCCATGCTCATTGTTTCCTTCTGTGACGACCCGGCCGGTCGTCTTAAGAATTTACGCCCTGATCCCTTATTAACTGCTTTTCCCAAGTTTATTTCTGCTATTTTGATTTACCGGGATGTTCGGTTTTGAGTTTCGGGGAGTTTTGGGATACTTAGTCCCTAAATGAGAGCTTAAGTGTTGGAAAGTTGACCGTAGTCGGAACGGTGTGAAGACGGCCTAGGAATGGAAATTCGATGGTTTCCTTAGCTCCGTTGGGTGATTTGGGGATTAGGGGCGTGTTCGGATTGTGTTTTGGAGGTTCGTAGCTAATTTAGGCTTGAAATGCCGAAAGATGAATTTTGAAGTTTTTCGGTTCGATAGTGAGATTTTGATCCGAGGGTCGGAATAGAATCCCGGAAGTTAGAGTAGTTTCGTAGTGTTGAATGTGACGTGTGTGAAAAATTTCAGGTCATTCGGACGAGGTTTGATAGATTTTTTGATCGAAAGCATATTTTTAGAGTTTATGGAATTATTAGGCTTGAATCCGATGAAAAATAGGTGTTTTGATGTTGTTTCGAGCATTCCGAAGGTTGGAAAAAGTTTGAATGAAGTTATGGGATATGTTGGTAGGTTTGGTTGAGGTCTCGAGGGCCTCGAGATGATTTCGGATGGTTGACGGAAAGATTTTGGACTTTTGGAGTTGCAGCTTTACCTGTTCTTCAGTCATAACCACACCTGCGAGTGTGGGACCGCAGGTGCGGAGCCGCAGAAGTGGCAGATCTATCACAGAAGCGGAAATAAGGAAGTTCAGCAGGGACCGCAGAAGCGGTAGGATTTCCGCAGGAGTGGTACCGCATCTGCGGATGGGGAGTCGCAGATGCGGAAAATTTGGTTTAAGTGAGAAGTCGCAGATGCGACCCGTGTTCTGCAAAAGAGGGACTGCAGATGCGGTAATAGCTGGGCAGAAATATGAAATTTCGAGGGTTTGGTTTCAAAAGTTGGAAATTTGATTTGGATCTCGGGAGAGGGCGATTTTGGGAGGAAATTGAAGAGGAGATCATTGGGTAACAATTCTTTAACCCTTTCTAGTTATATACCATCAAATCTATAGTTAGTTTCATTATTTAATTTCGGATTGGAGATGAAAATTGGGGAAAAGTTGGAAGAAGGTTCTTAGACCTAGAATTCAACTTTTGATTGGAAATTTGACTTTAGATTTGGATAATTTTGGTATGCATGAACTCGTGAGAGTATGAGGATTCTGAAAATATAAATTTTACCCGATTCCGAGACGTGGGCCCAAGGGCCATTTTGGTCATTTTACCTGATTTCGAATATTAGCTTAGAAATTCTTTGTAGAATCAGTTACTTGAAGTGTTATTTACATTATGCAATTGAATTGAATAGATTTGGGCCATTTGGAGTTGAGTACTCGTGGCAAGAATGTGGTCTCGGGTTGATTATTGAGTTGGTTCAAGGTAAGTGGCTTGTCTAACCTTGTGTTGGGGACCTTCCCCTTAGGATTTGGTATATTTGATAAATGAAATGCCTTGTACGTGAGGTTACGAGTGCGTACTTGAGCTAATTGTTGAAAATCTGGTTTTCTTTAAGTAATTTTAATTATGTTCCTTTTTCCTGTCTTATACTACTTGCAATTTAAGCCTGTTGTTAGCCTAGAAAAGCATGTTTAATTGACTTAATTGCTTACTTGCTTAACCTACCTTAACTGTATTACGTGAAGCATGTTAGGTTACAATTACCTGTTTACTTGGTACGAAATTGAGCTTAAATGAGTATTCCTTGTATTGTTGCTGCGTGTTTTACTTTGAAACTACGGGACGGCATCCTGGGAGATCCCCTGCACGTATTTATGATTTGAGCTAAGGTGCGTGATACCGAGAGATCCCTAGCACGGATATTGAGGATACTAAGAGATCCTCGGAATACCGAGAGATCCCTAGCATGTATATTGAGGATACTAAGAGATCTTCAGGATACCAAGAGATCCCTAGCATATATTGAGAATACCAAGAGATCCCTAGCATATATTGAGGATATTGAGAGATCCTCGGGATACCAAGAGATACCTGGCATATATTGAAGGTACTAAGAGATCCTTGGGATACTAAGAGATCCTCGGTTATTTCCTTGTGATTGTTTTTGCCTCTGTTTCAGTTATTGAACTCCTTGTTTTCTTGTATTAAATTCTTAGTGTTAGTTTTCGACTGTACTGCTTATCTTATACTGTCATATCTTATATTTTTATTTTATCTCAATAGTGCCCTGACCTTCCTCATCACTACCCGACTGAGGTTAGGCTTGGCACTTACTGAGTACCGTTGTGGTGTACGCATGCCCTTCCTGCGCATGTTTTTCATGTGCAGATCCAGGTACTTCGTCTCAGACTTACCATCCTTGAGGCAAGGCGACCGTTCGGAGACTTCGAGGTATATCTGCCGCGTCCACAGACCGAGGAGTCTCTCTCCACTCTCTCTTATAGTTACAGCCTTTCTGTATTTATTTTTGTTTAAACTATTCTGGAGTTAGAGCATTGTGTAGTGATCCTTAGCTTGTGATTCATAGGTTTCCGGGTTTGGGGCATATGTATTAGTTTTGGGAGTTAAATATTGCATATGTCGAACGGCACTTTTAAACATTGTTTTATTACTCTAATTCTGTTTTAAAATCATTTAATTTCCGCAATTTGGTTTATCTTCCGCAATTTAGGCTTACCTAGTCGTAGAGAGTAGGTGCCGTCACGATGGTTCATGGAGGGTGAACCGGGGTCGTGACAAGTTGGTATCAGAGCTCTAAGTTCATAGGAGTCATAAATCACAAGCCGGTTTATTAGAGTCTTGCTGATCGGTATGGAGACGTCTGTACTTATCTACGAGAGGTTATGTAATCGTTAGGAAAATTCCACTTCATTTGATTTCCTTGTCGTGCGAGATTTTGATATCACAGTTCTAAACTTCTATCTTCTATTGTCTCACAGATGGTGAGGACAAACGCTACCCGAGATGATCAGGCACCCGCGCCCCCTACTGCAACCGTCAGAGGCTGGGGCTGGGGTAGAGGCCGAGGACGCGCACGTAGTGCAGCCAGAGCACCTGCGCGAGCTACCGCCGAGGTACCACCAGCAGTTCCAGCTGGAGTCCAGGCACCTGATACGCCTACTGCTACCACTACTCCAGCTTTTCAGATGACTCTAGCACAGTTCATGAGCATGTACACCACTTTGGCTCAAGCAGGGTTGTTTCCCCTTGCTGCAACTATGTCTCAAGCCGGGTGAGGAGCATAGACTCCCGCCGCCTGCACTCTTGAGCAGCGAGTGCATGCTGAGCAGGTCCTTGAGATTATTCCTGTACAGCCTGCAGTCTGAGATAAGCCCGAGGACAGGGCAACGGCTTTCGAAGATGAGCAGTTGAGGCTTGAGAGGTTCAAGAACTACAAGCCTCCTATATTCAATGGTCTAGCATCGGATGATGCTCTGGGATTTCTAGATGAGTGTTACTGCATTCTCCATACCATGGGTATATCAGGATCGAGCGGGGTTTCCTTCACTACTTTCCAGCTTCAACTGGCCGCCTATGAGTGGTGGCGCACCCATGAGTTAGACAGTCTGGATGAGGCTGCTTCACTGACTTGGACTCAGTTTTCAAATCTGTTCCTGAGAGAGTATGTTCCTCAAAGCCTTAGGGATGCGTGGCGCGCAGAGTTTGAGCATTTGCACCAGGGTGCTATGACTGTCTCAGAGTATGTTGTCTGTTATACTAGTTTGGCTAGACATTCCCTAGCCTTGGTTTCTACTGTTCGTGAGAGGGTTCGCCGGTTTATTGAAGGGTTTATTCCCAGTATCAGGTCTAGCATGGCTCATGAGTTGGAGATAGATATTTCTTATCAGTAGGTAGTGCGCATTACTAGGAGGATTGAGGGTATGCATGCTAGGGAGAGAGAGGAGAGGGAGGCCAAGAGGTTTCGAGCGGGCCATTTCTCTGGTGCCCGTTCCCCAGCAGCAGGTCAACATGGTAGGGGTTATATGAGTCACCATGTTCATTCAGCTCTTCCAGCAGCCAGTGGTATTCCAGCTCCTCTTAGACCTCAGGAGCCTTATTATGCACCTCTGGTATCTACCGTGCCTCCTGCGCGGGGTGCTTTCAGAGGTCAGTCCAGCAGACCTGGCCCGAGCCAGTCACAGCCACCACATCCTCCCAGATCTTGCTTTGAGTGTGGTGACACATGCGATGTGGTGAGGGATTGCCCTAGACTTGGGAGGAGTGCGCCTCCACAGACTTCTCAGCCACAGCGCGCCCCGCAAAGTTCTCAAGCTATGGTTACAGCTCCAGTTGCTACCCCACCTGCTCATCCAGCTAGAGGTGGAGGTCGGGGAGGTAGAGGTCGCCCTAGAGGGGGAGGCTAGGCTAGATATTATGCCCTTCCTGCCCGTACCGAGCTTGTTGCCTCTGATTCTGTCATTACAGGTATTATACTGGTTTGTCACAGAAGCGCACCGGTTCTATTCAATCCAGGCTCCACTTACTCTTATGTGTCTTCTTATTTTGCTCTGCATTTGGGTATACCTCGGGATTCTTTGAGTTCCCCTTTTTATGTTTCTACTCCTGTAGGAGATTCTCTTGTTGTGGACCATGTTTATCGGTCATGTTTGATTGCTCTTAATGGTTTTGAGACCAGAGCCGATTTATTGTTGCTCAGCATGGTAGATTTTGATATTATCTTGGGCATGGATTGGTTATTGCTCCATTATGCTATTCTTGATTGTCACGCCAAAACGGTTGACGTTGGCTATGCCGGGTGTACCGCATGTTGAATGGAGGTGTACTTTAGATCACACTCCCAGTAGAGTTATTTCTTTTCTTAAAGCTCAGTGTATGGTTAAGAAGGGGTGTGACGCGTATTTAGCTTATGTGAGAGATGTCAGTATTGATACCCCTTCGATTGATTCAGTCCCGGTATTACGGGATTTTCCCGATGTGTTTCCAGCTGATCTTCCGGGCATGTCGCCTGATAGAGATATTGATTTTGGCATTGATCTGTTGCCGGGCACTCAGACCATTTCTATTCCTCTGTATCGTATGGCTCCTCCTGAGTTGAAGGAGTTGAAGGATCAGTTACAGGAATTGTTTGATAAGGGTTTTATTCGGCCCAATGTATCACCTTGGGGTGATCCTATCTTGTTTGTGAAGAAAAAGGATGGTTCTATGTGCATGTGTATTGATTATCGCCAGTTGAACAAAGTTACAGTTAAGAACCATTATCCTTTGCCTCGTATTGATGATCTGTTTGACCAGCTTCAGGGTGCACGGATGTTTTCTAAGATTGACTTGTGCTCAGGTTACAATCAGTTGAAGATTCGGGAGCCAGGTATCCTAAAGACTACTTTCAGGACTCGATATGGTCATTACGAGTTCCTTGTTATGTCATTTGAGATGAGCAATGCCCCAGCAGCCTTTATGCACTTGATGCATAGTGTGTTCCAGCTGTATCTTAACTCATTCGTCATTGTCTTTATTGATGATATTCTATTGTATTCCCGAAATCGGGAAGATCATTAGCAGCACCTGTCACACCTCCTTTTTACCTACACCCCCGAAAGGGTGTATAAGTACAAGGGAGTTTTTCCAATTAAAGGACAATTGAAACGGGATCGTTTATTTATTAAAAAATCAGAGTCGCCACGTGGGAGATTAATGGTGTCCCAAGTCACCGGTTGAATCCCGAACCGAGGAAAAATACGACTCTGTTAACTGTCCGCGAACCAGAACTTCGAGTAAGGAATTCTGTTAACCCGGGAGAAGGTGTTAGGCATTCCCGGGCTCCGTGGTTCTAGCACGATCGCTTAACTGTTGTATTTGATTTTATCTGCTTTTAATACATGCTAGCTTATGTGCCTTTTATTCATAAACCACTTTTATTATTATTTTTAAAGAATTGCAACGTCGTGAAAGTGCGTCTCGAATAACGTCGCAATCAATGCACCCGTGATTGTCAACACATTTTGACTCCATTGAGATTTGGATTTGGGTCGCATCAATGCGCACCCGAGTTTAAGAGAATAATTTAATTAAATCGCGTCTAAAGAGTCTAACGTGTTATTATTTTTGGGGAGGGCCGTGAAATTCACTAAATGGCCTATCCCGAATTCTAAGTATTTTTTTTAACTTTTACTGAGGGCCCCGCAGTTTTGTACATTTTATTCAGCGAGGCTCGTCTCAACATTTTTTATTTAAAAGTCTACCCTGAAGTAAACTATGATTTTCTATGTTATTTGTCTCTATAATAAAGAAAATTCTAAGGTTGGAGCCCTTTAGTTTGAGCCCGCTACCTAACTCGAAGCCACAACGTGCCATTTAGAAAACTAATGGACCAATGGTTATTTTTTAAAAATAATGGTCCCAAAGAGCCCAATCACATGTCTCAAGCAGAAAATTCCGAAAAATCTCAAAACTGGGCCTGAAACTGGCCCAAGTCCAAAACCAGCTGACCGCGCAAAAAAAATGAGGGATTGAATCCCAGGGGCTCCTACGATTCTAACTGCAACAAATCATGCAGTAGCCACAACGGGACACAAATGACAAAACTCACCCTTACTTTAACCGATGAACTTGAGCTCCAGACTTTCTAAATCAGTTTATTATATTAATCAGCTAACACGAACTAACGATCTTAATGAGTTGATTCAATGTAGGTGAACCTTGGTTTCTTAACCTTTAAACCGATTTCAATGTTAATTTCTAACAACAAGCCAAGTTTACACTAATTGAACTCAATGCCTTTATTCAAACGCAGATTTTCATTACACTAGTATGACTAATGACAAAGTTACTAGTAATTAGGATGAATGATCCAACCAGTTCATGAATTGAAATTTCACAATAAGATTACTACTGAATTCATGTAAGGCAATGAACCTTCAAATCACTTCAACCCCCTAATTCCACGAGCCTGTTGAACTAACTACCTTTCAACATTTGAGGGTTCAACTCAACAGTTTAAATAATACAACATTTAACAAATAATCAACTCCGAAGAAACAGTCCTAATTACAGTCCAAATTCTGACTACACTGAATAACCAACCAAATCATAGAAAGCAGATCTACTTAAACGCAATAAGGCTATTCAACAGCAGATCTATAGAAAGCTTCAATTTCATTCTCATTTCAGCTGAAATTCTATATAATGCTGAGGTTCAGAACATGTACCTATAGTTTGAAGTGAAGTAAGAAGAAGAAAAGGTCAGCAATAGCAATTGTAACAGCCAGTGGTAACCAACAGTCACGGGCAGCAACAATCAGGAACAATTTTGGACCAAAATCACTTCAAAATCTAGAGATTCAACACAGAACACAACCCAGAACCTAGCACCCTATGGCTGACCCAAAAAAAACTCGAAATCAAACCAGTGACACTCGAGAAGCTTCAGCAAACAAACCACAACAGAGTGAGAATCAATGGAACAGTAGCATTGTTGATTTTTTTTTTGTGTTTTCTTTTTCTTGTTTTTTTTTTTTTGAGATTTGAATCCTATTTTAGATCAAGAAATAAAACTAATAAGGAAATTTTGGCTCCCCAGCCGGACCCCTCTCTAAGGCATGAGAATGCCAATTTATAGGCAACCCAAGAGTGAATAATCAGATTTTTGGTTTTCTTTTTTAGTCCTTCTTTATTTTCAGTTTAGTCCTCTTATTTCTAACTTGTTACTCAAGTAAGTACCTCTATTGTGCTGAAATGTACACTAAAATCCTATTCTAGAAGGCCCTAGGGTGTTCTTCTACCCATGCAATACCTATACTATCCTTTCTTTGTTTTGAAATTACCATTCTTAATAAAACTACCCTTTCCCATGCCTAAACTACCCTTCTACTAGTCTAAAATTTACAAACTAGTGTCAACTGAACCCAGCCATTTCACCCTAGTTATTAACTGGGTCAATTGTTCAAAGGATCAGAAAGATTCAGCTAAATCCAAACAAATCTAATAAAATCATCCCAACTAATCCACTCTAATTACCACCTTAGGTGAACAATGAACTAATCAAAACAGGTCAATAGAATCTCATTAATCTATTAATCCACACTAAACTTATTCACTACACAAATTAGCCATTTTAATGGGATTAAACTATGACCTAATTTCTAGCAACCAAATCGAATCAACCCAACAGAAAATCAAGAAACAGAACAAAATTAATCCAAAACTAAAGACCAAAGTAAAACAGAAACGATTAATCTCGAAGAAAAATCAATCAAGTACGAAATGAACCTTATTAAGAAAACGAAAATCCCAAAGAAAACTTAAACTAAAACCAGAATCAACGACTATAGATGATTCAACGATAACTGTGCTTGAACGAATGACAGAATTAAACAAACAAACTCAAGTCATCAATTAACAGAACAAATCAACACAGAAAAGAACAAATTGATTAAAAATAAAAACGACACTCAATGCATGAAGAAAAGGATGATTCAAACAAAAGCAGAACGGGCGACTCACTGGTTCAAGTCTTCAACTCGACGGAATTTATACGTGGTCTTCAAATAGTATTATGTGTTTGCTCTTACCAATAACAAACACATAATACAATTTTAAAACCATGCAAGCCCTGGCCAACCCTAGAAATTCCCATAACCTCGACAGCAACCCTAGATCCGAAAATCCCTAAGCTCTAGTAAGATTCGAGGAGTTTCAACCGAGGATTTGAGGTGAGGAAGGTCAGGGGACTATCTGGTATCGATGTGGGATCATGGACGAGTTTGTATTTTGGACCCGAGTTTCAGACACATATTCGATGAGTCTGGATGTGATTCGAGGGAATATGATGGGGGATTCGTGATAAGAGAGAGGAGAGGGAGCTGTGGCGTGAATTTGGGAGCGATTGGAGGCGGCGGCGCCACCGGCGGCTTAGAGTTTTGGGGCGACGCCATTAGGGTTTGTGAGAGGAGTGGTGGGGTGAGGGAGACGACTGAAAATGGGGTGGGGGGCTCAGATTCGGACATATATATATATATATATATAAAACATCCTAAGACGATCTAATCCTTTGATCAAGAAATAACGGCTGAGATGGACTCCTGAAAACGACGTCGTTTGGACTTTTTGAAGATCCGGACCGGGTCTGTGTTGGATTGGGCTTGGGTGAGGTAGATGATGTTGGTGATTGAAGTGGGATGGGACATTAAAATTAGCCCAAATTTGGGTCTTCAACAAAGATCACTTTTAAAAAATGTTTTCTTTTTGTTTTGTTTCTTTTCCTTGTTATTTCTTTTTGTATTTTTGTATTAATTTTTTTGATTTTTTACAAAGATGCAAAATTAAACTAACGATTAAACTAAAACTAATTAATGCCTAAAATTGTTTTAAAAACTATTTCGTGACGATTTCACAATTAAACAATAAAATGCGAAAGCGAACTATTTTTGTTATTTTTCATATTTTATTCTAAAAACAAAGTATCCCTTAATTAATACTAAAAATATGAAATTAAATCCTAAATGTAAATGTATTTTTATATTTTTTTATATGAATTAAAATGCACAAATAAAATGCAACAGTTACCAGAAAATGCCATAAAATTCACAGAAGTTGTAAGATCAAGAAAAATCATTTTGTTTGAATTTTTGGGAATAATTCATATATAGGGCAAAAATCACGTGCTCACAGCTGCCCCTCTTTGCTCGGAAATATGAAGAGTTTTCGTGCAAAGATAAGTGAACAAATACGAGCGATTTTTGCCCGTTTGAATATTCCGCGTGAAGCATTTTTGAAAGAGCTGACCGCACCCTGCTTCAGAGGTTGCCTACATATACTGGGCTAAACATGAATCAGGTCAGTGTAGTTCGGGAGTGTCTGGTAGCTGGGACTACCAGGAGCTGTGATTTCACTGCGATTGCTGCTGCTGCTGCTCACTGACCTTCCTTATTACACCATGTCAAAATAAAAGAAGCTAGCCTAATCTATGGACTATGAATTACAAAAGTCCTATCTGAAATCTTCACAACTGCATCTTGTACTTCCTTGTTGTCTTGCGTTCCCTTGGTGAAACTCATTGTTGTTACTTCAAATCGTGAACTAAGATATTATTTCTTCTCTCCAAATTGCTGAACTTGAATAATCTTGAACTTGAATGTATTCCTCTGTTATCTGGGCGGGCTTCCAATTACTGAAACTTGAACTGTATGTCTCTGTTCTCCAGGCGGACTCCTGACTTCCGAATCTTGAAATTGAATGTATTCCTCTGTTATCCAGGCGGGCTCCTGACTGCTGAACTTAAACTTGAATGTATTCCTCTGTTATCCATGCGGGCTCCTGACTTCACAAAATAAACCGAACAAAGAAAACTTTCTGCCCTAGTTTGGAAAACTAGGTACATGTTATCAGATGTTAATAAGAGTTAAAACTAAAACTTGAATTGTATTACCTCTGTTCTACAGGCGGGCTCCTGACTTCAAAACTTGAATGTATTCCTCTATTCTCCAGGCGGGCTCCTGACTTCAAACTTGAAATGTATTCCTCTGTTATCCAGGCGGGCTCCTGACATCGAATAGACAAAACAAAGAAAATTTTCTGCCCCAGTTGATGGCTGGGGACAGATGTGATTGTAAAACTAAACCATATTACCAAGTATTACTAAGGATTTCAAAGCTAGGTCCCATTATTCAGGGGGGGTCCTGACAACTCTTGACTAAACGATGATTTAAAATCTAAGTTATATCTTCTACAGGTGTGACTTCTGCTAAATCATGCTATCTAAGAGGATCTTTAAACTACTCCCCATTATCCAGAAGGGTCCTGAAAATCAAAGGTCAAATTTTATCTTAAGGGTGACAACTTTCATGTCTGAGTTATACTACCCTACAACAGAGTTTACGCTAAATGTTGTTATCTCATTGAAATCTTAAAGCTAAGTCCCATTATTCAGGAGGGTCCTGGAAACTCCTAATTGAATCCTTTCTTGAACATGCCGACTTCTAAGATAACTTATATTCTTTTGGGATACATTTATGCTAGATTATGCTATTTCTGAACTTTAAACTAGGTCCCATTTTTTAGGAGGGTCCTAAAAATCAAAAAGCAAACCTTTTTGGTGACTGCCTTTCTCCACAGAGAGTTCCCCTGAAACAAACAAACTTTGCTTCCCCTGTTTTAATCAAAGAAAATTTGTCAGTTCAAAAATGGTGGTTAGTTGGTGGCGTTCTTGCTGGAGATCTTTCTACTGCAGTGTTTTGTTCCGACTGGCTTCCCGAACTGGCCTTGAATCGCTTGCCTTTCTTCTTGACTTTCAAACCCCTGACTCTAACAAACCGAGTGTTATGTACCCATGTTGTTGTTTCACACCTCTGACCCTTTTTCTGAACTTTTGCACTTCCCACGACATTTCCCAATCATTCCACTGATGACACTTCCGGTGATTCCCTGTATTCCACCTTTCATCACATTGTTTTTCACATGCTCTGACCACATCGCGCTTTACACTTTCCGGAATCTGGTAGTGAGTTTTGAAATCCCTTTCCACTTGCTTTGAACAAAACTGACATTGAAACATTTTAGACAGATAAAACCCCCAAAGAAAATGAAATGCAATGAGTTTACGAGTTAAGGATAAGAAGAATCCAAAACTGGATGACTGTTAAAAAGAAAAAAGGAAAGAAACTTATCTGACCGGAACAACTGGTACCAATGGTCATGACATGCATTTCGGACTAATCGGCCCAATCTGTCCAACTAACCAACTCTTGGTCGCCACCCTTTGTTGCCCAGAATTTCCATCACTTTATTACTTTATCCAAACTTTAGCCATGTTCATCCTGTGGTGCCTCGAAATAATTTTCCACCAACAGACCTTTCTTCATTAATCATTTTTCAATGCACTTTCGCCTCAAGGTGACCGCTAGGGTTTTCACCAATAAGACTCTCTCATTTTATTCTTTCTCTCAACTCCCATCGCCTTACGGTGCCTATGCAGGTTTTTACCAATAAGACTCTCATTTTTATCTTTTTGTTTTTCTTGCTTGAACCAGAGTGTTGCCCCAGACATGAATCTTTATCTGCATGACTTGGCATTTCTCAGAGACTGATCAGAAGGTCTTTCTTTGGACCGTAATGTGGGCTTTGGACGGGGCTAGAAAGAAAGGGTATGAAAGGCTCAAAATAATTTCAAAATGGGTTAAAATTACAACTTTCGAAATCAGATTTCTTACAATAACCACGACTTCTGCCCCAGTTTCTTGCTTGGGAACTTTTGAATTTTATTTTGGTATGACTGAACCTTAGAGAGGCTGCCTACGTACCCTTTCGGGATCAAGTCAAACGTAGTTCACGTCATGGAGACCACGTTGTTGTTGTTTTTTTCCGCTCTTCTTTTCCTTTCTTTTCTTCATTTTCTTTTCTTCTTTTTTTCTTTCTTCTTTTCACTTTCAATTTTCTTTTTCTATTCTTTTCCTTCTTTTATTCCTTTCTTTTCACTTTTCTTTCTTTTTCTTTTTTTTTTTTCTTTTCATTTTCTTTTCTTCCGCAATCGCATTTCTTAATGGTGACATTGATTCCAAAAGAGAGATATGAAAGAAAATAAGTAAGGCTCAAAGGGGATGACAGGAGGTAAAAGTATTTAGATAGCAGAACAAAACGCCTTCGTCATTTCAATCGTTGAAATATGCCAACTACAAATAAGTACAATCAAAATAAAGAAATCATACATAGTATCTCTTGACCGCATAGGAATTGATGGCCATTTATACACATTTTCCTTCCACATCTGTCAGATATAATGAACCATTAGACAATACTCTGGTTATGACAAATGTCCCCTGCTAGTTTGGGACAAACTTTCCTTTTGCTTTAGCCCGATGAGGCAAAATACGTCTCAGCACTAACTGTCCAACTTCAAACTTCCTCGGACGCACTTTCTTGTTGTACGCTCTTGCCATTCTTTGCTGGTATAACTGACCATGACACACTAATGCCAATCTCTTCTCCTCAATCAAACTCAACTGCTCAAGGCGGCTTTTCACCCATTCATCATCATCGATCTCAGCCTCCGCAATGATTCGAAGAGACGGGATTTCCACTTCTGCGGGTATCACTGCTTCCGTACCATACACCAAAGAGTAAGGAGTCACCCCCACCGAAGTACGAACAGTGGTGCGGTATCCCAACAATGCAAAAGGCAGCTTTTCGTGCCACTATCTAGATCCTTCCACCATTTTCCGGAGTATTTTCTTTATATTCTTATTGGCTGCCTCAACCGCACCATTTGCCTTAGGGCGGTATGGAGTGGAATGACGATGAATAATCTTGAACTGCTCACATGTCTCCTTCATCAGATGACTACTAAGATTAGCCTCATTGTCTGTGATAATCACCTTCGGTATCCCAAACCGACAAATAATGTTCGAATGCACAAAATCCACCCCAACTTTCTTGGTCACACACTTGAATGTCTTAGCTTCCACCCATTTGGTAAAATAATCTATAGCTACCAGAATAAACTTGTGCCCATTTGACGCTGCTGGAACAATTGGCCCAATAACATCCATGCCCCAGGCAACAAAAGGCCATGGTGCAGACATTGTATGTAATTCGGATGGTGGAGAATGAATCAAATCTCCATGCACTTGGCACTGATGACATTTACGCACAAAACTGATGTAATCCCGCACCATAGTGAGCCAGTAATAACTTGCTCTGAGAATCTTCTTTGCTAGAATGTACCCACTCATATGCGGTCCACAAACTCCAGAATGTACCTCAGTCATGATAGATGTGGCCTGTCTCGCATCAATGCATCTCAACAACCCGAGGTCTGGAGTTCTTTTGTACAACACTCTTCCACTAAGGAAAAACCCGCTTGCCCACCGTCAAATTGTTCGTTTTATATCACCTGCGGCCTGTATCGGATACACACCCATCCTGATATATTCCTTGATGTCATGAAACCACGGCTCACCGTCAAGTTCCTCTTCCACCACATTACAATAAGCGTGCTGATCGCGGACCTGAATCTGCAAAGGGTCCACGTAAGCCTTATCCGGATGGTGTAACATTGATGCCAAAGTAGCCAATGCATCGGCCACTTCATTATGAATCCTTGGAATGTGCTGGAACTCTATTGACCAAAACCGCTGACAAAGCTTATGCAAACATTGTCGGTACGGTATAAGATTTAAGTCCCGTGTTTCCCATTTTCCTTGAATTTGGTGTACTAGTAGGTCCGAGTCACCCATGACCAAGACTTCCTGGACACCCATATCTACAGCTAATCTCAACCCCAAGATACATGCCTCATATTCTACCATGTTCTTCGTACAATAAAAACGAAGCTGAGCTGTAACAGGGTAATGTTGCCCTATTTCAGAAATAAGCACCGCTCTTATTCCCACGCCTTTCATGTTTGCAGCCCCATCAAAGAAAAGTTTCCATCCTGGCTTCTCACCTTGTTCCAACTCTTCAACATGCATCACCTCTTCATCAGGGAAATAAGTCTTCAAAGGTTTATAAGTTTCATCAACCGGATTCTCGGCCAGATGGCCTGCCAAAGCCTGTGCTTTCATCGCCGTCCGAGTCACGTAGACAATGTCAAACTCTGTGAGTAGGATCTGCCACTTTGCAAGCCTCCCTGTGGGCATAGGCTTCTGAAAAATATACTTTAACGAATCCAAATGAGATATGACGTAAGTAGTATAAGATGACAAATAGTGTTTCAGCTTCTGTGCCACCCAAGTTAGGGCGCAACATGTCCTTAGAAGATGAGTATACTTAACCTCGTAGGGTGTGAACTTCTTGCTGAGGTAATAGATGGTATGCTTCTTTCTTCCCGTGATATCATGTTGACCCAATACACAGTCGAACGAATTGTCCAGTACCGTTAAATATAGAATCAAAGGTCGTCCTGGTTCTGGTGGAACCAACACGGGTGGATTTGACAAATACCCCTTTATCTTATCAAACGCCTCCTGACATTCGTTTGTCCACTTGACCACAACGTCTTTCTTTAACAGCTTAAAGATAGGCTCACAAGTTGTCGTGAGCTGGGCGATGAACCTGCTGATATAATTCAATCTTCCCAGCAAACTCATCACCTCGATCTTATTCCTCGGAGGTGGCAATTCATGGATGGACTTGATTTTTGATGGATCCAGCTCAATACCCCGACGGCTGACTACGAACCCTAACAACTTTCTAGACGGCACCCCGAACGCGCATTTTGCAGGATTAAGCTTGAGATTGTACTTTCGAAGCCTTTGGAAGAACTTTCTCAGATCCCTGACATGGTCAGATTGCTGTCTAGACTTTACAATCACATCGTCCACATACACCTTTCCTTGTGTATCATATCATGGAATATTGTTGTCATTGCCCTCATAAAAGTTGCCCCAGCATTTTTCAAACCAAACGGCACGACCCGATAGTAGTATGTTCCCCATGGTGTGATGAATGTCGTCTTTTCAGCATCTTCCTCATCCATTAAAATCTGATGATAACCCGCGTAACAATCCACAAAAGAACCAATCTCATGTTTGGCACAATTATCAATCAATATGTGGATGTTCGGCAGCGGAAAATTATCTTTTGGACTTGCCTTGTTAAGATCCCGATAATCAACACACACCCTGGTCTTGCCATCTTTCTTCGGCACAGGCACAATATTAGCTAACCAGGTGGGATACCGTGTAACCCGAATGACCTTCGCATCGAACTTCTTGGTGATCTCTTCTTTGATATTTACACTTATGTCCGTTTTGAACTTTCTCAGCTTCTGCTTGACCGGAGGGAATGCTGGGTTAGTGGGCAATTTGTGAACCACTAAATCGGTACTTAGCCCCGGCATATCATCATACGACCATGCAAAAAAATCCTTGTACTCAAACAATGCTTTGATTATCTCCTCCTTGAGCTGTGGCTCCATATGAACACTTATTTTAGTTTCACGGACATTGTCTTGGTCCCATAGATTAACTGTGTCTGTGTCATTTAGGTTAGGTTTGGGTTTTTCTTCAAAGTGACTTAATTCTTTACTAACTTCCTCATAGGCCTCGCCATCATCATATTCCACCTCAGCATGACACTCGATTTCTTGCACTATTATTTCTGAGTTAGATTGGCTTTTAAAACTGGGCCGAAGATTCCTCATGCATGTCATGTCATCGATATCAGCATAAAAAGAACTGTACAGAAAAGAATAGAAAAAGAAATGGAAACAAAATTAGGAATTAAGAAAGAAAAGGAATTTCATTTCATTGAATGTAAAGATAACAGAGTTTTAACTCATCCAAACGGACGGAACATAGCAACTAAATTACAAACCCTGGAATAATCCAGGTGAACAAAAGGAAAACAAAACCCACTACCGCGACTCCCTCCGAGATGGAAGAGGAGTGGCTTCCTAGTTGTTGACATTAGTACGTGGCCCGATGTACTGTATATCTGCTTTGATCGACCCTTCCCCGGCCTCAACCATGTTCACCTCAGCAAATACCTTCTCAAGCCCTTTCTCCAAGTTCCCATCCGCACCAATCAGTGGACCGAACACCTTTGCCAATAATTGCTTCCCGATACCTGGCCTGACGAAGGACCTAGACAAACGTGGAATTGGTTTGGGAAGAACCCAGCCTCTTTTCTTCATCTTGCGGGCTCATCTTACATCCGCCACCGTAGGCTTGAAACCCAGCCCAAAGGTATCCAGATTCTTGGGCAAATAAACTGGCTGAACAATACCTTGCAAATCAGCACCCAACCCTTTGCCTGGTACAAACCCATTTTTCAACATTTCAGAGGCTACCATGATAGTTGCAGTCCTTTTCTACCGAGACTGTATCAAAAACCTGGTAAACCCACGGCCCTTTATCATCATCAGTCTCTATGAAGGGTACGATGGTATCACTTACAATGCTCATGTTGTCTTCCCCATGTACTACGATCTCTTGTCTACCCCACTCGAATTTAACCATCTGATGTAGTGTAGAAGGCACTGCTTTGGCAGCATGGATCCATGGTCACCCTAACAAAAGATTATAAGACACCGCCACGTCTAACACCTAAAACTCCATGGTGAACTCGACCGGACCAATTGTCAATTCAAGTATGATGTCACCCACTATGTATGTACCACAACCATCAAACCCCCGAACGCAAATGCTATTCTTATGAATTCTGTCATCATCAACCTTCAACTTGTTCAATGTAGACAAAGGACAGATATTGGCACTGGACCCATTATCAATCAGTACTCGAGTGACTATCGAATCTTCACATTTCACGGTCAAATAAAGAGCTTTATTATGTTCTGTACCCTCCACGGGCAATTCATCATCAGAAAATGTCACTCTGTTTACCTCAAAAATTTTGTTCGCAATTTTCTCCAAATGATTCACTAAAATTTTATCGGGGACATGAGCTTCGTTCAATATCTTCGTCAGAGCCCGGCGATATTCATCCGAGTGGATAAGCAACGAAAGCAACGAGATTTGGGCTGGCGTTTTCCTTAGTTGCTCAACAATAGAATAATCTTGCACTTTCATCTTTTTCAAGAACTCTTCTGCCTCTTCCTCCATAATAGCTTTCTTAACTGGCGCCGGATTTTCCTTGGGATCCCTAGCCCTTCTCAACTCTTCTGGGGCAAAACAATGTCCCAAGCGAGTTAAACCTTGTGTTTCACAGACTTCCTCTTTGATTTCCTTCCCCTTGTAGGTCACAACTACCTGTTCATATTTCCACGGGATGGCTTTACTGTCAATTACTGGTAACTGGGTTACTGGTTTTATAACAATTGGTTCTATGTGAGCCCCCTTCACGACTGCCGCAGGTGTGCTTGATACTCTAGGAACCACTACCTTGATCGGCTCTGGTTTCTTCGCAACAATGGAAGATCCTTTCCCTATCACCACAACGGGCTTGTTGTCTATTCTTTTCGACTGAACCGATGGTTTCACACTAGCTGACTTTTCATTCACTTTGGCTTCACTAGAATGGATCATCATGACTGCCTGTGAGGGCTTCTTAAACTCTGCTCCCTTATGTATAAGTTCAATCATGTTGGTCTCATGATGCGCTAGCAACGGGTTCTGGTTGATATTGGGCGCCTCCGGGGCCTGAACCTCGATTATGTTTGTGTCAATAAGCTCTTGCACAGCAGTTTTCAATTTCCAACATTTCTCAGTATCATGTCCGGGAGCCCCTGAACAATACTCACAGCTCACTGAATGGTCCAGATTTCTAGGAAGGGGATTTGGCATTTTGGCCTCAACCGGGTTCAACAGGCCTACCTGTCTCAGTTTGTGGAAAAGAGTGGTATAGGATTCTCCCAGCGGAGTGAATGTTTTCTGTTTCTGCATTCTCTCGTTTCTGAAAGCCTGGTTTGGGCGGAAGCCGGATCCTGGCCCATAAGCCCTCGGGTGTAGATATGTGTTTTGTGGAGCTGGGTATGTGTTTTGGGTAGCCGGCGCACGCCATTGCGGGTGAGCCGGAGACTGGGTATAAGTTTGGGCATGATGGACGGAAAAGTGTGGCTCTGGTGGGGGATAATAGTGTTGAGGAGAGCCATATGGGGTATACGGGTAATTTGGGTGGTGGGGTCTGGGTTGGTTGTAATAGGGTGAAGAGCTTCTAGACCTGGACCATACTCCGGATTCGACAGTTGCAACCTCTTCTTTCTTCTTCTTCCCAAGCACACCCCCAGTGCCATTTTGAATGGCTTAGGTGGTTGCTTTGATTGCTGAATAACTCATGATCTTATTGGATTTGAGTCCCTCCTCAACCATGCCTCCCATTTTCACGACTTCATTAAAGGACTTGCCCACTGCTGACACCAAATGACCAAAATAGGTGGGCTCCAGAGCCTGCAAGAAATAATCAACCATTTCACTCTCTTTCATCGGGGGGTCAACCCTTGCTGCTTGCTCTCTCCAACGGAACCCATATTCTCGAAAGCTCTCACCGGGCTTCTTCTCAATCTTTGTCAATGACAGTCGATCTGGGATGATTTCAAGATTGTATTGAAATTGACAGGCGAAGGCTTGGGCCAAGTCATCCCAGGTGTACCACCTGCTATGGTCTTGTATAGTGTATCATTCCAACGTCGATCCGCTCAAACTTTGGCTGAAATATGCCATCAGCAATTCATCTCTCCCTCCTGTTCCTCTCATTTTGCTACAAAATCCCCTTAAATGTGCTACTGGGTCGCCATGCCCATCGTACAAATCAAACTTAGGCATCTTGAACCCGGCCGGTAACTGAACATCTGGGAACAAACATAAATCTTTATAGGCCACACTTACTTGGCCCCCTAACCCCCTCATGTCTCGGAATGATTGCTCCAGGCTTTTGACCTTTCTGATCATCTCCTCCTGCTCAGGGTTTTTGGGCGGCTTCTCGGTGCCTGCCGTGAGATCAAGATGAGGGGTATAAGAGTAGGGTTCTGGTACTTTGAAGGTAGGCTCAGGGGGCTAATTCTGGTTGTCGTACGTCTGGAACAAAAGTTCACTGGGGGATCGTTGTAGGGTAACAGGCGGAGGTGCTACAAAAACGGGAGTGATTGGTGGAGGAGGGTATGAGACTTGTTTGGATGGAGGAGCCTGTGATGTATGAGAAGTGGTGCCTTGGCATTGTTGGTAGAGGGGAAATGCTGGAGATGAATTCACAGTGGGTGGCTCCTGAGGCTGAGCCAATGGTGGGATATAAGCGGGGTTAGTGGGATAAACTGGCGGTGGATGCCCCTTCGCCCAGGCTTGGTACATTTCAGCCATCTGTTGTTTCAACTTATACATTTCCTCCCTCATTGCATGAACGTCCATTTCTTCTACTTCTTTCGATGGGTCAACAATACTCGTATCAGATTCCGGGCCAGTCATGTTCGCTTTATCTTTAGACCGGGTGTTGTATGGATGAGTTGCCAGAATGCCAAACAACTAACCACCTACCTGGACTCACACATTTAGACAACAATTCCGTTAGCGGTTAGGCTTTAACAGATTGGATAACCGCATATCGGGAATGAATGCATCTATACAGTTAACCATTTCTATTATGCATTTGTTTGACCGCATGCGTCATCCCGGCATTTCCGTAGTTCCAACTGTAAGCTTTCTCTTTTTCTTTTTGTTTTCTTTTCTCTTTCTTTTCTCCTCTATTCCTTTCTTGTTTTTCCGCTCTTCTCTTTTCTTATTCTTTCTCCATCCTCTCTTGTTTTTCTTCTTTCTTTCTCTCTTCATTTGGTTATGGTAGAATCCTATGGAGATTTCCTACGTATCGTGACCCCACACAAATCAGACTAGGCGTATTTCGTGAAAATAAGTGCCAAAATAAAGGAACAATTTTTTTGGAATTTTCAAATTTTCATTACCACAACATTCTATTACAAACTAAACATTCTGAAATGGAAAATAACAGACTCCAACTAAACTCAAATACAGACTCTGAACATACTAGCATAATTGGACGCAAAAAGAAAACAGACTGACAAACAACAAACTCTAAAATGAAAAATACAGACTCGATCTATGAATACATTAGTGCTTCAAAAGTGGGTGCCCGCGGGGCATAGTTCGGCCTCACCGCGGGCTTAGGTGCCAAATCCCTTTCAAGTTGCTCCAGCTCATACATGGTTCTCTTGATGTAAATCATCACTGCTGAGAAGAAGGTAGTGCGGGTCATGTCTTCACATGCCCGACATCTCCTAAGGATGGCGTGGGCAATGGTCTCAATCCTGTCTCTTGTTCGACCCTTTTCTATAAGCAATCGCCTTACTTGATTATTGCAAGCCTCTAACACATGAGAATCCTGAAGATGCTGATCCTGCAGCTACTGTATTTCTACTTCCATTCGGGCCAGTAAGTCATAGCAGTGTCCACTTTCGGTCTCAAAAGCTTTAGCTTGCTTAGCTGCCTTATCCTCAAGGGTGACCACTTTTCTTTTCAGACTAGCAATGGTCTTTTCATGATCCTTCTTTAATTGTTGCATGTAATGGGTGCGTTCTTCTATTCTTTTTACCCACTGTGCCCGGAGTCCCGCTATGGTGCCTTCGGATTTTTCCAGCTCATCCCAGCACTCACTGATTTCCTTTTTCAACCCCTTTATCAACCGCTCATCCGACCGACTCCATTGTTGGTTATTGGCAGCTATCCTCATTTGCTGGATTTGGGCCCTAAGCGCCTCGTTTTCTTGGGCCAACCTGTTCTTTTCTCCCTGATCAACAGCAACTTGCACACTGTTCTCAAATTTCAGAGCTCCAATCTGTTGTTTCAGTTTGCCGATTTCAGCCTGATAGCCTTCTTCTTTTGCTAGCCAACCCCATTGTTCTTGTGATCATTCCGTGAAATCCTAGATGTGGGGTCTTTTAGCTGGCCTCTGATGCTCAAGTTCTCTTTTCGGCGACATTTCTCCTTTGGCCCGATCCTACACACAAGTATTTGCTTGTAGATATTGACATTCATTCCAAATCTCGCGGACTTTTACTTCGGGAAACTGTCTGTCAGGGCTAATCTCAATTACTTGAGCACTAAGATTTCCTCCCGTGGCACTGTTTGGCATCTCCCGAGTTGTCTCAGAACCTGACATGGAGCATAAGGTTGGATGCTCTTAAGTCCCATCAAAAGAAAATGCGACCTAGCTGCTGGCATGTATATGATTTCTTCAACAGGAAACCATCCCAACGTCCATTGTATCTGACTGTCCTTGAGAGTACGAAAGTATAATATCCACGTTGTTACTCCTTCAGGCGGACTAACCCCATCAATCCTTGTGTAAAACTCTCCTATACAGGTTTTGTCAGACGAACCATAACTCAAAAGCTGGGAACGATGGCATAGATGCTCGGTCATCCACATTTGTAGCAACAAGTTACACCCCTCAAAAAAGTTGCCTCCAGCTTTGCAGGCAGTGAGAGCTCGGAAAATTTCAGACACGATCATAGGCGCAAGAGTGCTTTCATCTTGAGTAAGCAAGGTACTGACGACCCCGACTACTTTTATATCAATATTCTCGTCTTTCCTTGGGAACACCAAAAGGCCCAAAAAGGTTATCATGAAAGCCACCCGTCTGTGCTCATCCCATTTTTGACGGTTATTTTTACTGCATAGCTTGATGTCCGTCTTGTTAAACCTTCCCACGTGGTCGTACCTGTCGTATATGAAGCGCAGAGTGCAGAAGCCTTTTGCCAAATCTGGATTATGGACTGTCCTGGGTATCTTTAATGAATCTAAAAACCGATGCACCGTGATGGCTCTTGGAGCAACCAGATATTTTCCTCTTAACGGAACCTCAGCATTTCCGATGTACCCGGCGATTTCCTCCAGAGTTGGGGTGAGCTCAAAATCTGAGAAGTGGAAGACATTGTGCGCCGGGTCCCAACAAGTGACCAATGCTCTTATAATATCACCCCGAGGCTTGATTTCCCATAAGCCCGTGAGACCTTTCAGATATTTCTTGACTTCGTCTTGTCCTTCTTTGCCTAAATCGTTCCACCATAGCCGCAACTCGAAAGGGATTTTAGTCATTATTGAGAAAGGTTCATTTTGCATCGTGCTCATCCTGCACATTTATTAAAGTGTTTTAAGTAAAAACAAAACTTTTATTTGACTCAAAACAAAATTTATTATTTCTTTTTCCAAATTTAAAATGACAGACTCGGTTTTCAAACACGGCCTTTCACCACTCCGAAGAACGAAGATTTTAAGGCTGTGAGAGTCAACCAATCAAAAATCAAAATGACCAAAAATGGCTTTCTTTGCAAAGTCAGCCTTCCGACGTCCCTTTCGGGAACATTCGGCTATTTTTGATAAAAACGGCATCACCTAACTTATTTACGACGAAAATTGATATATATTTTTTTTTTGCTATTTTTTGCAAAAGGGAGGTTGGACCCGATGGGGGTTGCCTACATATCTCACGCGCTGTGAGAATCAAACCTGTGTAGTTCGGGCAAAGAAACTAACTATATTTTGAAAACAAGACCCTTTTTTCATTTTCCATGGCAATACAAACTATTTTTCCCTTTCTGTATTTTGAAAACAAGACAAAATAACGATTTTTTTTTCTTTTTCATTTTCGTCAAACAAGAAACAACCTATTTTTCCCAAACTAAAATAAAGACTCTTTTTCCTTTTCCTTTTCAACAAACAGTTTTCCAAAAATAAAAACTCTTTTTCTATTTTTCTTTTGCTTTTAGTAAAACAGACTAATAAAGCATTTTTCTTTTCATTTTCTCAAAATTTCGATAGAGTTTCGTCAGTATTTGGTCATTGGTTTTTCTAAAATAATCAATTAACCCCCTAACTGTTATTTCTCTCTTTCCTCTTTTCCTCTTTTTCTCAATTTTCCAACATTCCCAAGATTCAAAAGCTGGTCAACATACTGGTTCGAAACAAATATATGTACAGAACAAATAGGATGCATCAGGATGGTCTTTTCATTTCAGGTTGCTAGCCCTAGACGGACCCAACCCCCATGTTGAGTCCCCTAAGTCAAATGCGGCAGATGCAATTAAGCGCTCCTACCAGGGATCTGGCATGAAGTCAAGTTATTCTAGGTTCAAATCCTGGGTATGTGTTCTAAATGTGCACTCAAGCGGACAACTCGAGTCGAGGAGGGGCAGCGTACCGGGGACCCGCGAGATCGTCCGGCTTTGCAACTTATCCAAGCCTCTTTTTTATTTCAGGGTATGACACTAATAGAATAGGGAGTCTCAACCAGTAAGCACATCCCCGGAGATGAAGAGATAAGGTTGTCGGCACAGTTTATATACAGTTCAAATGATATCAAAACGATAGTATTTAGCATATTCAGCACAAAACATGTAGGAAGATCGGATATAACCAAATACAACAATTTATCTGAGCTCGAATTCTGAACCCTGAACCAGATATCCTGGGTTTGGTCCCCAGCAGAGTCGACAGAGCTGTCACACCTCCTTTTTACCTACACCCCCGAAAGGGTGTATAAGTACAAGGGAGTTTTTCCAATTAAAGGACAATCGAAACGGGATCGTTTATTTATTAAAAAATCAAAGTCGCCACTTGGGAGATTAATGGCGTCCCAAGTCACCGGTTGAATCCCGAACCGAGGAAAAATATGACTCTGTTAAAAATCCGCGAACCAGAACTCCGAGTAAGGAATTCTGTTAACCCGGGAGAAGGTGTTAGGCATTCCCGGGCTCCGTGGTTCTAGCACGATCGCTTAACTGTTGTATTTGATTTTATCTGCTTGTAATACATGCTAGCTTATGTTCCTTTTATTCGTAAACCACTTTTATTATTATTTTAAAAGAATTGCAACGTCGTGAAAGTGTGTCACGAATCACGTCGCAATCAATGCACCCGTGATTGTCAACACATTTTGACTCCGTTGAGATTTGGATTTGGGTCGCATCAATGCGCACCCGAGTTCAAGATAATAATTTAATTAAATCGCGTCTAAAGAGTCTAACGTGTTATTATTTTTGGGGAGGGCCGTGAAATTCACTAAATGGCCCATCCCGAATTCTAAGCATTTTTTTTAACTTTTACTGAGGGCCCCACAGTTTTGTACATTTTATTCAGCGAGGCTCGTCTCAACATTTTTTATTTAAAAGTCCACCCTGAAGTAAACTATGATTTTCTATGTTATTTATCTCTATAATAAAGAAAATTCTAAGGTTGGAGCCCTTTAGTTTGAGCCTGCTACCTAACTCGAAGCCAAAACGTGCCATTTAGAAAACTAATGGACCAATGGTTATTTTTTAAAAATAATGGTCCCAAAGAGCCCAATCACACGTCTCAAGCAGAAACTTCCGAAAAATCTCAAAACTGGGCCTGAAACTAGCCCAAGTCCAAAGCCAGCCAACCGCGCAAGAAAAACGAGGGATCGAATCCCAGGGGCTGCTACGATTCTAACTGCAACAAATCACGCAATAGCCACAACGAGACACAAATGACAAAACTCACCCTTACTTTAACCGATGAACTTGAGCTCCAGACTTTCTAAATCAGTTTATTATATTAATCAGCTAACACAAACTAACGATCTTAATGAGTTGATTCAATGTAGGTGAACCTTGGTTTCTTAACCTTTAAACCAATTTCAACGTTAATTTCTAACAACAAGCCAAGTTTACACTAATTGAACTCAATGCCTTTATTCAAACGCAGATTTTCATTACACTAGTATGACTAATGACAAAGTTACTAGTAATTAGGATGAATGATCCAACCAGTTCATGAATTGAAATTTCACTATAAGATCACTACTGAATTCATGTAAGGCAATGAACCTTCAAATCACTTCAACCCCTAATTCCACGAGCCTGTTGAACTAACTGCCTTTCAACATTGGAGGGTTCAACTCAACAGTTTAAATATTACAACATTTAACAAATAATCAACTCCGAAGAAACAGTCCTAATTACAGTCCAAATTATGACTACACTGAATAACCAACCAAATCATAGAAAGCAGATCTACTTAAACGCAATAAGGCTATTCAACAGCAGATCTATAGAAAGCTTCAATTTCATTCTCATTTCAGCTGAAATTCTACATGATGCTGAGGTTCAGAACATGTACCTGTAGTTTGAAGTGAAGTAAGAAGAAGAAAAGGTCAACAATAGCAATTGTAATAGCCAGTGGTAACCAACAGTCACGGGCAGCAACAATCAGGAACAATTTTGGACCAAAATCACTTCAAAACCTAGAGATTCAACACAGAACACAACCCAGAACCTAGCACCCTATGGCTGACCCAAAAAAAACTCGAAATCAAACCAGTGACACTCGAGAAGCTTCAGCAAACAAACCACAACAGAGTGAGAATCAATGGAACAGTAGCATTGTTGATTTTTTTTTTTGTGTGTTTTCTTTTTGTTTTCTTTTTGTTGGTTTTTTTTTTTGAGATTTGAATCCTATTTCAGATTCGGAAATAAAACTAATGAGGGAAATTTTGGCTCCCCAGCCAGACCCCTCTCTAAGGCATGAGAATGCCAATTTATAGGCAACCCAAGAGTGAATAATCAGATTTTTGGTTTTCTTTTTTAGTCCTTCTTTATTTTCAGTTTAGTCCTCTTATTTCTAACTTGTTACTCAAGTAAGTACCTCTATTATGCTGAAATGTACACTAAAATCCTATTCTAGAAGGCCCTAGGGTGTTCTTCTACCCATGCAATACCTATACTATCCTTTCTTTGTTTTGAAATTACCATTCTTAATAAAACTACCTTTTCCCATGCCTAAACTACCCTTCTACTAGTCTAAAATTTACAAACTAGTGTCAACTGAACCCAGCCCTTTCACCCTAGTTATTAACTGTGTCAATTGTTCAAAGGATCAGAAAGATTCAGCTAAATCCAAACAAATCTAATAAAATCATCCCAACTAATCCACTCTAATTACCACCTAAGGTGAACAATGAACTAATCAAAACAGGTCAATGGAATCCCATTAATCTATTAATCCACACTAAACTTATTCACTATACAAATTAGCCATTTTAAGGGGATTAAACTATGATCTAATTTCCAGCAACCAAATCGAATCAACCCAACAGAAAATCAAGAAACAGAACAAAATTAATCCAAAACTAAAGACCAAAGTAAAACAGAAACAATTAATCACGAAGAAAAATCAATCAAGTACGAAATGAACCTTACTAAGAAAACGAAAATCCCAAAGAAAACTTAAACTAAAACCAGAATCAACGACTATAGATGATTCAACGATAACTGTGCTTGAACGAATGACAGAATTAAACAAACAAACTCAAGTCATCAATTAACCGAACAAATCAACACAGAAAAGAACAAATTGATTAAAAATAAAAACGACACTCAATGCATGAAGAAAAGGATGATTCAAACAAAAGAATAACGGGCGACTCACTGGTTCAAGTCTTCAACTCGACGGAATTCATATGTGGTCTTCAAATAGTATTATGTGTTTGCTCTTACCAAGAACAAACACATAATACAATTTTAAAACCATGCAAGCCCTGGCCAACCCTAGAAATTCCCATAACCTCGACAGCAACCCTAGATCCGAAAATCCCTAAGCTCTAGTAAGATTCGAGGAGTTTCAACCGAGGATTTGAGGTGAGGAAAGTCAGGGGACTATCTGGTATCGATTTGGGATCATTTGGACGAGTTTGTGGTTTGGACCCGAGTTTCAGACACATATTCAATGAGTTTTGATGTGATTCGAGGGAATATGATGGGGGATTCGTGATGAGGGAGAGGAGAGGGAGCTGTGGCGTGAATTTGGGAGCGATTGGAGGCGGCACCCCCACCGGCGGCTTAGAGTTTTGGGGCGACGCCATTAGGGTTTGTGAGAGGAAGGGTGGGGTGAGGGAGACGACTGAAAATGGGGTGGGGGCTCAGATTCGGACATATATATATATAAAACATCCTAAGACGATCTCATCCGTTTGATCAAGAAACAACGGCTGAGATGGACTCCTGAAAACGACGTCGTTTGGACTTTTTGAAGATCCGGACCGGGTCTGTGTTGGATTGGGCTTGGGTGAGGTGGATGATGTGGGTGATTGAAGTGGGCAGGGACATTAAAATTAGCCCAAATTTGGGTCTTCAACAAAGATCACTTTTAAAAAATGTTTTCTTTTTGTTTTGTTTCTTTTCCTTGTTATTTCATTTTGTATTTTTATATTAATTTTTCTGATTTTTTACAAAGATGCAAAATTAAACTAACGATTAAACTAAAACTAATTAATGCCTAAAATTGTTTTAAAAACGATTTCGTGACGATTTCACAATTAAACAATAAAATGCGAAAGCGAACTATTTTTGTTATTTTTCATATTTTATTCTAAAAACAAATTATCCCCTAATTAATACTAAAAATATGAAATTAAATCCTAAATGCAAATGTATTTTTATATTTTTTTATATGGATTAAAATGCACAAATAAAATGCAACAGTTACCAGAAAATGCCATAAAATTCACAGAAGTTGTAAAATCAAGAAAAATCATTTTGTTTGAATTTTTGGGAATAATTCATATATAGGGCAAAATTCACGTGCTCACAGCACCTGAGGACTCTGCTTCAGACTCTAAGAGAGAAGAAGTTATATGCTAAATTCTCGAAATGTGAGTTTTGGTTGGATTCAATGGCATTCTTAGGTCACGTGGTATCGAGTGAGGGTATTTAGGTGGATCCAAAGAAAATAGAGGTCGTGCAGTATTGGCCCAGACCATCCTCAGCTACACAGATCTGCAGTTTCCTTGGCTTGGCGAGTTACTACCGTCATTTTGTGGAGGGGTTTTCTTCGACTGCAGCCTCTATGACCAGGTTGACCTAGAAGGGTGCTCCATTCCAGTGGATAGAGGAGTGTGAGGCAAGCTTTCAGATGCTCAAGACAGCTTTGACTACAGCCCCAATTTTGATACTACCTACAGGTTCGGGGTCTTATACGGTGTACTGTGATGCCTCGAGGATTGGCCTCAGAGCGGTATTGATGTAGGACGGTAGGGTGATTGCCTACGCGTCCAGACAGTTGAAGGTATATGAGAAGAATTACCCTATCCACGACCTTGAGTTAGCTGCCATTGTTCACTCCCTGAAGATCTGGCGCCATTACGTATACGAGGTTCCTTGTGAGATTTATACTGACCATCGGAGCTTGCAGTACCTGTTCAAGCAAAAGGATCTAAATTTGCTCCAGAAGAGGTGGTTAGAGTTGCTGAAGGACTACGATATCACTATTTTATATCACCCGGGCAAGGCAATATGGTGGCCGATGATTTGAGTCGCTGGGCAGAGAGTTTGGGGAGTTTGGCTTATTTACCAGTATCAGAGAGATCTATGGCGATGGATGTTCAGGCCTTAGCCAGCCAGTTTGTGAGATTGGATCTTTCGGAGCCCAGTCGGGTTCTAGCTTACGTGGTTTCTCGGTCTTCCTTATTGATCGTATCAGGTAGCATCAGTATGATGATCCTTATTTGCTTGTCCTCAAGGACAAGGTTCAGCACGTTGATGCCAAAGATGTGACTATTGGCGATGATGGTGTATTGAGGATGCGGGGTCGAATTTGTGTACCCAATGTTGATGGGCTTTGGGAGTTGATTCTGGAGGAGGCCCATAGCTTGCAGTATTCCAATCATCTGGGTGTCGCTGAGATGTATTAGGATTTGAGGAAGCACTACTGGTGGAGGCGGATGAAGAAGGACATAGTTGGATTTGTAGCTCAATGCCTCAACTGTCAGCAGGTGAAGTATGAGTACCAGAGACCGGGTGGATTGCTTCAGCAGATAGAGATTCCGGAGTGGAAGTGGGAGCGGATCACCATGGACTTTGTGGTTGGGATCCCGCGGACTTTGAGAAAGTTCGACGCTAGTTGGATGATTGTGGATCGGCTGACCAAGTCCGCTTACTTTATTCTTGTGTGTACTACTTATTCTTCAAAGCGATTGGCAGAGATTTACATCCGGGAGATTGTACGTCTGCATGGTATTCCAGTGTCCATCATTTCAGATAGGGGTGCTCAGTTCACATCACGGTTCTAGAGAGTCGTTCAGCATGAGTTGGGTACTCGCCTAGAGTTGACTACAACATTTCACCCTCAGACGAACGGACAGTTCGAGCGCACTATTCAGATTCTTGAGGATATGCTCCGTGTGTGTGTGATTGAGTATGGAGGGTCTTGGGATCAGTTCTTGCCATTGGCGGAGTTTGCTTACAATAACAGCTATTAGTCCAACATTCAGATGGCACCGTATGAGGCTTTATATGGTAGACGGTGTAGATCACCGGTGGGTTGGTTTGAGCGGATGAGACCAGATTATTGGGCACAGACTTGGTTCAGGATGGTTTGGAGAAGGTCAAGGTGATTCAGGATAGACTCCATACAGCCCAGTCTAGACAGAAGAGTTACGCGGACCGGAAGGTTCGTGATGTTTCCTATATGGTTGGAGAGTGGGTTCTACTTCGAGTTTTGCCTATGAAGGGCGTTATGAGATTTAGGAAGAAGGGAAAGTTGAGTCCGAGGTTTATTGGGCCTTTTGAGATATTGAGGCGTGTTGGGGAGCTTGCTTATGATCTTACCTTACCTCCCAGCTTGGCAGGACTTCATCCGGTATTTCATGTCTCGATGCTCCAGAGGTATCACGGCGATTCGTCGCACGTGTTAGATTTCAGTTCAGTCCAGTTGGACAAGGAGCTATATTATGTTGAGGAGCCAGTGGCAATATTGGACATGTATGTTAGAAAGCTAAGGTCAAAGAACATTGCATCGGTAAAGGTTCAGTGGCGGGGTCAGCCGGTCGAGGAGGCGACCTAGGAGATCGAGTAGCATATGCGCAGCCGTTACCCTCATCTTTTCACTACTTCATGTATATCTCTATGCTCGTTCGAGGACGAATGAATGTATAAGTGTAGGAGGATGTGATGACCCGTCCGGTCGTCTTAAGAATTTATGCACTGATCCCCTATTAACTACTTTTCCCAAGTTTATTTCTGCTATTTTGATTTGTCGGGATGTTCGATTTTGAGTTTCGGAGAGTTTTGGGACACTTAGTCCCTAAATGAGAGCTTAAGTGTCGGAAAGTTGACCGTAGTCAGAACAGTGTGAAGACGGCCTTGGAATGGAAATCTGATGGTTCTGTTAGCTCCGTTGGGTGATTTGGGGCTTAGGGGCGTGTTCGGATTGAGTTTTGGAGGTCTGTAGGTAATTTAGGCTTGAAATGCTGAAAGTTAAATTTTGAAGTTTTCCGGTTCAATAGTGAGATTTTGATCCGAGGGTCGGAATGGAATTCCGGAAGTTAGAGTAGCTCCATAGTGTTGAATATGACGTGTGTGCAAAATTTCAGGTCATTCGGACGAGATTTGATAAACTTTTTGATCGAAAGCATATTTTTAGAGTTTTTAGAATTCTTAGGCTTGAATCTGATGAAAAATAGGTGTTTTGATGTTGTTTCGAGCATTCCAAAGGTTGGAACAAGTTTGAATAAAGCTATGGGATATGTTGGTAGGTTTGTTGAGGTCCCGGGGGCCTTGGGATGATTTCGGATGGTTGACGGAAAGATTTTTGGAATTTTGGAGTTGCAACTTCAGCTGTTCTTTGTCATAACCGCACCTGCGAATGTGGGACCGCAGGTGCGGAGCCGCAGAAGCGGCGGATCTATCGCAAAAGCAGAAATGGGGAAGTTCAGCAGGGATTGCAGAAGCGGTAGGATTTCCGCAAGAGCTGTACCGCATCTGCGGATGGGAGTCGCAGATGCGGAAGATTTGGTTTAAGTGAGAAGTCGCAGATGCGACCCGTGTGTCCGCAAAAGCGGTCCCAGGACCGCAGATGCAGTAATAGCTGGGCAGAAATATGAAATTTCGAGGTTTGGTTTCAAAAGTTAAAAATTCGATTTAGAGCTCGGGAGAGGGCGATTTTGGGAGGAAATTGAAGAGGAGATCATTGGGTAACAATTCTTTAACTCTTTCAAGTTATATTCCATCAATCTATAGTTAGTTTCATCATTTAATTTCGGATTGGAGATGAAAATTGGGGAAAAGTTGGAAGAAAGTTCTTAGACCTAGAATTCGACTTTTGATTGGAAATTTGACCTTAGATTTGGATAATTTTGGTATTCATAAACTCATCAGAGTATGAGGATTCTGAAAATATAAATTTTACCCGATTCCGAGACGTGGGCCCGAGGGCCATTTTGGTCATTTTACCTAATTTCGTGTATTAGCTTAGAAATTCTTTGTAGAATCATTTACTTGAAGTGTTATTTACATTATGCAATTGAATTGAATAGATTTAGGCTATTTGAAGTCGAGTACTCGTGGCAAGAACGTGGTCTCGGGTTGATTATTGAGCTGGTTCGAGGTAAGTGGCTTGTCTAACCTTGTGTGGGGGACCTTCCCCTTAGGATTGGGTATATTTGATAATTGAAAAGCCTTTTACGTGAGGTGACGAGTGGGTACTTGAGCTAATTGTTGAAAATCCGGTTTTCTTTAAGTAATTTTAATTGTGTTACTTTTTCCTGTCTTATACTACTTGCAATTTAAGCCTGTTGTTAGCCTAGAAAAGCATGTTTAATTGACTTAATTGCTTACTTTCTTAACTTGCCTTAATTGTATTACGTGAAGCATATTAGGTTAGAATTACCTATTTACTTGGTACGAAATTGAGCTTAAATGAATATTCCTTGTGTTGTTGCTACGTGTTTTACTGTGGGACTACGGGACGGCATCCCGGGAGATCCCCTGCACGTATTTATGATTTAAGCTGAGGTGTGGGATACCGAGAGATCCCTAGCATGGATATTGAGGATACTAAGAGATCCTCGGGATACCGAGAGATCCCTAGCACGTATATTGAGGATACCAAGAGATCTTCGGGATACCAAGAGATCCCTAGCATATATTGAGGATACCAAGAGATCCCTAGCATATATTGAGGATACCGAGAGATCCTCGGGATACCAAGAGATCCCTGGCATATATTGAGGGTACTAATAGATCCTCGAGATACTGAGAGATCCCCGGTTATTTCTTTGTGATTGTGTTTGCCTCTGTTTCAGTTATTGAACTCCTTGTTTTCCTATATTAAATTATTAGTGTTAGTTTTCGACTGTACTGCTTATCTTATACTATCATATCTTATATTTTTATTTTATCTCAATAGGTCCCTGACCTTCCTCATCACTACCCGACCGAGGTTAGGCTTGGCACTTACTGAGTACCGCTGTGGTGTACTCATGCCCTTCCTGCGCATGTTTTTCATGTGCAGATCCAGGTACTTCGACTCAGACTCACCATCTTTGAGGCAAGGCGACTGTTCGGAGACTTTGAGGTATATTTGCCGCGTCCGCAGACCGAGGAGTCTCTCTCCACTCTCTCTTATAGTTACAACCCTTCTGTATTTATTTTTGTTTAGACTATTCTGGAGTTAGAGCACTGTGTATTGATCCTTAGCTTGTGATTCATAGGTTTCCGGGTTTAGGGCATATGTATTAGTTTTGGGAGTTAGATATTGTGTATGCCGAACGGCACTTTTAACATTGTTTTATTACTCTAATTCTGTTTTAAAATCATTTAATTTCCGCAATTTGGTTTATCTTCCGCAATTTAGGCTTACCTAGTCGTAGAGACTAGGTGCCGTCACGATGGTTAACGGATGACGAACCGGGGTCGTAACACCTTCAGAACTGTAGATTCATAATAAGGAAACTACCAGCTATGTCCATTTATAAGTAGTTCATTACAAAAATTGGCCAATTCATAAAATATTACTAATATTAGCCCAATATTACTAATACTAGCCAATTAGCTATTTGTAGGAAAAAAAAAGGTTAAATTCTTACTTTCTTTTGAGTGGGTGTTATTAGAATAGATTGTGTATATCTTAAGGAGCTTGGATCTCAATTATGGGATGATTTGGTGAAGTTTTGAGGTGGTTTGAATTGAAAATTCGAAGTAAAAACTATACATGAAAAAAATGATATGTGTATCACACTGTGTATCATATTTGTCTCAATTGTGTATTACATATATACATGTATGTGAGATACATGCGTGATACATGTTTGATACATGTGTCGCAAAAGAATTTTTTGAACTCGATTTAATTATGAATTTTGATACAAAACCAGTCCAAACCAATCTTCCTCAAATTTCGTATATTGACTTATCTATGTGTTTTCAATTAATTTCAACTATACCCATTGAAAAGTTCCTTTTTTGCTTAGATTTTTGGAATATTGTATTTTTTTTGTAATTCATCACCTTATTTGCTACTTCATCCGTGAAATTTCCATTTCGTCTTGCATCTAATGTTGTTAATCATGCTTAAAAATATAGAAGGTGATTTTTGCATGTGATTCTTTGAGGGAAAAAACCTTATTTATTTGGTTTTTCAATTTTTATATGTGTTTGACTAGTTTTGATAAGTCTATGACTAATGGCTAGAGATTGGTAAGTTAAGACTTAATTCGGGACATTGGTATAAGTTTCCCTTCATAATATGTCTTTTATATAAGATCTTGTCATATAATCAAGGTCAACTTACCCATGCTCGTTATTTCCATAAAAACCCAATAAATGCATGAAAAGCTTCTAGCTTCCACTCCTGACTAGTTATATTATTTAACGGATTTATCTTGTATCCACTGATTACTGTGCGAATTTTTTTTACACAAAACATTGTAATTTAATACGTTATAGAATTACTAAGTATACTAATTATGAATAGCTATATTTAATAAATTATCATCTTTAAGGAGATTTAATAGTGTGTTTGGTTTACAGAAAATAAACCCTTACTTAACCAAACTGATAGTCAGGCCAAAACTGCACTGTTTCACCACTCCATTTACTCCAGCTAAATTTTAATGTTATTCCTATAGTAGTTGATAAATTAACGTGCTATATTTATTGTACTCCACTTCTATACTTTCATCTTATTAAAATTAGTAAACACGTTACCCAACCCCAACTACCAGCCTGGATAATTTATGTTCTGTGTCGAACGCTACTAAAGTGAATTATATGTAGTTTAATGTTTATATGGGTTAAATTGTTTAATCTAAAGTTTTTTTTTGTTTTTTTTTTTTTTGTATATTCGACGAATTTAAAGGTGTTTTGGGATGCCTTTAACAAAATTTAAAACTTCTAAAAAAATGGTTTAGAAAATACAGTCCATGAAAGTCTTTATTTTGCTCAAGGAACTCTGTCACAAAAATGGACAAATGGAATACTAGTTTAGTTATGCTTTCTGCAACTTTATGGTTGTGAAGCTTGCGGTTGATAAACATACTTGTATTGGGTAAAATTAAAGTTTGCATATTGGAGGTGACATGTCATGACACGTGGATTAGTTAAATGGTCAAAGAGTTATAATTAATCAAGAGGCACAAGCAACAACAGATACGAGAGAAGGTGATGAAAGAAGCACGGGCAATTATTCAAATAGTTTGGCGCCCGTACCTATTTAAATCATTTAAAGCTCAAAGATCAAGAAGAATCAAGGAAATGAATCTGACGACGCATGAGAGTCCAAATTCAGTATTTAACATATATTAAATACCTAGTACGTTAGAGAATTTGTATTTAATACATATGATTGAGTAACGTTTCTTTTATTGTTATTTATTGCTCATAATTGCCTTATTAAGACAAAGGCAATAAACATATCTCCAAGAAAACCATTATAAAAGGGAGAATGCTTTTGTAAGGACAGAGAAGACTATTGGAATATACTGATTTACTTTGCTTTCTTCTGCTCGTCTTGTTATTGTTGAAAGCCAATTTCTACATTCTTTCGATTATCAGTAACCCGTGTTCTTCTAAATTCTAACTTTGACTAAAATTTTATTTTTTGGTTAAACAAATTGGTTCCGTTACCGGAAATCTGATAATCTATTTTCTTTTCACCTAACCTTCCTTGTTGCATCAACTATGTCGACTAACGATGTCAATACTCAAGGAAACCAAGAGAACCAACAAAGTCAGGGGGATCCACAAAATATCAACATTCAAGTTCCTGCTCCGCAAGACTTTCCACGACAATCTCGCGAGGGTTCTCCTGATGAATCTCAAACAAACAAGTATGCTCAATTTCAAAACATGGAAGCCGCTGATGAAGCTTTGCAGAAATTAATTACTGCTCAGGTCAACAGAGCCGTTGCGGCACTTGTTAACCGGTTACCTGTTGCAACACCCGCACCTACTCCAAATAATAACACTATAGAAAACCCTCGTTCCGAGCTCGTTAACTCAGGCAGTGGTGGAACCCCCAATAACTCACAGGAGGGAGAACCAGGTAATGCAATTAATTCTGATTTGCAAACTTTAGTACTAACTTTGCAGAAACAGCTCAAGGAGCAAAGTGAACGCATAGAGCAGATACCTGGGGTGCCACCTATAATCAAGGGGGTAGACATGGATAGGTATTCACAACAACCCTGGAAGCCAAGTGCTGCTCCGCTCCCAATCCCAAAAAAGTTCAAAATGTCTGATATTCCAAAGTATGATAGAACAACAGACCCACAAGACCACGTGACTGCCTTCACAACGGGTGTAAAGGGCCACGATTTGACTAAGCAGGAGATTGAATCGGTTCTAGTCAAGAAATTTGGTGAAACGCTCACCAAAGCAGCAATAACATGGTATTCTCTTCTACCTGAAAATTCTATAAATTCTTTTGCTGAGCTTGCAGATTCTTTCATCAAAGCACACTCGGGAGCTCAAAAAGTGGAAAAAAGAATGGAGGATATTTTCAAAATCAAGCAGGGAGATTCAGAATTGCTTAGAGAGTTCGTGGACAGATTTCAACGTGAAAGAATGACATTGCCGCGTGTACCTGACAACTGGGCAGCTATAGCCTTTACAAACAATTTGAATGAAAAAAGTTCGGAAGCTACGAGGAGGCTCAAGGAAACCCTTCGTGAATTCCCAGCTACAACGTGGAATGATGTTTACAACAGGTATAGTACGAAGTTGAGGATTGAGGAAGATACTGTGCCACGATCTCAAAAAGAAGAAAATATATGTTCGAGATGGGCAGAGACCGACAAAAGGTCCGGTAAAAATAGGTACGAGCCTTATATGGGACCTGCGGGAAAAGACTCACGATCAAAATAGGACGACCAAAGGCACGACCGCAAACCAAGGAACAGAGAAGCAGGTTCCTCATCAAGATTCAGGAACGAGCGAAACCATTATGAGTCACGGGACGATGATAGAAGTTTAAAAGCGAGGTTTGGAGGTTACAACTTTAACGTCAGCACTTCTGAGCTCGTAGCCGTTTTGAGAAGTATGGGAGATAAGGTTCGATGGCCAAAGGAAATGAGGTCGAATCCAAACAGGCGCAACCCTGACCATTGGTGCGAGTTCCATAATGACCATGGACATAAAATAGCAGATTGTAGATTTTTACAAAGTGACGTTGATCATTTATTAAAACAAGGATATCTCACCGAGTTATTCAGTGAGAAAGGCAAGCAAGCTTATATGAAAAACAGGCAGGAGCCTCAAAAGCCCCCCTCTCCCAAAAGAATTGTTAATGTTATAAGTGGGGATGAAGGCATCAATGGTGTATCATATACTGCAGCTAACAAAGTTACCAAAGTAACTATTACCCAAGGGAAACGGTTGCAGCAGGTTCTAGAAGAAGACAATATTACATTCAATGATGCAGATGCTGACGATGTATTAACCCCTCATAACGATGCACTGGTAATATCTCTAATTATTTTTGATACTATTGTGAAACGAGTTTTAATTGATCCAGGTAGTTCCGTGAATATTATTTTGCTAAGAGTATTACGTGAGATGCAAGTTGAAGAGAAAATAATACCAAAGGTGCATACTCTATCTGGATTTGATAATTCCAGTGTCGTCACAAAAGGAGAAGTAACACTCACCACTTTTGCTGAAGGGGTCGTTAAAGATACAAAGTTCCAGGTAGTAGACATGGAGATGGCTTACAACATGATTCTGGGGAGACCATGGATCCATGAAATGGATGTTGTTCCTTCAACCTTGCATCAAGTTATCAAATTCCCATCGCCATGGGGAATTTGTCAAATTCGCGGAGATCAACATACATCCAGGGATATTAATTCCGTTACATATACAAGCATAAGAAATGAAGGCAAATAGTAATCACAGAAGGCAGTTGAGGACACCACAACACAGACCTCAACTGAACAAGTGCGAACAGATGTAGACTCAAGACCTGATACCATTCAAGAACCAGAAGAGAATGAAGACATCAAAACAACGATAGAGGAATTAGAACCTGTCGTGTTGTTTGCTCAGTGGCCTGATAAAAAAGTCTATGTCGGGGCTATTCTTGACCAAGGAATGAAAGGTAAGTTAATCGAATTTTTGAAAACTAACATGGACTGCTTTGCTTGGTCCCACTCTGACATGACAGGAATACCACCGGAGGTGATGACTCATAAACTAAATGAAGATCCGTCATATCCTCCTGTGAAGCAAAAGAAAAGAAAGCAGGGAATTTTCAAGAATCAGGTGATTCAAGAATAAGTCCAAAAATTGCTGAAAATTGGTTCCATTCGAGAGGTAAAGTATCCTAACTGGTTAGCTAATACTGTTGTGGTTCCAAAGAAAAATGGTAAGTGGCGGGTTTGTGTGGATTATACAGATCTTAACAAAGCCTGCCCTAAAGATTCTTTTCCATTACCACACATAGATCAATTGATTGATGCAACTGCAGGTCATGAATTGTTAAGTTTTCTAGATGCATATTCAGGATATAATCAGATTAAAATGGATCCAGCAGATGAAGAAAAAACTTCATTCATAACAGACAGGGGGACTTATTGTTATAAAGTAATACCTTTTGGTCTCAAGAATGCAGGTGTAACGTACCAGAGGTTAGTTACCAAAATGTTTCAGGAATATTTAAAAAAGACAATGGAGGTATATATAGATGATATGCTTGTTAAAACTCAGCACTCAAAAAATCACATATCACACTTGTCTGACATATTTTCAATTCTACGTAAATATAATATGAAGTTAAATCCCGAAAAATGTGCATTTGGCATTGTATCAGGAAAGTTTTTGGGTTTTCTTGTTTCTAACCGTGGAATTGAAGTAAATCCTGCACAGATTAAAGCCATTGAAGAAATCCCTGACATACTTTTAAACAAGAAAGAAGTTCAAAGATTAACAGGGAGAATTGCGGCCTTGGGAAGATTCATCTCTAAATCATCAGAGAAGTGTTTTAAATTCTTCTCAACTCTTAAAAAGCAGGATCATTTTGAATGGAATGTGGAATGCCAACAAGCACTTAGGAATTTGAAAACGTACTTATCAAATCCGCCTCTATTGGCAAAACCAAAGGCTGGGGAAAAGCTACTCCTATACCTTGCTATTTCAGAGGTGGCGGTAAGTGATGTTCTGGTCCGAGAAGAGCAAGGTAAGCAATCACCTATCTATTACGTAAGTAAATCTTTGTTAGATGCAGAAACGAGGTATCCTCAGTTAGAAAAACTTGCACTTGCGTTAATCATGGCATCTAGGAAGTTAAGACCTTACTTTCAATGTCATCATATCGTTGTGGTAACTACCTACCCTTTACGTAACATACTACATAAGCATGAGTTATCAGGTAGGTTAGCTAAGTGGGCAATAGAGTTAAGTGAATACGAAATTGCATACCAACCTAGAACTGCTATAAAATTGCAAGTATTAGCTGATTTCGCGGCTGATTTTAGTCAGGGAATACAGTTAGAAGCAGAAAGAGAATTACTGGTGTTCAATGGAGCCAACCCAGGAACTTGGACTTTATTCACTGATGGCTCATCTAACGTGATAGGAGCAGGTTTGGGGATAGTATTGGTACCACCTACGGGTGAAACCATTCGGCAAGCTATTAAATGTCATTCCATAACTAACAATGAGGCAGAATATGAGGCTATGATTGCAGGTTTAGAACTGGCACGGGAACTTGGCATAAATCAGATTATAATCAAGAGTGATTCACAACTCGTAGTTAATCAAATGCTGGGGACTTATACAGCCAGGGAAGCAAGGATGCAGCAGTATTTAGAAAAGGTACGAGAATTGATAAAATAATTTCAAGATTGGAAAATTAGACAAATACCCAGGGATGAAAATCTTGAAGCAGACGCCCAAGCTAATCTCGCATCCGCGGCCGACGTGGCAAACGATGCAAATGCCTCAGTGATACATTTATTTCATTCAGTTCTTGATCCTGATGTTAACGAGGTAAATTTTAATAATTTAACTTGGGATTGGAGGAACGAAATTGTTGCTTTTTTGCAGTATGGAACCGTTCCTGATGACAAGAAAAAGGCTTGTGCGCTTCGAAGAAAAGCTGCTTGGTACTGCTTAAAACAAGGAAATTTATATCGTAAAATGTTCGGTGGTCCATTAGCAAGATGTCTTGGACCTTCGCAAACAGAGTATGTAATGAGAGAAGTACACGAGGGTCATTGCGGGAATAACGCAGGTGGCAGATCATTGGTAAGAACCTTGATTAGGGCAGGTTATTACTGGCCTAAAATGGAAGAAGAAGCAGAAAGTTTCGTGGCCAAATGTGATAAATGCCAAAGGTACGGTAACAATATGCATAGACCTGCGGAATTGTTACATCCGGTCATTGCACTATGGCCATTTATGAAATGGGGAATGGATATCGTGGGTCCATTACCGCAAGCAAAAGGACAGGTAATATTTTTGCTTGTTCTCACTGATTATTTTACTAAATGGGTAGAGGCAGGCGCATTCAAACAGGTGCGAGAAAAGGAAGTTAGAGATTTTATTTGGCGAAATATCATATGTCGATTCGGCGTACCAAAGGAAATCGTATGTGATAATGGTCCTTAATTTATTGGAGCTCAGATCACGGAATTTTTTCAAAGCTGGCAAATTAAAAGTATTACGTCAACACCATACCATCCAGTGGGTAATGGGAAGGCAGAGTCAACAAACAAGATTATCATTAACAATTTGAAAAAGCGTTTACAAGAAGCAAAAGGTAACTGGCCTGAAGTGTTACCTGGGGTTTTATGGGCATATCGAACAACTGCTAAAACAAGTACGGGCGAAACACCATTCTCGTTGGTTTACAGAGTCGAAGCCTTGATTCCAGTTGAGATAGGAGAGCCGAGAACATGGTTAATGCAGGCAACGGAGGAGTCTAATAGCGAAGAGATGCGGGTCAATCTTGATTTACTCGAGGGAAGAAGAGAAGCTACATTAATAAGGATGGCAGCACAAAAGCAAGTCATTGAACGATATTACAACCGAAAAGCACACCTCAGATTCTTCAAAATTGGGGACTTTGTGCTTAAAAAGGTCTTTCAATCTACAAAGATAACTAATCATGGAAATTAAGTCCAACATGGGAAGGACCCTACATAATTAGTGATGTTGCAGGAAAGGGAGCGTATGAACTGGAAACAATGGATGGCAAGATACTGCCTTCACATTGGAATGTTGTTCATTAGATATACTATTTCTAAGGAAAACCCACGGTCAGGTATAACCATTTTAAATTTCATTTTTGAATTATTAATTTTACTAACGATTTTAGATGATAGGCAAAAAGCTAGCCCGTACTAAATGATGAGTCACGACCTGTAAGGCACACGGAGTAACCTAAAATTCCTGGTCTAGGGTTACAATTATTCTGATAGAAACGAAAACGGGTTATGCAGTCTTCATCTATAATCGTCCCTCCGAGTCCCGTATGTTTTTCCTTTTCAGGAAAAGGATCAAGATGAGAGAAACAAACAAGTGCTTGAGGTTTCAAACTTCAACGTTCAAACACTTGGGGGACTACATAATATACACAGACATATGTGTAAAAATCAAGCAAAGATTTGAGGAAAAAATCAAGTTTAGAAGAAACAAGTGCAGAGCAAAAGTTACGAAGTTACGGCATTCATAGCATTCACCATAGTGTTCTTTCCCATTAAGACAATGAAGAGCTATGGCATTCATCATAGTGTTCTTTCTCATGAGAACAATGGAGTCACTTCTCAAACCCTTCCTAATACTTGGAGTTAGGGTAATGACTATGTACTGAAACGGGTTATAAGGAAAAACCTTGTGTGTATTATTTTTCTTTTGTAAAAATCTGTTACAAGAAAAACAGTTACGAGAAAGCTATAGATGTAATCCAAATACATGTAAAGTATTATTCAAAAACTTGTCAAGGTTCATAAATAAAAACATGTCAAAGTTATTTCAAAAAAAAACATGTGTGTTCCTATTCCTTTCATCGTATTATAACACCATTATGAAGTTGAGACGTCTTCTTCATTAAGTGTCGAAAATATAAAAGGGCCCTCTTTTATAAAACTCATGTTATTAAGTCATGATATTAATCATAGAGCATTTTCAAAGGATAAAAATGCAAGCTATTCTTTAAGTCTTTAAAAATAAAAGGCAAGAATAGAACGAATAGAAGTAATAAAAACTTCTTAATATCTAAAGACTAAGTATAAACTTAGTCATCAAAATTGTTTTATATAGATGCCCCATAATAAGAACTAGGGACTTTTTCCTTCTAAAAAAACCCTTAAAAACAAACTAAGGGTTTGATCATTATCTTCCAAAAAGAAAAAAAAAAGAAAAAACAAGTTAAGTTATAAAAACTGGTCATTGGGAGGCAGGAGCATCAGAAGTAACGGTGCCAACATCAGAAGGAGCAGCCACAAGCACGGTGTCAACTTGACTTGAAACAGCAGGCTCGATGAGGTGAGCAAGAGTCACGGAAGCTTCACCTTCGGGAGCTTTATCCACGGTAGCTTCAACTTCAGGAACTTGAACCAAGGCTACATCAGTTTCAGGAGCTTCAACCACGAGAGCCTCAATTATGGGAGAAGGAAAGTCCAGTGGTTGTTGAGTTTTCTCAATAGTCTCCATGACTTTAGCCAATTCTAACTCTAAATTAACGTTCTCTTGGCTAGCCTCAGTTAAGGCATCACGGCGAGAGTTCAGAAAAGTCCAACTTACCTCAACAACCATTTTATCCTCGAGAAGCTCGTAGTCTCTTTCCCAAATAGCAATTTCACTTTTGAGCTCTTCATTTTCAGCCAAGGTGGAATTGAAAGATATTTGAAGAACGGCATTGGAACTTTCCAAAGCACGGATTTTATCAGTAGAGGCCCTCAAGTCCATTTGAGTTTGGGTCAAGCTCTGTGCAAGATCTTTCTCATAAACCTCCTTTTGACTCAAGAGTGCCTTCAATTCTTTAATCTCCTCATTTGCCTTAGATAGCTGATCTGAGAAAGAAGATTCATGGTATTCTTTGTCCCTCTCTGCTTGGCTTGAAGAAGCCTTGGCCACTGCCAATTCCAAAGTCAATGCACGCACCTGCTGCTCCAGGTTACTCCTATTCTCTTGCATATCTTCAATAGCGATTTGTGCACTATCAAATTGCCATTTCCAATTAGCCGCTTCTAGTTGAGCTTCATGAGTCACTTTTTCGGCCTCAAGAATTACTTTCTCAGAGTCACGGGCCACTTTCTCTAAAAGAGAAATTCTGCCCATCAACTATGTACCAATGAGGTTGGCCTGAGAATAGTGAAGAAGGAAAGTAAGAATTCAAGAATAAAAAAAAAGAATTCTTTTTAAATAAAGGAGGAAAATACCTTCAAAGTGGCATGAACAATGTCGTTCATCAAAGTCAAGCAGCTATGGCTATTCATCTTCTCTTTTTCAATTGATCCAATCAAAGGCTCGAGCCAAACGTCTGCCTGACCAGATTTTATCAAAAGGTTGTTGTTGGCGGGAACTTCAATAGTCACGCTCCTCATGGCAGTAGTTCTGCTTGTAGAACCAACTTCAGTATGATGAACAATAGGAGGGGGAATAATCAAAGAAGGATCTGGAGAAGAGGTGAGTGCAATAGAAGAAGGAAAGGAAATAACAGGGGCCAGTAAAGAAAGAATCACATGCACGGGTGATGAAAAAGACGATAAAGGCACTTCATCTAAAACAGGCCCGAGGTCACCACTATCAAAACCACTAGCAAAAAGTTGGTCTGTGGATTCACGAGTATCTCGGGGGGTAACATCGTCATCTGAGATGAGATGAACAGGCTCGGCAGAAGAGGCACGGGGAGAGACTTCAGCCTCATCATCAAACATAACACGTCTTCTAAAACTTGGCCTCTTTATCAAAGAGCCATCTTCATCTTCCTCCTCGAAATATTCATCGATGGTCTTCCTCTTCACAAGTATGTCCTGAGCCCTCTTTAAAGTGAGTTGAGCTCCTGTAGAGGTTCGAGAGGCCGCAACTGCTTCAGCAGAAACGCCTCGAATTGAAAATCCTGACAAAAAGAAGGATGAAAATTAAGGTGATAAACAGAAGATTTTACATACGAGAAAATAAAAAACCCTTACCATGAGTTTTCACTTTCCAACCGTACTGATTGGAAATATATTTCCAAGACCTGGCCTCCATAGGTGCGGCCTTCAATAATTTCTCTACCCAACCACGAAAGTTGGGAACTTTATCCACAACTCCCATGATTGCTACAAAGAGGAGAGGGAGAGAAAATTAAAAAAAATGTCAAAATTGAAAGAAAAAGGTACGAGAAGAATAAAAGACTTACATGCAAAATTTCATTTCTCGGGAAAAGGAACGTTTTCTTCACCCACCAAACCAACAGTGGGGGCAGCAACGAATCGAGCATACCAGCCACGATCCTTATCATCTTCTGGGCTTACCAAAACCCTTTTACTCCTGGCTACTAAAGTAAAAACACTGATGCGAAAGAGCCTAGGGGGGTAAAGATGAATTAGATGAGGGAAAGTAAAATCAACACCAGCCTTGCTTGATAAATGTCTTAAGCAAGCCACAGCTCTCCAAACGAGCGGGCCGATTTGTGCTAAACAAACTTGGAAAAAACGGCAAAAATCAAGAATTACTGGATCAATGGCTTGTTTAAATCCTAGAGTAAAGGGATAAGTATAAACGAAAGAAAAACCAATCATATAAGAAGTAATTCTTTGATTTGGATTAGGAACAACAATTGGGAAGTCACTATTCCAATGACAGTCGTTACAAACTATGGGGGTTAAAACCTCTGTAATCATGGTAGGGTAGGTATCAGCACGACTCAACTCAGAAACTTGTTTTTGAAGTGATTCTCTATCATGGGTAAAAGATAAGTCGCTAGGAACTATCTCTTCTATCAAAGGTTCTTGCAAAGATTCAGAAGTTTCTTTACCCTTAGAAAATGATTTCTGAGTAGAAGAACCAGCAGAAGAACTGCCGCCACGGGCAGATCCTAAACTACGGAGTCTACCACCCCTACCCCTTCTATGTCTAACAAGGGCATTGGGGAAGTTATCCAAGATAGGAACTCTTCTAGGGTTAGGGTTTGAAGAAGACATGATGAAGAAGGTCGAATTAAGGAAGAAGTGAACAATATCGAAGAATAAAGTATTCAATAAAACTTTATGAAAAGGAGGACAAGAGAAAAAGGTTATATTTATGTGAGAAAACGACCGTCAAAGGCAAGAAGTGTAAATGATGGAAAGCCTATAATAAAGGCAACTAGCTCTTCGTGAATAGTGGAGCTGTAAAAGCCTTGAAAAAAGGCTGCAAAACTGCAGAACCGGTGGGAGAATGACACGTGTATAAAGCATTTAATAGAAGAGACAATTGAAGCGTCCATGTTGTCATAGCATTAATGATGACATAAATTCCCTTTTTAATGAAATCCACTTCCCAAATATTTAATTGATAAATAAATAAAAAGTGGGGGGACTATCTGTATTGGGTAAAATTAAAGTTTGCATATTGGAGGTGACGTGTCATGACACGTGGATTAGTCAAATGGTCAAAGAGTTATAATTAGCCAAGAGGCACGAGCAACAACAGATACGAGAGAAGGTGATGAAAGAAGCACGGGCAGTTATTCAAATAGTTTGGTGCCCGTACCTATTTAAATCATTTAAAGCTCAAAGATCAAGAAGAATCAAGGAAATGAATCTGACGACGCATGAGAGTCCAAATTCAGTATTTAACATATATTAAATACCTAGTACGTTAGAGAATTTGTATTTAATACATATGATTGAGTAACGTTTCTTTTATTGTCATTTATTGTTCATAATTGCCTTATTAAGACAAAGGCAATAAACATATCTCCAAGAAAACCATTATAAAAGGGAGAATGCTTTTGTAAGGACAGAGAAGACTATTGGAATATACTGATTTACTTTGCTTTCTTCTGCTCATCTTGTTATTGTTGAAAACCAATTTCTACATTCTTTCGATTATCAGTAACCCGTGTTCTTCTAAATTCTAGATTTGACTAAAATTCTATTTTTTGGTTAAACAATACTATGATTTCCTTGACCATCAACCACAAATGAATGTAACCGGCAAGTGTCGTGGTGGTATGAAAAGATCCTTGTGCCTTTAATTAGAATTTTCGGGTTCAAGCAATGAATATGAAAAAAAAAATATAAAACACTTCATTCTTTAGTGGATCTTCCACAATGTGAATCCTAATTAATTGGGGGACTCAAAGCGGGTACTAGATACTAGGCGGAAAACAAAAAAAAAATCACACTGAACAATATAAAATGTATTTTCTTACATAATGCGAAGAAGTTAAATATATGCACTCAGAAAAGATGAGAACGTTTCTTGACAGTCTCTTATAAGAATTAAGAATTTTAGTCGATGGTTTCGTTCTGGTGGTTATTTTTAAGAAATTTAATATCATACCTATTTAAAATTTTCGAAATCGCTCTAATCATCTTGATTTTTTTCGGCATCGGTGCGATTCGGCTAATTTTGGGTATTTTATTTTTAAAATGTCATGTAAGATTCACACTGTCATTAGGATGTGTTAGTACAATAATTTAAAAAAAAAACCTTTAATATAATACATTAAAATATGTCAAGAGTATTACTATATGTTTGTTGAGTGCAATTTGAGTATATATACATATTTCAACAGTATGAAGAAACTGAGTTTAAGAGTCCACAAAATTCTAGTCCTAAGAAGCAGCAAAAAAGGAAGTGGAAGGAAAACATACTGAATAGGCAAAGGAATTCAAAACTCTTTAAGTTTACAATCTTCTATGAATCCTTATGAAGTTGGTTGTATTCATAGCAATGGCTGTTGAGCAGGCATATATTCCAGCCAAACATAGTGATGTTGAAAGCAAAAGTAGGGCCTTCCACTGTCTTCCTGACACTAGAATTGCCAATGCAGTTGACACTACAGCTACAAAAGAGAGAGCTTTTTTCCAAGTCTCAAAAGCTTTAACTACATTTCTGCAATCCTTGCAATGGACTACATGCCTGAAATATCTGTTGGCGGGATTCGGAGCATACATTCCACCGATTCCTCCCTTAGCTGGCTGAGCTGCCGAAAAATTGGCAACGAAACCAGCAGGGGCGTGCTCGACAACAGCAGGTTGTTGGGGCAGGTAAATGGTGCTGTGACCAAAATGATAAGGCATTCCATGTCCAACTTTGTCCATCCACTTCCTGTATTCAGCTACCCATGTATCCGACGACTTTAGATTCAAGTACAATTTCTTAGTGGGAACCTTTTCTTTCATTAGGATTTCGTTTTGGGACGAAAGGAACCCCATATCTTGCTCAAAAACCTTGCCTGCATTCTGATGCAAGAACCAGTTTGGGATAAATTTAAGTATCCCAGTTCTTTTTCTTGTGTTTCCGAACCGGACAATAAGCATGGATTTTCCCTGACCAGATGGCCTACAAAGAAATAGACCTGAAAAGTAATGCTTCTCCCCATTCTCATCAACAATTTCTCTGTTATTCTGAAGAACACAAGGAGCTTCAAAACGTAAGAAGTTCGGTGTATAGTTTGCTTTGCCTTGATCTTTTTCCTTGCCCCACCATCCTGCGAACCCCCGGTTAGTCCTTTCTGTTACCTCGAAAAATAGTGGTCCAGCATCTTCCCTTTTTGCTGTAAAATCTGTTCTATCGTGTGATATCGGGACATGAGCTGGGTCCATGAGGTTTTCCAGAAGAATAGAGTGGTCATAAGGGAGCTCGTGAGTTGTAGAAATGTCTCGAAATCCTTCCCTTTCAAAGTTTTCAAACCAGGGGATTTTGTTGATATTAGGTGGTGTTCTTTGAGACATCCATATCCAAACTACTCCCTGGGAATCCCTAATTTCATATTTCTTAGCACAAGCTGATCGAGGAATTCTAGCATTTTCAGGTAGCTGGTTGGGACAAAATTAAAGATAGGGAATGAAAATGGAGTTTAACATTAGCAACATGAAACACAATGGAAGATGCATAAAACCAACCTGTGGTATCTTCACACATTTACCATCTCCTTCAAACTGCCAACCATGATATAAGCATTCCAGTTTGCCGTCGTACAGTTGTCCTTCAGAGAGTTTGGCTAATCTGAATGAAAGGAATTTGTGGTCAGGATTCCGGAGTTAACTTTTTCGAAAAGCATAGAAGTCAAAACAGGCGATCTCGCAACAATCTGTAAGTCAGTTTAGCTGAATCCTTGACTAATCGATAGACACTAGTTGAATCCTTAACCAATAGACAGACATAAGTTACATCCAGGTGAGGGAGAAAAACAGGAGTTCTGCCCAAATATAGAGATTATTTCGCACATTGTCAACAAATTTTGGGGGTATAAATTTTTTAATATTTTTTAAGGCAACAGTTGATCGGTTGATGTAAATAGGCAGAATAGCTGCAGCTTCAGCGATGCAGTAGCGTATTCGTTGTGGACAATAAAATTCTGTGTCATGGCTTAACAAAAGAGGATTATCAAAGTTGGATTTTTGAAAATCCACAGATAAAGTTAAAAAGAGAAGCCTATGATTTCACCAACTTCACACTTGTGACGTGACACGACCCTTGATACAGATTTTGAAGAATTAAAAAATAAAAGACTGACGTATATACTTCTTTACTGTACTAGTCACAAGTTCAATACTACATTCCACAAATTTGATGCGTATCAATCTTCAATACTTCATTGGTCATCAAATGGATTCTTATTGCATTATTAAAAAAGGAGGGGAAGAGCATTGATTCATTTTCACTCCTTTTGCTGCAACTCATATTTATGAGCGATAACTTTCTTCCAAGTATATTAGTAATTTAGTCTGCCATGTTATAAGACTTTATGATAGCCATATCTACATGATCTAAGAAAAGTGCATCCTTTTATTCGCTCCAACTGATTCAAAGATCTAAAACCATAGGCATTCCAAGATTTCAGTGTATGTATTTCTTACATTCATCTTCGCAGATGACAGATATAGAAAGAGAAATTGCACACAGCTAACTAGTAAGTAGACAACAACTGGAAAATTAATGCAGAAATGCAAATAACGGAGGGGGAGTGGACTGGTTAAAACAAGGCAGAACAATTTGATAAGAACCAGTTTTGTGGTAGACACTGGATGTCTGAGAAGGTGAGAACACGTTTCGACGATATGCTATAGATAGAGAGGGAGCCAAACAGATTAATAAAATCTTCTTAGGAAGTCTACTAAATAGCAAAACCAAAAAGAAAGATGGAGGAGTGTTTGAAATTAGAGAATCAAATAGAGAGAAAACATTAAAAGATTAAGAATAAATATCAAGCTTCATTCGTGAAGTAGACAATTTAATTGTACCAAAACACTACTCCTAGAAACTATCTTCTCTGTTGGACCATTTTAGCTTGGGGTGTGGTTCTACTTGGGTTGTATCAATGGTATCAAAGCCACCCACCGCCCTCCATGCCCACGTGCCATGAATGGTGATGCCGGTATTAGCGCACAGCCATTGGGGACGATGGATGCGGAGCGTGGTGATTTGCTATGGTCCATTGCAACGTATGGAACTTGAGTCCCATTTCAGTATTGCAATGTGTTGGTGTGGGGTTTATATAACATTGGGCTCTCCCATTTCCCCCTCGAACTAAGTTCCATGTGGCCCATTATCACAATTCAGAGGTCTCCCCCTCGAACTATGTTCCATGTGGCCCATTACCACAATCTATGAGTCAAGTTTCGAGATCACTATGTGCCACCCAAAGAGATATTGTCCACTTTGGGACAAGCCGACACAGTTTTCCCTTAAAGACCTCACACTATCAAGAGATCCATACATCTCATATGTTGACTCCCAACATTTCAGCTATCAATATGGGACTTTGTTCGTACACCCAACATTCTCCAATACGAGGTTCCGATTGAGATGCTCACCATACCAAGGCAAGAATGAACCAGCAACTTGTGGTAACTCTGAAGGATGGGAGGACAAGTAGTAAAAGAGGAGAGTTACAATTAACTTTCCATGTTTTGTATAGTAAGTAAAAGTGAAGATATTGGTACCTTTAAACAATTCTTTTGTCCTTCCAAAACTTTTCTTCCTTCCAACTTCACCAAGATTTTACTTTCAAGACTGACCCATGATGGGAGGAGAAGAGTGAAGGAGGAAGAAACCCGTTGATTTCTCTTAGGAGTTTAGGTATTTACCCTGGTTGTGTGGTCTTAATTTCCTACTGTATTGCACACATCGAGGATAAAATGAAAGAAGATTTGCTTGAGATAGTTTGATTATGTCCTACGTTGACTTCGAGATGCACCGGTCCATAGCCCATTGGTATGAAACAATAACTAGCAGTGTTAAAAGGGGATGAGATATACCTGAAATCACAAGTGAGGAAATTGTGGCGAAAGACCTACAATCTCTTAGGATTCATGCACATTTAATAGCAAAAAATATCTATATAGGCAATACCAAATAGCTGGGAATATGTTTGTCATGTTAGTACAATTTACTTCAGGTCCTATGTTTTCTAGGAGTTTTTTAGCCCAGTAGATATTTTCATTAATGCTGGTCTGACATGAATCTAAATGGAAAAACATAATCACTGAGAATTCATATAGCCGACCCCGATTTATTTGAATATTTATTTATACATCGTTCGAGCGGAAAACAAAGTTGAACTCACTAAACTCACCCTCAGTGTAAATACAATAAATCAGACACAAATATGGTTACCTATGTGGACATCGATCTTCAAAGCATCTGAGTTCACCACTGCCATCCTTGTACAAAACAACTTGTTTATCAAAGACAGTGAGACCCAAAGGTGCATCATCAGGAACATTCTTGGTCAAATACAGAGGATACCACTCTTCTGTCCAATCATAACCAACAATTTCCCTTTGTCCCCTCAATTCCTCTAAGCTTGAATTTTCCAAAAGCACACTTTGATCATCATTTTCAGATGAAGAGATCCCACCCCCAATATTCTCTGCAATTGCATAACAACTTATTCTCTCCTGTTTCTTCAACTGCTTGTTGTGAAGATAAAGATTGTGTTTTTGAGGTAGATGTAGAGAAAGAATAGTACTTCTTGTGGTCAATGTAATTGGCAGTGACCTCTTTGAAGTTAAGTGGAGTAACTCAGAGAGAAATGGTTGCTGTAAAGCCATAGTTATGGGTGATTTGATGTTAATGAAGTGTGTGTTTGGGGAAGAGAGAATATGATATGTAGGTGGCAGAGAAGAAAAGGAGTGGGATGCATTAGAGACACATGTAGTAGCAGTCGAAATGTAAAAGACTACTGTTGCTTCTTGTTCAGTCGAACCAATGATAGCCACACAAAATACAAGAAAGATTTTTCAGAAAATTAATTACTCCCTTCTTCTGTCCATAATTGACCAATTTGTCCACGCCACACCCATTAATAAAATATTAAATTCTAAACAAAAATAGTTAGTGTTACTAAATTATTCGTAATTAAATGTTACAGCATAATTTAATATGAGGAATAAAAGACTTTTTAAGGATACATACACAAGGGTAAATTTGAAAAAACAAATTGAATTTTTTTTTTATAATATAAATGGACACTTATTGTGGACCAAAATAAGAGGGTAAATTGATTACTTAATGTGGAATGGAGTATGTCTCAATCTCCCATATTACCACAAGGAATTTCCATTCTCATTTTTTATAATATTTTTATTTAATTTTTTAAAGATATACTACTAAATAATATGGTGCATATATAAAATGCTGATTTTACTGGAGTGCCAAGTGTCATCTAGTTGTCATCACACTATAAAAGTCAAAGTGGGTTAACCACAAAAATGTTCTGACTTAAATTGAACATATCTTTACTACGTATCTGAACATTGAATAACTTAAATTGTTTGCTTTTTAAGTAGTGCAAATTTTATCTTTATTTAAAAAATTATAAAATTAATTTCAAATATAATAGTAGTAATTAAATATTACAATCACAATGTATTGGAGAAGATCTTAATTTACACGGTGTCATAAAATTCATTTGTTTAATGAAGCACACTTTAAAGCCTAGTGATTGGAGCTGGTGGTGTATTTAGAGCCCGTTTGAATATAAGAATTTTTTCACTTTTTTCGAAAAAATTTACTTTTTTGGGGAATCAGTGTTTAGCCATAAAATTTCCAATTTTCATTTGAAGATGAATTTTGGAAATTTTCAAAAATTTGAAAAACTCCAAAAAACAATTTTTAAAATTTTCACTCAGATCACCCACAAAACTTCAAAAATAACCCAAAACTATATTCATGTTCAAAACACAACTCTAATTTTCAAATGTCATTTTCACTCGAATTTATTTTTTTACTTTTTTCTGAAATTTTACAATTTTTATATCCAAACGCCCACTTATAAAGGCTGTGACTTTGGTGACTAATGGTAATGTGGTGGTATGCTTATATTGGTGGTGACTTTGGTGATTAATGGTGGTTGTGGTTGGTGCAGGTGGATGGTAGTTGTCTTACAATGGTGGTCATAGGTGATAATTGTAATAATGTTGACTGACAGCGGTGGCTAGCAACAGAAGTGGTTGGCAGTTATTGTACGATAAAGACAAATAGAGGAGATGATTTTATAAGTGTCTAGTAAGTAGAGGTTGTTGGTAATGGTGGCTGGTGGTGATACTTTCTTATGATTGTTTGACAACAATTATATGCAATTGACACTAGTGGTGACTAGGAATAGAAGGGGCTAATAAGTGAAGGTAGTTGGTGATAATAATAGTATTGTGTTATTGTGGTTGTTTGCTTTGGAGGTAAAAGGCCACCCTAGCCTTCACCAAACACCCAACATCATCAACTACTTTTGCCATTGATTACCATCGTATGAACACCACAGCCAATCACCTTCACCACATAAGGAACCATTTTTATCAGATTTCAAGACTCATATCTTGGTAATACTTTTCAGATGACCAATCATATATGATTTTGATTGTAGAATCAAATTTAACAAAAAGTACTAGTAGACCTAAGGTACAACTTAAATAATAAAATATTTTTTCTAATTACTACTATACACGGGTAAAATCGAGCTCGAGGCTCGATCGAGCATCTGAAGCAATTGACCAGAGTCGACACATCTATATCTAGATAGAAATCGAAGTCACGGGTGATACCGTTCTCGATATCGAAGTTTGGGGTTCGATCTAATGTCCAGCATAGTCAGCCAAATCGGAATATGATAATATCGGACTCAAAAGCACCATCGAAGTCGGCCATCGAGATCCTCAGACTTGCTCTCGTATTTATCGAAGACATAACCGACCTCGTTCCCAATGACCTCGAAGAAAAGCTTTGCCAGCTTTTCAGACAGGGGTCCATGATTCTCGCCACTAACTAATCATTATGGCGTGCGAAATTAGTCTAAAAAGGTGCCAAAGGTCTACTAAATCAAGACTATTATTTCTTACAATATAATGCCTAAAAAGGTAGGTTTCCCCCCAATAAATAGAGCAAACTGAGTTATTCAAGGGGACACATTGTAACATATCTCAAAGAGCAATATATTGTTATTTCCTAGCTTTGTCACCCATTCCACTCTCTCATTCACAAATATCATTTCTAGTTCAAGGTAGATTAATTTCACAAGGCTAAAGGCTATTAAATAGGCAAAGGTCATATTTATCTTTTTGTCATTTACTTCCACATTAATCTAATTTCTCATTCTTGTATCAATTTATATCACGTATCCTTAAAATCGTATATAAATTCAATCGTTATCCGATTTTAAGGGTAAACAGTTTGGCGCCCACCGTGGGCCTAAGGATCATAGTGGTTATTTAATATAAGTCTACATAACACACACTTCTTTACACTTGTTCTTTGGAGTATCTATGATTTCAGGCTGAAAATGCAAACTCTCAATTAGCACGCCTACATATCAACAACGAGTCCGGTCACCAAGGTGAAAATAAAAACATGGCGCTCGAAAATGTAGGGCCACCCGCTAATGCTGTTGGAATTCAGACCGCATATCTAAATGATGTAATTCATATGTGGCCATCGATGCAAACTTGGTTATCGACCCTGAGAACATCGTTCGTAGTGGAGCCTGATCGGCAGCTCGAAACACACAAAATATTGAAAAAGATGGGATATATGTATGATATTCGAAATGCTACAAGCTCAGCAGGTGGCAATAGATTAGTTGCAGAACCTAAGCTAGGTACCGAGTAGGGTTGAACCCGATCCACCTCGAGAAGTCACCCGCAGAACGGAACTGGTCCTGGCGAGGTTGAATGAACAAGAATCGGGCACTAACTCCGAAATTATAAAGATGCTTGAGGAGTTGACAAAGCGGGTAGAATCGGGAGAGAAGAAGATCGAAACAAACGACAAGAATGTCGAAACCTATAACTCCGGGGTAGATCAAATCTCAGGAGCACCCCCGGTATTGAAGGGTCTAGATTCTAGGAAGTTTGTGCAAAAGCCTTTTCCTCCTAGAGCTTCCCCAAAACCGATCCCTAAGATATTTCATATGCCTGAAATACCTAAGTACAATGGAATGACCGATCCAAATGATCATGTAACCTCTTGTACATGTGCCATCAAAGGAAACAACTTGGAAGATGATGAGATCGAGTCTGTTCTACTGAAAATATTTGGGGAGACCGTGTCAAAGGGAGCCATGATATGGTATCACATCCTACCTCCTAATTTTATTGACTCGTTTGCTATGCTTGCAGATTCTTTCATAAAATCTCATGCAGGCGCCATCAAGGTAGAAACCAGGAAATCAGACCTTTTCAATGTCAAACAAAAGGATAACGAGATGCTTAGAGAGTTTGTATCCTGTTTTCAAATGGAATGAATGGATCTGCCACCGGTCGCTAAAGGGCCGTTCAAGCTTTTACTTAGGGACTCAATGTTCGAAGCTCGGTGGCTTCACAGCAATTGAAGCAAAATTCAATAGAATATTCTACCATTACCTGGGCCGATGTATATAATCGGTATCAATTGAAAATTAGAGTCGAAGATGACCAACTCGGAGCTCGTTCAGAGCCGGCTTATCCCGCCAGGACCTTCGAAAGAATCAGGAGAGGCATTGATCATGAACTATGATCAAACAGGGAACGATGTCGGCCATATAAAAGAGATTGGAGGAGTAGTGGATCTGGTCGAAGACCTATTATAAATGAAAGGAGAAATGACCAAGGTCAAAATAATCGGGGGCTCATGACCAAAAACAGCTTTGACAGGTCCATCAGGTCTAAAGAAGCGCCGAGACTATCGGAGTACAACTTTAATATCGATGCAGCCGCCATCATATCAGCTATCAGCTGAATCAAGGATACCAAATGGCCTCGACCTCTACAATCTGATCCGGCTCAAAGAGATCCCAACCAGGTGTGCAAATATCATGGGACTCATGGTCATAGAACGAAAGATTGTCGACAACTGAGAGAAGAAGTGGCTTGACTATTCAACAATAGGAACTTCGAGAATTCTTGAGCGATCGGGCCAAGAATCATTTCATATACATGGATTCTAACAGGCAAACAGAACAAGAAGATATAGAACCTCAACACGTCATTAATATGATCATCAGTGGGGTCGATATCCCATAGGAACTAATGTCGAAATGCACCAGAATATCCATCACCAGGGAGAAATGAACTCGAGAGTACATACCAGAAGGAAGCTTATCTTTCGGGGACGAGGATGCGAAAGGAATCATACAAGCTCGCAACGATGCATTGGTAATATCTGGTGAATAAAACTAAAATTAAACATATGTTAATTGATCTAAGTAGCTTGGCCAACATTATTCAGTCAAGGGTCGTAGAACAACTCGGCCCACAAGAAAAGATCGTGCCTGCAGTCCGAGTCCTAAATGGTTTTAACATGGCATGCGAAACCACTAAGGGAGAGATAACGGTACCGGTCAATACCGCTGGAGTCATACGAGAGGCCAAGTTTTATGTGATCGAGGGAGACATGAGATACAATGCACCTCTCTGAAGACCCTGGATCCACCACATGAGGGCAGTACCCTCAACTCTTCACCAAGTACTAAAATTCCTGGTTCGGGAGGGGGTTCAAGACAATCTACGGGAATAACCAGCGACAAAGGATATGTTTGTCGTTGAAGAAGTAATTCCGATATCAGCACTTACACCATTGAAGGAACCAAATTCGAGCCCGAACACTGAGGCCAAATAGTAATCGCCGACACCGGCCACAACCCGATCGGATAAGTAAAAGACTTATGGGGACAACGATTACTGGATTCCCTGATCTTTTATAATTCCTGATGAATCCGACGCAACCAAATCGACAGTCGAAGAGCTGGAACAAGTTATATTAACCAAGCATTTTCCCGATCGGAAGGTATACCTAGGCGCAAGATTAACTCCCGAGCTCAGGAAATTTTTTATTCAATTTCTTACAGCTAATATCGAATGTTTCTCTTGGTCCCATCTCGATATGACAGGGATCCCACCAGGGATAACCACCCACAAGCTAAGCCTGGACCCAAAAATCAATCCGGTCAAACAGAAGAGGAGGCCCTAGTCCAAAGTAAAGCATGCTTTCATCAAGGACAAGGTATCTAAACTCCTTAAAATAGGGTCCATTCGGGAGGTTAAATACCCAGAATGGTTAGCAAACATAGTGGTAGTCCCTATGAAAGAAAACAAACTGAGAATGTGTATGGATTATAAATATTTAAATAAGGCATGCCCCAAAAAGACTCTTTCCATTTGCCCAACATTGATCGCATGATCGATGCCACGGCAGGCCATGAGATCCTTAGTTTTATTGACGTCTATTCCGGGTATATCCAAATACTGATAAACCCGGATAACCAGGAAAAAACCTCATTCATCACTAAACACGGCACATACTGCTATAATGTAATGCCATTCAAAATAAAAAACATTGGTGCCACTTATCAACGCCTAGTAAATCGAATATTCAAGGAAAAAATAGGAAAAACAGCGGAAGTTTACATTGCTGACATGTTGTTTAAGTCCTTGCGAGAAGAGGACCATTTAAAGCATTTGCAAGATACCTTGAGTATATTGAAGAAGTAAAACATGAAGCTAAATCCGGAAAAATGTGCTTTCGGAATTAGGTCAGGAAAATTTCTCGGGTTCATGGTATCCAATCGAGGAGTTGAGATTAACCCTAATAAGATCAAATACATCGAAGATATCACAGTAGTAGATAACATGAAGGTCGTGAAAAGGTTAACCGTGCACATTGCCGCCCTGGACGATTCATTTCGAGGTCCTCCGATAAGAGTCATCGATTTTTCTCATTACTGAAGAAAAAGGACAACTTCACATGGACCCCGGAATGGCAACTAGCATTGGAAGGACTTAAGCAATATCTATCAAGCTCGCCGCTACTTCACATGCCAAAGACGGATGAACAACAATACTTATACTTCGTAGTATCAGAGATAGCGGTAAGTGGAGTCCTAGTTCGAGAAGAACAAGGTGCGCAATTTCCAATTTATTATGTTAGCAAAACCTTTAGTGAGGCCGAAACTATATATGCTCACCTAGAAAAATTGGCGTTCGCTCTGCTCAGCGCCTCTAGCAAACTGAAATCATATTTTTAGTACCATCCTATACGTGTTGTGACAACTTACCCATTGAGAAATATAATGCATAAACCCGAACTCTCGAGATGATTGGCCAAATTGGCCGTAGAAATCAGTGGGAACGATATTGAGTATCGACCTTAGACAACTATTAAGTCTCAAATTTTGGTAGATTTCGTGGTCGACTTTACACCGGCCCTAATACCCGAGGTCGAAAAAGAATTGTTGTTAAACTGGGGGACATCCTCGAGAATTTGGACCCTCTCTATGGATGGTGCCTCGAAGGTAAAGGGGTCCGAACTTGGCATCGTGTTGAAACCACCCATAGGTAATATAGTTAGACAGTCTATTAAAACTGTGAAATTGACTAACAACGAGGCCGAATATAAGGCCATGATTGTAGGTCTCGAACTGGCCAAAAGCTTGGGGGCGAAAGTGATTGAAGCTAAGTGTGACTCCCTCCTTGTGGTGAACCAAGTTAACTGAACGCTCGAAGTCAGAGAAGAACGAATGCAAAGGTATCTAGATAAATTGCAGGTCACATTACACCAGTTCAAAGAATGGACTTTGCAGCATATACCTTGAGATCAAAATAGTGAGGCTGATGCCCTTGCAAACTTAGGGTCGTTGGTCGAAGACAACAAGCTCGCTTCGGGGGCAGTTGTATAACTCAGGAAATCGGTGGTAAAAGAAGGTCATGCCGAAATAAACTCTACGAGCCTAACTTGGGATTAAAGAAACAAATACATAGAATATTTGAAGACTAGGAAACTACCCTCGGATCCAAAAGAACCGAGGGCCCTACGCATAAAGGCAGCCCGATTCAGCTTGTCTAAGGACGGAATTTTATTTAGGAAAATGTTTAATGGCCCACTAGCAATATGTCTGGGACTGGGAGACACTAAGTACGTTCTAAGGGAAATCCATGAGGGCACCCCCAAAAATCATTCAAGTGCCAAATTATTAGTTCGAAAAATAATCAGGGTCGGCTATTACTGGATCGATATGAGCAAAGATTCGAATGAGTTCGTTCGAAAATGTGATGGGTTCCAAAGACATTCTCCGATGATTCACCAGCCCAGGGAACCACTGCATTCGATCTTATCACCATGGCCTTTCATGAAATGGGGAATAGTCGTCGTTGGCCCTCTCCCACGGGCACCGGGTAAGCCTCAATTTGTTTTATTTATGACTGAATATTTTTCTAAGTAGGTAGAAGCACAGGCTTACGAGAAGGTCAGGGAGAAGGAAGTCATCGACTTCATTTGGGACCACATCATATGCCGGTTCGGGATGCCATCTGAAATTGTATGTGATAACGGGAAACAATTTATCGGCAGCAAGGTGACCAAATTTCTCAAAGATCATAAGATTAGAAGAATCTTATCAACACCTTATCACCCTAGTGGGAACGGACAAGCTTAATCGACCAACAAAACCATAATCCAAAATCTTAAGAAAAGGTTAACCGAAGCCAAAGGGAGATGGAGGGAAATCCTGTCCGAAGTCCTTTGGGCGTATCACACGACTTCAAAATCTAGTACCGGGGCTAATTTGTTCTCCTTGGTTAAGCTCTAATACTAATCGAAGTCAGGGAGCCAAGTATCCGATTCCAATACACAACAAAGGAATCCAATAACGAGGCCATGAATACAAACCTGGAGCTATTAGATGAAAGGCGTGAAGCAGCCCATGTTTGATTGGCCGCCCAAAAATAAAGGATCAAGAGGTATTACAACCGAAGGATCCACCTTGGATACTTCAACGCCGGAGACTTAGTACTGAGTAATGTCACATTGAACACTCGAAACCCGAACGAAGGAAAATTGGGCCCGAACTGGGAAGGTTCGTACCAAATTCTCGAGATCACTAAGAAAGGATCCTACAAGCTCGGAACGATGAACGGTAAAAAAAATACCAAGCAATTGGAATGTAACTCACCTAAAATGATACTACTACTAAGGTACGACCCCTATTCATTCTCTTTTACTTTTAGAACTAACAAATGTAGGTAACCAATAATGAACCATACAAAGTTTAGGGTTTGAAAGCATGCGTTGCACTCTTTTTCCCATGAATCGGTTTTTATCCCAAATGGATATTTTCGGCAAGGTTTTTAACGAGGCAATAGTGGATCAGTTTTAAGTATCACATCGATAGTATCCGAAATTTCTCTCTATAATAAACTTCGAATACTAGGGGAGATTACCCTCGGATAATGGCTTAAGCAAGGAAAAGCAATTGGATCTTGATAGGAGGAATTTATTGTAAAGGTCAAACGGTCAAATGAACTGTGCCCGTATGGACTGTTCGAGCCTTGGAATAAAACATGTATGCATGTAAAATTATTTTACACAAGAATGAAAAGAAGTCCCTCTCCTACAGATAATTATCCTGTTGTAAAATCGATAATCTTGCATTTCTTAAGGAATTTACTACATCTAATCTCTATAAAGGTATCAAGCCTAAGGGCTACCTTAATCCGAGTTCGAGAAATCACTCTCACTCGACAACTATATATCGAGCCTAAGGGCTACCTTAATTCGAGTTCGAGCAAATCATTCTCACTCGACTACAAGCCTAAGGGATACCTTAATTCGAGTTCGAGAAATCACTCTCACTCGTCAACTATATATCGAGCCTAAGGATTACCTTAATTCGAGTTCGAGCAAATTATTCTCACTCAACTACAAGCCTAAGGGCTACCTTAATTCGAGTTCGACCAAATCATTCTCACTCGACTACAAGCCTAAAGGCTACCTTAATCCGAGTTCGAGTATATCGTTCTCACTCGGTGACTAGCCCAACACCATAGTTTGAGTTCAAGAAACATCATTCTCACTCGAGGATTATATATTGAGTCCAAGGGCCACCTTTGTCCAAGTTAGAGAAATCATTCAAACACAACCTAATTATTTCACGCCAAGGCACTTCGATATTCGTGAAAATAAACAAACAAAAAAATCAAAGATTCAGAAGCCATAGAAGGAAAAAGCCTTATACATATATATCTCAAAATCTTTTTACAACAGCCATACGGTTCGATGAAAAGTTCTTTACAAAGGCCGAACGGCCTCAACAGAATTGCAAAACTATTAACAGAACCTAAACGGCCTGGCCTCCACCCTCGGGATCTTCCCCGCCTTCGGACCCGCTTAAACCCTTGGATTCATCATCATCATCATCCTCAGATTAAGACAACCTCCTGGCCTCAACTTCAAATTTTTTAGCATTCTCGATATCGGTTGATAGGTTGAAACCTCGAGCGTGGATATCCTCGAGGGCCACCCTTTGAGATTGCCATTTGGCATGCTTGGCGATGCCCTTTGCTCGAACCTGAGCAGCCTCGGCATCGACCATGTAAATAGCCATCACTGCATCAGCATTGGCCTTAGTTTCTTTGACCTCCGACTTGGCCGCTTCGATCTCCGTGACCAGGCTCTCCCGATTGGAATTACGAACTTAAATGGGACTAGAGATCCTCAATCTTCATGGCTTGTATCAAGGTCTTTTCTTTTATACCTCAGAGCTGGACTTCCAGCGAAGCTAGTTGGGCCCGGGCGGTCTCCTTTTCTGAGGCCAGGCAATCCATGTTCTTTTTCTATTCTTCAGCATCAACCTTTACAACATCTACCTCTTCACGAAGCTGCCCAATTATGTTGATCTTTTTTTGGACCTGCGGGTTCGAACCGTTAGTCACCATGCTCGATTCACCATCACTAACTTCAAAGATTCTTCTTACCTGATCGGCCAGGTCGGCATGCTCTTTCTGAGCCATCTCTAGCTCAGCCCGAAGGCCCTTAGCCTCACATTCTCTTTGCTCACTGAGAAGTTTGTAAGCATATTTTTTTCTCAGTGATCCCTCGAACCTCAGCCTCGTATCAGCTCAACTCCTCTCGGAATCGCAGAAAGGCCTCATGATGGAGTACTGAAGCCTTCAAACATAGCAAAAGAAGTTATATGAAAAAGCATAAGTGCAAACTCGAAATCGTCAAAAGAAATCTAAGGTTACCCGATTTAACACATGTTGAACTTTATTGAACAGGCATGGCGTTTCCACCTCGTCTATCTTAGTTTGGTCCTCATCGGTCACCAAGCACCGAAGGTAGATAGCCACCCTCATAGGGGTAGAGAGGACCCGGGCATCCTCTGGGACCAAGATGATAACTGATCGCTTTCAATCGGGATCGACGCTTGGAGCTGGAAATCGATCAATAAATTTAAGGCTCGAGGAAGCCTCATTTGAACTCTTCCTCGACACTTCCATGTCATCCAGACCGGTGACATCCTCTACACCGACAAAATAGCCATAGAAAGGGTCCTCCGCTCCATGGGTTTCTGCTCCATGGACCCCTTCATCATGACAAGTCTCCACCGCCCGAGCTTCTTTGATTATCGACTTAGTGAACAAGGGAAACGAGGAGGAATTGTCAATATCTATTACCCCAAGTAAATCTTTTGGGGCACCTCCTTCATTTTTGGAGGCCTCGAGCCCAGTTTCTACACTAGCGCCAACCGCCCCCTCGATAGCCTTCCCACCTCGAGGCAAGGTGTCCTCGACTCTTTCTGGTTCTGGAGCTTCAGCTAAAACTTCCCCCTTGAAATCCCTGAGTCGAGGCAATTCGGTTGCGGCTCTCACTGGCTTGGGGATCTCTTGAATCATGACACCCGACTAGACACGAGTGACCAGCTCGGAATTTTCTTCTTCCTCCTCGGACTAAGTCCGATGGGAGGGCACCAGTTCTTTCCTTTGTGTTTGCGCGCCTGCCTCTTTTTCGGTTTCCGCTTCTCCAAGTTCGAGGAACCCAGAGCCCACATTCTCTTCTTCGCTTTGGCCAGCTTCGGAGCAAGGGGTCGGGGAAGGATGTTTTCATAACCAGTAGGGGGCCTCATTGCAACATACTTTCCGAAACCTATAAAGGAAAAAAGATGAGTAAGTTCGAGAAGAAAACATGAAAAATGCCCATTATTAATCAGAAAAGGAAACTTACCGTGGTTACGAGCCTCTCACCGACCCTTCGACAAATCACGCCATGTGTGCTCAGAATATGTCCTCTGTGACATGAGGCCCCTGACCTGCTCCTCGAGTCAAGGAATTGCATCCGACATCCAAGCAACGGTCAGCATCGAGGAACAATGCTAATAAAAGAGGGAATAGGAAAAATAGAATAAACAAAATTTTTTTTTTAAAAAAAGCAAAGCTATACTTACAATTCATGTTTCATTTCTCGAGAAATGACATATCCTCGGCCGGGATCAGGTCCGAGGTCTTCACTCGAATGAATTGGCCTATCCAGCCTCAGTCTCAATCCTCGTCTATGCTCGAGAAAGGTGCCCTGGTGGCCCGGCGGGTAAGTTTTATTAGCCCCTCGATAAAGTCGGGGACTGTATAGACGTATAAGATGATCGAGGGTGAAGGGACACCCCTCGATTTTGCTTACAAAGAAGCAAAGAAGAATCACTATCCTCCAGAAAGAATGGTGAATTTGACCGAGGGTCACTTTCGTACTTCTTGCAGAAAGCAATGATAATCGGATCTAAGGGACCCAACGTGAAGGGGTAAGTGTAAACACTTAAGAAACCCTCCAGGTGGGTAGTGATTGCTTCCTCGGGCGCGGGCACACCACATGTTTGTCGTCCCATTTATAGTCTTTTTTGACCGTGGAGAGGAAATCTTCGGTGATCGAGCATATATATCTCAAGACCGGCTCACATCGACCTGGTACCGAGGAAGTTTTTTCAATCTTGAAATCAGCACTGGTCGAGCACCCTCTAGGAAAGAATTCTTCAGGGCGTGGCTCTGCCGCTAGTTTATCGCCGGCTGACCGTGACGAAGAAGCAGTCTCCTTTTATGGAACAGTTTTAGAGGTTTTAGCCATCTCTTTTTATGGATAAAGAAGAACAGGAGGAAATTAAAAAGGGATACTTGGTATTTTGAGATGAAAGCAAGCAAAGAAACACAGAAATCTCAGGTACAAAGCTCCGAGGACGGCAAATATCTTTGAAGGAGAAAATGGAGAAGACTTGAAAGTAAAACTTGAAAAAAATGAAAAAAGGGGTAGTTATAAATTTTAAATGACGATTCAATGCCGGTAATGGCTGATTGTCGACTGACGCGCATTTAATGCCTTGAAATATGCATTGACGGGATGTTTCAGTACCTTTATCGCTTACATCATAATTTATCGAAGTGAAAATCGAGGATTCATATCGTTTCTTATCGCCTACTCTCCAAAAAACGAGGGGAATATCTGTACATGGGTAAAATAGAGCTCGAGGCTCGATTGGGCATCTGAAGCAATAGACCAGAGTCAACACATCTGTATTTGGGTAGAAATCGAAGTCACGGGTGACACCTGTCTCGATATCGAAGTTCGGGGTTCGATCTAATGTCCAACATAGTCATCCGAATCGGAATATGATAATATCGAACTCAAAAGCACCATCAAAGCGGACCATCGAGATCCTCAGACTTGCCCTCGTATTTATCGAAGATATAATCGACCTCGTTCCCAATGACCTCGAAGAAAAGCTTTGTCAACTCTTCAAACATGGGTCCATGATTCTCGCCACTAATTAATTATTATGGCGTGCAGAATTAGTCTAAAAAAGAGCCAAAGGTCGACTAAATCAAGACTATTATTTCTTACAATATAATGCCTAAAAAGGTAGGTTTCCCCCCAATAAATAGAGGGAACTGAGTTATTCATGGAGATACATTGTAACATATCTCAAAGAGCAATATACTGTTATTTTCTAGCTTTGTCACCCATTCCACTCTCTCATTCACAAATATCATTTTTAGTTCAAGGTAGATTAATTTCACAAGGCTAAAGGCTATTAAATATGCAAATGTCATATTTATCTTTTTGTCATTTACTTCCACATTAATCTAATTTCTCGTTCTTGTATCAATATATATCACGTATCCTTAAAACTGTTGGGCTTTAAGCTTGGTGTAGCTTAATTTTAAGCTTGGTGTAGTTTAAAGAGAGTGAATGGGAAATGGAGGGAAAATAAAATATTTAATTTTTCCTCCTTGGCAAAGGGACATTGTTCCATATTGGAGGAAGAAAAGACTTTTGATGGGTATATATACAATTGCTCTTCTTCTAGCTCTTAAAAAGTTAAGAAGAAGGCAAGCCTTGCGCCGTCATCGTCGCTCAGTTCGGCTTCAGCTTCGGCTTCAGATTGATTGATTAATCTTTTTGGACAAAATTCCTTTCAATTATTTAATTAATTAATTAAAGAAAATTCAATCCGAAATAACCCATGACCCGCGACCCGGTACGGTCCGGTCCGTTTTCTTTCCCGGATTATTTTAAATCCGTTTTCTAATTTTCCCGCAATATTTCCACCTGTTCCAACATCTATAGTTGTTCTAAAAGGTTGCAAACCTTTTCATAAACAATGTCAAATTGCTATAAATATGCCTTGAATCCGAGAATTTTTACTTCTAAATTTTCTGATTATTTTCTTCTTCTTCTGCACAATATTTTCCAGTGTGTTTTACGATCATTGAGTGGTTCGCCGTTCACCAGAGTTTTTTGTACTAATATGCTAAATCGTTCTATCGTGGGAGGGTATATTCCAGCACCTCGGGTACTTGAGGGGAATAATTTTCTTAAGGACACACTGTGTATTTAGTGGGCTCGATTTATTCCTATACTCTCTCCGTTCCAATTTATGTGAACCTGTTTGACTAGGCACGAAGTTTAAGAAAAAATGAAGACTTTTAAAATTTGTGGTCCTAAACAAGTTAAAAAGGGGTCTAGAGTATTTGTGTGGTTATAAAAGTTTCTCATTAAGGGTAGAATTATAAGTTTAAGCAAAATTATTTCCAAATTTAGAAAGGGGTCATTCTTTTTGGAACGGACCAAAAAGAAAATAGGTTCACATAAACTGGAACAGAGGGAGTATTATTTTTTCAGAATTTATTTTGTCGTTCTGGTTCTACTAACTTTCTGTTTCTGTTTTTCCAGAAAGTTTACTGTTTTATTGTTTATTACAGCAATACAGATTTACTAACAAAAACAACATATAAACTCAATTGTTATCCGATTTTTAGGGTAAACAACTACCCTTTTGGTTTCATATAAAGTTATTTGATCGAATAAGTTCAATTACTGTATTATTCAACGGTAAAAGAAAATATTGAAATAATTGATTATTGAATTTAAATCGTTGAGAAATTAGGTCTATTTTGTAACTTGAAAAGCTAATTAAAATTAAGAAAACATCGCAATTATATTTAAGAAAACATCACAGTAAAACTTAAATTATTAATAATTTAAAGAAGCCGTGTTTTAAAATTCGTGAAAAAAATATGTTTTAAACCCAAATTTGTATATATACTAACTAAATTGCTCAATTTTGATGTCCATTATACTTTTTGTTCATTGATACCTTTGTGGTTAATATATCGTCTCGTATTTTTTCTTACCACTAACTAAATTTTAGTGTGAAATTAGTGGACTCCGTGTATTCAAATTCTTCAAGAAAAAAAAAAATTTACTCCTCAACTTTTGACGATAGTTTAACGTTATCTTCTTGCTGAAGCCACTCTAGTGGTCAAGTGTAAAAATAATTTTTTTTCTAAAAATAGAGTAATGTTCAATTAAAAGTTTGATCCAGAATAAAATTACCTAATTTAAATTTGACCATTTTTTCTCTTTCTAAAATGAAGTTAAATATTTTTACACGTTTGGGAATAGAAAATAGAAAAATTAGAAAAAGTGTGAGGACTTTTGCCAGACCGCCCGGTTTAGCAGTTATACTCTCAGTAGAGTTCAGACATATACTACTCCTAAACCGTATAGAAAAAGCGTCTCTCTTTCCTTCCCGGTGCATTTGCTTATCCTGTAGTCTCGGATCGGCGCATTGTGTGTGATCCAGAGACACTACAACTAGTGAGAAGAAGAATTCGAGCTGGAGGCCGTACAGGAGACTCAGGCGCCGGCGCCGGGAAACGGCAAGATCCGATACCGATCACCATCGGCAGCCGAGCTATTAGAGGCGCAACAGCAGCTCGATCCAGCACTTCAAATGGAGAAGACATTGAAACGAAACAGGCAATACGGAGGTGGAGAATCCTTCTCCGATAAGATCCAGAGATACAAAGGCGTGATTCTCGTGATCTGCGTACCTCTGTTCCTTGTTTCTCTCGTGCTTTATGTAATGCCTACGCGTTCTCCTTCTGATTCTATGGAGTCTCTGAATCGGAAATTCTCTCCCAATCTCGGATCTATGAGATACGCGGTCATATTTGATGCTGGTAGTTCTGGTAGTAGAGTTCACGTTTTCTGCTTCGATGAGAACTTGGATCTCGTTCCCATTGGCAATGAACTCGAACTTTTCGTGCAGGTAATTTTACTCTTTTGATGTAATCTAATCTTTTCCCCGAGCATTATAGTGGATTCATAATGCCGATACCAGCAGGGTCTAGTTTGAAAACAGAGAGCTTGATTTCATAGATGGTCACTCAACTCTCACTTGTAGCGAAAAAATCACTCAACTTTACCTTAGTATCACAAAAATACTAAACTATCCTTTTAACCAAAGAATCACTCAACTTGCCTAGTATCACAGTAAGTCATTAGGAGGAAACAAAAGAGACATTTTATATGATACTTAGGAAAAGTTGAATGACCTTTTGGTTACAAAATAAAATTTTAGAGACTTGTTATGTGACTCTTAGGCAAGTTGAATGATTTTTTGTTACAAAAAATAGTTTAGTGACATTCTGTGATGCTTGAGCAAAGTTGAGTGATTTTTTGTTACAAAAAATAGTTCAGAGGCTTTGGGGAAATAAAATAAAATAAAAGTTGAGCGATCATATATGAAATCAACCCTCTGACAAACCTACTGCCTCTGGGCTATAGGGTGGATAATGGTATTATGAGAGATGCCCCATTAGTATAATTTAAAGTTTAAAAAGAAAGCAAGATAAACTTTGTGCTGTAGCATATGCCATATGACTAGCTTATAGATGATTCATATTGTTGATCACAATAAAATAGTTTGGACACTGTGGCTTCGGCTCAACCTATTGTGTCTGGGTCAGACCTTTAATGTAAGTGGAAGAAAAATGTAAGAGTGTATATATATATATGAAAGCTGAACCCACTGCATCTGACAATTAAAGTAAGTATACACACATATATAATGCTTCAAAAGATGGTGGGTAACAGTGGTCAGTGGCTAGGGAGACGTTGCGTCAGTTTAATTTGGAGTTTACTGTACAACTGAGCGAAATTTTGTGTTGAGCAAGCTATATGAATAGCTAACCTAGTTTGGTAATCAACATGGCTGGTGGAATGTGACAACTAAATTTGTCCGGTTAACTACTTGGGGTTCTCCATGGTTCAGTAAAAGGGAGGGATAATTTTTCTTTATCGGGGGATTCATTCTTTATGAACGAAAAATTGCAAAGCTGATTAGAGAGGTCGTAAAAGCGTCATAGAGTCCGTGATCGACGGTGGAATTCCAAATCCACTTGCTGTAAATCTTGTATCTACCTTTGTTGATTATGTTCTGGATTCAAATGCAGTTGATCGATTGATGGAAATGCATCTCGGTGAAGTCCGTAATTCTCTACGAACAACCTATATGTTCCCTCTTTCTAGTTTGTTACATATGAATTCCTATAGTTTGTGTAAATGCTTTCAATTCACAGCGGATGTTCATCTATAATTGGCTTTGGTACCACAGGAAAAACCAGGTTTGAGTTCATATGCTAGTGATCCTGAGGCTGCTGCGGAGTCTCTTCTATCACTTCTAAAGGAAGCAGAGAATGTAGTTCCACGCAATTTGCGCAGTAATACGCCAGTGAGAGTTGGGGTTAGTGTACTTTTTTATTAAAATATTTCATATAATTCAATTTCAAAAATTTTAGCTGCCTTGTATGCTCAGTATTGATATGCAGTCTATCTAGGCAACTGCAGGTTTGAGGCAGTTGGAAGGTGATGCATCTGACAGGATTCTTCAAGCAGTAAGATTGATTCATATCCTAGACCTTCATCTGTTTGGGCATGTCTTATGTTCAAATTTTAAGTGGCTTTTTCTACTTTAAGCTTGTCAGTACTTGTAACAGATGTAAGTGTGTTTTGAAGGTGAGGGATTTTCTGAAGAGCAAAAGCAGTTTCAAAGCAAAGGCGGATGCGGTCACTGTTCTTGATGGAAATCAAGAAGGTGCTTACCAGTGGGTATGTTATATGAACTTCAAGCTGTTATTAGCTTCTTTGTATATAAAACTATTATTCAAGTGGAGTTGCTTGCTTAATATAAAGTTGACCTCCTTATAGATTAGAGAAGAGCAAAAAAAGATTCTGAGAATGAAAAAAAAAAAATTGAAGGGGAGTTGTTCTGATCTCTAGTCTTGAATTCATTTTTCTGCTATTTATTGGGTATAGTTCCTTCTGATATAATGTTGATTAGTTAAGTCAAGGTTAGTGGATCGTTTTGCTAATATTTAGCATTATTATCATGGTAAAGAGTGATTTTTAGCTCAGGTTCAAGAAGAGGATAATATAAGTAGATTTTCTTTTTCTTTTTTGAAAAATGGAAGAGCTAGGTTCTTTATGTAGATAAACAATTATTACTAATCAATATCTTCAAGTTGCCTTTGAAGAATTTTATGAATAGCAACCTATCAAAAATAAGTTTATTGAATAACATGTCAAGGTGGAACTATTGAACCAGAGAAGAAGGAATTTTTTTGTTTATTTATTAATTTGATGATAAAGGCAATTTATTGACATAATATTATAATACTAGTAAAAGTTTCTTTCTCCATCTGAATGCTTTCTTCTCGTGGCATTCATTTCCCCACCTTTGATTTCTGGTAGAAGTACTACGGTCTCCTACAAGCTTTTTGGCCATTTCCGTCAACCTGGTTTACAAGCTATATACTGAAGTAGAGGATCTAGACAAAATGTGATTTTCTGTAAAAAGCGCTCAGTAATCTACACTTTCAGGAATCTTCTAGGTGCTCCAAATATTTACAAGAAACATAAGTAACTCTCTAATATGTAAAATAGAATTTTTCAACCCCTTCAAAAGCTCTTTGATTCCTTCTTTCTAATTTGTCGATTCAAGAACCAAAGGGGCCATTTCCTATGCTCCAACTTCTTTTTCTCATTGCGAATGCCCATATCATGACAAAACCTTGGCAGAAGCTGACAATCCACTCAATACCAAAGATACTCCAAACAGTGCACCACATAATCGGTGTGCTACATGACAATGAATGGCCAAGTAGTTCACATTTTCCTCGACTTCTTACTCGTGAAAAACTTACCTAACTTAAGCTACCCTCCTCTAACCTCTTCTTCAAGTTCAAGCGTTAAAAGCCTTTGCCTTCCTAATACTGCAAGATGGGATTACCAGTGGAATAATCATCTGTTCTCAAAGGTGGGAATCTTTTCCTATTTGAGTGACAAATGAAGGGGAGTTTTATATAAAACTGACAATTGCATGTTTAGTCCCATCCTAAATGGTCGAGATAATATAGAGAGCTTTTTAAGTTTATCCTATTTTCTACCCGTGGTGATTGAAATAAAAGATAGAATAAGCAAATCGAATGCATTGTCCCATTCAATCTTTTGCAATTGGACACTGTGTTAGGCCATGTTGATGATAATAGTAATCCTGCATGAGATGCAACAGTTCATAAATATGAAACCATGGTGAGTGAGGGTGTTAAAAGGGGATGAGGGATACCTAAAGTCACATGAAAGGAAGCTATCTTGAAACGCCTACTGTCTCTTGGAATCCATGTAGAATTAGCATAAATAGACACAACGGAAGAAAAAGATCTACCAGTTATTTGGGAATACTTTAGTCATGTTAGCATGTTTACTTTAGTTCCTATGTTTTCTTTTTGGGTCCTATCAGAGATTTATATGTCAATAGAAGATATAAGGACTTCTAGTACTTTTACATTTATTTTTTATTTTGTATAATTTTGGTCTGGGGTGAGCTTGAGCGGAGCAACATGGACAGTAAAGATTCATATAGTTGACCTCAACTTGTTTGGGATTGGTGCTTAGTTATTGTTGTAGTAATCCTGCACTACATATACAAAATTAATTAACCTCCCCTTCAGCTTTTATCTTTTGGGACAATAGAGAGGCATCGGAAATTTGGAGTGCTTTGTTTAGAAATATTTTTAAAAAAATTTACTTTCTGAAATCTGAAAATCAAGTTGTCTTTCGATGCCTAAATCTAATTTTCCCAATTTGGAGAATATATTAGAAAAGGTTGCGGAGGCTTCTTTTTTAACAAAAAATGTTTTACTATATAGGATTATCTGCATATTCAAATAAAAACGTATACTTTTATTACCCTTTCTTGATCTTTAACCTAACCATATGGAGTATACAATTTCTATCACCTCTTGATACAGTCTGATATATGGGTCAACCAACTGTATAACTAGCTGATGTTTAGTTTCTGCTATCAATGCAGGTAACCATCAATTATTTGTTAGGCAAATTGGGCAAGAAATACTCTGATACAGTTGGGGTGGTTGATCTTGGAGGTGGATCTGTACAAATGGCGTATGCCATCTCTGAGTCAGATGCCCAAAAGGCTCCAAAGGTATCAGATGGAGAGGATACATACGTCCAGGAAATGTATTTAAAGGGGACAAAATACTACCTTTACATTCACAGGTCCATCTCATCCTCTATGCATACTTATGTGATGATTTAGAGAATGTCAGAGTATACATTTGCGCTCTCCAAATAATTTCTTGAATCTTTGATCCAACTTGTGGGCAAGAACATATTTCAGTTGTTATTTGGAGTGGGCTTATCTTGTGTTTTATCATCTTTAGAAACTCCGGTTCCCATGATATATATATATATATATATATATATATATATATATATATATATATATATATATTGTTTACAGCTATTTGCACTACGGCTTACTAGCAGCTCGAGCTGAGATCTTGAAGGCGACCGATGAATCTGGAAATCCTTGCATCTTGGGAGGCTATCATGGTATTTACTATTTTTCTCCTGGTGCAATGATCATTCTATACTTGTTTTTTCTGATGCAGTGCTTTCTGGAAGCATCATTTCTCTCTCTAAGAAGTAAAAAAGGAGGTTAACTAGAGAAAAAGCTCCTTCCCTTACTTGAATTTCATATCTGACCTTATTCACTGATTAGGTGCAGAAAGTAGGAGCACTGAATCCTTAATCTACATTGAGTCTTACTGTGATTTGAAAAATATGTATTTATTTTCCTGTATTAGCAAGTATACAATTGAAGATGAACAATGTTTTCTTTCAAGGGTCATACAAGTATGGAGGAGCAGTTTACCCAGCATCGGCCATGTCTCAAGGTTCAAGCTTGAGTAGTTGTATGGAGGTTTCTCTGAAGGCTCTGAAAGTTAATGAACCAACATGTACCCACATGAAATGCACCTTTGGTGGGGTGTGGAATGGTGGAGGGGGAGATGGCCAGAAGAATATGTTTGTTGCTTCATTTTTCTTTGACAGAGCTGCTGAGGTATGAATCGCTCGAGTTAGGCTGCTAATGGAAATTTAATGAGTTAGAAAAGTACTCTAATTTTGTAGTTCTGAATGGGAAATTTTTTCTTCCTCTAATGTCTAACACAAATTATATATGTTGTGGGCATAGGCTGGTATGATTAATCCAAGTTTAGCTGTGGCAAAAGTTCGCCCAGTTGATTATGAAAGTGCAGCTAAGCGTGCTTGTGAAACTGGACTTGAGGGTGCCAAATCTGCATTTCCTCGTGTGGATCCGGATAACTTGCCATACATGTGCATGGATCTTGTCTATCAGTACACTCTACTTGTAGATGGATTCGGTGAGTAAGACTAGGTTCATATTTCAGTAAGTACTAAGTAGACACTACTTTCATTTCAGTGCATTTTGAGTGATTCACTGCTATTCTTCACTGAGCAGGACTTGATCCTCAGCAAGAAATCACATTGGTGAAAAAGGTTCAGTACAAGAATTCCCTTGTTGAAGCAGCGTGGCCATTAGGCAGTGCCATTGAAGTTGCTTCATCATTGACTTAACTGGGAAATGCAAGATCCATTCATGCAATTTTGGCTTTAAAATAGCTTATGATTTTCAACTATATTTTTGACCTGCAGCTGTCGATATACCTATTGGGCTAATATTCAACAAAAGGATTGCCACTTGGGTGCCAAAGTCCAAGCAGATTGAGATTCTTTATCTTTCCCTTTTATTGGAGGGAATTATGAATAGTGATAAATCTGTTTGTAATCATGTACTATCAGAATTATGCACTACATAAATGAGATCAATTTTTTATTTCCACGCAATTTACATTACATAAAACTCACAGATTACGCAGCATAATTTAACAGCACTAGCTCACAACTCTGGCTAACAAGCGGATGACATATTCTAGTGTCAGCTAGGAGATAGGCTGTACCTAAAGATTCAACCTTAATGGTAGCTTCCTCTTACCAATCACTCCTAAACTCTCAGCTAAATACTACCGACAGCGGACACTATTGAATTCTAACAGGGTTGTACCTAGCGGTGGCAAAATGGTTAAAAGAAATTAGTTATTCAATCATATTATCCATTAAAAAATGGATTGGATAATGAACTTTTTAAAAATGGATCAAATATGGATAAGAATCATATTATCCATTTAGAAAAAGCATAACTAATGAGTTTAACTTTTACATTTGTAAAGCCTTAAATTGGAGGTTCCTCAAGTTTGAGAGACTAGGAATTCTTCCAAAAGTGATCATATTCAAGAAGCCATGGATAATATGGATATTATCCGCAGGTTAACCCGTTTTTTTCCGTATTAAATATGGGTCGGGACGAATAATTTATCCGTTTTTATATTATTCGTTTTCGATATGTCCATATCCGACCCGGCTAGCCCGTTTGCCACCCTAGTTGGACCTATTGCTTACCAGCTCTCCCTTCCTCAGCATGTTTCCTTACATCCCACCTTTTTCTCAGCTTAAACCTTGCTGGTATACCGTCCCCACGAGCTTCAATCACCCTTCAGTCATTGATGTGTCCAGTCCTTATTGTTCTGAGCCTCAATTCACTCTAAATAGGCGCATAATCAAGCAAAGTACCAAAGCTGGGCCCCAGATATTTTCCTCATCCCTTCCGTATATTTTAAGGAGAGGGCAATGTTTCTATAGTGATCAACTATCAAGCTTTGGGAGATTGTACGCCAGGCTTGCTGGGTGGTTTATATGGGAGTTAATTAAATATAAGTTTGACCGTGTTACACTTTGATCCTGGCGAGTTCTGGATTTAATTATTTGTTTTTTGAGTCCGTCTTTAGTTTTTTTTTTTCTTCTTTTAATCAGATAAATTGAGATTTCATTAATAAATGCATCCACTAGATGGAGTAGTAATTACAAGCTGCTGCAATGTGAGTCCTTTTAAATGTTTCCGGAAAAAAGTTATTTACTACTCCAGCAAAAAATGTTTGTGAGACATGTATACTTGTGAAGGTTGTATACGGTCAAAATCATATGCCTCCGATTTATGGGCTCGATGTTCCGTCCTAGGCCCGAGTCCGGGTGAGGTCGAGTTCGAGACCGGTGGATCAGACTCGAGCTCGAAGACAGAATGCAATGCCCGAAGACAGGAGTTCAAGGAATATTGAGGCCAAGTATGCTCGACCCCGAAATAATTCCGTTATAAATTTGTAACAGAATGAGCTAGATTCCTGTCACGTCTCAAAGATCATGGCGCAAATCCCGGAATAGGATTGTACGATTGCGTACTAGGCGGTTAAACAAATGTACCAAGGATATTCCTTACTGTAAATAGAAATATACCTTATTTAGGAATTCCCCTATTATATAAGGGGACCCCAATCATTTTTAACATCATCTAATCATTGAGAAAAGAATATACTCTCTACCTTTTGCCTACTGTTCATCAGAATTGTCTTTTAGATCTATTTTTCTTACTTTACTTTTCTTACTTAATTGTTTTCACTGTCCTAAGCCACCTCGAGGCCACTAAGCTCGAAGTCACTACTGCTGAGTAACATTGGTTTGATTCACTCTATCTTTCATTTCTACTTCATATTTTTCGATTATTAATTGTTATTGAACTAAATCACATATCTTTAAAATCACAAATTAAATTTAATTGTTACTCGTATTTTCGAGGTAAACAAAGGCGCGTGTCTTTAGTTTGTTAGAATGTGACTACTTGAGGCACTGACTATCGCAGCTCGTGCTTGGGGGTTTTTCTCTGCTTATATAGCTACATATCACACGCATCATTGGTCGAAGGCATGAACATTACTTGTTAGAATTTCACTTTTTTGTTCTTCGAAATAATCTATCCCCTTGTTCATCCGTCGTGCAACACCTTCAAACGTTAAAAGATATTCAAATTAAGTGGATGATCCAAAATGGTGCTGCCCGGTACAAAGTATACAAGGTCAAGAGTATTTCAGGATAATTAGGACTAAAAATTAATTCAGGTGTATTCATAATAATTCAGATATGTACACAGAATAATTAATGTCAAAGCCAGGGGTCCTGATGTGGGTATTATGCCCATATACAAACTCTTGAATCAAGAATATTTCACCATCTTGAACATAGCCTTAAAAGACAGTTGAGCAAAGGGAGAATTGTAGAAATACTCTTAATCCATCGTTTGAGAACTTGATGATTTTCTATTACATCTTCTTTTACACTGCCACAAATTAACCTCAACTCTATTGAGGAACTACAAACTAGAATGTAAATAAACAAACTAGTCTAAATTACTTTGTAAGGAGATGAAAAAATGTATTATCACTATAAGAAAACAAGAGAGCTATATGTGATGTGCGATAATTTCTTCTAAGCAACATTACAAATATGAATGTCTCACATTAGAATTAGGCATGAATGCTAAGATGATGAGAAGAAGCAGTATGAAAATGGGGACAAACAGCAACATGAAAGGTGGTGGTGGCAATGGTGGAAGAATCAATGGCAGAAGTAGCAAAGATGCTGTTAGACAAAGGAGCAAAAGCACTGACTCTAAGCTGAAATAACTCATGGATAACATTCTTTTGCTATTCTCTTGTGTCAATGAATCCATCTTCTTTCCTTGTACATTCTTTCTTTGGACACCACCAGACTTGTTTACTCTTTTCAAATCCATAATGTTGCTCAAATACTTATGTTCCAAATTAATAAAGCCGTTGGATGACCTCAATTTAGCTTCAGATGATTCCATGTGCATGCTAGACTCTTAACTAGAGGGCTCGGGTTCCCGAACTAAAAAAAATTCTTAATTGGAGAAATTCCTGTTAGGGTGTGAACCTACGTCCTACACGGTGCGAATTCGGATTAATCTGCACAATTTTGTGTTTGATGCTTGTAATTCTTTGACTTGAACCAATCTTGATTTTGGATCTTGTGATTTCCTCAAAATCTTGTAACATCCAGTAAATATATGGAAGAGTTGTATCAGCAAGTAGTTTCTCTTCAACCAGCTATATGATAAATTGTATATTATGGTGGAAAGGAAAGAAACCCAGAAGGAAATTAAGCAGAAGATTTGGTATAGGGGAGAGGAATGAAAGGAAATGAGTTGTGTTCTTGATTTAAAATTTTGATTGTTGATACTAATGAAATGTTTCTTGTTTTTTGGGAATTCTGGGATATGGCCTTTGGTTGGGATTTGGATAGATATATGGTGGTTACACTATATCTTTGAGAAATATTATATTACTGGTTTCTGCTGGTATTATATATTCCTAATTAGAGAGGGTTAGGAAAAGAGGGGGTTGAAGTGGGGTTGGATTCAGTGAATTACTTAATCAAGTGGGGACAAGTTGATATGCATGATGGTGCTTTTGGCAATAGGGGGATGTCTCTTTGTCCGAGGTTCTTCACCCCTGGACTACATCACCATGTCTCTTACCCCCTTCCCCCACCCTTCTTCTTGTCCCCTTGTCTTTTCCATTTTCCAGCAACAACTAAAAATACTTATTTTTATTCAATATTTACTTCAAATTGAACTGCAGGTTCTTTCCAACTATAAGTCTCGAACATAATTTCTAATCATTTCAACCTAAAAACCCTTTGGCAAATGAAGAATTCAAAAGAGGGAAAAATGTTGTATTGCACTGGAGTATCTTTGTAATTATAGCTAGAATATACTTGAACCTCTACTTTTATATAACAGATAATACAAACATTTTCTCATGTAAAAAACAATTTTCAATACAAAATTAACAAAAGGGGATTTGCATCTCGTACCCTCTTTATAAATCCATTTATCCATTATCTACATTGTTCGCTGTATATATATATAGCCGTAAAACGATACAGTTGAATTTATACGTGGTTTCTAGACAAGTGAACTAATTTGATCCTGAAATAATAAGATAATCGAGGAATTATGCAATATTTAGCCTTAAAATATTGACAAAACGGCAGAAGTGGCAGCTCCGGAAACAAGGTTTCTGGACACAATAGTGAAATCAAAAAGCAAAAAAGTAAGATTGTATTTAAGCTTCGTATAAAATATAGTGTAAGTATGCCAGGAAATTTGTATCATTTACAATGATAACTGAGTTCACTATTTATAGTTGTGTATAGGAAATGAGGTCGTAGGATCGTGCCCTCCTTTAATGTCAATTATGAGGGTCATTGATGAAGATGTAACGGTGAACATAAATACCAAATTCTCTGTAACGGGCTGTCGCTCTTAATACCGCAGAATATTCTTTATTAAATGCTACCGGGCGAAGAGCATTTAATACACCTTTATGAACATTATCTCTTCCGGTGACAAGCAGAATAACTGTGTTTGGTCTTCGGCCATCTCCGTCTTGGGTTCCACGTATCCTTCCTTTAGATGACCACGCGTCATATCATATTTTACCCTATACAGATAGTCCCCCTGCTTTTCGGTGACATAACTTTATGGTACTTGGAAGTTGGTAGAAACACTCTTTTGGCGAGAATTACTATAACTCCCTCTGAAGGCTTCTGACAGTTGATTAGACGCACGTCTCTCCGCATTTAATGCCCCAAACACGCGTCATCCCATGATTCAGCATAGCTTTTGCCGATTATCGAGGTAATCATGGCCATGAATTTAGCCGCCAAACATTTACTTATACGCATCATCCTTCTCCTTTGCATTTCATAATTTTTCGAGCTTCTGATTTGCATCTTTGTTCTCCATCTTTTCTCTAATTCTCTTCAAACAAAAAACCTTTTCATTCTTCTATTCATTGGCTTCTTCTTCAAAGTGCACGAGTTCTTCAAAGAATAAGAACAAGGCCGAAAACTCTGCTCCTCCAACGATGGGTTCCATCATTCCTAGAAGACTCAATACCATAAAAGACTTCAAAGAGAAATTTCTTACTGCTAACCCTCGTATATGGGCTGTCAGTAGGTACCCTTCTTCCATTCATCCTTTCAGTATTCCTGTTGTGAAAGAAGATTGCCGCTGCCATGAGTTGGATATCATTGCTCCTGATCTATCGAAGTGAGTGCCCCTTCCTAAGGAGGGTTTTGCATATTTTTACACGTATCCCTTTACTTTAAGTGCGTTTTCTTTGAGTGGAGAGCTTGATTTCGTGATTGCGGAGTTTTGCCTTTGCTGCTAAGTGTGTTTGGCACAAGTAAGCCCTTCGGTGTGGAGGATGGTCGCCTGCCTTCGGTGTTTGTGCCAGGAGATTGGAAAGGAGCTAACCTTATCTCGTATGATGAATCTCTAATCTGCAAACGTGGCTACCATGCTCTGATGACTAGCATGGATGAGGATAGCGATGTGGGTGGACGGAACAATTTGTTGCAGTTGCCACCAATAATATCATTCTAACAACGACTTCATCCTTTTCGACTGCTTGGAACCACACTCGTAAGATCTTCGTTTAGTATTTCTTTTACTAAGTATTCCTTTTTGCGCCCCTTTTTTCCCCTTTCCGTCGGGAGAGAAGTTTCCGGGTTTCGACATTTATGGGGTATAATGACTCATTTCCTTTTGGGAATTGGGTATTTGAAGAGTCGTCACCAAATGATTTAAGGAGCATTAGGAAACCTATAGAGTTCATTTACAAATATGTTTGATAACCAGAGATTGGGTAAGAGCTTGAAGTTATCCCAAGGGAAAGGTGTTAGGCACCCCTCAGGATCCACTAGTGTGGTTCCCGGCAAGATGGTTATTTTGTGAATTTGTGCAATTAGCAAGTAAACAAATAAAGGCTCAAGTAAGAGGGGATTTAAGTTAAACACACAAGCGTTTGAAAGCAATTATTGAAAGGCAAGGTTTGAAAGAGTTATGAACTAAACATGCTTGTAAAAAATAAAGGGGGCGTCCTAGGTTTGTTTATAATATGGATCACCTCAATGCAATACCCGGTATGACACTCCTCAGAAGAGGGGCAAGTGATATTAGCGCTTCGCTTATCATATCCATATCTACCCTTCCCACCCCGTTAAGGTATTAAAGCGCAGATTGGTCTCGACCTCTATTCCGTGCTATTACCCTTCCCATTTCTATCAGTTCCGGAGGAATTTGGGACTACTATTCCTATAAGAGGGAGGGTTCAGGCTGACTCTTAGGTTTAAAGGTAAAAGGCTAGGCGACATACAAAAACATGTAGGACTGCATTTAGAGGGAAACATGTAAGCAGCTATAAGGCTCATGTATACCTCCACAAATAAAGCACATAAATAGCACGACTTAAACACACTTAAGGTCTGAATTTTAAAAATCCTAAAGCAGGGAGTTTGATTCAGAACCAGATTCATTATATAACTCAGAAAAGAAGTCTGAATTAGGCCTACTTGTTGGTTGTAGTAGTTGGTAATTAACAAAGGCAATTCCAGTTTTATTTAAGTAGTCACCTAAGGCTTGCCTAGGCGTAATGGTGATGTCCTATGAGCATGATATCTATATTGATGCAGTAAAGCAGTGATTAATTTTAAACATACAATTTGGATCCTATAGGCATGCTTTCTAATGACATTGATTAACACAGAAAGAGTAGGTTATTTAATCTGATTCAGACAGGCACGCGCCAAACTGATTTTTAACTAAACTGGTTTTAGACCTTATAGGCATGATTTCTATTACAACTGATTTTTTATCCTGTAGGCATGGTATCTAATTACAAAGCTAATTTTTAACCCTATAGGCATGATATCTAATTATAGCCATTTAAATCCTATAGGCATGGTATCTAAGTGTGGAAGTAAAACATGTAGAATTTATTTTAAACCAGAGCAGACCCTATAAGCATGATATCTAACAGGCCATGTTTGGAACTAAAAATAGACCCTATAGGCATGTTATCTACCCAATTTACCCATGACATACAACTACCCACTCTTTTCACTAATCACCCATAACTGTTTACAAATCATTACAGCCCAAATAATTGAATTACAAAAGAAGTGTAGAAATAAGAAATTATAACCAAAGGAAGCCTGATCAATTTCTTCTCTGAGTTATGTAATGAACCACTTCAATGCCAGAATTTCAAAGCCTTTCTCATACCTGGGTGTGTCAAAGTTCCCTAAGGACCTCATGGGATCCCGGGCAGTGCTCACACCCAGGTTTTCATAACCAAACAGAATTAGTGCAGTGTGGAAGGGCCAACCCTTATGTGTCCAAGTTTAGAGGGAGCTCAAGGGTCCCTAGGCAAGGCTCACACAAGAGGGGCAAAACCTAGGTTTTAAGAATATAGTGGAAATGCAGAAAGTTGAAAGAGATTTATTTAAAACTTGACTGGAAAGTCCATTTTTTAAAAGTAATCAGTAGCAGAAGTGTTTGAAATCAGCTGGGGTAATGAACAAAACTCAAACACACAGAATCAGCAGTCACACAAAGGGGTCAAGGGGGATTTTGGGATACATTGTCTGTAAGCACATGACCCTAGTAGGGGTCTAGTTTAGTCATGCACAACAATAGCTGATGCTGGCATGATCACAAACCAACCAGAGAACACAAACACATTGGAGGGGATAGGGTTTGGGACTCATAGGACAACAAGTACACAACCAGTGACTGACAAAGTACACACATTGGGAAGCATTAATCTAATGGGGAAGGGAATATATTACAGCATGCTAGTAATATAACTTGAATGCAGAAACATAAGCAGAAGTAGAAAAGGATGAGAGAAATTAGAACAATCAAAGAAACATGTTGTTGTTGAGGTTTAAAAAAATTAACTAGGACACACCAGTAAAGAAGCAAAGTGAAAAAAGGAAAAGTAAGTAAGATTCCACAGTCTAGCCCTTGGCTTTCAGCCGGCTAGACAAAGCAGTAACACAAGTAGTAGTAAAGAAAGAGAGAGTTTTTGAGTGTAAGTGTGTGTTCTGAACTCAAATTGTTCCTGTGTTTGAAAGAAGAAGGGGTGAGTATTTATAGTTTTTAAAAACGAGTGAAGAACAAGGTAATAAGTAAATTCTTACACAAACATGGAAATAATCATAGTCAGAATCAATTAACACAAGTGATTCCCTTTAATTAAGGAATCACTGCTTAACGGATACTAACAGGTTTAATTAAGGAAAGAAATCAATTTAGGACAGATTGATTATTGCTATATAAGGGGGCAGTAAAAGTATGAAGTAAATAATTAAGACTAAGTTCAAAATATGCTTAGTTTTGGGAAAGGATTCAGCAAGATCAAACATCACAGTAAATGAAAGGAATCAATTAATTTTAAATAAATGAGTAAAAAATTAGGGTTCGTAAGAAAACCATTTGCAATCAGTTATAATATTGAGAGAGTCAGAATCAATCAAGAAAGGGTCATGATTCTCCACCTCAACATATAAATAGCAAGGAATGAACAGGCATGCATGGTAAAACATGTTGGCAAAAAAAGCAACACAAACATACAGTAGCAACAGGGGTAAGCTAGGATTCAGTAGTAAAACAGACCTATTCGAAGTACAGTAGTCAAGTAGGTCAAGTAGTCACATAGAATCAAAAGTGAAGAAGAACATAGTAACATGTAAGAGAGTCAGAAATAAGTAAAGGTCTCACAGTAGCAAGTGAGGAAAACCTTTTAAGAAATTTGAGTTTCAACAATATCCGAGTTTAAGAGGTGATAAGAACTCAGAATCAAATTAGTCAAACAAGGAAAAGAAAGTCAGAAACAAAGAACTTAATCGAACAAGTACACATTTAAACAAACAGTTTCAGAACTCGGATAAGACCAAAAAGGACCTAGGGCTTTCAACATGCTGAATCAAGTAGGAGGAAAGCATAAACAAATTGTTTAAACATAGTAAAATCATGAAACAACACCAACAATCAGAGAAGATATCTTTAAAAAGAGGTTAAGAGAAACCCTAATCGTTGAAAAATGAAGAGTCATTTTGAAAGAAAGTCGAAGGACCTTCAAGAAAACACTTAAGAAGTTCATAATAAGCACAGATCTAAGATAGATCTGAAAGAAAATCAAAAGACCTTAAAGGTTAGGGTTTTGGAGAACCCAGAAAAAGTGAGAAAGACTTTGAAAGTTACCGATCTAGCCAGAAAAGTCAAAGATCTGACTTGAACGGCCATGGATGACTGGAGAGAGGCCAGGGATGGCCGGAGAAAGGACATGCATGGAAGTTGGGCAAGGAATGGACCAGATTTCTTCGATATCCGTCCATCAGGAGATGTAGGAGGCCGGTATACATCTCAAACGGCCATGGGAGACCATGGATTAGGTAGGGATTAAAGTGGATTAGGGTGAAATGGGGTGGCGACGACTAGGGTTTATGTGAGGATGCAGAGAGAATTGAGCGGGAAGGGATTCAAGGGCGGCGTTCGGTGAAAAGTGAATTAGGGTAAGGGGTCGTTTAGGTTTATTTTAGGAAGGGTGAACGGTGGCCGTTGATCTGAATGATCAACGACCTAGATTAAAATGGGTAGGTGGGGAATCCGGGTTGGGTTGGTTTAATTGGGTTAGGGGTCGGGTTTAATTAAAATTGGGTCGGGGAAATTGGGTTTAATTTAGGGTTAAAATTAGGCTAAAATTGAAATGCAATTGGGCTATTATTTAAATAGCCAATTTTCCCATTTTTAAATTATAAAAAATAGTAAATAAATTTTTGGGAATAAATTGAAAACATTAAAATGATTCACAGCATGTAAATAACAATTTTAAAAATATAGGGCTTAATTTTATGAATGTAAAACACAATTATACCTTAAAGAGGCTAATATTGCAATTATATGCAATTAGCTTTTAAAAAATACTAAATAAAAATTATAAAAATATGTAAAAATCACCTTAGCAATATTTTGGCATAAATATAAAGATCCAATAAATGAATCATCAAAAATAATAATTTTGGACATAATTATTGGGATTTTATGGATGAAAAAGGGAAATAAATCAATTTAAAAATCTTTAAAAATTATGAAAAAATAATAAAACATTTGAATATGCTTATGTATGAATTTATATGCTATTTTGAAGTTATTTTGCATATTGAAAATATATAGGAAAAAATTGGGTATCAACATTCCTCTATGGCCGTATTGACCCTTTACTCTCCGCATGTTCCAGCAACTCAATGGATCCCACCGATGGTGAAAGGTTTGGACTGGTGGTTTCATAAGATCTTGGATGTTACGACGCCTGAAACTCATTTGTGGAAAGAACTGGCCCTTAAATATTGGTGGAAGGCCAAAAATCATGGTAATTTAAACTTACCTTGTTTCCATTTTTTATGTGAAGAACTTGGTTGAACCCTTCTGACTTGTATACGAAATTAGGTCTAGCCGCAGGCTCTGTTGCTGTCCCCGAGGAGAACATCTTGGCTGATCCTGCTGATACAACGAGACTGCTTCAAGAGGCACTTACTCGAACAGGTATCTCCAGGCCTGCTTCGGTCACAAATGTTTTACCATAGAGTCCCCGGTTGGAGAACAAGCAACTAAAAAGAAGGCATTCTTCTATGGTCGTGGAAAAGAATAAGAGGGAGAAGACTATTGCCCCTGAGTCTTCTCCGTAAGTTGTAATCACTAGCCCTCCTCCCGGGCCGACTATAGACACCATGGTGGTCGACGATGATGGAGAAGCTAGTGATGATGGAGCTTCTTGATCTCGTCTAAGTCATACCTCTATTTGAGGTTATGAAATAGTCAATGCAATAGTAATACCTAACAGAGAGTCGGGGTCAAATTCTATAGGGAGCTATACCAATGGGATTTAGAGTTATATATTATGGTGAATGAGCTTGAACTATCTTAAATTACACTTCCACAAAATTGGTTGATTCCAGGTCTAGTTTAAATTAAGATTGCAAGATAAATAATTAAAACTAAGCAGCTATTTTTGTTGTTGTTTTCGAATAATGTAAAAGGCCTAGGGCTATGACCTTCACCTAGGTGTTTGCGTAGCGGGTTGTAAACTTTAAAGCTTGTTTTCTTGGTTGGGGTGTATTATAGCTATTAACACTCAAGTACCCACTCAATACCTCTTTGTAAGAGAGTGATGAGTATTGAATAAAACAGTTGATAAAATGCTCAAATCGGGTTTTACTATCTCTAGGTTCAACCCTTTAATTGGGACTATTAATCTCTTGATTTGTCCCAATTTTTTGTTAGCCAAGTTTTTCTAGACTAAGTCTCTCTTTCTCAAGAAGAGACCAAGTGAAATAGGCATGAACTAATATTTGCAACCATTAATTCTACAATTTAAAGCAAGAACAAGGCTAAATAATAAACACCCAACCTTAAAAAATCCATAAATCAAACACCCATTAGGTTTACACTTTAGGGTCGGGATACAACCCTAGTGGGAATCTAGCTATTCATAATGGGTGTAGAAGAAAACAAGGAATAAAAGATAATAAAACTCATAGTGAAAGATTAAAATATAAAAATCCAATGTTAAATCATCAAAATAAGCTAAAGTTGCTTAAAGAAGCAAAGAAAAATGGCTACATCACTTTGAATATTCAAAACTTTACCTAATTTCATGCAACTATTCTATTTATACAAAGCTAAAATTTTCAGACAAAAATGCCCTTTCGGAGGTTCTGCGGCCACATAATTCCATGTGCGGTCCGCATTTTGCTTCAGTCTTGACAGGAATTGAATATGCTGTTGCACATTTCTAAAATGCGGTCGCATCTATTATGTTCTGCGGTACACATTGGTGCGATCGCGTAGGGCTTTTCCGCGGACCGTACATTTTTTAGTGTGGCCATGTAGGTGACTTCTGCGGCTGCACAATAATTGTGCGGTCTGCGTTTCTTTTAATCCCGAAATGATATCTCTCTGAACTTCTGCTCTTGGCTAGCTTCTGCGACCGCACATTGAACTTAAGCTCTGATAAATTTTCCTTCACATTCTGCGACATCATGGAAATCTGCGGTCCGCACTTTAAGTCCTCTGCCTGATTTTTGTCCTAGAGTTCAGATCACTCCTTCTTAAGTTTGATTTCATCTTAGTGGCTCATTTTTCGATATTCCTGCAACTGAGCATACTTCATCAGTTTTTGGGAATACAATTAAACACTTTTAGACTAAAACGAAAGTTAAAATGCGTTAATAAGTAGTCAAAATCCCCACTTATCACTTCTCTACACAGAATGTGACGTTCATCATTGTCGCGCCCCCTTTTTCCCCCTTTTCGTTGGGAGAGGAGTTTCGGGGTTTCGATATTCATGGGGTATAATGACTCATTTCCTTTTGGGAATTGGATATTTGAAGAGTCGTCACCTAATGATTTAAGGAGCATTAGGACACCTATAGAGTTCATTTACAACTTGGTTTGATAACCAGAGATTGGGTAAGGGCTTGAAGTTATCCCAAGGGGAAGGTGTTAGGCACCCCTCAGGATCCACTAATGTGGTTCTCGGCTAGATGGTTCTTTTGTGAATTTGTGCAATTAGCAAGTAAATAAATAAAGGCTCACGTAAGAGGGGATTTAAGTTAAACACACAAGCGTTTTAAAGCAATTATTGAAGGGCAAGGCTTGAAAGAGTTATAAACTAAATATGCTTGTAAAGAAATAAAAGGGGGGTCCTAGGTTTGTTTATAATATGGATCACCTCAATGCATTACCCGGTGTGACACTCCTCAGAAGAGGGGATACACGTGGTATTAGCACACCGGTCATCATATCCATATCTACCCTTCTCACCCTGTTAAGGTATTAAAGCGCGGATTGGTCTCGACCTCTATTGCATGCTATTACCCGTCCCATTTCTATCAGTCCCAGAGGAATTTGAGACTACTATTCCTATAAGAGGGAGGGTTCAGGCTGACTCTTAGGTTTAAAGGTAAAAGGCTAGGCGACATACAAAAACATGTAGGATTGCATTTAGAGGGAAACATGTAAGCAGCTATAAGCTCATGTATACCTCCGCAAATAAAACACATAAATAGCACGACTTAAACACACTTAAGGTCTAAATTTTAAAAATCCTAAAGCAAGGAGTTTGATTCAGAACCAGATTCATTATATAACTCAGAAAAGAAGTCTGAATCAGGCCTGCTTGCTGGTTGTAGCAATTGGTAATTAAACAAAGGCAATTCCAGTTTTATTTAAGTAGCTACCTAAGGCTTGCCTAGGCGTAATGGTGATGTCCAATGAGCATGATATCTATATTGATACAGTAAAGCAGTGATTAATTTTAAACAAGCGATTTGGATCATATAGGCATGATTTCTAATGACATTGATTAACACGGAAAGAGTATGTTATTTAATCTGATTCAGACATGATTTTTAACTAAACTGGTTTTAGACCTTATAGGCATGATTTCTATTACAACTAATTTTAAATCCTATAGGCGTGGTATCTAATTATTAAAAACTGACTTCGGACTTATAGGCATGATTTCTAAGGGAAACGAATCTGGATACATGCTCTAATGAAAATTGAACTTCAATTGATTTTAACCCTATTGGCATGATATCTAATTACAAAGCTGATTTTTAACCCTATAGGCATGATATCTAATTATAGCCATTTAGATCCTATAAGCATGATATCTAAGTGTGGAAGTAAAACATGCAGAATTTATTTTAAACCAGAGCAAACCTTATAGGCATGATATCTAAAAGGCCATGACATACAATTACCCACCTTTTTCACTAATCACCCCATAACTGTTTACAAATTATTACAGCCCAAATGATTGAATTACAAAAAAAGTGCAGAAATAAGAAATTACAACCAAAGGAAAGCCTGATCTTGACTTCCTCTCTGAGTTATGTAATGAACCACTTCAATGCCAGAATTTCAAAGCCTTTTCTCATACCTGGGTGTGTTAGAGTTCCCTAAGGACCTCAAGGGATCCCGGGCAGTGCTCACACCCAGATTTACATAACCAAACAGAAATGAGTGCAGTGTGGAAGGGCCAGCCCTTATGTGTCCAAGTTCAGAGGGAGCTCAAGGGTCCCAAGGCAAGGCTCACACAAGAGGGGCAGAACCTAGGTTCTAAGAATATAGTAAAAGTGGAGAACATAGTTGAAAGAGATTCATTTAAAACTGGGTTGAAAATAGTAAGTGGCAAGGGTGATTTGAAAACAGTAGTAGTAAAACTCAAACTACACAAAATCATTCAAAGGGGCAAGGGATTTTGGGAATACACTTGTCTGAAGCATATGACCCTAGTAGGGGTCAGGTTTGGTCATTTACAGCAATAGCTGATGCTGGCATGATCACAAACCAGCCAGAGAACACAAGTACATTGGAGGGGATATGGTTTGGGATTCATAAGACAACAAGTACACAACTAGTGACTGACAGAGTACACACATAAGGAAGCATTAATCTAAGGGGGAAGGTAACATATAGCATGCTAGTAAGATAACTTGAATGCAGAAACATAAGCAAAAGTAGACAAGAATGAGAGAAATTGGAACAATTAAAGAAACATGTTGTTGTTGAGGTTTAAAAAATTAACTAGGATATACCGGTAAAGAAGCAAAGTGTAGAAAGGAAAAGTAAGCAAGATTCCACAGTCTAGCCCTTGGCTTTCAGCCGACTAGACAAAGCAGTAGCACAAGTAGTAGTAAAGAAAGAGAGAGTTTTTGAGTGTAAGTGTGTGTTCTGAACTCAAATTGTTTGTTTTTTTTGAAAGAAGAGGGGGTGGGTATTTATAGTTTTTGAAAACGAGTGAAGAATAAGGTAATAAGTAAAGTTTTAACACAAACATGGAAATAATCATAGTTAGAATCAATTAACACAAGTGATTCCCTTTAATTAAGGAATCACTGCTTAACAGATACTAACAGGTTTAATTAAGGAAAGAAATCAGTTTGGGACAGATTGATTATTGCCATATAAGGGGGCAGTAAAAGTATGAAGTAAATAATTAAGACTAAGTTCAAAATATGCTTAGTTTTGGGAAAGGATTCAGCAAGATCAAACATCACAGTAAATGAAAGGAATCAATTAATTTTAAATAAATGAGTAAAAAATTAGGGTTCGTAAGAAAACCATTTGCAATCAGTTATAATATTGAGGGAGTCAGAATCAATCAAGAAAGGGTCATGATTCTCCACCTCAACATATAAATAGCAAGGAATGAACAGGCATGCATGGTAAAACATGTTGGCAAAAAAAGCAACACAAACATACAGTAGCAACAGGGGTAAGCTAGGATTCAGTAGTAAAACAGACCTATTCGAAGTAAAGTAGTCAAGTAGGTCAAGTAGTCACATAGAATCAAAAGTGAAGAAGAACATAGTAACATGTAAGAGAGTCAGAAATAAGTAAAGGTCTCACAGTAGCAAGTGAGGAAAACCTTTTAAGAAATTTGGGTTTCAACAATATCCGAGTTTAAGAGGTGATAAGAACTCAGAATCAAATAAGTCAAACAAGGAAAAGAGAGTCAGAAACAAAGAACTTAATCGAACAAGTACACATTTAAACAAACAGTTTCAGAACTCGGATAAGGACCTAGGGTTTTCAACATGTTGAATCAAGTAGAAGGAAAACATCAACAGGTTGTTTGAACATAGTAAATCATGAAACAACACCAACAATCAGAGAAGAGATCTTTAAAAGTGGTTAAGAGAAACCCTAATCGTTGAAAAATGAAGAGTCATTTTGAAAGAAAGTCGAAGAACCTTCAAGAAAACACTTAAGAAGTTCGTAATGAGCACATATCTAAGATAGATCTGAAAGAAAATCAAAAGACCATAAAGCTAGGGTTTCAGAGAACCCAGAAAAGGTGAGAGAGGCCTTGAAAAGTTAACGATCTAGCTAGAAAAGTCAAGGATCTGACTTGAACGACCATGGTTGGCCGGAGAAAGACCAGAGATAGAGGCTGAGCAAGGACTAGACCAGATCTCTTTAAGATCTAGCCATGAAAACACACAAACAGGCCACCAGGAGATGTAGGAGGCTGGTATACATCTCAAACAACCATGGGAGACCATGGATTAGGCAGGGATTGAGGTGGATTAGGGTGAAAGGGGGTGGTGGCGGCTAGGGTTTATGTGAGGATGCAGAGAGAATTGAGAGGGAAGGGATTCAAGGGCGGCGTTTGGTGAAAAGTGAATTAGGGTAAGGTGTCGTTTAGGTTTATTTTAGGAAGGGTGAACGGTGGCCGTTGATCTGAATGATTAACAACCTAGATTAAAAGGGGTAGGTGGGGAATCCGGGTTGGGTTGGTTTAATTGGGTTAGGGGTCGGGTTTAATTAAATTTGGGCCGGGGAAATTGGGTTTAATTTGGGGTTAAAATTAGGCTAAATTGAAATGTAATTGGGCTATTATTTAAATAGCCAATTTTCCACTTTTAAAATTATAGAAAATAATAAATAAATTGAAAACATTAAAATGATTCACAGCATGTAAATAACAATTTTAAAAATATAGGGCTTAATTTTATGAATGTAAAACACAATTATACCTTAAAGAGGCTAATATTGCAATTATATGCAATTAGCTTTTAAAAAATACTAAATAAAAATTATAAAAATATGTAAAAATCACCTTAGCAATATTTTGGCATAACTATAAAGATCCAATAAATGAATCATCAAAAATAATAATTTTGGACATAATTATTGGGATTTTATGGATGAAAAAGGGAAATAAATCAATTTAAAAATCTTTAAAAATTATGAAAAAATAATAAAATATTTGGACATGCTTATGTATGTATTTATATGCTATTTTGAAGTTATTTTGCATATTGAAAATATATAGGAAAAAATTATCAACAATCATCAACTCAACAGAATGCTCAATATGTTGAGTTAGTTACACCAACCGAGGACGACGCCTTGGTGCTTTAAGGGGAGTTTGATTTAGTGAAAAATTCCAACTCCCGCTATCGGGTCCCAACTGTTGTGCCCGATATTGCGGGGCTGAGTACTGAGTCCTTGCCGTCTTTGGTTGGCGAGCATCCAACTACCAGCATTGCGTTTGATGCAGCTGCTTCACACCCTTCAACTCCATCAGCTTCATCCCCGTCTTCACCAGCACTAGCAACTGCTACATCACTTCCATCTTCACCCACTCTTCCACCAGCAATTGCTACATCATCTCCACCGGTCGCACCTAACCACGAAGAAGATATTCCTCATCCCCAGTCCCCCTGTTCATGGGAATTTGGGGCAAAATTATGCTTCCCCTTCTGAAGATCCCCATAGGAGGAGGAATGTTACTCTTTCAGTCTCTACTAGATGCAACCTGCTATCTCGGCCGGTGGAGCTTTCTAATTATCTAAAGCCTTTGGCTTCAGAGAAAGACTGGGAAAAGATTTAAGCACTCTCGACGGAGTGTTTGTTGAACAACGCCATGCACAATGCCGCAGTGGTGCGTTCCTTTCTTCAGTTGTTATTTCTTCTACTTTTGTATGAATGTGTTCTAAGTTTTACTTCTCTTGTTTTGTAGGCCAACATTCTTGCTTTCTAGGGCCCTCAGAGGTTGATTCGTGAGAAGGAGGAACTTACTTCTGAGCAGGATCAACTTTTGGTGGAAAAGGGACCAAACCGTTCTTCGCTTTTCGGAACTAGAAACCAAAGCTACCGAGGTTGTTATTTTGGAGGCTCGTATGCAGCAAAGCGAGCAAGAGGTGGTAACTCTTAGCCAAGAACTGGCCCGATGAGGGTAAGATTTGATGAAGCCAACACCAAATGGGCTGAAGTCCAGAACGACGTCCTTGTTGCAATCGAGCATGAGGCTGCTACCGCTGAAAAAGTGACTGACTTAGAGGCAACCTTTAACTCCAAGATCGAAGAGCTTGCCGTTGCGGGGGCGAAACATGCCCAACTGGAAGAGAAGTACCGGAAAATTATCGAGCATAATATTCTCTTTAGTTCAACTATCCACGACCTTGATGTTAGCCTCAGATCTGGTAGGTCTGCCTGGGAAAGCCTTTCTGCGAGGTAACCGTCTCAAAGAAGAACTTAAGCACCGAGCGGCTTCCCTCGTTGTTGAGAAGACTTACACCATGTACAACATCCTTGGAAGAGTCAGGCATTATTGATTTTGATGCCGAAATTGGTAAGGCCCATGAGCTTGAGTCAGCTGCTAAAAATGGGCTCCCAGCGCTGTCTGCTGCTCCTGGTTCTTCTGGTTTCGATTCTATTCCTAGTTCTCGGGAACTGAAGAGGAATTGGAGGGAGATGATGCTGAAAATCAAACTGGGGGAAATGTCGAGCCATTGGTGGATCCACCTACTTCTCCCGGGGATGCGGACACTTATCTTCCTCATGGTTCTGGAGATACTGCAATTTAGCTTTTCTTTTCTTTTTTCTGTTCTTATACTTTTGCCGTTTTAGCATGTTCTTGTAAATAAAAACATATTTTCTGCTCAAGTACTGTTTGAGTCTCACTTTTGTTTGAATATCCATGCAAGTCTTTAACCTTTGCATTTTCTTAAGAATTATGCACACGTTTTTCTGTTCGCGCTTTATTATGTGTAGCCTCGAATACATTTTCCTCTAAGAACTTTGGTTCCGAGCATTAACCCTTTTACGTGAGGGTTTCTATGAGTATTTGCGCAAGTTTACTTTTTGCGTCCTTTCGTGTACGTCTTCGGGTGCATATTTCACTGAAGGCATTTTGATTCCAAGTATAAATTCTTCCGAAACCAACCCTTTAATGTAAAAGCTTTCATAAGAGAGGACCCTCTTATATTTACGGTGCTATTGAAGAGGACATATCCTGTTCATTATGGCACTAACATTTGAAGTACTTGTTTAACTTTCAAATGACAAAGTTAGTTCATCGTTCAAACAAGAAACAAGATAAAAACAAAAGGATTTAATATCATATAATTCCTTTTATTTTAAAATTACACAAGCATTTACTATGCTAAAAAAAAATTGCTATTACGTATGGCTATCTTGTTTAACTTGTTTCTACGGGGCCGGCTGCACAGTCCCCGGTCCCGATGACGTATTTTATGTTTTCGAATTTTCATTTCCCGGTTGACGTGGCAGTCATTGTTTTCATATCCTCATATCATTCCCCCGCAGTGTTCGAATGCGAATTGGAACACTGGATGTCTTGTGCCTTCAAAGATTTCACTAATGAATTGCTAGATAATCCTTAGCTCGGTAACACACCTTACTTCCCCTTAGGAATTTGTGTTATCAAGCAAAAGACTATCAAACAACCCTCTAGTGGTTTGTGCTCGTGAATGGTCGGGTAACCTTTGCTCGGTAGCAAACTTAACTTCCTAGTGGGAATTTACTATCGAGCCAAAGATTATCTAACCGTCCCCGAGTGGAAACTTGCTTGTTTGCCTTGCTATTAAAAGTCTTATTATTGTTGTCTTCTTAGTATGCCTTCTGTCGCTACCTCATTAAAAACCTTGCCAGAAAAACCCAATTGGGAAAAAACTGAACAAAGGGAAAATGAGTGCAACACATACTTTCTGGTTGAATAATGCTCATCAACAATAATATCTTTTGAGGTGCGCCATGTTCCAATTGCTGGGCAACTGTCCCCATTCTGGTTCTCCAACTCGTATGAACTTTCCCGGTGATAGCTGAAATCCGGTAGGGACCTTCCCACGTTGGACCCAGCTTCCCCGCATTGAGCTCCCGGGTATTTTGAGTTACTTTACTTAGAACCAAATCTCCTACTTTGAAATAATGGAGATTGGATCTTCGATTATAATACCTCTCCATTATATGCTTTTGAGTTGCCATTCTTACACGTGCCAAGTCCCTGCGTTCGTCAAGCAGCTCCAAGTTGATTAACAATGCTTCGTTGTTCGATTCTTCATTTGCCTGGAAATATCTCAAGGTGGATTTACCTACTTCCACCAGGATTAGAGCTTCAGCGCCGTACACAATGGAAAAGGGATTTTCTCCTGTGCTCGACTTGGCGTTGTTCGGTAGGCCCATAGAACTCCGGGTAATTCTTCGGGCCATTTGCCTTTTGCCACTTCCAACATTTTCTTGAGGTTTTGAATAATCACTTTGTTCATTGACTCCTCTTGACCGTTTGCACTCGGATGATAAGGTGAATATGTGATCCTCTTTATCTTCAAATCTTCGAGGAACTTTGTAACTTTTGCACCGATAAACTGTGATCCATTGTCACATGCTATCTCTTTTGGTATTCTGAACCTGCAAATTATATTTTCCCATAGGAAATCGACCACTCCACGGTTTCCGATCTTCTGATAAGGACCTGCTTCCACTCATTTAGAAAAATAGTTAGTCAAAATTAAAAGAAATCTTACCTTTTCGGGAGCCGGTGGCAGCAGTCCGACGATGTCCATCCTCCATTTCATGAACAACCATGGGGATAGAACCAAATGTAAGTGTTCTGCCGGTTGATGCACTAGTGGTGCATAGCGTTGACACTTATCACATTTTCGTATGAAGTCCTTGGCATCATGTTCCATGCGGGGCCAATAATATCATGCCCGTACCAACTTCAGCACCAAGGAATATCTGCCCGAGTGGTTGCCGTCTATCCCTTAGTGGACCTCTCTCATGACATAGTTAGTTTTGGACGCCCTAAGCACCGGGCTAACTGGCGTTGGAAAGATTTTCTATACACTTAGCCTCTCTTGAAGCTATATCGTGCAGCTTTGGCGCGTAACGCCCATGATGCTTTGGGATCTTCGGGAAACTTCCCGTGCTTGAGATAGTCGATTATTTCATTTCTCTAGTCCCAGACCAAATTAGTCGAATTTACCTCATAGTAACCATTTATATCTAGGACTGAGTTCATTAGTTGTACCACCGTCTCGGACTCCGATCCATTTATTTCTGTCGATGATCCTAAGTTTTGCCAGTGCATCTACTTCTGTATTATCCTCCCTTGGGATATGAGTAATTGACCACTCCTGGAATCGCGCCAACAGAGCCTGAACCTTTATCACGTATTGTTGCATGCGTTCTTTTTTGGTGTCAAAGATCTCATAGACCTGATTTACCACTAGCTGTGAGTCACATTTGATTTTGATAACCTCGGAGTCAAGTCCCGGGGCCAATTCGAGCCCAGCAATCAAAGCTTCATACTCTGCTTCATTGTTAGTTAAAGGGTTCGTTCTAATGGCTTGCATTAAGGTTTTCCCCTAAGGTGTGATTAAGACTATTCTGATTTCGGACCCTTTTAGGTTGGAAGCTCCGTCCGTAAATAAGGTTCAAACCCCTGATGTTGATTCCGACACCATTACTGACTCCTTGGTTGCCAAAGGCAGTAGTCTTGGACTGAAATCAGCCAAGACTTGCGACTTAATTTCAGTCCTCAGTTTATAGTCTATGTCGAACTCACTCATTTTGATGACCCATTTGGCCAATCTATCTGAGAGCTCAGGTTTATGGAGGATGTTCCACAAAGGGAACGTAGTCACCATGGCTATCAGGTAGTATTGAAAGCAGGGCCTCAACTCCGAACAAAAACTACGAGAGCTAAGGCTAGTTTTTCCAAATGTGGGTAGCGCGTTTCTGTTCCGTTAAAATTTTGCTAACATAATAAATGGTGTGAGCACGTGATTTTTGCCCTATATATGAATTATTCCTAAAATTCAAACAAAATGATCTTTTTCATTATTTTACAATTTTTGTGAATTTTGTGTCATTTTCTGTTAATTATTTGCATTTTTTTGTGCATTTTAATTCATATGAAAATACAAAAAAAAATACATTTGGAATTTGCATTTAGGATTTAACTTCAGATTTTAGGATTAATTAGGGAATAGTTTGTTTTTGGAACAAAATATAGAGAAAATACCAAAAATAGTCCACTTTTGCATTTTTAATTGTCAATTGTTGAATTTGTCATGAAATAGATTTTAAACAATTTTAGGAGTTAATCAGTTTAACTTTGAAATATATTAGGACTCTATTTTACTTTTGCATTTTTACAAAAATCAGAAAAATACAAAGATACAAAATGAAATACAAAAAATAAATAAAGGAGATAAAAGAAAGACAATTAAAAAAAAGGAAAAGGAGCTGTCCGGAATTGGGCCAAATACGCAACCCAATCGGACCAAACACACCCGAAATGACCCAGCCCAGCAGCCTCTACCCGGTCCGCCCATTTACATAAATAAAACGACGCCGTTTGGCGTCGATCAATCCGGGTCGTCGAGGTTAATTAATCCAACGACGGAAATGTGGGGTCTTATTAGTATAAAACTATCTGAACCCCTTCCCCCCCACTCCATCGTCTCTTTCAGAAGAACCCTAGTTTAGCCGCCCCAAGCCCTCACCGTCGATGGCGGCGCCGGCCTCCAATCCATACCAAAATAGCACCCTAGAATCTCCTCTTCTCCCTCATCTCGAATCTGGCCATAGCATTCCTCGAATCATAACCAAACGGTTCGAATGTTGAATCGAAGTTTTTCGGCCAAAACCCAAATTCGTCTAAACTTCCCCAAAATTACACCACATACTCCTCTCACCACCCTTTTCCTAAACCTTTGACTAACTTCCTTCGAATCCCACTGGACCGCCGCGAATTTTGGATCTAGGGTTTCTGTCAATGTTTCTGGAATTTCTCGGGTTAGCCAAGGGCTCATATAGTTTCAAATTGTATTATGTGATTGTTCTTGGAAAGAACAAGCACATAATATTGTTTGAAAACCAAGTGAGAAGTCAGTCGAGTCGAAGGTTTGAAATCAGTGAGTTTCTCTCTTCGTTGTATTTTTCGAAATTGTCCTCTCTTCTTGACGATTTTTTCATTAAATGATCTGGATTCGGTGTTATCCATCTAGGGTTAGTCATTGAAGTCTTTCTTATTTGATTGTTGTTCGAGTTCTGTTAGTTCTGTCATTAGTATAAGAATTAGTTCTTGTTCAGTGTTTAGTTTAGTTTAAATTTTGATGTTTCATTTCTTCAAGTTGATTGATGTTGCTTTAAATTTCATGTACAATTGGAGCCTGTGATGATAGGTTTAATTCTCGTTTTAGTTAGTTAATTTCTTTACTTTGATTTAGTTGCTAAGAATAGTTCATTAATAGGTTTAACTTCATATTTAGCTTAATATGTCTAGCTAGTTTGATTTTAGGTGATTATCTGCTTATGAACATTTGATTTAGAGTTTGTTTAATTAACAGGGCTGGGGGTAGGTTAATGATTTCAGGGTTAAGTTAAGGGTAATTGGGATAATGCAAGGGTAGGGAATCTTACAAGTGGATGAATAAGAACTCTCTAGAACATTCTATACGGGGTCTAAAACAGATTTTCAGAAAGTTTTAGTGTATTAGCTTGAGCAACAAGTTAGGAAATGAGGGAGTAATCAACTAAAGAGTAAAATAAAAGAGGGACTAAAACGATAAATTTGAAATCTGAGGGTTGCCCTCATTTGGGCCTATACATGGTAGCCTATCTGCCTTAATTCAGAAGGGCTCCAGCCTCCAAAATTTCCCCCGAAAACCATTTCTGTATATCTGAGTTTCAAATTTTGAATTTCAAATCCAAATTCTAGATCTAGGTCTTCAAAAAACCAAAAACAATAGAAAAAACTAGAGAAAATCCAAAAAAAACTGTTTCATTGAAAGTTTCAAGTTGATTTTGAGCTTCAGTGTCTGATTTGCATCATTTAGCATATATTCTGTTTACCGAGACATTTTGGAGGTTCCTGGGTGCATCTCGGGTGGGTTTGGGTTCAATTGAGGCTATTTTAGGCTGGTTTAATTGGCTGTTGATTTCAGAAGTTGTCCTGGGTTTAACTCTGAGTCTGTTGGGATTTTTCAAGTTTATTTGGTTTACTATTGGTACTGTCCTTCATTGAATGCAATTCTGGATAGTGTTGATCTGTTTGCTGAAGCTGTGAACTCAAATTTTGAGCTGTTGTGTGACCTTTGGTGCTACTGACCTCCACTTCTTCTTCATTTTTGTGCTCTAAATATCAGGTACATGTTCTGAAACTCGATACTATGTAGATCTCCAGCTGAAATGAAATGAAGAGGAAGTATATTTTGTTGAAATTTCCAGTGGTTTCAATGCTTTCATTATAGTTTTGTAATGATTTTGGATTGTATTGAACTAATGAACTGTTAGGATTGAGTTTGTTCATGTGAACTATTAGTTGTGTGTTTGTGCTTATTGAAATAATTTCCGGCGTTATTTAACTCTCACAGTTTCAAAAATGGCACAAATTATGACTGAATCTGGAAATGCTATTTGGACAATCGCTATTGGTACTAATTAGAATATGCGGATTGTGTTCAGAAGGGCATGAGTATTAATTGTAAGATTGTCTAGGTTCGAGTTGGAAGTGACGTTATTTAAGGAGTTAAGTCACTGATATTGTTAGATCTGTGCTGGTTTTGTATTAACTGGGCTAAATTGTTACTTCTCAGATTCACATGAGCTTTTTTGAGTTAAGTACTAATTGTGATTGATCTCACGTTAAGTTAATAGAATAATTCATGTTAGTTTTAGTAATTTCCTGCTAGCCTATGGTTAATTTGAAATAATGGAAGTAATGCAGCTAGCTCAGTCCATATGAAATTGAACTGTGAAAGGTCAAAACTTTGCTGCCTTGTTATTCATGAAAATTGCAATCTCATTCATTTTTAAAAAAAGATTGGATTAATTGTAGATAGTCACTATTAGGTTGAAAACCATTATGGATTGGCTTACATCTCCCGTCCCTGCTCGAATTTTTCCTTTTAAGGCCAAATGTTGAGTTGCTTTTGGGCCTGTTGCGTAGCTAAAATCACTTGGCGCCTTCTGTTGAACAGGACCGTTGCCCCAAGGCCCAGGCCTCATAAGCTTCACTTGCAGCCTCATGTGGAGACCATGGGGTCTCACTTTAGGCTCCTTGATTACGCTTGGGCTTGTACAAATGCCCATTAGTGTTATAAAATTGGCCGAATCCATTTCGCATATCTTGCTAATTAATTAGGGTTTCTTCTTTATTATTAGAGACAAAGTGAATAGAAAATTATAGTTTGCTTTAGGATTGGCCTTTAAATAATAAATGAGGTGAGCCCCGCCAAATAAAAATGCATAAATTGCGGGGGCCTCTTTAAATGTCTATAGTAAATTACTTAGAATTCGGGATGAGCCGTTTAGCGAATTTCACGCCCCCCAAAGATAATAACGCATTAGTTTCTTTAGGTACGATTTTAATAAAATTATCTTCTTAAACTCGGGTGCGCATTGATGCGACCCAAATCCAAATCTCAACGAAGTCGAAATGTGTTAACAACCACGGGTGCATTGATTGCGACGTGGTTCGAGACGCGTTTTCACGACGTTGCAATTCTTTTAAATAATGACAAAAGTGGTTTACGAATAAAAGGCACATAAGCTAGCATGTATTAAAATCAGATAAAATCAAATACAACAGTTAAGCGACCGTGCTAGAACCACGGAGCTCGGGAATGCCTAACACCTTCTCCCGGGTTAACACAATCCCTTATTCGAATTTCTGGTTCGTAGACTGTAATACAGAGTCATAAGTTTCCTCGGTTCGGGATTCAACCGGTGACTTGGGACACCATTAATCTCCCAAGTGGCAACTCTGAATAATTAATAATTAAATCCCGTTCTGATTGTCCTTTAAGTGGAAAAACTCTTTTACGCCCTTGCGGGTGTAGGTGAAAAAGGAGGTGTGACAGCTCTGGCGACTCTGCTGGGGACCGAACCCAGAATCTCTGGTTCAAGGTTCAGAATTCAAGCTTAGATAAATTGTTGTATTTGGTTATATTTGATTTTCCTACATGTTCTGTGCTAAATATGCTAAATGTTACCGCTTTGATATCATTTGAACTGTATATAAACTGTGCCGACACCCTTCTCTCTTCACCTCTGGAGATGTGCTTACTGGTTGAGACTCTCTATTCTGTTAGTGTCATACCCTGAAATAAAAAAGAGGCTCGGATAAGTTGCAAAGCCGGACGATCTCGCGGGTCCCCGGTACGCTGCCCCCTCCTCGACTCGAGTTGTCCGCTCGAGTGCACTATTTAGAACACATACCCAGGTTTTGAACCTAGAATAACTTGACTTCATGCCGGATCCCTAGTAGGAGCGCTTAATTGCATCATGCTGCATTTGACTTAGGGGACTCAACACAGGGGTTGGGTCCGTCTAGGGCTAGCAACCTGAAATGAAAAGACCATCCTGATGCATCCTACTTGTTCTGTACATATATTTGTTTCGAACCGGCATGTTGACCGGCTTTTGAATCTCGGGAATGTTGGAAAATTAAGGAAAAGAGGAAAAGAGAAAAAGAGAGAAATAGCTGTTAGGGAGTTAATTATATTTTTTTTTGAAAAACCAATGACCAAATACTGTCGAAACTCTGCAAAAATTTTGAGAAAATGGAAAAAGGAAAATATTTTATTTTTAATAGTTTACTAAAAAGCAAAGGAAAAATAGAAAAAGAGTCTTATATCTTTGGAAAGTTGTTTGTTGAAAAAGAAAAGAAAAAGAGTCTTTGTTTTAGTTTGGAAAAAATAGGTTGTTTATTGTTTATTGAAAATGAAAAAAAAAGGAGAGTCGTTATTTTCAAAAATAGAAAAGGAAAAATAGTTTGTCTTGCCATGGAAAATGAAAAGAAAGAGCCTTGTTTTCAAAACTATAGTTTGTTTCTTTTTCCGAACTACGCCGGTTTGATTCTCACAAGGTATGGGATACGTAGGCAACCCTCATCGGGTCAAACCTCCCCTTTGAAAAAATAGCCAAAAATATTTAAGTTTAAATTTTGGCATGAATAAGTCGGGTGATGCCGTTTTCGTCCAAAACAGCCGAACGTTCCCGAAAGGGACGCCGTAAGGTTGACTTTGCAAAGACGGCCATTTGTGGTCAATTTTGATTTTTGACCGGTTAACTCTCATAGCCTTAAAATCTTCGTCCTTGGGAGTGCTGAAAGGACATGTTCGAAAACCGAGTCTTTCATTTTAAATTTGGAAAAGGAAATAGTTAATTTTGTTTTGAGTCAAATAAAAGTTTTATTTTTGCTTAAATCACTTTAATAAATGTTCAGGATGAGCACGATGCAAAACGAACCTTTCTCAATAATGACTAAAATCCCTTTCGAGTTGTGGCTATGGTGGAACAATTTAGGCAAAGAAGGGCAAGACGAAGTCAAGAAATATCTTAAAGGTCTTACGGGTTTATTGAAAATCAAGCCTCGGGGTGATATTATAAGAGCGTTGGTCACCTGCTGGGACCCGACGCACAATGTCTTCCATTTCTCAGATTTTGAGCTCACCTCAACTCTGGAGGAAATAGCGGGGTACATCGGAAATGCTGAGGTTCCGTTAAGAGGAAAATATCTGGTTGCTCCAAGAGCCATCACGGTGCATCGGTTTTTAGATACATTGAAGATACCCAGGACAGTCCATAATCCAGATTTGGCAAAAAGCTTCTGCACTCTGCGCTTCATATACGACATGTACGGCCATGTGGGAGGGTTCAACAAGACGGACATCAAGCTATGCAGTAAAAATAATCGTCAAAAATGGGATGAGCACAGACGGGTAGCTTTCATGATAACCTTTTTGGGCCTTTTGGTGTTCCCAAGGAAAGACGAGAATATTGATATAAAAGTAGTCGGGGTCGTCAGTACCTTGCTTACTCAAGATGAAAGCACTTTTGCGCCTATGATCGTGTCTGACATTTTTCGAGATCTCTCTGCCTGCAAAGCTGGAGGCAACTTTTTTGAGGGGTGTAATTTGTTGCTACAAATGTGGAAGACCGAGCATCTATGCCACCGTTCCCGGCTCTTAAGTTATGGTTCATCTGACAAAACCTGTATAAGAGAGTTTTATACAAGGATTGACGGGGTTAACTTGCCTGAAGGAGTAACATCGTGGATATCATACTTTCGTACTCTCACGAACAGTCAGATACAATGGACGTTGGGATGGTTGCCGGTTGAAGAAATCATATACATGCCAGCAGCTAGGTCGCATTTTCTTTTGATGGGACTTAAGAGCATCCAGCCTTATGCTCCATGTCGGGTTCTGAGACAACTCGGGAGATGCCAAATAGTGCCATGGGAGGAAAGATCTTAGTGCTCAAGTAATTGAGATTAGCCCTGACAGACAGTTTCCAGAAGCAAAAGTCCGCGAGATTTGGAATGAATGTCAATATCTACAAGCAGATACTTGTGTGTAGGATCGGGCCAAAGGAGAAATGTCGCCAGAATACCTCGCATGGTACAGAAGAGAACTTGAGCATCAAAGGCCAGCTAAAAGAGCCCACATCCAGGATTTCACTGAATCATCACAAGAACAATGGGGTTGGCTAGCAAAAGAAGAAGGCTATCAGGCTGAAATCGGCAAGTTGAGACAACAGATTGGAGCTCTGAAATTTGAGAACAGTGTGCAAGTTGCTGCTGATCAGGGAGAAAAGAACAGGCTGGCCCAAGAAAACGAGGCGCTTAGGGCCCAAATCCAGTAAATGAGGATAGCTGCCAATAACCAACAAAGGAACAGGTCGGACGAGCGGTTGATAAAGGGGCTGAAAAAGGAAATTAGTGAGTGCCGGGATAAGCTGAAAAAATCCAATGGCACCATAGCGGGACTCAGGGCACAGTGGGTAAAAAGAACGGAAGAACGCACCTATTGCATGCAACAATTAAAGAAGGATTATGAAAAGACCATTGCTAGTCTGAAAAGAAAAGTGGTCCCCCTTGAGGATAAAACAGCTAAGCAAGCTAAAGCTTTTGAGACCGAAAGTGGACACTGCTATGATTTACTGGCCCGAAAGGAAGTAGAATACAACAGCTACAGGATCAACATCTTCAGGATTCTCATGTGTTGGAGGCTCGCAATAATCAAGTAAGGCGATTGCTTATAGAAAAGGGTCGAACAAGAGACAGGATTGGGATCATTGCCCACACCATCCTTAGGAGATGTCGGGCATGTGAAGACATGACCCGCACTACCTTCTTCTCGGCAGTGATGATTTATGTCAAGCGAACCATGTATGAGCTGGAGCAACTTGAAAGGGATTTGGCACCTAAGCCCGCGGCGAGGCCGAACGATGCCCCGCAGGCACCCACTTTTGAAGCACTAATGTATTCATAGATCGAGTCTGTATTTTCCATTTTAGAGTTTGTTGTTTGTCAGTCTGTTTTCTTTTTGCGTCCAAGTATGCTAGTATGTTCGGAGTCTGTATTTGAGTTTAGCTGGAGTCTGTTATTTTCCATTTCAAAATGTTTAGTTTGTAATAAAATGTTGTGGTAATGAAAAACTTGAAAATTCCCAAAAATTGTTCCTTTATTTTGGCACTTATTTTCACGAACTACGCCTGGTCTGATTCGTGCAGGGTCACGATACGTAGGCAATCTGCATAGGATTCGACAGTAACCGAGTAAAGAAAAGAAAACGAAGAAAGGGAAAGAAGAAAGGGAAAAGCGGAAAGACAAGAAAAAAATGAATGAAAATAAGAGAAGAGAGAAAAGAAAAGAGAAGAGCGGAAAAACAAGAACGAATAGAATAAAGGAGGAAGGAAAGGAAAAAGAAAAAAGAGGAGAAAAGACAGAGAGAAAAGAAAGAGAAAAGAAAAAAAAAGAAAAGAGAAAGTTTACGGTTGGAACTAAGAAAATGCTGGGATGACGCATGCGGTCGAGCAAGTGGATAATAGAAATGGTTAACTGTATAGGTGCATTCATGCCCAATGTGCGGTTATCCAATCTGTTAAAGCCTAATCGCTAACGGAATTGTTGTCTAAATGTGTGAGTTCAGGTAGGTGGTTAGTTGTTTGGCATTCTGGCAACCCATCCATACAACACCCGGTCTAAAGATAAAGTGAACATGCCTGGCCCGGAATCTGATACGAGTATCGCTGACCCATCGAAAGAAATAGAAGAAATGGATGTTCATGCAATGAGGGAGGAAATGTATAAGCTGAAGCAACAGATGGCTGAAATGTACCAAGCCTGGGCGAAGGGTTATCCACCGCTAGTTTATCCGGCTAACCCCGCTTATATCCCACCATTGGCTCAGCCTCAGGAGCCACCCACCGTGGCTCAAGATGCCTAAGTTTGATTTGTACGACGGGCATGGCGACCCAGTAGCACATTTAAGGGGATTCTGTAGCAAGATGAGAGGAGCAGGAGGGAGAGATAAATTGCTGATGGCATATTTCAGCCAAAGTTTGAGCGGATCGGCGTTGGAATGGTACACTAGACAAGACCATAGCAGGTGGTACACCTGGGATGACTTGGCCCAAGCCTTCGCCTGAGTTTCAATACAATCTTGAAATCATCCCAGATCGACTGTCATTGACAAAGATCGAGAAGAAGCCCGGTGAGAGCTTTCGAGAATATGGGTTCCGTTGGAGAGAGCAAGCGGCGAGGGTTGACCCCCGATGAAAGAGAGTGAAATGGTTGATTATTTCTTACAGGATTTGGAGCCCACCTATGCAATGAGGGAGGAAATGTATAAGCTGAAGCAACAGATGGCTGAAATGTACCAAGCCTGGGCGAAGGGTTATCCACCGCCAGTTTATCCCGCTAACCCCGCTTATATCCCACCATTGGCTCAGCCTCAGGAGCCACCCACCGTGAATTCATCTCCAGAATTTCCCCTCTACCAACAATGCCAAAGCACCACTTCTCATACATCACATGCTCCTCCATCCAAACAAGTCTCATACCCCCCTCCACCAATCACTCCCATTTTTGTGGCACCTCCGCCTGCTACCCTACACCGATCCCCCAGTGAACCTCTATTCCAGACGCATGACAACCAGTATTATCCCCCTGAGCCTACCTTCAAAGTTCCAGAACCCTACTCTTATACCCCTCATTTTGATGTCACGGCAAGCACCGAGAAGCCACCCAAAACCCTGAGCAGGAGGAGATGATCAGAAAGGTCAAAAGCCTGGAGCAATCATTCCGAGACATGAGGGGGTTAGGGGGCCAAGTAAGTGTGGCCTATAAAGATTTATGTCTATTCCCAGATGTTCAGTTACCGGCCAGGTTCAAGATGCCTAAGTTTAATTTGTACGACGGGCATGGCGACCCAGTAGCACATTTAAGGGGATTCTGTAGCAAGATGAGAGGAGCAGGAGGGAGAGATAAATTGCTGATGGCATATTTCAGCCAAAGTTTGAGCGGATCGGCGTTGGAATGGTACACTAGACAAGACCATAGCAGGTGGTACACCTGGGATGACTTGGCCCAAGCCTTCGCCTGTCAGTTTCAATACAATCTTGAAATCATCCCAGATCGACTGTCATTGACAAAGATCGAGAAGAAGCCCGGTGAGAACTTTCGAGAATATGGGTTCCGTTGGAGAGAGCAAGCGGCGAGGGTTGACCCCCCGATGAAAGAGAGTGAAATGGTTGATTATTTCTTACAGGCTTTGGAGCCCACCTATTTTGGTCATTTGGTGTCAGCAGTGGGCAAGTCCTTTAATGAAGTCGTGAAAATGGGAGGCATGGTTGAGGAGGGACTCAAATCCAATAAGATCATGAGTTATTAAGCAATCAAAGCAACCACCCAAGCCATTCAAAACGGCACTGGGGGTGTGCTTGGGAAGAAGAAGAAAGAAGAGGTTGCAACTGTCGAATCCGGAGCATGTTCTAGGTCTAGAAGCCCTTCACCCTATTACAACCAACCTAGACCCCACCACCCAAACTATCTGTATACCCCATATGGCCCTCCTCAACACTATTATCCACCACCAGAGCCACACTTTTCCGTCTATCATGCCCAAACTTATACCCAGCCTCCGGCTCACGCGCAATGGCGTGCGCCGGCTACCCAAAACACATACCCAGCTCCACAAAACACATATCCACACCCGAGGGCTTATAGGCCAGGATCCGGCTTCCACCCAAACCAATCTTTCAAAAATGAAAGAATGCAGAAACAGAAAACATTCACTCCGCTGGGAGAATCCTATACCAATCTTTTCCACAAACTGAGACAGTTAGGCCTGTTGAACCCGGTTGAGGCCAAAATGCCAAATCCCCTTCCTAGAAATCTGGACCATTCAGTGAGTTGTGAGTATTGTTCAGGGGCTCCTGGACATGATACTGAGAAATGTTGGAGATTGAAAACTGATGTGCAAGAGCTTATTGACACAAACGGGATTGAGGTTCAGGCCCCGGAGGCACCTAATATTAACCAGAACCCGTTGCCAGCGCATCATGAGGCCAACATGATTGAACTGATACATAAGGGAGCAGAGTTTAAGAAGCCCTCACAGACAGTCATGATGATCCGTTCTAGTGAAGCAAAAGTGAATGAAAAGTCAGCTAGTGTGAAACCAGTGGTTCAGTTGAAAAGAATAGACAACAATCCAGTTGTGGTGATGGGGAAAGGATCGTCCATTGTTGCGAAGAAACCAGAGCTGATCAAGGTAGTGGTTCGGGGAGTATCAAGCACACCTGCGGTAGTCGTGAAGGGGGATCACATAGAACCAGTTGTTATAAAGCCAGTAACCCAGTTACCAGTAATTGACAGTAAAGCCGTTCCGTGGAAATATGAACAGGTAGTTGTGACCTACAAGGGGAAGGAAATCAAAGAGGAAGTCTGTGAAACACAAGGTTTAACTCGCTCGGGACGTTGTTTTGCCCCCGAAGAGTTGAGAAAGGCCAGGGACCCCAAGAAAAATCCAATGCCAGTTAAGAAAGCTATTACGGAGGAAGAGGCAGAAGAGTTTTTGAAAAAGATGAAAGTGCAAGATTATTCTATTGTTGAGCAGCTAAGGAAAACGCCAGCCCAAATCTCGTTGCTTTCATTGCTTATCCACTCGGATGAACATCGCCGGGCTCTGATGAAGATATTGAACGAAGCTCATGTCCCCGATAAAATTTCGGTGAATCATTTTGAGAAAATCGCGAACAAAATCTTTGAGGTAAACAGAGTGACATTTTCTGATGATGAATTGCCCGTGGAGGGTACAGAACATAATAGAGCTCTTTATTTGACCGTGAAATATGAAGATTCGGTAGTCACTCGAGTACTGATTGATAATGGGTGCAGTGCCAATATCTGTCCTTTGTCTACATTGAACAAGTTGAAGGTTGATGATGACAGAATTCATAAGAATAGCATTTGCGTTCGGGGGGTTTGATGGTGGTGGTACAGACACAGTGGGTGACATCATACTTGAATTGACAATTGGTCCGGTCGAGTTCACCATGTAGTTTTAGGTGTTAGACGTGGCGATGTCTTATAATCTTCTGTTGGGGCGACCATGGATCCACGCTGCCAAAGCGGTGCCTTCTACACTACATCAGATGGTCAAATTCGAGTGAGATAGACAAGAAATTGTAGTACATGGGGAAGACAACATGAGCATTGTAAGTGATGACATCGTACCCTTCATGGAGACTGATGATGATAAGGGGCCGTGGGTTTACCAGGTTTTCGATACAGTCTCGGTAGAAAAAGTTACTGAAGGGAAAAGTGTCCCGGTCCCCAGAATAACAACTGCAACTGTCATGGTAGCCTCTAAAATGTTGAAAAACGGGTTTGTACCAGGCAAATGGTTGGGTGCTGATTTGCAAGGTATTGTTCAGCCAGTTTATTTGCCCAAGAATCTGGTTACCTTTGGGCTGGGATTCAAGCCTACGGCGACAGATATGAGACGAGCCCGCAAGATGAAGAAAAGAGTCTGGGTTCTTCCAAAACCAATTCCACGTCTGTCTAGGTCCTTCGTCAGGCCAAGTATTGGGAAACAATTATTGGCAAAAGTGTCTGGTCCACTGATTGGGGCGGATGGGAACTTGGAGAAAGGGCTTGAGAGGGTATTTGCTGAGGTGAACATGGTTGAGGCCGGGGAAGGGTCGAGCAAAGCAGATATACAGTACATCGGGCCATGTGCTAATGTCAACAACTGGGAAGCCACTCATCTTCCATCTCGAAGGGAGTCGCGGTAGTGGGTTTTGTTTTCCTTTTGTTCACCTGGATTATTCTAGGGTTTGTAATTCAGTTACTATGTTCCGTCCGTTTGGATGAGTTAAAACCCTGTTATCTTTACTTTCAATGAAATGCAATTCCTTTTCTTTCTTAATTCCTAATTTTGTTTCCATTTTTTTTGTACAGTTCTTTTTATGCTGATATCAATGACATGACATGCATGAGGAATCTTCGGCCCAGTTTTAAAAGCCAATCTAACTCAGAAATAATAGTGCAAGAAATCGAGTGTGACGATGAGGTGGAATATGATGATGACGAGGCATATGAGGAAATTAGTAAAGAATTAAGTCACTTTGAAGAAAAACCCAAACCTAACCTAAATGACACAGAAGCAGTTAATCTAGGGGACTAAGACAATGTTCGTGAAACTAAAATAAGTGTTCATCTGGAGCCACAGCTCAAGGAGAAGCTAATCAAAGCATTGTTTGAGTACAAAGATATTTTTGCATGGTCGTATGATGATATGCCAGGGCTAAATACTGATTTAGTGATTAACAAATTGCCCACTGACCCGGCATTCCCCCCTGTCAAGCAGAAGCTGAGAAAGTTCAAAACGGACATAAGTGTAAAGATCAAAGAAGAGATCACCAAGCAGTTCGATGCGAAGGTCATTCGGGTTACACGGTATCCCACCTGGTTAGCTAATGTTGTGCCTATGCCGAAGAAAGATGGCAAGACTAGGGTGTGTGTCGATTATCGGGATCTTAACAAGGCAAGTCCAAAAGATAATTTTTCGCTGTCGAACATCCACATATTGATTGATAATTGTGCCAAACATGAGATTGGTTCTTTTGTGGATTGTTACGCGGGTTATCATCAAATTTTAATGGACGAGGAAGATGTAGAAAAGACGGCATTCATCACGCCATGGGAAACATACTGTTATCGGGTCATGCCGTTTGGTTTGAAAAATGCTAGGGCAACTTATATGAGGGCAATGACAACAATATTCCATGATATGATACACAAGGAAATAGAGGTGTATGTGGATGATGTGATTGTGAAGTCCAGACAGCAATCTGACCATGTCAGGGATCTGAAAAAGTTCTTCCAAAGGCTTCGCAGGTACAATCTCAAGCTTAGTCCTGTAAAATGCGCGTTTGGGGTGCCGTTTGGAAAGTTGTTGGGGTTCGTAGTCAGCCGCCGGGGTATTGAACTAGATCCATCAAAAATTAAAGTCATCCATGAATTGCCACCTTCAAGGAACAAGACCGAGGTGATGAGTTTGCTGGGAAGATTGAATTATATCAGCAGGTTCATCGCCCAGCTCACGACAACTTGTGAGCCTATCTTTAAGCTGTTAAATAAAGATGTTGCGGTCAAGTGGACAAATGAATGTCAAGAGGCGTTTGATAAGATAAATGGGTATTTGTCAAATCCACCCGTGTTGGTTCCGCCAGAACCAAGGCGACCTTTGATTCTATATTTAACGGTATTAGACAATTCGTTCGGCTGTGTATTGGGTCAACATGATATCACTGGAAGGAAGGAGCAGACCATCTATTACCTCAGCAAGAAGTTCACACCCTACGAGGTTAAGTATACTCATCTTGAAAGGACGTGTTGCGCCCTAACTTGGGTGGCACAGAAACTGAAACACTATTTATCATCATATACTACTTACCTCATATCTCATTTGGATCCGTTAAAGTATATCTTTCAGAAGCCTATGCCCACATGGAGGCTTGCAAAGTGGCAGATCCTGCTCACAGAGTTTGACATTGTCTACATGACTCGGACTGCGATGAAAGCACAGGCCTTGGCGAACCATCTGGCCGAGAATCCGGTTGATGAAGATTATGAACCTTTGAAGACTTATTTCCCTGATGAAGAGGTGATGCATGTTGAAGAGTTGGAACAAGTTAAGAAACCAGGATGGAAACTTTTCTTTGATGGGGCTACAAACATGAAAGGCGTGGGAATAGGAGCGGTACTTATTTCTGAAACAGGGCAACATTACCCCATTACAGCTCAGCTTCGTTTCTATTGTACAAACAACATGGCAGAATATGAGGCATGTATCTTGGGGTTGAGATTAGCTGTAGATATGGGTGTCTAGGAAGTCTTGGTCATGGGTGACTCGAACCTACTGGTACACCAAATTCAAGGAAAATGGGAAACACGGGACTTAAAGCTTATACCGTACCGACAATGTTTTCATGAGCTTTGTCAGCGGTTTTAGTCAATAGAGTTCAAGAACATTCCAAGGATTCATAATGAAGTGGGCGATGCGTTGGCTACTCTAGCGTCGATGTTACACCATCCGGATAAGGCTTACGTGGACCCTTTGCAGATTTAGGTCCGCGATCAGCACGCTTATTGTAATGTGGTGGAAGAGGAACTTGACGGTGAGCCATGGTTTCATGACATCAAGGAATATATCAGGATGGGTGTGTATCCGATATAGGCCACAGGTGATCAGAAACGAACAATTCGACGGTTGGCAAGCGGGTTTTTTCTTAGTGGAGGAGTGTTGTACAAAAGAACTCCAGACCTCGGGTTATTGAGATGCATTGATACGAGACAGGCCACATCTATCATGACTAAGGTACATGCCGGAGTTTATGGACCGCATATGAGTGGGTACATTCTAGCAGAGAAGATTCTCAGAGCAGGTTATTACTGGCTCACTATGGAGTGGGATTGCATCAGTTTTGTGCGTAAATGTCATCAGTGCCAAGTGCATTGAGATTTGATTCATTCTCCACCATCCGAATTACATACAATGTCTGCACCATGGCCCTTTGTGGCTTAGGGCATGAATGTCATTGGGCCAATCGAGCCAGCAGCATCAAACGGACACAAGTTTATTCTGGTGGCCATTGATTATTTCACCAAGTGGGTTGAAGCGAAAACTTTCAAATCCGTGACCAAGAAAGCAGTGGTTGATTTTGTGCACTCAAATATCATCTGTCGGTTTGGGATTCCGAAGGTAGTCATCACGGACAATGGCGCTAATCTTAATAGTCATCTGATGAAGAAGATATATGAGCAGTTCAAGATTACTCATCGTCATTCTACTCCATACCGCCCTAAGGCAAATGGTGCGGTTGAGGCAGCCAATAAGAATATAAAGAAAATACTCCGGAAAGTGGTGGAAGGGTCTAGACAGTGGCATGAGAAGTTGCCTTTTGCATTGTTAGGGTACCGCACCACCGTTTGTACCTCGGTGGGGGCGACTCCTTACTCTTTGGTGTATGGTACGGAAGCAGTGATACCCGCAGAAGTGGAAATTCAGTCTCTTTGAATCATTGCGGAGGCTGAGATCGATGATGATGAATGGGTGAAAAGCCGCCTTGAGCAGTTGAGTTTGATTGACGAGAAGAGATTGGCATCAGTGTGTCATGGTCAGTTGTACCAGCAAAGAATGGCAAGAGCGTACAACAAAAAAGTGCGTCCGAGGAAGTTTGAAGTGGGACAGTTAGTGTTGAGACGTATTTTGCCTCATTGGGCTGAAGCAAAGGGAAAGTTCGCTCCAAATTGGCAGGGACCATTTGTCGTAACCAGAGTGTTGTCTAATGGTGCATTATATCTGACAGATGTGGAAGGGAAATGTGTAGAAATGGCCATCAATTCCGATGCGGTCAAGAGATACTATGTATGATTTCTTTATTTTGATTGTACTTGTTTGTATTTGGCATATTTTAAAGATTGAAATGACGAAGGCATTTTGTTCTGCTATCTAAAACTTTTACCCCTTGTCATCCCCTTTGAGCCTCACTTATTTTCTTTCATATCCCTCTTTCGGAATCAATGACACCATTAAGAAACGTGAGCGCGAAAGAAAAGAAAATGAAAAGAAAAAGAAAAAAAGAAAAGTGAAAAGAAAGGAAGAAAAGAAAAGAAAATTGAAAGTGAAAAGAAGAAAGAAAAGAAAAGAAAAGGAAAGAAAATGAAGAAAAGAAAGGAAAAGAGAACGAAAAAAAAAACGTAGTCTCTATGACGTGAACTACGTTTGACTTGATCCCGCAGGGGTACGTAGGCAGCCTCTCTGAGGTTCAGTCATACCAAAATAAAATTCAAAAGTCCCCAAGCAAGAAACTGGGGTAGAAGTCGTGGTTGTTATGAGAAATCTGATTTCTAAAGTTGTAATTTTAACCCATTTCGAAATTATTTTGAGCCTTTCATACCCTTTCTTTCTAACCTCGTCCAAAGCCCACATTACGGTCCAAAGAAAGACCTTCTGATCAATCTCTGAGAAATGCCAAGTCAAGCAGGTAAAGGTAATTCATGTCTGGGGTAACACTCTGGTTCAAGCAAGAAAAACAAAAAGATAAAAATGAGAGAGTTTTATTGGTGGAAACCTGCACAGGCACCGTAAGGCGACGGGAGTTGAGAGAAAGAATAAAATGAGAGAGTCTTATTGGTGAAAACCCTCGCGGGCACCTTGAGGCGAAAGTGAGTTGAGAAATGGTTAATGGAGAAAGGTCTGTTGGTGAAAAACTGTTTCGAGGCATTGCAGGTTAAACAAGATTAAGGTTTGGGTGAAGTAATCAAGTGATGGAAATTCTGAGGCAATAAAGTATGGCAACTGAAAGCTGGTTAGTTGGACCGATTGGGCCGATTAGTCCGAAATGCATGTCATGACCATTGGTACCAGTTCTTCTGGTCAGATAAGTTTCTTTTCCTTTTCCTTTCGTAGCAGTCATCTGGTTTTGGATTCTTCTTATCCTTAACCCGCAAAGTCATTGCATTTCATTTTCTTTTGGGTCTATTTGTCTAAGATGTTTTAATGTCAGTCTTGTTCAAAGCAAGTCAAAGCTCACTACCAGCCTCCACATTTGCAAAGCACAGCGTGGTCAGAGCGTACTGTGGATAACGTGATGTGAGAGGGGGTTACAAGGAATCATCGGAAGTTTCATCGGTGGAATGGTTTAGTAACGTCATGGGAGACGCAAAGGTTCAGATAAAGGGGTCGGAGAGTCGAAGCGGTTCAGGGCCAGTTCGGGAAGCCAGTCGGAACAAAGCAATGCAGCAGAAAGATCTCCAGCAAGAATGCCACCAACTAACCACCATTTTTAAACTGACAAATTTTCTTTGATTAAAACAAGGGCAGAAAAGTTCGTTTGTTTCAGAGGAACTCTCTGTGGAGAAAGGCAATCACCAAACAGTTACCAAACTGGGGCAGAAAATTGTCTTTGTTTTGTCAATTTTTGTGAAGTCAGGAACCCGCCTGAAGAGCAGGGAATACATTCCAGCGCAACAGTCAGGAGCCCGCTTGAAGAATAAGGGAGTACAATTTAAGTTTTACCTTTCAAAATTCTTTGTTTTGTCTATTTTGAAGCCAGGAGCCCGCCTGGAAAGCAGAGAATACATTTCAAGTTTGAATTCAGGAGCCCACCTGGAGAATAGAGGAATACATTCAAGTTTTGAAGTCAGGAGCCCGCCTGGAGAATAGAGGTATTACAATTCAAGTTTTAGTTTTTAAATTCTCATCCAGTAACAGGCACCCAGTTTTCAAACTGGGGCAGAAAGTTTTCTTTGTTGTGTCTGTTTTGCGAAGTCAGGAGCCTGCCTGGATAACAGAGGAATACATTCAAGTTCAAGTTCAGCAGTCAGGAGACCGCCTGGATAACAGAGGAATACATTCAATTTTAAAATTCAGAAGTTAGGAGTCCGCCTGGAGAACAGAGACATACAGTTCAAGTTTCAGCAATTGGGAGCCCACCCAGATAACATAGGAATACATTCAAGTTCAAGATTATTCAAGTTCAGCAATTTGGAGAGAAGGAATAACATCTCAATTCACGATTTGAAGTAACAACAATGAGTTTCAACAAGAAAACACAAGACAACAAGGCAACAAGAAGTACAAGAGCAAGTTTGAAGAATTTAGATAGGACTTTTCTGTAATGCATAGTTCATAGTTTAGGCTAGCTTCTTTTGTTTTGACATGGTGTAATAAGGGAGGTCAACAAGCAGTGGCAGCAGCAATCGCAGTAAAATCACAGCTCTTGGTAGTCCAAGCTACCAGACATTTCCGAACTACACTGACCTGATTCCTGTTTAGCCCAGAATATGTAGGCAACCTCTGAAGCAGGGTGCGGTCAATTTTTCCAAAAAATGCTTCACACGGAATCTTCAAACAGAGCAAAAATCGCTCGTATTTGCTAATTTATCTTTGCCCGAAAACTTTTCATGTTTTCGAGCAAATAGGGGCAGCTGTGAGCACGTGATTTTTGCCCTATATATGAATTATTCCCAAAATTCAAACAAAATGATCTTTTTCATTATTTTACAATTTTTGTGAATTTTGTGTCATTTTTTATTAATTGTTTGCATTTTTTGTGCATTTTAATTCATATGAAAATACAAAAAAATACATTTGGCATTTGCATTTAGGATTTAACTTCATATTTTAGGATTAATTAAGGAATAGTTTGTTTTTGGAACAAAATATAGAGAAAATAACAAAAATAGTCCACTTTTGCATTTTTAATTGTCAATTGTTGAATTTGTCATGAAATAGATTTTAAACAATTTTAGGAGTTAATCAGTTTAACTTTGAAATATATTAGGACTCTATTTTACTTTTGCATTTTTACAAAAATCAGAAAAATACAAAGATACAAAATGAAATACAAAAAATAAATAAAGGAGATAAAAGAAAGACAATTAAAAAAAAGGAAAAGGAGCTGTCCGGAATTGGGCCAAATACGCAACCCAATCGGACCAAACACACCCGAAATGACCCAGCCCAGCAGCCTCTACCCGGTCCGCCCATTTACATAAATAAAACGACGCCGTTTGGCGTCGATCAATCCGGGCCGTCGAGGTTAATTAATCCAACGGCGGAAAAGTGGGGTCTTATTAGTATAAAACTGTCCGAACCCCTTCCCCCCCACTCCATCGTCTCTTTCAGAAGAACCCTAGTTTAGCCGCCCCAAGCCCTCACCGTCGATGGCGGCGCCGGCCTCCAATCCAGACCAAAATAACACCGTAGAATCTCCTCTTCTCCCTCATCTCGAATCTGGCCATAGCATTCCTCGAATCATAACCAAACGGTTCGAATGTTGAATCGAAGTTTTCCGGCCAAAACCCAAATTCGTCTAAACTTCCCCAAAATTACACCACATACTCCTCTCACCACCCTTTTCCTAAACCTTTGACTAATTTCCTTCAAATCCCACTGGACCGCCGCGAATTTTGGATCTAGGGTTTCTGTCAACGTTTCTGGAATTTCTCGGGTTAGCCAAGTGCTCATATGGTTTCAAATTGTATTATGTGATTGTTCTTGGAAAGAACAAGCACATAATATTGTTTGAAAACCAAGTGAGAAGTCAGTCGAGTCGAAGGTTTGAAATCAGTGAGTTTCTCTCTTCGTTGTATTTTTCGAAATTGTCCTCTCTTCTTAACGATTTTTTCATTAAATGAACTGGATTCGATGTTATCCATCTAGGGTTAGTAATTGAAGTCTTTCTTATTTGATTGTTGTTCGAGTTCTGTTAGTTCTGTCATTAGTATAAGAATTAGTTCTTGTTCAGTGTTTAATTTAGTTTAAATTTTGATGTTTCGTTTCTTCAAGTTGATTGATGTTGCTTTAAATTTCATGTACAATTGGAGTCTGTGATGATAGGTTTAATTCTCGTTTTAGTTAGTTAATTTCCTCACTTTTATTTTGTTGCTAAGAATAGTTCATTAATAGGTTTAACTTCATATTTAGCTTAATATGTCTAGCTAGTTTGATTTTAGGTGATTATCTGCTTATGAACATTTGATTTAGAGTTTGTTTAATTAACAGGGCTGGGGGTAGGTTAATGATTTCAGGGTTAAGTTAAGGGTAATTGGGGTAATGCAAGGGTAGGGAATCTTACAAGTGGATGAATAAGAACTCTCTAGAACATTCTATACGGGGTCTAAAACAGATTTTCAGAAAGTTTTAGTGTATTAGCTTGAGCAACAAGTTAGGAAATGAGGGAGTAATCAGCTAAAGAGTAAAATAAAAGTGGGACTAAAACGATAAATTTGAAATCTGAGGGTTGCCCTCATTTGGGCCTATAAATGGTAGCATATCCGCCTTAATTCAGAAGGGCTCCAGCCTCCAAAATTTCCCCCAAAAACCATTTCTGTATATCTGAGTTTCAAATTTTGAATTTCAAATCCAAATTCTAGATCTAGGTCTTCAAAAAACCAAAAACAATAGAAAAAATTAGAGAAAATCCAAAAAAAACTGTTTCATTGAAAGTTTCAAGTTGATTTTGAGCTTCAGTGTCTGATTTGCATCATTTAGCATATAGTCTGTTTACTGAGACATTCTGGAGGTTCCTGGGTGCATGTCGGATGGGTTTGGGTTCAATTGAGGCCATTTTAGGCTGGTTTTATTGGCTGTTGATTTCAGAAGTTGTCCTGGGTTTAACTCTGAGTCTGTTGGGATTTTTCAAGTTTATTTGGTTTACTATTGGTATTGTCCTTCTTTGAATGCAATTCTGGATAGTGTTGATCTGTTTGTTGAAGCTGTGAACTCAAATTTTGAGCTGTTGTGTGACCTTTGGTGCTACTGACCTCCACTTCTTCTTCGTTTTTGTGTTCTAAATATCAGGTACATGTTCTGAAACTCGATACTATGTAGATCTCTAGGTGAAATAAAATGAAGAGGAAGCATATTTTGTTGAAATTTCCAGTGGTTTCAATGCTTTCATTATAGTTTTGTAATGATTTTGGATTGTATTAAACTGATGAACTGTTAGGATTGAGTTTGTTCATGTGAACTATTAGTTGTGTGTTTGTGCTTATTGAAATAATTTATGGCGTTAGTTAACTCTCACAGTTTCAAAAATGGCACAAATTATGACTGATTCTGGAAATGCTATTTGGACAATCGCTATTGGTACTAATTAGAATATGCGGATTGTGTTCAGAAGGGCATGAGTATTAATTGTAAGATTGTCTAGGTTCGAGTTGGAAGTGACGTTATTTAAGGAGTTAAGTCACTGATATTGTTAGATCTGTGCTGGTTTTGTATTAACTGGGCTAAATTGTTACTTCTCAGATTCACATGAGCTTTTTGAGTTAAGTACTAATTGTGATTGATCTCACATTAAGTTAATAGAATAATTCATGTTAGTTTTAGTAATTTCCTGCTAGCCTATGGTTAATTTGAAATAATGGAAGTAATGCAGCTAGCCTAGTCCATATGAAATTGAACTGTGAAAGGTCAAAACTTTGCTGCCTTGTTATTCATGAAAATTGCAATCTCATTCATTTTTAAAAAAATATTGGATTAATTGTAGATAGTCATTATTAGGTTGAAAACCATTCTGGATTGGCTTACATCTCCCGTCCCTGCTCGAATTTTTCCTTTTAAGGCCAAATGTTGAGTTGCTTTTGGGCCTGTTGCGTAGCTAAAATCACTTGGCGCCTTCTGTTGAACAGGACCGTTGCCCCAAGGCCCAGGCCTCATAAGCTTCACTTGCAGCCTCATGTGGAGACCATGGGGTCTCACTTTAGGCTCCTTGATTACGCTTGGGCTTGTACAAATGCCCATTAGTGTTATAAAATTGGCCGAATCCATTTCGCATATCTTGCTAATTAATTAGGGTTTCTTCTTTATTATTAGAGACAAAGTGAATAGAAAATTATAGTTTGCTTTAGGATTGGCCTTTAAATAATAAATGAGGTGAGCCCCACCAAATAAAAATGCATAAATTGCGGGGGCCTCTTTAAATGTCTATAGTAAATTACTTAGAATTCGGGATGGGCCGTTTAGGGAATTTCACGGCTTCCTCAAAATAAATATGCGTTAGATTCTTTAGGCACGATTTTAATAAAATTATCTTCTTAAACTCGGGTGCGCATTGATGCGACCCAAATCCAAATCTCAACGAAGTCGAAATGTGTTAACAACCACGGGTGCATTGATTGCGACGTGGTTCGAGACGCATTTTCACGACGTTGCAATTCTTTTAAAATAATGACAAAAGTGGTTTACGAATAAAAGGCACATAAGCTAGCATGTATTAAAATCAGATAAAATCAAATACAATAGTTAAGCGACCGTGCTAGAACCACAGAGCCCGGGAATGCCTAACACCTTCTCCCGGGTTAACAGAATCCCTTATCCGGATTTCTGGTTCGCAGACTGTAATACAGAGTCATAATTTTCCTCGGTTAGGGATTCAACCGGTGACTTGGGACACCATTAATCTCCCAAGTGGCGACTCTAAATAATTAATAATTAAATCCCGTTCCGATTGTCCTTTAAGTGGAAAAACTCCTTTACGCCCTTGTAGGTGTAGGTGAAAAAGGAGGTGTGACAAATGGGAGATGGAACACCTTCATCCTCATGGACTAAAACCTCACTAACCACAACTTCTGAGACCGTGAGGTAGACTAGCAATGTTTCACCGTCTTTTGGTTTTGAGAGCAATGGAAGGCTTGACAAGTACATCTTCAAATCCCTCAAAGCTTGTTGGCACTCTGGTGTCCAGTCAAAAAATATTTTTGAGCAGTGCAAAGAAGCGATATCATTTTTCTGACGATTGGGAAATGAACCTGCTTAAAGCTGCCAACCTTCCCGTGAACCTTTGGACTTCCTTTACGTTTGACAGTTGATCGGGGATGTCTTCTATGGACTTGATTTTATCGGGGTTTACCTCAATTCCCCTTTGTGAGACTAGAAATCCCAGAAACTTACCAGAACTAACCCCGAACGTGCATTTCTCGGGATTTAGTTCATGTTATGCTTCCTCAGGATGTCGAAAGTTTCTTACAGATGTTTAAGATGGTCACCTACATTCCAAGACTTAACGAGCATATCGTCTATATAAACTTCCATTGTCTTTCCTATTTATTTTTCAAATATCTTGTTATCGAGTCGTTGATAAGTGGCTCCGGCATTCAATCCGAAGGGCATTACATTATAACAATATGTACCGAAATTTGTTATAAACAAAGTCTTTTCCTAATCTTTCGGGTTCATCTTGATTTGGTTGTACCTAGAATAAGCATCGGGTAAACTCATTAACTCGTACACGGACGTGGAATCAATCATTTGATTGATATTTGGCAGTGAGAATGAGTCTTTCGGGCATGCCTTATTAATATTTTTATAATCTACACACATGCTAAATTAATGTTCTTCTTAGGAACTACTACTACGTTAGCAGCCCAATCCGGATATCTTTACCTCTCGGATCGAACCAATATTAAGCAAGCGGGTTACCTCTTCTTTGACGAATTTATTCCTGTCTTCAGCAATAGGGCGTTTCTTTTGTCTTACTAGAGGTATGTTGGGATCCAAGCTTAACTTGTGCACTACTACCTCCACCAGGATACCTGAGCTCCGGGTGCAGTCCCATCCCCAAGTGAAATTTCCTTTCTAGGAATTCTTTGAACAATGCAACTTTCTCCAGTTCCTCGGCCGTGGACTTCGTTGCATCCGTCTCTTCTGGAACTTGGAAATATCTCGACACCTGATATTGTTCCGATGCCTCTGTCCCCATACTAACTCCTTCTGGTTTGGGGGTAGGTGTCAGTTCCTATAATTGCTATGTTGAGTGTTCCTTTCCTTTGCTACTGGAGACCGAAATTGCGTTTATCTCCCTTGCTGCCGGTTGATCACCCCTTATCTACTTGATTTCTTCGGGCATTGGAAACTTCAGCAATTGGTGATATGTTGAGGATACGGCTTTCATCTCGTGTAACCACGACCTTCCCAGGATTATATTGTATCCCATGTCACCATCTACTACTTCGAAGAGAGTTGTTTTCATTACTCCTTCAGCGTTCATGAGCAGCAAATCTCTCCTCGGGACATCACGCTCGTGAGGTTGAATCGAGCGAGGAGCTTTGTGGCCGGAATAATGCTTCCGATGAGTTTAGCTTGCTCCAATACTCCCCATAGTATGATATTAGCTGAACTTTCTTGATCCACTAGAACACGTTTAATCTTAGAAAATCTAACACATTTAAAGAAATTACCAGTGCATCGTTGTGTAGTAGTAGTAATCCGTCTGTGTCCTCTTCCGTAAAAGTGATATCGTCTTCCCGAAGCCTTTTACTATGAGTTATTGACACTTTCATCTTTTTTGTTGCTGAAAAGGTAACTCCGTTAATCTCATTCCCTCCGAAGATCATATTGATCATTTAGAATGGGGGTTCTTCTCCTGCTTTTGAGGGTTCTGCGTTATCTCTATTACGAGCATAATTGTTTTTAGCTCGATTAATTAAGAATTCTCTGAGGTGACCATTCTTCAATAGTATTGCCACTCCCTCCCGAAGGTGTCAGCAACCCCCTATCCGGTGGCCATTCGTCCCATGGTATTCACACTATAAGTTAGGATCCCGTTGACTGGAATCGAATCTCATTGGTCTTGGGAATCGTGCCTCTTTGATGTTTCTCATGACTGACACCAATTCTACTATACTGACGTTAAAGTTGTATTTCGATAACTTGGGGTAAGAAGGATCCTGTGACCCCGACGTTTCTTTATCCTGCAGTGATCTATTGTTGTGACCACGATCAGTCCTTCTATCAATGTTGAACTTGTCTATTGTCTGGAAGCTTCTGCCACAACCTTCGGTCCGCTCGTAGGGAAAAAACTGCCCCCTCAAAGTTTGTATGTCCGTGTCGTAGTCATTTTTTTGATTTTTCTCTGCTTTTCTCCCATCCTTTGGTCGACGATGGAAAGCCAACCTGATCCTCTTCGATTCTTATTTTTGACTCGTATCAGTTGTGGACATCTGCCCAAGTCGTTGCTTGAAACTCAAGCAGGCTTTCCTTCAGCTTCCGGGAAGCGTCTAAACTTCTCGGATTCAATCCCTTAGTAAATACCTCAGCCGCCTATTCATCCGGGACAACCAGGAGAAACATTCTTTCCTTCTGAAATCAGATAATGAACTCTCGTAGTAACTCGGACTCTCCCTGTGTAATCCTGAATATTTCGGCCTTTCGGGCTTGTAGTTTTCTAGCCCCAGCATAGGCCTTGATGAAAGAGTCTGCGAGCATTTCAAATAAATTTATGGAATGCTCGGGTAACAGTGAATACCACGTCAGAGCTCCCTTCGTGGGAGTTTCTCCAAATTTCTTTAACAATACAGATTCAATTTTGTGGGAAGCTAAATCATTTCCCTTTATTGCCGTTGTGTAAGTGGTAACATGATCCTAAGGGTTTGAAGTCCCATCATATTTTGGCACTTCAGGCATTTTGAACCGCTTCGGGATTAATTCTGGTGCCGCACTTGGCTTGTACGGCAACTGAGTATACTTTTTTGAGTCCGGGCCTTTCAGTATTGGTGACGCACCTAGGATTTGGTCCATGCAGGCATTTACTTCCCTCATACACCGTAAAAGTTCATTCTTGAAAGGGTCGTTCCCGTTATTGAGACCGGATCCGCTCCCCCAGCCCCTTCGGAGCCGACTTCACCCTTAGGAGTGTTGTTGTCGACCCTCTGTGTTGTTTGGTTTGTGAGAATACCGAGAGGAATTGGATATCGTCTGTTTTCATTATTCGAAGCCCCCGGTTGTGCCTACTTCAACTCATTCATAACTTTATCTTGCCGTATGAGATGACCTAGAATGATCGCCTGTTGCTCTTGCAAGACCCTTACTGCGTCAACGATATGCTCCTCATCATCATCATCGAGAGTTATCTCCCGAACCTATCGAGGATACTGCATGTCATGTACCAATGTGGCGTCATTTCCCTTATTGTGGGTGTCACTGATTGAGTCCTCGAAATGGGGCTGATCCCCTCGAATCTCAGGGTTGTGCGTGTTGTTAACAGTGTTATCTGCTATTTTTTGTGATTTTTTCTAAGACAAAATAATCAAAGCATGTTAGTAAAAAATGCAAGGATCAATTTAATTGCACGGCTGTCTAGCTAGTCCTCACGGTGGGCGACAAACTGTTTACCCCTAAAATGGTACAGTTAAATTTATACGTGGTTTCTAGACAAGTGAACTAATTTGATCCTGAAATAATAAGATAATCAAGGAATTATACAATACTTAGCCTTAAAATATAGACGAAACGGCAGAAGTGGCAGCTCCGGAAACAAGGTTTCCGGACACAACAATAGTGAAATCAAAAGCGAGAAAGTAAGATTGTATTTAAGTTTTGTATAGAATATAGTATAAGTATGCTAGAAAATTCGTGTCCTTTACAATGATAACTAAACTCACTATTTATAGTTGTGTCTAGGAAAGGAAGTCCTAGGATCGTGCCCTCATTTAATGTCAATTATGAGGGTCATTGATGAAGATGTAACGGTGAACATAAATGTCAAATTCTCTGTAACGGGCCATCACTTTTAATGCCGTAGAATATTCTTTATTAAATGCTACTGGGCGCTAAGTATTTAATTCACCTTTACGAACGTTATCCCTTTCGGTGACAAGAGGAATAGCTGCGTTCGGTCTTCGGCCATCTCCATCTTAGGTTCCACGTATCCTTCCTTTAGATGACCACGTGTCATATCATATTTTACCCAATACAATATATAGATATACTTTTCTAAAAAGAAATTAACAAAAATCAAAGAATTGTACTTGAAAAAGATAGTGGGATTAGAGAGGAGTATAGCTCGGTGAAGTATAACCTCAGTTAAGCAATCAAAGATAATTGGTCCTTTGATTTGGAAACAATGAATCCTCTAGAATTATTTTAAGACTAGAATTAGGAGTACAAACAACACAATCTTTTCTTATGTTACATTACATGTTGGTCATGCTATAAAATTCCTATTGATGTCATAGTTGCAAGTGAGATATTAAGGAAAAGTACAGTCTTGGCCTACTTTAACAAAATACGTACTATAATATATCTCGATCGACAACTACATTATTACATTTCATGAAAAATGAATTTGTATGATAATAGGAAAGTGTTCTTAAGTTATTAGAAAAGGAAAAAGAAATTTATATAAAGAATGTGCATGTACTAAACTAAATTAATGTATACGGAAAATTTTATTTTGTGTCTCATATAACTGACACTAATTGTATTAGGCACATTTTTTGTCTCACAGTTTTGTGGATCCAAATTTTTGTGGATCCAAAATTATAAAATTGGGGTCCATAAATTTATAAGACAAAAAGGAGCCTCGCACAACTAATATCAGTTGCGTTTGCGTGAGACTCGCAATAAAACTATTCAATGTATACATATGGTGAAAAGTGGGCAGGATGGATGAGTCATGTGTGATGTGACCGACCTTTTGATTCAATGAATTCAACTTAATTTCATTCAAAACCACCTTTGAATTGAAGCAATTAAGATTCTTAGCTTGTTCCTCGTACACCACCTATCGACCTTCTTGCATTAAATTGGAGCTCTCTTTTGTTTTTCTCATGAACAAAGAAGTAAGGACGTGGAGCTAATATTTGAAATTTATGGATTCTAAATTTATTGTATATGTCTTAGTTATTGGGTTCACAATTAAATATTTTTTTATATATTTAATAAATTTTCTAGTATATCTATATTGTTTAAGCAGAAGTGACAAAGTTCGGCCAAAACCACACTTAATAAACTAGCTCCACTTCTGCCACAAGTATACAACAATATAATTTTAAAAAGACCAAGGTTAGCAAGGGCATCTTTTTTAACGTTCATTTATTAGGAAATGAATTTTCGATATTATGTCTTTTACAACGTTTATATTGACAATTTCAATATGTCTATGATTATGCAAGAACATGCTCACGGCATCCGACTAGCTTGACTAATGACGGATTTTGGAATCTTGGACAGATGACATACATACTACGATGACACGTATGGTACAGGAATGTAATTGGAAGATTACTACGATAATTAATGGATTCGGCGAAATTCAATTGCTTTAATTCAAATAATATATTTATAAATTTATTATATATGTACAAAAATTAAATTCAGAGTTCAATTTTTCCCACTTAATGTCTCGTTTCTCGCGTAGCAGAATTATATTCTTCTCCTGGACTAGAGAATCCGAATGTGGGTTCGACTTTTGCACCTATAGTGTATTTGTGTTATGAAATTCATTAATTATGTATAAATTTAAAACCCAATTATTAACAATTGAAATCATCGTTCTAAAATTCATAACTTATAAAATTAAAATTTTTGCTCCGCCTCTACTCCTGGAAGATGATAATGCTCTTCGTCACATTCCTAATATTATTTTTTTAAGATAACGAAGATAGAAAGCAAGCAAGGAAGAAAATCTAGTTGAGATGCTTCTAGCTAACAATGATGTCTTCTCCCTTGTCATTTAACACAAAAAGGGAACATATAAATTTAGCCTCTTCAATCAAATATTAGAGATGAATTCCCTTAATTGAGGGCATGCCCACTTCATGTAGCTGATAATGAAATGAAACAGATCACCCTATCCATTTGGAAATATTTTCATTTTAGACGTTTCTGAATTGTTTTATTCTGAATTCAAACTTAAAGAAATGATATCAATTAGATCGAGTCATAACATGGAAAAACCAAGCTCGGGAATTTGCATGGTGCCGTCGATTTATCTTTTGCAATTAAAAGTTGAAACGCTCACAGATTCCTTAACTAGAGGTCTCGGGTTCGAGCCTTTGGTATGAAAAAACCCTTGATAAGGAGTGCTTCTTCCGGTGTAAATTCAGTTATAATCGGGCTCCAATACGAATACCGAACATCGGGTGAAAAACCAAACAAAAAAAAACACAAGTCTATTCCCATGCAAAAAAAAAGAAGAAGTAAATTTGTGAGTATTTTGTATGACAAAGTTATTTTTTATAACGTTATTTTCTAGTATTGATTATTAGATAAATATTTTCTGTCAAAATGGAGTAAAATGATTTCTTTCTTTTTCTTTTATGGACGGAAGTCATTTTCCTAATTACATTCATCTTAACTTTCAATTTAATTTACATTACATGCTCTAACCAATAGTATACACATATTATTACTCTTTAATATTCAAAAAATTCATCAGAACACTCTTCAATTTGCTAATATTACTATTAATACTTAATATCTTTTTTCATGAAAATATTTTCTACTCATCAACTAATTCCAACAAATATTTTTTTGAAATTAAACTTATAGAAGCATAATATAAGTCAGAAGTTGTTATCTTTTTCGGGTTTTCTTCAAAGGATAATAAATCGAGTTATAACATAAAAAAATCAAGGCTTTGGAATTTATTCATATGCAAAAGAAGATGAAAATAGATCTTTTGAGTGTGTTTGATACGACGGAAGTTATTTTTTCTAAAAATATTATTTTTTGGCATCTGGTCATCGGGAAAACATTTTCCGTTAAAATTAATGGCTTACAATGATTTCCATTTTTTCGTAGAGCTACTAAACTGATTTTCTTCATTTGTGGACGGGAGTCATTTTCTAATTACAGCTATTTTAAATCTCAATATCACGTTAAATGGCCAACCAACAGTTTATACATTATCATTAATATTTAATATTCAAAGATTTCAGCAAAATATATTTATACATGCATACATGCATACATACATACATACATACATACATACATATATATATATATATATATATATATATATATATATTTATTTATTTTTTTATTTTTAAACACTAGCCACTAATTTCTAAGAAAATATTTTTCACTATATACATATACAAATTTTGAGGAAAACATATTTTTATGGAAAATGACTTTGGTCACATGTAAAAACATTCTAAAAGTATGTTAGGCAACCTTTGAAAACAAGCATTAATTAATAGTCAAATGAATAAAGGATACTTAATTTGGGAAAGAATATGCAGTTGAACGTCATATGGAATTCGCTTTTGTTCATGAACCAAATTTAGACTACAGATATAACTAACCATTTGAATTGATATTCTTGGCCTGCATTGCATATGCTTTTTCTTTCCATTTATTAGGATGTGATATTTCACAGTTACTCTGCATCTGACCACTCTCTCATTTATTTCCTTTTGATTCTTCTAAGCTCCTCGTTAAATTACTTACATTTCTTATCGTTTTTTAAAAAATTGGATGTGCTTGTCATAAGTGAAAGTTATTATAATCATCGTTGCAAAAATTGAAAAAATATAGGTGATAACTACTTTTTTCGCTACCTGTAACTATTATTATTTCAAAAAAAAAAAAAAAAAAAATTGAGGCAAGAGATCAACGAGCATCCACGTCAATATATAATAATGTAGAAGTAGATATTATGTATGTATGTATGTATGTATGTATGTATGTATGTATGTATATATATATATATATATATATATATATATATATATATATATATATATATATATATATATATATGTATGTATGTATGTATGTATGTATGTATGTATGTATGTATGTATGTATGTATGTATGTATAAAAAGTCTTCTTTTTAGATCTCTTATATATAAAAGATAGATCTTTTATATCAAAGCAAATCTCCCGCGTGAAAATAAAAATAAAAATAGGGTCACAAAACAAAACATAAGTTTATAAAAAGTGTACATGAGATATATCTTATTTATTTGATTCACCTTAAATTTAGAAGAGTACAAAGTATCGTAAAGGGGTCAATTGGTTTTGTGACTCTTTATAAACTTGTTTTTAGTTTTATGACCCTACCTCTTTTTTACACATGAGAGATTTAGTGGGTACTTGGACATAACAACATCAACAACAACAACAACAACCCAGTATAATCCCACAAGTGGGGTCTGGGGAAGGTAATATGTACGCAGACCTTACCCCTACCCCGAAGGGTAGAGAGGCTGTTTCCAGGAGACCCTCGGCTCAAAAAGCAACAAAAGCCGATATATTGGTACTTGGACATAAGAATTGTGAAATTCCAGCAAAAAAGTGAAAAAAAATTCAAGTGAAAATGGTATTTGAAACTTAGAGTTTTGTCTGGACATGAATACAATTTGAAGCTGTTTCTGAATTTTTGTGAGTGATTTGAAGTGAAAATCTTGAACAACGGCTTTTTGGAGTTTTTAAAATCTTCGAAATTCATCTTCAAGTGAAATTTAAAATTTTCATGGCCAAACACTTATTCCGAAAAAAAGTAAATTTTTTTTTTAAAAATGAATTTTTTTATGGCCAAACGAGCCCTTATTTTTACCCGTAAGATATATGTCTTTTACATATAAAATATCTAAAAAGGTGTTTTTCTTAATTTTAAAATTATAAAGAAACATGATGTACAAATAGCACCGTACTATACCAAGACAATGCGTTTTCTAGATAATATTAACTACTTAATTATAGTTAATTACTTTATATTTATGATACTTGATTGGACATGAAACTTTAAAGTGAAAAAGATTTAAAATATACGGATGAATATTATTTAACCGAACTGAAAAGGCAATAATGCAACGTAACAGCTTGTTTGGATGATTGTTACGTATCGTTTCATAATGTATCGCATCGTACTGTATTGTATTGTACTGTATCGTTTGATAAATACAATATTTGGATAGATTGTGTTGTTTGCCATCGTTTCATAATATCATGCACCAGTAATATGAAGAATAAACTTGTAATATTATTAAAAAAAATTATGATACAGGATAAAATTACTATATAAAAAGGCAGGGTAAATGATAAAAATAAAATAATTTAATAATAATAAAGGGTGAGATTGAGAGAAAAAGACAAGGTAACGACACGACCACACCAAATCGGTTGTTACATAAAATGACACATTTCGACGTTACGTAACGATGAATTTAAGGATACGATACAATAAAATTTAAGTAACAATCAAAATAAATATTATATTTAAAGTAACAATACCATATGATACAACGGGTAACCATCCAAACAAGATGTAACATGAAACAAAACGCCTAATATATTGTATTCTTATGGTTGATTATTTTATTACATTATGGTAAATTAACAGGTTATGTTAAACACATTTTTTTTTTTTTTCCCAAACATCGTCCGAAGAACAAATGGTTTGAATCATTTGTACATAATACTTATAAGGTAATTTGGGTGATATGATCCAGATGAAAGAGGAAGAAGAAAGATTTCTGCAATCTTCTCTTCTCCTTTCTTCTTCCTCGCACATCATTTCATGTATCACGTTTCCTATCTCTATATATGTATATTTATTTAAAAATATCCAATAGGAAACGTAAAAACACGAGGTAAATATCACCGCCGTCGCCGCCGTTCTCCTCCACCCCGGGTCCTTCTCCGTCATCGTCATCCGCCGCGCCCTCGCCAAAAGTTCGTTTTTCCTCCTATCTCACAGCTTGCGCGCGTTTACTTAAATTGATTTTTTGAATTGAGTTTGAATTTTGTTACTTTATTTTGTAATGTTGTTCTTTTATGAATTGCTGATTGTTTTTTCGTTATTAATATCTCTGTTTCTGTTTATAGACATTGTTTAACATTTAGGCATTCCAAAAGAATCCACATTGTTTCATTCCTATACAATTTTCAGCTTTCGAGAATTCAAACTTGTAAATTTGATCAAATTTTATATGATGTTTTCATTGTTAAACAACTTCTCATGATACCGTATATAATCTTTTTTTTTTTTTATGACAGCAGACTCGGGCCAGCTTGCGCGCATGTTAAATTATTCCACTAGGTACCTGCAGGCGTAACTGGTAAAGTTGCTGCCATGTGACCAGGAGGTCATGGGTTCAAGCCGTGGAAATAACCTCTTGCAGAAATGCAGAGTAAGGCTGCGTACAATAGACTCCTTGTAGTCTGGCCTTTCCTCGGACCCTGCGCAGGGCGGGAGCTTAGTGCACTGAGCTGCCCTTTAAGTCGAATTAGCATATTAAACTATGTGTCTTGTTAAATACGTGTTAAATAGCTGGGCGGAGTAAATATGCTTATTGCATTTGATAAAAGTTTGTTAACTTTGTTGCCATTAGAGGCTTTCAATCGAAATTGCATTGTACCTGAGCTTCTTAACAAATCGTTCAGTCAATGCGCTTTGCTAATAGCTTAATATTTCATCAAATCCCGTTGTCTCTCGTATTTAAGTGTAATTACTAAACTTACAGATTATTGACATCCTAGATATAATATCTTTTCATGGTTCGGACCAGTAGCTGATTGAACGCATGGGTTTCTACTTGAACTCTAGATATGTATTAAGAAGATAAATATGTATATATATATATATATATATATATATATAATTTTTTAACTCATAGTGTTTTAATATTATAATAGGCTGACCGACTCCTCTGGTTCTTTGCTTTTTTTTGCCCCTTTCTTTTTGTCACAACCAAGTTGTCTTGTTTCTTTTCTGTATTAGCAAAACGAAAACTAGTTTGACGAAGTTGTTGTACTAGATGTATGAAGTTGGTATCAATCATGTGGAAGATAGTTTGGAGCATCCGCCTTCATCTGCTGCAGCTGAGTGCCAGGAATCAATTGATACAGTTAGAAAAGAGGGGCAAAGTGGACAAACTCAACAAGAAAGGAGAAAAAGGAAGTTGCCGTCAAAGGTGGAAAGTCTCTCCTTTTATTGTGGAAAATCTCTCTTTTTAACTGTCTGAGGCTTTTATCTTAGCAGTCTTTAATACTGAGTTTGTTTGTGTCGTTGACTTCAATGGTGGGTTATGTGCTGATTTTTTTTTCCCAATCAAGGATTGAAGTGACTTAGGCTTCAAGATAGTTACTAAAATGAAGATGGTCAATTAGGGGGGGGGGGTCAATTTATAGGAAAGAACATACGGAGACGGAGAGAGAAGCATTAACTAACTCAAATATGTGTGACTAGTTGACTACTGATTGTGTAACTAGCTCGCGTCTTATATTCTGCCTTGCAGTTCCCTTTGCTGAATATTTCCAGGAATCTAGTATTGGCATACCAAAGTCTTGGGGTGGTATATGGAGATTTGAGCACTTCACCACTTTATGTCTATAGGAGTATATTTGACGGGAAGTTGCAAGATTATCAGACTCCAGAAGCAATATTTGGTTCATTTTCATTGATCTTCTGGACAATAACACTCATTCCTTTGCTCAAATATGTATTTATCGTGTTGTGTGCAGATGATAATGGTGAAGGTATGTTAAAAATAGACTAGACTCTAAGTCAATGCTTACGGAAGAACTCGTATAACTGATTGTCTATAACAAATACACTTACATACATCCAGGTGGTTCATTTGCTCTTTACTCTCTGCTCTGTAGACATGCAAAGTTTAGTCTGCTCCCCAACCAACAAGCAGCTGATGAGGAGCTATCTGCTTACAGATATGGCTACTCTGGGCAGTCTACATCATGTTTACAGTTGAAGAGATTTCTTGAGAAGCATAAAAAGTCACGTACAGTACTGCTTATTATCGTATTATTGGGGGCGTGTATGGTCATAGGTGATGGTGTTCTGACACCTGCAATGTCAGGTAGAAATTATAATTGTAACTACTAGTATCATTTCATGTGGTATTAGTTTGTGTAACTATAATTTACAAGCTATAATTTTTTCTCAATGAGTTGATTTCTTGCTCAATGGGACAATTATAGATAACAAATTATGAATATGGTGTCAGTGTTGGTGTGGCCCATTAGATGCTTGAAGTCCTGTAATGTCAAAGCCGATTTGAGTAATATTTTTTAATTAGGATTACCTTTTCACTATGACAGTTATATCATCAATGTCAGGAATAAAGGCTGCTGCAGAACACCTATCTCATGGTAACTTTGACTTGATTTACCCTTTTGTTAAATTTTTATGACTTCAATCAGTCAATATGTGACTTCAGCAATGGCTTTGACTATCAAAATATCTCTTATTGTAGATGGAGTGCTGTTTCTTTCTTGCATTATATTGGTTGGCCTGTTCGCTTTACAGCATTCTGGAACCCACAGGGTTGGGTTTTTGTTTGCACCAATAGTGATCATCTGGTTGATATCAATTATGGTCATTGGGTTGTACAACACTGTCGTTTGGAATCCTAAAGTTGTGGCTGCTCTTTCGCCCTATTATATCGTCAAGTTTTTCAGGGAGACGGGAAAAGATGGTTGGATTTCTCTCGGAGGTGTCCTTCTCTCTGTTGCAGGTATATGAAATGTATTATCTCTTAAATCAGTAATTCTTTATACTAGAAGACATAGTAGTCTTTGAGAATTCAAAGCAGTTTGTGCAGACATTTGTTGCAGAATGAGGCTGAGATAAAAATCTACTACTAGAATTTGGATCTGATTCTAATCATTTTCAATCATCAGGTACTGAAGCAATGTATGCAGATCTTGGTCATTTCTCTGCCTTCTCCATGAGGGTAAGTCAAACTGTTTTCTGCTGCTGGACTAGATTAAGCTGTGATTCGTGGAAGCTTTATGCTGTTACTCTCTATTTAGGCCACCATATATGATTTTCCTGGAAAGTCCTGAATACCAGGATTTGAACTAGTTTTATGGGGAAGTAATGGTGTGAGAATGGGTTGTAGGTTGCATTTAATAGATTGTACGTCCCCACAACAATTTGCTACTTTAAAATTTGAAAGTGCAGTTTGAAACAAACAGTTTTTACAAGGATCAAGGGTAACATTTTCTTCTTAATCACAGAGGATATTCAGATAACACATCTGAATTGCGTTTGAAATCCACTGGATGTAGCTTCTAAGTGTAAGAGTTTAAACTCATATTTAGCGAAGTCATAGGAAACAGCATATGCAGCCAAAAGGTTCTTATTTCATGGAATGCGTCTATATTGCCCATGGTTGTCATTTTTTCTGCATCATATTGTTCAACATACTAGTCAACTGGTTGGGGATTCCTTGAACTTACACCATGTCTGTCTGAATTTTTTTGTCCTGCACAGATTACATTTGCATTTGTCGTGTATCCATGCTTGGTGATACAGTACATGGGTCAAGCTGCTTTTCTGTCCAAAAATATAGATTCCCTTCCAAATAACTTCTACAGTTCAATACCTGGTTAGTTCTTTTCTTTTTAAAGCTTAATGTTCTCAGGATTATTGGTGAAATCAAATCAATCCTAACTGCTGGTCTATGCTATCCATGCAGATAGAGTATACTGGCCCGTTTTTGTTATTGCAACCCTTGCAGCCATTGTTGGCAGCCAATCTATCATCACAGCCACATTCTCAATTGTCAAGCAATGTAATGCACTAGGTTGCTTCCCACGGGTCAAGATTGTCCATACCTCAAAGCATAAAGGGCAGATCTATGTACCAGAAATAAATTGGATCCTGATGATTCTTACTCTTGTTGTGGCTATTGGGTTCCAAGATACAACTTTAATTGGAAATGCATATGGTAAACCTTCTTGTGTGCTAAAGATGTCTTATTTGCTCTAAATATCCCTATATGAGACTTTTAGTTTTTTTTTTCCTAGAAGAAAAACATTTCATTCAGATAGAAGATAGAGCTACAATCTCCTTAATGTCTTCTCCCCAACTATTTGCCTACTAAAGCAGCTGAATCTTTCATGTCCTTCTTTAACCTTTAAAGTAGTGTTCTTGGAATCCTGTGTTAAAAAGAATACCATGGACAATTCATCGTTTCAGCCTGTCATTGTGCTGGATCTGAAATTATCAAGCAACTCTCTCTACCAATTTTTCTCTATAGAACCAGATTGGTTTACATAATTCTGTTCTTCCAAATTTTGCTCCTTTTCTCTAGTGCCTACCCGTGTTTCTTTAAACCTTATGCTGGAGGATTTACATACATCCAGGGAAGAATTTTTCTTGCAAAGAGAAAAGAACGATGAAACTGAAACAATAAATGGTGAACAAGGAGGAATCTCTAATTGGATGACGTGGAGAAGAAAAATCTATTTTCCTCAGACACAGTACAGAGGGTATCCCCTTGTGGAAAGTACGGGGGATTTTCCATCAACATTACTGCAGATTAAAAGAAGTCCAGCTTGCCTTCAATAGTTAAATTATTTTTTCTAAATTCAAGCCTTTCTATAACTCTTAATTTGGATTTTCTTATAACTTTTTTTTCCTCCTTTCAGGGCTAGCTTGCATGACAGTGATGTTTATCACGACATTCCTCATGACACTTGTTATAATCTTTGTCTGGCAAAGAAACATAGTACTTGCCACTTCCTTTCTCCTGTTCTTCTGGTTCATTGAAGGTTTCTACCTGTCTTCTGCAGTCATTAAGGCTCCACAGGGAGGATGGGTCTCCCTTTTGTTCTCTCTTGTCCTCTTAGCTGTCATGCTTGTCTGGCACTATGGAACTCGGAAGAAGTACAAGTATGACCTGCACAACAAAGTTCCATTGAAATGGCTCCTTGGCTTGGGTCCCAGCCTTGGTATTGTCCGTGTCCCTGGGATAGGGCTAATATACTCTGAATTGGTAACAGGAGTTCCACCTATCTTCTCTCACTTTGTAACAAATCTCCCTGCATTTCACAATGTGCTGGTGTTTGTGTGTGTCAAATCTGTTCCTGTACCCCATGTCTCATCTGATGAACGCTTCCTCATTGGTCGCGTTGGTCCAAGACCATATCGCATGTATCGTTGCATTGTTCGATATGGTTACAAGGACGCACAACAAGATGATGGGAACTTTGAGGACCTTCTCATCCAAAGTCTAGCCGAGTTTATCCAAATGGAAGCTGTGGAACCACAATTGTCGAGCTCCGAGAGTCCATCTCTTGATGGGAGGATGGCAGTTATAAGCATGAGAATTCTACATTCGAGCTCACCATTAATCATCTCAGACGAGGATTTTGTTACGTGTAGCTCCATTCAAAGCAGCAAGTCGCAGACACTTCAGAGTCTAAGATCTTCCTATGAAGATGAGAACCCAGAAGTCAGGAGACGACGAGTCAGGTTTAACTTGCCAGAGAACCCTGGCATAGATCCTGAAGTTAGGGACGAGCTTCTAGATTTGGTTCAAGCAAAGGAGGCAGGGGTTGCATATATAATGGGGCACTCGTACGTGAAGGCAAGGAGATCGTCCTCTTTCTGGAAGAAACTTGCTGTTGACGTTGGATACACATTTCTGCGCAAGAACTGCAGGGGTACTGCTGTGGCACTTAACATTCCTCACATTAGTCTTATTGAAGTTGGCATGATATACCATGTCTAGAGGGAAGCTGGTCGGCTTGGGACAATTGTCTTGTGTCATCCCTTTGTGGAGTTGCCTGCAGAGTTTTTGTCACACCTTATACATCTGAATTTATGGACTATCATACTGTCTTATCGAATTTTTGCTAGTATACACCAACAGAAGAAAAAAAGAAAAAAAAGGAATTATAGTATACATTCATGTATTCAGCGGTTTAGAGACAGTAGTTACAATTTATTGGGTGATCTAAAGTTTATCATTGAAATTGCTATGTAGCCTTTTGTTGCCGAAGATTTTGCATCTTTCTTTTTCCATCATTTCAGTTTATTTACTATCATTAACGGGCACAATGATTAGGACCAGGCAAATTATAATTTACACCTCAAGTTTCCAAATGCAATGGGTATATATATATATATTTTGATTATGAGTAACTTGGTTCGTGATTGCAAAGAAAACTAATTGTCATAAATAATACTTATCCGATATGCAAATTTTCAATTTTGAACCGTTCGTTCCCTCTTAAGGATTGGCATTTACAGGAGCAGCAGTCAGTCATACGAATAAACCAACAGCGGAGAAGTGAATCAAAGGGTGAGTTAACTTCTACGAGAAAAATGTCAAATTTCTTATTTCAATGCACTTTGTTTCTACTTCATTCAGAGGATGAGCTGATTTTACTGTCTTCATTTAGAAAATCTTTTATGTGCCAACCTAAACTAATTAAGTTTTACTATTCACTATAGGAAGATCGTCATAATCAACATACAACAGTATGGTAGCATACCATAAAAAGATTTCGAAATTTTAATAAAATAACAAAACGGAAAACCATGTCCACTGTCCCATTTTGTTACCTTTTTTTCTCCTATTTCTGTGTAGGAGAGATCAAATCAATTCGGAAGTTCCAATTCACATTGAACCAATTTGACGTCTATAAATTCAGCACAAAGAAATGATACTATTGTTCAAAAACACAAAATTTCAAACAAGTGCAGCTTTGTCCAAGATTGTTTCCTCCACAAACTTTTAGAGGGATTACAGCTAGCGGCAATGAGTAGGCGAGGAAGGAAGCCGAGAAGTACAGGGGGGATCTTCTTTTTCTTTATTTTTCTGCAAAATAGCTTGGTTCAATCAAACCAGATGTCTGACCTTATTAGTCTGAGCAGCTACTTCAGATGGTGACGGGAACAAGTTTCTTTTTAAAGGTAAGAATCACAACAACATTCTTGCGGTAAAACAGTGAGCTCGTAAGAAGGGCCGCCTCCACCTCTTAAGCCTTTAGGTGGTGTTCAAACAAAGACGCCATCTCAATCTGGAACATAAAGCGCACAACATAAGTATCCAATATCAGTCATTAAGTGCAAATAGAACCTAGACTCCTAGATGAACCAAACAGTTTTGAATGTCAACCACAATTTTAACTCTATTTTCTTCACTTTCTTTACCCACCTTAATCTGACTTCCACTTCAAACTAAGGAGTGGTACATGGCTGAAACTGAGCTCACTCTTCATTTCGAACCAAATATTGTCACAGTTTCAAAGATCTTGAAGATTTAACTTTGCATATGCAAGTGTATTACAGTCCAAAAGTTCACTAAGAGGGTAAAAGTCTTACCTCCTCCCCTTCTCCCTGAATTTCTGGCCTTTAACCAGTCACTTGAGGGTAACAAATATTTTTTTTATATTGAATCCATCTGATAAATCAATTTCCTCCCTCTAACAAAATCCCCCATAAAATCAAAATCCCCCATAAAATTTCTTAATATGGTGACTTACATTTAAATTTTTCAAAACACTATGTTTGCTTGGATCCTCCAAGAATGCCAGCCGAACCAGTCGGATCCAACACCGATGCAGCCACACTTTTGAAGGATCCAAGCAACATAGTTGGAACATATAAGATTCTTGACCTTTGGACCAAACTTTTAGAATGTCTTACATTCGAAGACTGTTCTTTCTTTAAATTCGAAATTATCACAAGTGATGTTTAAATTTCAATAATTAATGACAATAAGTTCCCTTTTGCATAAATTTTATTAGTCTAGAACCTTTTGTCACATAATAAGGCAGGAAAATTTGAGCAGAATCAGACACGGCTGAACTAGTTTTGAAGATAAAATATAACCATCACACAATCACAGGCAACTTACAGCTGTCAACGCTGTTTCGGCACCTTTATTCCCAGCCTTCCCACCGACGCGATTGAAAGCCTGCATTTAATTACGGGGTTTCTCAGAATACATGACACAACATGAGAAAGATGATTCACACAACCAAGAAGAATATTGTAAATATAGTTCCATGGAGAGTATACTACATGGAGTATATGTTAATACAAATCCTTAAAAATGAACAGCCACTATCAAATCTAACTATGACATAAAAAAATGTTGAATATAGCAGCATGACTTTGGATTTATCCTACTTTGAAGAGCTTTTATTTTTTCCTAGCATATTTGATAGACAAGAATAAATTATGGCTGAAACAAGCACACTAGCAAGGTACTCAGAATAGCAAAGAACACCAAAAATGAAGTAAAGCAAAAGAACCTTTAGGCTTATACTAGTATTTCTTTGTACAAGTGAAGGTAGAAAATTGTGTAAACAAGTGTTTGGGACCAAAACTAAAGTATAGTAAAGCTATTAAAGCAGCACATCCAATATTGGTAGTTGTACGTTATCTCTAATAAAGTAAAGGGAACAACAATGAGCTCTCCAAATTCGAACTCCTTTATCTCGCTGTACAAGGCTACAAGCTATAACCTCTCAGCTAGATCATACTGTTGCCTGTTGGTGAATTCCTTGCTCCAACCACAGTTTATACAATGGACGAAGAAGCTAGAACACCTTATTGAATAGTTTTTCCAATTTCTTTTCTAGAAGTTCTCCTGCAGTGTTAGGAACTGCAGTTGGCCTGTTAAAGAAAAAACAATCTCGCTGCCAGAACTAAGTCTGATGCCATATTCTAAGGTGGCACTTGGACAATGAACACAGGGTTCCCTTTTGCTTTGTTTTTGCCTTTTCTTTCGTTACTACAGTTATCACGAAAAAAATAGCATAACATAATACAGAGTTTTAATCGGAGTTACATAAATATGTTAGAAATGAATTATTTAGGACAATTATGATAATTGACCTCTAAAAATAGTTAGAACTTACTTTGGAAGCATACAATTCATAGAAAACCTCATTTCCAGGCTGCTATTTGATAAGAGATAACAGAAAGATGAATCCAACTAAAATAACGACACTTCAAGTGTCTGACCAATACACCATATTAGTATGCTTGTGTATAACAACGATTGCTTACCTGCTCCAAGGTATCACATGTCAAAACACCAAATATGCAAGGAGTACCTGCAACTCATAACATAAGGGAGATTTTATTTGATCAGCCAAACGAAAAAATGAACTGAAAATAGCATATAATTGCAATAGTTGAAGGGTATATAAATTCTAAAGAACTAAAGTTATTGGGAAAATTGACGGAAGATGTAGATTTTGCTCCAGTATATATACTACTTTTTCCATAAGGCTCCATCATATATAATTCTTAACCAAGAACCAATTCTATCTTTACTCCATGTAATTTCAGGTTTATCACCTTTATCATTATACTGTCACATCTATGAACCAGTATATATGGAGGTTTATGTCAACCAATTTTTGTACCTTTTTTTTTTAAATAATGGAGGTATCCAAACCACCTTGCACCTCGATTAATTCATCTGGCAGCCTATTATACTGCTCAGAAGCACAACTATCGAGCAAATGTGACACCAAGAGTAGAGCAAATGAACTCACACATAGTTTTTAACTAGGATTCAAACATAGGATTTTCAAGCTGTTCAACTATGCCTCAACTACTCAGTCATCCCTTTGAGGACCAAAGACAGCGTACTTTCATGTGTACTTACACCTTTGTCGGTTATCTTTTCTAATCTTATCAATCTTGTATGTCTGAACATCCACATTAACACATTAATCTTGTGGATATGTTGGACATTAGAAGCCCAACAATCCCATATAACATTGTTAATCTCACAACCGTTCTATAGAGCTTGCCTTTCACTTTCTCGGACAATACTCCTGTGACACTCCTCTAATTCAACCATCATATTTAATTCCAGATATTACATTGGAAGCTCAAACTATGTTCCAAAATCTTATTATCAATAGTACTTTGGAAGAGTTGCAAAAACATTAAACATTAGCATAATGATTATTGCTCACGTGGACTACAATGGAGCACGTTATCTCACCAGAATTTAGGCCTGCTGAAAGTACTCCGGATGTGGCAGCATTAACGACAGCATCATAGTGAGACGTATCACCTCTGATCTACTAGCCACATAACACAAAAGAAAAATTAAAGACAACGATTCACATTGCAAGCAAGAAAAAAGGAAATACAAGATGATGATTCGGACAAACGAAAAAAGCAGAAAGATGCCCATTTGATTTACAGAAATAAGTAGTGAAACAGAAGGCGCTTCAATCTAATGTCTGTCTGATGGATTTTTTCTTTCTTTCGGGTTTGAAATGCTCAGAGTCTTAGCTTTATATTACTTTTTCCTATGCTGGACGCTTATGAGTATGTTCGGATGAGGTTACTTCAGCATAAGGCACTGAATTCACAGATGCCTCCCCAACTATTTCCAATTAAAACATCTAAGCTTTTGACCAGAAAGATTACAAGTCCAACAAAAAAAAATAGAAGACACTGACCTAAATCCTAAGATTCCCTCCCTCACATCTACGAAAATGGTTAAAAATATTGCCCCATTTAATGATTTCAAGTACATATCTTCAGTCCGGAATCTAAAGCTCAATAGCTTTCTGCATCTAATAATTTCGCTGATTTGTCAAAAGAGCCTTGTCAATCTCTCTGCTAACCTTATTCTCATCAAACTCTAAGCTGCTTCCCCTTTTGGAACTCTAAAGATCAGCTCACTTATAGCTTGTTTGGCCAAGCTTCTTTTTGGCCAAAAGTGCTTTTTTTTGGCCAAAAGCACTTTTGGCCAAAAATTGAGGTGTTTGGCCAAGCTTTTGGAATGAAAAAAAGTGCTTTTGAGGAGAAGCAGAAGCAGTTTTGGAGAAGCAGAAAAAAGTAGCTTCTCTCCAAAAGCACTTTTTTGAGAAGCACTTTTGAGAAAAATACACTAAAAACACTTTTTTAAAGCTTGGCCAAACACCTATTGCTGCTCAGAAGTGCTTTTCAAACTAATTAGCCAAACACAAACTGCTTCTCACCAAAAGTACTTTTGAGAAAAGCACTTTTGAAAAAAAGTACTTCTCAAAATAAGCTGATTTTTGCAGCTTGGCCAAACGGGCTATTATACAATGATGCGAACCAAAGAAATATCGATGAACACATAACACACAGCCAAAGGATAATAAACCGAAAGGATAACTAAAACATCTAACTTTAATCATCCATATTTCCATAAACAATCTACAAAAAGATCATCAAATGAAACAGAGTCGGAGTAAGCAAGTAACATAGGAGGAAAAAAAAGGTAGCCTGAACTTCTGAAGCGACCTTACCACAGCCCCAATACAGAGTATTGCTTGATATTTCTGTGACTTTCCAAGCTGTTGCGCAACCACGCCGATTTCAAAACAGCCAGGAACCCACACGACCTGCATTATGAGGTCAAAACTAGATGATGCCATGAAATGGAAGAGACAACTTTTCACCATGCCTTATTCTGTTTTCGATCTTCTGATACAACATCTTCCAAAACATAAAAGTTCCATTAATCCAAAGTAAATCGTTATGCTCTAGTATAGCATGCCAATAGAGGGGTTTATGAAGCAATCAATCTCTCTTTCAAATTTATCATGCCAAGCGGACCCTTTGTGGATATTACAGCAAGTCCTTGGAGCCATGCAAAATTGTCTTGCTTTACTTCTTCATTTATTTTAACTAAAGCGGTGCTTATATAAATGCACCCACCTGAGCGGCATAATCATGTGACCATTAATTTTCATTCCCATTCTTTTGGATTTAACCTACTTCTGATTGTGATCATCTCATTTATCTCGAACGTGAGCCAATCACTGATAATATTTTCGTCTCCCTGTATATTCAAATTGAAGGGGATCTGCATCCACCTCATTGGCACGTGTCTTAAATCATTTAGTGAAAATAGATCCAAAAAGAAAAGAAAAAATTCTTTCTAATTGATGGATTTATATCTAAACTATTTAAAAGTGCCTCACTGAAACATAGAAGGGCAGCCTGCTTGTCATATCCATCAGCTCTACTCATCAAGCCAATACTTGAAGAAAAAAACACTAGGGAATGCTTCTGTAGAGCGATGACACAGCAGTCAGATATGGAAATATATTGAGAGAAAGAGGAGAATGGGAGTACAGTTAGTCTTCATCGACTCCACACAAGGATGAAATTATTTGGACAATAAATACCACATTCTTGTAAAACAACAAAACTTATTTTGTAAATAGACATAATACGTTAAGTTGGACGTCTAGTCTGCTGCCGCATAACTACTACAACAACAACATACCCAGTATAATCCCACAGGTGGGGAGCTAGCCGCATAACCATTGAATATTTTAAACCCAGTGTTACCAAGCACAGTAGAAGTGCATAAATTATCAGCCAAGTTTCCACCATATTACTATTCAAATCTATGTTAAAATTTTTATAATTAGGAGCCAGTGCATTTCATATTTGGAATAACTAAGGTTGTTTTCATTTTGATAAGTAGCAGTTGACAAAAGAATTTAAGGAATAAAAGCAGTTTGGGGGAGGGGAGGATTAGATGTCGAAAACGTACATCAATATCTTCATCTCTAACTGAGTAATTCTTGAAAGTGTCCAAAGCTCCCTCCAAAAGCTTCTTGGTGATAAGATCATTGAAACGTGCAACCACCTTTAAAACCAACGGATGACCAGTCATTTCCGATAACGCACAATAACGGAAATTGCTGATGAAAACGACAACTGCTACATGACTTCAAGACTTCAAGTAAAGCCAAAATCATAACGAAATTATAAACCAAACCCAAATTGTGTGACTTTCACTATTTCTTCAAATGAAACCGTTAATTCTTGCAATTGAAAGATCATTACTTTAAACTACTATTCCCGCTTTTCCATTTTGCATGGCACTTTTTCCTTTTTTAATCCAATATGATTGACATACTTCTAATTTTGACTACTCTTTTTTTCTCTTGAACATTTCAATTTGCCCTTAATGATTAACATAGCATGAAGATCAGCAAATACTAAGTTAATTTTATGTTTCATTTCCTCCGTCCCATTTTATGTGACAATATTTGACCAGACACAAAGTTTAAGAAACAACAAAAGACCATATATATATATAGTTACCAAAACTTTCCTTACTGCTAATAATTATAGAAGAGAGAGGACTATCACACGTCCCTTCACCTTTCTCTCCTGTTTTAAGAAAACTAGCTTTTATATTAAGTGAGGTTCAAACAAGTCATGTCATAAGATAAAAAAAGGGCAACCCGGTGCATTAATCCCGCTATGCGCGGGGTCCAGGGAAAGGCTGAACCACAAGGGTCTATTGTATGCAGCCTTACCTTGCATTTCTGCAAGACTTGTTTCCACGGCTCGAATCCATGACCTCCTGGTCATATGGCAACAACTTTACCAGTTGTGACAAGGCTCCCCTTCAAGTCATGTCATAAGACCGGATGGCAAATTCGAGATGTTAAAGATTAAGTAACCTAAACAAAAGGTATCAATCTGTTTAGACATACTAAAAAAGAAAGACTTCCACCTAAAATAGGACAGATGGAGTAATTTGTTTTACTGTTTACACTATTAGTTTATACTCCTTCAATCCCAAAAAGAATGATACGTATTCTCATGACTTATAGCCACAAAAATTTCTCTCACTTGTTTTAAATCACAAATTTCCAAGTCTTTTTTTTATTCTTAAACTACTTGCCAGATAAATCGGGAAGGAGGGAGTATAATTTAAGGCCAGTCATAGCTTAAATTAAGCGTCTAGCCAAACAATTTGCCACATAAAATGAAATGCAGAGGAAAGGGTAAAACAGGAGAAACACTGACAACAGCAAAGCGATGGCCTTTGGTCGAGGTAACGGAACCAGTCAACTGACGAACAGCGCATGTTTGAAACAGATCCGACCGGTCGCAATGTCTCTCAATTGCAGACCCTAAACCTAATTAAATTCAAAGAATCTTAAATAAAAACCAAAGAACATTAAATTAATTTTAAAAATAAAAATAGATTAAAGAAATGTGTTTGACCTTGAGATTGGGTGAATGATAGTGCAGGTGAAGAGGTTAAGCTTTGTCTGTGGAAAGGCAAAGACAAAGAGTAACGAGGAGAGTGCAGTTGTGTGGGATTTACAGTAGTTGTACGAGGTAGAAGATTGCACTGTCCGAAAGCGGAAGTCGCCATTATTACTCTCTTAGGACTTGGGATAAATGTGAACTGTTGACGAGGGAGGACTGGACTTTGATTTTCTTTTTTTTATAGTTGGGCTTGGAACGCCCGTTTGGGTTAAGAGTGCCATATTCACGCCAAAATTGCTCGGCCTGTCTCATGCCTTTTTCCCATGCTTTTTCGATATTCAATTTTTGTCTGTTTTTGCATTTGCATATGTTATAAAACCAAGCATATTTATTCATCATAATATTACTTAAAATATAATATTTATTTTAATTATTACTTAAATTTTATTCTACTGTATTATTAAATTTAATTGTGCACGGTTAAAATCCGGCTTGCCCGATTTTGCTATTTAATCGAGACCAAGGGATCGCGTCGGGGGTCGGTCTCGTAATGGATCGGGCCAGATTACGAAGATGAGGTGTCAAGTTTAAGAATCGAGGTACCCGCCAAGATCGAGGCCAGTAGCGATCGAGACTAAGTTTGACCGACTTTGAGTGAAGTGCGATAACGGAAAGGCGAGATGTCCGTAACCGATCGGAGATCACGGCGAAAATCCTAGAACGGATCAAATCAAGGGCGGTTATTTGTACCAATCATGGGATTTACTTCCATAATAGAATTGTACCATAATTAGGATTCCTCTAGTATATAAAGGTGAGTCCCAATCATTTGTAGGCACCTGACATTCACGCAGACAAAAGCAATAGAATATTCTCTCTTTAATTTACGTTCCCTTGTTCACTGGTTCACTGCTTTTTAATTGTTCTTGCTTTACTAGCTCGAGGGTATTCCAACTCGAGGGCTCTGTCCAAACACTAGTTTGATTTACATTATTGTCAATTTCTATTGTTTATCTTCACGTTTCTCAATTGATATTAAGTAAAATCACGTATCTTTAGAACCACATTACAAGTTTAATTGTTACTCAATTTTTAGGGTAAACAGTTTGGCGCCCACTGTGGGGCTAAGGATAGTGATTGCTTAATATTAACTTTCATAACACACACTGCTTTTACACTTGTTCTCGTAAGTGTTTTTGATTTCAGGAATCAACATGTCAAACTCTCAAGCAGTACTCACTCACACAGACACCGGCCTTGGTCTTTATGGCGAGAATGAGCACGTGGACGTCTCGGGAAACGGAGTACCTCCAATCAATCCTAATGTACCATAGGTCGTAGATCTAGTCGATGTTAGTTCTCGAGTCGCCATTCGTGGAGATTTAGGCGTCGACCCTGAAAATAGCGTACGTAGAGACGCCTGGGCAGCCGATCAGAATGCACAAAATGGTGAAGAATGTGGGATTAGCCTTCGAATGATATTCGACATGTTACAAACTCAATAGGTTGTGATAGCGCAACTACAAAATCAGAATCGAGCACCAAGCAGAATCGAACTCGATGCATCACAGGAAGTTGTTCATAGGGTCGAACCTGTACAGAAGAAATTAAACAATAATGGATCGAGAACCGACCCCGCCATCATGAAGATGTTCGAGAAGCTCATTAAACGGGTTGAATCAGAAGAAAAGAAAATTGAGGCTAATGATAAAAAGGTAGAAACGTACAACTCCCGGATTGATCAAATGCTGGGGCCACCCCCGATTCTGAAGGGTTTGGATTCGAAAAAGTTCATACAGAAGCCTTTCCCACCAAGTGCGGCACCGAAGCCCATTCCGAAGAAATTTTGCATGCCAGAAATTCACAAGTACAATGGAACCATTGATCCTAACGAGTATGTCACTTCTTATACATGCGCAATAAAAGGAAATGACTTAGAAGACGATGAAATTGAATCTGTTCTATTGAAAAAATTTGGAGAAACTTTATCGAATGGGGCAATGATATGGTACCACAATTTGCCACCCAATTCCATCGATTCTTTCGCCATGCTTGTCGATTCGTTCGTAAAGGCACATGCCGAAGCAATAAAGGTTGCGACTAGGAAGTCAGACCTCTTCAAAGTGAGACAAAAGGACAATGAAATACTGAGAGAATTTGTATCTTGATTTCAGATGGAGCGCATGGACCTACCCCCGATTACCGATGATTGGGCTATCCAAGCCTTTACTTAGGATTTGAACAAGCAAAGTTCGGTAGCATCACGTCAACTAAAGCAGAATTTGATTGAATATCCAGTGGTGACCTGGCCGATGTGCATAATTGATACTAGTCAAAAATTAGAGTCAAGGATGATCAGTTGGGAGCCCCGTCTGGTTTTGTTTACCCAAATAGATCCGAAGGCAGGATTAAAAGAGACATCGACAGAGAGCCCTGATCAAACAGATATCGGTACCAACCTTATAACGCAGATCGTAGAAAAAACGGACCGAGACGTAATCCCGTTCGAAATGATCGAGGTCAAAATTCTTGAGGGCTAATGAGTAAGGGTGGCTTCGATAAACAAGTCGAGCCTAAAGAAGCGCCACGATTATCGGAATACAACTTCAGCGTCGATGCTTCAGGTATTGTGTCAGCCATTGGATGAATCAAGGATACTAGGGGGCCTAGACAAATCAAGGATACTAGGTATTGTGTCAGCCATGGGTTCCATGGTACTTGCACATTTGATTTGGATTATCGGAATACAAATTTAGCATCGATGCTTCAGGTATTGTGTCAGTCATTAGACGAATCAAGGATACTAGGTGGCCCAGACCCCTGCAGATCGATCCAGCACAAAGGAATCCAAATCAAATGTGCAAGTATTATGGAACTCATGGTCACAGAACCGAAGACTATAGACAATTAAGGGGGGAGGTAGCTCATTTATTCAACGAAGGTCATCTTCGAGAATTCTTGAGTGACCGAGCAAAAAATCACTTCAGAGACAGGGATGCAAACAGGAAAAACGAGTAGGAGGAACTGCAACACGTGATTCATATGATCGTTGGTGGGGTCGATTTTCTCAGGGCACAACATTTAAATGCACCAAAGTTACAATCACAAGGGAGAAACGTATCCGGGACTACTTACCAGAGGATACCCTATCTTTCAACGATGAGGTTGTAGGAGGGATCGAACAGCCTCACAACAATGCACTGGTAATATATATACTTATGAATAAAATTCAAGTTAAACATGTGTTGGTTGATCCAGGTAGCTCGGCAAATATCATTCGATCAAGGGTCGTGGAGAAGCTCGGCCTTCGAGATCAAATCGTGCCTGCAGCTCGAGTGCTCAAAGATTTCAACATGGCAAGTGAAACCACCAAAGGGGAAATCATGTTTCCAGTGAACGTGGCCGGAACTATCCAGGAAACAAAATTCCATGTAATCAAAGGTGATATGAGATACAACGCATTGCTCGGGAGACCTTGGATCCATAATATAAGGGCGGTACCTTCAACGCTTTATCAAGTCTTGAAATTCCCAACACCGAAAGAAGTCAAGATAGTTTACGGCGAACAACCAACAGCCAAATAGATGTTTGCAATTGACGAGGTGATACCAGTGTCGACTCTAACATCAACAAAAGGACTAGAATCAAAGGAAAAGCAGGGAGTCAAATAGCAACCATAGTCGTCGGCTTCCACCAGATCGGAACAACAGGAAATTATCAAGGATGATGATTGTATGACACCTCGAACGTTCGTAATCACCGATGATTCCAATGCCACAAAGTCAATGGTCAAAAAGTTGGATCAAGTCATACTGATCGAGCATCTGCTCGATCGAAAGGTATACTTGGGCACGGGTTAACTCCCGAGCTCAGGGAAAAACTCATTAAATTCCTTATTAAAAATATGAATTGTTTTGCTTGGTCCCAACTTGATATGATAGGGATCCCACCGGAGATTATCACTCATCGATTGAGCTTGGATCCAAAGTTTAGAACGGTAAAGCAAAAGAAGGCCCTAGTATGAGGTAAAACATGAATTCATCAAGGACGAGGTAACCAAACTTCCCAAAATAGGATATCCGGGAAGTAAAATATCCCAAATGGTTAGCAAACATATTTATAGTCCCCAAGAAGGGGAATAAACTTAGAATGTGCATCGACTACAAGGACTTGAACAAAGCATGCCCTAAGGACTCCTTTCCTCTGCCGAATATCGATCGCATGATTGATGCCACGGCCGGCAACGAGATCCTTAGTTTTCTCGATGCCTACTCCGGGTACAACCAAATACAAATGAACTCGGAGAATCAAGAAAAGACTTCGTTTATTGATAAGTAAGGTACTTATTGCTATAATGTAATGCCGTTTGGGCTAAAAATGCTGGTGCTACTTATCAACTCCTAGTAAATCGAATGTTCAAAAAACAAATAGGTAAATCAATGAAGTTTCATATTTATGACATGCTAGTTAATTCCCTACGTGCAAAGGACCATTTGACACATTTTCAGGAAACCTTTGACATATTGAGAAAATACAACATGAAGCTCAACCCCGAGAAATTCACATTCGGGGTCGGTTCAGGCAAGTTCATCGACTTTATGGTGTCAAATCGAGAAATCGAGATCAACCCCTATAAAATCAAGGCAATCGAAGACATCAAAGTCGTGGACAACGTTAAGGCCGTACAAAGGTTAACAAGACGGGTAGCCGTTTTAGGCCGATTCATCTCGAGGTCTTCGGATCGAAGTCACAGGTTCTTCTCAGTGCTAAAAAAGAAGAACAATTTCATTTGGATTCTGGAATGCCAACATGCATTAGAAGAATTAAAGCGGTATCTTTCGAGCCCACCATTGCTTCATACTCCGAAAGTGGACAAGCAGCTCTACTTATATTTGGCAGTCTCCGAGGTCGCGGTAAGTGGTGTCCTAGTTCAAGAAGAGCAAGGTACATAATTTCCTATTTTCTACATTAGTCGAACTTTAGGTGAAGCGGAGACCCGGTACCCATACTTAGAAAAATTAGTGCTTGCTCTAATAAGCGCCTCTAGGAAATTAAAACTGTATTTTCAATGTCACCCAATTTGTGTTGTAACCACTTATCCCCTTCGCAACATTTTGCACAAGCCCAAACTCTCGGGCCGACTGGCCAAATGGGCCGTCGAAATCAGTGGGTATGATATCGAGTATCAACCCCGAACGGCCATCAAATCTCAAATCTTAGCAGACTTCGTGGCCGACTTTACACTAGCCCTCTTACCCGAGGTCGAAAAAGAACTATTGCTAAAATCGGGTACATCCTCGGGGGTGTAGACCCTTTTCACAAATGGTGCTTTGAATATGAAGGGTCCGGACTAGGCATCGTTTTGAAGACACCCACAGGCAATTTAATTAGACAATCTATCAAAACCCCTAAGTTGACTAACAATGAGGCCATGATTACAGGTCTCGAGCTGGGTAAAAGTTTGGGAGCAGAGGTCATTGAGTCCAAGTGTGATTCCCAAATCGTGATTAACCAAGTCAACAAAACCTTCGAGGTTCGAGAAGATCGAATGTAGAGGTACTTGGACAAATTGTAGGTAACCTTACACCGGTTCAAAGAATGGACCCTACAATATTTACCTCGAGAGAAGAATGGTAAGGCCGATGCCCTTGCAAATTTGGGGTCATCAATCGAAGATGATGAAATTAGCTAGGGGACTGTCGTACAACTTTCAAAGTCGGTAGTCGAAGAAGGCCACGCCGAAATAAACTCCACAAAGCTAACTTGGAATTGGAGGAACAAATATCGATTATTTGAAGAATGGGAAACTTCTGTCGGATCCTAAGGAATAGAGGACTCTGCAAATGAAAGATGCACGATTCACATTGGTCGAAGATGGAACATTGTACAGAAGGATGTTCGATGGGCTGTTGGCAATATGCTTGGGTCCGGGAGACACCGACTACGTCCTACAAGAAATTCATGAGGGTACTTGCGGGAACCATTCCAGTGCCGAATCATTGGTTCATAAAGTCATCATAGCTGGATATTAGTGGGACAATATGGAAAAATATACTAAGGAGTTTGTTCAAAAATGCGACAAACGCCACAGACATGCACTGATGATCCATCAGCCCGGGGAGCAGCTTCATTCAGTCTTATCCCTATGGCCGTTCATGAAATGGGGAATGGATTTCGTCGGCCCTCTGCCATCGGCCCCAGGTAAAGCTAAATTAATTTTATTATAACTGAATATTTCTCTAAATGGGTTGAAGCACAGGCTTTCGAGAAAGTCAGAGAGAAAGAAGTTATAGACTTCATGTGGGATCATATTGTATGCCGATTCGGGATACCCGCCGAGATAGTGTGCGATAATGGGAAATAATTTATTGGCAGCAAAATAATGAAGTTCCTCAAAGATCACAAAATAAAAAGGGTATTATAGACGTTGTATCATCCTAGTGGGAATGGACAGACCAAATCAATGAACAAAACCATCATTCAGAACCTAAAGAAAAGATTGAACAATGCCAAGGGGAAATGGAGAGAAATTTTGCCCAAAGTCTTTTGGGCATATAGGTTAATGACAAAATCCAGTACGAGGGCAACACCATTCTCCTTAGTATATGGCGTTGAATCTCTCATCTCGGTTGAAGTCGGGGAACCAAGCATCAGGTTTTGATATACAACGGAAGAATCAAATCATGAGGCTATGAACACAAGCCTCAAATTGCTAGATGAAAAATGGGAAGCCGCCATCATTCGAATGGCCACCCAGAATTAGCGAATCGAAAGATATTATAATCGAAGAGCCAATCTTCGACACTTTAAAATAGGGGACTTAGTTCTGAGAAAAGTCACCCTCAACACTCGATATCCAAACGAGGGGAAACTTGGCCCAAATTGGGAAGGACCATACCAGGTCCTCGATGTCGTCGGAAAGGGATCTTACAAACTTGGCACGATGAACGACGAATAGTTGCCAAATAATTGGAACATGTCACTCCTCAAACGATACCATTGCTAAGGTATGACACTCTCCTTTTTTTCATTTATGTTTGATACTAACTTATTACAGGTGTTCGATCGAAGGCATCGAGAAATTTTTCAACACAAAGACCTCAGATTTTAAAGCACGCGTTGCACTCTTTTTCCCTTAGATCGGTTTTTGTCCCAAATGGGGTTTTCAAGCGAAGTTTTTAACGAGGCAACAATTATTTGTGCTACCTAGGGACAATTCAACAGTATCCAAGGCTTCTTTATAATCAACCTCGAATACTAGAGGGCATCACCCTCAGATGTTATGTTTTCAAGGAAGATGCTTCGTATCAACAAGGTCTCGATAGGAAAATTTTATAAAGGGCCAAACGGTCAAATGAACCGTGCCCATGTAGATCGTCCAAGCCCTAATGACAAAGCATGTACGCATGAATGATCTATTGAAAGAAGTACTTTTTCCTTATCAGATGTTCCATGACTTAGTGAAATTTCTACTTTACAATTTCAAACTTATGATATATTACGAAAACTAGCTCAAAAGCCAATCACAACTAAAGCTCGAGCAATTAACCCCGTACTCGAGGACTACTATCCGAAAATCGACATGCTCGAATTATTAAACTTCAAAATTTTAAGACCTTAAAAAGGCAATCCTCGATTTTATAGGCCACAACTACCCCACTCGTAGACTGATACTTCGAACAAGTTTGAAGTATAATCGAGAAACAAGCCCAATGGCAAAATATCAAGTTAAAGGCTACGACCAAATTAAGATGATTCAGAGACGTTCGAATTCCGTAATCCAACAAGCCTTCAAATATTTTCATAAAACTGGTTAGAAAAGGCTACCCTCGGCAAAGTTACAAAGGGTTTCGATAACATCAACCCTCGAAAACCTTAAGAGATACAAAATTGTTCGAACTCTCAAACAAACTTATGCTAAGGCATAACAACTTTCTATATGGCTTATGCTAAGGCATAATAACTTCCATTTGATTAAAACTTTTTAAGCCGAAAAAGGGAAAAAACCACTCTTTTGAGGCCATATCGGTCTGATTCAAGAGCCCAAGGGCCGTTACATTATTGAGTTCAAGGACCCACCCTCGCTTAACTAAAACCTAAGGGTTTTTTCTAATCCAAGTTGGAGCAAGTACTCACTCGATTATAGAGATTATAACAATTCGATTTCAACAAAAGTTTCGCAAGGCATGAAGTGAGTCAAAATACTCACAATACCTAAAGTATATCAGAATTATCATAAGGTGAAAGCAAAATAGAGTTTTCACGAAACATAAATCTGAGACAAATCGGAAAGAAAAGGGATCTTTCATATATACAAAAGTATTTACAAAGACAACTCAGGATCTTACACAAAAAATCCAAAAAAGAAAAAAAATTATAGGTGCCTAATCTTCCCCTGGAGATTCATCTTCATCTTCTCTGCTCTTGGATCAGCTTGCGCTCCCGGAGTCATCATCATCAGAGAGCAAAACTTTGGCTTCGGCCTCTAGCACTTTCACGTTCTCGATATCGACAGTAAGGTCAAACCCATGAGCATGTGTGAGCACGTGATTTTTGCCCTATATGAATTACTCCCACAAATTCAAAACAAAATAATTTTCCCATTATTTGCAATTTCGTAGATTTTTGTAGCATTTTTTGTTAATTGTTTGCATTTGTTCGCGCATGTTAATTTTGTTTAAATTATGAAAAATACAAAATATGTTGCCTTTGCATTTAGGATTTAACTTTGCATTAGTAATTTAGTTGCTTTATAAAAATGGGAAATTCAAAAAAAAAATAGTTTAGTTTTGCACTTTTTAATTGTAATTTTGTATTTTGGTAGTTTTCCTTTAATTTGATTTTAAAGTATTTGTGGTAATTGTTATTTAGAGTTGGTTAATGTAATTTGATAGAATAATTTGATTAGGAATTAATTTAGGTGTTATTTTAAAAGAAAATAGAAATATAAAAAGAGGAATTGAAAGAAAAGGAAATGGAGGAATTGGACTTAAAGACTCGGAATTGGGCCAGTCCAATGCCAAGGCCCAAATATTTCCCACCCATTTGCCCAAGTCCAGTCCCCAAACCCGGTCCGACCAGTCATTAAATTAAATGACGCCATTTTGGGTATGTGAATCTGAGCCATTGATCTCCCCTCCCCTTGATCAAACGGCTCAGAACTAAAGCTCCGTAAGTATTTAACGGTCCAAAACGGACCCCCCCAGAACCCCATCAGTCTCTTCGTCTTCAACCAAACCCTAGAGGCGCCGCCCTAATTTTCCACCACCTCAGTCGGCGGCGCCACCTCCGATCGGCCCCAAGTTGATATCATAGAACCCTTACCTCACTCCCCCCTTTCCAAATCCCCACTCAGTTCCTCTCAAACATGGCCTGAACTCCTCGAATCTCAAATCTAGGGTTCGAGCCCGAGAAGCCATAGCCGAGTTCTTTCATATAGGGATATCCTTCAAAGTTTCCGTAGCGTTCAAGGCCGGTTTGGTCCCAGAATAACGTTGCTTTCTTGTTCTTTGCAAGGAACAAGCAGATGACATTATTTGGGGACTAAATTAGAAAGTTAATCGCGAGTTCGAAGCATAGGTTGGTGAGTTGCTTATTTCTTCTTTCGTTCTTGTGTTCCTTCAGTCTTCCTTCCTCCTCATTTCTTCTCTTCCTCTCTGATTAATTGAATGGAAACTTGAACAAAGTTTAGCTAAAAATTGAGGACTGTCCGTTTATTGCTTTTTCAATTTTGCTTTTCTAAATTTTATTGGTCTGATTGGTTTGTGTCAAGAGTATGTTCAATTTCTGATTTCACTTTTTGTTTTAAGCCACTTAGTTTAATTTAATTAGGTCGCTTTGACAACTTAGTTAAATCCCTGCATGTTTGTGTTAATTAACCAGTAGCTTAGTTAGATTTTTCGATTATGGAAGTCGTTTCAGTGTTTGTGTCATGTTGTTTATCCGAATGCTTATAGAATTTAGCTGGGTCGTTTTATTGTTTGGGCTTTAGTATTGTTTCTGGCCATTTTTGCAAAGTGCAGCTCCTCTATTTGGGATAAGTCATTGGGTCAAGTTGATCCATTTGGAATTCTAAAGTAATATTCAGGGGCTTGAGGGGTAGTTTGGGTAGTCTAGGTAAGGGAATCTTTGGGTAACTGATTAGGAAGCTTCTAGGAAGCTGGGGAGGGGGACTATTATGAAGTTCTGTGATTTAAAATAGGGATACCTAAGCTAAAATGAAAATCAGAAAAGGTGCAAAGTGCAAAAATTGATCCCTTAGGCTGCCCTAATAGCTTGCCTATAAAGGCACCTTACCTTGCATTTCAAGGCAGATTTTGAAGGAAAAAAAAAGTTCAGAAAATCAAAAATGGCTAAAACAGACTAAAAAATTGGATAAAAATCCAGAGAAAATACAAACGGCTGAATTTTTACTGTTTTATTGAACTTCTTCAGTGATTTCTGATTCATTTCAATTTCGAAAAATAATAGTTTCTCATTCTGGGATTTGAAATGGATTGATATTGTGTTTTGAAAAGTTTTGGTTCAAGCTTTGTTGAGGGTTACTGTTCCATTGGATTTTTGAGTTGATTTCATTGTTCTGATTGCTGAATCTGGGTTAACTGCTACTGCTTACTGCTGAGCTTCTCACTTTTGCTGTTATTTTACTTTTCAGGTACATGCTCCTGTACATCTCTTGTTTGTGAGGTTTTGATTTGAGGAATAAGAATGCAAGGCAGAAGTTTAGAGCATAGCTTTATTCTGTTGATTCAATTGTGTTATTTTGATTTTCTTTTAAAATTTGATGTTGTCATGTTGATTGAATAAGCTATGGGTGGGGTCAGTTTCTACTATTGTGTTTAACTTGGGATTGCCATGAAAGCCTGGATAACATTCTGTCTAGCTGAATTGTTGATTAGGTGTTGATGTTGTATAATTGAACACCCTAGCGTGGTACTTGGTCTAGAACTGTTATGAAGTTTGGGATATTTGCATATTTAGTTAAGTTCTGGATCCTCTTTTATACTAAATTTTAGTCAATTTATATTGTTAGCATGTGTGTGAGGCAGAATGGTTATTTATGGTTCTTAAGTTAAGCAATTTGGGGCAATGCTCACTCTTGAAGCCATGATTCTGCAGGTTTTATTTGAGTTTCAGTTATTTTGTTATTTGAGGCTATGGTAGTACAGTGCCAAACCATATAGATTCTATGAGTTAGCTGCAATTCACCCATTATCTGTTTCAATTAGCTTTTAAAATTTTTATGGTCGTCTTTAACCCCAATTTTTAACCATATAAATTTTTTATTGGGCCTCATTTCATGCCCAGATTTTGAGGTGAATTGGACATCGCCTAATATCCGACATTGGTTCTGGCTAAATTAATTTGAACTTCATCTTAGAGAAGTTACATTTTTGTCTTCAGCCAGTTAGTTTGGTTTTGTTTTTAGGTTGGAGGCGTGCTATATTAGCCAAATGAACAATTTATGGCCCTTCGAAATTTAGTTTGAATTCCTTTTTAAAATTGGAATTGAGGTGTGCCGCGTTAAATAAAATCTCAAATGTGTGGCCCTCATTTGATTATTTCTTTTAAATCTTTTAGAATTCGATGCGCGCCATTTAGCAAATTTTTCATGACCCTCGCAAAGTTAAAAAACACGTAGTTGCTTTAGGCGCATTATTTTAATAATATTACCTTCCTAAACTCGGGTGTGCATTTCATGTGACCCAAATCCAAATATTAACAATGTTAAATAAAATATGTCACGGATTGCGGGTGCATTTCATGTGGCGTGATCCAAAGACGTGTTTTGTATAACTTTGAAATCTTCCTAAAATAAGTAAAAGTGGTTTAAAAGTTAAAAATGCACATAGGTTTGAAAGTGTTTTAAAATCAAATAAATAGGCCAATTATAACAATTAAGCGATCGTGCCAGAACCACGGAACTCAGGAATGCCTAACACCTTCTCCCGGGTTAACAAAATTCCTTATCCGGATTTCTGGTTCGCGGACTGTAAAACATATTCAATCTTTTCCTCGATTCGGGATTTGAACCGGTGACTTGGGACACCATAAATCATCCCAAGTGGAGACTCTGATTCTTAAATAAATAATCCCGTTTCGATTGTCACTTTAAGTTGGAAAAAACTCCCTTATATACCCTTCCGGGGGTGTAGTAAAAAGGAGGTGTGATAGCTCTGGCGACTCTGCTAGGGATCGAACCCAGATGAATTGTTATAGTTGGCTTTATTAATTATCTGATTTTGTGTGCTAAGTGTTGCTTTTACCGCTTTGATATTCTGTGAACTGTATACAGACTGCTATGAAACCCTTCTTCTCTCTAAGTCTTCTAAATCATGGAGGAGCGTGCACTTCGTGTGACTTCTCTTTGTTAGAGTCATATCCCAAATTTTAGAACGAGGTTCGGACAAGTTGCAAAGCCGGTGAAGCTTCTGTATTCCCGGTACGCTTCCCCCCCTCGGCTCGAGTTGTCCGCTCGAGTAAGCCAGGTCTAGAACAATAAACCCAGGTTTTAAACATAGTATAACAAGACCTCATGTCAGATCCCTAGTAGGAACATTTGCTTGCATCACGTGCATTTGACTTTGGAGACTCAACACAGGGGTTGGGTCTGTTTATGACAGGTGTACCAAAAATGAAAAGACCATCCTGATGCATCTTACTTGCTACTTGTGCATTTATTTGATTCGGATTTGCATGCTGACCGGCTTTTGAATAACGGGAGAAAAGTTGGAAAAAAAGAATAGCAATGTGAGGGTTAAGTGAGTTAAATCACCTATTTTGGAAACCAATGTCCAATTGGTACTGAAACTCTAACGAGTTTTTGAGAAAAATGAAAAAAAGAAAAAAAAGAAGAAAAAACGGTTTTGTTTTGAAAAATAGTTGGTTTTATTTTATTTGCCCGAACTACGCCAGTTTGATTCTCACGGGGTATGAGATACGTAGGCAACCCCCATCGGGTCCAACTTCCTTTTGCAAATATAGCCCAAAAAGAACAATTTTTTTTATGTTTATTGCAATAAGTAAGATGATGTCATTCTTGTTAAAAACAGCCGAATGTCCCGCAAAAGGGCGCCAGAAGGCTGTTTTTGCAAGAACAACCACCTTTACTCCTTTTTAAAGGTTTTGGCTGTTAGCCGACACAACCTTAAAATCTTCGTTTTCAAAGTGCTGAAAGGCCGTATTGGCAAAGCTGGATATTTTTGTTTGAATTTTGAAAAAACAAATGGTCATTTTTCTTGAATCAAAATAAGTCATAGTTTTCTTGTAATTAAAATCACCTTAATAAATGTGCAGGATGAGCACAATTCAAAATGAACCTTTCTTAGTCCGTGAAGAGATCCCTTTGGAGCTACATATGTGGTGGCATGATTTGGGGGACAATAGCAGAAAGGTTGTGAAAAAGCATTGGGTAGTCTTGTTGGGCTCTTGAAGGTTAAGCCGAGAAAGGACATAATTGAGGCATTGGTACCATTTTGGGACCCATTACATAATGTATTCCACTTTGTTGATTTCGAGTTAACTCCTACACTGGAAGAAATAGCAGGCTACGCCAGTTTCGAGGGGAATCTTAGAAATCAATACCCAGTAACATTGAGAACAGTAACCCCTCACAAATATTTGGACCTGTTAAGCATCAGTCGGGACATCCGAGACAGAAATTTGGCCAAAGGATTCTGTACCTTCTACTTTTTGTACCGACATTACGGGAATCCCCGTGACTTCGAGATGCCAGATACCGATCTTACTCACGCGGGAAACCAAGACAAGTGGGAAGCTCGGAGAGGATTAGCTTTTATAACGGTGGTCCTGGGTACTTTGATTTTCCCCAGAAAAGACGGGAACATAGAGTTGGGACTCGTGGGGATAGCCGACTTTATGATGAAAAGGGCAAATGGGACCATAGTGCCGCTGATCTTGGCAGAAATTTACCGGGCTCTGATCCTCTATCGAGAAGGGGGAAAGTTCTTTGAAGGGTGCAATATGTTGTTACAATTATGGATGGAGGAACACCTTTGCCACCGTCCTGGATACTTGAATTGTGGTATGACTGGCCTCGAGTGCATTGAAAAACAAGAAAAACGGGTAGAGGGTTATGAGTTCCCGGATGGTACGGAAGCATGGCATGTCATTTGAGATCTTTGACTGCAAATAAGATCGAATGGACATTCGGGTGGCTCTCGGTCAGTGAGGTAATCTATATGTCGGCTGAGGAATGCTTTCTCCTATTAATGGATCTGCGGAGTATCCAAACTTATGCCCCGCATCGAGTTCTACGTCAGTTAGGTCGATACCAGACCATCCCACACGATGAGGATTTGAGTCGGCAGGTTATTGAGTTGGAACCAAAAGCCGCTTTTCCAGAAGAAAGAGTGCATCGGATTTGGCATCAATGCAGATTCTTAGAGCCTAGAACTCAAGTACGAGATCTATCTAGAGGCTAGGTGAAGCCTGGTTACACTGCGTGGTATGGTAAAAGATCCCGAGTTTACCAGGAGCCCGAAAGGCCCGCAAAGAAACCCCATGTCCAACAATTTACCGATGGAGCACAGGTGCAATGGGACTAGTTGACCAAAGAAAATGAGTACCGAGCCACCATAAGCAGGCTAGAAAAGCAAGTCATGGACCTTCAGTTTGAGAATGGGTTGCAAGCCGCCGCAGATGAAGGCGAGAAGAAGAAGCTAACCCAGGAAAATGAATCCCTCAAAGCTCAAATTCGGAAGATGAAAATAGCTGTTAGAAACCCGAAAAGAAGCCGAGGGGATGAAAGGCTTATAAGCAGTTTGAAAAAGAAGGCCCTTGAGTATCAAGATGACCTAGAAAAGTCTAAGGCCAGTCTAGCGAAAGTCCGAGCTCAATTGGAGGAAAACGCAAAAGGTCGGACACAGTTTGTGCAACAAATGAAAAGAAAGTATGAATGGACAATCACTAGCCTGAAAAGAAAAATAGGTATTCTCGAGAATAAGGCAGCCAAGCAGGCCAATGACTTTAAAGCTGATAGGGAACACTGTTATGATTTGATGGCTCAGATGGAGGAAGAAATGCAACAGTTGCAAAATCAACATCTCCATGATACTCAGGTGTTAGAAGCCCGGAATCAACAGGTCGGGCATTTGCTTCAGGAAAAGGGCAGAATCTGAGAGCGGATCAGAACTATTGCCGACTACATTGTTATGAAATGCCAATCATGTGAGGATATGACTCGTACCACCTTCTTTGCTGCAGTGATGACATTTGTCCGGTAGATAATGAGTGACTTGGAGAGGCTTCAAAGGGATCTGGCACATAGGCCCGTGGCGAGACTGAATGATGTCCCGCGGGCCCCAAGAGCATTTGAGCCATTAATGTATTCATGATTTTCATTAGAGTCTGTTAGTTTGTTTGCGAGTCTGTATTTTCTTTTATTGGAGTCTGTTAGTTGGTTTTCGAGTCTGTTGTTTTACCTTCTGTCAGAGTCTGTTGATCTTGTTTTGAGTCAGAGTCTGTTAATTTCCCGTTTCAAGTCTGTTAATTTTATAATTTGGTAGAATGAGTGGTTGTAATCAAAACTGTTTTATTTTATGGAAAAATTTGAAAATCCCAAAATGTTTTGTTTTGTTATTATGCACTTATCTCCAGAACTATGCTCGGTCTGATTCATGCGGGGTCATGATACGTAAGCAATCTCCATAGGATTCGACCATAACTAAAAGAAAGAAAAAGAGTGATAAAAAGAATAAAAAGAAAAAGAGAAGGAGAAAAGAGATGTTGCAAACGGAAATAAGGAAAAGCCGGGTTGACGCAAACAGCCGATCAAATGCATAATAAAAACGGTTAACTGCTTAGGTGCATTCACTCCTCAAATGTGCGGTTGCGTATTTGTTAAAACCCTAATCGCTAACAAGTTTGTTATTGATGAGATATCCAGTCAGGCAGGTGGTTAGTTTGATTGGCATTCTGGCAACTCACTCCTACAACACCCGGTCCAAAAACAAGCTGAACATGGCCAACCAGGAACTTAAGGCAAGTATTGTCGATCCGTCAAAAGAGGTGGAAGAATCAGAGGTTAATCTGAAAGATGAGTTGTATAAGCTGAAGTAGCAGCTGACTGAAATGTACCAAGCATGGGCAAAAGGGCACCCACCGCCAGTTTACCCCGCCAATCCCTACTTTTATCCCGCCATTGGCTCAGACCCAGGAGCCTCCCAATGTGAACTCATCTTCGGCCTTTCTCCTCTACCAACAATGCTACGACACCACTTCCCGGACATCACAAGCTCCACCACCCAAACAAGTCCCGTACCCTCATCCACCAGTCACTCCTATTTTTGTGGCACCTCCACCTGCTGTATTACACCGATCCTCCAGTGAACCTCTATTCCAAACTCACGACAACCAGTATTACCCCCCGGAGCCCACTTTCAAGGTTCCCGAACCCTATTCCTACACTCCTCATTTTGACCTCCCTGCGAAAACTGAAAAACCATCTAAAAATCCTGAACAGGAGGAGATGTACAGGAAAGTTAAAAGCCTGGAACAGTTATTCAGGGACATGCGAGGGTTGGGAGGTCAAGTAAGTGTGGCTTAAAAAGATCTATGTCTATTTCCAGATGTGCAATTGTCGGCAGGGTTTAAGATGCCCAAGTTTGATTTGTATGATGGGCACGGTGATCCAGTGGCGCATTTGAGAGGTTTTGTAGCAAAATGAGGGGAGCTGGCAGGAAAGACGAGCAACTAATGGCGTATTTCAGTCAGATTCTGAGTGGATCAGTGCTAGAATGGTATACTCGACAGGATCACGGAAGATGGTACGCATGGGATGATCTAGCCCATACATTTGCTTGTCACTTCCAGTACAATCTCGAGATTGTTCCGGATCGTCTGTTTTTGACAAAACTTGAGAAAAAGCACAATGAGAATTTCAGGGAGTATGGTTTTAGGTGGAGAGAACAGGCAGCAAGGGTTGACCCTCCAATGAAAGAAAGTGAAATGGTGGATTATTTTCTGCAGGCCTTAGAACCTACTTATTACGGTCATCTGGTATCAGCTATAGGCAAGTCCTTCAATGAAGTGGTAAAGATGGGAATCATGGTAGAAGAAATGCTCAAAACAAACAAAATCATGAGTTATTTGGCTATTAAGTCAACCACTCGGCCATTCAAAGCAGAACTGGGGGAGTAATTGGAAAGAAGAAGAAAGAGGATGTAGCAACGATTGATTCAGGGGCTTGGTTCAGACCCAGGGGTCCATCACATTACTATAACCAGCCTCGACCCCGTCACCAAACCTACCCTCATACCCCATATAATCCACCCCAACACTACTACCCACCACCAGACCCCTATTTTTCTGTCCACCATACCCAAACATACAGCCAACCTCCAGCCCACGCACAATGGCGTGCGCCAGTCCCACAAAATACATACCCAGCTCCACAAAATGTCTATCCACCCCTAAGAGCCTACCGGAACCCTCCTGGATCAGGTTTCTGGCCCAACCAAGCATTTAAGAACGAGAGGTTGCAAAATAAGAAAACCCTCACTCCATTGGGAGAATCCTATACCAGTTTGTTCCACAGGTTGCGACAATTGGGTATGCTGAGTCCGATTGAGCCAAAACTGCCAAATCCTCCCCTAAGGAACCTTGATCACTCTATTAGTTGCGAATATTGTTCTGGTGCTCCGGGGCATGATACAGAGAAGTGCTGGCAATTGAAAACAGCTATTCAAGAGCTCATTGATACTAATCGGATTGAGGTCCAAGCTCCGGAGGCACCCAATACCAACCAGAATCCGTTGCCGGCTCATCCCGAGACAAATATAATCGAGATAGTGCATAAGGGAGGGGAGCCCAAGAAGCCTTCATAGACCGTCATGATGATTCGGTCCAGTGAAGTCAGGCTGGTTGAAAAGCCAACAAGTGAGAAATCAGTGATTCGATTGAGCAGGGCAAATAGTGAAGCATCTGCAGTAGCCAAAAAGGGGACCCCAAGCGATGTGGTAATAAAATAAGAAGTAGCCAAAGTGGTTGTGCCAGGAGTGGCGAACAAGCCTGTTGTAATTGTGGAGGGCGCTCGCATAGACCCTGTCATTATCAAGCCGGTAACTCAACTACCGATAGTCAACAACAGGGCGGTCTCGTGGAATTATGAACGAGTGATAGTGACTTACAAGGGGAAAGAAGTTAAAGAAGAAGTTTGTGATACCCATGGTTTGACTCGATCGGGGAGATGCTTTGCCCCCGAAGAGTTGAGAAAAGCTAAGAGCTCCAAAGACAACCTAGTGCTAGTGAAGAAAGTTGTGACCGAAGAAGAAGCAGAGGAATTCTTGAGAAAGATGAAAGTGCAGGACTATTCCATGGTGGAGCAGTTGAGGAAGACACCGGCTCAAATTTCACTATTGTCATTAGTGATCCATTCAGACGAGCACCGTCGGGCTTTGATGAAAATCCTGAATGAGGCCCACGTTCCTGACAAAATCTCAGTAAACCACCTGGAAAAGATAGCTAACAAGATATTTGAGGTAAACAGAGTTGCTTTTTCTGATGATGAGTTGCCCATTGAGGGTACTGAGCACAATAGAGCCCTCTATCTCACGATGAAATGTGAAGACTCTGTGGTTACCCGAGTACTAGTCGACAATGGTTCCAGTGCGAACATTTTCCCTCTTTCCACTTTGAACAAATTGAAGGTGAATGATGAAAGAATTCACAAGAACAATATCTGCGTTCGGGGATTCGACGGTGGAGGGAAAGATTCAGTGGGGGACATAGTGCTTGAGCTTACAATGGGGCCTGTTGAATTTACCATAGAGGTCTAGGTGCTCGATATGGCTGTTTCTTACAATCTGCTGTTGGGTCGACCCTGGATTCATGCTGCAAAAGCGGTCCCATCTACTCTGCATCAAATGGTCAAGTTTGAATGGGATATACAGGAAATTGTTGTGCACGGCGAGGATAATATGTGTGCCACAGTGATGCCATTGTTCCGTTCATAGAGTTTGAAGATGACAAGGGGCCATGGGTTTATCAGGTTTTTGATACGGTATCGGTAGAGAAAATTCCAGAAGGGAAGTGCGTTCCAGCGCCGAGGGTAGTCGCTGCAGCAGTCATGGTAGCTGTTGAAATGTTGAAAAATGGTTTTGTACCAGGCAAGGGTTTGGGTGCATCTCTGCAAGGTATCATACAGCCGATGTCTCTCCCCAAAAACTTGGATACATTTGGTTTGGGGTTCAAGCCCACAGTTGCGGACATAAAAAGAGCTAGAAAGCTGAAACAGAGGGCATGGGTCCTCCCAAAGCCCATCCCACGTCTCTCCAGATCATTTATCAGGCCCGACGCCAAGAAACGCCCCGCAACAACAGTTCCCAGTTCTGTGGTTGGTCCTGATAAAGAGTTGCTTGAAAGGTTTGAGAAATTATTCGACGAGGTGAACATGGTGGCAGCTGGAGAGGGTTCTAGCAAGGCAGATGTGCAATTTGTTGGGCCCGGTGCAAAGATTAACAATTGGGAAGCTACTCCTCTCCCCACCAGGAAGGCGTTTTGGTAGTTTGCTTTGATTTTCTTTCAGGTTATCTGGATTATTCCAGGGTTGTAATTCAGATTATATGTTCCGTCCGTTTGGATGTATAAACCTTATTATCTTTCAATTTCAATGAAATGCAATTTCCCTTTTCCTCATTCCTGACAGTTTTATTTTTGTTTTCTTTTCTTCCTTGTACAGCTCTTTTTATGCTGGTTTCAATAACATGACATGCATGAGGAATCTTCGGCCCAGTTTTAAAAGCCAATCTAATTCTGAAATAGTAATTCAAGAAATAGAGTGTGATGGTGAATCAGAATACAACGAAGATGAGTCCTTTGAAGATATTAGTAAAGAACAAAGCCATTTTGAAGAAAAACCCAAGCCTAACCTGAGTGATACAGAAGCAATCAATTTAGGAGACCCAGATAATATCAGAGAAACTAAAATAAGTGTACATCTTGAACCTCAACTCAGGGAAGTGATAATTAAAGCGTTACTTGAGTACAAAGACGTCTTTGCATGGTCATATGACGACATGCCAGGTTTAAGCACTAACTTGGTGGTTCACAAATTGCTCACTGACCCGGCATTCCCTCCTGTCAAGCAGAAGCTGAGGAAATTTAAGACCGATGTGAGTGTGAAGAACAAAGAAGAGGCCACTAAGCAGTTTGATGCAAAAGTCATTCGGGTCACTCGGTATCCCACTTGGTTAGCCAATGTAGTACCTGTGCCAAAGAAGGATGGCAAGATCAGGGTGTGTGTTGACTACCGTGATCTCAACAAAGCGAGTCTCAAGGACAACTTCCCAGTGCCAAATATCCACATTCTGATTGACAATTGCGCCAAACATGAGCTTGGGTCTTTTGTGGACTGTTATGCGGGTTATCATCAGATCTTAGTGGATGATAAAGATGCGGAGAAGACGGCATTCATCACACCATGGGGAACATATTGCTACAGGGTCATGCCTTTGGGTTGAAAAATGCTGGGGCAACTTACATGAGGGCAATGACAACCATATTTCATGACATAATACACAAGAAGATCGAGGTTTATGTGGATGATGTAATCATAAAGTCTAGAAAGCAGTCTGATCACGTCAGAGATTTGAGAAAATTTCTTCCAAAGGCTTCGCAAGTACAATCTTAAGCTCAATCCTGCAAAATGCACATTCAGTGTGCCATCCGAAAAATTATTGGGATTCATAGTCAGCCGCCGAGGTATTGAATTGGATCCGTCCAAGATTAAAGCTATCCAAGAATTGCCACCTCCAAGGAACAAGACTGAGGTGATGAGTTTATTAGGGAGGTTGAATTACATCAGCAGGTTTATTGCTCAGCTTACGATAACTTGTGAGCCTATCTTCAAACTGTTGAAGAAAGATGCTACGGTCAAGTGCTCAGATGAGTGTCAAGAAGCATTTGATAAGATAAAAGGGTATTTGTCAAACCCACCTATGTTGGTGCCACCAGAACCAGGGAGACCTTTGATTCTGTATTTGACGATTTTGGACAATTCGTTTTGTTGTATGTTGGGTCAGCATGACATCACCAGTAGGAAAGAGCAGGCCATCTATTATCTCAGCAAGAAGTTCACATCTTACGAGGTTAAGTACACTCACCTGGAACGGACATGTTGCGCCCTAACTTGGGTGGCACAGAAGCTGAAGCATTATTTGTCATCTTACACTACTTACCTTATCTCTCGTTTGGATTTGTTAAAGTATATCTTTCAGAAGCCTATGCCTACAGGAAGGCTCGCAAAGTGGCAGATATTGCTCATAGAATTTGACATCGTCTATGTGACCAGGACCGCGATGAAAGCCCAGGCGTTGGCCGATCATTTGACTGAGAACCCAGTGGATGAAAAATATGAGCCTTTGAAGACTTACTTCCCTAATGAAGAGGTAACACATATTGATGAGTTGGAACAAGTTGGAAACTTTTCTTTGATGGAGCTGCTAACATGAAAGGCGTTGGGATAAGAGCTGTATTGATTTCTGAAACAGGACATCACTACCCTGTTTCGGCTCAGCTTTATTTGTACTATACTAATAACGTGGCTGAATACGAGGCATGCATTTTGGGTTTGAGGTTAGCTGCAGATATGGGTGTCCCGGAAGTTTTGGTCTTGGGGGACTTGGACCTTTTGGTGCATCCGATTCAAGGGGAATGGGAAACACGAGATCTAACACTCATACCGTACCGGCAATGTTTGCATGATCTTTGTCAACGGTTTCGATTAGTAGAGTTCAAGCAAATTCCAAGGATCCATAACGAAGTTGCTGATGCTTTGGCTACCTTGGAGTCAATGTTACATCATCCGGATAAGGCTTATGTTGACCCGTTGTATATTTAGGTCCATGATCAGCACGCTTACTGTAATGTGGTAGAAGAAGAACTTGACGGTGAGCCCTGGTTTCATGATATCAAGGAATATATCAGGATGGGGGTATATCCAGTACGAGCCACAGGCGATCAAAAGAGAACAATTCGGCGGTTAGCGAGCAGATTTTTCTTCAGCGGAGGGGTTTTATACAAAAGGACTCCGGATCTTGGATTGTTGAGATGCATAGATGCTAGACAGGCCACAACTATCATGACCGAAGTACATTCTGGAGTCTGTGGACTGCATATGAGCGGGTATGTGTTGGAAAAGAAGATCCTACGAGCAGGTTATTATTGGCTCACTATGGAGCGAGATTGTATCAGTTTCGTGCGCAAGTGTCATCAGTGCCAAGTGCATGGATATTTGATTCATTCTTCACCATCTGAATTGCACACAATGTCTGCACCATGGCCTTTTGTCGCGTGGGGCATGGATGTCATTGGGCCAATTGAGCCATCAGCATCAAATGGGCACAGGTTCATTCTAGTGGCCATCAACTATTTCACCAAGTGGGTAGAGGCTAAAACGTTCAAGTCCGTAACCAAGAAAGCGGTGGTTGATTTTGTGCACTCAAATATCATTTGTCAGTTTGGGATACCAAAGGTGATCATTACAGACAATTGGGCTAATCTCAATAGTCATCTGATGAAAAAGGTATGTCAACAATTCAAGATTACGCATCGCAATTCTACCCCTTACCGCCCCAAGGCAAACAGAGCAGTTGAGGCAGCTAACAAGAATATAAAGAAGATACTTCGAAAAATGGTGGAAGGTTCCAGGCAATGGCATGAGAAGCTGCCTTTTGCATTACTGGGTTATCGCACTACTGATCGCACTTCAATAGGGGCACTCCTTATTTATTGGTATATGGCACTGAGGCGGTGATACCTGCAGAAATTGAAATCCCGTCCCTTCGGATTGTCGCTGAGGCCGAAATCGATGACGATGAGTGGGTCAAAACTCGCTTGGAACGGTTGAGTTTAATTGATGAGAGAAGATTAGCAGCAGTGTGTCATGGCCAGTTGTATCAACGGAGAATGGCAAGAGCATATAATAAGAAAGTGCGTCCACGGAGGTTTGAAGTGGGTCAGTTAGTATTGAAACGTATCCTTACTCATCAGGCTGAGGCAAGAGGCAAGTTCACCCCAAACTGGCAGGGGTCGTTCATCGTGACGAGAGTGTTGTCCAATGGTGCTTTGTATTTAACAGATGTAGAAGGCAAATGTGTAGAAATGGCCATCAATTCTGATGCGGTCAAAAGATATTATGTATGGTCTCTTTGGTTAAATTGTGTTGTTTGTAATTGGTATATTTTAAAGATTGGAATGACGAAGGCATTTTGTTTTGCTATCTAAACACTTTATCCTTTGTTACCCCTTTGAGCCTTATTTATTTTCTTTCATATTCCTCTTTTGGAATCAGTAGCAAAGATCATAAACGCAAGCGTAAAAAGAGAGAAAAGAAGAAGAAAAGAAAAAAGGAAAAGAAGAAAAAGATAAGAAAAAGAAAAGAAAGAAAGAAAAAAGAAGAAGAAGAAGAAGAAGAAGAAGAAAACAAAACAACAAAAGAGAAGAAGAAGAAAGAAAAGAAAAGAGGAGAAAGAGGAAGAAAAGGAAAGAAAAATCACAACAACAAAGTAATTCCTATGACATGAACTACGTTCGACCTGATTCCTTTAAAGGATACGTAGGTAGCCTCACAGTTCGATCCCATCAAACAAAATCCAAAAGTCCCCGAGCAAAGAAACTGGGGTAGAAGTTGTGGTTGTTGCAAGAAATTTGATTCCGAAAGTTGTAATTTTGAACCCATTCAAATTGTTTTGAGCTTTTTGACACCCTTTCTTTCTAACCCTGTCCAAAAGCCCACGTTATGATCCAAAGAAAGACCTTCTGATCAGTCTTCGAGAGATGCCAAGTCGAGCAAGTAGAGGTGATTCATATCAGGGGCAGCACTCTGGCCCAAGCAAGAAAATGAAAAATGAGAGAGTCTTATTGGTGAAAACCCTCATAGGCACCATAAGGCGCCGGGAGCTGAGAGAAATCAAAATGAGAGAGTCTTATTGGTGAAAACCCTCACGGGCACCGTAAGCCGAAAGTGAGTTGAGAGATGAACAAATGAGAGAGGCTTGTTGGTAAAAACCCTTCAGGGCACCACAGGCCGAACAAGGTCAAGGTTTTGGCAAAAAAGTCAGGTTGTGGAAACTCTGGGGCAACAAAGTATGGCAACTGAGAGTTGATTGGTTGGATAGATTGGGCCAATTAATCCGAAATGCATGTCATGATCATTGGTACCAGCTATTCCACTCAGATAAGTCTCTTTCCTTTTTCCTTTTTAGCAAGTCATCCAGTTTTGGATTTTCTTTATCATTAACTCTCAGGGTCATTGTATTTCATTTCTTTTGGGTTTCATTTCTCTAAGATGTTTCAATGTCAGTCTTGGTCAAGCAAATTAAGAAAGGATTTTAAAGCTCACTACCAACTTCCAAAAAACCGCAAAGCACAGTGTGGCCAGAGCATACCAAAGATAGCATGATGTAGAGTGGGATAAAATGCCAGCAAAAGATCCACCGATGGAATGATTTAGTAATTTCGTGGGAAATGCAGAGGCTCAGTAAAAGGGGTTAGAGGTGTAAAACAGTGGTTCAGGTATAGAACAATTGGGTCGTCCGAGGTCATGTGGGTTGAAAGATAGCCAGAAAATCAAGAGGTTCAGAGCCAGTTCGGGGAAGCCAGTCAAAACAAAGCATGGCCGCGGGGAGACTTTCAGCAAGAATGCCACAAACTAACCACCACATTTTAAAATGACAAGATTTTTCTTTAATTAAAACAGGGGCAGAAAGTTTCGATTGTTTCGGGGAAATCCGTCACAAGGAAAGGCAAGCACCAGACAGGTTTGACCGTAAACTTTTAGGACCCGCCTGGATAATGGGATTTCATTTGAAGTTTTCAAGACCCGCCTGGATAATGGGATTTCATTTGTAGTTTTTAGGACCTGCCTGGATAATGGGATTTCATTTGAAGTTTTCAGGACCCGCCTGGATAATGGGATTTCATTTGAAGTTTTGAGGACATGCCTAGATAATGGGCTTTCATTTGAAGTTTTTAGGACCCGCCTGGATAATGGGATTTCATTTGAAGTTTTTAGGACCTGCCTGGATAATGGGATTTAATTCTCAGGACCCTCCTGGAAAATGGGACCTAGTTTAAAGTTCAAAATAATTATGAGTAGCATAATCTAGCATAAATGCACCACAAGAGAATATAAGTTGGTTTCAAAGTTTGCAAGTTTGAGATAGGATTCAATTAGGAGTTGTCAGGACCCTCCTGAATAATGGGACCTAGCTTTAAGATTTCCATTAGATAACAAGATTTGGTGTAAGTTCCGTTGTAGGGTGGTACAATTCAGCCGTAAAAATTATCACGCTTAAGATAAGACTTGATTTTGATTTTCAGGATCCGCCTGGATAATGGGATATAGTTTTAAGGTTTCCTCTAAATAACAAGATTTAACGTAAATCCTGCTGTAAGGAAGTATAATTCAGCCGTAAAAGTTGTCACTCTTAAGATAAGACTTGATTTTTGATTATCAGGACCCTCCTGGATAATGGGATGTAGCTTCAATACTTTCGTACCTTCAGAAGATATAACTTAGATTTAAAATTGTCGCTTATTTAAGAGTTGTCAGGACCCTTCTGGATAATGGGATGTAGTCGTAAGACCTTCTTTGATAACAAGACTTAGCGGAAGTCATACCTTTAGAAAACATAATTCAGCTTTTAAAACTGTCATTTAATTAAGAGTTGTCATGACCCCTCCTGGATAATGGGACCTAGCTTTCAAATTCTTAGTAATATTTGGTAACATGATTTAGTTTAAAACTCAAATATGTGCCCAGCTACCAAACTAGGGCAGAAAATTTTCTTTGTTTTGTCTATTTTTGTTAAAATTAGGTACCCACCTGGAGAGCACGAGAGTACAATTCAAGTTTAGCGGTCAGGAGCCCACCTGGAGAGCACGGGAGTACAATTCAAGTTCAGCAATCAGGTGCCCACCTAGAGAGCAAGGGAATACAATTTAAGTTCAACAGTCAGGCGCCCAGCTGGAGAGCATGGGAATACAATTCAAGTTCAGCAGTCAGGCGCCCACATGGAGAGCACGTGAATACAATTCAAGTTCAGCAGTCAGGCGCCCACCTGGAGAGCACGGGAATACAGTTTGAGTTTAGCAGTCAGGAGTCCACTTGGAGAAAAGGAAATCATTTCAGATTATAATTTGAATTTAGCAATCAGGCGTCCACCTGAAGAAAAGGGAAAGTGTCCCAGATCACAACTCAACAAAGGGACTTCACCGGGAGAATACAAGTCAACAAGGCAACAAGAATCACAAGATCAAGTTTGAAGACACAGACAGGATTTTTGTAATGTATAGATCATAGTTTAGTCTAGCTTCTTTTATTTTGGCATGGTGTAATAAGGAGGTCAGTAAGCAGTAGCAACAGCAGCAACAACAGTGAAATCACAGCTTCATAGTAGTCCCAACTACCAAACCTTCCCGAACTACACTGACCTGATTCCTTTATAGCCAAGGATATGTAGGCAACCTCGGAAGTAGGGTGCGGTTAAATCTTTCAAAAATGGTTCCCACGGAGTATTCAAACGGGCAAAATCGCTCGTATCCGCTCACTTTATCTTTGCACGAAAACTCTTCGTGTTTCCGAGCAAAGAGGGGCAGCTGTGAGCACGTGATTTTTGCCCTATATGAATTACTCCCACAAATTCAAAACAAAATAATTTTCCCATTATTTGCAATTTCGTAGATTTTTATAGCATTTTTTGTTAATTGTTTGCATTTGTCTGCGCATGTTAATTTTGTTTAAATTATGAAAAATACAAAATATGTTGCCTTTACATTTAGGATTTAACTTTGCTTTAGTAATTTAGTTGCTTTATAAAAATGGGAAATTCAAAAAAAATAGTTTAGTTTTGCACTTTTTAATTTTAATTTTGTATTTTGGTAGTTTTCCTTTAATTTGATTTTTAATTATTTGTGGTAATTGTTATTTAGAGTTGGTTAATATAATTTGATAGAATAATTTGATTATGAATTAATTTAGGTGTTATTTTAAAAGAAAATAGAAATATAAAAAGAGGAATTGAAAGAAAAGGAAATGGAGGAATTGGACTTAAAGACTCGGAATTGGGCCAGTCCAATGCCAAGGCCCAAATATTTCCCACCCATTTGCCCAAGTCCAGTCCCCAAACCCGGTCCGACCAGTCATTAAATTAAATGACGCCATTTTGGGTATGTGAATCTGAGCCATTGATCTCCCCTCCCCTTGATCAAACGGCTCAGAACTAAAGCTCCGTAAGTATTTAACGGTCCAAAACGGACCCCCCCAGAACCCCATCAGTCTCTTCGTCTTCAACCAAACCCTAGAGATGCCGCCCTAATTTTCCACCGCCTCAGCCAGCGGCGCCACCTCTGATCGTCCCCAAGTTGATATCATAGAACCCTTACCTCACTCCCCCCTTTCCAATCACCACTCCGTTCCTCTCAAACATGGCCTAAACTCCTCGAATCTCAAATCTAGGGTTCGAGCGCTAGAAGCCATAGCTGAGTTCGTTCATGCAGGGATATCCTTCAATGTTTCCTTAGCGTTCAAGGCTGGTTTGGTCCCAGAATAACGTTGTTTTCTTGTTCTTCGCAAGGAACAAGCAGATGACATTATTTGGGGACTAAATCAGAAAGTTAATCGCGAGTTCGAAGCATAGGTTGGTGAGTTTCTTATTTCTTCTTTCATTCTTGTGTTCCTTCAGTATTCCTTCCTCCTCATTTCTTCTCTTCCTCTATGATTAATTGAATGGAAACTTGAACAAAGTTTAGCTAAAAATTGAGGACTGTCCGTTTATAGCTTTTTCAATTTTGCTTTTCTAAATTTTATTGGTCTGATTGGTTTGTGTCAAGAGTATGTTCAATTTCTAATTTCACTTTTTGTTTTAAGCCACTTAGTTTAATTTAATTAGGCCGCTTTGACAACTTAGTTAAATCCCTGCATGTTTGTGTTAATTAACCAGTAGCTTAGTTAGATTTTTTGATTATGGAAGTCATTTCGGTGTTTGTGTCATGTTGTTTTTCCGGATGCTTATAGAATTTAGCTGGGTCGTTTTATTGTTTGGGCTTTAGTATTGTTTCTGGCCATTTTTGCAAAGTGCAGCTCCTCTATTTGGGATAAGTCATTGGGTCAAGTTGATCCATTTGGAATTCTAAAGTAATATTCAGGGGCTTGAGGGGTAGTTTGGGTAGTCTAGGAAAGGGAATCTTTGGGTAACTGATTAGGAAGCTTCTAGGAAGCTGGGGAGGGGGACTATTGTGAAGTTCTGAGATTTAAAATAGGGATACCTAAGCTAAAATGAAAATTAGAAAAGGTGCAAAGTGCAAAAATTGATCCCTTAGGCTGCCCTAATAGCTTGCCTATAAAGGCACTTTACCTTGCATTTCAAGGCAGATTTTGAAGGAAAAAAAAGTTCAGAAAATCAGAAATGGCTAAAAAAGACTAAAAAATTGGATAAAAATCCAGAGAAAATACAAACGGCTGAATTTTTACTGTTTCATTGAACTTCTTCAGTGATTTCTGATTCTTTTCAATTTTGGAAAATAATAGTTTCTCATTCTGGGATATGAAATGGATTGATATTGTGTTTTGAAAAGTTTTGATTCAAGCTTTGTTGAGGGTTACTGTTCCATTGGATTTTGAGCTGATTTCATTGTTCTGATTGCTGAATCTGGGCTAACTACTACTGCTTACTGCTTACTGCTGAGCTTCTCACTTTTGCTGTTATTTTACTTTCCAGGTACATGCTCCTGTACATATCTTGTTTGTGAGGTTTTGATTTGAGGAATAAGAATGCAAGGCAGAAGTTTAAAGCGTAGCTTTATTTTGTTGATTCAATTGTGTTGTTTTGATTTTCTTTTAAAATTTGATGTTGTCATGGTGATTGAATAAGCTATGGGTGGGGTCAGTTTCTACTATTGTGTTTAACTTGGGATTGCCATGAAAACCTGGGTAACATTCTGTCTAGCTGAATTGTTGATTAGGTGTTGATGTTGTATAAATGAACACCCTAGCGTGGTACTTGGTCTAGAACTGTTATGAAGTTTGGGATATTTGCATATTTAGTTAAGTTCTTGATCCTCTTTTACACTAAATTTTAGTCAATTTATATTGTTAGCATGTGTGTGAGGCAGAATGGTTATTTATGGTTCTTAAGTTAAGCAATTTGGGGCAATGCTCTCTCTTGAAGCCATGATTCTGCAGGTTTTATTTGAGTTTCAGTTATTTTGTTATTTGAGGCTATGGTAGTACATTGCCAAACCATATAGATTCTATGAGTTAGCTGCAATTCACCCATTATCTATTTCAATTAGCTTTTAAAATTTTTATGGTCGTCTTTAACCCCAAATTCAAACGTATGGCTGTGCTGTGAAAGGGGTTCGGCCCTGAACCCCAGCTTCTCTACAATAGGGATGGCTTCCAAGCCGGATTTCCTTGGGCTTTATTTAAGCCATTGTGCAATCAGCACTTCGTGGGCTTTGCAGTTTCGACACATTATTGGGCCTCATTTCATGCCCAGATTTTGAGGTGAATTGGACATCGCCTAATATCCGACATTCGTTCTGGCTAAATTAATTTGAACTTCATCTTAGAGAAGTTACATTTTTGTCTTCAGCCAGTTAGTTTGGTTTTGTTTTTAGGTTGGAGGCGTGCTATATTAGCCAAATGAACAATTTATGGCCCTTCGAAATTTAGTTTGAATTCCTTTTTAGAACAATTTGAGGTGTGTCATGCGAAATAAAACCTCAAAATGCATGGCCCTCATTTAATTATTTCTTTTAAATCCTTAGAATTCGAGGCGTGCCATTTAGCAAATTTTTCATGGCCCTCGCAAATTTAAAAAACGCGTAGTTGCTTTAGGCGCGTTATTTTAATAATATTACCTTCCTAAACTCGGGTGTGCATTTCATGTGACCCAAATCTAAATTTTAACAACGTTAAATAAAATATGTCACGGATCGCGGGTGCATTTCATATGGCGTGATCCAAAGACGTGTTTTGTATAACGTTGAAATCTTCCTAAAATAAGTAAAAGCGGTTTAAAAGTTAAAAATGCACATAGGTTTGAAAGTGTTTTAAAATCAAATAAATAGGCCAATTATAACAGTTAAGTGACCGTGCCAGAACCACGGAACTCGGGAATGCCTAACACCTTGTCCCGGGTTAACAGAGTTCCTTACCCGGATTTCTGGTTCACGGACTGTAAAACATAGTCAATCTTTTCCTCGTTTCGGGATTTGAACCGGTGACTTGGGACACCATAAATTATCCCATGTGGCGACTCTGATTCTTAAATAAATAATCCCGTTTCTATTGTCACTTTAAGTTGGAAAAAATTCCCTTATATACCCTTCCGGGGGTGTAGTAAAAAGGAGGTGTGACAGCATGAATCTCTTCAAGAGTCTTTCTCAGAGACTAGAATTTGGCATGCTCGGCAACGCAAAATGATCGAACTTGGGCAACATCGGAAATTTCCTTTGCCCGAGCGTGAGCGGCTTCAGCATCAGCTCGATAGACAGCCACGACTGCCTCCGCGTCGGCCTTTACTCTTTCCGCCTCAGATGTGGCCTTTGCAAGCTCAGTGGCCAACCGAACCTTAAGCTCCTCAATTTTCTTGGCTCAGGACAAACTCTCCTCCTTCATGCTTTGGAGTTGATGTTTGGCCAAAGATAGCTGGGCCCGAGCGGTGTCTTTCTCCGTGGCAAGGCGGTCCATGTTTTACTTCCACACCAAGGTCTTTGCCTCCTTCATCTTGGCCTCCTCACGAAGTTGCTCGATATTTTCGGGCTTCTTCTGAACCTGCAAGATTAAAGTGTTAGTTGTCGTCTCCGGATTAATAAAACGAGCTTCCAAAATTTTGCATTACCTGCTCAATCAAGTTGGTTTACCTTTTATGAGATGTTTCCAATTCAGCTCTAAGGTCCTTGACCTCCTCTTCCTTTTGCTCAATGAGGAGTTTTAGGGCATCTCTCTCCTCCTTAAGCTTTTTATGATCGGCCTCACACCGGTCCAGCTCTGCCCGGGATTTAGAAAATATTTCCCGATGGAGCGTCAAAAGCCTATGAAGAAAGAAAGGAAATCAGACAAGAATAAATAAAGGCAAAGATATTATTAACCAAGGGAGCTGAAGCTCACCTAACTCAAAAGTCGATGGGCTTCAACGAAGTAACTCTATGCATTACCCAAATCGGAATTCTCTTCGACCCCCGTGAAGCAGCCAAGAAAAAGGTCTTTCCCTTCATGGGTCGTTCCCACATCGGGGGTTCCGATGGCCGCGGCTTCTTGAAGTTGCCCCTTAGAAAATGTTAGGAGGGGTGAATCACTAATGTCTATTGCCCCAAGCGAGTCATTTGGTGCGTTCTCTTCGTTTTGAAGGGCCTCAGAACTGGCCCCTTTAGGTACATCCACCGATTGCCCATCACGGCGGGAGGCATCCTCAGCCTCCGGGACTTTGTTCGGGCCATCTTCCGAGATCCCCTCGGTTCGACTTTGAACCTCTTCGGTCATTATTGGCTCGGCGGCCTTTGGGACCTCGGCGCTCCTCTTTCGAGCCACCAGCTCATAGCCAACATCTTCATTCTCTCTTCTTCATCTCATAACTATTGAACTATGTTTTTGGTAAGGGCAGCGGTATCTTTCTTCGACTTGCAGGCCTTGCTCTTCTTGGGCTTTGGAGTATCATAAGGCAGGACCCTTTTCCTCTTCTTATCCAAAACCGACTTCGTGGCCTCCTCTTCCCCGAGTGGGAGTGGCCTTATGACAACATTATCTTCGAGACCTGTATCGGAGGAAATCAAGTAAAAATAAAAAAGAAATATTTCATAGAAAATCATCGAACGCGAGTAAAGAAGCTTACCATGATTTTTGTCCTCCCATCGGCCCTTTGCCAAATCTCACCACGAGCGCTCGTCATACGAAGAGGTCGAGGCTAATTTCTGGACCCAACCTTCAAGGTTCGGTGGATTGCACTAGGCACCCAAGAAACCGCTGCATCATAGTAAAGGGCGTCAATAAGAAAAGGCAAAAGAAACAAAACGATAAGCAGAAGTTATAGGTGGGTTTGTACTTAAGCATCATGTTCCACTCTTCGGGGAATGGCATCTTCTCGGCCAGAATTATGTCGGAAGTCCTCACTGGACAAGCTGGACCATCCATCCTTGGTCCTTGTACTCATCTATGCTCAAGAACAACACCTTGGTGGCCCAACGATGAAACCTTAATAATCCACCTCGATAAAGACGGGGTTGTACAGTCTAATGAGATGGTCGAGAGTAAAAGGCATCCCTTCAATGCGCTAGAAAGAAGGATGGATCATCCCCCTTTTCTCTTAGTCTTAGTCTCTCCAAATAAGGGTCGGGTCAAAAACCTGTCTAGTCAGTCTTTGTCTGAAAACTCTGTACGTTTCCAGTCAAAGAGGGGCAGCTGTAGACATGTGATTTTTGACCCTCCCCAAGATCTTTTATATATTAGCGTAAAATATTTAATTTAGGCATAATATAGATATTTTAAGTAATTTTGACTCTTTTACTTTATTTTAGTACAAGAAAACAAAAATTACAAAAAATAAGTTCATTAATATTTTGTAGTCATTTTTAATCTAAAAAAGAATATATACAAATAGTATCGTATTTTTATTTTTAATATAATATTTGAAAATACAAAAAATAGATTTGTTTTAATGGTTAGTTTTGTTTTAATAATTATTTTAATAGTAGGACTAGTTAATAAATGAGCCCGTATTTTTAATCTCGTTCGCAGCAAACGAATAGAGCTTGGGCTCGAGCAACCCATCTTTAGGCCTAATTTTGGACCTAGCCCATAATTCCTAGGCCCACACCCCTTAACCTAAAACCCTACAACCTAGACTCTACACTATAAAAGAATGCTTAACACTAAAGAGAAAAAGAAGAAAAAACAAAAAAAGGGAACAAAAAGGGACGCCCAAAAATCTGAAGAAGCAGCCATAGCCGCATAACTCAAAATGGGGCTCCCCCATCAGTTCATCTTCTCCCTCACATTAAAATACAAAAACACTAACCTCTATTAATATCCACCTCTAATTTTAGCCTTTTAAAACATCCCTCAAACCCAGTAAAGCTTCAGCCCGAATTGGCCTCAAAGTAGCTAAAAAAACGAGTTGAAAATCGCCCAAAATCCAGCAACAACGAGCTGAAACGCAGTTTGTTTCCCAGCGAAATTTCAGCTGCAAAATCAACTGCAAAACAGCCATCAATCTGCTTTAAAATAGTCCCTGAACAGCCACCAAAAATGTCGTCAAAAACCATTGTCGTTGAGGTCGCGTTCGAGCTCCGCCGTGGATTCCAGTCGGTGTTGCTGTACGGTCCTTCAAAGGAGGTTCTTCTTATTTAATTTAAGATTTGCTATTAAAGGTCATTTTTATCCCTTATTTATTCAATATTGTTACATGCTTGGTTTTATTTTATTTTGATGTTTAAGCATTTCAGGCCAGTTTTGTTGATGTGTTCCTTATTACTCCGAAATTGTTTATCGATATTATAGTAGGTTAGTGTTAAGATTGCTTACTGAAAAATGATTTTGGTCAATTTTATACTTAGTGATTGGTATAATTATTTGGTTTAATTTGATAATCATGGGATCAATGATTGAAAGGACTATGTATTTTAGCGTTAGATGCTATTTCCTGCTGATTTTGTATGGTTTTGAAATTTAGCCATGAATGTTTTTCCCTTAGTTTCTTTACTTTTAGGTAGTTATTTTGCATTTTTTGTTCTTCCTATTTAGATTGTTTTTATCCAAATGTTCGTCTTAACAAGTATGCTTATACATGTTCTGAAGGATTTTAATAATTTTAATTTGTTAATAGGTGCTTATACATGTTCTGAAAGATTATAGTAATTTTAATTCCTCAAAAATACTCTGTTCATCAAATAAGTTCAGTCCATAACACATGGCCTTCGTTTAATTAATTTTACTTTAATCTTTAGAATTCGAGGCATGCCATCTAGTGGAATTTTCATGGCCCTCGCAAATTTGAAGAAAAAAAAACGCGTAATTGCTTTAAATGCGCTCTTAATAAAATTACCTTCCTAAACTCGGGTGCGCATTGATGCAACCCAAATCCAAATCTCGATGAAGTCGAAATGTGTTGACAATCACGGGCGCATTGATTGCGACTGGGTTCGAAACGCGTTTTCACGACATCGTAATTCTCATAAAATAAATAATGATAGAAAAGAGGTTCACAAATTGAGACGAGCCTCACCGAACAAAAATAAATAAATGTGGGGCCCTCGATAAATGGTTATTAAAATGATTAGAATTTGGGAGGGCCATTTAGCGAACTTCACGGCCTTCCCCAAAATAATATTACGTTAGAATCTTTAGGCGCGATTTTAATTAAATTACCTTCTTAAACTCGGGTGCGCATTGATGCGACCCAAATCCAAATCTCGACGAAGTCGAAATGTATTGACAACCACGGGTGCATTGATTGCGACGTGGTTCGAAACGCGTTTTCATGACGTTGTAATTCTTTTAAAATAAATAATGATAAAAAGCGGTTTACTAATAAAAGGCACATAAGCTAGCAAGTATTAAAATCAGATAAAATCAAATGCAACAGTGAAGCGACCGTGCTAGAACCACGGAACTCGGGAATGCCTAACACCTTCTTCCGGGTTAATAGAATTCCTTACTCGGATTTCTGGTTCGCAGACTGTGACAGAGTCATATTTTTCCTCGGTTCGGGATTCAACCAGTGATTTGGGACACCATTAATATCCCAAGTGGCGACTCTGAATCATTAATAATTAAATCCCGTTCCGATTGTCCTTTAATTGGAAAAACTCCTTTACACCCTTCCGGGTGTGTGTGTGAAAAAGGAGGTGTGACAGCTCTGGCGACTCTGCTGGGGACAAGAACCCAGAACGTTTTGTTCAGGGTTCACAATTCGAGCTTAGATAAATTGTTGTATTTGGTTATATCTGGTTTTCCTACATGTTTTGTGCTGAATGTACTAAATGTTACCGCTTTGATATTATATGAACTGTATTTAAACTGTGCCGACACCCTTCTCTTCTCACCTCCGGGGATGTGCTTACTGGTTGAGACTCCCTATTCTGTTAGTGTCATACCCTGAAATAAGAAAGAGGCCGGACAAGTTACGAAGCCGGATGTCCTTTTGGTTCCCCGTAAGTTGCCCCCTCCTCGACTCGAGTTGTCGCTCGGGTACACAGTCTAGAACACCGACCCATGTTTTGAAAATAGAATAACGTGACTTCATGCCGGATCCCTAGTAGGAACGATTATTTGCATCATGTTGCATTTGACTTAGGGGACTCAACACAGGGGTTGGATCCGTCTAGGACTAGCAACCTGAAATGAAAAGACCATCCTGATGCATCCTATTTATGCTGTGCATTTATTTGTTCCGAACCTGCATGCTGACCGATTTTTTTGAATATCGGGAATATTGTAAAAATGAAAAAGAGAGAAAAAAGAGAGAGTAATAGTTAGGGAGTTAATTGATTATTTTAGAAAAACTAATGACCAAGTACTGTCGAAACTCTGCCGAAATTTTGAGAAAATGAAAAAAAAAGGAAAAATAGGAAAAAAAGTCTTTTATTTTTGGAAAGTTGTTTGTTGAAAAAGAAAATGAAAAAAAAAAGTCTTTATTTTAGTTTGGAAAAATAAGTTGTTTTATTGTTTGTTGAAAATGAAAAAGGAAAAAAGAGTCGTTATTTTGTCTTGTTTTCAAAAATAGAAAGGGAAAATAGTTTGTCTTGCCATGAAAAATGAAAATGAAAAAGAGTAGTGTTTTAAAATAGTTTTTTTTATGAAATGCCAAAAATGAAAATGAAAAGAGTCGTGCTTTTGAAAGTGGTTTTGTTATTTGCTTTTGAAATGCCAAAAATTAAAATAAAAAAGAGTCTTGTTTCAAAATAGTTCGGTTAATTTGCCCGAACTACGCATGGTTTGATTCTCACAGGGCGTGAGATACGTAGGCAACCCTCATCGGGTCCAACCTCCCCTTTACAAAAATAGCCCAAAAATATCAAAATTTTAATTTTTGTCATAAATAAACCAGGTGATGCCGTTTTTGTCAAAAATAGTCAAATGTTCCCAAATGGGGTACCGGAAGGCTGACTTTGCGCAAACAGCCACCTTTGGTCATATTTTGATTCTAACCCTCACAGCCTTAAAATCTTCGTCCCCGAGGCGCCGGAAGGTCGTGTTTGCAATACCGGGTCGTTTAATTTAATTTGGAAAAACAAGAAAAAGAGTCAGTGGTCAAGTGAATACCGTTCAGATTTTGGGTCAAAATTGGCATATAGGGGAAGGAATCTGTCATTTTTGGGGTTTGTATTTCTTTTGTTTAGAGTATATGGGTCGTTTGATTTTCGAGTCTGTATTTCATCATTAAGTTGGTTAGTTTTGTTGTTATTATGAAAATGGAAAATTCCAAAAAATATTTTATTGTCGTTTACCTTTTATTTGCAAGAACTACGCACGGTCTGATTCATGAGGGGTCATGATACGTAGGCAATCTCCATAAGATTCGACCGCAACAAAAAAAAATGAATGAAAAATGGAAAAGAAGAATTGAATAAAAAAAATGGAAAATATGTTGTTAATAATGAGGACCAACTCAATCCATTCTAACATGTTTTGTTTTGAATTGTGAAGAAAGTTGAGGTGGTTGGTTTGTGGTAAGCTGGAAACACAAGATCTGAGGAAAAATGATAATTGACATCGAAGCTGTTACGAGTGCTCAAGAGACTCAGGGTCAGAGGGTTCAACAAGGGTCTATTGTGGTTGAGGAAAATAGAACACTGAAACAATAAATGACCAAAATACGTCAAGCCTAGGCCAATGGTCAAGGACAGCCTTGTCACGAGTCACAATTTGCTACACAGCAAGAACAGTACCACTCTCCCGAGTACCACTCCTACTCGTTTGAGCTTCCTGTAAACATCGAGAAGTCTGCCCGAAAGAGAGTACAGGAAGAAATAACCCAAAGAATGAAAAGATTAGAACAACGGTTGAAAAACACGCAAGCAATGGCAGGTCAAAAGAGCGTTGCCTTCAGAGATCTATGCATGTTCCCCGATGTCCACTTGCCGCCTGGTTTTAAGGTTCCCAAATTCGAAAAGTACAATGGACATGGAGACCCCATAGCCCACCTGAAAAGGTATTGCAACCAATTGAGAGGTGTGAGAAGAAATGAAGAATTACTTATAGCTTATTTTGGGGAAAGCCTCTCGGGAGTAGCATCTGAATGGTTTTTGGATCGGGACACATCTTGCTGGTACGTCTGGGATGACATGGCACGAGCCTTTGTCAAACAGTTTCAATACAACATCGACATCGCCCCAGACCGCATTTCCCTTTCTAACCTAAAAAAGAAACCAACTGAAAGTTTCAGGGAATATGCCATTAAATGGAGAGAGCAGGCAGCTAGAGCTAAGCCGCCCATGGATGACCACGAGTTAATCACTGTCTTTCTACAGGCTCAAGAGCCAGATTATTTTCAATACATGATGTCCGCAGTGGGTAAATCCTTCCCGGAAGCAATCAAAATGGGAGAAATGGTGGAGAACGGTCTTAAGACAGGCAGAATTATAAGTCAAACAGCTCTCAAAGCTGCAGCTCAAGCTGTCCAAATTGAATCTGATAACACGAATGAGAGGGATGAAGAAATCATGGTGATATCAAGGTTGAGAAGAGGTCCTAGGAGAACATCTCGAAGGTATGTGCAGCCTCATCAGGTTTTTCATGACCCCCCTAAGCATTACTATCCACCTCCGAACCCCCCATACTCTGTTGATCCATCCCAGTATGTTGCCCAGCCACCAAATCACCTAAGAAAGTGAGCACGAGTATCACAAAATCTCAACCAGCCTCCGCAAAATTTTCGATTACCTTGTATAGAAGGGAACAAAAGTTGAAAGATAGTTTTACACCAATAGGAGAGCCCTATGCAAGCTTATTTGAGAAGTTAAAACAACATGGCATGATTGCACTCATTCCTCCAAATCAGGTGGACCGACGTGTGAGAAGCTTTGAATTATCTAAAAGATGTGAATACCACTCCAATGCTCTGGGGCACAATGTGGAAAATTGTCGGGATTTGAAAAGAGAAATAGAAAGGATGATCCAGGAAAATTTGATTCAAGACAGTGGCACCCAGAATATCACGCTGCATCCCTTACATGAGGAGGCACACTTGGTGGGGATGATGCCCGGTGACATGGGGTATGAGAATCCTCGTGGGAACTTGTTGACTGAAATTGAAGATAATGACGCAGATAGTGGTCATGGAAATATGGATGCAAATCTTAGTGGCTAGGATGCCGTGCTTGGTAACTAGAAAGACGCTCCGTTCCCAAGTCAGCCAAGGAGGAGCTTTGGTGGTCCATTTTGCTGTTATTTCTGTTGTCTGGGTTATTTGCAGGGTTGTAATCCGGATATTGTCTTGTGATCAAACCCTCTTATCCTAGCTTGTTTAGTCGTAGTGGTTCGTTTAAGTGTTGTCCATGGATGTTTCAGGTTCATTCTAGGGTTGTACTCCAGTTTGTTTGCTTATTTTGTTATTCGAGTTATTTCATCGTTGTCTAAATACAAAATTCCGGTCTTTTGTTACTTCCAATCATTGTTCTTCATTTAGTTCTTTTCTATCCTTTTGTTTTGTCTTTTGTCTAATGCTGGTTCTAGTGCCATGACATGCACGCATAATTCTCAGTCGGATCTTTAAAAGCTATGTTAGTCGGAAAGCAAGGAAACCATTTTTGAAAATAATAAGGGCACTTGAGGGAATAAGAACAGATTGGGACGTTTTGAGATTGTTTGATGCTCGAACCATATGAAATTGGGGCAGATAGAATATAAAGAAACCCTAAAAGCAAGTTGGCCAAATCGACAGGGGACCGGTCGTGGTAATAAGAGTAAGAGTGTTGCCCAATGGTGCAATATATTTGACAGATGTAGCAGGAAAATGTGTGAAAATGGCCATCAACTCCGAGGCGGTCAGGATATCCTATGTGTAATTTCTGTGCATTAATCGTATTGGTTTGCCTTTGGCATGTCTTGAGGATTGAAATGACGAAGGCGTTTTGTTCTGCTATCCAAACATTTTTTTCCATTGTCACCCCTTTTGAGCCGTGTTTATTTTCTTTCGTACCCCTCTTTCGGAATCAACGACACAATTAAGAAACGCAAGTGCCGCAAATAAGCAAATAAAAAGAAAAAAAAGGAAGGAAAGAGAAAAAGAAAAGAAAGAAAAGAAAATAAAGAAAAGAAAAGAAAGAAAAGAAAGAAAAGAAAGGAAAATGAAAGAAAAGAAAGGAAAATGAAAGAAAAGAAGAAAAGAAGAACAGAAAAGAAAAGAAGAGAAAGAAAAATCACAAAAAAGAAGAAGGTAATTTCTATGTCGTGAACTACGTATTGACTTGATCCCGAAAGGGTACGTAGGCAGCCTCTCTGAGGTTCAATCATACCAAAACAAAAATCCAAAAGTCCCTAAGCAAGAAACCGGGGCAGAAATTGTGGTTGTTGTGAGAAGTTGGATTCCGAAAGTTGTAATTTTAACCCATTTCGAAATTGTTTTGAGCCTCTTATACCCTTTCTTTCTAACCCATCCAAAAGCCTACATTACGGTCCAAAGAAAGACCTTCTGATCAGTCTTTGAGAAATGCCAAGTCAAGCAGGTAAGGTAATTCATGTCAGGGGCAACATTCCGGTCCAAACAAGGAAAATGAAAATAAGAGAATCTTATTGATGAAAGTCCTCATGGGTATCGCAAGGTGATGAAAACTGAGAGAAATAAAAAATGAGAGAGTCTTATTGGTGAAAACCTTTACGGGCACCTTGAGGCGACAGTAAGTTGAGAGAAAGAACGAAATGAGAGAGGTTTGATGGTGAAAACCCTTTGGGCACTACAAGCCGAATAAAGAATGCGAATCAAATTGGATAAGCGGAGCAATGAAGCCCAGTTTCACAGCAAAAAGGAACAACAAGAGCTGAACATCAGATTTGCTTAACAGAATAGGTCGCAGGTGCATGTCAAGGTCATTAGAGTCGGTATCCACATCCGATAGGTTTCTACTGTGTAGTTTTCTTGTTAGGAATCATCTCTTTCTATTGTCCTGTACTCTGTTCCTTTTGTTTTGTTTATTTCCCCTTTCTGAGTCTTTTGGTCGTAACAAGTGAGAAATGACTTCAAAATTGGCCACCAGCTTTCCAATTGCACAAAATGGGGTCACAAGTCAGGAAAAATAACAAGAGCACTGAGCTGGTAATAATCCACATACTTTGGGATCCTTATGAAACACAAAGTTTGGTAGATGTCGGTTCAGGAATAATGCAACAGATAGAGGGTATTGGGATTGAACGGGGAAAAAGGGTATTTCAGTGACACAGATGACGAGGAAAGTGGTTAATCAGTAAACATGCAAGACCTTCAAGAAGAATCAGTTGTCACAGAAAACATATGGGGTCAGATAAGAAGACCAGAAGTAATAATTGAGAGATAGTCATCAAGAAGGGAGGAAGTTATCAGCCAAGTTTCAAAGATGGTCGGACAACGCAAAGCATGGAAAGGAGAAAAGGAAAACCATCCCAACGGGAGTACCACAACCAACCACCGCACTTTTAAACTGACAGAATTTTCTTTGATTCGAAACAGAGGCATGGAAATGTTATTGATGGCATAAAGATATGCTACAGGAGGATTATCAAACTGGGGCAGAAATTTTCTGTCGTGTTGAAAATTTTCTTGAAGTCGGGTACCCATCTGAAGAACACGAAGGTCAATGCAAGTGTTTTTAAAAAAAAAAGAGAAAAAGTGAGGGAAGTAGTTTTCAGGAAAGAAACATTAGTTCTAAGAAAAGTAATTTTTGGAGGAATGAAACACTAGTTTTTAGGGAAGTGGTTTTTTGAAGGAGGACAACACCAGTTTTTAGGGAAGCAGTTCTGAAAGAAGATAATTCAAGTTAGTGGGTAGATAAAACAAATTTTGAAGGAAAATGGTTAAAAAAAATCTTAGTCTGTTGAATCTTTCACCTTAGATAAATGCAAAAGTTGAAAAAATGAAAGGAAGACATAATTTGGGAAAAGATGAAGGCAGAAGTCGAAAAAAAAGGGGAAGGAAGGCATAATTTGGGAACAAGAAAGGAAGGCAGAATTTGAAAAGAATGGAAGTTAGAATTTGGAAAATTAAGAAAGTAGGGATCACAAAAATGGACCTAGTCTGATGAATTATCTCCTAGAGTCAAAATCGCAGTCCGATGAATCTTCCTCCTAAGATCACACAAAAATGGACCTAGGCTGATGAATTATCTCCTAGAGTCACAATCTTAGTCTGTTGAATCTTTCTCCTAAGATGAAAATCTTAGTCTGATGAATTTTTTACCTAAGGTAAAGATAAAAATCTTAGTCTGTTGAATCTTTCTCCTAAGATGAAAATCTTAGTCTGATGAATTTTTCACCTAAGATAAAGATAAAAATCTTAGTCTGTTGAATCTTTCTCCTAAGATGGAAATCTTAGTCTGATGAATTTTTCACCTAAGATAAAGATAAATCTTAGTCAGTCGAATCTTTCACCTAAGATGAAAATCTTAGTCTGATGAATTTTCACCTAAGATAAATTTTAAATTTTAAGATACATTTTAGTCTTTAAATTTTTTTTTTCATTCCAGTCTTATCACAATTCAAGTTTCAGCAATCAGGAGCCCGCCTGAAGAACAGAGGCGATACAATTCAAATTTTAGTTTTCAATCGATTTTTTTGTCTTCTTGAAGTCAGGAGCCCGCCTGAAGAACAGAGGCATACAATTAAAGTTTCGGGAGTCAGGAGTCCGCTTGGAGAATAGAGACATACAATTCAAGTTTCAGCAATCAGGAGCCCGCCTGAAGAACAGAGGTGATACAATTCAAATTTGTAGTTCTCAATCGATTTCTTTGTCTTTTTGAAGTCAGGAACCCGCCTGAAGAACAGAGGTATACAATTCAAGTTTCGAAAATTAGGAACCCGCCTGAATAACAAAGGAATACATTTCAAGTTAGCAGTCAGGGAGCCCCGCCTGGAGAATAGGGTCAGTTTTTACTTTAGTCAAGCTTAGTTTACAGTTTTCCTAGTCTATTCTTTAGTTTAATTTCATCATTGCATTAATAATACAAGTGGTTTACAATTTTGCTAACAACTCACAAATCTTCCTAGTACAAACTGGGGCAGAAAATTTCTTTGTTTTGTTTATTTTGTTGTAATCAGGTGCCCACCTGGAGAACAAAGGAAAACAACTTAAGTTTCTAGGGAAAATAGTTTTGAAGGAAGACAGTTCGAGTTTCAGGGAAAATGGTTCAAAGTGTAAAGGAAAATAGTGTCAAGTAATAAGGGAAGACAGTTTAGGTTCAACAATCAGGCGCCCACCTGGAAAAAAAAAAGGAATTCAATTCAGAATGCAATTCAGAAGTTGATGAAGGATGTGAGCTGCTCAAGACATGGCCGAGGTCACAAGCACTACATGTTCGGTCCTGACCCAAAAGCTGTAGAAGAACGAGCTAGCACCTGCAGCTAACAAGTGACAAGGTTCAAATCTAAAGTCTGCATGAAGAACCATTCAAGACTCAAGATCAAGCTTCAGAAGACTTATAGATAGGAATCTTGTAGCTCGTAGTCGATAGGCTTAGCTAGTTTTTTTCATCTTTTGATTTTTATGTAATAACAGGGACCGCAGACCGGAACCTCAACGGAACGGCACCTCGACCGGATCTCCACCTCGGCATACTCCGTCATCTCACTCATCTCTGAACTACACGTGGCCTGATTCCTTTATAGCCAAGGATATGTAGGCAGCTCAAATGCCAGAGCTCGGTCACATCCCCCTTTTCTCTTAGTCTTAGTCTCTCCAAATAAGGGTCGGGTCAAAAACCTGTCTAGTCAGTTCTTTGTCTGAAAACTCTGTACGTTTCCAGTCAAAGAGGGGCAGCTGTAGACATGTGATTTTTGACCCTCCCCAAGATCTTTTATATATTAGCGTAAAATATTTAATTTAGGCATAATATAGATATTTTAAGTAATTTTGACTCTTTTACTTTATTTTAGTACAAGAAAACAAAAATTACAAAAAATAAGTTCATTAATATTTTGTAGTCATTTTTAATCTAAAAAAGAATATATACAAATATTATCGTATTTTTATTTTTAATATAATGTTTTAAAATACAAAAAAATAGATTTGTTTTAATGGTTAGTTTTGTTTTAATAATTATTTTAATAGTAGGACTAGTTAATAAATGAGCCCGTATTTTTAATCTCGTTTGCAGCAAAAGAATAGAGCTTGGACTCGAGCAACCCATCTTTAGGCCTAATTTTGGATCTAGCCCATAATTCCTAGGCCCACACCCCTTAACCTAAAACCCTACAACCTAGACTCTACACTATAAAATAATGCTTAACACTAAAGAGAAAAAGAAGAAAAAACAAAAAAAGGGAACAAAAAGGGACGCCCAAAAATCTGAAGAAGCAGCCATAGCCGCATAACTCAAAATCGGGCTCCCCCATCAGTTCATCTTCTCCCTCACCATTAAAACACAAAAACACTAACCTCTAGTAACATCCACCTCTAATTTTAGCCTTCTAAAACATCCCTCAAACCCAGTAAAGCTTCAGCCCGAATTGGCCTCAAAGTAGCTAAAAAAACGAGTTGAAAATCGCCCAAAATCCTGCAACAACGAGCTGAAACGCAGTTTGTTTCCCAGCGAAATTTCAGCTGCAAAACAGCCATCAATCTGCTTTAAAATAGTCCCTGAACAGCCACCAAAAATGTCATCAAAAACCATTGTCGTTGAGGTCGCGTTCGAGCTCCGCCGTGGATTCCAGTCGGAGTTGTTGTACGGTCCTTCAAAGGAGGTTCTTCTTATTTAATTTAAGATCATTTTTATCCCTTATTTATTCAATATTGTTACATTCTTGGTTTTATTTTATTTTGATGTTTAAGCATTTCAGGCCAGTTTCGTTGATGTGTTCCTTATTACTCCGAAATTGTTTATCGATATTATAGTAGGTTAGTGTTAAGATTGCTTACTGAAAAATGATTTTGGTCAATTTTATACTTAGTGATTGGTCTAATTATTTGGTTTAATTTGATAATCATGGGATCAATGATTGAAAGGACTATGTATTTTAGCGTTAGCTGCTATTTCCTGCTGATTTTGTATGGTTTTGAAATTTAGCCATGAATGTTTTTCCCTTAGTTTCTTTACTTTTAGGTAGTTATTTTGCATTTTTTGTTCTTTCTATTTAGATTGTTGTTATCCAAATGTTCGTCTTAACAAGTATGCTTATACATGTTCTGAAGGATTTTAATAATTTTAATTTGTTAATAGGTGCTTATACATGTTCTGAAAGATTATAGTAATTTTAATTCCTCAAAAATACTCTGTTCATCAAATAAGTTCAGTCCATAACACATGGCCTTCGTTTAATTAATTTTGCTTTAATCTTTAGAATTCGAGGCATGCCATTTAGTGGAATTTCCATGGCCCTCGCAAATTTGAAAAAAAAAAAACGCGTAGTTGCTTTAAATGCGCTCTTAATAAAATTACCTTCCTAAACTCGGGTGCGCATTGATGCAACCCAAATCCAAATCTCGATGAAGTCGAAATGTGTTGACAATCACGGGCGCATTGATTGCGACGGGGTTCGAAACGCGTTTTCACGACATCGTAATTCTCATAAAATAAATAATGATAGAAAAGAGGTTCACAAATTGAGACGAGCCTCACCGAACAAAAATAAATAAATGTGGGGCCCTCGATAAATGGTTATTAAAAATGATTAGAATTTGGGAGGGCCATTTAGCGAACTTCACGGCCTTCCCCAAAATAATATTACGTTAGAATCTTTAGGCGCAATTTTAATTAAATTACCTTCTTAAACTCGGGTGCGCATTGATGCGACCCAAATCCAAATCTCGACGAAGTCGAAATGTATTGACAACCACGGGTGCATTGATTGCGACGTGGTTCAAAACGCGTTTTCATGACGTTGCAATTCTTTTAAAATAAATAATGATAAAAAGCGGTTTACAATAAAAGGCACATAAGCTAGCAGGTATTAAAATCAGATAAAACCAAATGCAACAGTTAAGCGACCGTGCTAGAACCACGGAACTCGGGAATGCCTAACACCTTCTCCCGGGTTAATAGAATTCCTTACTCGGATTTCTGGTTCGCAGACTGTAACAGAGTCATATTTTTCCTCGGTTCGGGATTCAACCGGTGACTTGGCACACCATTAATATCCCAAGTGGCGACTCTGAATCATTAATAATTAAATCCCGTTCCGATTGTCCTTTAATTGGAAAAACTCCTTTAAGCCCTTCCGGGGGTGTGTGTGAAAAAGGAGGTGTGACAAGGGGTAGGAATCACCACCTCCTTGTTTTTCCAATGGCAATCGTTTTTCACCTGCTCAAGATCCCCTTCAGCTATCGAGCATATGCATCTTGACATTGGCTTACATCGTCCAGGTACCAACGAGGTTCTCAACTTTAAAGTCAGAAGTAAGATCGCATGACCCAGGAACACACTCTTCGATGTGTGGTCCACTGACGTTTTATCGTTGGCCGGCCACGATGAATAGTCTTTTTCTTTTTGAGGAACGATTTTCGATGTTTTCGCCATTTTTATATGAGTTCAGAGAAAGAAGAAGATAAAACTTGTTATTTGATGTGAAGGTTGGCAAACGGGATTTGAAGAATTGATAAGCTTGAAGGGAGAAGAAGTGCTTTGAAGATTAGAAAAGATTTTGGAAATAAAGTTTGAGAAAATTATGAAGTTGATCTATTTATAATATTTGCTATAATGGTTCAAAGGCACTATTTGCCGACCATCAACTGGCACTAATTAATGATCTTGGGAACCACGCCGATGCGATGCTTCGGTTGTTTCTGATGCTTACGTCACAAGAGTAACATCATAACTGGTCGAAGTATAAAATTGAAGGCTCAGTTCGTTTCTTCTCATTACACTCCAAAAAACAAGGGGAATATCTGTGCAAGGTTAAAATCGGGCTTGCCCGATTTTGCTATTTAATCGAGACCAATGGATCGCGTCGGAGGGTCGGCCTCGTAATGGATCGGGCCAGAGTACGAAGACGAGGTGTCAAGTTCAAAAATCGAGGTTCCCGTCGAGATCGAGGCCAATAGCGATCAAGACTAAGTATGACTGACTTCGAGTGAAGGGCGATAACGTAAAGGTGAGATATCCATAACCGGTAGGAGATCACGGCGGAAATCCCGGAATGGATCAAATCAAGGGCGGTTATTCGTACCAATAATGGGATTTACTTCCATAATAGAATTGTACCATAATTAGGAATCCTCTAGTATATAAAGGGAAGTCCCCATCATTTGTAGGCACCGGACATTCACGCAGACAAAAGCAATACAATATTCTCTCTTTAATTTACTATCCCTTGTTCACTAGTTCACTGTTTTTTAATTGTTCTTGCTTTACTAGCTTGAGGGTATTCCAACTCGAGGGCTCTTTTCAAACGCTCGTTTGCTTTACATTATTGTCAATTTCTACTGCTTATCTTCATGTTTCTCAATTGATATCAAGTGAAATCACATATCCTTAAAATCACATTACCAGTTTAATTGTTACTCAATTTTTAGGATAAACATTAATATAATGTAAGAATTAAATGAGTCATTTTGTGTAACAACCAATTTAGTATGATACAGTCATTTTGTATAAATATATTGTCCCATAATCTTCTTTTTCTCTTTTCTCTTATTTGTCTAAAAGTACTTAACTTCACCCTATTGGACATCTCCATTTTAAATTTCTTGTTAGTTTGTCGCTACTTTTATCTTTCTATACCTTTTATCAGTCTCCTTCTATGCTAGAACTTCTTTTGTTGATTTTGGTTTGTCATTTTGTTTTTAACTAATTTCATTAGGAGCTACATTAGTATAATAGCTTAGAATATTTAGAAGGCACTATTAGTGATATATTAGGAAATAAAGTTATCTTAAATTATTGTTTTATTAATAGTTGATAAATGTAATGTTTACACCAATTAAGGGTATTAGTATATGAAACAATCGTACCAAATAATAAAAGACATTATTAAATCACATCAAACAAAACAATGTTATTCAAATATTATATTCACATAATAATACATTATAATACAACGTATAATATATTATGAAATAATGAACAACAACTATCAAACAAGATATAACGGAATTTCCTGGATCAGTAATTGAATCATATAGGAGGGGTTTGGTTAATAGCCAGCCTATTTTGCCCAAGCTTCTACCCAGGCCAAAAGTATTTTTTTTCTTTCAAAAAGTATATTTTTTTTCTTTTTCAATTTGAGGTGTTTGACCAAATTTTTTTTTTTGGGAGAAAAGTACTTTTGGCTAGAAGCAAAAACAGTTTTTAAGAAGCAAAAAAAGTAGCTTATCCCTACAAGTGAATCAGTTTTGACTGTTCTTCCTACCAAAAATACTCTTAACAAAATATTATATATATGCCAAAGTAACTTTACTTAGCTTAAACTATTACGTAATATATAATGATTTTTGGGATGAACTTCATATTTATTGAATAATTTTTTGATATATTCAAATTATCTTGAAAGAATAAAGTATTTTTCAACTTTATTATAAATTTTATTTAAATAAAATAAAAAACTTAATTATTATCTTTAACAATAAATATTTGTGATTATTTATCTACTTATATAACCTTTTTAACGCAACACCTGGATATTATATTACTTAGAAAATAATAAAAACCACATAGGCATAATAGATGTTTTTAAGGCATTAGTGTTGCCCAATGCTCATAGTGGCCAAATAGTTACAAACATTTGTAAAAATACTCCTAACACTATTACAAACTCCATGCTTGTTCTTGATCACTCTTGTTCGACAAAAAAAGGTGGACAAGCATGGTAAAACCACTTTGATGATGGTGGTTCTTGGTAGTTTGCTTGGCCAGTAAATGTGCCACCGCATTTTCTTCCTTGAAATTATGCTTCAGCTGTGGGAGCTTCAATTGATGCATTAACCATCTGCACTCAGAAACAATATTAGAGAAGTTAGTGCTATCCTCATAAATAAGTATGATGACATCCGTACAATCAGTTTCAATTTCCATATTGAGGAAGTTCATTTCTTTTACAATTTTTAATCCTTCTAGCAAAGCCAACAGCTCTGAATGAGTACGAGAAATTGCTTGGCTTGATTTGTGGTAACTCACAATCCAATCTCCTTTACTATTTTGAAATGCTCCACCGAGTCCAGCTGCATTATTGTTACTAGAAAAAGCACCATCACAATTTAATTTGATCATACCATGTGTGTGTTTGTTCCAATTGATCTTAATATTTATAGTTTTTTCCAAGAATGAATTTTTTTCAGTGAAGAAAGTGAATTCCCATGATGGATGGATAATTTTCCCTATTTCCAGATAGTTTTCAAATTGTTGATATTGTTATGATTTCTGTTTTTCCATAATTCCCATACGGAGAAGGAAAATAGGGTAGTCCACTTTATCTGAAAGTTACAGTTTTGAATAAAAATATCCCTCAACTTAACTAGCCAATTTGTGTCATTCATAATGTTTATAGAGGGAAGACCCATTTTTTGCTAGAGATGGTTAGAAACTGGAAAGTTAATAAAAATATGTTGAGTGTCATCTACCCCGGACTTGCAAATGGTACATGTAGCATCAATATTGATTCCTATTTTGGCTAGACATGCTCGACAAGGAATACAATTATGCATGCATTGCTAAAGAAAAAACTTTAATTTATTTTGGCAATGAAGGTTCCAAATCCACTCAAAAGGCTTGGAAGTAGTGTTGTCTTCAGAGAGGAGCTTATAGCAAGATTTGGTGGAAAATATACCAGTTGAGTTAAGATGCCTGTTTGTTTTATCAATATTGGATCCCTTACTATGGACCGGGGGTAATTTTTAGATTGTTAAGGATATCACCGGGCAGTTCAAAGGACATAACATTAATTCCATTCCTTGTTATGGATGAGGCTTTTTATACAAAGTGTTTGGTCGCTCCTATTTAGAGGTATGACGACCTAAAAGGTCATCTCTTATTTTAAAAGTCAAATATGTGTTTTGAGGCCTTAAAAACCTCCTTTTATCTCACCTTGATTTACGTGCACAGTCCGTGCGTATATTCGAAAAGCTTTTATGTGAAAATCTGAGAAAGATGCCAATTTTGCCTTTAAATTTGAATTTAAGTTGACTTCGGTCAATATTTTAGTAAATGGACCGGGACCTGTGATTTGACGGTCCCAGAGGGTCCGTAGAAAAATATGGGACTTGGGCGTACGCCTGGAATTGAATTCTGAGGTCCCTAGCCTGCGAAAAGAATTTTTGAAGAAAATTGTTTAACTGAAAAATATAAGAAGTTTGGAAATTTGATAATGTTTGAATTTGATGGTACCGGACCTATATTTTGGTTCCGAAACCCGAAACAGGTTTAATATGGTATTTAAATTGTGTCTGTGAAATTTAGTAAGAAACGGAATTAATATGACGTGATTCGGACCCTCGATTGTGAAAATAGTAACTTTAAGAGTTTTTGAGATTTTTCCTTGATTTTGATGCTAAACTCGTAGTTCTAGGTGTTATTTTGATGATTTGATCACACGAGTAAGTCCGTATGATATTTTAGACTTGTGTGCGTGTTTGATTTGGAGCCCCGAGGGTTCGGGTGAGTTTCGGATAGGTTTCGGGATGTTTTGGGCTTAAGAACTTCTACTGTTTATGCTGCTTCTGGTGTGTAGGCAATTTATGCTTCGCCGTCGCGAAACCACTCTCGCGATGGCAAAGTGTACTCAGGGCTGGGGCAGGGTTTGTTCATCGCGAACGCGGATCACCGGGGGGCTGCTCTTCGCGAACGCGTAGTGTAAAATGGAGGTGGGTGGGAAACAGTCATTTCTTCTAAGCGAACGCGTACGATGGCCCGCGAACGCGAAGGCCAGGGGGGCATACCCTTCGCGAATGCGTGGAAGAACTCGCGATTGTGTAAGCCTGAGCAAGGAAGCTCTTCGCGAATGCGGAAGGCCCTTCGCGAATGCGAAGAAGGCCTGCCTAGTCTTTTAGAAACATAACACAAACGAGATTACACCAAAATTTCATATCTCCTTCTCTAGAATCCGACCTTGGATGATTTTGAAGAGAAATTTCAATACCAAATCATAGGTATGTATTCTTAAAATGATTTTTTTCATTTTTTGTCAACACCCATTAAATTTCTAGGCCTAAATCTTATTCTTCAAGGGTAGAAATTAGGGATTTCAGGAGAATTGGGGATTTTACAAATTTGGGAATTTAGACCTTGAGCAATTCATCATACTCGCGGTGAAGCAAATAACATACACCACGCACACCCGATAGGACATAACTGATACGCCATTCACCGAGCAACACCAAATTACTCTTCCCGCTCGACTTTCATTATGAAACTCCGATAGAACCGCACCATAGGTGCCTATAACCAACAGATCGTATCGTCTCACAACACAGAAAGGTAACGCATAGATCCCCATAATTGCTAATAGCTCAAAACAACTAAAGCCACACATCCTTCGCCAACAACAACTTGAAGTCAACAAAACCATCTCGATGTCGGACACATATCCCATATACGTCTACCAATGGACCATACATCAACTCTAGTTACACACAACAGATAAATAATCCTTTGAAGGTCTACAATGGCTGAAGCATAGCACATACTAATATCTGACTAACTTACCCACATTTTGTCATCCACAACCACAAGCTAACCTGTATATGAGAACTCTCAGTCTCGAAGTCCATAAAACACATGAATTACCATATCTAATCCCAATTCCGCCACTCTCATATATAACTCGCCTCTAGTATCCAATCACCCCACGGGAGATACTCTAAGATTTTTCGGTGCTGCCAAGCAAACCCGAATATCAGCAGCTAACCTAACGATAAGTGCTGCAATACTACTGAAGTACCATCAACTCAATCACATTGACTCTTTCTGGAACATATACCCTCGTCAAATCACCTCAATTAGCATTACCATTTCCTTAATCATCTGGAGATCCCTTCTCAATTCATCTGAAGTTTATTTCTCTAATTATCTGAAACTGCCCGCGCTGCCTAAGAATTTATGACCTTCCATTCAAATCTGAGCCGTGACCTTACACATGCAAATCTCAGTCTTACCCAACATACCGTATAAACCGTACCACTCTAGGATAACCGCGAGAAATTCATATCCCTTCCGAGCCACAAACATCTACGTACTCAACCAGTCAAAAACTTTCCATTGGTCCCATCTATAAGAAAATCACTATACATCCCATGCTATGCATACCCATAGAAAATATACATCTCCAAACCGCGGTAAAACCATCAAGAACTCTCCGAGTTCCCTTTGCATAAATCAGACATGTCAGGACTAAATCCTTCTAACTCAATCAAGCTAAGCAAGCCATCAAAACCTAAGAGCATCGCCGCAAAATACCTGAAAGAACTTATTACCTCGAACACACACCAGGAATTAATCATATCCTTACCATACCGATTCGGTCTACTATCAAGCTACCCCATCTATCTAAATTTCCTTCTGATTCATCTTCAACTTGATATTCTCTCTTAAATATTCCCAAAAGCACCACATTCGAAATACTTCGCTCTGAAGAACTTCCTGTGGATCTAAATCCATTACCTCCTGATACTGATACATAGAATCCCACAATTAATATGGAAAACACCACAAGTCTTGACATCTTCCAAGGAAACTCAGTTTCTATCCATAAGTACAACTTGAAAGCCTCCAATTGTTGCATGTAAAATTTTGAACACAATAGGACCATTCTCTAGAGGCATCCACTCTACTCAAATCGCAGTTAGATTGATTAAACGAACCGAACAACCTGTGCTTCATTTGCACTCCGACACTATAGAATGTGACCTCATTCAAATATAACCAAGCAACTTCCTTCTCTATTTACCGAGCATTCGTTACCAACCACAACTCAAGTCATTCCCCGATTCTCGTACACCCATAAAGCATAACATAGCCTTTATTGAAATTTCCTTTACTCGAGCCACAACTGATTTACAAATACGCCTCGAACTGGAACCATTAGAGCACATAACCGTGCAATCAACTATTCAATAGCGGACTCCCCCACTTGGCTCGAAGCCATAGATCAACACACGCTCAATAACTCATAACGATTATACTCTATTGATGCCATGATACCATAATGAGATTAAACTCAAATCTTTTATAAGCTTGTGAAAACACAGATCATCTAGAATTTTAACTCTTCTGCAAATCTCGCATTCCACTCTTACAACAGTTACACCCACTCACTAAGCGACCCAATTTAAGTTGCAACACGTATCCTTCACTCGCAAATCTAACAGATACTTAAGGATCGTACAACCTCGGAACACTTCGCATGAGATAACCCACCTTCTTCGCCTTAAAATAACATTTATGTATACCTTCCACCATCATAACCATTATGCAGTCACTTAGTCTTCCTGAGTCTGAACTCATACTGCAACATGAAATTTATTTCACTCCCAACTAGGACACATGAAAAGACTCTTTGCACACCCATAACTCGGGGCTATACCTCAAATCAAGATGGATACATCTCGCAATACTAACATACTCATCACATAGTTATCCAGCCATCACTCCTACTAATAGGGACACTACCGAACATATAAGTTCAAAAATACTTGCTCACACAATCAGCACCTCGGTGCTCAAGCTATAGCCCGGCCTCAAGTCCTCCAGACTGGCCCAACATCAACACACAGAGATCGTATCTTGCCCCTCGATCAAGGAATCACAAGACATCAAGGCATATCTGATACTGAGCACTCATGCGCGCACACGAACGCGTGGAAGGAATTCAAAGAGCTACATTTCAAGCTGAATCAAAGGACGCACGATAAGAATTCAAGAATGTGAAGTTTTCCTAAAGGTTCTGCAACCTCTCGAGGATAAATACAGACGTCTCCATACCGATCCGCGAGACTCTACTAAACCTGCTCATGACTCGTGAGGCCTATGTAACCTAGGCTCTGATACCAACTTGTCACGACCCCAAACCGGCCGGTCGTGATGGCGCCTCTCGTGAAGACAAGGCTAGCCGACACAACACTCACCTTAACCCTTTAAGTATTAAGAGTCATTTTTAAGTCTTTAAATTAAACAATATTTCATAATAAAATCCTGGAATAACAGTGCGGAATAAAATACCAGCCCGACATCGGGGTGTCACTAGTCATGAGCAACTATCAAGGTCTGAATACAACAAAAGTCTAAAAATGTACTAAATACAGTAACATCAATGAGGGGAAGGAAGCAGTGTTGCGAACATCATGCAACCACCTTGCTAACTCTGATGACTCCGCGACTAAGCTATCAACACCCGCTACCGGGTTTCGATATACCTGAATCTGCATACGAGGTGCAGAGAGTAATGTGATTACTCCAACCCAGTAAGTAATAAGAGTAAATAAAGGCTGAGCAATAGGAAACAATGAATCCACATTCATGTTAGGCTCAATAAACACAACAGGCCTTCAAATCATAATACGAGTCAATCTTCCCTTTTAAAATCCAGCTTTTAGTAAAAATCATTTTGAAATACTTTCCAGTAGTTTCGGTAGGGGTTCAATACTATTTAAGATAATAATAGAGATTAAAGCAATAATCGGCCCCTCGGGCAAAACATAGTTTGTAAAACAGCCCCTCGGGCAAAACAGTAATCATAAACACTTCATAACTTAAAAATCTCAGTGGAAATAACCAATGTCAAATCAGTGATTAATTTCTGAACATATCATAAACCCCAGTTTAAATAAAAGTTATTTTAAAACATTTGTTCAACTTTCCGACAGAGGCTCAATATAAAGATGAGTGAAAACAGTCGATAAATCAATATATTCGATAGAAATTCACTTTAAAGAGGAGTGAAATCAATAAGTCCATAAACAAGCCTCTTAGGCAAAAACATCACTCATATGCATGTATATATCTATCGCCCCTCGGGCTAGCCTCTCTGTCACTCGTGACTCAACTCTTACCAATCAGTACTCGCACTCAGCATTCACGCTCAATTGGTACCATATAGTAACCGCTGTGGCGTGCAGCCCGATCCGTATATCTCTCACAATAACTGAAATCAAAGTAACCGCTACGGCGTGCAGCCCGATCCATGCATCACTGTGGCGCACAACCCGATCCATATAAATAGTCGACTGCGCTCGCCGGGGGTGTGCAGACTCCGGAGGGGCTCCTACAGCCCAAGCGCTATATTGCTGCGGCGTGCAGCCCGATCCATATAAGTATCCTGGGGGTGTGCAGACTCCGGAGGGGCTCCTACAGCCCAAGCACTATATTGTTGCGGTGCGCAACCCGATCCATATACATATATATATACATTGCTGCGGCGTGCAGCCCGATCCATAGATATATAATCCTCACAACTAGGCCCTCAGCCTCTCTCAGTCATTAACCTCACCATCAGACTCTCAGTCTATCTCAGTCATCAATCTCATAATCAGACCCTCGGTCTATCTCAGTAAAATAGGGAACTCAGCCCAAAACAATTTTCACATTTTAAGAATATAGTGATAAAGCCAGATTTGAGCAGTAAACAGGTAAAACATGACTGAGAATATGCTTTCAAACAAATAGAGTGAGGAAAGATAGTAAAAATGCCCCTAAGGGTCTCAACAAGTCGGCACAAGGCCCCAAACATGGCATACAACCCAAAAATATAATAATGTCAAACAATTAACTATCAAATACGCATTAAAATATTCGTTCGGGATGGACTAGGTCACAATCCCCAGCGGTGCTCTACCCCACGCTCGTCATCTAGCGTGCAAGTCACCTCAAAGTAACACAATGATGTATAATCCGGGGTTTCAAACCCTCAGGATAGTATTTACAATCATTACTTACCTCGAACCGGCGAAATCTCTAGCTCGCGACGCCTTTGCCCCTCAAATTGACCTCCACGCGCGTCGAATCTATCCAAAATCAGAACGAATACATCACAATATGCTAAGGGAGCAAAGCCCAAGCGAAAACAATCGAAAAGTATCAAAAATCCCGAAATTAACAAAACCCGAGCCCCGGGCCCACTTCTCGAAACTCAAAATTTTTTACATCAACGGGTCCCTTATCCTTCCACGAGTTTAACCATGCGAATTTTACCAAAATCCGACAACAATTCGGCCTCCAAATCTAGAATTTTTGTTTTTGAAAAGTTTACAAATTTTCTCCAATTTCTTCCATTTGATTCACTAATTCTTGATGAAAATAACCATGGCATCATTAAATATAATCACTTTTGGATATAGAACACTTACCCCAATCCATATGGTGGAAATCGCTTCAATTCGAGCTCCATAGCTCCAAAAATGAGAAAACTCTCGGACTGCCCGAATCATACACTGTCCAGAAATTTTCGCGGTTACTATTCACGAATTTTACTGTTCATGGGTACTGTTCACAGTACTAATCATGGGTACTGTATACGGGGTACTGTTCATATGTACTGTACACGGATATTGTTCATGTTTACTGTACATGGTACTATACACGGATACTGTTCATGCAGGTGCGGTTACTGTTCATATGTGCGAAAAATGCAGAAACTGCCTAGAAAATTGCAGCAGCTCTTCTTTTCACTAAAAAGGCTCTAACTCCATCATACGAACTCGGAATTTGATGATTCTTGTTCCTATGAGACACAAATAATAATACAAACATAGCCCTTCAGTCAAAACTCAATTCGGAGCTCATTTGCTCAGTTCAATACCCATTTCGCTCGTTAAATAATTAACTCTTGTTTCGTGTCAAAAACCCAATCGCGACTTGATGAAATTAGACCAAACTTTCCAGATCAGTCCTATAATTCATTATCAAAATTTCGGAAGTCTCAAAATCAAATTTCGATCTCTAAAACTAAAAATGGACCTTTGGATCATTACATGCTTATAATCAAAAATGCCAAAATCTTCCAAAAACTCTTTATCAAATCACCCTCGGATTCAAGCCTAAGAATTCCAAAACTTCCGAAATCCGAATTCGATCAAAAAGTCGACCAAACGACGTCCAAATGACCAGAAATTTTGTACACACATCACAAATGAAATAACAAAGCTACAGCAACTCTCGGAACTCCATTCCAACCATCGGATCAAAATCTCACCTATCAACCGGAATTCGCCAAAATATTAACTTTGCCAATTCAAGCCAAATCCTTCCACGGACTTCCAAAATGCATTCCGATCGCACTCCTAAGTCATAAATCACCCAACAAAACTATCCAAATCATAAAATTTCCGATCCGAGCTCATATACAAATAAGTCAACTCTTAGTCAACCTTTCAAATTCAAAGCTTTCAACTGAGACTGTTCCTTCAAATTCATTCCGATTTTTCCTGAAAACCAAAACCAACGATCTACATCAGTCATAATACGTTACATGGGGCAAGTCATGCCCGGGAACTGGCGATCAAAGTGCAAAAGTTCAAAACGACCGGTCGGGCCGTTACAAAATCTCTTACTCTTCACACAATCCATCGACATTATCTCTAAAATTGTAGCAGCAAAGGGTTCTCCATTGACAGCCATTAAAAAACTTTGAAGCATTGTATTCAATATTTTGGTTTTATGAATTTGTAATTTGTTTGGATTGGGTGTTCTTGTAAATGATTAAGAACATACCTTAAAATTTATATCTTAGTTTTGAGGAAAATTGGTTAAGTTTAAAATTAATTTTAGGTAAAATTGCAGATTGAAACTCGAAGAAGAATTTTCAGAATTGTATCACAATTGTATGAATATTCGAATTTATGAATTTGTGATTTGTTTGGATTAGGTGTTCTTCAAAATAATTGAGAATATACTTTGAAGTTTATATATCAATTTTGAGGAAGATTGGTTAAGTATAGAGTTGGTTTCAGGTAAAGTTTCAGATTGAAACTCGTTGAAGAAGAGGGAGAAATTAAAAAATAGTCATATTTACAAGTGGTCATTCAAAAATAGCCAAAGTTTAAAAAGTAATCGAAATTTAGCCACTTTTTATGTAAAGATAAATCTGAATGAAAACATTATTCAAAATCCGAAAAATACTCAAGCATAATATACTGAAATTCTAGTATAATATATTGGAACTCTAATATAATATACTGGAGTTCCAGCATAAGTATACTGGAACTCCAGTATAATATACTGGACTTCTAGCATAATATATTGGAGTTCCAATATAATATACCGGTCCAGCATAATATATTGGAAGTTCATACACAGGTGCTTCAATCTCCAATATATTATGCTGGAACTTTCAGCATGTTGGAGTTCCAGTATAATATGCTGGAAGTTCATACACAGGTGCACTGATCTCCAGTATATTATGCTGGAACTTTCCGTGTCGCAGCAAAATAGTGGCTATTTTTCAATGACTTTGCAAATGCTGGCTATTTTTGAATGTCCAGTCCGAAAACTAGCTAGCCCGTGCTATTTTCACTGAAGAAGAAGTAGTTTCAAAATTGCATGATAAGTATATCACAGTTGTATCGGAATAAATATATTACATTAGACCAATAAATTTAGTTGGACTAGTATATCTTGAATTTAGAATATAGTTCAAATTTAATTTATGAATTTAAATCCAATAAATTTTAATTGCCTACAACTACTACTCTATATATGTTATACTAAAATCAATTATACCTTAGCAAACCTCAAGATATATATTATTATATCTGAACAAGATCGAAATATTAACTTGACCCGATAAAAATATAATTTCCTTGTTACTTCCACGACAAAATATGTCTAATTACATACGTCGAAAGTAGTCTTGAAACTTAGGCATAATTGATACAAATGGAGAAAATTTAACTCTCAAAACTCTAGACTTTAAGGGGCGGGGTTGGGAGTGGGGGTGGGGGGAGGTCTTGACTCTTGGTTTTGAACCCAAAGAAGGGGAACTGTAAAAACTTTTTCACATTCGATTTTTACGATATTTACGCGAAATCGATGGACTTTACCATTAATCATCCTCATTTTCAGAGTACCCCTTTATTAAACAAGAAATTAGGACGGATTCACTGTCTAGCTATTAATTAAGTTTAAGAAAATTCATTAATGTGGCCGTTCATTTTCACCGGTGTTGTACGGACTCTCTAAATATGTTGTTGGATTCTCCAAAAATATAAGTATTATTTTTGGAGAATTCAACCAGTACAGGTTGCCATTTTTGAAGAATATGAGCAATATAAATTTTCAAGGAAGAAGCAAAATATATCCGCCTCACACATTTAAAAGCTTTTTAGGTGGGGAAAAGTTTTGTCACGACCCAAAATCCATTAAAAGTCGTGAGGCGTCGGACACCACTGTCAGACAAACCAACCATAAATACTTAATTAAGTTCTCGTTTTAAAAATTTTGAAAACTATGATTTCCTTCAATTTTACTAGTAAAAGATAATCATTTCAAATTAAATAAAAATGTTAAGAAGTTAATACAAAATACCCCATAATCATCCTAGAACCCGGTGTCATAAATACATGAGCATCTACTAGGGAATGAATTAAAATACAATGACTGTTCGGAATACAAGTTGGACAGAAATGAAAATACAGTACAATACTCTGAAGGAGACTCTGCTCGCTGCGGATCGTCTCTCAAGATGCAGCTCACCTAAATCCCCACATCAACCATGCCGCTGCGCCCAACTAGGCCACTAGCCACACATGAACCTGTGCAACAAAATGCACAAAAAATATAGTATAAGTACGAAAACAACGTGTACCTAGTAAGTATCCCGTCTAACCTCGAAGAAGTAGAGACGAGAGGTCGACTTCGTCACTTACTAGTGGTCCAATAATAATATATTAATAATGCGAATAATCATAGATTTATTAAAAACAATAGTAAACTCAAGTAAGTCAAGAAACAAGTAAACGTTCCTTTTACATTTAGAAGTTCCCTAATTCATAATCCATTATTTATCAATTTATCTCAAACCAGGAGGCAGTATCAATTTGCAAATCCCAAGCAACCATTACAAGCATGCGCAAATCATGTCGAAGTCGTACGACCCGATCCAACAAATATTTAAACTGTGCACTGCCAGAGGGTCGAATGACGTGAACCATAGATGCATCTATTTAATTTGCCGAGGCGTTCGGCCCGTTCCAAAATTAAACACACACAGACAGTCAATCAAGAATCAACACAGAACAATTATCCAAAGAAAGCCAATTCTCTTTTAACAATTTAAGAAAATGAAGTTTAATCTTTTTAGAAATTCATTTACTAATTCGATGTGATTTAAGCAATTCAAACTGTCAATAAGATTACAAATATTCAAAGTATAGCATGCTTTCGGGTCGTAGACTACCTCGACTTAAACATAATAGTAGCTACGCATGGACCCTCGTCACCTCGTGCGTACGTAGCCCCCCAAAAATAGAAGCACATAACCAATTATCTCACATATGGAGACAATTCCATCTTACAAGGTTAGAATATAAATATATGCTCTAATACTTACAACAATTCAATTTATATAAATTCCCAACTTCGCTCGAAAAGTTAACAAAATCGCCCTCGGGCCCACGTGCCTGGATTTTGAATTTTTTTGAAGATAATGTTTACCCATAACCTCACGAGCTCAAATATATAATTTACTCTCAATTCCATGCCCAAATTCGTGGTCAAAATCCAAAAATACCAATTCTAGGTCTTTCCACCAAAACTCCAAGTTTCTACCAATTTTCATGCTCAAATCTGTAACAAAACCATGTATTTAACGTCTAATGAGTGGGAACAACTTACCTTGACATAGATGAAGAAAATCTCTCTTCCAAAAGCTCCAAAATCGCCCAACCCAAAGTGAAAATGGGTGGAAATGATCCAAAACTCATCTTTTATAAAACCTTTCTGCCCAGCAAACTTCCCGCACCTGCGATCACTCGACCGTATCTGTGGTTCCGCAGGTGCGGCGTCTTCTTCGCACTCTCACCTTTCCACGCTTCTGCAGACTTCACTCGCAGGTGCTCCCAAACGCCTACTTTTGCGACTCGCCCTGCTCTGCCCTCTTTCTGCTTCTGTGGCTTCCTTCCCGCTTCTGCTGGCTCGCACCTGCGGTGCCCACTCCGCAGGTGCGATTACACCAGCAGGCCCCCAACTTTAGCAGCTCCTAAATTCCAACCCTTGGTCCGTTAACCACCCGGAATCTACCCGAGGCCCTCGGGACCCCGTCTAACCACACAACCAGTCCCACAACATAATGTGGACCTGCTCGAGGCCTCAAATCACATCAAACAATGCTAAAATCACGAATCACACTCCATTTCAAATTTGAAGAACTTTAGAATTTCAAACTTCAACATTCGATGCCGAAACCCGTCAAATCATGTGCGATTGACCTCAAATTTTTTACACAAGTCATATTTGACATTATAGACCTACCCCAACTTCCGGAATCGGATTCCGACCATGATATCAAAAAGTCCACTTCCGGTCAAATTCCTCAAAACCTTCAAATTTCTATCTTTAGCCAATTGACTTCAAAATGACCCACAGACTTTCGAATTCACTTCCGATTGCGCTCCCAACATCAGAATCACCATACAGAGCTATTCCCAGACTCGGAATCCCAAACGGACATTGATAACACTGAAATACACTTCAACCCAAACTTATGAAATTCTTCCAAAAATGCAAACTTCCACTATAGGCGTCGAAACACTCCCGGGTCATCCAAAACCTGATCCGAACATACGCCCAAGTTCGAAATCATCATATGAACCTATTGGAACCTTCAAATCCCGACTATGAGGTCGTTTACTCAAAAATCCAATCATAGTCAGTTCTTCCAACTTAAAGCTTCCAAAATGAGAATTCTCTTTCCAAATCGACTATGAACTTCCCAAAATTCAATTCCGACCACGCGTACAAGTCATAATACATGAAGTGAAGCTGCTCATGGACTCAAACTACTGAACGACATGCTAGAGCTCAAAACGACTGGTCAGGTCGTTAAATTCTCTCCCACTTAAAGATACGTTCGTCCTCGAACATGCTAAGAACTACGCTGGAGTTGTCCGAAATCATTGTTTAACACCTCGAGCACCTACCCGTGCTACCACAACTCAGCTGGGCACCTTAGCTTGATCAATCTCAAGATATCTTTTTTTTCCGCTTAAGCAAATAAGCCTTAGAGCCCAATTCCAACATCCGAAATTCTCTGCCAGACCTGTTTCCAATATACGAACACTGTATCAATCAAGTGGGAGATTGTTAGGGATATAGTAGACATGCCCTAGATCCAAACTGATAATAGGTGAATTGGACTATAATTAGGCCCTAAAGAACCACCTTCTTGTATAGTTTTTATGGTAAAAAGTGATAACAAAATGCTCTGATTAGTGCTTTTCATGCTTTGCAGGCTACATACAATAAAAGAAGTCTATGGAGTACTTTTGGGATCAACTACGGAGAAAAAGAGGCCAATCTTACAATATCCGCTAAGTGCACCACGCGAAGGCAGCAAAACCAGAACTGGAGATGGACTGCCGCGGTCCCGGCGTAACCGCGGTCGGACCGCGGCAAAAGGATGTTGCGGATTTTGAGAGGCTAGTTGGCCACGGTCCTGGCGTAACCGTGGTAGGACCGCGATAGGAAGCGGAAAATTAAGGGATTGAAGTGCAAAACACGGGATTTTTAGCCCAAAACCCTATATTAAACAATAGAACTCGCCCAAGGGAGGCACGGAATGTTTTAGAGAGTACTTTGGCAAGAAAAACAAGTGTGAGAGATCACCCAAAACATCATATTTTCTTCTTCTCTTTATTTTTCAGGCAATTTTGATCATGAATATTTTTATAGTTTATTTACCCATTGTCATGAGTAGCTAAATCCTTTGTCTAGGGTTTTGATGAAACCTATTGAAGGATGAACTTCTTGATTATGTTAATATAGTTTGTCAGTTTAATATCTATTTGTTCAACTACGTATTTGTTGTAGTTAATTGACAAGATCCTCAATTAGCTGTGCCTATTTAGTATGCATAACTCGGGAGAGAGTGCATATTTAGGTAATTATTGAACAACATCACTCGCAAAGTATAAGAGGGATCTATAACTGCTGGTTTAAAGGCAGGATTAGGGATAACGAAGTCTTGGGTGCAATCTAAAGTGAACTGTAATAAACAAAGCCAGCTGGCGTATCTCGGGAGAGTGCGTCTAGTAAATTATCGTGATTACTCGGGAGAGATTCACGGTAAAAAGAGTGTTCATGGTTGATAGAGATGTGTTGGTAAATCTATATGAAACATAAACAGAAGGGATTCCATCAATAGGGGAAATCACTACCTTAGAACCTTCTCATTATTGTTCACAACTTAAGCATATTTAGTTTATAACTATTTATTGACTTTCAATCTTAGTTATTAAATATACCATCAACTGTTATTCACAACGTTTGGGGAAGTTGATTCTAAAGAATTTAGTAAGTCCAACGAAAGTAATTGATAGGTTAATTCTCTGTGGATTCGACTCTAGGCATAAATACTCAGGTTATATTTGCAACGTCCTCATTGTCCTTTTATAAGGCATAGTTGGGCGTGATCAAATTTTTGGCGTCGTTGCCGGGGAATTAACGGTGTTATCAATTACAATTTAAAGAAGTGCATGCCTAGAAACTCATCGAGATCTGGTGAAGTATTTGAAGAATTATCAGATCCCGAGAAAGTTTTCAAGGCCTTGAATTGGGCTAATCGGAAAAACAAACAACAACCAACAACTGCACAATTCGAAACAATCATGGGGGATAACGAGGAAAACCCAGTGGTACCAATAGTTCTAGAGGCTGCTCTCTATGACTGGGCACAACCCACAGCTGAAAATCTGTCCACAGCCATTGTAGTTCCGTAGATACAGGCTGAGTCATTCCAAATTATGAATAACATGTTGCACTTGTTGCAGAACAAGGGACTATTTTCGGGGTCGCAAGTCGAAGATCCTCAGTAGCACTTGAAGAACTTCCTCTCTATCTGCAAAACCCAAAGGCAGCCCAACGTAACTCCTGAAGTAATCAAGCTGTTATTGTTTCCATTCTCAGTGACAGGAGCTGCCCAGACTTGGCTAAACTCACTTCCCATAAATTCTATAACAACTTGGGATGAGTTAGTCAGGCAATTCCATAACAAGTTCCACCCACCCAATAAGACTGCTCAACAAATTGATGAAATTTTGAGTTTTAAATAGAGACCAATGGAGACACTGCATGAAACATGGGAGCGCTTTAAAGGGATGCTGGTTATATGCCCGCACCATGGTATTCCAGATCTGATGTTGGGGCAGTAGTTTTACATGGGATTGTCAGATAGCGTGAAGAACATTGTTGATGCTTCAGCTGGTGGAGCATTTTTGAGCAAAACATGGAGAGAAGGCCAGAATCTGCTTGACAAGATGGCACAAAATTCGGGATGGACAACCAGGAATGCACCTATCACTCCAGTGCCCTTAGATCCATCCAACTCTATGGCTGAAAATATGGCCACCATATTGACACAGATGAGTATACTCACCAAAAAGGTGGAAGAGTCAGGGCAGAAGCAGCAGGTACACATCGTAGATACTACCAATGGGGGTTTGTGCGCATCTTGCATTAGTCAGCCAATCGGTAACCAATGGAATGCAGAACATGATCATCACCACTACCCTAAAGACATGAATTATGTGTCTAATTATAGAGGCCAGAGACAGGGTGGTCAGAATTGGGGCCAGCAAAATCAAAATACAGGCTAGTCCATTCACAGTTCAACAATGGAAACATGGGAGGTATGAGACCCCCTAACAATATGGCACCTTACCCAAGGCCACAGGGATATAATAATCAGAATCAGCAGCAGGGGTATCACCCTCCTCAGCAACAGCATGGTGGAAGGCAGGAAGATGGGTTTGCTAGACTTGAGGCAATGATGCAGCAGGTTATTGGGTCTAATGCAAAGATTAATGAGAGAGTGGATGCGCATGATGCAGCAATCAATAATATTGAAGTGCAGGTGGGCCAAATTTCTATGTCTCTGAACAATCGTCCTTATGGGACATTACCTGCAGACACCCTGATAAATCCAAAAGATCAAGGCCCAAAGCAGCTAATGGCGGTAAGTCTACGTGATGGCAGAGATCTGGATTTAGAGCAAGAGAGGGCTCGAGAAACTAGACAAGCTGAGATACTTATACCAGTGCCCATTGAGCTGGATGAGTCAACGAAACTGACGGAGGTGCCAGTCCAGCCTGCCTAGGAAGAAAATAACATTCAGAATGCGACCGAGAAAGAAGCTGAGACAGTCCAGGAACCAGTAGTTGATGTAGCAGCTGATAAGGATCAATCCCAGTTGATTGGGAAGAAAATACCTCATGCACCTTTCCCTTAGAGGCTGGCTAAGTACCAAAATGAGGAACAATACAAGAAGTTCTTCGAAATGCTGAAACAAATCCAGGTAAACATACCATTGATTGAAGCTTTGAAGGAGATGCCTGGGTATGAAAAAATGATGAAGGACTTGATGTCCCGAAAGTTTGATTTCCAAGACTTGGCCACAATTACTCTTACTCAGACATGTAGTGCAGTGGTGACTAGACCAATTGTAGAAAAGCTATCTGACCTAGGGAGCTTTACAATTCCATGCACTATTGGTAATTTTGCTTTAGCTAAAGCACTATGTGATCTAGGGGCCAACATCAATCTTATGCCCCTGGCGATTTACAAGAGGCTGGACATTGGAAGAGCTAGACCCACCTCTATGTTGTTGTAGCTGGCTGACAAGACAGTGAAACGACCCTCTAGTATACTGGATGATGTGCTAATTCAGGTAGGGAAATTTGTGTTCCCTGCAGATTTTGTGATCTTAGACTGTAGAGTGGATGAAGAGATTCCTATAATTTTGGGAAGACCATTCTTGGCCACAGGGAGAGCTCTCATTGATTGTGAAACCGAGGAGCTCAAGATGGGATTGAACGATGAAGAGATAACATTCAATGTGTAGAAATCTATGAGACGACTAAGTGAATTCGCTAATTGTTCTCTTATTGATGCCATGGATGTAATCGTAGAGACTGATGATGAGGTGCTAACCATTGAGGACCCCCTTGCTGCATGTTTAATGAATTTGGATGAGGTGAATGGAGAGGAACTGGCAGAATGGGTGTTGGCATTAGAGGGTAGAGGGTTCTGGGATAGAACTCTAGAATTTGAGCCCTTGCACTTGGAAAATTGAGAGACTCCTCCAGCCAAGCCATCTATCGAAGAACCACCAAAGCTGGAGTTAAAGCTATTGCCCAACCATCTCAGGTATGAATTCCTTAGACCTAACTCCACATTACCTGTTATTATCTCATCTAGTTTGTTAGATGTGCAGGCACAACAACTCTTGCAGGTACTTAAGGAGTGCAAGACTGCCATTGGGTGGACCATGGCAGACATAAAGGGGATCAGCCCCGCCTACTGTATGCACAAAATTCTACTGGAAGAGGGACACAAACCTTCCAGGTAACACCAAAGAAGTCTGAACCCTAACATGAAGGAAGTGGTGAATAAGGAAGTAATAAAGTGGTTAGACGCGGGAATTATCTTCCTAATCTCTGATAGCAGCTGGGTTAGCCCAGTTCAATGTGTACCTAAAAAGGGTGGCATGACGGTAGTTAAGAATGATAACAATGAATTGATCTCTACAAGAACAGTCACAGGCTGGAGAATTTGCATGGATTATAGAAAGCTAAATCTAGCCACCCGAAAAGACCACTTCCCACTTCCCTTCATTGATCAGATGTTAGACAGACTAGCAGGGAGGTCATACTTCTATTTTCTAGACGGGTACTCAGGATACAACCAGATCTCCATTTCACCGGAGGACAGAGAGAAGACCTCTTTCACTTGCCTTTATGGAATTTATGCCTTTCGGAGGATGGCCTTTGGCCTATGCAACGCACCCACCACATTCCAACGGTGCATGATGGCCATATTCACTGACATGGTAGAGGACATAATGGAGGTGTTCATGGATGACTTCTCAGTGGTGGGGAATTCATTTGATGAGTGCCTGATAAATCTGACGCGTGTGTTGAAACGGTGTATTGAGACTAACTTGGTTCTGAACTGGGAGAAGTGTCACTTCATGGTACAAGAAGGCATAGTCTTGGGGCACCGGGTGTCAAGCAAAGGAATTGAGGTGGATCGTGCAAAAGTGGATGTAATAGCAAAGCTACCTCCTCCAACTTCAGTCAAAGCAATCAGAAGCTTCCTTGGGCATGCCGATTTCTACCGGAGATTCATAAAAGACTTCTCAAAAATTGCCAACCCTCTCTATAAGTTGTTAGAAAAAGATCACCCTTTCTTGTTTTATGATGATTGCAGGGTAGCATTTGAGGAGCTAGAAAGAGACTGGTCACAACACCTATCATTGTTGCCCCCAGCTGGGAGCAACCATTCGAACTCATGTGTGATGCCAGTGACTGCGCAGTGGGGGCAATGCTGGGACAACAGAAGGACAAGCTGATGCATCCAATCTACTATGCTAGTAGAACGCTGAGTAGAGCCCAGCTGAACTATACTGTGACTGTGAAGGAGATGTTGATTGTGGTGTTTGCTTTCGACAAGTTCAGATCATATCTGATTGGTTGTACAGTAATTGTATACACTGATCATGCAGCTCTCAGGTACTTGATTGAGAAGAAGGAGTCTAAGCTGCGCCTGATTCGTTGGGTGTTGCTGCTGCAAGAATTCGACCTTGAAATTCGTGACCGTAAGGGCATAGAGAACCAAGTCGCTGATCATCTATCACGACTTAAGAGAGCTGAAAATGCAGTTGAGGTTGAAGATATTCTGGAAACTTTTCCAGACGAGCAGCTGCTCGCTGCTAGTCTTGAGAAAGCGCCATGGTATGCAGATTTTGCAAATTACCTGGCCTGCGGTATAGTTCCCTATGACCTTTCATCTGTACAAAAGAAAAAGTTTTATCGTGACTGCCGCATGTATTATTGGGATGAGCCTTACCTGTTTAGAATTTGTGTTGACAATATGATCCGAAGGTTTGTCCCCGAGATAGAACAATCTTCTGTTTTGCAGGCTTGTCACGCATCGGCTTATGGAGGACATTTTGGAGGGGTCAGGATAGCTGCGAAAGTGCTTGAGGCCGGATTCTTTTGGCCAACAGTGTTTAAAGATGCGCACCAATGGGTGAAGGGCTGCAATGAATGTCAGCATACCGGGAACATTTCCCGTCGCCATGAGATGCCCATGAACCCAATTCAAGAGGTGGAAGTATTTGATGTCTGGTGGATTGACTTCATGGGTCCCTTCGTCAGCTCCTATGGCAATAAGTACATACTTGTTGCTGTAGGTTACGTGTCCAAATAGGTAGAAGCTGCAGCGTTGCCCACTAATGATGCAAGAGTGGTGGTGGGGTTTTTGAAGAAGAAAATATTCACCAGATTTGGGACACCAAGAGCGATTATCAGTGACGGAGGCACTCACTTCTATAATAGAGCTTTCGAGAAGTTGCTTGCAAAGTATGATGTACGCCACAAGGTGGCTACCCCTTATCACCCGCAAACTAGTGGGCAGGTTGAAGTGTCCAACAGAGAGATAAAGAGTGTGCTAACCAAGACTGTGAACGCCACAAGAACTGATTGGGCGAAAAAGTTAGATGATGCACTATGGGCCTATAGAACTGCTTTTAAAACACCGATTGGTATGTCACCATATAAGTTGGTGTTCGGGAAGGCCTTCCATTTGCCAGTGAAACTTGAACATAGAGCGTGGTGGGCACTGAAATAGCTGAATCTAGACATCGAGGCTGCGGGCACAACGAGAATCACAGAATTGCATGAGCTCGATGAGTTCAGACATCTTTCTTTTGAGAGCACAAGGTTGTACAAGGAAAGAATGAAGAGGTTGCACGACAAGAACATTGTGGAGCGAAGTTTCAATCCTGGAGATATGGTGTTGCTTTATAACTCACGATTAAGGCTATTTCCGGGTAAACTCAGGTCACGATGGTTTGGACCATTTAGAGTGGTTGAAGTTTTCCCTTCAGGTGCTGTCAAAATTTCCACAGAGAAAGACTCTCGTACATTTAGAGTCAATGGATAGAGATTGAAACTATATGTGGGCATGAGCGAACCAAAGAAAGTGTCTGAGCTACACCTGACTGAACAACAGAGGTCGAGCGAGCCTTAAATGCGCTCATCTGTGTCGTGTCGCGACGTTAAATCAGGCGCTGCGTGGGAGGCAACCCACGAATGTGTTGTAAGTGTAATGCATAAAAAAAAAGTAGCAGGAACACGCCCAGACCGCAGTCGGGCCACAGTCAAGGACCTCCTCTGAAAGAAGTCTACCGTGGTCCCAGCGTAACCGCGGTAGGACCATGGTCAAATACCCCCTCTGAAAGAGGTCTACCGCAGTCCCAGCGTAACCGCGGTAGGACCGCGGCAGACCAACGCGAGGCCAGGTAAGTGCAGAATTTTTTTTTCTCTTTTTTCCCCCCCTTTTAATAAACCTAACCCCCCACTATTCCCCCAAACCCTTCTTTTCTTCAAACCACCCGCAACCCCCATCCCCTTCTCTCTTCTCTTCTCTCTTTCACACCATCTCCTATCCCTCAAACACCCATTGTTGCCCCTCCTTTATTCTCCATCTCTCTCTCTCCACAACCTATCCCTTCCATTCATCCTCAAGGTCAGCTTCTCTATTCTTTTCTCTTTTTTTCCATAACTTAGTGTAATGAGTAGTCTAAATTAGTTTCAATTAAACCCTAGGTAGTGTTTTAGTGTAATTTTTTTATTTTTTTCTTTCTTTTCTTTCCTTTTCTCCATTATTTGCTTCTTTTGGCCATGATTGATGCTTAAATGGTTGGGTTTTCATTGTGCTTAACTTGGAGGCGATTTTTATAATTTTTAGAGGCCTAAACATATTTTTTAGGGTGAAGCTTGGTGGAGGGGCCCAAATGGCCGAAAATTGGGGTGTGTTGTAAAATTTTGGAGCACTTTGTGCCCTTCTTAGTTTACGGTGGTGGTAGAATTTGACATGATTCACTTGTGGGAGATTGTGTGGGGTATTATATGGCGGAATTGTAGAATTAATAGTGGTGTAAGGGCAATAGTGGAGGTTGTCAACTTTGGGCACCTTACTAATTGGGTATACTGGCATTGATTGACAAAAGGAAACTGTTTGGTGCCATCAGGTGGTGAAGTCTGAGTACCCATCCGACTGACACATGTTAGGATGCATCTGATTGTTACCCTGAATTGTCTGCTGGTAATATGGCCCGAAAAAGGCGAAAGAGCTCGGCAAGCACTTCCCAAATGCCAATATATGATGCCACCAGGTTCCAGTCACAGGAGGCAGAGGACGCGTTTCATGCTAAAGCCACCAAAAGCTTTGTCCTTGAGATTCCTGTTGATAGGGCTGCCCTCCGTATGGAAAAAGAAGACATGTATGAGGAAATTAGATGGAGGGAGATGGAGTTCTTGTTTGATAAACCTGAGACGGAAAACCCATTAATAGTTCGGGAGTTCTACGCGAACTGCCCGGAAAATTTGTGCCGGTCTGTGATTGTGCGGGGCAGGGTGGTAGATGCCTCAATTCTAAAGATTCGCCAGCTCTTGCAACTGCCCTAGTTCACTGGTGACATTGATCATTACCACAACGCTCAAGGGGTCACTTGGGACACTATGATTGAGACAATCTGCACAGGGGGTCGACCAATCTAGCTACAGGAAAACATTACCCTTCACTCCAAGTCGTTCACACATGGGTCTAAGTGCTGGTTCACCATTATTTGCAGCCAGTTATTGCCCACGGGCAACACGACAGATGTGAACCACCTACGGACTCTATTGGTGTGGTGCTTCGTCACCAAGAAAGACTTTGATGTGGCGAGAATTATTGGAGATGAAATGATCCTTCGGTCACCTCTACCATCTAAGGGGTTTTACTTTCCCTCACTTGTGACGAGGTTGTGTCTGCTGGATGGTGTCCCCACCAATCCTACAGATAGAGCTTTGCCCGCAAAAACGGCATTCAGAGCTTCAAAGATCATAGTGGGAAGAGATGCACCCACAACCATTGAGCTTGATGATGAGGATGATGCCCCAGCACCCATGGCACCATCCAGGAGATCCTATGATGGAGCCGGATCCTCTCGGCGACCCCATACTGGGGCAGGGTTCTCTAGATCATAGTCTAGCCGACCCATGTTGAATTCTTTGGAGGAAGAGGTGGCAGATCTTCGCTCCTCGGTGGATGGCCTGCATATGCGTATGGATGCCATGTCTCAGCGGCAGGCTAGGTCTGAGAGCCGAATGATAGCTTGGTTTCGTGCTTTGGGGAGGGATTGTTATGTGGATCCCAGCACCGTCTCCGGCTCCGAGTGATGCTCAGGGAAGTCTTCTTACCCTTCTGCACTTTATTTGTATTATGACATGGGAACATTCCATATTCTTTTTGTGTGGGGTGGGAGACTTTCTTTAGTGGTGTATTGTTAGTGTTCATATACATTGAGTGTTGTAGTTCTGTATCTTTATTGTTGTGTATAATTGGTTGTACTCACCTTAGAAGTAACTGATTTGGCCCAACGACGGACACTTGTCGACGGGTCTCTTGAGGGTCAAAGTCGGGTTTAAAAAAAACAAGTAGTGTAGTCCATTTAGATTTTTATTTTATTTTCTTTTTCTTTTTAGGTAGTGTAGTAATTCCTCCTTGGTTTTTCTTTTGACCACGGTTTTTTTCCAAGGGATTTTCTTGAACCGAGTTAGGTAGATTTTTCTTTAATATTTTTAGGACCCTTAGGACTCTATTGGACTAAGATGGGTGAGGGAAAGAATGCAACCCGTAATGTACACACCTGCAAATAACTAAAACGAACTTAAGGGTACGACGTCTAGGCTCGTTTGTAGACTCGTAATTTTATGCCTTAATTCTGCACACCTTGTCTTTCTTGAACGCTCATGTGAGTGTGTTGATGAACTAATTCGGAATGAGTTACATGCCAAGTGTGTGTGAGATAATACTTGTATTCTGTGCTTGCATGCGATACCTAGAACTTGCCCTGTGTGTTTGCAAAGCGAAATAGAAGTTGTTTGGCTTTAGAGATGATTGAGGCATTTTCTTGTGTAGCCTATATAATTATGAATCCACCCGTACATATTGCCATAGTTAACCCCTTCGAGCCTGGAGCCTATTCTTTGATAACCTTACAATAACCTACATCCCTGTGTTTGAATAGTTTGACTGTTTGAACCTGTACCTCCTAGAAGCACTTGAATCGTTAAAGAGCATATAAAAGTCAAACTGTGGGGTAGTAATGGAGTGGGAAAAGAAAAATCAGGAAAATACTTGAATGGTGCAATGGCTGTTAAAAAAACAAATTAAATAAAAAAAAGAGGCCAGTTGCACCTAAAGAAAAGTGGGGGTAGCCTATGAAACAAGTGTGGAAGAATGATTGGGTTGAACATGGAAATTGGAATAAATGGAACGATTGTATTAAAAGTGCTTAGGGAGATTAGTCATTATATCCAAATATATCCTACCCGTCCCTTAGCCTACATTATAACCAAATAAAGACCTCTTGATCTTGGACTGAACAACTCGATTAGTAGAGTATTACACTAAAGGCAAGCTTATGGTGTATCTGTGTGGCATGTGAATGTTCTTTGCTGAGATTGAGTGGATTCGTTCTATCTGTAGTTCCTTTGTTGCTTGATTTTTGTGTGTGGAACTACTCTCAGAAATGTGATGTGAGGGCATATGAATCAGGAAGAAAAAGCAAGTTTTCACCTCTGTTTAGAGTAACTAGAGTAAGCACGAGTGTGGCATGGCATTAGAGTCTTCATCTGAGGTGTGGCTGTTGCACTGCTTAGATTGTTCTTTCGTAATGGAGGGTATGACATAAATTGGGTAATGCATCGAACGATTAGGCCTAGAAGTGTGGTTCAACTTGCTCGAGGACGAGCAAAGATTTAAGTGTGGGGTGTTGATAATAGGTGAATTGGACTATAATTAGGCCCTAAAGAACCACCTTCGTGTATAGTTTTTATGGTAAAAAGTGATAACAAGATGCTCTGATTAGTGCTTTTCATGCTTTGCAGGCTACATACAATAAAAGAAGTCTATGAAGTACTTTTGGGATCAACTACGGAGAAAAAGAGGCCAATCTAACAATATCCGCTAAGTGCATCACGCGAAGGCAGCAAAACCAGAACTGGAAATGGAGTGCCGCGGTCCCGGCATAACCGCGGTCGGACCACGGTAGAAAGCTGTTGCGGATTTTGAGAGGCTAGTTGGCCGCGGTCCTGGCGTAACCGCGGTAGGACCGCGATAGGAAGCGGAAAATTGAGGGACTGAAGTGCAAAACACGGGATTTTTAGCCCAAAACCCTATATTAAACAATAGAACTTGCCCAAGGGAGGCATGGAATGTTTTAGAGAGTACTTTGGCAAGGAAAACAAGTGTGAGAGATCACCCAAAACATCATATTTTCTTCTTCTCTTTATTTTTCTGGCAATTTTGATCATGAATATTTTCATAGGTTATTTACCCATTGTCATTAGTAGCTAAATCCTTTGTCTAGGATTTTGATGGAACCTATTGAAGGATGAACTTCTTGATTATGTTAATATAGTTTGCCAGTTTAATCTCTATTTGTTCAACTACGTATTTGTTGTAGTTAATTGACAGGATCCTCAATTAGTTGTGCCTATTTAGTATGCATAACTCGGGAGAGAGTGCATATTTAGGTAATTGTTGAACAACATCACTCCCAAAGTATAAGAGGGATCTATAACTGCGAGTTTAAAGGCGGGATTAGGGATAATGAAGTCTTGGGTGCAATCTAAAGTGAACTGTAATAAACAAAGCCAGCTGGCGTATCTCGGGAGAGTGTGTCTAGTAAATTATCGTGATTACTCGGGAGAGATTCACGGTAAAAAGAGTGTTCATGATTGATAGAGATGTGTTGGTAAATCTATATGAAACATAAACAGAAGGGATTCCATCAAAAGGGGAAATCACTACCTTAGAACCTTCTCATTATTGTTCACAACTTAAGCATATTTAGTTTACAATTGGTTATTGACTTTCAATCTTAGTTATTAAATATACCATCAACTGTTATTCACAACGTTTGGGGAAGTTGATTCTAAAGAATTTAGTAAGTCCAACGAAAGTAATTGATAGGTTAATTCTCTGTGGAGACTCTGGGCATAAATACTCAGGTATATTTGCAACGTCCGCATTGTCCTTTTATAAGGCATAGTTGGGCGTGATCAAATTCACACTATGCCCCGCATAACTCACATAACCATAATAATATCCTCTGATCATAATAGTCGAAATTCCAGGAATCTGGTGCTCCCAATACATCTCATTACCTATATACATCTTGCCTCAACTTTGCAATACCACCACGACGGAAGAGTTGTGTCGAAATTCGTAACCAACTGTCGAATCAACAAATAATTGGGGCTATACTCATTACAAGAACCATCACCTCATTCTGAACTACATAATGGTATTTGCTCTTTAATATACTTCTTATAATCCGATCGCACTAATCCTGGATCCAATAATCCCGTCTCACCCAGTACGAACTACTCAGGTAATAAGTCACCTCGGACATAACCAAAAGTCCCATATGATGCCACAACGTGCCAATAGGCTACAACTCGAATGTGATACAAAAGGAAACGAACGTTGGAAGGGACTACTCAACTCACGCAGCTAATATGGACTTTCCTTAGAAAATGGAAAACAAAACACACAAAAATTAGAATATCGAAACTGTACTCAAAATCATCTGTTGCGGCTTGCAACCCAATCCAAATAACATAACCATGGCGGCGTGCCACTCGATCCTCTCATAAGGATATACATATCGAGCTAAATTGCTCATTATAACAAAATACCGAATATCGATCACAAGCACGCTTAGTGCATAATACCAACCCTGGAGAGACATATAGCACCATAAGCTACAAAACGCAAGCACAACTGAAGTGCGATATATGATCTAAATCTCAAAAGACATCCTGCTCACATAACACCATCGCTGCGCGGAACCGAAATGCATAAGAAATTTAGCGAGCTGCCTCACAACTCACACGGCGAAATATAGCATTACATGAAATAACTGACGAAGAAATAACACCCGACGTCCAAATACTCCTCCACAAGGAGCGCATTGCTGAAATGAACACATCTGGCCCGATACCGAGCCCACATTCACATTTAAATCCATCCACAGATCTCAAGTCAATTTGAATCGCACCGTACTAGGCTAATAACCTTTCAAGGGTTCCTAATAACCCCTCCTTTTCCCATAACGCACAAGGACAACCGTCATAATCGGAGCAAACCTCCACAGTCCATAACCTAATAAACCGAGTGCCCTCCAGGCATAAATTCTCAAATTAGTGATATTACCACAATCTTCACACTTGGTTTAAATCTTCAATCAATCAAGTGACTACATGTCACGCTTATAGAATCTTCGCGTGAGGTACACTCCTACGACCTTTCGCACTAGATAACAAGTGTGCACATCCTCACCACCGGCCGTACAATGCTATAAAACAAATCAAGAATCCGCAATTCCATACATGAAGCCTCCCGCACAGGGCACTGATCTCAGGTAACACTGAAGACAATACCAATTTACTTTAAAAATCCCAACTCCTTTCCTGCTCATCCGAGATCGTGACATCCTTGCCAACACCGAACCGCAACCTTGATTCTCACTTTCAAATTCCATACCACTCACTGCACCTAACACGCTAATATGCGATAGTACAAGATTTTCATCAAAGCTCCTGAACCACTAATAGATCAATACTTCATCATATAGAAACTTCCATTTACTTATTTTAAGAGAACCATAGCAACACGCGAGTGAATCCTCATAACTGTAGAACATGCAAATCCTCAAGTAGTGGTCTAAGACACCATAACCCTTCCGGGATCCGCCCACACATAACTGGCCATAAGACTTGAATACTTCCAAATAAAATCAATCACGACAACCGTTAGGCCTCACATACCGTCATGAATCACCTACATAACCTAATCATGCTGAAGGGACTGATTACTACCACCAATATGCCAATCCCACTATGGCTAACCAATCCAACCTCTTCTAATTTATCCTTAATTGCCTTAGAAATATTAATAAATCCATTCAACACATAACGAACTCGATCCGCACTCATCACGAGTGGCCTTGTATCGCTAGACTATACTGTCTCAAATTCCATGAACCATTTCATACTTTCTGTGTGCGCCTATTTGCATCCTCAACTGGTACGCCTATTCTGACACTCTCCTACGAATCCGAAGTCATTTTCTCTCATTCCCTCAAATGTTACACTACAAAGCCGAAGATATCATAGAACATTCCAAGCCTCTTCTCATAATCCGTTGTAGAAACCCGATTCTTAACCATACTTATGGACTCGAAATCCTTAGACACCACACTTTGACCTGTGAATCTACTAGGACTGTTGTCTGAGAGTCACCCACTCTGGCTTGGTCCCGAATATAGTCAATTCTAAGAATCTTCTAGCATATGAACACCCTCTCGACGAAGCACCCGGCCGAATCACTTTCCTTGAAACCCCCATCTATACAAAGCATAAATCCTGAACCTTTCCCAAGCTTGAACATGGGTTAATAAGGCCAACTATAGCACATCTTTAACAATTCCTCTACTCATATTACCACTTATGTTCTTTTCCTTAGCTGAAATAGCCCATCAATGTACTAGTATCCAGAAATCTCACCAATAGACGACCATGCAGTCCAATCGTAGGCGGTGGAACTCTCCCACTTATCTTAAGGCCACTATTACACAACTCTAGAACCTACCAAGATTCTTTATCTCTTATTGACATGACCTTGCACAATCACACTACCAGATTCCTTGAAATCCTTCCATTAGCACTTCATGAACACTCTGAATCTCCATTAATATTCATATGTTTGACCTCTTACTGGATGGCCAGTAAAATCCTTCGCAGAAGCTTCGCCAACCACGCGACTGCTAACATGTTCATAGGGGACAACCCACCTGTGAAAATTACCTATCGACATCTTCCAATGTCGCTGCATGGGGTACAATCACTACGACATCAATAACCCATCCTGAGCCCGTGCTCATTCACCAGCTGCACAAGTCCATTCACTCCTCGTGGACATCAATTAAATGTGCGACAATATCCTTCCATCCCAAGTCATGTTGTATCCTTCTTCATATCAAGCAACTCCCTTTCATCATATCCAACCTCCCACCGTATGATATCCAAAATTTCAAATTAAATCCGTAGACCCAATCACTGATTACTAAAATTCCCAAATCATTCTAAACCTTCCTTAAGGTGTGAAGTTATTTTTCCACTGAATCCACGTGCTGCTCCGCCACTCTCCCACTTTGGCCAAACCCTCTTCTTTAAGCAACTATTCAACTTCCGCTTCTTACACCTATCTTCCTTAGAAATCTAGTCACCGCATGACACTTCCCACATATCCTTCCTCATCTTTTGCTGCCTGGTTATTGCCTTGATTCAATCTCTATCTTTGTAACATTGGAACCATTGTTGATACCCAATTTTTCTCTATATATTTTTAATATGCAAAACACCTTTAAAATAACATATATATATATATATGCATATATGAGCATGTCCAAGTGTTTTATCCTTTTTTCCATAATTTTAAAGGTTTAAATTAATTTATTTCCTCCCCTTTTACCCATTAAATCCCCAATAATTATTTTCAAAATTATGATTTTGATAATTCATCTATTGTATATTTATATTTATGCCAAAATATGGCTAATTTAATTTTTACATATTTTTACAATTATATTTAGTATTTTTAAAAAGCTAAATTACACATAATTGCAATATTAGCCATTTTAAGGTTTAATTGTGTTTTATACGCATAAAATCGGATCTTGCATTTTTAAATTGTTAATTAGGTATTATAAATCACTTTAGTACTTTCAATTTATTTTTCAGAAACTATTTACTATTTTTTATAAATTAAAAAAAGGAAAAATTGGCTATTTAAATAACAACCTCTTTTGTATTTCAATTATAGCCAAATCAAGATCCAATTCCCAGCCCAATTTTAATTCAAAACCGGACCCCAACCCAATTGAAAACCCACCGGACCCAAGCCCAAACCCAGAACCCCACCTACCCCATTCGATCTTGACCGTTGATCATCCAGATCAACGGTCCCCTTTTCCTTACCATTTTTAAACCCAAATGACACCCTGAACTAATTCATTCCCTACCAACCTGCCGCCCTTGAATCCCTTTCCCTTCCAATTCTCTCTGAAACCTAAGGCTAGCCCTAGCCGCCGCCACCCAAATCAACCTTAATCCCCTTCGATCCTCACTCAATCCATGGACTCCCATGGTTGTTCGAGACGTATACCGGTCTCCTATGTCTCCTGGTTGCCTGTTTTATGTGATTTCATGGAAAGATCTCGAGGATATCTAGTCCAGACCTTGCTCAACTTCTATCCATGGTCCTTTTCCGTCCATCCATGGCTGTTCGAGTCAGATCCATAACTTTTTCGGCTAGATCGGTAACTTTTCGAAGTTTTCTCACTTTATCTGGGTTCTCCAAAACCCTAACTTTAAAGACTTTCCGATTTTCTTTCAGATCTGTCTTAGATCTGTGTATGTTATGAACCTCCTAGTGTTTTCCTCAAAGATTTTTCCTATTTTTCAAAGTGACTCTCCGTTTTCAAGATTAGGGTTTCCTCAACCTCTTTTACAAGGTTTCTCCTCTGATTTTCGGTGTTGTCTTATGATTTTACTATATTTAAATGGTTTGTTTATGTTTTCTTCTGCCTGGTTCATCGTGTTGAAAACCTTAAGTATTTTTTGTTTTATCCGAGGTTCTGGAATTGTCTTTGTTTATTTTGTATGTATATTTGTTTTGGTTGAGTTCTTTATGGTTAGATCCTTTCTCTTTGTTTGTCTTGAATGATTCTGAGTTCTTACCATTTTTAACTCGACTTTGTTAAAACCCTAATGTCTTAAAGGTTTTCCTCACTTGTTACTGTGAGTTTAAAGATCTCTTTTACATATTACTATGTGTTGGACTGGTTTCTTCATTTTTGTTCTATGTGTTAGCTATGACTACTTGACTTTGTTGATTACCATGTTTCAAGTAGTCCTTAGCCTACTCATGTCACTTCTGTATGTTTGTGTTCATCTAGTTTGCTTCTTTTGTCAATATGATTGACCTTGCATGTCTGATACGCCTGTTCGTTCCTTTCTATTTATATGTCAAGGTGCAGAATCATGACTCCCTCTTGATTGATCCTAATTTCCTTAAGTTACGGTTTGATTACAAGGTTTTCTTATAAACCCCTAATACTTCACTCGTTTGTTTAAGTTGATTGATTCCCTTCCTTTATTTGCTGTGATGTTTCACCCATGCTGAATCCTTTCCCCAAATTAAGTATATTATGTACTTGGACTCAATTATATACTCTGTAATTTTACCACCCCTTATAGGGTAAAAAATCAATCTTCCTCAAACTGATTTTCTTTCCTTAATTATCCCTGGTAGTATCCGTTTGGGCTGTAATTCCTTGATTAAAGGGAAGTACTTGTATTAATGGGATTCTAATTGTGATTACTTCCATATTTGTGTTAGACCTTTACTTGTTACCTTATTTTCTACCTATTTTTCAAAGATATAAATACTCTACCCTCTTTTCTCTAAAGACACGAACAGATAGTTCAGAACACACACATACACACTCAAACTCTCTCTTCTTTCTCTGCTACTTGTGTTACTGCTTGTCTAGTCAGCTGAAAGCCAAGGCTAGACTGTGGAATTCTACTTGCTTTACTTTTATGCACTTTGCTCTTTTGACTGGTATGTCCTAGTTTAATTTTAAAGCTTCAACAACAACATGCTTCTCTTATTGTTTCAGTTTCTCTCATTCTTGGTCTACTTCTGATTGTGGTTCTGTTGTGAAACCTGCAGTTAAGTTACATTACCAGCATGTTATAATGTCTCCCCTTCCCCTTTAGATTAATGCACTCCCCTATGTGTGTTTCAAGGCACGCTTTATCAATCACTTATTATGTACTTACCATCTTATGAATCCCAAGTCCCTGTCCCTTCAATGTGTTTATGTTCTTTTTGACTAGTTTGTCATTATGCTAGCATCAGCTATTGTTGTGCATGTCCAAACCAGTCCTAAGACCCTTGATGGGATTATGTGTTTATAGTCAAATGTCTATTTATCCCAAATCCCTTGACTCCCTTGTGTGACTACTGATTCCTCTCTTAAGGTGTTTAAGTTTTGTTTGCTAGTACAACTGCCTCCAATCATCTTTGTTACTGATTGCTTTCAAAATGGACTTGTTAGTCTAGTTTTTAAACAAACTCTTTTCAAACTATATCAAGCACTCTCACATATATTCTTAGGCTACTAGGTTCTGCCCCTTTTATGTGAGCCTTGCTTTGGGACCCTTGAGTTCCCTCTGAACCCGGACACATAAGAGCTGGCCTTTCCACACTACACTTATTCTTGGTCATATAATCTGGGTGTAAGCACTGCTCAGGATCCCTTGAGGTCCTTAGGGAACTCTGACACACCCAGATATGAGAAAGGCTATGGAACAATATTGACATTTAAGGTGGTTTATTACATAACTCAGAGAGAAAGTCAGAATCAGGCTTCCTATAGTTGTAACTTCTTATTTTACATTTCTCATCACATGGTCTATAATAATTTGTAAACAAGTATTGGGGTGGCTACTGAAAAGGGATAGGGTAAATATGCATGCCGTAATTTGTTAAGGGTAGAAAACATGTTATTAGGTTTATGTTCTTAATTGCGCAATAGAAACCATGCTTAGGGTTCATGCATGCATTAGAGATCATGCTCTTAGGTCTCATATTTATTATTTCAGCATGTGCACCTCTGCAACATCATGTTTTAAAATCTGCTAATAATTAGCACTCTATTATTATCTACATTCCTGCCATGTGCATTTTAGAAATCTTGCTCTTAGAAAATTCTGCATTTCTGCCCTATGCATTTAGAAATCTCGCTCTTAGGAAATTCTGCATTCCTGCCCTATGCATTTAGAAATCATGCTCTTAGGAAATTCTGTAATCTTGCCGTACGCATTTAGAAATCCTGCTCTAGGAATTCTACATTTTAGATACCATGTTTTAGGATCTTATTTGCACTTACGCTTAGTGTAAATTTCTGATTATAAAAGAGGTAAAAAATAGGTTTACACTTGATTATCCCGTTTAAATAACTGGTAACAATCTCTGCACTTGATTAGAACAGCATGCTCTTAGGATAAAATAAGCTTCAAACCGTCTTTTAATAATTCTAAATAACTGCTGCATCTCCCTTTGCGCCTAGGCAAGCCTTAGGTAATGACTTAAGTAAAACTGGAACTGCCTCTGTTTAATTATCAACTGTTAAAATTAGTAGGTAAACTTGATTCAGACTTCTTTTCTGAGTCACGTAATAAATCTGGTTCTGATGTTATCACTTAAACACCCTGCTTTAGGATTTTAAATTCAGACCTTAACTATGTATAGGTCATGTTGTCTATGTGCATTATTTGTGGAGGTATAACTGAGCCTTCTGCTTGTTTCTGTGTTTCCCCTTTTAAATGCAGTCCCACCTGTTTTGTATGTCGCCTTAGTATTTTGCCTTTAAACTTGAGGGTCTGCCTAGAACCCCCCCACCCTAATAGGATAAAAGTTCTAAATTCCTCCGAGACTGATAGGAAGGGATGGGTAACAACATGCAATAGAGGTCGAGACCAACTCTCGCTTTAATTACCTTCACGGGGTGGGAAAGGTAGATATGGATATGATGACCGGTGCGTTAATACCACGTGTATCTCCTTTTTTGAGGAGATAACGGGTATTGTATTGATGTGATCCATATTACAAACAAACCTAGGACACCCATTTACATTCATAAGCATGCTTAGATTGTAACTCTTTTCAAAACCCTGCTTTCATTAATCGTTTTCAAACACTTGTGTATTTAAACTTAAACCCCCTATTATTTGAGCCCTACTTGTTTATTTGTTAATTGCACAAATTCATAAAAACTGTCTGGCCGGAAACCACACTAGTGGATCCTGGGGGGTGCCTAACACCTTCCCCTTGGGATAATTTCAAGTTCTTACCCTGTCTCTGGTTATCAAACATAGTTAGAAATGAACCTTGTGGGTGCCCTAACGCACCTTAAAATCATTAGGTAGCGACTCTTAAAAAATGCAAACCCCGTTCCCAAAAGGAATGAGTTGTCCTATACCCAAAAATGTCATGAACCCGATTCCACAAGGAAAAAAGGGGACGCGACAACCAACAGATCGTCACTAACTTTAACTTTTTGAAGATCGTCTTCCTCGAGCCGTCAATATTAGAAATACCGATTCAATCCTGCACCACCTCACCCTGCGATCACTGACAGTCGCTTCTCCAATACCATTTCACAATACCCTGCCCCAAAGGCGAATTGAAGAGAACCATACACCGGCGAACCTAACATATTCAATCACGGACGACGACGCCACGACGCAGATGAAAATCTTATCACACTTGAAATCACCAAGTCTTGTTACTCCATCACTCCAAACCTGGACATTCCTAGGCCAATTGCTTTTCCTCCACCTGAAATGAAATATCGGATCTATGAATCATGTACTGAGTTGACCTCCTTTCAAGTCAGTCACTGCCCCAACACATAGGCAAGAACCTTACCATCACGTCAATATTGTGCCATAACCGTTCACGAGCATCATAACAACCTACGCATAACCTCAAAGCTCTCAGAAGTACAGCTACCGAGCTGAAATAATAGAATATCCTTCCACCAGGCGATGACAATAGCCCAACTAATTATGCCGGGAGAAACATCCCATACCACATCTGTACTACCGTTACAATTCTTCAATTCTTGATTTATAATAAGCGCTTCGCATTGCATAAGAATGAGTAGGAAGGAAACAAGGGCATAAGCCTCAAAGGAATCAAATCGCACGATGAGGAATCAAGAAGGGAAGTGCTCCTAATAGCCCTGTAGCCTTTCGAAGATAAGTACAGACGACTCCGTACTTATCCGCAAGACTCTACTAGACTTGCTCATGACTCATGAGACCTAAGGGAACCTAGGGCTCTGATACCATGTTGTCACGACCCAAAATCAACTAAGGGTCGTGAGGGCGCCGAACACCACTGTCATGCAAACCAACCATAAATACTTAATTAAGTTCTTGTTTTAAAATTTTTGAAAACTATGATTTTCCTTCAATTTTACTAGTAAAAGATAATCATTTCAAATTAAATAAAAATGTAAAGAAGTTAATACAAAATACCCCATAATCATCCCAGAACCCGGTGTAACAAGTGCATGAGCATCTACTAGGGAATAAATTAAAATACAATAACTGTCAGAAATACATGTTGGACAGAAATGAAAATACAGTACAATACTCTGAAGGAGACTCTGCTGGCTGCGGATCGTCTCTCAAGATGCAGCTCACCTAAGTCCCCACATCAACCATACCGCTGTGCCCAACTAGGCCAGTAGCCACACATGAAGCTGTGCAACAAAATGTACATCAAGTGTAGTATGAGTACGAAAATAACGTGTACCTAGTAAGTATCCCGTCTAACCTCGAAGAAGTAGAGACGAGAGGTCGACTTCGGCACTTACTAGTGGTCAAATTAATAATATATTAATAATGCGAATAATCATGGATTTATTAAAAACAACAGTAAACTCAAGTAAGTTAAGAAACAAGTAAACGTTCCTTTTTACATTTAGAAGTCTCCAAATTCATAATCCATTATTTATCAATTTATCTCAAACCAGGGAGAAATATACATTTGTAAATCCCAAGCAAGCATTACAAGCATGCGCAAATCATGCCGAGGTCGTACAGCCTGATCCAACAAATATTTAAACTGTTTATTGCCAGAGGGTCGAATGACGCGAACCATAGATGCATCTATTTAATCTGCCGAGACATTCGGCCCGTTCCAAAATTAAACACACATAAACAGTCAATCAAAAAGTCATGAGGGAACAATTATCTAAAGCCAATTCTCTTTTAACAATTTTAAAAAATAAAGTTTAATCTTTTTAAAAATTAATTTACTAATTCGATGTGATTTAAGTAATTCAAACTGTCAATAAGAATACAAATATTCCAAGTATAACATGCTTTTGGGTCCTAGACTACCCGGACTTAAATATAATAGCAGTTAAGTACGGACTCTCGTCACCTCGTGCGTACGTAGCCCCCACAAATAGAAGCACATAACCAATTATTTCACCTATGGGGACAATTCCCTCTTACAAGGTTAGAAAGGAGACTTACCTCGCTCCGAAGTTGCATAATCGGCTTCCAGACCAATCTGATGACATGCACAACGCTCCAAAACTAGACAGGAAATGAGAAAATCCATAAATATATGCTCTGATACTCACAACAATTCAATTTATATAAATTCCTAACTCCGCTCGAAAAGTTAACAAAACCGCCCTCAGGCCCACGTGCCTGGATTCCGAAATTTTTCGAAGATAATATTTACCCATAACCTCACGAGCTCAAATATATAATTTACTCTCAATTCCATGCCCAAATTCGTGGTCAAAATTCAAAAATACTAATTCTAGGTCTTTCCACCAAAACATCAAGTTTATACCAATTTTCATGCTCAAATCCGTAACAAAACCATGTATTTAACGTCTAATGAGTGAGAACAGCTTACCTTGACATAGATGAAGAAAATCTCTCTTCCAAAAGCTCTAAAATCGCCCAACCCGAAGTGAAAATGGGTGAAAATGAGCCAAAACTCGTCTTTTATAAAACCTTTCTGCCCAGCGAACTTCCCGCACCTGCGGTCATTCGACCGCTTCTGCGGTTTAGCAAGTGCGACGTCTTCTTCGCACCTGTGCCTTTCCACGCTTCTGCGGCCTTCACCGCTCAGGTGCGCCCAAATGCCCGCTTCTGCGGGCTCGCACTTGCAGTGCCCATTCCGCATGTGCGATTACACCAGTAGGCCCCCAACTTCAGCAGCTCATAAATTCAAACCCTTGGTCCGTTAACCACCCGGAATCTACCCGAGGCCCTTGTGACCCCGTCCAATCATACTAACCAGTCCCATAACATAATGCGAACATGCTCGAGGCCTCAAATCACATCAAACAACGCTAAAATTACGAATCACACTCCATTTCAAACTTGAAGAACTTTAGAATTTCAAACTTCAACATTTGATGCCGAAACCCGTCAAATCACGTTCGATTGACCTCAAATTTTGCACACAAGTCATATTTGACATTACAGACCTACTCCAACATCCGGAATTGGATTCCGACCCCGATATCAAAAAGTCCACTTCCGGTCAAATTCCTCAAAACCTTCAAATTTCTATCTTTAGCCAATTGACTCCAAAATGACCCACAGACCTCCGAATTCACTTCCGATCACGCTCCCACATCAGAATCACCATACGGAGCTATTCCCAGGCTCGGAATCCCAAACGGACATCGATAACACTGAAATTCACTTCAATCCAAACTTATGAAATTCTTCCAAAAAGGCTAACTTCCACTATAGGCGTCGAAACGCTCCCGGGTCATCCAAAACTCGATGCGAACATACGCCCAAGTCCGAAATCATCATACGAACCTGTTAGAACCTTCAAATCCCGATTCCGAGGTCGTTTACTCAAAAATCTAATCTTAGTCAGTTCTTCCAACTTAAAGCTTCCGAAATGAGAATTCTCTTTCCAAATCGACTCTGAACTTCCCGAAATTCAATTCCAACCACGCGTACAAGTCATAATACCTGAAGTGACATGAACTCAAACTACTGAACGACGCGCTAGAACTCAAAACGACCGTTCAGTTCGTTACAAGTTTTCCGTATAAGTCAACAATATGATTAATAAAATATAGAATTTAAGTTTATGCACTTGTATAAAAATTATCGTCACTAATAAAAATTAAACGATAATTTATAATAATAATAATAATAAGTAATCTGCTATAACAGATTAAATTACACTAATAAATAGCATATAACTTACGTCCATAAAATAGAACAGCCGTTAGTGCTTCTTTTCTATTTTATTTTTGTCACCCTTTGTTTATTCTTGTTTAATGAATTACTCTTGTTTTATAATCACCAGGATTGTCATTATCCCAAATTTCCAAATGTTTGAAACTTTCATTGAGAAGGTCAAACTAAGAAGTCAAGAGTCATCATCAATAAACAAAGAAAAAATTGAAGCTTTTTCAAAGTTGCTTCAGTAAGTTTTTTCAAAGAAGTTGAGTGGTTGGTCCGACTATTTTGACCCAATTGCTACAATAAGTGTAAAATTTGAAGCATAACAATTGTAGAGATATTCAATACTAATATCTCCTTGTTTAGTTGAAGAATTTCAGAAAGTCTCTAAAAATATGGAGAAAACAAGACCCTTCTTTTTCTTGTGCACCGTTGTAGGATTTCTGTTGACATCACTCGGCAGATGCAATGCTAAAAAGACTGATATTCATTGCTTGAAATCAATAAAACATTCATTAGGAGACCCTTTCAATTCTTTGGTCTCTTGGGATTTCAACAATGTTACCGAAAGTTCCATCTGCCATTTTGTAGGAATTCAATGCTGGCAACCTGATGAGAATAGGGTACTTAACATTAGCCTTCCAAATATGGGATTAATAGGTGAGTTTCCTCAAGGTATTCGGAATTGTACAAGCTTGACACTTTTAGACCTATCAAATAACAAGCTGTATGGAACCTTCCCTTCTGATTTTTCTGTGATAATTCCATTTATTATTATACTTGATCTCTCATCTAACTAATTTTCTGGCAATATCCCACCTGATTTAGCCAATTGTACTTACCTTAACTTTCTAAAGTTGGACAACAATAATCTACAAGGTGAAATTCCAAGCGCAATTGGCTATTTGCGTCACCTTAAGACGTTCAGTGTAGCCAACAATTACTTGACTGGGTCAGTTCAATCATTTGTTAGCCAGCAATTCCCGGCTGATAGTTTTGCAGACAATCTACAGCTCTGTGGGAAACCCTTGAAAGGATGTGAGAATTCTTGGATATGGAAACATATCGATCGCCCTTCATTCATCAAAGCATTTGTGACTGGTTGGCTACTTTTCTTTACATTGGTTTTAGTCCTTGTCTTATTTCTGCTTCCAAGCAAGATAGTCTCACTGAACAAATTGAAGCTGAGGTCAAAGAAACATTTAACTTCAGGAAGTGAAGAGGAGTTAAGCAGCCACCAGAAGGTCAAGATTCTGCTACATTTCCAGCCTTTCTCCTGCATTAGTTAAGTTGCATTTTTTCTGTAATTCTAGTTTAGTAATCTGTCCTTACACATCCATCATGTTATATGTTCTTGACTGGAGAAATCATTGGATGTATAAGTTCTTTATCCAATTTGATCGCAATAAGCTTCTCAAAGTTCTGTTCTCTTCTTTGTATGTTCCAATGATTCAACTCGTTGTTTTACAGATACTAAAACTGGAGAAGTTTGTCCCAAGAATGAGTTTCATGGAACTGGCAAAAGCAACTTCTGATTTTAGTGAAGACTCTTTAGTAGGAAATGGAATGTTGGGCAAAGTATACAAAGCAAATCTTCGAAATGGCTGGACATTTGCCATCAAGAAGCTCAACGAATCGGAGAACTTGGAGGACGAGTTTGTCTCCGAGATAACAACTCTTGGTGGTCTAAGGCATCGGAACCTATTGCCTCTTATAGGTTTCTGCTCTGAAATGGAAGAAAGACTTCTTGTTCACAAATACATGCCTAATGGAAGTCTTCATGAATGGCTGCACTCGACGGGAGATAAGGACAAGATTTTGGATTTCACTCTGAGAGTTAAAATTGCACTTGGAATAGCAAAAGGCCTGGCTTGGCTTCATCATGGGTCCAATTTACACGCTTCACATGGAAACATAAGCACACGTTCTATCTTGCTAGACAAAAATTTTGAACCAAAAATATCCAACTTTTGGGAAGCCAAATTCTGGAGTAAGAATGATACTGCATTAAGTTGGAGTCTTTTCCCAGAAGCCGAATATTCACATTTAGGTTCTTACAAGCAAGACATCTACTGCTATGGTGTGGTGCTTCTCGAGCTTGTAACAGGGAAGGAACCACAAGAATTGACCACCTCAAGAAATCTTTTTGATCGCTCGCCTTGTCTACTTGATGCAGATAGATATTTGCTTGGGAAAGGAATCGACGATTTGATCCTCCAGTTTCTAGAGTTAGCTTTTGACTGTGTGAAGTTCTTTCCTAATGAAAGGCCAACAATGCTGGAAGTGTATGAAACACTCATGTCAATTTCTCAGGGTCGAAGGGACTTGGTACAAAAAACATTCTAATCAACTGAGATTTCAAAGTCTATATGACTAGTGCTGTAGTTTATCTGGTCTTTTTTGAGTCTGTATGCTGATAGCTTTTGTTGCAACTGTAATGTCTAAGAATCTGTATGTATTCAATAATACTGGAAACCATATTGATTGCATTTTTAGCTTCTAAAAGAGCCCACAAAAGACTGATGCTGCATTACTAGTTTGAAAACTTAAAGGCAATTTTCTTAGAGTTGTATGCCGAAACAGTTAAACTGGCCTCGAGCAACAGAACCACATGCTTTTACAGAACTACAAAGATTACTGGAACTTATAGGAAGTTCAAAATTCGGATATAAATATTTTATATTTTACTTGCCTAGATGTAATTGACACATCTAACAGAGCAAAGGAGAAAGACATTCTATTACAATGAATAGTGAAACAATTTCTCTGTTTGATTTTCCTTTACAAACAACTGGTAGGCTGAATGTTGCCAGAAGTTGTTCCTGCAGCATTAGCACATGAAGCTTCAGCAGCTGGTTGATTCTTATAAGTGAGATGTACATCTTCCAATTTTATTCCTTGGCATGGATTTCTTTTGCTGCAATCAAATTTCATTGCGACTCGTGTTGCTGAACTTCCATAGATATCTTGATATGTAACATCACTAATTTTCACACCTGACACCTAAATATCCAAGAAAACGAGGAAACAAAAATTGTCTGCTAAATTATTAGTCCAACTTTAAACTAAAAGATAATGGTGAAAATTCATACCTGGCCAGGACAATTTTTGTTATATGGACAATTAGTTTGATCAATAACAATTGGATTTTGAACGTTAATCATTGTAGCATGCTGGAAAAGGACATTCTTGACAAAGCCAGTACTTGGTCTGCCCCATGTTCTGATCCTCACACCATTTTGTGTGTTCTTAAATATAACTGATTTTACTGTCACATTTTGCACCCCTGCTTCTTCAAAATCCTTGCCTAAACTCCCAATGCTGCAACAAAATTCACCACCAATTTTAGGGATTTAACTTATTCACTGACATTGTAAATATTTTTACATGATCAGTGTATTTTAACCTATTATAGTGGGTTCCCTACCTTATTTTCCAGGCTACAGATCCCACTTATAATGGACAGCTACAACAACAACGACAAACTCAGTGTAATCCCATAAGCGGGGTCTGGGGAGGGTAGTGTGTACGCATACCTTACCCCTAACCTATAAAGGTTATAATGGACAGCTATTTGCAGTTATTTTTAGCTATTATTACCTGATTCCATGGCCAGGACCACAAGCCATATTTTGGATCCACAAGTTAGTAGTTCCTGGACCAACGGATATGCAATCATCTCCGGTACTGATTTTCGAGTTCAAGATTGAGATGTTAGACGATAATTGAACATGAATGCCATCAGTATTCGGGCTTTTGCCAGAGGCAAAAACTTTGACGGCCTGCAACTTCACATTTTTGCACCCATTGAAGACAATGTGAAACATTTGGCTGTTCAATGAAGTTAGTCTTGTTATTGCTACATTGTTAGAGTTGGAAAATCCCAGAGTCTGCAAATATCAAGAAAGCCATAAACACTTTGTTAGCACATAAATATTCTGAAGAGTTTTAAACATCTACTTAGCTTGTTGAATTTCATTTCAGTTCAAAAGCAGCATTTACACCATGAATAGAACTTACGTATCGTGGCGCTGTGGCGTGATAATTACACTGATAGCGTAAAAATGTTACAACTTACGTACCGTGGCGCCTCTCGGGCAGTTGTTGCCGGAGGCTTTGCAACTCCACAAAAATAGTCCCTTGGCCATCAAGAATTCCACCGTGAATGGAAACTCCATCAACACCTTCAAACAGAAGCCAATTTCTGGCATTTCCAATCACATTATAATCAAAGGGTGCAACGAGTATGCCATCAATTTGGAATGTTATGGCTCTATTCTTGCATTTTCCTTTAAAATGTACTTGTTTAACCAAATATTTTCCTTGTGGGACAAATATGGTGGCTGGTTTTGAAGAGCCACAAGCTGCTGCCCAAGCAGTTAAAAAAGCTTTTGTTGAATCAGTTTTTCCATCTGGCTGTGCCCCCAAATTCAGCACATTTAATATTGTCATAACATCAGCTATGGCTTCAGTCAAGAAAATGGAGAGAAGTGAAAAAAGAAAAAGAGAACAAATGGGGTTCTCTAGTTTCATCTTTTTGATGAGATATGAAATGATTAAAGACTAAAACTGAGAAGATTAGAGTTGAGATGATGAGTAATTGAGCAGTTTGAGTTGAGATATTTATAATAGAGCTCTACAACTTGTTTCTTTCTTTTTATTATTCAGTTTTACACTTCACGAAAGAGTGGTTTTGTGAAATACATGTGGAATAAAAAGCAAGAAAACTGAAAAATGTAACCTACTTTACTCCAACATCGAAATTTTTGAGGAAGAAGAGAAGTATTAGCATATCTTGGTCACATGTTAAAGATTTTAGACACCAAAAAAAATAAAAAAAATAAATAAAAGATCTAAACATCTAGCCATTTATTACTAACCAAAAGCTTTTGGAAGAAGCTAAAGGAAGCACTTGAGCTTATGTGGATTGGAAGTATTTTTCACTTTTGACATAATATGTCAATGACCTGACCTTATCTCTTTCTTTTTCGGTTCATTAAACAGAATGGGGGGGGGGGTGTAAAGTTCCGTCACAGAAAACAGTTTTCTAACCGGATAATGCATAAAATCCTTCCCTGACTTATGGCTATACACCTTTTCTTTTCGGGGGGCCTATTACCCCTGAACTATTTTAAAGTAAAATTATTTATCCCTTAAAAAGCTGTGCAAAGTGGTGAAATACACGCGCCTAAAATGTGTATTTCTTACTTTAAAACTTTTTTTCACCGTTTTCTCCTTCTTCCTTATTTTCCTATTTGCGGACCTTCATTACCATATCCGGCCAAAAGGCAAAAGCCTCATTTGATGGGTTTTATATAATACTTGTTTGATATTGTCAGATTTGGCCGGAGAACGAAACTCCGACGAAGACCCTTGCTCCGGCCAAATTCCATTGCTGTTGATCGTTTTGACTGTTCGTAGGTTCTTACCGAATCATTCTCGTTGCTCCCTCTAGTTGTAGCTCTGTTTCAGTTATTAAACATATCTGCTTTTGATTTCTGGGTTAATTTTGCGTTGCATTGGATTTTCGCTCCGGCATTTCGCCATTGAAACAATGTCTTCCTTGTTAGTGCGAAAAGAGGATTAGAAGACGAAGGTGACTAATTAATTTTATATAATAATTATGTAATGTCCAATTAAAAGATCACACTTGTACTTGTTAATTAATTTTAAAATTATTTTTGTAACTTCCCCTTGCCCTTAAGAGAGTGTGCACTCTTTATGCCACATCAGCATTTAGGGTGTTGTTTATTATACTTTAAAATAGTTTATGGGGGTAATATGACCCACAAAAAGAAAAAATATGTAGTTGGTAATATGGTCATACACCGGAGAGAATTTTATGCATTATCCCTTTTTTAATCTTTATTCAGATAATTGGCTTTTTGGCATGAAGTGTAGTGCATAGGGCTAGAACATTATAGGCAAGTGATTTGGCTTTATTTATTGTTGGAAATGAACATATTGTGGCTAATATGCATACTCACGCGTGTATACGGGTAAAATCGGGCAATATTTTTTGATTCTCTGATGATGAAACAAAGGAGAAGTAAGGCTCGACGCGATTATAATCAAGGCCAAAGGACTCCTCGTATCGAAACCTGGGAAGAATGAACGATGTACTTGGGATTAGGCACTGTGAAATAACGGACTCAGACCTGGTATAGTTTTTTGACCCCGAGAAATGAAGAACGATTATGCATGACGAAGTAGGGGACCGTAATATTCTCCCTTAACAGGATATTACGGTGCGAATCCCGTCCTATATCAACTGCGAATTGACATTTACCGAAAAAGAAGATTTTACCTTATTTAGACTTGTACTAGGACTGAAATTCTCCTACTATATAAAGGGGAAGGTTTTCTTCATTATGACATATGGTGACACGCAAATCAAAGCAATAAAAGTTTACTTTTGTCTTCTAGCTATTGTTCAAAACATTATTCATTTGTTCTTTTTTTTTACTCACTACCGAGCTTGTATCGAAGGTCCAATCGAGGACGAATTCTACTGTTCAATCTAAGATCAGGCCTAGTCACCACATTATGATTGGTTTGATAATTTATTTTGTCTTTAACTCATTTACCTATTGTTATTAATCATTCGTATTGAGTTAAATCACATATCCTTTTAACCGTGTATAAATTTAATTGTTATTCATTCTTACAGTAAACAACGTAATAATTATACACGAGAATGAAACAAAAATTATGTTTGATATTTGCTCTTACTGTTGACAGTTTTCTACGTTACGTGTGCTATTATTTGGCCTTGTAATAGGAGGTATAATTAATAATTTTTTACTATTTTAAATATAGCCTCTTATTTTATAACTATTATTATCTGGTGTTCCGAATCCTCCAGCTTACTAATCTAGATTCACGTCGCGTAGCACCCATTACAGGGAAGCGCTCAATCTAGCTACTAGGGATTTCAAAATTTTCATTACCTGAACCTAAGACTTTGATTAAGGATGGAGAATCTCAATCATCCCACCACAACTCTTGACGTTAACTCAACCTGAAAGGATATGTTCCTTCATCGTAAGTTAATTGATATATCTTAGAGTTAATTTAATCATTTTTGAAAGCGCTTGCAATAAGAGTAGCGCGTGTGATGACCCTAAAGGTCATCTCTTATTTTAGAAGTCAAATCTGTGTCCCGAGGCCTTGAAAATCTCTTTTTGACTCACCTCAATTTGCCTGCGCAGTTCGGACGCGTTTCCGGAAAGCTTTTATGTGAAATTTAAGAAAAATAATGAATTTGGCCTTTAAAATTAATTAAAGTTGACTTTGCTCAACATTCTTGGTAAACGAACCTGAACCCATGATCTGACGGTCCCGTAAAGTCCGTAGTAAAATATGGGACTCGGGCGTATGCCCGAAATTGAATTCCGAGGTCCCTAACCCGAAAATTGTTTGCTGGAAAATATAAAGGCTTTTAGAAGAGAAATGATGCATGTTCTTGATGGTATCGGACCCGTATCTTAGTTTCGGAGCCCGGTACAGGTTTAAAATAATAATTAAGTCAAATTTGTGAAATTTGGTAAGAATCGGAGTTGATTTGGTATAAATTGTATCTTTAGTTGAGAAAATAGAAATTTCAATTTTTTTTTAAAGAATTTCATGAATTTGAGGTTAAATTCGTAGTTGTTGATGTTATTTTGATAATTTGATCGCACGAGCAAGTATGTATGATATTTTTAGACTTGCGTGCATGTTTGGTTTGGAGCCCCGAGGGCTCGGGTGAGTTTTGGATAGGCCATGGGGTGATTTGGACTTAGGAAAATACAGATGTGCACCTGGTATTTTGCATATGCCTCTGATCTCGCAATTACGAGATCAGGCTTCGCAATTGCGAAGTGGTTAGGCTTGAAAAATGCGACCAAAGTGTCGCAATTGCGAACCAAGCCTAGGCAGGCCCTTATCGCAAATGCAACCTCAGGGCTGGAAAATGCTAAGGCCCTTACATCGCAATTGCGACGTTTCCGTCGAAAATGCGAAGATAGCAGGATTTCAAAGGGTTCGCAGTTGCGAACCCCTGATCGCAATTGCGATAACTGCACCTGTTAAGTGAGATTTCAGACGAGATTTTTCATCATTTTACAACTTTCTCAAACCCTAAACATCTTTACGCTATTTTTCAAAGGCTCAAACTTCTCCGAATCATAAGTAAGTAATTTATAACTCATCTTCTTCAATCTTATCCATCTTTTTACATAATTTCACTTCAAAATCTAGGATTTTTCATGGGAAATTGGATATTTATGGGTAGAAATTAGGATTTTCAAATTTTGGGGATTTGGACCTCAATTTGAGGTGTGTATTTCAAAACTAATTGCATATTTGAGTTCGTGGGTGATCAAGTTTTGGTTCGAACTTCGAGTTTTGACCAAGCGGGCCTGCGGTCGATTTTTGACTTTTTAGGGGAAACAATGGAAAATCTATTTTCTTGCATTAGAATTGGTTTATTTAGCATTTATTGATGTTATTAAGTAAATTATGACTAGATACACGCGAATTGGAAGTGGAACCGAGAGGTAAAGCAGTAATTGAGGCTTAATCTTGTCCGTGGAATTGAAGTAAGTGTTTGACCTAACCTTAGCTTGAGGGAATATGAGTTGTAGTCTTATTTGCTATGTGTTAGTATTGAGTACGACGTATAGGTGTGGTGACGAGTATCTATACGTTGGTGTCAAGCATGCCCGTGAGTCTTATATCATGATTGTTGTGACTCTATTAAGTATCGATCATGCTCAAAATATATGATTATTAATGTTGAACAAAGCTCATGAAAGTTTCTTGGTAATTGACTATTGTTGAGTATTGGCTCAAGTTGAGTTTCATTTTGTAAAGTAATAGTTGAAAACGAGATTGGTTATAGCTGAATCCCTTGCCAGGATGTTATTGTTGATATTATTGATTCCCCTGACGGGACGTATTGTTTCTATTGTTTGGGTGAGGAAGAGTGTAAAGCACGAAGGGTGATGTCGTGCATGATATTGTGAGTGAGTGTAATGCACGAAGGGTGATGTCGTGCCATGATTTGAGAGTTAATGCACGAAGGGTGATGCCGTGCCGATATTATGAGAGATAATGCACGAAGGGTGATACCGTGCCATTATTTGAGAGTTAATGCACGAAGGGTGATGTCGTGCTGATATTGTGAGGAATAATGCACTAATCTGGGTTGTGACAAGTTGGTATCAGATCTCTAGGTTGCCTAGGTTTCACAATTCACGAACAAGCTAGGTAGAGTCTGAGGGATCGGTACAGAGACGTCTGTGCTTATCCCCAGAGGCTACTGAGTTTAGGAATAACTTCATATTTATTCTTCTCTGTCGTGCGATTTGACTTCTCAATGCTAATTGAGCTTCTACTCTATTCTTTCGCAGATGGCGAGAACCCGTGCTTCTTCATCCGCTGATCAGCAGCCCGAGCCCCAAGTGGAAGCTCCTACGAGGGGCAGAGAACAAGGCCGAGGCCATGCTAGAGGCCGAGACAATGATAGGGCTCAACCCAGAGCAGCAGCACCAGCGGCGGAGCCTCAGGTAGAGTTTGAGGAGGAGGCTCCAACCCAGACCGTTCTAGCAGGGCCAACTCAGGTCCTAGAGGGGTTTATCGCTACCCCGGTACTCCAAGATGATCTGGTCCGTAGGGATGTTCAAAACCGAACCAAAACCGAAAACCGAAGCTTAATAGCTTATTGGTATCGGGTTAACGGTTTAATGGACGGAGAACAGATTGAAATTATTTTATTAATGACTTATCGATTTGGGGGCGGATTATTCAATTTTCTTAATGGATAATCAATTAACCCGTTAAGTACATATAAACTTTATTTTTATCCATATATTTTACCTATATAATAAGTGAAACTTTCTTGAACGATGAAGGGTATAATCATCAAAATAATCCAAAATGTTGGCATTATATTGACTTGCCAAAGGATCAGTACGTGTTCATTGCACAGAGACCCACGTGACTGACTTTAGGCTTCAGGTTTTCTTTTTGTAATTTTGAGAACTACATTTCTCAATTTTCATCTCTCAATTGTTCTGTTCCTCTATTACATCTACTTTCTAGTGAGTTTCATCCTTCTCTTTGCTCTTTTACTTCTGCTCGATTTTTTAATTTTCCCATTTTCCCACTCCTCTGATTTAGTCCCTCTTCTTTTTTTTTTTGCTTCTTTTTTGGATTTCTATTGTGACATTTCAGTTTTTTCGCTACTGAGGAGCATGAAAATGGACAAATAGTAAGAAATGGTAATCCGTTTGTTCCTTTGCATTTTCTTCTGGTTTATTGAAACATGCGCAGCAAGTTCCCATGGAAATTATTTTTTGTTTGTTCCATTGTATTCTCCTCTAGATTTTCAAACATGCACAACAAATTCTTTACAGGTTGAAGTTGAAGTTATGAACTCAAAGAGCGTCATGTGCAATATAGATTGAATTAGGCCGATAAACTGCCTGATAACCGCCCGATAAAAGCTAAACTGATACCAATCCGACCGATATCTTATCGGGTGGCTAGCGGATAAGCCAAACTATTAAGAGTAAATAACCGCCCAATCCGCTCGATAAGCAGCTCTACTGGTCCGTCTAGTGGGCCTTATGGAGAGTGTCGCTCAAGCGGACTTACTTCCTGTAGCACTAGCCGTCTCTTAGGCTGGGGAGGAGCACAGACTCCCACTACTCACACTCCGGAGCAGATGGCTCCTCAGTTTCACACTCCAACAACTCACGTAGTTGGAGTAGTTCAGCCGGGTGTGGTAGCTCAGAACGGAGATAGAGTATCTATGTCTGCTGATGCTTTGTGGAGGTTGGACAAGTTCACCAAGCTCTTCACTACTACTTATGGCGGTACATATTTAGAGGATCTCCAGGACTATTTGGACAGATGTCATGAGGTTCTACGGAACATAGGGATAGTGGTGACCAATGGGGTCGAATTTGCTTCTTTTCGTCTGTTAGGTTCCGCCAAGACTTGGTGGAGAGATTATTGTTTGGCTAGACCATCTGGGTCACCAGCTCTGACTTGGGACCAGTTCTCTCAGTTATTTCTGGAGAAGTTTCTTCCTATCACTCAGAGGGAGGACTACTGGAGGCAGTTTGAGCGTCTCTAGCAGGGTTCTATGACCGTCACTCAGTACGAGACCAGATTTATTGCCTTGGCCCGTCATGCTCTTATTATACTTCTCACAGAGGGAGAGAGGGTGAAGAGGTTTATTAAGGGATTAACTCAGCCTATCAGATTGCATATGGCTAAGGAGACAGGGAGTGAGATTTCTTTTTAGGATGCGACCAATGTGGCTAGGAGAGTTGAGATGGTTCTAGCTTAGGGGAGCGGTCAAGGGTCTGACAAGAGGCCTCGTCATTCTGGCAGGTTCAGTGGTGCCTCGTCTGGAGGCAGGGATTCTTTTGGTATGAGCCATTTTCCCAGGTCATTTCATTCAGTACTTCAGGCTTCTCATGGTGCTCTAGGTGGCCGTGGTTCTCATATGCAGTATTTAGATCAGCTACCTTACAGTGCATCACTAGCTCCTATTAGTGCACCTCCGCTCCAGAGTTTTCAGGGTGGTTACTCAGGCCATCAAGGTCAGTAGTCCCAGCAGTCGAAGGGCTTGTTATACTTGTGGCAATACGAGGCATATTGCTAGATTTTGCCATCAAGCACCGAGCAGCCCTTAACATCAAGGTTCATGTGCCATGGTTCAGGCACCGAGTATTCCACCACCCACTCAGCTGGCTAGAGGTAGGGGTCGAGGTTTTAGAGGTGGAGGTTAGGCCATTAGAGGTGGAGGTTAGGCCGTTAGAGGTGGAAGTCAGGCAGCTAAAGGTGGAGGCCAACCAGCAAGAGGTCGTACTCGGGATTTAGTTCAGAGTAGTGGGGCCAGCCTTGATGTTATGCTATTCCAGCCAGACCTGAGGCCGAGGCCTCCGATACAGTTATCACAAGTACAGTTTCAGTTTGCAGTAGAGATGCTTCAGTTCTATTTGATCCGGGGTCTACATATTCCTATGTGTCATCTTATTTTGCCCCTTATCTGGTTGTGCCTAGTAACTCTTTAAGTGCTTCTGTATATGTGTCTACACTGGTGGGTGATTCTATTATTATAGATCGAATTTATCGCTCGTGTGTGGTTATTATTGGAGGCCTTGATACCCGTGTAGATCTCCTACTTCTCGATATGGTAGACTTCGATGTTATTTTAGGGATGGACTGGTTATCCCCTTATCATGCTATGTTGGACTGTCACGCCAAGACCGTGACCTTAGCATTGCCGGAGATGCCTCATTTGGAGTAGAGAGGGACTCCTAGTCATTCTACTAGCAGGGTTATCTCATATATGAAGGCTCAGCGTATGGTTGATAAAGGATGTTTGGCCTATTTGGCGTATGTTCGTGATTCTAGTGCTGAGGTTCCTTCTATGGATTCGGTACCCGTTGTTCATGAGTTTCTAAAGGTATTTCCTTCAGACCTGTCGGGGATGCCACCCTACATGGATATTGACTTTTGCATTGATTTAGCTCCGGGCACTCAGCCAATTTCTATCCCTCCATATCGTATGGACCCGCTAGAGTTGAAAGAATTGAATGAACAGTTGCAAGATCTGCTTGATAGAGGCTTTATTAGACCTAGTGTCTTGCTTTAGGGTGTGCCGATGTTGTTTGTTAAGAAGAAGGATGGATCGATGAGGATGTTCATAGAATATCGGCAGTTGAACAAGGTCACAATCAATAATAAGTATCCATTACCGAGGATTGATGATTGATCAGCTTCACGGTGCCAAAGTGTTTTCGAAGATTGATTTGAGATCTGGCTACCATCAGTTGAGGATTAGGGCATCCGATGTCCCTAAGATAACATTTTGCACTAGGTACGGGCATTATGAGTTCTTAGTGATGTCATTTGGGTTGACAAATGCCCTAATAACTTTCATGGACTTGATGAACCGAGTGTTCAAGATTTATTTGGATTCTTTCGTAATTATCTTTATTGATAATATTTTGATCTATTCCCGCAGCTGGGAGGAGCATGAGCAGCACCTTCGAATTATTCTCCAAACTCAAAGGGACAACGAGTTATATGCTAAGTTTTCAAAATGTGAGTTTTGGTTGAGTTCAGTTGCATTCTTGGGTCATGTTGTATCAGCAGAGGGTATTCAGTTGGATCCTAAGAAGATTACGGCAGTGAAGGACTGGCCTAGACCCAATGCAGCCACAAAAATCCAGAGTTTTTTGTGTTTGGCGGGCTATTACTGTCGGTTTGTAGAGGGGTTTTCGTCTATTGCAGCCCCGATGACCAGGTTGACCCAGAAAGGTGCCCAGTTTAGGTGGTCGGACAAGTGTGAGGCGAACTTTCAGAAGCTCAAGACAGCTTTGACTATGGCGCCGGTGTTGGTATTGCCTATAGGTTCAGGGCCATATACAGTGTATTGTGATGCATCTCGTATTGGATTAGGTGCGGTGTTGATGCAGAATGGCAAAGTTATTGCATATGCTTCGCGACAGTTGAAGATCCACGAGAAGAATTATCCAGTTCATGATTTGGAGCTAGTAGCCATTGTTCACGCGCTGAAGATTTGGAGGAATTATTTATATGGCGTGTCATGTGAGGTGTTCACAGATCACAAGTTTTTGCAATACTTGTTCAAGCCAATCAGTTTGTAAGGTTGGATGTTTCTAAGCCTAGCCGTGTTCTTGCTTGCATATTCGCTCGTTCTTCATTATTTGAGCGTATTTGTGATCGGCAGTATAATGATCCTCATTTGCTTGTCCTTAGGGACACGGTGTGGCATGGGGGTGCGAAGCAGGTTACAGTTGGAGATGATGGAGTTTTGAGGATGCAAGATCGTATTTGTGTGCCTAATGTGGATGGACTTCGTGAGTTGATTCTAGAGGAGGCCTATAGTTCCCGGTATTCCATTCATCCGGGCGCCGCTAAGATGTATCGGGACTTGCGATAGCATTATTGGTGGAGGAGGATGAAGAAGGGCATTGTTGCCTATGTAGCTAGGTGTTTGAATTGTTAGCAGGTAAAGTAAGAGCATCAGAGACCTGATGATTTTTTTCAAAAGATTGAGATTCCTGAGTGGAAGTGGGAGCGTATCACCATGGACTTCGTTGTTGGACTCCCACGGACTCAGAGGAAGTTTGATGCGGTATGGGTTATTGTTGATAGGCTGACCAAGTCAGCACATTTCATTCCTATGGCAGTTTTCTATTCTTCGAAGCGGTTGGCTGAGATCTATATAATTGGGAGATTGTTTGTCTTCATAGTGTGCCCGTGTCTATCATTTCTGACTGAGGTACGCAATTTACCTCGCATTTTTGGAGGGTAGTACAACGTGAGTTGGGTACACGGGTCGAGTTGAGCACGACATTTCATCCTCAAACGGACGGACAGTCCGAGCGTACTATTCAAATTTTGGAGGATATGCTCCGAGCATGTGTTATTGACTTTGGAGGTTAGTGGGATCAGTTCTTACCATTAGCAGAGTTTGCCTACAACAACAACTACCATTCGAGCATCCAAATGGATCCCTATGAGGCATTATATGGTAGGCGGTGTCGGTCGCTGGTTGGATGGTTTGAGTCGGGATAGGCTCGGGTGTTGGGTACAGATCTAGTGTGGGATGCCTTGGATAAGGTTAAGATTGTTCAGGATAGGCTTCGTACAACTCAGTCCAGGCAAAAGAGTTATGCCGACCGTAAGGTTTGCGATGTGACATTCATGGTCAGGGAGCGAGTATTGCTTCGGGTGTCGCCCATGAAGGGCGTGATGAGGTTTGGGAAGAAGGGCAAGCTAAGCCCTAGATTCATCAATCCTTTTGAGATTCTTGATTGAGTAGGAGAGGTGGCTTACAGGCTTGTGTTGTCGCCAAGTTTATTAGTTGTGCACCTAGTGTTTCATGTGTCCATGCTTCGGAAGTATCACGGTGATCCATCACGCGTGTTAGACTTTAGCACTGTCCAGTTGGACAAGGACTTGACCTATAAGGAGGAGCCGGTAGCTATTCTAGACCGGCAGGTTCGTCAGTTGAGATCGAAGAATTACCCTTCAGTTCATGTGCAGTGGAGAGGTCAGCCTGTTGAGGCAGCGACCTAGGAGTCCGAGTCCGATATGCGGAGCCGTTATCCTCATCTTTTCACCGACTCAGGTACTTTTTTATGTCCGTTCGAGGACTAACGATTGTTTTAAAGGTGGAGAATGTGATGACCCTAGAGGTCATCTCTTATTTTAGAAGTCATATCTACGTCCCGAGGCCTTGAAAACCTCTTTTTGTCTCACCTCGATTTGCGTGCACAGTCCGGACACATTTCCGAAAAGCATTTATGCAAATTTTAAGAAATTTAATGAATTTTGCCTTTAAAATTAATTAAAGTTGACTTTGGTAAATAGACCTGGACCCGGACCCGTGATCTGACGGCCCCGTAGGGTCCGTAGTAAAATATGGAACTCGGGCGTATGCCCGAAATCAAATTCTGAGGTCCCTAGCTTGAGAAAAGAATTTTTAAATAAAATTATTTGCTGGAAAATATAAAGGCTTTTAGAAGTGAAATGATGCATGTTCTTGATGGTATCGGGCCCGTATCTTCGTTTCGGAGCCCGGTACAGGCTTAAAATAATAATTAAGTCGAATATGTGAAATTTGGTAAGAATAAGAGTTGATTTGGTATAAATCGGACCTTTAGTTGAGAAAATGAAAATTTCAATGTTCTTAAAGAATCTCATGAATTTGAGGTTAAATTCATAGTTGTTGATATTATTTTAATAATTTGATCACACGAGGAAATCTGTATGATTTTTTTAGACTTGCGTTCATGTTTAGTTTGGAGCCCCGAGGGCTCGGGTGAGTTTTGGATAGGCCACGGGGTGATTTGGACTTTTAGGAAAATGCAGCTGTGCATCTCGTATTTTGCACAGGCCTCTGATCTCGCAATTGCGAGATCAGGCTTTGCAATTGCAAAGTGGCCAGGCTTGGGAAATGCGACCAAAGTGTCGCAATTGCGAACCAGGCCTGGGCAGGCCCTCATCGCAAATGCGACCTCAGGGCTGGAAAATGCGAAAGCCCTTACATCGCAATTGCGACGTTTCCTTCACAACTGCGAAGATAGCAGGATTTCAAAGGGTTCGGAATTGTGACCTCTGATCGTAATTGCGATAACTGCACCTGTTAAGTGAGATTTCAGACGGGATTTTTCATCATCTTTCAACTTTCTCAAATCCTAAACATCTTTAGGCGATTTTGCAAAGGCTCAAACTTCTCCAAATCATAAGTAAGTGATTTATAACTCATCTTCTTCAATCTAATCCATCTTTTTACATAATTTCACTTCAAAATCTAGGGTTTTTCATGGGAAATTGGGTGTTTTTGGGTAGAAATTAGGATTTTCAAATTTTGAGCATTTGGACCTCAATTAGAGGACCGATTTTAAAATTAATTGCATATTTGAGTTCGTGGGTGAATGGGTGATCGAATTTTGGTTCGAACTTTGAGTTTTGACCAAGCGGGCCCGGGGTCGATTTTTGACTTTTTGGGGAAAACAATGGGAATTCTATTTTCATGCATTAGAATTGGTTTATTTAGTATTTATTGATATTAATAAGTAAATTATGACTAGATACACACGAATTGAAAGTGGAACCGAGAGGTAAAGCGGTAATTGTGGCTTAATCTTATCTGTGGAATTGAAGTAAGTGTTTGGCCTAACCTTAGCTTGAGGTATTAGGAGTTGTGGTCTTATTTGCTATGTGTTAGTATTGAGTACGTGATAACTAGGGATTTTGACTCATTTTATACTCCTTCTTGCTTACGCTTTGATTATAAATTCATACAAAATAGTCCCAAAAGGCTCATAAGTTGTGCTTGATTGCAGATTTAATCAATAAAGTGACAAGATATCAAAGATCAGCTCAAAAGGAGTGAAACTTGCACAAGTACCAAAGACAAGACAAACTCGGGAAATATAGGCCTAGTGCGGCCGCACTACACTTTGTGCGGACCGCACTAGGAAGATTCAGAGAGCTGGTACTTTAGGCATTAAGGCAGTGCAGCCACAGAAGGTTTTGTGCGGTCCGCACTGAAGGCAATACGGCCGCACTACCATTCTGTGCGGTCAGCAGAGCCAAGGTTTGAAAGGGTGAAGTTGGAGCTTTCAAGCCTGTGCGGTCCGTGGTCCAGTTTGTACGAACCGCACTAGAAGCCTCCGCGGTCTATCTTGTGCGGTCCGCGGAGCCTGAGTTCAGAGAGCCAGTTTTCAAGTTCAAGAGCCTAGTGCGGCCGCACACTATTTTGTGCAGTCCGCACTGACCCCGCAGGGGCATTTTTGTCCAGTTTTTCCATCTTAGTATAAATAGAATCTTTTTCCATTTTTAGGGTATCAAACATTTTAGAATAGCTGCTGCGCTCGTGGGAACGTATCTTGTAGCCATTTTGGGTATTTTTACTTATTTTTATCATTGAATCTTTGTATTTAGCTTAGCAATTAATTAATATGTGTTCATCTTCATCTATTTCTCTATTTTTCTCTTCAAGTATGAGTAGCTAGACCTTTTAGCTAGGGTTGTGGCTCAACCCTAGTGTGGGTAATTGATGGGGTTGCAATTTAGGGCTAGATTGACTATGAGTGTTTGCTATTTGGGTCAATTTCATGGTTTAATTACTGAATTAGTGGTTGCAAACACTACTTTGTGCTAAGTTGACTTGGGCTCTTCTTGAGAAAGAGAGCCTAAGTCTCCAAAATTTATCCAACAAGGAATTAGGATGGACTCAAGAGAACTGATAGTCCCAATTGAAGGGTTAAACCTCGAGAGAGTAATACCCGACTTGGATCCTAGTTGCTTGAGCAAATATGCATACCCAATTGGTCTTGAGAAAGTCAATTGGGCAAAATCATTGTAATATCGAGCAACAGTTATAACATATTCCCTAATCATGTCAATCGTATCTTAGATGCAATTACCCGTCAATTGGCCACCTAGGTGGAAGTCACTACCCTAGTGCTTTTTAGAATATTTGAACAACTTGTAGCATTTTACTCTTAGATTAATCTAGTTCCAATTATAATTTGTAGTTTGATAATAGTAGAATTATAAAAGAAAACCCAAAAATGAATAGAAGTGCAATTTGGAACCAATACGCAATCCTAACCTAAATAGATACTCAACTCCCTTTCTATCTCTCTGTGAAAATTGATCCTGACCCAAAATCGGGTAAAAGCTATTGCGACCCTCTCTCGCTACTTTTTAGTGGTGCGGAGTAGGCTGCGATTACTTTTTGGCGCCGTTGCCGGGGAGCTAACGTCTTTGGCTTTCTATTTAGTTTGTTTGTGTATTGTTCTTGTTTCCTTATTTGTTACTTACTTGTTTGTGTCACTACTCAGGTACCAATATGGATTTGAACAACGCTAATGACCCTCTTGGAAACGTGATTGCGGGGGAGGAGATAGATGATGTTGAGCAAGATGAGGTGCCTCTTGTACCTCAAAGACAACGTAGAGGCCGCAATGCCAATGCTAATCAAAATGACAATATTCCAGACCCTCCTCCGCCATCTCCAAGAGTGGCTCCCAGAGTACTTCCGAACAAGGGTTATGCAAGTGTTATTGTCCCACCCAGAATCCGGGCGAGCAACTTTCAGATAACCAATGTGATGTTGACCTTACTTGAGCAGCGTGGGTACTTCACGGGCGCTGCGGATCAAAATGCCTACAAACATCTTTAGGGGCTCGTGGATACATGCTGGGGGAGCAAACAGACGAATGTGTCCGAAGATGCTCTTAGGTTGAGACTTTTCCCATTCTCACTTCGGGGGAAGGCATTAGATTGGATCAAGAGACTCCCCAACCATTCCATCACAACTTGGGATGAGTTGGCGGATAAATTCATTTCTAAATTCTTTTCACCCGGGCATATGGCGGCACTTCGAGATGAGATATTGTCTTTCAAGCAAGAGCCCACAAAACCTTTGCATGAGATTTGGGAGCGGTATAGAACGATGGTGAAGGAATGCCCCAATAATGATATGACCGACGCTATGATCCAACAAACTTTCTACCAGGGCATCAATAAAACAAATCAATGCATAGTGAACCAACTTGTCGGGGGCAACTTTATTAAGCTATCGTATGATGAGGCATGTGATGTACTTGACGAGATGGCTGTCACTTCTTCTGCATGGAAAAGTAGAGCCAATGTGCCTCAAGGTGACCCTACGGTTATTCATTTACACAAGGAATTACATGACCATGGGCAAGCTATAGCGGAGTTGACAACTACTATGAATCAATTGGCTAAGGCATAGTTATAACAAGTTCAAAATCTTCATCAAGTGAATGCCATGGATGGTGTTAATATGCTTGTCAACAAGAGAAGGCAAAGAAGGCAACAAAACTAAGGGAACTCTGAGCAATTTGATGATGCATGTGATGGTTTTCAAAATGATGGTTATGATGACCAAAGTGAAGAGGTTCAATATGTAAACAACTATCAAGGCCAATGGGGCAACTCTTCCAACCAAGAACAGTGGAGACCTCAAGGCAATTAGGGCAATCAACAACAAAACAGTGGCAATTGGGGGAACAACAACCAGAACAACAATTGGGGCAATCAGAACAACAATCAAGGCAACCAAGGGAATTGGAATGGTAATAACAATAATTGGGGTGTCAATAATAATCAAGGAGGATGGAACAATGGAAACCAAGAAAACCGGGGGCAAGGCTTTCAAAGGCCTCCAATGTAACAACAACCGAACAATCCACTACCATTTCCATCTCAAGGTCCTAGTTCTTCGGGTAATAGTATGGGTAGAATCGAAATGATGTTCAAGCAAATGATGAAGAAGAATGCGGATTCTGATGCACAGTTAGCTTCTCACAACACCTCTATCCAAAACTTGGAGGTGCAATTAGGCCAAATCTCTCAGTCATTGAATACTCGCCCGAAGGGTGATCTACCAAGTGATACGGTAGTGAACCCAAAGGGTGGGAACAATTATGTTATGGCGGTTACAACAAGAAGTGGGAGAGACGGTGATGTGAATGCCTCTAAGCAAAATCAAGTCATGGATAATGATGCTGAGTTGCAAGATGACGAAGTCCCTTTGGTAGTTGAAGATGTGGTTGATGAAAATGTGAACAATGAAGAGAGGATTGATATTCAAGAAGTTGAGGTGGAAACTCAAAATGATGTGAACCCGTCTAGGGAACACATAATTGACATGCCGGAGTCGGTTGTGCCAAAAGCCTAAGCTCCTTTACCAAGGCCACCTCCACCTTATCCTCAAAGGCTCGCAAAGCAGAAGAATGATAATCAGTTTAAAAAGTTCATTGATATGATGAAGATCTTATCTATTAATGTGCCTTTGGTGGAGACATTTGAACAAATGTCGGGTTATGCAAAATTCATGAAAGACTTGGTTACAAAGAAGCGTTCTATGTATTGTGAAACTATAAAAATGACTCACCAAGTTAGTGCTATAATGCATTCAATGGCCCCGAAGCTTGAAGATCCCGGTGCTTTCACCATTCCTTGCACTATTGAGAGTGCAAATTTTGCCAAGGCTCTATATGACTTGGGAGCTAGTATCAATTTGATGCCCTACTCAGTTTTCAAAACTTTGGGTATCATGCAACCTAGGCCAACCTCAATGAGACTTCAAATGGCGGATCGATCTATGAAGCGACCTTTGGGCATTATTGATGACGTGCTTGTTCGAGTGGACAAATTCATATTGCCGGCCGACTTTGTGATTTTGGATTGTGAGGTGGACTATGAGGTTCCTATTATCTTGGGAAGGCCTTTCCTTGTAATGGGGAAGGCATTGGTTGATGTTGAAGCGGGTAAGATCACTTTCCGAATGGGAGATGAAAAGGTTGTCTTTCATGTGTGCAAATCTATGAAGCAGCCTAACAGTACCGAGGTGTGCTCTTTTGTTAACCTCGTCTAAACAGTGATAATTGATGACACCAGTGCAATGATCAATGTGGAGGACCCATTGGAAGCCGTATTGTTAAATCTTGATGTCAATGAGGATGCAAGCCGAGTGGAGTGCGTGAATGCTTTACATGGAATGGACTCTTATTCCTATGAGCCTAGAAAATTGTCTTTGGATCTTGAAAACCGGTAAACGCCACCAACAAAACCATCAATTGAGGAGCCACCGGTGTTGGAGTTGAAACCATTGTCTCCACAACTCAAGTATGAGTTCTTGGGCTCAAATTCTACTTTACCAGTTATTCTTTCTTCTTGCCTTACTAACATGCAGGTTGAGGCTACTTTGGCGGTGCTTCAAAAGCGGAAAAGGTCAATTGGATGGACTTTGGCTGACATTCGGGGAATAAGCCCCGTATTCTGTATGCACAAAATTATCTTGGAGGATTATACATAGCCTTCCTTGGAGCAACAAAGAAGATTGAACGAGGCAATGCAAGAAGTGGTGAAGAAAGAAGTGATCAAGTGGTTGGATGCCGATGTTGTGTACCCCATTTTCGATAGCTCATGGACTTCTCCGGTGCAATGTGTACCAAAAAAGGGTGGTATGACTGTGGTAACAAATGACAACAATGAACTTATTGCCACTCGGACAGTTACCGGATGGAGGGTATGTATGGACTACCGGAAGCTAAACAAGGTGACCCGAAAGGATCATTTCCCATTGCCATTCCTTGACCAAATGCTTGATCGTCTTGCGGGGCGTGCTTTTTATTGCTTTTTGGATGGATACTCGGGGTATAATCAAATCTTAATTGCCCCAAAGAACCAGGAGAAGTCCACCTTTACCTGTCCATATGGAACCTTCGCTTCTTCTCGAATGTCATTCGGGTTGTGTAATGCTCCGGCGACCTTCCAACGATGCATGATGGCTATTTTCACCAACATGGTGGAAGATATCTTGGAGGTCTTCATGGATGATTTCAGTGTGGTTGGTGATTCCTTTGAAGAGTGTTTGAGAAATTTGGATAGAGTATTAGCCCGATGTGAAGACACCAATCTCGTGCTTAATTGGGAAAAATGCCACTTCATGGTGGAGGAAGGCATAGTGTTGGGCCACAAGATTTCAAAGCGTGGAATTGAAGTTGACAAAGCCAAGATAGAGGTGATTTCAAGGCTTCCTCCCCCCATTTCTGTCAAGGGGGTGAGGACTTTTCTTGGGCACACGGGGTTCTACCGGAGGTTTATAAATGATTTTTCAAAGGTGGTAAACCCCTTGTGCAAGCTACTAGAAAAGGATGTAAAGTTTGTGTTCGATGAGGATGTAAAGTTGACCACTACCCCAATCATTACTGCACCAAATTGGAGCTTGCCTTTTGAGCTCATGTGTGACGCAAGTGACGTTGCGGTTGGGGATGTCTTGGGTCAAAAGGTTAACAAGATTCATCTGGTGTAATATGCAAGCAAGACCATGAATGAGGCTCAAAGGAACTACACAGTTACCGAGAAAGAGTTGTTGGCTATAGTGTTTGTAATGGAAAAGTTTCGACCGTATCATATGGGGGCCAAAGTCATAGTGCACACCGATCATGCTGCTCTTAGGTACTTGATGACAAAGAAAGACTCCAAGGCAAGATTGATGCGATGGGTGCTACTACTTCAAGAGTTTGATCTAGAAATTGTGGACCGGAAGGGTAGTGAGAACCAAGTGGCGGACCATTTATCCCGTTTGGAGGAGGAGGGGAGGCCTATGATGGCCTTGAGATCAATGATTCATTTCCCGACGAACAACTCCTTGCGGTGTCAATGAATTATATGCCACGGTTTGCCGATGTTGCTAATTACCTTGTGACCGCAATAATCCCATGTGAACTCTCTTCTAACCAAAGGAAGAAGCTCAAGCGGGATAGTTTGGATTTTTATTGGGATGAGCCATACTTGTTCAAGATTTGCACGGATGGTGTGATCCGAAGGTGTGTCCCGGAGGAGGAGCAATTGAGTATCTTGGAGGCTTGTCATTCCTCTCCCTATGGTGGCCATCATGGCGGGGTGAGGACGGCTTCTAAAGTTCTTAGTTGTGGGTTTTATTGGCCAACTTTGTTCAAAGATGAGGGTGAGCTTGTGAAGAGATGCGACGAATGCCAAAGAGCAGGTGGAATTTCGAAGAAAGATGAGATGCCTCTCAATACCATCCTTGAGGTTGATATTTTTGATGTGTGGGGCATTAATTTCATGGGCCCATTTTTTAGCTCTTGTGGGAACACTTACATTCTTATGGTGGTTGACTATGTCTCAAAATGGGTTGAAGCCCTGGCTTTGCCTAACAATGAAGCCCGGAGTGTTATTCCATTTCTTAAGAAGAGCATTTTCACATGGTTTGGCCCTCCTCGTGCGATTATCAGTGATGGGGGTCTCACTTTTGCAATAGAGCTTTCGACACGTTGCTTTCTAAGTACGGTGTCAATCACAAAGTTTCTACCCCCTATCATCCTCAAGCAAGTGGTCAAGTGGAAGTCTCCAACAGGGAAATCAAAAGTATATTGTCAAAGACGATCAATGCTAATAGGACCGATTGGTCGAAGAAGTTGGATGGTGCTCTATGGGCTTATTGGACGGCTTAAAAAACTCCGATTGGTATGTCTCCATATCGGTTGGTGTTTGGGAAAGCTTGCCATATTCCGGTTGACTTAGAGCACAAGGCCATGTGGGCTTTGAGGAAGTTGAATCTTGAATGTGATGTTGCAGCCAATCTTCATGTAGAGCAGCTCAATGAACTTGATGAATTTAGATTCCATGCCTACTCCAGTTCGTCCTTGTATAAGGACTAGATGAAGAAACTTCATGATAAATATTCTCGTGGAAAGGAGTTCAAAGTAGGTGATTTGGTTCTCTTGTTCAACTCTTAGTTACGTCTGTTTCCGGAAAAGCTTAAATCAAAATGGAATGGGCCGTTTGAAGTTGTGTTTCTGACCCCTTTGGTGCTCTTGATTTGAAAAATAAAAATGGTGAAGTCTTCAGAGTTAACAGGCACCGGGTCAAGCATTATCTTGGGAAAATTAATGATAGCCACGTGGTGGCACTTCTTCACTTCAAATGATGCGATATCGTGCCGCGACGTTAAATCAGGCGCTTCTTGGGAGGCAACCCATGTGTTTTTCTTCTTGTTTTCTTTGATTTTCTTTGTAGTATAGGACTGATTTTTGGACTAACTGGTTGTGAGATATTACAGGGTTGTTTTGATGCAGTGTAAGACAAGGTGGAAAAATGCACAGGTCTCTGAAGTTGTCAGCACGGCCGCACTATATTTTGTGCGGTCCGCACTAGTAAAGGGTGAATTGAGACCTCTTTGAAGTTTGCCAGTACGACCGCACTAGATTTTGTGCGGTCCGCACTAGACCTTTACGCCGCAGTTCATTCTGTGCGGACCACAGAGCATTGCCTTCTCAGGCTTGAACAAAACATTGCAGTGCGGACCACGATCCATTTTGTGCGGTCCGCACTTGTTGTTGAGAATGGGCCCCAGGGTTTTTCTATAAATAGACCTTGAGAGACCCCTTTTACTCTTTTCACAAAATTTGAACCTCAGAGCTTATAAACACTATTCATTTGTATCTCTGCTCATAATTAACTCCTTAGGATCATCATTCCTCAGTTCATCTCATAACTGGTAACTTTGAAATCATTTTTTTTTCTTGTTAATTTTGTAATTTCTTTTAATTTTTGTTTTTCTTAGCTTCTTTCTTCTTCCTCCCATATTTATTTCAATTGTCTAGGCTAGAGTAGTTAAATTTTGAATTCATGTTGACTTTGTTAGTTTAATGGACCGGAAAATGATTTAGGAACACTAATTAGGTGGAAAATTGGACTTTAAGGCAAAATTTCATGAACCCTAATTTAGTGCCATTTTTGGGCACTCACTGCAGACCGCGGTCGTTTTTGTGCGGTCCGCGGTGCCCTTGTGCGGTCCACAGTACCATTTTGTGCGGACCGCACTGAAGAACTTTTGGGAAGCTGAACTTTGGGCAGTGCGGCCGCACTACATTTTGTGCGGTCCGCACTGGCCCCTGTGCGGCCGGACTACCATTTTGTACGGTTTGCACTGCCTAGATACAGAGGGTGGGTAGTCTGAACTCCATCCCTGTGCGGACCGCAGTCCATTTTGTGCGGTCCACACTAGCCCTTGTGCGACCGCACTACCATTTTGTGCGGTCTGTACTGGGTATCTTCTGAGAGCTGTCTGCAACATTTTGCCTCTGTTCTGCAATTCTTTCTGCAACAATAATCTGAACTGCTTCTATTGATACTATCAAATGTATTGAATGATGTTTCTATACAATGGTGAAACAACGAGGGAAAGGATCTAAACAACCAGCCCGAGGAGAATCCTCCCGGGGAGGGAAACAAAAAATGGTCAAACTTACTCCCCAAGCTAGGAAAAACATCAAGAATATGAGGAAGGGCATAAAAGTGGCTGACAGAGCCATTGACATGTCTGGGAGTGAGTACGAGCCTTCTCGGGAGATCTCTTCGGACTCAATCCCAGAATACATCCCGTATCCGGAGAGTGCCAGACACAGAGACACTCCTCCCCCATCACCCACTGCCCAAGCACCAACTGATGTTTCTTCTGGGTCGTCTGAGGGCTCAGCATCCGGTAGTGGGGAATACTCCACCTCTCCCACAGCTTCATTATCTGGGGAGGGTGCAGAAGGAGGTGAGGAGGAAGTACAGAGGAAGTACAAGTAGCTGAAGGAGGTGAGCCTTAGGTAGGAGGCGTAGCTAGAACTAGGAAGCCCGAAGCTTGGGAGGATAGATTTGTGAGTGAGGTGGCGTACCATAAGTTTCGGGAGTGGTGGCCGGTGAGAAAATTGATTCCGGAGAGGAGCTTCATAGATAGAGACCTACTACCCCACAACCCCAACGTACAAAGACAGTTTAGGACTAGGGTAGGTTGGGAGTATTTTATAGATAACCGTGTGGACGCCAACGAACACTTGGTCAAGGAATTTTATTGCAATGTAGACCACATCAAAAAGGGCTCCAAAATGACCAAGGTTCGAAACTTGAAGGTGCTATTTGATGGGAAGTCGATAAATGAGTATCTGGGATTCAATGAGGAGGATGAGACATTGTATATGGGCGAGAAGGTCCGTCCATGGCTAGCACAGTACCTGGCAATCCCAGGTACTGTCCCCGACTGGTTGACTGTTGGATTCAATATATTGAGAAGAATCTTGAACTTTGAGGCGAGGGGATGGGAGACTTTTGTTTGCAGCCGGTTGGACCCTACCACTCATGACAATACCCTCCCTCTCCACCGGGCTGTGTTAGTGCCTTCTATCATGGAAGGGTACCCCATCAACGTGGGGAATGTGATGTCCCAGATTATCACTATAGTGGGAGCGGAGCATGACCGAAACTACCTTTTTCCCAGCTTCTTCACAATGTACTTTCGGAACTTGGAGGTGGACAAGAGGCCCTATGACATCAAGGTCAAGGAGACAACCCCATTTTCCTGGTATAGCATGAAGGGGGATGACAACCCCAAGAGCAAGAACTACAAAGCTCCTGCTTCTGCTCTAACTGGCCAATCTGAAAGCCAGTTATGGTAGAAGTCCCTGCTGAGCCTACCTCCACTTTTGCTGACATCCCTCCCGGACCTTCCACATCCACAGTTATTCATGCCGGTCCATCCACATCAGCAGGCCCGGAGATTCCATCTTCCCGGGCCCATCCTATTACTGCCCACCGTCTGAGCTAGGCACTTCTGAGTATCAACAACTTGATACAGACTGCCTCATCCAAGTTGTCCATCTTGAATACCACTGTAGAGGCTCAATCGGCACCTCCAGCCCCACAGGTTCCATAGTCGATAGAGGATGTGCTCAAGGAGATACTTGACAATTAGAAGAAGATCCTAGACACTCAGGCTTCGCTCTCAAAGGTAGTTGTTTCACATAGCAAGGCTCTCAAGTTGTTTCACATAGCAAGGCTCTCAAGGAGCTTGCTCAGGAGCACAAGAAGCTGCAGAAGACACGGGCCTCCAAGGAGTCCATGAAGGAGCTGCGTGCAGATGTTGATAGACTGAAGGCAGATCAGTTTCCTTTAGACTTATTGCTCGAGGACCCAGTCCCAGTAGCTCAGCCATAGCAGGAGCAGACACAGAGGCCTCCGAAGAGGAGGATTATTCCTAGAGCTGATGATGCTATCATCCAGTTGGCGGACCCACCAGAGACTTCCTCCAGTCAGCCATAGGATGTACCAGTTCCAGAGCCTGTTGAGGTCCAGGCCCAGATCCTAGTAGCAGAGGAGCAGACCACAGGGAACCAGTCTGAGGTTCCTGAGCACACAGAGGACCTAGGGACCACTTATGATCCTATGCAGACAGACAGGGCTTAGGGAGTCTTCTATATCTTTTTTCCTCTTATCCTTTTGATGCTTTATTTAGATTAGTTGGCATTGGGGACAATGCCGACTTTCATTTGAGGGGGTAGGCCCTACATTTTGGATAACTGTATATATATTGATACATTTTTATGCTTTCTTGATTTTTCATCTTTGGTTTGTATATAATTTGATATTTAGTTAGATTTATCGCACTTTTATTTTACTTTGGGTTTGTATATAAAGTTACATTTTATTCTACATATTCATCCCATCTATTGTATATTCAATTCCCCTCTTGTATATATTCATTCTATTTTTCTCAAAATTTTTCGTTTTTAGCTTCTTATTTATGTTCGTAGCTTTTTGTTTTGTTTTGGACGTTTTCAATAAGCCTTTGGTTTTCTTAATGCCACAGTTCTTTCCAAAGGTGGAGTGTTGTGTGAACCGGGTGGCTCTTTCCAATGATGGATGGCGTGACAACCTTCTTAAGGGTTTGAGTCCGTTTTTCTTTTTGTTTTTAGTAGCTAGTAGTTAAGGGTGCCTCAAGCAAAGCTTCACTTGGGTCTAGCACATTTGCCTTTGATCTCATGGTCAAAAACAAATTGTTGTGTTTAGGATGGTGAAAGTCGTGACCTTGAGACTCTTGTGTTGACCGATAATCATCAAGTGATTTTTCGGGACCATTGTGTGCTCAAATCGTATCTAAGGTTGTTGTGGGCCTCTGACTCTATATCTTTAGCAACCCCTTAGCTTGTGTGGTGATTAATTGAATTACAAGTCCAAGTCCCGAGCCATTGGTCTAAAACTTGTCGTGAATGTTTGTTGAGGCGAAATCATAAGTGAATTTTGACTTGAGGCATGATTATAGGCTTTCCTTGATCCAAATGATAGTTTGAACAATTCCATGGCCTACCAATGATATGATCCCTAGTTAACCCTTTTGAGCCTTAGACCTTTTTCTTTCAAGAACCATGATACAAGCCTATACCCGTTCTAAAAGATATCCTCTCTTGGCATCCGATCTTTCCTTTAGCATATGGAAAAAGTATAAGTTTGGGGGGAGAGATGAAGATTGCAACAAAGTGGTAAAAGGGCACAAAAATAAAGAAAAGAAAAGGCAATGAAAAAGAAAGAAAAGCAAAAAGATAAAAAGAATGTTCAAAGTGAAAAAGAATAAAAAGGGATTCAAGAAAAAGCAAAGAATGAAGGTGTGGAAAGTTGAGAAAGGTTTGAAATGCATAAGATAGAGTGACAGTATATCTCTCTAACCCCTTAGAAAGAAGTGAAATGACTCAAAGAGTCAAGAGAATGTGTGCCAAATGAATCAAAAGAATTGCTTAAGGGAAGATGGAACCTACTTAGACCAAAACATGTCCTACCCTGAACCAAAAGCCTTCACTATATCTCCACAAAAGTCCTATATGATCTTGAGTTGAATGAAGCTTACATTAGAGGATATCACATAAGGGGCAAGCACATGGTACTTAGATCCAGACTTGTGACTTTTTCTTGAGAGAGATGAGTGAATTTCCATTAGGCTCATTTTACGTGCCAATACTCTAAAGGTGAGGTTTGCTTAGGGAGAGTTGAGGATGTGCGAGTTTGGGTTCCACAATGACCAAAGTAATTGAGAGAGTTCTTTGATGTGCTGAGTCAACTCTTGAAGCTCTTGTGTCGCACTTGATCCATGGTTTTTCAAAGGTTAAATGTTATTAATGACTCATTTGTATTGAGGGCAATTGTTAGTCCCAATTGATGCTAGTGGGCTTGCTTTAGGACAACTAAAAATTTCTTGGATTTTCCTTAAGGGGTGGGTCTTATTTTGTTTGCTTGAGGACAAGCAAAAGCTTAAGTTTGAGGGAGTTGATAACTAGAGATTTTGACGCATTTTATACTCCTTCTTGCTTACGCTTTGATTATAAATTCATACAAAATAGTCCCAAAAGGCTCATAAGTTGTGCTTGATTGCAGGTTTGATCAATAAAGTGACAAGATGTCAAAGATCAGCTCAAAAAGAGTGAAACTTGCACAAGTACCAAAGGCAAAACAAACTCAGGAAAAACAGGCCTAGTGCAGCCGCACTACACTTTGTGCGGACCGCACTAGGAAGATTCAGAGAGCTGGTACTTCAGGCATTAAGGCAGTGTGGCCGTAGAAGGTTTTGTGCGGTCCGTACTGAAGGCAATGCGGCCGCACTACCATTCTGTGCGGTCCGCAGAGCCAAGGTTTAGAGAGGGTAAAGTGGAGCTTTCAAGCTTGTGCGGTCCGCGGTCCAGTTTGTGCGGACCGCACTAGAAGCCTCCGCGGTCGGGTCTATCCTGTGCGGTCCGCGGAGCCTGAGTTCAGAGAGCCAAGTTTTCAAGTTCAAGAGCCTAGTACGGCCGCACACCATTTTGTGCGGTCCGCACTAACCCCACAGGGGCATTTTTGTCCAGTTTTTCCAGCTTAGTATAAATAGAATCTTTTTCCATTTTTAGGGTATCAAACATTTTAGAATAGTTGCTGCGCTCGTGGGAACGTATCTTGTAGCCATTTTGGGCATTTTTACTTACTTTTTATCATTGAATCTATGTATTTAGCTTAGCAATTAATATGTGTTCATCTTCATCTATTTCTCTATTTTTCTCTTCAAGTATGAGTAGCTAGACCCTTTATCTAGGGTTGTGGCTTAACCCTAGTGTGAGTAATTGATGGGGGTTGCAATTTAGGGCTAGATTGACTATGGGTGTTTGCTATTTGGGTCAATTTCATGGTTTAATTACTGAATTAGTGGTTGCAAATACTAGTTTGTGGTAAGTTGACTTGGGCTCTTCTTGAGAAAGAGAGCCTAAGTCTCCGAAATTGATCCAACAAGGAATTGGGATGGACTCAAGAGAATTGATAGTCCCAATTAAAGGGTTAAACCTTGAGAGAGTAATACCCGACTTGAACCCTAGTTGCTTGAGCAAATATGCATACCCAATTGGTCTTGAGAAAGTCAATTGTGAGAATGGGTAATATCGAGCAATGGTTATAACATATTCCCCAATCATTTCAATCGTGTCTTAGATGCAATTACCCGTCAATTGGCCACCTAGGTGAAAGTCACTACCCTAGTGCCTTTTAGAATATTTGAACAACTTGTAGCATTTTACTCTTAGCTTAATCTAGTTGCAATTATAATTTGTAGTTTGATAATAGTAGAATTATAAAAGAAAACCCAAAAATGAATAGAAGTGCAATTTGGAACCAATACGCAATCCTAACCTAAATAGATACTCAACTCCTTTTCTAGCTCTCTGTGAAAATCGATCCTGACCCAAAATTGGGTAAAAGCTATTGCGACCCTCTCTCGCTACTTTTTAATGGTGCGGAGTAGGCTGCGATCAGTACGACGTATAGGTGTGATGATGAGTATCTATACGTTAGTGTCAAGCATGCACGTGAGTCTTATATCATGATTGTTGTGACTCTATTAAGTATCGATCATGCTGAAATTGATGATTATCAATGTTGAACAAAGCTCATGAAAGTTTCTTGGTAATTGACTATTGTTGAGTATTGGCTCAAGTTGAGTTTTATTTTGTAAAGTAATTATTGAAAATGAGATTGGTTATAGCTGAATCCCTTGCCGGGATGTTATTGTTGATATTGTTGATTCCCTTGCCGGGACGTATTATTTCTATTGTTTGGGTGAGGAAGAGTGTAAAGCACGAAGGGTGATGACGTGCATGATATTGTGAGTGAGTTTAATGCATGAAGGGTGATGCCGTGCCGATATTATGAGAGATAATGCACGAAGGGTGATCTCGTGCCATGATTTAAGAGTTAATGCATGAAAGGTGATACCGTGCCGATATTATGAGAGATAATGCATGTTGGGTGATGCCATGCCATGATTTGAGAGTTAATGCACGAAGGGTGATTCCGTACCGATATTGTGAGGAATAATACACGAAGGGTGATGCCGTGCCATGATTATGAGAGGTAATGCATGAAAGGTGATGCCGTGTCGTTTCTGTTATTTCATATGGTGAGGACGAGAGTAAAAGCACGAAAGGTAATGTCGTGCAAATTGTTACCGTTTCATTGTTGTTGTTGATGTAGATATGATGTTCATTATACTTCTTTATTGATGCTTCTTTATTGGTTTATTGTTAGAATCTGATATTCCCCGCAGCATGTCCCCTTCCCACCTTATTCTATTGATTCCTGTTATTATGATTTTGTTTGTATATGATTTAACTGCACAGGTATATATGGTTCTCGTGTCCTAGCCTCGTTACTACTTTGCCGAGATTAGGCTCGATACTTACTCAGTATATGGGGTCGGTTGTACTAATGCTACACTCTGCACTCTTTTGTGCAGATTTCGGTAACGGACCCGGTGAGTAACTGAGGTAGCTGCCTTCAGTCCAAGGAGACCAAGGTAGATCTGCTGGCGTCCGCAGAGCCTAAGGTCCCCCTTCCCTATTTTAACTTTCTGCTGTCTCTTTTCATTCCGAGAACACTTGTACTTTTCTTTCTAGACCAGTGTTTGCAGAAATTCCTAGATGTTCGTGAATTTGTGACACCAGATTCGTGGGTAGCCATATATTGGATTAGTTGAATTTGTTATAACTCTTCCGCACTTTTCATCTATTTAACCATAGTTATTGTTTATATCTGTTTGGGTTGATTGCTAATGGGTTAAAACCTTAATAGTTAGCTTGCCTAGCTTTCACGAGTAGGCGCCATCACGACACCCGAGGGTGGGAAATCCAGATCGTGACAGCGTGGTGCATAAAGTATCTTGCGTTTATGCAGGCCTCCGAGGAAGGATCGCACCCGAAGGAGTGTGATGTAGGTCTAATGTGCTTGCCATCAAATGAATATTTACTTAATTTTGGGGGAAAATTGTTTATTAAAAAATCTACGCAAAAAGTTTAAAACTACTCCTAGAAGCTACTAATTGAACAAGTTTTACTTTCGAAACATTTCGACGACATTTAATTTAGAATTAGGTGCGAATAAACTAATTGATTTTGTTATCAGAATAAGTGAATCATATATTACTCTATCATAGTTACTAATCAAACCACCATAGCTCAAATGATATCCCGAGTAGCAAACATTGTGAAACTTATTTCTCCATTCTTTATGTCTAATACATAAAATAAACCTGTATTCTTTCCCTAGTGCTAGCGACCTTTACGAAAAATGTTATACAAAAATAATTTGCATAGTATTTTATTTGTTTCTCTGCTATCTGCAGAATTCTTTAAAAAATAGGGGGAGGGAAAATCCTTTCTTTTCCCTTTTAAATTTGACTGGCCGGCAATCATTTCGTGTTCTATGACTTGTAAGTTGTAGTATAAAAAACTAATGAAATCGTAAGACAAAATTAAACAGACGTAACACGTACGGTAAAATGTTTTTTTTACAATTTACACAGTTTTAGTTTTGTAAAGTCCAATTAAAATTTGTTAAAAATGAGAGAATTATATTGCTGTTATTTTATTATGCATTTTTTATGGTACTAATATATCGTCTCCTGTTGTTTTTTTTTTTGAGCCGAGGGTCTCCTGGAAACAGCCTCTCTACCCTTCGGGGTAGGGGTAAGGTTTGCGTACATATTACCGTCCCCAGACCCCACTTGTGGGATTATACTGGGTCGTCGTTGTTGTTGTTGTTGTTGATGTTGTAGAGTAGAATTAACTTTGATATATTTTCCCACAATTTTCTTGTTGTACGTCCAAGGAGAAGTTGAAGGCATAAAGCGCAGTTTGTGAAATAAGCGGCTGCGTGCATGCATTACATGCAACGGGGAATGCACCACCTGCGAATAACGGAGAAGTAATCGGCATCTCTCGTGTAATTTTTTTTTTTAAAACTCTTTCATTAATCGATATTCTAGGATATATCTACTCAACAATTCTTATAAAGTTTATTAAGGAAAAGATGGATTTATAATTTGGGATAGATTTTTAATATCATCGTATAAAGTAGACATAGGCGGATCCAAGATTTGAGCCTTTTAGGTTCCTACCCGTAATTTCAGATTAATATGCAATAATAATTGTGTTCATAATTCGATATTTACAAATATTTATTGAATTTTTTCATATAAATACACGGTCTACGCAAGAGTTACTGGGTTTCCGGGAACCCGTATTCTATGTTCTAGGTCCACTCCTGAAAGTAGATACATAAAAACAAGTAGCTTTAATTTTCATAATATATAAGTATGATATCGTAACCAAAAAGTAGAAAATAATCTGGTATAATCAATTAAATTCATGTGATAGTATAAATTATTTTTACAATGTCGATCAATATATATAACTTAAATCAATTTTCTTAAACAACAACCATGAATATGTCTACAAATGTGACACCGCAGGGGAATTCCACATCGACAAAATATAAAAGAGATGCTGGGTTTATAAGTAAACAAGTCTTAGACCCTAATGATGCATTTTAAAGTCGTGCGGTCCTATGCTCAAGGCAGACAATATTACTAGTGGGTTGGGCTGTTACATATGGTATATATCAGAGCCATTACGCGTGCAACCTTGAATAGTGGTGGGAACCTCAGCGAGGATGCTGAGTCCTTAAGGGATGACCGTGCGGTCCTATGCCCATAGCGGACATTAACTTACTATAGCTACTTTATACATAATTACTTCTCATAGCTACCTTTCAGTTGTTATGGTAATGTATTTGATGTATTCAAGCTATCGTATTAATGAATACAGTAGCAAAAATTAGCTAAAAACAGGGCAGTCCAGCTATCAGCCGTTATATTCACATATATTCGTGTTATGTATTGATGAATACAGTAACGACAATTAATGTAATAGTAGGTGTCTTCAGTTGTTTAATAATAGAAAGCTGCTAATTTAACCGGATGCGCTCCTTATATAATTCACCTAAATCAATTATAATACGCAACATTATCAATCCAATTAATGAGAAGATTTATCAGACGCTAAACACTAAAAGGTAGAGCATTCTTCAGAGTTTCAGTCCCTTTTTTTTCTGATACAGTTCGAATTTTTTTCCTTGATATTGTTCGAGGTCCTGCTCAGAATTGATACAAGTATCTACAAAAATATTTTGAAATTCGATTTTCTATATATGAATACATCATGTATTTATGCTGGATACAGCATGTAATAGTAACTTACTGCGTGCATATTTCATAATAAACTTAGTTCTTTTATTCAGTTGTATCTAATAGTTGTGTTTGATGTATTCAAGTTTATTTTGTGTCCACAATATTTTATTTATTCCTAATACATGGTATTACTTCTTTATTTAGTATATTCATTGGTTGTATTCATTGATTTTGTATTTGTATTGAGAATATTTTACTGTGTTTTACAAATAATTTTATTCACTTTGTATATTCTGTTTAATAAATACCTGTTTGAATTCAATGTATTTCAAATATTTTTTTCTTGTATTTATGTATACTATATGTAATCCATGTATTCATTGACAGATATATATTTTGTACAAATGTCCAAAACTAATATTTCTCCGTTTAATGTAGGTTGTAATGTACAAATGTCCAAAAAATAAGTATTGAATCCTGAGAATTTAAATTTATAAGCATATAAAAATAAATTGAATGTACGGAAAAGGTCCAAATATGCCCTTGTATAATACAAAATTGAGCACATTTGCCCTTCGTTAATACTTTAGCTCATATATATCCTTACCGTCACATAATTGGTCCATATATGCCCTTTATGAAATGGAATCCACCCAAACTAATTACCTCTTTCGTTAATTGTACTAAAATACATTACAAACACAATTTCCTTTTTATTAGTACTTTTTTTCTTTACTTTTCTCTTTTCTTTCTTCTTTTTTTTCTCTTTTTTTTTCCTTTTTCTTTCTCCCATATCCGAGTTTCTCCATTGCTGATGCCTTTTCCATTTTCATCACTAATATAACTTGACAAAACTCATGAATTTCTACTAATTTTACTATCACAAACCCTACATGTTCTTCTGACCTAAAGGAGATGAAATTGTCAGAGAAATTTTTTCGGTGGTGTTAATTTGGTAAAAGTAGGATATGATTATTCAGATTTTAAAGATCTTGTTCCCTTCAGATATGAAAATACACGGTGACCAACACCTTCAAAATCTGAATAATCATACCCTACCTTCACCAAATTAACACCATCGGAAAAAAAATTCCAACAATTTTTATCTCCTTTTCAGAAGAACCAGAGCCTTCTCGCTTGAAAGGTTTTGGTGGTGTAGGTTTGATTTTTAGGAATAAAATATGTGAAATTGGTGACGAAAATGGAGAAGGCATCGACAATGAAGGAAATCAGATATGGGAGAAAGAAAAGGGGGGGGGGGAAGAGAAGAAAAGAAAAAAGAAGAAAGAAAAGTGAAAAGTAAAGAAAAAAAGTACTAATAAAAAGGAGATAATGTTTGTCATACACTTTAATACAATTAAAGAAAGAGCTAATTAGTTTGCTTGGATTTCGTTTTGAAAAGAGCATATATGTACCAACTATGTGATAGCAAGAGCATAAATGGATCAATTATGTGATGGTGAGGGTATATATGGACTAAAAGGGTAAATGTGCTCAATTTCATATAGTACAAGGATATATTTGGACCTTTTCCATTGAATGTATTCCGAGTGACAGCTGCATTAAGACAAGAAGACGTTCATGTATCCAAAATCAAAATGGTTACGTAAAAACCATGATCATTTCAGTAATAAGATGAAATACAATCCGTATAAATAGAAAACTATTCTAAAACTATCTTAATAGAAGTATTCGATTATGTGATTTGCCTAACAGTCTTTGCGGGTGCTTCATTATCTCTTATCACATTAGCGTCTAACTTCCGCATAGCATAGTCCCAAAGGAGGGCACCATATCTTTGACAGGGTAAATTAGTATCAAAGGTTTTTTGTGGAATCAATCCATAAGTATTCAAATATTCTGCATATGCTGCGACATACAAACTACAATTCCTGAAAAAGTAAATTGACAACAGTTAAATACAATGCATATATATAAGCTTTTCTTTGAGGTCGGCGATTATGTCGGTGTTAGTATAGAAACTGATATGCGGCGATAAAATATGCGAGTGTTTAACAAAGAGTTTTATTTCCTGCATCCAATAAACAACTGAAAAGATAAAATATATGGTTGAAAATATAGATTGAATACAATTATGTTGAAAATATAGATGAATACAGTTAGATTGAATGCATAACTAATAGATGAATAACATAACAATGATAGAACTAATAATGTATTTAAAAATATTGTAGTATGAACTCAAATACATATAAATACAATAATCAAAAATCACTATATAAAATAAAAATCAGTGTATGCATTATAGAATAACTTGTCACGACCCGGATTTTTCACCCTCGGGAGTCGTGATGGTGCTTACTAGTGAAAGCTAGGCAAGCCAATCATTCCAAACACTTTACCTTTTTCCCATTTTAAATCCTTTAACAGTTATGAATTAACAATATATAAACAAGGGAATTAAATAAGCGGAAGAATGATATGCAACAATTTAAATATTGCCGATATAAATCCTTAAACATAAACTACCCAGAACTGGTGTCACAATTTCACAAACTGTCTAAGAGTACTACAAATAAGGGTCTGAAGGAAAAATACAATGCTGTCTCTGAAATACATAAAAGAAACAGAATGAAAAGATAGAAGGAGATGCCAGGGCCTGCGGATGCTTGCAGGGCTACCTCGGGTCGCCTGTTGGACTAAAGGTAGCAACCTCACCGCAGTCCGAAAGTTGCAGCACCGGGATCTGCACACAGTGCAGAGTATAGTATTAGCACAACCGAACCCATGTCCTGGTAAGTGCCAAGCCTAGCCTCAGCGAAGTAGTGACGAGGCTAGGACCAGACTACCAAATAAACATGTGCAGTTAAATCATATACAGTGGAAGATAAAGGCAGAAATTTATAGTTAAGGATAGGAGGGGGAAACATGTTGCGGGGAACAACAAGTAACAACAGAAAGACAGCACATAAATATAAAGAACACCATAATTCAATTATCAACCAGAATTAGAAATCAAAGACAAGTGCACGACATCACCCTTCATGCTTTTACTCTCGTCCTCACCATAAAAATCAATAAGATCGGCACGACATCACCATTCATACTTTTACCTCACATAATCATGGCACGGAATTATCCTTCGTGCATTATCACTCATATCATGACACGAAATTGTACATCGTGCGGCACGACATCACCCTTCGTATTTTTACCTCACAATATCGGCACGACATCACCCTTCGTGCATTAACAATCTCAAAAAATCATACACGGCATCACCCTTCTTGCTTTACACTCTTCCTCACCCAAGTAACATTTACAAAGCAATTTGGGCAAGGGAATCAATAATATTTCAATAAAATTCCGGCAAGGGAACAATAGCATAATAATAATATTCTAGCAAGGGAAACAATATCATGAATTATAACGTCCTAGCAAGGGAGATAATATCAAAGAAATAACAACTTGTCAAGGGAGATAATATCATTAACCTCTTCTCTTTTCCACATTTAATTCACAACTCCATTCTCAACTTGAGCCAACGCTCTACACTGTTCAATTACCAATAATACTTCCACAGGTCTTGTTCATCAATAGAAATCATTATATAAAGCAGGAACAATATGAAGCGGAATCACATTAATCATAGTATAAGACTCGCAGGCATGCTTGGCACAAACGTATAGATACTCATCACCATGCCTATACGTCGTACCCAACAATTATCACATATCAAATAAGACTCAACTCCTAATCCCTCAAGCTAAAGTTAGACCAAACACTTACCTCAAAGCCACGAAAACAATCAAGCTTCAACTACCGCTTTACTTCTTGGTTCCACTTCCAACTCGCTTGTATCTAGCCACAATTTACTTAATAACATTAATAAATGCTAAATAAACCAATCCTAATGCATGAAAATAGATTTTCTAGTGTTTTTCCCAAAAAGTCAAAAGTCGACCCCAGACCCGCTTGGTCCAAACCTGAAATTTGGACCAAAACCCAATTACCCATTCACCCCCGAGCCCGGATATATAATTGATTTTGGAATCGGACCTCAATTTGAGGTGTAAATCTCCAAATTTTAATATTCTTAGGTTTTACCCAAAATTCCCAATTCCACCATGAAAACCCTAGGTTCTAGGATGAAATCTTGTAAAAGGAAGTTAAAGAGTGAAAGAAATAAGTTAAAAATCATTTACTAGTGTTTTGGGGAAGAAAGAGTGTTTGAAAAATCGCCTCTTATGTTTCAGGGTTTTTGAAAATTGAAAAATAGCTGAAGAGTCCCATTTATATACTCCTCTCAGATCCTCACCGCGGACCGCCTAATAAGGATTGCAGCCGCGAAGCTCCACCGTGGACTGCAAAATATCGAGCGTGGCCGCAAAGACATGACCTTGCTCACTGCGGACTGCATAAATCCCACCGTGGTCGCGAAGACTCCACCGCGGTCGCGAAGACCCCACCGCAGACCGCGGAGCCTAGTTTCAGAGACCTGCAATTTTCTCTGAACCTTCAACTGTTATGTTCTAACTCTAAATGCACTCTGAGGTCTATCCAAACTCATCCGAGACCTCGGGGCTCCAAACCAAACATGCACCCTAACCTAAAAACATCATACGGACTTTCTCGCGCAATCAAACCATGAAAATAGCCTCAAGCATTACAAGTTTAGCATCAAAATCAAAGAAAATCTCAAGAACTTTCAAAGTTTCAAATTTTACAACTAACGTTCCGAATCATGTCATATGACCTCCGTTTCTTACCAAATTTTATAGGCTCAACTTAAATACCATATAAGACATGTACCGGGCTCCGGAACTAAAATACGGTCCCGATACCTTCAAATTCAAACATATTCAAATTTCTAAAAACTCTTATAATTTCAGTTAAATAATTTTCTTCAAAAATTCATTTATCGAGCTTGGGACCTCGGAATTCAATTCCGGGCATACGCCCAAGTCCCACATTTTCATATGGACCCTTCAGGACCGTCGAATCACGGGTCCAAATCTGTTTACCCAAAATGTTGACCGAAGTCAACTTAAATTTATTTTAAAAGCAAAACTTATCATTTTTTTATAGATTTTCACATAATGTCTTTCCGGGTACACGCCCGAACTATGCACGCAAATTGAGAAGAGACAAAAAAGAGGTTTTAAGGCCTCAGAACACGGAATTTATTTCCAAAACAAGTGATGACCTTTTGGGTCATCACATTCTCCACCTCTAAAACAACTGTTCGTTCTCGAACAGACATAAGAAGGAAAGAAAAGATGGGGATATCGGCTTCGCATATCGGACTCAGACTCCTAGGTCGCTACCTCAACAGGTTGACCTCTCCATTGAACACGAATAGAAGGGAAACTCTTCGATCTCAACTGACGAACCTGCCGATCTAGAATAGCTACCAGCTCTTCCTCATAGGACAAGTCCTAGTCCAACTGGACAATGCTGGAGTCTAACACGTGGGGTGGATCGCCATGATACTTCTGAAGCATGGACATATGAAATACAGGATGCACGATTGATAAGCTCGGCGGTAACGCATGTTTGTAAGCCACCTCTCCCACTCGCTCAAGAATCTCAAACGGGCTAATGAATTTGGGGCTAATCTTGCCCCTCTTCCCAAATTGCATCACGCTCTTCATAGGCGACACCCGAAACAACACCCGCTCGCCGACCATGAATGCCACATCATGAACCTTACTGTCGGCGTAACTCTTTTGCCTAGACTGAGCTGTACGAAGCCTATCCTGAATGATCCTGACCTTTTCCAAGGCATCCTAGATCCATACCCAACAACCGAGCCTCTCCCGACTCAAACCATCCAACCGGCAACTGACACTGCCTACCATATAAAGCCTCATAAGGAGCTATCCGAATGCTTGACTGGTAGCTTTTATTGTAGGCACACTCTGCTAATGGAAAGAACTGATCCCACGAAGCTCCAAAGTCAATAACACAAACACAGAGCATATCCTCCAAAATCTAAATAGTACGCTCGGACTGCCCGTCCGTCTGAGGATGAAATGTTGTGCTCAACTCGACCCGTATGCCCAACTCATGCTGAACTGCTCTTTAGAAATGTGAGGTAAACTTCATACCTCGATTCGAAATGATAGACAGGGGCACACCATGAAGACGAACAATCTCCCGGATATAGATCTCAGCTAACCTCTCGAAAGAATAAGAGACTGCCACAGGAATGAAATGTGCTAACTTGGTTAGCCTATCAACAATAGCCCACATTACATCGAACTTCCTCTGAGTCCATGAGAGTCCAACAACGACGTCCTTAGTGATACGCTACCACTTTCACTTAGGAATCTCAATCTTCTGGAACTAACCACCTGGTCTCTCATGCTCGTACTTTACCTGCTGACAATTCAAACACCGAGCCACATATGCAACAATATCCTTCTTCATCCTCCTCCACCAATAATGCTGCCGCAAATCCTGATACATCTTAGTGGCGCCCGGATGAATGGAATACTGGGAACTATGGGCCTCCTCTAGAATGAACTCTCGAAGTCCATCCACATTAGGTACACAAACTCGACCCTGCAGCCTCAAAACTCCATCATATCCAACTGTAACCTGCTTGGCACCTCCGTGCCCCACAAATGAGGATCATCATACTACCGATCTCGGATATGCTCAAAAAATGAAGAACGAGCGACTATGCAAGCTAACACATGGCTAGGCTCAGAGACATCCAACCTTATGAACCGATTGGCCAAAGCCTGAACTTCCAAGGCAAGCGGTCTCTCACCGACCGGAATATACGCAAGACTACCCATACTGGTTGACTTTCTACTCAGAGCATCGGCCGCCACATTGGCTTTTCCTGGATGATATAAGATGGTGATATCATAGTCTTTCAATAGCTCCAACCACCTTCTCTGCCTCAAGTTTAGCTCCTTCTGCTTGAACAAATACTGCAGACTCTTATGATCCATGAACACCTCATATGACACGCCATACAGATAATGCCTCCAAATCTTCAACGCGTGAACAATGGTTGCTAACTCCAAATCATGAACCAGATAGTTCTTCCCATGAATCTTCAAATGCCGCAAAGCATAAGCAATGACCTTGCCATCTTGCCTCAACACTGCACCAAGTCCAATACGAGATGCGTCACAATAAACTATATATGGCCCTAAACCTATAGGAAAAACCAATAGCGGCGCCGTAGTCAAAGCTATCTTGAGATTTTGAAAGCTCACCTCACACTCATTAGACCACCTGAACTGGGCACCCTTCTGGGTCAACCTAGTCATCGGGGCTGCAATAGATGAAAACCCCTCCACAAACCGACGGTAATAGCCTGCCAAACCCAAGAAACTTCGGATAGCTGATACGGGTCTAGGCCAGTCCTTGACTGCCTCTATCTTCTTCGGATCTACCTGAATACCCTCTGATGATACGATGTGACCCAAGAATGCTTCTGAACTCAACTAGAACTCACACTTCGAAAACTTAGCATACGACTGACTATCTCTCAAGGTTTAAATAATAACTCTCAGATGCTGCTCATGCTCCTCCCGGCTGCAGGAATAAATCAAAATATCATCAATGAAGACTATCACAAACGAATCCAGGTAAGGCTTAAATACTCGATTCATCAAATTCATAAAAGCTGCTGGGGCATTTGTCAACCCAAATGACATCACCAAGAACTCATAATGCCCGTACCGAGTGCGAAAAACTGTCTTAGGAACATCAGATGCCCTAATCCTCAACTGGTGGTAGCCAGATCTTAGGTCAATCTTTGAAAATACCTTGGCACCCTGAAGTTGATCAAACAAATCATCAATCCTCAGTAGTGGATACTTATTCTTGATCGTAACCTTGTTCAAATGTCAGTAATCTATACACATTCTCAACGATTTGTCCTTATTCTTAACAAATAACACTGACGCATCCCAAGGCGAGACACTAGGCCTAATAAAGCCTTTATCGAGCAAGTCTTGCAACTGCTCCTTTAATTCTTTCAACTCAGGCGGGGCCATACGATACGGCAGAATAAAAATAGGCCGAGTGACCGGAGACAAATCAATGCAGAAGTCAATATCCCTGTCAGGTGGCATGCCCGACAGGTCTGAAGGAAACACCTCAGGAAACTCACGAACGACAGGCACAGAATCCATAGAAGATACCTCAGCACTAGAATTATGAACATATACCAAATAGGCCAAACACCCCTTCTCGACCATTCACCGAGCCTTCATATATGAGATAACACTACGGGTAGAATGACCAGGAGTCCCTCCCTACTCTAAACAAGGCAACCCCGATAAGGCTAAGGTCACAGTCTTGGCATGACAGTCCAAAATAGCGTGGTAAGGTGATAACCAGTCCATCCCCAATATGACATTAAAATCAACCATGTACAAAAGTAGTAAGTCTACCCGGGTCTCAAGACCCCCAATCACCACTATACAAGAATGATGGACACGATCTACCGCAATAGAATCACCTACTGGTGTAGACACATATACAGGAGCACTCAAAGAATCACTAGGCATAACCAGATACGGTGCAAAATAAGATGACACATAGGAGTATGTAGATCCTGGATCAAATAGAATTGAAACATCTCTACTACAGACCAGAACAGTACCTGTGATAACCGCATCGGAAGCCTCAGCCTTAGGCCTTTTTGGAAGAGCATAACATTGGGGCTGAGCCCACCACTTTGAACTACATCTCTGGGACGACCTCTTACTGGCTGGCCTCCACCTCTAGTGGCTTAACCTCCACCTCTAATACCTCTACCTCCACCTCTAGCACCCCTACCTCCACCTCTGGCCGGCTGAGCGGGCGGTGGAACACTCGGTGCCCGAACCATGGCACGGGAACCTTGGTTGCTCGATGCTCGAGGGAAAAATCTAGCAATATGCCTCGGATTGCCACATGTATAACAAGCCCTTAGCTGCTGAGACTGTTGACCCTGACGGCCAGAATAACCACTCTGAAAACTATGAAGCGGTGGTGCACTGATAGGAGCAGGCGGTGCACTGCAAGGCAGCTGATCAAAATACTACATATAAGAATGATGACCACCTGGAGCACCATGAAAAGCTTGAAGTGCTGAATGAAACGGCCTGGGAGGATGGCCCCTACCAAAAGAATCTCTGCCTGCAGATGAGGCACCATTGAACCTACCCGAATGACGAGGCCTCTTGTCAGACCCCTGACCACCCCCTTGCGATAGAACCATCTCAACTCTCCTGGCCATATTGGCCGCCTCTTGAAAAGAAATCTCGCTCCCCGTCTCCTTCGCCATCTGCAATCGAATAGTCTGAACGAGTCCCTCAATGATCCTCCTTACTCTCTCTCTCTCTCTCTCTCAGTGGGAAGTATAAGAAGAGCATGACGGGCCAAGTCGATAAATCTGGTCTCGTACTGAGTAACAATCATAGAACCCTGCTAGAGACGCTCAAACTGCCTCAAATAGTTCTCCCTCTGAGTGATAGAAAGAAACTTCTCCAGGAATATCTGAGAGAACTGATCCCAAGTCAAAGCTGGTGACCCAGCTGGTCTATCCAAACAATAATCTCTCCACCAAGTCTTGGCGGATCCAAACAAGCGAAAAGCAGCAAAGTCGACCCCATTGGTCTCCACTATCCCTATGTTCCGAAGAATCTCATGACAGCTGTCTAGATAATCCTGGGGATCCTTAGAAGATGTACCACCAAATATAGTGGTGAAAAGCTTGGTGAACATGTCCAATCTCCACAAGACATCCGCAGCCATAGCTGGCCCCTCTCCGGTCTATGCCACAACACCAGGCTGAACTACCCCAACTGGCTGAGCTACTGGAGGCTGAAACTAGGGAGCCATCTGCTCTGGAGTGCGAGCAGCAGGAGTCTAGGCTCCTCCTCCAGTGTGAGAGATAGCTGGTGCTACAAGAAGCAAGCCTGCCTGGGCGACACTCTCTATAAGGCCCACTAGATGGACCAGTGCATCCTGAAGTACTAGGGTAGCAATGAACCCCTCTGGAACATAAGTCGAGCCCACCGGAACTGCCTGGGCTGGAACCTCATCATCAAACTCAACTTGAGGCTCTACCGCTGGTGCTGCTGCTCTGGGCTGAGCTCTGCCCCTGCCTCGGCCTCTCCCTCTGCCCCTCGTGGGAGCTACTGCTAGGGGCTCGGGCTGTTGATCAGTGGATGAGGAAGCGCGTGTCTCGCCATTTGTGAGAGAACAAAGTAGAAGTTCTATTAGCATTGAGAAATCAAGTCGCACGACAGGAAAGAAAAGATGTGAAGTTTTCCTAACTCTGTAGCCTCTGGGGGATAAATGCAGATGTCTCCGAATCGATCCCTCAGAATCTAATAAGCTTGTCCATGAATTGTGAGACCTAAGTAATCTAGAGCTCTGATACCAACTTGTCACGACCCGGATTTCCCACCCTTGGGAGTCGTGATGGTACCTACTAGTGAAAGCTAGGCAAGCCAATCATTCCAAACACTTTACCTTTTCCCATTTTAAATCCTTTAACAGTTATGAATTAACAATAAATAAACAATGGAATTAAATAAGCAGAAGAACGATTTGTAATAATTTAAATATTACTGATATAAATCTTTAAACATAAACTACCCAGAACTGGTGTCATAATTTCACAGACTGTCTAAGAGTACTACAAATAAGGGTCTAAAAGAAAATACAATGTTGTCTCTAAAATACATAAAAGAGACAGAATGGAAAGATAGAAGGAGACGTCAGGGCCTACGGATGCTTGCAGGTCTACCTCGGGTCGCCTGTTGGACTGAAGGCAGCAACCTCATCGTGGTCCGAAAGTTGCAGCATCGGGATATGCACACAGTGCAGAGTGTAATATCAGCACAACCGACCCCATTTGCTGGTAAGTTCCTAGCCTAACCTCGGCAAAGTAGTGACGAGGCTAGGACCAGACTACTAAATAAATCTGTGCAGTTAAATCATATACATCGGAAGAATAAAGGCAGAAATTTACAGTTAAGGATAGGAGGGGGAAACATGCTGCGGGGAACAATAAGTAACAACAGAAAGACAGCAGATAAATGTAAAGAACACCATAATTCAACTATCAACCAGAATTAGAAATCAAAGACAAGTGCACAGCATCACCCTTAGTGCATTTACTCTCGTCCTTACCATAAAAATCAATAAGATCGGCACGGTGTCACCCTTCGTGCTTTTACCTCACATAATCATGGCACAGAATTATCTTTCGTGCATTATCAGTCATATCATGGCACAGAATTGTACATCGTGCGGCACGACATCACCCTTCATGCTTTTACCTCACAATATTGGCACGACATCACCCTTCGTGTATTAACACTCTCAAAAAATCATACACGGCATCACCCTTCGTGCTTTACACTCTTCCTCACCCAAACAACAATCACAAAGCAATTTGGGCAAGGGAATCAATAATATTTCAATAAAATCCTGGCAAGGGAACAATAGCATAACAACAATATCCCAGTAAGGGAAACAATATCATAAATAATAACATCCTGGCAAGGGAGATAATATCAAAGTAATAACATCCCGGCAAGGGAGATAATATCATAAACCTCTTCTCTTTTCCACATTTACTTCACAACTCAATTCTCAACTTGAGCCAACGCTCTACAATGTTCAATTACCAATAATACTGCCACAAGTCTTGTTCATCAATAGAAATCATTATATAAAGCAGGAACAATATGAAACGGAGTAACACTAATCATAGTATAAGACTCACGGGCATGCTTGACACCAACGTATAGATACTCGTCAACATGCCTATACGTCGTACCCAACATTTATCACATAGTAAATAAGACTCAACTCCTAATCCCTCAAGCTAAGGTTAGACTAAACACTTACCTCAAAGCCACGAACACAATCAAGCTTCAACTACCGCTTTACCTCTTGGTTCCACTTCCAACTCACTTGTATTTAGCTAAAATTTACTTAATAACATTAACAAATGCTAAATAAACCAGTCCAAATTCATGAAAATAGGTTTTCTAGTGTTTTCTCTAAAAAGTCAAAAGTCGACCCCGGGCCCGCTTGGTCCAAACCCGAAAATCGGACCAAAAACCGATTACCTATTCACCCCCAATTGGTTTTAAATCCCCAAATTTCAATATTCTTAGGTTTTACCCAAAATTCCCAATTCCACCATGAAAACCCTAGATTCTAGGATGAAATCTTGTAAAAAGAAGTTAAGGAGTGAAAGAAATAAGTTAAAAATTACTTACTAGTGTTTTGGGGAAGAAAGAGTGTTTGATTTTTATAATTGAAAAATAGCTGAAGAGTCCCATTTATATACTCCTCTCAGACCCTCACCGCGAACCGCATAAAAAGGACCACGACCGCGGAACTCCATCGCGGACCGCAAAATATCGAGCGCGTCCGCGAAGACATGGCCTTGCTAACCGCGGACCACATAAATCCCACCGCAGTTGCGAAGACTCCACCACGGTCGTGAAGACCCCACCGCGAACCGCGAACCACGGAGCCTGGTTTCAAAGACCTGTAACTTTCTCTGAACCTGCAACTGTTATGTTCTAAGTCTAAATGCACTCCGAGGCCTATCCAAAACTCACCCGAGCCCTCGGGCTCCAAACCAAACATGCACCCTAACCTAAAAATATCATACGGACTTGCTCGCGCAATCAAACCATAAAAATAGCCTCAACCATTACAAGTTTAGCATCAAAATCAAAGAAAATCTCAAGAACTTTTAAAGTTTCAAATTTTACAACTAACGTTTCGAATCACGTCATATGACCTCCGTTTCTTACAAAATGTTACAGGATCAACTTAAATACCATATAAGACATGTACTAGGCTTCGAAACCAAAATACGGGCCCGATACCATCAAATTCAAACACATTCAAATTTCTAAAAACTCTTATAATTTCAATTAAACAATTTTGTTCAAAAATTCATTTCTCGGGCTTGGGACCTCGGAATTCAATTCCGGGCGTACGCCCAAGTACCACATTTTCCTACAGACCCTTCGGGACCGTCAAATCACGGGTCCGGGTCTGTTTACCTAAAAGGTTGACTGAAGTCAACTTAAATTCATTTTAAAAGAAAAACTTATCATTTTTCACAGATTTTCACATAATGGCTTTCCGGGTACACGCCCGGACTACGCACACAAATTGAGGTGAGACAAAAAGGAGGTTTTAAGGCCTCAGAATACTGAATTTATTTCCAAAATAAGTGATGACCCATAAATACAAGAAGACAAAACCACTGTACAAACTAAAAAGCAATGTATGCGGACTCGAATACATATAAATACATCTATAATTACCTCATCATTCTGTGTTTTCGAGCTACTTCCTTTAGAAACCTCTTTCCCCTAGCTCTCAGAAGCATCATCCATAAGTTTTCTTGACCTTGTTTCATAGGGTCATTGCATATTTTTGTTCTCCTTTCGGCCTCAATAGTTGCTGATGAACCAGCAAATAAAGGTTCCTCTTGAGTGATTTGCAAAATCAAAAGATGACTCTTAGAAATTGAGTGCTGTAGTGAGAATACCTCAGGTAACCCTCTTCGGTGTTGTTGAATCAGCCATTGAAGAGGAAATTTCAAGTATTCTACAGAAAACCTAATAATGGTGAATATTTCAAAAAAATATTGTTGAGGAGAAAAGAAGAAGCTTTAACCAGCCAAAACCTAAAAACTTTAACACTTACCACAACTTTTTGGAGAAAAAAAAAGTTGAAAATTGAGAGAGACCATGGTGCTATGTGAGAACTATAAATCTTGGGGAAGACAATGGGGAGAATCGTGGTTCAACAATATGGAAGACAAACTTGCTGTGAGAGATGAAAGTGCAAGAGGGGAGGAGTGAATTGTATTCTTGTTAAAATAATTTGTTGACTATGGTATATATTTAGTTGACTGATGCAGAGATGACATGCACAAAACTGTTAGTTCTTTCGATTTAAACAAGTGTTAATCACAACAAACAATAAAGGAACATAATATAATATCAGAGCAATAAAGTAAATGACACCAAATTTTTTTATACTGGTTCGGAATCAATGTGGTATCCTTATCCAGTTCTCTTGGGTTGCAAGAGTGTTGTCTTTAGAGCTCTTTGTAAATGAATTGAATACATCCTTTGTGATTTTCAGCGATCACCACCAATGTTGGTTTTCACTCGCTCACCAACAATGAACAAAGGGTTAGTTTTCACTCGCTCACCAACAACGACACTTTGGTTTTCACTCGCTCATCAAAGAAACGAACAATGACACAACCTCTCAGTATTTTTCCCTTTCTCTCTATCTTTTATGACACTAGTAAACTTAAGAATACAATGCTTGACTTAGGTGTAAAAAGAGCAGGAAAGTTGTCTGCGAAGCCGGCGCATTTTCTTCTTTTGTGGAGCTCCTTTTTATAGATTTTTCCACTTGTCCTTGCTATTGAATAATCCAAGAGAGTTTTGAAGATTCTTCCGATCTTTCTTGTAGCCGTTTGTTGATTTCTTCCTTGAATCTTGGAACAATATTTTTTCTTGATTTCTTGATCATTGGACGACTTTCCATCTAAATGTACAAAGGGATGCAGTCAAATATCCTTGAGTAATTTTGATTGTCTTTCCTTGTTATTGCATAATCCTGGTGCTTGTAGTATTAATGAGCCTTCCAATTCTTCCATAATTTGCTCACGAGTGATTTTCTTTGTAGGCTTTAGACTCTTTTTTGATCTCCTTGAATCTAGGCTTCTATTGTACAAATAATCTTTTCTTTGTTGAACTTTCCTTTTTGAATGTTGTACCTCTGTGCTGCTGACCTCCTCTTGTTGAATGTGACTAGATTGTTTGTCTATATTCATATATCCTTCTTGATAATATTTAGCCTTAATTATTAAACATAATAAAATAATATCTCCTTGAGTCACATAATGGAATTGTAATATTCCACGTCTAATCTTTTTGCCTATAAAAAATGGATTCTCTTTATTAAACAACTCCTTTGGATTCTTGTCCTTTTCTTAGTAGATCCTGTCCCATATTTAACCTCATTCCATTCTCTGTGATTTTTTTCTTGGTTCTTGGAATATAATTTTTTACTATAATATTGTAGTAAGAATATTCCTTTCTTCCATACGTAGTAGATCTTGTCCAAAATTTTAGGGAGCATTCTTCAATAATTTTCCAATATTCCTTTAGAAGATCAATACTCTTTTCCATTGCATACTCTTCCTCTTTTGTATTCCTTGTACCAATCTTTTATAGATCTTCTATATTTACTTTTCCATATCTTCTCTCGTAATTTCATCTCACAATAGATCTCAATAATATCCTCCATAAAAGTAGTATGCATTGTAAATATTTCCTTCTTCAACTTTGTAGTAAATCAACCATCATTCTTCCATTTGCTTTCCATAATAAACATGTACCAGTAAAATAAATTTACCACAAGTAAATGTTCTTTAATTAAACCTTATGTTGGTTTGGTATCATCAAAATTAGTCTATGAAATATTGGGGCTAACAATCTTTCTTTTTGATGATGGCAAACCATTGAGTACAAAACATGAAAAGTTTTGATCAAAGAATATCAAATGAAACACATTAAAGAGATAAGTAAGATAAAATGGTTACTTCCCTGAAGTTATCTCTTCAATGTATAGATGATGGAACAAGTAAAGGCTTCCCCTCACTTTATGCGTTCCTCAGTTATGCTCCCCCTACCTTCATGCATCTTATTTTTAACATTTTCAATGTTAGTTTTGTACCATTCTCTCCCCCTTTTGTCATCATCAAAAGGGTGAACGAACATATAGGAGATATGCAAACAAGTATTCACAGAGAAAGCTAATCATCCAACGAGTTATACAAGAAATCAGGTAGTAATAATCACCTTTAATAACTTAAGGGGAAAGATAAGTTTAACTCAGCAAATCATTCAAAGTACACATAGATGCTCAGTTACTTTGAGTTGGCCAAAGGATAATTTCAACCGAACATTTGAGGAAAAAATTTCAAATAATGGTAGAAAGCATTTTAAAAAGTTTTGACTAGATTCTCATACATACTACCATATATTGAAAACAAATATGTGATAAACATAAAAGAGTGATATCATTTCCATCATAAAAGGATACACAATTCTATCTCATTACTATACTAACTCCTTTTCTTGATGTGAGAAAGTATCTGCAAGATGATGTTCAATGGTCACAAGAAAAACTTACACACTACCCTTTGTCACATGCAATCTAATGACAGGTGATATGCCTTGTGCTCTAGCTTGCTTTTGTCTTTTTCATGATATGAAGATTAACAAAAATCTCCATGCCAATTTTTCTGTTTCAGTCTACTTTGTTGCTTGCAAAGTTTGCATATGAGAATATTCTACTAGATCAAAGCAATTAGTTCTTGCATGCAATAATTCATAACTAGAATGTCAAAAAATATTTTGAGGCACTATAAAGAGATTTCATGGGATCAGGTATACCAAAATATCTGTTATAAAAATGCAATAGAGAATTGGTCATACCTTGATACTTTATTCGATCAGTAAACTTATTAATTTTCTCCTTGCTTCGCATTATTTGGAACGTGAAGATTATCATGCTCATCTTGGAAACAATAACCTTCCATATGTTTAATAAATGCTTGGCACACTTTTTATTAGAGTTATCAATAATGCTATGATCATCAACATAGGTTAGTACATTTGTGAGTACAAATCATGCCTTTCAAACTATTATACAGTTCTACTTGCCTCTAGTAAAATCACGATAAAAAAATAGTAGTCATACAATAATCTAGATATGCTTATAAATATAGCAAATATTAGTCACATAGTATGGGTTAGAAAACCTTCAATTCCAGAGAGAGGCTAGAGAATAATGTTGTGAAATTTTCAAACCATTTAAAAATATTTCAACAAAAACAGTTTACAAACTTTGTAATATGCACATGAAAAATAATGTTCTAACAAAACTCTCTAGGAAGAAACAAACCTTCTTGTTGTAAAACCTTGGGCTACAAGTTTACACATAATTTTTACAACCTTAACAATCTTATCAGGCATTAGATATCTATGATTGCAGCTCCTTTGTTTGTACTGGATTCCCATACTTTTGATTCTTTCAGCTTTGCTCAACAAATTTAGCATTGCTAGAATCCATCATTCATCGTTTAATGCTTCTTCATGACTGTCTAATTTAATTAGTATAGCAGTTTACTGCAAGTTCTCCTTCTTTATACACAATTTTCTTAGAAAAGTATTAGTGTAAAAAAACATGCATGTTGAGATTTCTCTACAACTAATATTCTGAACTTTATAAAAACGTAAGTAGTAATGAATAAGGAACAAGTCAAGAGTCTTACCAAGATATTTGCAACCAAAGGAAATAAAATAACCAAAAATTAATTTTTCTTCCTTCCCATAGTTCAGACAGAATTTCATTCAAGATAAGATTCAATGATAAAATATTAAAGTACATATAAGCAAATGATGACAATATAAAAATATATACAAAAATGATGCTTTCTTTTCAACTCTGCATTCAATTCAGGCATCAAACTAAATATGTGAGAAATCATGTTTTCGCAAAGGATGTCGGATAAATACTATAACTCACATCTATGATCATTTCAAATACATCATTTTCTAATAAGAAATATAGCCTAAGCAGGGATAAACATCAATAGAAACATATACTTGTACCTTCCAAGCTTTTGAGTCTTAGGAATGGTCGAGTATCTCCATATGTACAAGTTACCGAGGAATCAAGGTTAAAAAACCTTCTCAGATTTGAATGAAATATTAAAACTTTCATCGAGAGAATGGATATAAAAAGTAACTCTCTTCACAAATTATCTTAAGCTTACAATTTCATGAAAGGAGTACATGCTTGCTTATCCTAATTCTTATACAAAGGACATGGTTCATGCAAGATATAAACTCGTTCTATTCAAAATCTCTAAGTCAAGGATAATATTAACACAAAACATAATAGTAGTATGTTGCAGCTAGTCGACTCAAGCAATAAGTAGTTGTACATATCATATTATACTTCACCAAAAAAAATATTACTAGATACATATCACCTTATAAAGCATCCGAAGGAACTTGACTAACCTTTAGTGATATCAATCACTTAAGCTTTACCATCAGGTGTAATAGTTCCTTCATCATTTATAGAGTATGTGTAAACTTTGAAGCATCTTTAAGCATGTTCCTGGACCAACCATTATGCAAATATCTTTTATCCTTTTTTATGGCTGGACTCAGAATTCCTGCAAAATAAATTAATTTATTTTCGGTAACCAAATCTTTTTGGGTCCTTAATGGATAGTAGCCAGTGTAATTGGAGATGCATGTAATTGTTTAGGTCTCCAAATATATTATGATCTAATATGACATTTGGCATAATTGCATGCAAATACTTTATGTCCATAATTGCCACAATAATGGCATGTAATATGAGAAGAAGAGTGTTTACCTGCAACTACATTATTAGTTGACGTAGAAATTTCCTCAATCAACTTGTTCAAAGTAGGAACTTTACCAGTAGATCCCTTTTCAGTCGACTTATAGCTGTTAAGCCAAGGAGACGACTTTGATCGATCAAAGTAGTGGCTAGGGGATTTGTGCAAGCTGCTTATTTATTTGCAAAGCTCAAAATTTTCTTCTTGAAGTAAGTTGTTATCCACCAGATATTCTTCAAGCTGAATATCCCAATCTTTCTTTTCATTTCTCAACTTGTTATATTCTTCAAGTTGGATCTCCCAATCTTTCTTCTAATGTATCAACTTGTTATATTCTACAAGTTGGATCTCCCAATTCTTCTTCTCTTTCCTCAACTTATTATATTCATTGAGAACTTTCTCAAGGTCGTTGAGAACTAATTCAACATTTTCCTGTTATTCATCACATTTATCGCAATATATAATAGGAGTAGGACATACCTTGTCAATTTCTCCCATTGTCACGACCCTAAACCGGACCCGGTCGTGATGGCGCCTCTTGTGAGACAAGGTCAGCCGACACGAACCCCCAATACCAATTAAGACAGTTATAATAATTCATTTTAAGTCATAAATAAATGATAAATCCCAAAATAAAGAGTTGAATAGAACAATTTGGAAAGAACATAGCCAGACATCGGGTGTCACCAGTCATGAGCATCTAAAAATCCGTCTAAGAGTATGAAAAGACTACATAGTCTAATACAAGGCTAATACAAAGGAAAAATAAGGATAGGAAGGAGAAGCACTGGGCTGCGAACGCCGAGCAACTACCTAGTCAACTCCGAACAGCCTATTGGAAAGCAATCAGCCCTCGCTAGCGTGACCTGAGACTCCTGGATCTGCACACAGGATGCAGGGAGTAATGTGAGTACGCCAACTCAGTAAGTAATAAAAGTAAAGGCAGCTGAGCAATAAGAAAACACGTAAAACGCAGCAAAATGCTACAACGATGCAGTATAAAAAAAGAACAATGCAATAAAACAGTAAAAAACTCGTAGAAACACCTTAGTTCAGTAAAAACCTCTTTAAAACATCTTTTAGTAGTTTAAACGAGTGAATGAAAACCAGGGAGAAAAGATAGATACATAAAATCAGCCACCCGGGAAAAATATCAACAGAATCAGCCCCTCGGGCTACCTTACAATCACTCGTATCAGCCCCTCGGGCAATAACATAGTCAAAACCAACCCCTCGGGCTATATCACATCTCTCACTGGGTACCCGCGCTCACTGGGGTGTACAGACTCCAGGAGGGACTCCTTACAGCCCAAGCACAATATCAAGTCATCTCGTGGCATAATCAAATAGACACTCGTTCTTATAACAAGTCACCTCGTGGCATAACAAATCAGGCCCTCGACCTCAAAATTATGAATCAGTACAATACTGCTGCGGCGCGGAGCCCGAACCCATAATAACCTCACAACACAGGACCCCAGCCTCACTCAGTCAGGAATCTCAAAAATCCACTCGGGCACAGTAAAATATGATGCTCATCCCAAAATATCATTTAAGGTGTCAAAACAGAGTAAATATGGCTGAGTTATAAAAACAGTAGAATACAGCATGACTGCGTACAAATATGAAGTTAAAACAGTAAGGAATAGTAGTAAAAATCTCATAAGAGTCCAAAACAGTTGGCACGAGGCCAAAATATGGCATTCAGCCCAAAACATGATAATAGCAAAAAAAATTCAATCAAATACGCGGTTAAGCAATGATACGGGACGGACTAAGTCACAATCCCGAACATTGCACGACCCCACGCTCGTCATCTAGCATGTGTGTCACCTCAAAGTAGCACAACAATGTGAAATTCGGGGTTTCATACCCTCAGGACAGCATTTACAATCATTACTTACCTCTATCCGGTCCAAACTCTAGCCCGCAATGCCTTTGCCTCCCGCCTCGGCCTCAACTCACATCGAATCTATCCAAAATCAGAATCATAACGTCAAAATATGCTAAGGGAACGAAGACCATGAAAAAATAATCAAATTGCAACACAAATCCCGAAATTTACCAAACCCAACCCCCTAGTCGACGTCTCGGAATCTGACAAAATTTACATCAATGGAATCCTTATTCCCCCACGAGTTCATTCATATCAAAAGTAGCAAAATCTGCCCACAAATGACCGTAGGTCTCCAATTTTCCAAGCCCTAACCCCCAATTTGCTACTGATTTTCCCATAGATTTCAAGCTTACAACCTTAAAAATCATCATAAAAACGAGTTTAGGGACCAAGGACCTTACCTGTAAGAAACTTTCTTGAATTCTCCCTTCAATTAGCTCTCCAAAGCTTCTTCCCGTTTGAAATGTGTTGAAAAATAACCCAAATTCGCGAAGGAAACTTTTTATACTTTCTGACCCAGGCTTTTCGCACCTGCGGTACCGCATCTGCGGTATCCACTTAAAACCAACATTTTGCATCTGTGCCTCACCTTCCGCACCTGCGGTTTCACAGGTGCGCTGAAACTTCCGCACATGCGCCTCCAAACCATCTCGCCCAATTCCGTATCTGCGACCCTCTAGGGGCTTTTGCGAGCCTGCACCTGCGGTCCCCAAGCCGCAGGTGCAATTATGACAGACTTCAGCAGCTTCAGCTGTAACTCCCCAACTCTAAGTTTTCCGTCAACCATCCGAAATCACCCCAAGGCCCTCGGAGCCCCAACCAAAAGCACGAACAAGTCATATACCACTATCCAAACTTATACCAATCTTCAAAACACCTCAAACAATATCAAATCAACCAAATAACAACGGATTCAAGCCTAAGGTTCCAAAATCTTCCGAATTCCGCTTTTGATCAAAAAGTCTATCTAACCTCGTCCAAATGACCTGAAATTCTGCACACACATCACAAATGACACAACGGACCTACTCCAACTTCCGGAATTCCATTCTGACCCCTATATTAAAATCTCACCTATAAACTGGAAAACGCTAAAATTCAAATTTTGCCAATTCAAGCCTAAATCTACTCCAGACCTCCAAAACACATTCCGATCATGCTCCTAAATCCCAAATCCCCTTCCGAAGCTATCCAAATCATAAAAACCAAATTCCTAGATCGAATGCTCACAAGTCAACTTCCGATTGACTTTCCAACTTAAAGTCCAACTTTAGAGACTAAGTGTCTCAAACCTTACCAAAACCTCTCCGAACCCGAGCCAACCAACCCGATAACACATAATATAGCTTAACAAGACAATAAGAAGCAGAAATGGGGAAAACAAAGCAGTAACTCATGAAATGACCGATCGGGTCATTACATCCTCCCCCTCTTAAACAAACGTTCATCCTCGAACGAGTCAAGAAACATACCTGAAGCCTCAAATATTTGAGGATATCTACTCTCCATCTCCCGCTCGGTCTCCTAGGTAGCCTCCTCCATGGGCCGACCTCTCCACTGCATTTTCACCGAAGCTATATCCTTTCACCTCAACTTTCAAACATGATGCTCCAAAATAGCTATTGGCTCCACATCATATGTCAAATCATCATCTAACTGAACCGTGATGAAATCCAAAACATGAGACGGATCGCCAATATACTTCCGGAGCATATAAACATGAAGTACCAGATGCACACTCGATAAGCTGGGTGGCAAAGCAAGCTCATAAGCCATCTCCCCAATCATCTGAAGCACCTCAAAAGGTCCAATGAACCGAGGACTCAATTTACCTTTCTTCCTAAATCTCATAACACCCTTCATGGGTGAAACCTTCAATAAAACCTTCTCACCAACCATATAGGACACATCCCCAACCTTCCTGTCTGTATAACTTTTTTGTCTCGACTGAGCTGTATGAAGCCTCTCCTGAATCACCTTCACCTTGTCTAAAGCATCATGCACCAAGTCTGTACTCAATAGCCTAGCCTCACCCGGCTTAAACCAACCAACTGAAGATCTACACCGCCTCCCATACAAAGCCTCATATGGAGCCATCTGAATACTCGACTGGTAACTGTTGTTATAAGAAAAACTGATCCCATGACCCTCCAAAATCAATGACACAAGCGCGCAACATGTCCTCCAATATTTGAATAGTGTGCTTGGACTACCCGTCCGTCTAAGGGTGAAAATTGCGCTCAACTCAACCTGAGTACCCAACTCTCATTGCACAGACCTCCAAAACTATGAAGTAAATTGAGTTCCCCTATCTAAAATGATGGAAACTAGGACACTATGCAAACGAACAACCTCCCAGATATAGATCTTTGCCAACCGCTCTGAAGAATAGGTAGTACATACAGGAATGAAGAACGCAGACTTGGTCAGCGATCCACAATCACCCAAATAGCATCGAACTTCTTCAAAGTCCGTGAGAGCCCAACTACAAAGTCCATGGTGATCCGCTACCACTTCCACTCTGGAATATCCATCTACTAAAGCAAGTCACCCGGTCTTTGATGCTCATATTTCACTTGCTGACAATTGAGACACCAAGCTACAAATCCCACAATGTCCTTCTTCATTCCCTCCACCAATAATCTTGTCTCAGATCCTGATACATCTTCGCGGCACCCAGATGAATAGAATACCACGAGATATGAGCCTTCTCTAGAATAAACTTCCGAAGTCCATCTACATTGGGCACGCATATCTGACCCTGCATTCTTAATACCCTATCATCACTAATAGTCACATCTCTAGCATCATCGTGCGGAACCCAGTCCTTAAGGACAAGCAAATGAGGATCATCATACTGGCGATTTCTGATGCGATCAAATAAGGAAGACTGAGAAATCACACAAGCCAATACCCGACTAGGCTCCGAAATATCTAACCTCACGAACTGATTGGCCAAGGCCTGTACATTAACTGCAAGAGGTCTCTCCCCAACTGGAATATACTCCAAACTCCCCATACTTACCGCCTTCCTACTCAAGGCATCGGCCACTACATTGTCCTTCCCCAGATGATAAAAAATAGTGATATTATAGTCCTTTAGCAGCTCCAACCATCTCCACTGCCTCAAATTGAGATCCTTCAGCTTGAACAAGTGTTGGAGGCTACGATGATTAGTAAACACCTCACAAGACACACCATAAAAGTAATGCCTCCAAATCTTTAACGCGTGAAAAATGGCAGCCAATTCCAAATCACGAACAGGGTAGTTCTTCTCACAGGGCTTTAACTGACGAGAAGCATAAGCAATAACTCTACCATCCTGCATCAACACACACCCAATACCAACTCTCGAAGCATTACGATACACAGTATATGAACCTGAAGCTGATGGCAAAACTAACACTAGAGCTGTGGTCAAGGCAGTCTTGAGCTTCTAAAAGCTTCCTCACACTCATCCGACCACCTGAAGGGAGCACCCTTTGAGTCAACTTGGTCAAGGATGTTGCTATAGATGAAAAACCCTAAACAAACCGACGGTAATAACCCGCCAAACCAAGAAAGCTGCGAATCTCTGTAGCTGAGGATGGTCTGGGCCAACTTTGAACTGCCTCTATCTTCTTCAGATCAATATGAATACCCTCATTGGTCACCACGTGCCCCAAGAATGCCAATGAACTAAGCCAAAACTAACACTTAGAGAACTTTACATAAAGCTTCTCCTCCCTCAATCTCTGCAACACAACTCTCAAATGCTCCGTGTGCTACTCCTAACTACGCGAGTACACCAGAATAACATCAATGAAAACTATGACAAATGAGTCGAGATAAGGTCAAAACACGTTGTTCATCAAATGCATGAATACTGCTGGGGCATTGGTCAGCCCAAAAGACATCACCAGGAACTTATAATGATCATATCGGGTCCTGAAAGCTGTCTTAAGAATATCCGAGTCCCTAATCTTCAACTGGTGATAACCTGAACGGAGATCAATCTTGGAGAACACTCTCGCTCCCTGAAGCTGGTCAAACAAATCATCGATACGAGGCAAAGGATACTTGTTCTTGATTGTTACTTTGTTCAACTACCTGTAATCAATGCACATCCTCATCGTTCCATCCTTCTTCTTGACAAATAGAGCAGGCGCACCCCAAGACGACACACAAGGCTGAATAAAACCCTTATCAAGGAGTTTCTGAAGTTGATCCTTCAACTCCTTCAACTCCGCTGGTGCCATACGATAAGGTGGAATAGAAATGGGCTGAGTGCCCAGCACCAGATCAATACCAAAATCAATATCCCTTTCCGGTGGCATGCCCGACAGGTTTGCAGGAAACACATCGGGAAAATACCTCACAATTGGAATAGAATCAATTCTAGTAGTCTCTTCACCGACATCCCTCACAAAGGCTAAGTATGAAATACAACCTTTACCAACCATTCGCTGGGCCTTCAAGAACGAAATCACCCTGCTGGGGACAAAATCAGCCGAACCTCACCACTCATCAGTGGTACACTTCGCATAGCCAATGTCATTGTCTTAGCATGACAGTCCAAAATAGCGCGACATAGAGATAGCCAATCCATGCCCAATATCACATCAAATCCACCATACAAAGCAATAACAAGTCCACTCGGGTCTCTAGACCCCTAATAGTCACCACACACGACCGATACACACGGTCCACAACAATAGTATCGCCCACCGGAATAGATATAAGAATAGGTGAAACAAGAAACTTACGGGGCGTATCCAAATAACGAGCAAAATATAATGACACATATGAAAAAGTGGAACCGAGATCAAATAACACAGAGGCATCTCTGTGGCAGACTGAGACAATACCTGTAATCATAACATCTGAAGCAATAGCATTGGGTCTAGCTGAAAGTGCATAGAAACAGGCCTGACTGCCACCTGATCGACCTCCCCCTCTAGGGCGACCCCTAGATGACTGACCCCCACCCCTAGCTGGTTGGGGGGTGGTGGTGAAGTAACTGGCACTGAAGCCGATGAATGACTCCTCTGCTGAGATGAACCCTCAAGACGACAAGGACACTGCCTCCACATATGACCCAACTCTCCACACTCATAGCAGTTCCCTGGTGCTGGAGGCGGGGACTAAAGGAAACCCCTAGCTCCAGAATGACTAGCAGATGCACCTAGCATAGAAGAACCCTGAACTGATAGAGCACGGGACGAACTCTGGGCTGGACAGGCACTGAGTGATGAGTGGCCCTGATGAGAACTGTGAGAAACATGACCCGATGATGCCCCACGATAACCTGGTCGAGCTGACAAAGTATGTCTGAATGGACGACCTCGTTCGTGCTGAAACTAACCTCTCGAAGGAGCACCACCATAACTACCAGATCCCGAGGCCTCTTGGCCTCCCTATCATCTTGCTCCTGGCGACAAACTGATTCAATCTCGTGAGCAATGTCAACAACTTCCTCAAAAGTAGCACCAGACACCCTCTCCCTAGTCATGAGAATCCGAAGCTGATACGTGAGGCCATCAACGAACCTCCTAATCCTCTCTCTCTCCGTAGGAACCAACCAAACAACATGACGAGCTAACTCCGAGAACCTCATCTCATACTGCGTCACAGTCATATCTCCCTGATGCAACCACTCGAACTGCCTGCGTAGCTCCTCTCTGCGAGACTGTGGCACACACTTCTCCAAAAAGAGAATGGAGAACTGCTGCCTGGTAAAGGGTGCTGCACCAACAGGCCTACGCCTCTCATAAGCCTCCCACCAAGTAAAGACAGCTCCAGAAAACTGAAAAGTAGTAAAAGCAACCCCGATGGTCTCCAGAATACCCGCTGTGCGAAGAATCCTCTAACACTTGTCCAAGAAACCTTGGGCATCCTCACCCTCTGCGCTACTAAAAGTCGGAGGCTGAAGTCTACCAAACCTCTCCAACCTGCGCTGGTCGTCCTCCGACATAGCAGGAGCTACAGAGTCCTGAACAGCTGCAACCGGTTGGGCTGGAGGTTCCCTTGGTGTCTGGAATCCCTGCACGACCTGCTCAGGTGTGCGAGCGGCAGGAGTCTGAGTGCCTTCCCCGGCCTGAGAAGTAGCTGCGACTATAGTAACTGAGACCGCCTGAGCTAGGCCAGTGCATATTGATAGAATCTGAGCCAAGGCCTCCTAAAGAACCGGAATCACAATAGGCATAGCTGGTGCCTGAGCTGGTGCTGCTGGAGTGTCCACAACTGGGACCTGATCATGAACTGGGGTGGCTGGTGGATCTGCAGGTGCTGCCCTAGCTGCTGTGCGGGCTACACCCCTGCCCCTACCACATCCTCGACCGTGTCCTCGGCTTCTAGTGGCCCCAGTTGATGGTACTGGTGGTCGTCCATCCTGGCCGGTAGCACATGTCCTCACCATCTATGAGAGCATAAATAATAGAAGTTTAGTACTCAGATTAATAGATTCGCACGACAGGAATTTTAAGAATATGAAGTTTTCCTAAAGGTTCTGCAGCCTCCCGAGGATAAATACAGATGTCTCTATACCGGTCCGCGAGACTCTACTAAAACTGCTCATGACTCGTGAGACCTATGTAACCTAGGCTCTGATACCAATTTGTCACGACCTTAAACCGGACCTGGTCATGATGGCGCCTCTCGTGAAACAAGGCCAGCCGACACAAACCCCCAATACCAATTAAGACAGTTATCATAATAAATTTTAAGTCATAAATAAACGATAAATCCCAAAATAAAGAGTAGAATAGAACAATGCGGAAACAACACAAACCGACATCGGGGTGTCACCACTCATGAGCATCTAACAATCCGTCTAAGAGTATAAAAAGACTACATAGTCTAATACAAGGCTAATACAAAGGAAAAATAAAGATAGGAAGGAGAAGCACTGGGCTGCGAACGCTGAGCAGCTACCTAGTCAACTCTGAACAACCTGTTGGAAAGCAATCAGCCCTCGCTAGCGTGACCCGAGACTCCTGGATCTGCACGCAGGATGCAGGGAGTAATGTAAGTATGTCAACTCAGTAAGTAATAAAAGTAAAGGTAGATGAGCGATAAAATAATACGTAAAACACAGCAAAATGCTAGAGACAGTATAAAACCAGAACAAGGCAATAACAGTAAAAACTCATAGAAACACCTTAGTTCAGTAAAAACCTCTTTAAAACATCTTTTAGCAGTTAAATGAGTGAATGAAAAGCAGTGAGAAAAGATAGACACATAAAATCAGCCACTCGGGCAAAATACCAACAGAATCATCCCCTTGGGCTATCTTACAATCACTCGTATCAGCCCCTCGGGCAATAACATAATCAAAATCAGCCCCTCGGGCTATATCACATCTTACACTGGGTACCCACGCTCACTGGGGGTGTACAGACTCCGGGAGGGGCTCCTTACACCCAAGCGCAATATCAAGCCATCTCGTGGCGTAATCAAACAGGTACTCGACCTTATAACAAGTCACCTCATGGCGTAACAAATCAGGCTCTCGGCTTCAAAATCATGAATCAGTACAATACGGCTGCGGCGCGCAGCCCGATCCCATAGTAACCTCACAACACAAGCACTCGGCCTCACTCAGTCAGGAATCTCTAAAAACCACTCAGGCATAGTAAAATATGATTCTCAGCCCAAAATATCATTTAAGATGTCAAAACAGAGTAAATATGGTTGAGTTATAAAATTAGTAGAATATAGCATGACTAAGTACAAATATGAAGTCAAAACAGTGAGGAATAGTAGTAAAAATCCCTTAAGGGTCCAAAACAGTTGGTACGAGGCCCAAATATGGCATTCATCCCAAAACATAATGATAACAAATAGTTTTCAATCAAATACGTGGTTAAACAGTCATACGGGACGGACTAAGTCACAATCCCCAATGGTGCACGACCCCACGCTCGTCATCTAGCGTGTGCGTTAGCTCAAAGTAACACAACGATATGAAATCTGGGGATTCAAACCCTCAGGACAACATTAACAATCATTACTTACCTCTATCCGGTCCAAACTCTAGCCCGTGATGCCTTTGCCTCTCGCCTCGGCCTCAACTCGCGTCGAATCTATCCAAAATCAGAATCATGACGTCAAAATATGCTAAGGGAATGAAGCCCATGCAAAAATAATCAAATTACAATACAAATCCCGAAATTTACCAAAGCAGACCACCAGGACCACATCTCGGAATCCGACAAAATTTACATCAATGGAATCCTTATTCCCCCACGAATTCATTCATATCAAAAGTACCAAAATTCGCCCACAAATGACCCACCAAACCCAAAATTTTAGGTCTCCAATTTTCCAAGCCCTAACCCCCAATTTGCTACTAATTTTCCCATAGATTTCAAGCTTACAACCTTAAAAATCATCATCAAAACGAGTTTAGGGACCAAGGACCTTACCTCTAGGAAACCCTCTTAATTCTCCCTTCAATTAGCTCTCCAAAGCTTCTTCCCGTTTGAAATGTGATAAAAAATAACCCAAATTCGTGAAGGAAACCTTTTATACTTTATGACCCAGGCTTTTTGCACCTGCAGTCTCTACACCACATCTGTGGTACCGCATTTGCCGCCAAAACACCGCATCTGCGGTTTCCACTAAAAACCAACATTCCGCATATGCGCCTCACCTTTCGTACCTACGGTCTCGCTGAAACTTCCGCACCTGCACCTCCAGACCATCTCGCCCAATTCCGCATCTGCGACCCTCTAAGCTCTTCTGCGAGCACGCACCTGCGGTCCCCAAGCTGCATGTGCGGTTATGACAGAATTCAACAGCTTCAGCAGCAACTCCCCAACTCCAACCTTTTCGTCAACCATCCGAAATCACCCCGAGGACCCAGGGGCCCCAACCAAAAGCACGAACATGTCATATACCACTATCCAAACTTATGTCAAACTTCAAAACACCTCAAACAACATCGAATCAACCAAATAACATCGGATTCAAGCCTAAGGTTCCAAAATCTTCCGAATTTCACTTTTGATCAAAAAGTCTATCAAACCTCATTTGAATGACCTAAAATTTTACACACACGTCACAAATGACACAACGGACCTACTCCAACTTCCGAAATTCCTTTCTAACCCCTATATCAAAATCTCACCTATCAACCAGAAAGCACCAAAATTCCAATTTCGTCAATTCAAGCCTAAATTTACTCAGGACTTCCAAAACACATTCTAATCACGCTCCTAAGTCCCAAATCACTTCCCGAAGCTATCTGAATCATAAAAACCAAATTTTGAGATTGAATGCTCACAAGTCAACTTCCGGTTGACTTTCCAACTCAAAGGCCAACTTTGGAAACTAAGTGTCTCAAACCTTACCAAAACCTCTCTGAACTCGAGCCAACCAACCTAATAACATATAATACAGCTGAACAAGACAATAAGAAGCAGAAATAGGAAAAACGAAGTGGTAACTCATGAAACGGTCGGTCAGGTTGTTACACCTATTGCCATGAAACATAGGTTCTCTATTCTTTCGTGATCGTTTTCTTCTTTAGATTCATCCTCGTCGCTTTTGAGATCACAATCCATAATAGCATTAACGCTCACCGCGTCAGTTTCTCCTCCTTCCTTGAGAGATATGTTTGTCATTTCTTCTTGATCATCCTCGTCGCTCCAAGTTGAGATTCTATGATTTTTCTTTTTGAGGTTAGGACATTTTAATTTTATATGTCCAAGTTTACCACATTTGTAGCACCTTACATTCTCTTGTTGTTGAACCTCATTCTTGTGGTTCTTTTGATGATTCTGGATGGATTAGATTTTCTATTCTGCTTCTTTCTCGCCCTGGCTATCACGGCCAAGTCTTCTCGATCTTTACCATTTTCAGATTCTTCAAGATTTGACTTGGATTCAATTTTCTTAAGTTTGTTGGTGTCCCCATGGATATTTTCCAATCTATCCCATATATCTTTAGCAGTCTCACAGGTGGATATTTTCTTATATTCTTCTTCATTAATCGCACAATAGAGCATGTTGATTGCTCTAGAATTTCTTTGCATAATATCCAACTATTCTTTTGTGTAGTCAAATAAGGATGCCCCTTTTATAAGCATCTTTCTATCACTGTTGTTTGGAATATGCCTTGGTCCATTTTGAATAACTAGTCAGGCTCGATAATCTATGAATTGAACATAAACCTTCATTCTTTCTTTCCAATAGCTATAATATTGACCATTGAAGTATGGTGGCCTTCTTGTTAAGTATCCCTCTTGAAGTACGGTTCCAATAATTTGATGATCTGTCATGGATCTTTTCTCACTTGCTGCTAAGCAAAAATAAATATGTGAGACCTGCTCTGATACCAATTGAAAGTACAAGAGGGGAGGAGTGAATTGTACTCTTGTTAAAAAATTGGTCGACTATGGTATAGACTTAGTCGACTGATGCGGAAATAGCCTGCACAGAACTGTTAGTTCTTTCGATTTAAACAAGTGTTAATCACAACAAACAGTAAAGAAATAGAATATAATATGAGAGCAATAAAGTAAATGACACCACAAATTTTTATATTGGTTCGGAACCAATGTGGTATCCTAATCCAGCCCTCTTGGGTTGTACGAGTGTTGTCTTTAGAGCTCTTTGTAAATGAATTGAGTACAGCCTTTGTGATTTTCAACGATCACCACCAACGTTGACAATGTTGGTTTTCCCTAGCTCACCAACAACGAACAAAGGGTTAGTTATCACTCGCTCACCAATAACGACACTTTGGTTTTCACTCGCTCGTCAAAGAAACGAACAATGACACAACCTCTCAATATTATTCCCTTTCTCTCTATCTTTTATGACACTAGTAAACTTAAGAATACAGTGCTTGACTAAGGTGTAGAAAGAGCAGGATAGTTATCTGCGAAGTTGGTGAATTTTCTTCTTTTGCGGAGCTTCTTTTTATAGTTTTTTCAACTTGTCCTTGCTATTGCATAATCCAAGAGAGTTTTGAAGATTCTTCCAATCTTTCTTGTAGCCATTTTCGGATTTCTTCCTTGAATCTTGGAACAATATTTTTTCTTGATTTCTTGATCATTGGACGACTTTCCATTTAAATGTACAAAGGGATGCAGTCAAAGATCATTGAGTAATTTTGATTGTATTTCCTTGTTGTTGCATAATCCTGATGCTTGTAGTATTAATGAGCCTTCCAATTCTTCCGTGGTTTGCTCACGAGTGATTTTCTTTGTAGGCTTTAGACTCCTTTTTGATCTCCTTGAATCTTGGCTTCTATTGTACAAATAATCTTTTCTTTGTTGAACTTCCCTTTTTGAATGTTGTATCTCTGTGCTGCTGGCCTCCTCTTGTTGAATGGGACAGGAATGTTTGTCCAGATTCATATATCCTTCTTGACAATATTTAGCCTTAAATATTTTCCGTATGAACATAATCTCTCCTTGAGTCACATAATGGAAATTGTAATATTCCACATCTAATTCTTTTGCCTATAAAAAATGGATTCTCTTTATTAAATAACTCCTTTGGGTTCTTGCCTTTTTCTTAGAAGATCTTGTCCCATATTTAACCTTATTCCATTCTCTGTGATTTTCTTCTTGGTTCTTGGAATATAATTTCTTACTATAATATTGTTGTAAGAATATTCCTTTCTTCCATACGTAGTAGATCTTGTCCAAAACTTTAGGGAGTATTCTTCCATGATTTTTCAATATTCCTTTAGTAGGTCAATACTCTTTTCTATTGCATACTCTTCTCTTTTGTATTTCTTGTACCAATCTTCTACAGATCTTCTATATTTACTTTTCCATATCTTCTCCCGTAATTTTATCTGAAAATAGATCTCAATAATATCCTCCATAAAACTAGTATACATTGTACATATTTTCTTCCTCAACTTTGTAGTAAATCAACCATCATTCTTCCATCTACTTTCCATAATAAACCTGTACCAATAAAATAAATTTACCACAAGTATATGTTCTTTGATCAAACCTTATGTTGGTTTGGTATCATCAAAATTAGTCTATGAAACCTTGGGGAAAACAAGAGAGAGATCGTGAAGAGGGAAATTAGATATACTGTGCGATAATTTTGGGGCAGAATAACTGAAAGAATGAGAGAGAAAAAATATTAGTTTGGGAGAGAATAACTGAAAGAATAAGAGAGAGAAATGGTACATAGTGTATTTAATGCCTTAATGGTAGTGTATACCATAAATACCTATTTTGCTATAAAAAAATAAAAGATAGCTATAGAAAATAATATTTTAAAAGAATTTTGATTTATAATAAATATGATATAAACCTTTGCCACGAGAGGTAAAATTTTAATTATTATTTGACCTCTACCGTGCAATCACTAAATACAAATACCGTTATCCTTATAGAATTTGTTGGACTAACAAAATTTAAGATGTTGAACAAGTCAAGTTATATTTGGAAAACGAAAAAAATAAACAAAAAGAAACACGTCAAGTTATAAAGTCCTAAGGCCTTGAACCTACTTTAATGAAACATGCCATAAAGGGCTATACAGGTGCAAATAATGGCTTCATGTTGCGGGCGATGTCCACAAATAGCCACTATCAGCACCTGTCTTTATTTTAAAGCCAGTGTTTTAAATGTCTTTAGTTTTTAGCCACTGGTTTAATAAACTTATACCTGACTGGACGAAAACACCCTTCTGCTATAACTTATACCTATCTTTATAAAGAGCATTAATATGACGTTGGTAGAAATGAACCCTCTGAGCATCATTGACACCTTTTGCAACTTCATTAATATCAGACTCACTCATTCCTGATGACAATGTCAAACGAGTTTCAAATTAGGATGAAAATCAGAGACGATATTCAGTAAACACTAAAGTCATGATTTAATATATATATATATAAGTTCAATAAATTAAATTTTTTGCTTACCACACTCTGTGATGTAAACAATTGGGTTCTTGTAATAATTTTTATGTAAACGAGAAGCTTTTCAAGTCCCATTGGAGCAACAAAGAAAATGAGGTAACTTTAAACATAAAGTTAAGGACTCCCTGTCCTAAAATTTTGAACGTGTAATTCAAACTTAAGGACTGCCTCTCTTTAACTTTTGAACCTGCATTTCAAACTTAAGAACTCATGTTATTAACGTTTGAACTTTGAACTAAAAGTTAAGGACTGCATGTCCTTAACTTTTGAACGTATTATTCAAACTTAAGGACTGTCTTTCCATAACTTTTTAACCTGCAAATCAAACTTAAGGACTCTTGTCCTTAACTTTTGAACTTGAAACTCAAAGTTAAGGACAGACAGTCCTTAAGTTTTGAACTTGAAACAATAACTTAATGACTGCTTGTCCTTAAGTTTTGAACTTAAAACTATAAGTTAAGGACTGCATGTCCTTAACTTTTGAACCTGAAACTCAAAGTTAAGGACAGAAAGTCCTTAAGTTTTGAACTTGAAACAATAACTTAAGAATTGCATGTCCTTAAGTTTTGAACTTGAAACTATAAGTTAAGGACTGTTTGTCCTTATCTTTTGAACCTGCATGTCAAACTTAAGGACTCCTGTCCTTAACTTTTGTAAAGTTGAGGACATAGAGTCCTTAAGTTTTGAACTTTGAACTCAAAGTTAAGGACTGTCGGTCCTTAACTTTTGAACGTGTAATTCAAAGTTAAGAATTTTGAACTTGAAACTATAAGTTAAGGACGACATGTCCTTAAATTTTGAATTTGTATGTCAAACTTAAGGACTCATGTCCTTAACTTTTAATCTTTGAACTCAAAAGTTAATCCTAATTCCGAGGCCCTCCAAAGATAGGATAATATCCCAAGTGAATCACTTGGGATAATCAATGTAGATGACTCGATGCCGAGCCCGTTATTCCCCGAAGGGCAATTCCAAGATGCCCGGTCCATGAGGACTCCTGATGTGGGAACAACCCATGAAGGAAGTGATATTTTTTGGGAGTGCCTTGCGAGGATCGAAGATGGTCCCGATCTTGACGCTTCGTTTATTTTTGATGAGTCACAAAGGCTTCTCAAACAAGTAAGTATTTTGTCGTCATAATTACGCTCAAGTTTAATTATCATCTTTCTAAGTCTAACTCCTTTTCTTTATGTGAAGGCTGTGTCGCTTCACCAACAAGCATTTTCCAAATCTCGAGCTGAGCTTGCCCGATGCGAAGCCGAACTCAAGAAACTGGTGAAAGAGAGGGATGGCCTTAAGCGCCTTTATGTACAGGAAGAGGAGGAGGTCAGGGATCTCCGAGTCGAGTTGGCGAAGGCTCGTCAAGAACAAGCCGTGCTTATTGAAAAGGTAATATAGCCTTTGAGGATCTGTTATGCATTTATTTGATTTGGCGACTAACACTTCAACTTTGTAGGCCCAGCAGAAAGGCGAGCTGGTGGAGCAGCTTCGAGATGAGCTCAAGATGAAAGAGACCGAGACACTAGGGTGGAAGCAACGCATGGACCATCTCGCCTCAGAGAAAGATACACTTTGGGAACAACTAACTTCAATTGAACGCCAGCTTCAAAGTGCAAAGGAGGAAACCTTGGCCCGGAGCCGCAAAATCGAGGAGCTCGAAGCTAAATCAGCTGTTGAGGTTGCGAAGGCCAAATCTGAGGCAGAGGCATTTGTGTCCTCGTACCGAGCTGACGCCGAAGCTGCTAACACTCGGGAATAGGAGATCTCCATTGCGGCTGAAGTTAAGTTATTATGTGCTTTCGACCACGCCAGACAATAATCCCAGAGAGAAACTCTCGAGGAGGTGCACGCTCATGGCTTTGACCTCTCAGCTGATATTGAAAAAGCAAAAACTTTGGAGGAAGAGGCTGCCACTTTGCTCTCCGATGACGAGGATACCGCTAGTGGCTCCGAGAGCGGAGGAGATGAGGACGAAGTCCCCGAGGAGGAGATTCCCGAAGATGTGGCTCCCGATGATGCAGCCCCCGAGGATGTGGCTTCCAAAGATGTGGTTCCCGAGGATATGGCCCCGAAGTAGATTAGGCTTCTTTGTTTTGTTTTTGTGTAAGGCCTTTTGTGGGCATTGTAAATACTCTATGTGAATATAAGGAATTCCCTTTCTTCTTGCTTTATTTCTGATGTTTATTGACTTCTGCTTTGTCTTCATTTTGTGAAATTTTTTGATAACTTCATTGGCTTGGATTCTGAATAGAACAAACCCTTAGGTTTTTTAACGATCAATTGGTGATCTTTGAACATATAACAGAATACCTATTAAAGTTTTTGTTAATCCTCGAGCTAAGCTTAAGTCGATTTGACGTGAGCTCAGGATGATGGGACTATTGAGTCCGAGTTGAGTGAGAGTAAGGTCTCAAACTCTACATGTTTCGGCCCTTAGGCTCTTTTATATTGGTCCTTAGGCTCTTTTAGGTCGTCCCTTAGGCTCTTTAAGTTGGGCCGATTCGGCCTCTAAGATGGCTATAATTTTTCCCTCTTTTTGGCTAAAATACTTAGTGAATTTTTTTTATGCCTTAACGCGTGTTTTTTGTACCCGTTTGTTTTTTCGAAGGTTCGATCGATCGGAACCTTATTTGTAATCCATTTGTGTTACGATAATTGAGTACCTCTTGAAGCTTTTTCGAAGTCTGATATTATCAAAACCTTTAAATTATTCGAGGGTTGATTTTATGGAAGCCCTTTTATATTTGCTTTTGCCGAGTGTATCCTAATTCAACCTTTTTTTCAAAGTATTTGAAGGCCTTTAACTTATGGCGAAAGTCGGACATTTCTGAGCCACATTATTTCGACCGTAGCCTCTTTTATATGACTGTGGTCTTTAATATGGCTGTAGCCTTTAACATGGTTGTAGCCTTCGGGTATGTCTCTTGGACTTGTTTCGCGATAAACTTTCGAACTTGTTCGAAAGGTTAGTTCCCGAGTATGATGTCCTTGGCCTTGATGTCGAGGGGATACCTCTTTGAGGTATTATGAATTTGAGTTTAGATGACTCAAATGTTTTGACTGTCGATGACAGTCCCCGAGTATTTGAGGTGTATTCGCGTTTTGGCCTGAGCCGTTTTTTTCAAAATCTCAAGTATGATAGTAGCAAATTTGTTTGAGACACAAAGTGTTTAGTTATAGAAATAATGCTTCTATGAATAATTGATACATGCGTACATGTTCTGCCGTCGAGGCTCGACTATTCTATATGGACATGACTTATCTGACCGTTTGGCCCATTACAAAGTTTTTCGGTCGAGGCCCTCTTTAGCATGAAGTATTTTCCTTGAAAATATAATATCTGATGGTGATGCCCCCCAGTATTCGAGGTTTATTGAAAAGAAACCTTGGATACTATTGAATTCTCCTTAGGTAGGACATAGTTATTGTCTCGTTAAAAACCTCACCGGTAAAACCCATTTGGGAAAAAATTCGATCAAAGGGAAAAAGAGTGCAACACGTACTTTAAAACCTAAGGTCTTCGTGTGAAAAAGGTGCCCTCGATTTCCTCGATCAAACACATGCAATGAGTTAGTGTTAAATTTATATGGACAAAAGGAGAAAGTCATACCTTAGCAGTAGTATCGTTTGAGTAGTGATACATTCCAATTGTTCGGCAGTTGTTCGCCTCCCACCGTGCCAATTTTATAAGATCCTTTTCTGACAACTCCGATGGCTCAGTACAGTCCTTCCCAATTCGGGCCCAGTTTCCCTTCATTCGAGTCTCGAGTATTAAGGGTAACCTTCCGTAGAACTAAGTCCATGATCCCGAATTGTCGAAGGTTAGTCCTTCTATTATAGTATCTCTCGATTCTTTGTTTCTGCGCTGCCATCCGAACAAGTGCAGCTTCTCGTTTTTCATCTAATAGCTCAAGGCTAATATTCATAGCCTCATGATTTGACTCCTCCGATGCATGTCGAAACCTGGCGCTGGGTTCTCCGACCTCGACCAGGATTAAGGCCTCGAAGCCATATACTAAAGAGAATAGAGTAGCCCCCGAGCTGGACTTTGATGTCGTTCGATATGCCCAAAGGACCTCGGGTAGAACTTCTCTCCATTTTCCTTTTGCATCGTCCAACTTTTTCTTTAGGTTTTGAATGATAGTTTTGTTTATTGACTCGGCATGTCCGTTGACGGTTGGGTGGTACGGCGTTGATAAGATCCTCTTTATTTTGTGTGCTTTAAGGAACGTCGTTACCTTGATGCCGACGAAATTGATTTCCATTATCACATACAATCTCAGCAGGTATCCCGAACCGACATATGATGTGGTTCCAAATGAAGTCAATAACTTCCTTTTCTCTGACCTTCTCGAAGGCCTATGCTTCCACCCATTTAGAAAAATAATCAATCACAAACAAAATAAATTTAGCTTTACCTGGGGCCGTTGGTAGAGGGTCGACTATGTCCATTCCCCATTTTATGAAAGGCCACGGGGATAGGACTGAGTGGAGTTGCTCTCCGGGCTGGTGAATCATCGGTGCAAACCGTTGGCACTTGTCATATTTTTTTACAAACTCCTTAGTATCTTTTTCCATGCTATCCCAGTAATACCCTGCTCTAATAATCTTGCGAACTAAAGACTCGGCGCCAGAGTGATTCCTTCAAGTACCTTCATGGATTTCTCGTAGAACATAATCAGTATCCGCTAGCCCTAAACATACCGCTAATGGTCCATCAAATGTCCTTGTGTACAATGTTCCATCTTCATCTAATGTGAACCTAGCAGCCTTGGTTTGTAGGGCCCTTGACTCTTTGTGGTCCGATAGGAGTTTTCCATTTTACAAGTAGTCGATATACTTATTCCTCCAATCCTAAGTCAAACTTATAGAATTTATTTCGGCATGACCCTCTTCAACCACAGACCTTGATAATTGGACGATAGTCCCCGGGACGATATCATCTTCTTCAACCGATGACCCCAAATTAGCAAGTGCACCGGCCTCACTATTTTGTCCTCAAGGCACATCATCTAGAGTCCACTCCTTGAAGCGATGCAAAGTTACCTACAGCTTGTCCAAATATCTTTGCATCCTATCCTCTCGATCTTCAAAGCTTTTGTTTACTTGATTTACGACCAACAGGGAATCACATTTGGCTTTAATGACCTCTGCCCCCAGGCTTTTAAATAGCTCAAGACCTGCAATCATGGCCTCATACTCGGCCTCATTATTAGTCAACCTAGAAATTTTGATAGATTGTCTAATAGTACTACATGTTGGTGGATTCAAAACAATGCCGAGCCTAGACCCTTTCACAATCGAGGCACCATTCGTGAAAAGGGTCCATACCCCCCCACGATATACCCGATTTTAGCAGAAGTTCTTTCTCCACTTAGGGTATGAGGGTCGGCGTAAAATCGGCCACGAAGTCATCCAAGATTGAGACTTGATGGCCGTTCGGGGTTGATATTCGATATCGTACCTACCAAGTTCGGCTGCCCATTTACCCAATCGGTCTGATAGTTCGGGCTTATGCAAAACATTTCGGAGAGGATAAGTGGCTAACACACATATTGGGTGACACTGGAAATATGGCTTTCACTTTTTAGATGCGCTTATTAATGCAAGTGCCAATTTTTCTAAGTGAGGGTATCTAGTTTCAGAATCTCCTAGAGTTCGACTTACATAATAAACAGGGAATTGTGTACCTTGCTATTCTCGAACTAGTACCCCACTTACCGCTATCTCGGACACTGCAAAATATAAGTAAATCTTTTCATCTATCTTCGGGGTGTGAAGCAAAGTTGGGCTCGATAAGTATCGCTTCAATTCTTCTAAGGCTGGCTGACATTCCGGGGTCCATGCGAAATCTTTTTTCTTTTTGAGCAAGGAAAAGAACCTATGACTTCGATCTGATGACCTCGAAATGAATCGATCCAAAGCGGCTATTCATCCTGTTAGCCTTTGCACGACTTTCATACTATCCACGATTGTGATATCTTCAATGGCCTTGATCTTATCGGGTTTGATCTCGATTCCCCGATTAGATACCATGAAGCCGAGGAACTTGCCCGAGCTGACCCCAAAGGCACATTTTTCTGGGTTAAGCTTCATGTTGTACTTCCTTAAGATTTTGAACGTTTCCTGCAAATGAGCTAAATGGTCCTCTGCGCGCAGGGACTTAACCAACATATCGTCAATATACACTTCCATTTATTTACATTTCTGTTCCTTGAACATTTTGTTAACTAGGCGTTGGTATGTAGCTCCTGCATTTTTTAGCCCGAAGGGCATTACGTTGTAATAATAAGTTCCAAACTTAGTGATAAATGAGGTCTTCTCCTGGTCCCCGGGTTCATCTGAATCTGATTGTACCCCGAGTAGGCATCGAGAAAAGTAAGGATCTCGTGGCCGGCCGTGGCATCGATCATGCGATCGATGTTAGGCAGTGGAAAAGAGTCTTTAGGGCATGCTTTGTTTAAATCCTTATAATCTACGTACATTCTAAGTTTGTTTCCCCTTTTAGGAACTACAACTACGTTGGCTAACCACTAGGTGTATTTTACCTCCCGAATAGACCCTATTTTAATAAGTTTGGTTACCTCATCCTTTATGAATGCATGCTTCACCTCGTACTGGCGTATTCTCTTTTGCTTTACTGGTTTGAATCTGGGGTTGATGCTTAGCCATTGTGACATGCTATGTGGGACCAAGCAAAATAATCCATATTATCGATAAGAAATTGAATGAGTTTTTTTCTGAGTTCGGGGGTTAACCTCGTTCCCAGGTATTCCTTTTTCTCGGGCATGTACTCGATCAGTATGACCTGTTCCAGTTCCTCGACCATTGACTTTGTTGCATCTGACTCTTCTGGAATGATGAAAGCTCTAGGTGTAAGGAAATCCTCTTTTTCTTCTTCGATTACACGTTCCTCCGGTTCGGTCGAGGCTGGGGCAGATGGTTGCTATTTGGCCACCTGCTTATCTTTGGTGCTTGATATTTTTGAGGTCAGAGGCACCAGTATTGGTGTCACCTCATCAATTGCAAACATTTCCTTTGTATTGTGTTGTTCTCCGTAAACCGTTTTCACACCATCTATTGTTGGGAATTTCATCATCTGATGAAGGGTTGAAGGTACTTCCCTCATGTTGTGGATCCAGGGCCTTCTGAGAAGTGCATTATACCTCATGTCACCTTAGATGACATGGAATTTTGTATCTTGGATAGTCCCGGCCATGTTCACTGGTAGGATTATCTCCCCTTTCATTGTTTCGTTTTCCATGTTGAAGCCATTTAGGACTCGGGATGCAGGTACAATTTGATCCTATAGGCTGAGCTGCTCTAAAACCCTTGATCTGATTATGTTTGCTGAGCTACCTGGATCCACTAGAACATGTTTAACTTGAATTTTATTTAACAAAATAGAAATTACCAGAGCGACATTGTGCGGCTGAGATATGCCTTCCACTTCCTCGTCATTGAATGTAGGATGCCCTCAGGCACATAGCTCCAAGTCCATTTTTCTCTAGTGATCGACACCTTGGTGCGTTTGAATACAAGCCCTTGTGGAACATCGACATTGCCAACGATCATATGGATTACATGTTGCGGCTCTTCCTGGTCATTTTTTCTGTTTGCATCTCTTTCTTTGAAGTGGTTCTTAGCTCGATCACTGAGAAATTCTCGAAGATAACCCTCATTGAACAACCGAGCTACCTCCTCCCTTAGCTGTCTGCAGTCTTCGGTTCTATGGCCATGTGTGTCATGATACTTACACATCAAGTTTGGATTCTTTTTAGAAGGAACGGTTTGTATAGGCATGGGCCATCTACTGTCTTTGATTTTTCCAATAGCTGAAACGATCCCCGATGTATCTACACTGAAATTATACTCTGACAATTGAGGTGCTTCCGTGGGGTCGGTATATCAAAACCATTCTTACACATGAGTCCCCGAGAACTTTAACCTTGATCATTTCTCCAATCATTCCGAGGAGCGTTACGCCCCAAACCATTGTTTCTCCGATCTACATACGGCTTATACCGTTCCTTGTTTGATTTTGATTCCCTATCTATATCCCTCGGAGGCTTAGCTGCCAATCTATTAGGATGAACTGAACCCGAGGGGGATCCCAACTGGTCGTCCTCGACCCTGATCTTCAATTGGTAACGATTATGCACGTCTGACCATGTCACAGCTGGGTACTCGATCAGATTCTACTTTAATTGTCGAGACGTGATCGAACTCCACTCGTTCAAACCCTGCATAAAAGCTTGTACTTCCCAGTCATCCGAGACCAGTGGTAATTCCATTCGCTCCATTTGAAACCGGGATACGAACTCCCTTAATATCTCATCGTTCCTATGTCTTATCTTAAAAATTTCTGATTTCCTCGTTGCCACCTTTATGGCCTCGGCATGTGCTTTCACGAAGGCATCTGCTAACATAGCAAACGAATTGATAGAGTTCGGGGGCAAGTTGTGATACCAAATCATGGCTCCCTTTGACAAAATTTCCCTAAATTTCTTCAACAATACTGATTCGATCTCATCATCATTCAAGTCGTTTCATTTAATCCCGCAAGTGTATGAGGTAATATGTTCATTAGGATCAGTTGTCCCGTTGCATTTAGGTATATCGGGCATGCTAAACTTTTCAGGAATGGTCCTCGGAGCCGCACTCGAAGGAAATGGTTTTTGTATGAACTTTTTTGCATCCAAGCCTTTCAAGACTAGGGGTGCCCTAGTATTTGATCAACACAGGAGTTATAAGTCTCCACTTTTTTGTCATTATCCTCAGTCTTCTTTTTCCCGGACTCGATTCTCTTGGTGAGTTCCTCGAGCATCCTCATAATTGTGGGGTCAGTCCCCGAGCCATTACCATTTGATCTCTCTGGCACTGGCTCAGTACGTCGAGTGTTTTTTGGTTCAACCATACTTGGTTTGATTCTGACTTTGAAGTTGAGCGATGGCAATCTATTGAGATTGTAGCATCTCGAATATTACCTGCATGCTGAATCCCTCATCTCCTATACCCTTTGTTCCTTGGCCCCCAGATCGGGCTTCCCCGCGTACACTTCCTCCGGGGTTTGCGCCTAGATCCGTATTCAAAGCAATGTGTGAACTACCATCAACTGGTTCCACATTTGGCACTTCCCCAGGGTTTATCGGTGGTACACTGACCCCTACATTGTTATTTTTCCCATGAAATCCAAGACCATCATTGTCGTGTACATGTGCGTTTTGCGAGTTTGACATGTTTTAACCTGACAACAAAAAATTCTTGACAAGAACAAGTGTGAAAATAACGTATGTTATCAGAATCAATATTGAAATAATCACTATCATCTTTAGCCCCACGGTGGGAGCCAAACTGTTTACCTCAAAAATACGAGCAACAATTAAACTTGATTTGTGGTTTTAAAGATATGTAATTTAATTCAATACTAATTAATAACTAAGAAGTATAACATATTAATGAAAGAAATAAGTAAATCAAACCAGTGTGCAAGACAGTCTCGACCTCGAGCTAATGTGGCCTCGAGGTTGGTTATGAACAGTAAAGTAAGAATAATTAAGTAAAGAGACGATTCTTGATGAAATATAAGCCAAAAAGTAAGAGGTATATTATTTGCCAATCATTGATTATGTTTACAAATGATTGGGGTCACCTTTATATAATAGGGGAATCTTAAATAAGATACATTTCTATTTACAGTAAAGAATCTTATTGGGACAGTTGTCTAACCGCTTAGTACGGATTCGTACAAATCTATTCCAGGATTTATGCCACGATCTAGGGGACGTGGCAGGAATCTTGCTCATTCTGTTACAAATCCATAACGGCATTATCTATTGGCTGGTCATATTAGGCTCCGACGTTCCTTGAACACGTGATTCTTCGAGCCTTGTACTCTGTCGTTGAGCATGAGCCTGGTTCATCGAGCTCAAACTCGATTCATCCTGAACTCGGGCTTAAGGCGACCCTTTGAGCTCGGGAAATTGGGCATACCTGATTTCGACCGTATACACTTTTAAAATTCAAACTAAGACAATGCAAGCATCAGTCTGCTGAGGTTCTTTTAGAAGCATGCAATCAAACTACAGCACTAGTCATATAGACATCTTAGATATTATAGTTGCAACCGAAGCTATTATTGTACAGGCATGGCTTACATGGATTGATCTAGTGCATTCCTACTCTATTTTCTCAGCGACCAGATAAACTTACAGCAATTGATGGAGACTTCCATTTGGCATGTATTTGTAATTATGCATCCATATCTTGGGTGACACTTCCTTGCGAACAAAATGTTAGTCACAAGTAACGTGGAACTTAATTAGAGAAAAGGTACAGAAAGCCTAAAAAAAGAAAAAACATTATGCTCCATTCTCTGTTGAGATCATTTTCTGAGCTAACATTTTTTCTATTATCATCTTGAGCGTAGGGGCACTTGCCCGACATTTACCATCTGGAAAGCAAGATCTTCCTTCTTCAGCTGCTTTACATACCTGAGGATCAAGTGGTACTTTCCCAAGAAAAGAGACGTCCATATCACTGCATATCTTTGTTGCACCTCCACCACTGCTATCAAAAACTTCACTACAGGCAATCAAGTTTCGCATTTCTGGGGCTTTTTCTCTCATATAAGCCATGGCCCACTCAGTCACATCTTTCCGCTCACTAGTCTCTGTCATTCTGATGAATTTGAATTCTGAGAGTGGTTGGGAAAGACCACTCATGTTCTCAACAACACCAAGAACCTCCACCCCGACTTTCTTGATAAAACTAATGTGATGACCCAAAAGGTCATCACTTGTTTTAGAAATAAAAATTCTATGTTCCGAGGCCTTAAAACTTCCTTTTTGTCTCACCTCGTTTTGCATGCACAGTCTGGGCGTGTATCCAGAAAGCCATTATGTGAAAATATGTGAAAAATGATGAATTTTGCTTTTAAAATGAATTTAGGTTGACTTCGGTCAACATTTTAGGTAAATGAATCCGGACCCATGATTTGACGCTCCCGAAGGGTCCGTAGGAAACTATGGGATTTGGGCGTATGCCCGGAATCGAATTCCAAGGTCCCAAGCCCGAGAAATGAATTTTTAAAGAAAATTATTTTTTGGAATATATATGAGTTTTTGGAGATGAAATATGTTTGAATTTGATGGTATCAGGCCCGTATTTTGGTTCCGGAGCCTAGTACATGTCTTATATGTGATTTAAGTTGAGCCTGTAAAATTTGGTAAGAAGCGGACTTGAAATGACGTGAATTGGACCTTCGGTTGTTAAAATTTGAACTTAAGAGTTCATGAGTTTTTTCTTCGATTTTGATGCTAAATTCATAGTTATTGATGTTATCTTGATGATTTTATCGCATGAGCAAGTCCGTATGATGTTTTTGGACTTGCGTGCATGTTTGATTTGGAGCCCCGAGGGCTCGGGTGTGTTTTGGATAGGCCACAGAGTGAAATTTTGAACTTAGGAAATTGCTGGTATGTTGCAGGTCTGCAGGCTTTATAAATGCGAAGCCTGGCTCGCGTATGCGAAGAATGATCGCAAATGCGAAGAAGGCCTGGGCAGGCCCTGATCGCAAATGCGACCATTTGTTCACAAATGCAGAGGGCCATAGTCGCAAATGCGACGTATGCCTCGCAAATGCGAAGCCCTCAGAAAATTTGGGTGGTCGCAAATGCGATAATATCTTCGCAAATGCGAAGAAAGCAGACTTCTGAAGGGTTCGCAATTGCGAACCCTGGTCGCAATTGCGACATTTGCGACCTGCAAATTCATAACTTAGCCAAAAATCTTTCATTTTTCAAACTTTTTCAAAACCTAAACACCTTTGGGTGATTTTTCAAAGACAAGAACTCTTCCAAATCGATTGTAAGTCATTTCTAACTCGTTTTCATTAATCTTTAACATCTTTTGACATTATTTCAACTCAAAATCATGGGTTTTCATGGGGGAAATTGAGTGTTTTGGGTAAAACCTATGTTTTTCAAATTTTGAGGATTTAGACCTTGATTTGAGGTCCGATTTCAAAATAAATTATATATTTGGGTTCGTGAGTGAATGGGTAATCGGGTTTTGGTTCGAACCTCGAGTTTTGACCATGTGGGTCCGGGGTCGATTTTTGACTTTTTGGGGAAAATATTGAAAAACATATTTTCATGCATTAGAATTGATTCATTTAGCATTTATTGATATAGTTAAGTAACTTGTGGCAAGATACGCGCGAATTGGTGGTGGAACCAAGAGGTAAAGCGGTAGTTGAGGCTTGAATTGTGTTCGTGGCATCGAGGTAAGTGTTTGGTCTAACCTTAGCTTGAGGGATTATGAGTTGTGTCTTATTTGCTATGTGTTAATTGTGGAGTACGACGTATAGGAATGGTGACGAGTATCTATACGTCGGTGTCAAGCATGCCCATGAGTCTAGTATTGTAATTGTTGTGACTCCGTTGTGATTTGTTCATGCCTAATATATTGATTACCATTATTGGTTCCCTTTCCAGGATGTTATTGTTTATGATATTGTCTCCCTTGCCGGGATATTATTGTTATGATATTATCTCCCTTGCCGGGATGTTATTGGTTACGATATTGTCTCCCTTGCCAGGATGTTTTTGTTACACTCTTGTTCCCTTACCGGTATTCTTTATGATTGATGTTGACTTGTAAATGGGATCGGGTGGCACGCCACCACGGTGATATATGAAATAGGAGCGGGTTGCATGCATGCAACAAGATATATGAAATGGGAGCGGGTTGCACGCTTGCAACGGAATATATGAAATGGAATCGGGTCACGCCTGCAATAGGAAAGAGATGAAAGTGAATATTGTGTTTATTCTTTTTATTCTTGTTAGCAATTGAATTTTGGTTTCTTTACATTCTTCTTTGGTATTTTGTTGTTATCTGATACTCCCCGCAGCATGTTTTCCCCCTCTCATCTTTAACTGTAAATATCTGCTTTTATTTTTCCGTTGTATATGATATAACTGCACAGGTTTATTTGGTAGTCTGGTCCTAGCCTCGTCACTACTTCGCCGAGGTTAGGCTAGGCACTTACCAGCATATGGGGTCGGTTGTGCTGATACTACACTCTGCACTGTGTGTAGATCCCGGTGTTGCAGCTTTTGGACCGCAGTGAGGGTGCTGTCTTCATTCCATTCAGGCGACCCGAGATAGTCTTGCAGGCGTCCGCAGGCCCTGGCGTTTCCTTCTATCTTTCTATACTGTTTCTCCTATGTATTCCTGAAACAGCTTGTATTTATCTTTCGGACCCTTATTTGTAGTACTCTTAGACAGTCTGTGAAATTGTGACACCAAATCTGGGTAGTTTCAGTTTATGTTTGAGGATTCGTATTTTTAATATTAAACTTGCTATATTTCAGTTTACCGTTTTATTATTTTCGCTGTTTGTATGATGTCTATTCACCACTGTTAATGGTTTAAAACTGAAAAAGGTTAAGTAATTAGAATAATTTGGCTTATCTAGCTTTCACTAGTAGGCGCCATCACGACTCCAGAGGATGAAAAATTCGGGTCGTGACAACTAACTTCTTTCCTCACGTCTATCAGAGATACCTGTTGTGGGGTGGTGACGACAACTGCACCATCTATTCCAGTTGCTTGTAGGAATTAAACAATTGAAATATGCTCATCTGAAGTCCCCGGCGGAGCATCAACCACAAGAAAATCAAGCTCTCCCCAATAAACTTCTTTGAGGAATTGCTTAATTAGACCATTTTTGCGGGGGCCTCTCCATATGACAGCTTCATCAGGGTTGGGGAGCATGAAACCAATGGACATAACCCCAAGGTTAGACTCAACATAAACAGGGGACCACCCAATGTTACTCTGGTGAATCTCTTGACCTTCTAGACCAAGCATCTTCAGGATGCTGGGGCCACATATATCAATGTCAAGAAGACCTACTTGAAAATCCATAGCCGCCAATGCAAAAGCAAGTTGAGCAGAGAACGGACTCTTACCAACACCACCCTTGCCAGACAAAACCAGTATTTTGTGCTTCACAGTTGCCATTCTTTCTACTATTGCAACCAAGTCTGCACGAAACCATAAATACAAACACCTGGAAAATGAGCACGAGGTGTTTAACCTTGATAAATAAAGCCTGTTATGCTACCACACAGAAAATTGACGAGTAAAAATTTGGATGATCGGGAAAAGCAACCGCTGGAATAAACATGAATTGGACCTCAGAAATGTCCCCACAGTTCAAATTTGCTAATCCATTTAGTATTCTCTATCAACCACTTTATCATTTCAATTCTTTACAACCTTATATAGTATTCAATATCGAACAGATTATCCATTAGAAAGTGCCAGTCAACAATATCCAAAATTTTCCTTTGATACTTCACTTATATATATAGAGAGAGGAAAGAGCTACGTGATAACCTGGTTGTTGGTCATTTTACAACAAAGATTCTTCAGAAAAGCAGAATAAAATAAAATTCCTTCAACTTCTTAATTTCCCTTGCTGCTGCACAGACTACAAACTCCTATACTACCAACCATATCCAAATATGTGGTACACTAAAAATCCTATAGTACCACCTAGCTAGAGTTAATGAAAAGTACTAAAATAGGAAATGCTAGCACCCCCTAAATTTGATGAATGGAATCTCAGCATAGGCCAAAAAAACTAAGTAATTTCTTCCCATTTGTCTATGTTTTAGTGGGGCATAGTTATGTAATAGTGGGAGATTGCAGGTGTCCGATGCAACAGTGCTAGCCGGATATAAAATAAAAGTGATTGATAAGTTAAAGTGCCAAAAAAAATTGACATTTATAATATATCGAATGCAAGAAAAACATGTTCAAACAAGCAATTAGAGAATCATATTTATTCACGAATAAAGTACACAAAAGAACGGTGCTTGGGAAAAGATTGGAACAAGAAACGACCTGGGTCAGGGCCTTTAGGAGCAGTAACACAAATTTCCTGATGGGGGCATCCTTGGCAAGCATCCGATTTTTCAGCTGTTTCAGATTGTGGACCTGGGCAATCTAGAAAGGCAACAACAAAGTAAACCAATTACGTAGGAAATAAAAACAAAATGAAACTTAAGCTTTAAATCAGAGTATACATACGTTCAAGAGCATTTTCTGGGATTTCATTGGACCCTCCTCCGTTTTCCATCTTTTCCCCTTAGCTATATCAACCTGCGGGAACAGCCAGAATACTGCCCAAAGATTTAAACTTTAATTCCAGTACCCTTTAGTAATCGAAATTTAACCACTTTACTATTCAAAATCCGAAAAATAGTCCAGCATAATATACGGGAATTCCAATATAATATACTGGACTTTCAGCATAATATACAGGAGTTACAGTATAATATACCAGTCCAGCATAATATGCTGGAAGTTCATACACAGGTGAATCGATCTCCGGTGTATTATGCTGGAACTTTCCGTGTTGCAGCAAAATACTAGCTATTTTTTAATGACTTTGCAAACGATGACTATTTTTAAATGATCAGTCCGAAAATTGACTAGCCCATACTATTTTTACTTGGAGAAATGGCTGTAAATTACTAAAAATATTGTAATTTTGTATATTAAGGGGTTACAGAGTTTATCACCGGAGAGAGATAAAGAAAAGGAACCTAAGTGGAAATGTTTGGCTTTTATTTCTCGTTCCTTATATTTGAAGGTAAGTTCAAAGTAGTCCCTCAACTATGAATTAAATAGTTTTAATTTTTACTTTTGATCTCCATTAAATATTTAATAAACTCTAATTGTTAATTAATGAAAAATATGAAAAACAAATTAGTGAGAACTTACATCTAATTCTAGAGGTAATATTTTGTAGTTTCAATGTTTTGGAAGTGTAATTTCTGCTATTTTTTAGTATTTATTGCACTTTTTAAGATTTGATGGGACTTTTGTAGTGTTCAAGCTTAAATTTCTTTTTCATTTTTTCCATCAAATCTAACAAACATAAATTGTTAAATATTTGACGGAGATCGAGAGTATTAAGTTTTGGCAAACTTATTTATATGACTACTTTGAATCTATTCTTAAACATAAGAGACTATTTTTTTTTTCTCAGACCCTACTAGTAGGATTTTACCGGGTTGTTATTGTTGTTCTTTGTATTTTGACATGAGTTTTTTAGTTTTTTTTTTTAAATAGCCTTGAATTTAAGTTGAAAAAAATATATTATAGCCAAAATTATGTTTGAACATGTATTTTACTTGAAAAAATAGTGCAATTTTATATGGAAAAAAATTCCACTTATTCAAACTTGAAACTCGATATCTTATTTTTTTCTCTAGTTATATTAGTACTAGTTATATACCGCAGAGAAAATAACATTAAAATTTAAAACTAGCTAAATATATTACTAACATCCTTATTTAATTTTCGGATTTCGTATATCTAGTTCAAAATCAAACAAATACCAAAACTGTATTGAATCCGCCATACGGTATAGATTTTAATTGAAGTATAACAATAAAGTACTTAAAATGTTGCGGGCTAAAATCAGGTTTGAGAAATTTATATTTTATATTGACATTATTTTGTGCTGTATTTCTATTTTCACGTGATTTGTGTAAATTCCCTTGTTAAAAAAATTTATTTACACTTGTCCCTTTCAATTTGCATTTTCCATTAATTTTGACGAAAAACGATAGTATTTTAGGACCAAAATTCATCCATAATCCGTAGAGCAATGTCAATTTCAATATTTATTAATTAAATTAATCAGTGAATTTATCAATGCAGTCGTTCAATAAACTGCATCAAAATCAAATTAGTAAAATATGAAGCTGTTTATAAGTGATAACAAACTTTGTCTGAATTTTATTTGCTTTCCAGTAATGAAATCTTTTGTTTTATCACATGATTTGCCAAATTTTGGCAGCCACAGCCACCATAATTAGTTCTATACCCCCCTATGATGGCAATACTAACAGCAAGAATCAACAAACTCTTCACATTAAATTGATCAATGTTTTACTACATAAGTGTTGTTAAAATCTGTTGGAATCGAAGGGTCCGTTGGAATCAAAGGGTTTGAGGCAGAAGGGTTTTGATTTGGGTATGTTTGGTATTTGGACGGGTTTGAGGTGATGACAATAGAATGTTACTCCTTACCCCAATAAATATATCATTTAGTCCCATTAGGAACTGCAATAGTCTCTCATCTTGGTGTGCTTTCAAGCTTTTGACTTTTGCACCACACTCACACTCACATACACAAGCAGAAAATGTATTAAGTGCATCTAGTTCATCCCATAGGCTTTTGATTTTGGTGAAGTAAGTTGATACACTTGAATTACCTTGCACTACTGAACTTAATTCCTTTTGTAATTGGAACAAATTTGCTCCATTTGCTTGTCCAAATCTGTCTTCCAGGTCACTCCACAAATCCTTTGCACTCTGTGGATAGAGCACACTTTCAGCTATCTCTTTGGACAAGGAGTTGAGAAGCCATGAAAGTACCATATCATTACATCTACCCCAAGCCTGCTGGACTGCAGAATCAGTCTTAGGGATAATAAGAGTACCATCGATGAATCCCAGCTTGTTCTTTGCAGACAAGGCAATGATGATTGCCCTTCTCCAACCTCCATATCCTTTGCCATCAAAAGCTGAGGATACAAGGTTCATCCCTGGATAGTCAGAAGGATGAAGGTAATAAGGGTGAGTGGAGTCAATTACTCCTGAAGCAAAGGTCGCTGCAGGTGCATGAGCATTAGTGGTGACAGCAGAAGCAGAAGCTAGAGTATCAGCTGACTCTGGTGAAGTACCCATATCAGATAAGATGAAGATGAAAGAAGAATAAGAAAAGAAAGGAGCTGATTTGTGACTAAGAAAGCAGAAAAATACCAGAATTAAACCTTCTCTGATACCATGAAAAAATAACGAACTGTAATTTTTCTGCTTGTGTATTTGATGAATAGAAAGAAAATTGTGTATTCTCAAGTGTACAAATCCAAACTTATATACAGAAATGTTTTTGGGTAACCTCCTACACTGGCAAGTGGCCAAGTCCTATTTGCTAGGGTAAAGTTGCACATAAAAGAAATACAAAGATGGAGCAAATAATTAAATACAAAGGGTATGGGAAAACTACCTAAAATAGAGTGTAGCATGTGCTGTACACTAATTTTCTGAACAAGGCAATGCAACAAGTGGGCCGGTTGACCAGGCCTAATTGTGTAGACCACAATTAGGCCCAAAATATCAAACCCAATTAGGCCCAATGCCAGCATACCAAACACAAACACACCCAAATCTATTGTCATCACCTCAAACCCGTCCAAGTACCAAACATACCCAAATCAAAACCCTTCTGCCTCAAACCCTTTGATTCCAACAGACCCTTCGATTCCAACAAAATCATCCTTACCTTAACAAGCATGGTGTCAATATGTCTTGTTTATTCTTCTTAATCTTTTTATTCTTTTTTGATTTTTTTTTCTGTGTGTGTGTTGTGGGGTGGGGAGGAAATTTCTCAAAAATGTATCGTGTTCTAAGCGCGCCTGCGCAAGCGCATTCACACGATAGCCATCGCACGTGCGAATGTAGCTGCCTTCCTCCTTCCTTCACATCTGCGGACTCGCACCCTTACAATCAAAATTGTTGATCTTAACTCCAAATAAATTTTCAACGGATCCCAGTATAACCTCAACTCTTAACCAAAAATAGAGAGAACAAACAGACCAAGAGCGGCCTATTGCTAACTACTTACTCTTCCTCAACTATTCTTTCCTTCTCGCTGACATAGATACCATCGAGGAACTTACAGATATCTTTGTTCTTCACATGGCATTTCTGTCCAAATAATAACAATAGTAATAATAATAATATATGGCCTCGATATTCACTATAAAGAGTAAACACATTGTTTACCCTTAAAATCGGATACCAATTAAACTTTTAAATAATTTTAAAGATACGTAATTTCACTTAGTACCAGTTGATAAATATGATGATTAATAATAGTAATTAACAACAAAGTAAAGCAAACCAGTATTGAAAGCAATTCAGCCCTTGAACTAGGTCGCCCTCGAACCGACTGAGAATAGAGTTATGGAATGTGAAATAAAGTGATGAACAAGAGAGTATAAGAGAAAAAGAGTGTTGTATTGCTTTTATATACGAGAATAATATGGTTACAAATGATTAGAACCCCTTTTATATAGTAAAGGAATTCCATTTATAGTACAATTCTAATTACATAAGGAAATCCCATGATTAGCTAAACAACCGTTCTTGATTTGATCCATTCCGAGATTTCCGCCATGATCCTCGACCAGTCACAGATATCTCGTCTTTCCGTTATTATGCTATTTTCGGTATTGCTCGATGTCTATCTCGTTTGGTCTCATCTCGACAGGTACTTCGAATCTCGAACTCAGTACCTTATCCTCGTGTCTCTGTCTGATATGCTTTGGGGTCGATCCTCGATCCATCCCTTGGTCTCGGTTAATCAATAAAATTGGGTGGGCCCGGTTTTAACCGCATACAGATAGTCCCCTCATTTCTTGGAGTGCAATGACAAGAGACGAATTGAGTCTACAAATTTTCCCTCGGTTTCCCATGATGTAAGTGACAAGCCCGACCGTGATGTCAGCGACTAGTGGGCACCGAAATGTCCTGTCGGTTCGGATGTCGAGGCATTTAATGCCTGTCCGTTATTGTCTGCCACTATCGATTCTGAACTGTCTTCTCCAACTTATAAATGTATCTTCCTTCTTTTGCCCAAACTTTACTTTCAATCTTCATATTCCTTTGCTTTCTACAGATTCTCAAGCCTTTCTTTGGTTGTTTTATCCAAAACACCAAATATCCCAATCTTTGTTCTTCCCTGTTCACAAAAATAAAATGGCCAAAATATATAAAACCATTCCACGGAAAGAAAAAGCTTCCTAGTCTCAGCCGGCTGGAAAGAAACCAACAGCGGAGCCATGCCCTGAAGAATTCTTTCCTCCACTGTGCGTCCTTGAAAAGGTTGAAAAGATCCCCTCAGTTCTGGGCCGATGTGACCCAATGTCGAGGTACATATGCACAATTATCGGTGACCTCCTAGACCAAGTTAAAAAGGATCACAACTGGGTAAAAAAAGCACGTGGTGGTGCCCTCGCCTGAGGAGTCAATCACTACGTATGCGGAGGGGTTTCTAAGTGTTTTACACCTACCCTTTCACATTAGACCCCTTGAACCCAGTTATTGTGGACTTCTGCAAGAAGTACAAAGTGACCCTCGGCCAACTTCAACCCTCCTTCTGGAGGATAGTGGTATTGCTCCGCTTCTTCGTGAGCCAAGTCGACGGGCTTCCCTTTACCATCGACCACCTTATACGCTTATATAGCCCTCGACTTTATCGATGGGGGATAATAGAGCTTCAACATCGGGCCTTTAAGGCACCTTTATCAAGCATAGATGAGTACAAGGACCGGGGTTGGATGGGCCGATTTGTCCGAGTAAAGAACTCGGACCTGATCCCGGCCTAAAGCATGCTATTTTCGGAGAAAGGGAATATGAGACGTAAGTAAAAACTCCATCTTTAACTTCTGCTTATTATCTTCACTTTTTCATTCTTTCTTATCTGTGTTTTATTTAGTTCAGCTGTCACGATCCAAAATCCATTAAAGGTCGTGATGATGCTGGACACGACTGTTAGGCTAGCCAACACTAAATAGTTATTTAAATTCTCAATTTTTTTGATATTCCTGAAATAAAAAATTTCCTTCAATTTAACTAGTATAAGATAATCTTCGTAGAATAAATAAAAATGTATAAAATTTCAATACTGAATATCCCATAATCATCCCAGAACCCGATGTCACAAGCGCATGAGCAATTACTAGAAGATAAAATTTAATACAATGACTGTCTGGAATACAAATTGGACAGAATAGGAAATACAAATACTCTAAAAGAGACTCTACTGGTTGCGGATCGTCTCATAAGATGCAGCTCACCTAAGTCTCCGTATCAACCATGCCGCCGCGCCCACTAAGCCACTAGACATTCATGTGCATGTACAATAAAAATATACAACAAGTGTAGTATGAGTACGAAAACAACGCGTACCCAGTAAGTATCCAGTCTAATCTCGAAGAAGGAGTAACGAGGAGTCGACTTTGTCACTTACTAGTGGTCCAATAATATCATGTACAATAAAGAAATGATAAATATGAGACAGAATAAATATATGAAATAAATAAGTACAAAATATGTGGTGCAATTTCCCTCTTTACAATTTACTCAAGCTCTCCACTAGCAAGTTTCCTCCGTAACCAGAGCATATATATAGATATAGTGGATTTTATCAAAGAGGTTGTCATAATTCAAATCAGGGGAAAACCTTTAGATACACTGCCTTCTTGCCAAATATTATGCACGATTCCATGAGGATAATATATATAGGAAATGCCGAGGCATACGGCCCGATCCAACATAAAAGTAAATTGTGCATTGCCGAAGGTCGAACGGCATGAACCATAAATGCATCTATTAACCCGCCGAGGCGAACGACCTGCTCCCATAAGAGTAGTAGAAGGAAATACCCCACTTGCGAATCATACGTGCGACGCGGTCAAATATAAATTTAAGAAATCACCCCGATCGCGGATCATACTTGCGATGCGGTCAAATATAAATTTAACATTAAGATCATATCTCTTTCTTGATTCTTTTCAAAATAAGGGAAATTCAGCTTGTAGCTTTTTAAGGAAATTACCCAGCTCGCGAAAGCATACGTGCGACGCGGCTACACATAGATTTCTTAAGCTATTATAATATTCCTCAATTCCTTTCGAAATTACGAAGTTCAAATGAAACCTTTTAAATCTTATATTCTTCAATCTCAACTCCTTTCAAAACATTTAACAACTCAATCTCGCTCCCTCTCCAGGCAAACAATAATCATAAATCAATAACAATATCAACGAGGTATGATGTAAGCCTAAAACTACCCGGACATAGGCATAGCTAGTAGCTACATACGGACTCTCATCACCTCGTGCGTACGTAGCCCCACAAATAGAAGCACATAATAATTTAGTTCACCTATGGGGTTAATTCCCTCTTACAAGGTTAGAAAGGAGACTTACCTCGCTCCAAAGTTGCATAACTGGCTCCGACTCCGCTTTAACACCTCAAACCGATGCCCAATGCTCCAAAGCTAGCCAAATAATGTGCAAACCAATAAAAATATACTCTAATACTCATAACAATTCAATTTACAACAATTCCCAACTCCGCTTGAAAAGTCGATAATAACCACCTTCGGGCCCACGTGCATGGATTCCAAAATTTATCGAAGATGAACTTTACTCATAATCCCACAAACTCAAATATATGATTTATTCTCAATTCCATTCCCAAATTCGTGGTCATAATCCAAATATACCAATTTTTAGATTTTTCTTCAAAATCCCAAATTTTCTACAAATTTTCATGTCTAAATCCATACATAATCCAAGTATTTAACTTGCAATAGTTGAGAATCACTTATCTTGACACAGATGACAAAAATCTCCCTTCCAAGAGCTCCAATGCCCAATCAAATGAAAAATGGAGGAAAATGGCCAAATCCCCGTCTTTAAATTCACAATGCCCAACACTGCCCTTCTTTGCGAACGTTGCACAACCTTCATGTTCGCGAATCAATACCAGCTCTAGCTCAACAATTAACCCTTTACGAACGCGAGACCCAGTTCATGAACGCGTAGCTCAACCAGGTGACCCCTTCATGAACGCAGTGCACCCTTCGTGAACGCAAAGGTTAAAAATCCATAGGCCTAGCTTCCCCTTCGCGAATCCGATGACCCGTCCGCGAACGTGAAGCACAATAATCCGCTTCCAACAAATTCTTCTTCGTGAATACGTGAACTCCTTCGCGTTCGCGAAGAACAACACTAGAACCAGATACCAGCAGTCCCATAACAGCCCGAATTAATCCAAAACCATCCCAAAACATACGCGAGGCCCCCGGGACCCCGTCTAATCACACCAACCAATTCCAAAACATAATGTCGACTTGCTCAAGGCCTCAAATCACATCAAACAATGCTAAAACCATGAATCGCACTCCGATTCAATCTTTATGAACTTTAGAACTTCAAACTTCCTCATTCGATGTCGAAACTTATCAAATCACGTCTGATTGACCTCAAATTTTTCACACAAGTCGTATTTGACATTACGAACCTACTCCAACTTCTGAAATCGGAATCCGACCCCGATAACAAAAATTTCACTTCCGGTCAAACTTCCCAAAAATCTTAAAATATTTAACTTTCGCCAAATGACCTGCAGACCTCCAAATCCACTTCCGAATGCGCTCCCAATACCAGAATCACCATACGGAGCTATTCTCGGACTTGGAATCCCAAACGAACATCGACATTGAAATGCACTTCAACCTAAATTTATGAAATTCTTCTAATAATTCTATCTTCCACAATAGGCGCTGAAACGCTCCCATGTCACCCAAAACTCAATCCGGACATACGCCCAAGTCTTAAATCATCATAAGAACCTGTTGAAACCTTCAAATCCCGATTTTGAGGTCATATACTCAAAAATCCAATCTTAGTCAATTCTCCCAACTTAAGGCTTTCGAAATGAGGATTTTTTTCCAAATCAACTCTGATCTCCCCCGAAGTTAAATTCTGACCATGCATACAAGTCATAATACCTAAAGTGAAGTTGCTCATGGCCTCAAACTGCCGGACGATGTGCTGGAGCTCAAAACGACCGATCAGGTCATTACATTCTCTCCCACTTAAACATATGTTCGTACTCGAACGTGCTAAGAACTGCTCTGGAGTTATTCGAAATCACTAGTTAACACCTCGTGCACCCACCCGTGCTGTCACAACTCAGTTGAGCACATTAGCTCGAGCTAATCTGAAGATTTTCCCTTTTACTTAGCCAAATATGCCTTAAAGCCGAATTCCAACATCCGGATTTCTCTGCGAGAGCCTGCTTCCATCATACGAACACCGTATCAATCTCTATACGATGCACCAATACATGATTGCATATCTTTGCTGGATCCACACTACGCACTGCATAACTTACATGACCAATAACATCCTCTGATAACAATGGCCAAATCTCACAAATCTGATACTCACAATACACCTCATGACATATATAAGTCTTGTTTCAACTCTGGCAACACCGCCACGACGGAAGAGATGTGTAGAAATTCATAACCAACTGCCAAGTCAACAAATCATTGAGTCTCTCCTCTTGACTAGAATCATACCATTATGAACCAAATAATGGTATTTGCTCTTTAATACGCTTCATATAATCCGATCACACTTATCCCAGATCTAAAAATCTCGTCTTACCAAGTATAAGCTGCCCAAGTAATAAGCTACGTCAGGCATTGCCAAAAGTCTCGTATGATGTCACAATGTGCCAACAAGCCACGAACTTGAATGTGATACATAAGGAAAATGAACTTTGAAAAGAACTACTCAACCCATGTAGCTAATTGAAACAACCGAAATGGTGTTATGAGCCTTCTTTAGAAAATGAGAAGCAAAACACACAATAATAGATATAGGAAACTATTACTTAACCTCACACTATTTCGGCGAACCACCCGATCCAAAAAACATACCTGTGGCGGCGTGCCACCCGATCTACACATAAAATCTATATAAGGACGTACTTACCGAGCTAGAATGCTCATTACAACAAAATACCAGAATATCAGTCACAAGCACACCAAGTGAATAATACCATCCCTGGGGAGACAGATAGTGGCATACGCTACAAAACTCCAACACAACTAAGGTGCAATATATGATCTGAATCTCGAGAGCCATCCTGCTCACATAACACCATCGCTACGTGGAACCTCAACACATATGAAATTTACCAAGCAGTTCACAACTCACACGGCACCATATAGTAGTACATGAAATAGCCGATGACGAAATAACATCCAACGTTCGAATACTCCTCCACAAGGAGTGTTATGCTGAATGAACACATTTGGCCTAATATAGAGCCCATATTCATAATTAGATTCATCCACAGATCTCAAGCCGATTCTAATCGCACCGCACTAGGCTAATAACCTTTCAAGGGTCCATAATAACCCTTTTTTCCATAACACACAAGAACAGCCGTCAAATTCAAAATACAACTTCCATAGTTCCACTAGCCACATTAATACTGTGAAGCAAATCAAAAGTTCGCAATCAGTACTCAGAGCCTCTTACACAAGACACCAATCTCAAGTGATGCTAAAGACAATACCAGTTGGCTCCAACCATCTAATTCCTTCCTCGCTCAACCGAGCTCGTGACATTCTTGTCAACATTGAACCGCAACCTCGATCCTCAACTTCCAATTCCCTTGCTACTCGATGCACTTAATCTTGCCAATGCTCTGGAGTACAAGAATTTCATCATAACTCCTGATCCACTAATATGGTAAATACTTCATCATATAGAAACCTTTTACTTAACTCATTTCAAGATAACCATTGCAACACATGACTGAATCCTCATATCTGTAGAAAATACCAACCTCAAGTAGTGGTCTTAACCACCATAACTCTTCCGGGATCCATCTGTACACAACTGGTCATAATACTCGAAAGCCTCCAAATAAAATCAATTACGGTGACCATCAAACCTTGCACGTACCATCACAAATCACATGAGTAACTCAACACACTGAAGAAGCTGATCATTGCCATCATTATGCCGATTCAAATCTTTGCTAACCGATCCGACTTCTTCTAATTTACCCTGGACTTTCCTGAGGAATAGTAGTAGCTCCATTCAAAACACAGTGAACTCAATCTGCACTCGTCTTGAGTGATCCCATTTCACAAGACTACATTGTCTCAAAACCCACGAACCATTTCATACCCTCCTTGTGCGCATAACCGCGTCTTAAACTGACACATCCATTCTAAAAATTCTTCTATAAATCCAAAGTTGCATGCTCACATTCCTCTCATGATACCCCATAGACCAAAGATAACATGGAACACTCCAAGCTCATTTATCATAATCCGCTGCAAAAGCTCGATATTCAACCATACTATGGACTCGAAATCCTTAGACACAACACTTTAACCTTTAAGTCCACTAGGACCATTGTTGAGAGTCAACCACTCTATCTTGGTCCCGAATACAATCAACTGCAAGGCTCTGCTAGCACATGACCACCCTCTCAAAGAAGCACCTGGCCGAATCACCTTCTTTGTAACTCACTTCCACACGAAGCATAATATTTGAGTCCTCCCAAAGCCTGAACATGAATCTATAATGCCAATCATAGAACACATTCCTCAAACCCTTTTCTCAAATTACCATTTATATTCTCTTCCCTTAGTCGTAATAACCCATTAATATGCCGATAACCAGAAACTTCACAAGTAGACAACTATGCAAATCCAAATTCGTAGATGGTGGGACTCTCCCACTTAGCTCGAAGCTACTATTGTATAACTCTGGAACCCACCAAGATTCTTTCTTCATCGTTGACCTGATCTTGCATAATCAACCCGCCAAATTTCTCGAAATCCTTCTGTTAAACACTTTATGAATACTCTGAATTACCAGCAACATTTACATATCTGACCTCTTACCGGATAGCCAGTAGAATTCTTCGTAGAAGCTTCGTCAACACCACATGACCGCTAACCTATTCATAGGAGATAACCCACCTATGGAAATTACATGTTAATATCTTCCAACATCGATGTACTAGGTACAATTACTACAAATCAATACCCATCCTGAACCCGAGCTCATTCACCAGTTGTATGAGTCCGTTCACTCCCCATGGATATCAACTAAAGGTGCGACAATACGTTCCAATCTAAAGTCATGTTACACTCCTCTTCATATCAAGCAAACTCCTTTCTGTTGTGTCCAATCTCCCGCCGCATAATAGCCAATATTTCAAATTAAGTCCGTAGACCCAGTCACCATCCACCATAAATCCCAAATCACTATAAACTTTCCTCAAGGCGTGTAGTCATCCTGCCACAAAACCCATACGCTACTCTGCCACTCTCCCACTTTGGTTAAGCTCACTCCTTTGAGCAACCACTTGACTCCTGTTTCTCACACTTGGGCTTCTAGAAGTTTAACCACCGCATGACACCACGATCTCTGATAACCGCTTCTTTGGCACTATTTCACACTATCCTGCCCCAAAGGCAAATTGAAGAAAACCATAACACTAGCGAACTTAACGTATTCAACAAGGACAAGGACATCGCATCACAGATGAAAATGCTACCACGCTCGAAAATACCAAGTCTCGTTCTTCATCAACCCAAACCTGAACATTTGTAGTCCGATGCCTTTTCCTCCGCCGGAATAAAATACCGAATCACTGAATCATGCACTGAGCAAACCTCCTCTCAAGTCATTCATTGCCCCGACACATAGGCACGCATCTTACCATCACCTCAATAATGTGCAATAACAACTCATGAGCATCATAACAACCTGTGCATAGCCTCGAAGCACTCAAAAGTATAGCTACTGAGCTAAAATGACGGAATATCCTTCCGTAAGGCGACGATAATAGCCCAATAAACTATGTAGGGGAAACATAAGGTCGTGATGTCGCCAGACAATAAACTATGTAGCCTAAACACTAAGTGAAACTAGTGCTCTGATACCATGTTGTCACAACCCAAAATTCAATAAAGGTCGTGATGTCGCCGGACATCACTATCACGCTAGCCAACACTAAATAGTTATTTAAATTATCATTTTTTAATATTCCTGAAATCGTAAATTTCCTTCAATTTAACTAGTAAAATATAATCTTCACAGAATAAATAAAAGATGTTTACAATTTCAATACTGAATATCCTATAATCATCCCAGAACCTTGTATCACACGTGCATGAGCAATTACTAGGAAATAAAATGAAATACAATGACTGTCCGTAATACAAATTGGACAGAAAAGGAAATATAAATACTCTGAAGGAGACTCTGCTGGCTGCGGATCATCTCATAAGATGCAGCTCATCTAAGTCTTCGTATCAACCATGCCGTCGTACCCACTAAGCCACTAGACATACATGTGCTTGTACAATAAAAATGTATAACAAGTGTAGTATGAGTATGAAAACAACGCGTACCCAGTAAGTATCCCTCCTATCCCCGAAGAAGTAGTGACGAGGGGTCGACTTCGACACTTACTAGTGATCCAATAATATCAGGTACAGTAAAGAAGTGAATAAATATTAGACAGAGTAAATATATGAAACAAACAAGTATAAACTATGTGGTGCAATTCCCCTCTTTACAATTTACGCAAGCTCTCCACTAGCAAGTTCCCTCAGTAACTAGAGCATATATATAGATATAGTGGGTTTTATCAAAGAGGTTGTCATAATTCAAATCAGGGAAAAACCCTCAGATACCCTAGGCTTCTTGACAAATATTACGCACAATTCCATGAGGATAATATATTTATATATATAGGAAATACCGAGGCGTACAGCCCGATCCAACATAAAAGCAAGTTGTGCACTGCCGAGGGTCGAACGACATGAACCATAGATGCATCTATTAACCTGCCGAGGTGAACGGCCCGCTCCCATGAGAGTAGTAAAAAGAAATACCCCGCTCGCGAATCATACGTGTGATACAGTCAAATATAAATTTAAGGAATCACCCCGTTCGCGGATCATACTTGCGACATGGTCAAATATAAATTTAACATTAAAATCATATCTCTTTCTTAATTCTTTTCAAAATATGGGAAATTCAGCTTGTAGCTTTTTAAGGAAATTACTCGGATCGCGAAAGCATACGTGTGACGCGGTTACACATAGATTTCTTAAGCTATTATAGTATTCCTCAATTCCTTTTGAAATTTTGAAGTTCAAATGAAACCTTTTAAATCTTGAATTCTTCAATTTCAACTCCTTTCAAAACATTTAATAAGCAACTCAATCTCGCTCCCTCTCCAGGCAAACAATAAACATAAATCAATAACAATATCAACCAGGCATGATGTAAGCCTAAAACAACTCGGACATAGGCATAGCTCGTAGCTACGTACGGAATCTCGTCACCTCATGCGTATGTAGCCTCCACAAATAGAAGCACATAATAATTTAGTTCACCTATGAGTTTAATTCCCTCTTATAAGGTTAAAAAGGAGACTTACCTCGCTCCGAAGTTCCATAACCGGCTCCAACGCTGCTCTAACACCTCAAACTGATGCCCAACGCTCCAAAGCAATGGACAAACCAATAAAAATGTACTCTAATACTCATAACAATTCAATTTACAACAATTCTCAACTCCGCCTGAAAAGTTGATAATAATCACCCTCGGGCCCACGTGCCCCGATTCCAAAAATTTTTGAAGATGAACTTTACCCATAACCCCATGAACTCAAATATATGATTTATTCTCAATTCCATTCCCAAATTCGTGGTCATAATCCAAAAATACCAATTTTTAGGTTTTTCTTCAAAATTCTAAATTTTTACAAATTTTCATGTCTAAATCCATACATAATCCTAGTATTTAACTTGCAATAGGTGAGAATCACTTACCTTGACACTGATGACGAAAATCTCCCTTCCAAGAGCTCCGAAAATCGCCCAATCAAATGAAAAATAGAGGAAAATGGCCAATTCCCGTCTTTAAATTCACACTGTCCAGCACTGCCCTTCTTCGCGAACGCGGCAAGACCTTCGCATTCAAGAAGCAATACCAGATCCAGATCCACAATTAACCCTTCGCGAATGCGAGACCCAGTTTGTGAGCGCATAGCTCAACTAGGCGACCCCTTCACAAATGCGGTGCACCCTTCGCGAACGTGAAGGCAAAAAATCCATAGGCCCAGCTTCCCCTTCACGAACGCGATGACCCGTCTGTGAACGCGAAGCACAAAAATCCACTGCCAATAAATTTTTCTTCACGAACACATGAACTCCTTCGCGTTCGCGAAGAACAACACCAGAACCAGATACCAGCAATCCCAAAACAGCCCGAATTGATCCGAAACGACCCCGAAACATACCCGAGTCCCCCAGGACCCCGTCCAATCATACCAACCAGTTTCAAAACATAATGCAGACCTGATTGAGACCTCAAATCACATCAAACAACGCTAAAAACATGAATCACACTCCAATTCAAGCTTTATGAACTTTAGAACTTCAAACATCCTCATTCGATGCTGAAACCTATCAAATCACGTCCAATTGACCTCAAATCTTAAACACAAGTCATATTTGACATTATGGAACTACTCCAACTTCCAGAATGAGAATCTGACCCCGATATCAAAAAGTCTACTTCCAGTCAAACTTCCCAATAATCTTCAAATTTCTAACTTTCGCCAAATGACTCCAAAATGACCTACGAACCTCCAAATCCACTTCCGAACGTGCTCCCAATACCAGAATCACCATACGGAGCTATTCTCAGACTCAGAAACCTAAACAAGCATCGATAACATTGAAATTCACTTCAACCCAAATTTATGAAATTCTTCTAAAATTGCTATCTTCCATAATAGGCGCGAAAACGCTCCCAGGTTACACAAAACCCAATCCGGACATATGACCAAGTCCTAAATCATCATACAAACCTGTTGGATCCTTTAAATCCTGATTTTGAGGTCGTTTACTCAAAAATCTAATCTTTGATTATTCTTCCAACTTAAGGCTTTTCAAAATAAGGATTTTCTTTCCAAATCAACTCCAATCTCCCCTAAGTTAAATTCCGACTATGCATTCAAGTCATAATACCTGAAGTGAAGCTACTCATGGTCTCAAACCGTAGGACGAGCACTAGAGCTCAAAATGACCGATCGGGTTGTTACAATAGTCGTTGCCTGGATGCCGAGTGTGATCCCCTATCTCTAGAATTAGGTCAGGAGTCTAGTGTCAAAGTCGACACAAGCTGAGCACGCGTGACATGAGTTGGCGAAGGGTCGATGGGAGGCCCGAAATCACGGTAAGTTTTCGTATGCCTCGACAATTTTGATTGTTGTTCGAATTTTTCCTCGATCTTACTTGTCTTTCTTTTTTAGGTCTTTGGAAGGATGTGTCAATGAGGCCCCCATCCGGCAATGAAGAAAACCTTCCCCAACCATCTACTCCAAAATAGAAAAAGGAGAGGGGCTTCGAGCTCCACGAAGTTGGATGAGCAAAAGCCCAAGAAAAGGCGAACCCCCAAGGGAAATGCCATCCCTCTAACAATAGATTCAATCCTCAGGTTACGAGATAAGCCCGAAGAGGGCGAAAAAGAATAAAATGAATATTTCGGGGCTGGTGGCTCGTGCACGAACTAGCACCAAAATTTGGAAAGCTTTAGAGCCAATAACAGTCAATATTGCTCAGCCTAGGCTCGATGAGGTCGAGGAGGAGACTTCGTCCCAAGTACCCGAGCCTAAAGGAATCGAAGATGTTTTACCTCGGGGAAAAGAAGCAGTTGAAGAGGCGACGGACGTTGGCACTGAAACTGAGCTCAAGACTCCCCAGGACGGAGGCAGTGCCTCAAAGGACCCACTCGGGGAAATAGAGATCATGGATTCCTCCTTGTTTCCTTTAGTATTTGATTCAATAATACGTGATGCTCAGGACGCAGAGGCATGCCACGGGGAAAGAGCCTACGAAGAGGAAGATCTTTTTCGTGATTTATTTGTTGGGGTAGAATATGTCACCGGTCTGAGTGACTTAGAGGTTCCGAAAAAGAGCTCGGGTGAGGCTTCCTTGAGTTTTAAATTGACCAGCTAATTTCTAGCCCCAAGTGTCGATCCCGAGTGCAAGTGAACAATTGTGAATACAGTCTCGGAGGATGCCCGGGTTCTTGCTACAGCCATAGGGGTGGCCAGCTACCTCTAATGTTTGTTCACAGAGAAAGATCAAGCCCATATAGATGAGATGGGAGCGCCTTGTCTTTTCAATGAATCCCAACAGGCTTTAAACCGAGTAATCCCTGATTCTTCTATCCATTTTCTTACTTAGGTTTTTCTCCCTTAGTATAACTTTTCCCTTCTATGTTTGCAGGCTTCGGTGCTTCATCACGAAGCTTTCCTCAGATTCCGAGGGGAACTGAGCCGTTATGAGGCTGATATTCAGGGGCTCACCGAGGAGAAAAATGCTTTTAAACTTCTTAGTGAGCAGAAAGAAGAAGAAATCAAGGGTCTCCGAGTTGAGCTGGCCGTGGCTCAAAAAGAATAAAGTGACCTGACCGAGCAGGTAATAAAAATCTTAGAAGCTCATGCAATCGGTTCGGGAGTGATGTCTAACAATTCAATCTCACGGGTCTAGCAGAAGCCTGTGATAATCGATCAGCTCCGTGGAGAGGTAGATACGGTGAAGGCGGAAACCATATCGTGGAAGCAAAATATGAACCTCCTTGCCTCAGAGAAGGAGGCTGCTCGAGCTCAGTTATCCTCGGCTGAAAGCCAACTCCAAGGCATGAAAGAGAAGAACTTGGAACAAGATAAGAAAATTGAGGATCTCCAGGCTCGATTGGTCACAGAACTTACAGCGGCCAAGTCTAAGGCTGAGACAGCCAAGGTCGATGCTGAGGCAATCGTGGCCATCTACCGGTCAGGCGTCGAAGCCGCTCAAGCTCGAGCAAAGGAAGTTATTGATACTGCTCAGGTTCGAGGATATTAGGTTGCCGAGCATGCCAAGTGCCAGTCTCAAAGGGAGACTCTCAAGGAAATCCGCGCTTGTGGCTTCGATCTCACTATTGAGATAAAAAATGCAAAAGAGCTTGAAGTCGAAGCCGAAGCATTGGTCTCTTCTGATGATGATGATTCCGAGAGCATGATTGTATCCGAGAGTGGAGAAGACCTCGAGGGTGAAGATATTGCTCTTGGAGAAGGTTAAGTACTTAGGATCTTTTTTGGATTTTTTGTATGGAATTCCGATTCGGCGATGTTGCCCTTGTAAATAACTTTTGACATATATGAAGATCTATCTCTTTCTGTCTTGTCTTGTGAAATTTCATTTCACTTCTGCCTTATGAAATTTTTGCTTTATTTATGCCTTAAGAAATTATTATTCATAGGTTTGAGGTTTAGGCAATTCGCCCAAAACCGAACTAGCATAGTTATTATCGGGTGAGTGCTTGCTCGGACTCGAAATAAGGTAATCCTTAGGTTTTGTTTGATCAAGGATGATCTTTCGAACTCAAAGCAAAAGATAGCCCTTAGGCTTTTGTATTAGGCCGATATGACCTTTGTGTAAAGAACGTTTATGGCTTTTTCCCCTTTTTCGGCTTGAAAAGTTTTTATCATTTACATTTGCAAAATTTGTAATGCCTTGACATGAAATAAGGGATTGTTCGAGAGTTCGAATAATTTTGTACTCATTAGAGTTTTTAAGGCTTGATATTATCGAAGCCATTTATAATTTTGCTGAGGATAGCTCTTTAACCGGTTTATGAAAATATTTGAAGACCTATTTTATTACAGAATTTGGACGTCTCCGAATCGTGTTAATTTGGTCGTATCCTTTTTATTTGGGACTTGCCTCTTAGGTTTATTTTCCCGTTTCACTTCGAGCTTGCCCGAAGTGTTATTCCCCGAGTGGGATGGTCATGGCCTATAAAAATTAAGGTTGGCCTTTAAGGTCTTATGATCTCGAAGTTTTAATAATTCAATCTTGTTTGTTTTTAGGGCGGCAGTCCCCGAGCATGGGGTTAGTTGTTTGAACTTCTGTTATGATCGGCCCTTAAGCCTGTTTACGCAATAGATCAAGAGTATGAAAATGTAAAGTAGAAAATTTGTCTAAGGCATGAGATATCGGCAAGGAAAAATAGTTCTTTCAATAGATGATTATACATGCGTACATGTTTGACGTTAGGGCTCGAGTAACCTATATGGGTATGGTTCATTCGACCGTTTGGCCCTTACAAAATTTACCTATCGAGACCCCACTGTTACGAAGTAATTTCCTTGCAACAAAGTTGGCATTCGAGGGTAATGCCACCCCAATATTCGAGGTTGATTGTAAAGAAGCCTCAGATACTGTTGAATTGTTCTAATTTAGCACAATCAATGGTTGCCTCGTTAAAAACCTCGCCGGAAAAACCCATCTGGGACAAAATCCGGTCTAAGGGAAAAAGAGTGCAATGCATGCTTTCAGACCTAAGGACTTCGTATTGAAGAATCCATCCCTGTCCTTGATAGAACACCTACAATTGGTTAGTTTAAAATACAAATGAAAATGGAGAAAGTCGTACCTTAGCAGTAGTATCGCTTTAGGAGTGACACTTTCCAATTATTTGGTAATTGCTCGCCGTTCATCGTGCCGAGCTTATAGGATCCCTTTTCGATAATGTCGAGGACCTGATATGGTCCCTCCCAATTTGGATCTGGTTTTCCTTCATTCGGGTTTCGAGTGTTGAGGATGACTTTTCTTAGCAGCAAGTCCCTAATTTTAAAGTGTCGAAGATTGGTTATTCGGTTGTAATACCTTTTGATCCACTATTTTTGTGCGGCCAATCGAATGAGGGCGGCCTCGTGTCTTGTATTCATGGCTTCATTATTCGATTCTTCTATCGCATATCGAAACCTGAGACTAGGTTCCCCAACCTCGACCGGGATAAGAGCTTCGACACCATAGATCAAAGAGAACAGTGTTGTCCCCATACTGGATTTCAACATCTTGAGGTACGCCCAAAGAACCTCGGGCAATATCTCTCTCCATTTTCCCTTAGTGTTAGTCAATCTTTTCTTAAGATTTTGAATAATGGTTTTTGGTTAATTTGGCTTGTCCATCCCCGCTAGGATGGTATGACATTGATAGAATCCTTTTAATCTTGTGATCCTCGAGAAATTTAGTCACTTTGTTGCCGTTGAATTAGGGCTAGGCATAATTTGGTAAATACCGAATTACCATACCAAAATTGAAAATTTTGGTATTTGGTATGGTATTTGGTTTAAGTTTTTTTTTAAATTGGTATTAGGTATGGTATTTTAAAATAAAATACTGAAATACCGATACCATACCGAAATATATATTATATTACACAAAACACATATTATCAATTATAACATAAATATAAAAAATCTAAAATTTTACTTTCCTTTATTCTTAAAGTTCATCAATTAACTCTAAACAAGTAACAAGACATTTCTAATGGTCAAATATTCTTTTATATACAATTTTCTCTATTTGGGTCAATATTTGCTAGTTTTGGACAAAAGTTTTGTTAACAAACATTTTCAGTTTTGTATTTTTGAGTACTTTAATTAAGAATATTAGAGTGTATGATTATATGCACTAGTTAGTATTCAAACCGAATAAACAGAAGTTACCGAACCGAATAAACCGAAATCGAAAGGAGAAAAACCGAACCATACCGAATTTAATTAGGTACGGTATTGGTATAGGATTTTAAGAAATCGAAAATACTGAATCGAAATGTCTAAATATCGTACCGTACTGACCGATGAACACCCCTACGATGAATTGCTTTCCGTTATCGCATACAATCTCGACAGGCATCCCGAATCGACATATAATTAGTCCCAAATGAAGGCTATGACTTCTTTTTCTCTACCTTTCCTAAAAGCTTGTGCTTCAACCCACTTAGAAAAATAATCAGTCATAAATAAAATAAACTAAGGTTTACCTGGGGCCGATGGTAGAGGGCCGACGATGTCCATTCCCTATTTCATGAATGGCCATGGGTATAAGACCGAGTGGAACTGCTCCACGGGCTGGTGAATCATCGGTGCATACCTTTGACATTTATCGCACTTTCGAAAGATCTCTTTTGTATCATTTTCCATATTAGCCCACTAGTACCCTGCTCTAATAACTTTGTGAACCACTGATTCGGCATCGAAGTAGTTCCCACAAGTGCCTTCGTAAATCTCCCGTAGGACATAGTTGGTCTCTCCTGGTCCCAAACATATTGCCAATGGCCCATCGAACATCCTCCTGAATAGCGTTCCATCCTCGGCCAAAGTGAACTTTGCTGCCTTCGTGCGTAGAGTCCTTGACTCCTTTTGATCTTATGGGAGTTTCCCATTCTTTAGGTATTGAGTGTACTTGTTTCTCCAATCCCAAGTCAAATTTGTAGAGTTTATTTCAACGTGGCCTTCTTCAATTACTGATCTCGAGAGTTGTATGACAGTCCCTGAGTTAAGTTCGTCATCTTTGACCGATGACCCCAAGTTTGCAAGGGATCCAACCTCACTGTTTTGTTCCTGAGGTATGTGTTGTAAGGTCCACTCTTTAAATCGATGTAAAGTTACATGTAGCTTGTCCAAATACCGCTGCATTCGATCTTCTCGAACTTCGAAAGTTCTGTTGAGTTGGTTTACCACAAGTAGGGAATCACCTTTGGCCTCGATGACCTCTGCTCCCAAACTTTTAGCCAGCTCGAGACCTACAATCATGGCCTCATACTCGCCCTCATTGTCAGTTAACTTCAAATTTTTGATATATTGTCTAATTATGTTACCCGTGGGCGGCTTCAAAACGATACCCAGCCTGGACCCTTTCACGTTCGAAGTGCCATCCGTGAAGAGGTTACACACCCCCGATGATTGTACCAGATTTTAATAATAGTTCCTTTTTGACCTCGGGCACGAGGGCTGGCGTGAAGTCGGTCACGAAGTCTACCCAGATTTGGGAGTTAATGGCCATTCAAGATTGATACTCGATATCATACCCGCTGATATCGATAGCTCATTTGGACAGTCGACTCGAGAATTCGGGTTTTGCAAAATATTATGAAAGGGATAGGTAGTTACAACACAAATCGGGTGATCAAATCAGAAACTGACCTGGTCGTGATGGCGCCTCGGTGCTTATGTGTCACAACCCAAACCGGTGGGCCGCGACAGGCACTGGGTACCTTACTCAACTGAGTACCAATATAATGTATCTTTTCATGTCATACTATCATAGATAACTGAGCAGGAAGGCTGTCGTCAGATAAGTAGGGTACAACATGTAATACAACCTTATACATAAGACATAAGGGCCCATAAAACCAAAATAACCACTTGTATACTGAACATAGGCCGACAAGGCTATACAATCCTTTACGTACATGACATCTGTCTACAAGCCTCTAAAAATACAAAATTTTCATAAAGGCCGGGACAGAGTCCCATCATACCAAACAATACACGTCTAAATCATACTAACCAAACAAGCAACTCCGAAGCAAATGGAGCGCACTAACATCTTCTGCTAAGATGATAGCCTGCTTGGAGGGATCTCGATCTGTCTATCAATACCTGCGAGGATGAAATGCAGTATCCCCAAGCAAAAGAGACGTCAGTACGAATAATGTACCGAGTATGTAAGGCACATAAATAAGTACATAACATACATGGAAGAAATATAGATTAAATGACTCAACCTGTAAGTCTGAAAAACTTTATAATTCATGAAATAATTATAGTGTCATGCATAAGCATATGAATGTCATGTAGTGCATAGGTACATTTGTTCATAACATCATCAGGCCTCTGAGGGCATCCCATCATAGCATCTTGGCCACTGTGGGCAAAATCATCAATGTATACCAGCTGATCAGATGGTGGTGCGTATATAACGCCATAACATTTTCCGGGGTCACGTGAACCCGTTAACTTCGGCAAAAACTCTGTATATACATAGTTGTATATACGTTGGTGACCCCTTAAATATTTTTCTTGGCCCCTCATTAATAAAATTATGCCTGGAGCAATGGTACGCTTCTAAGCGTAAGACATGCTCCTTGTCACTCGACGCGGGTTCGAAACCGGCTTGCTACCATATTTTTTTAAGTTTGTTTTACTTAGTACAATAGTACTATTTATTAGTCACTAGTAAATTTGACTAATTAATAATGTTTATTTCACTTATTCTCAATTCAATTATATTTTGAACTTTTAATAATTAAAAAATAGTAGTCAAAAGCCCCAATCGGTAGTCCCCTTCTCGGCTTCCCCAGTTCTTCTTCTTCACTTCTTTCATTCTTCCTCAATCAAAAATCAAAGCTCGCCTCCACTAGTCCGCCTCCATCACTTCTCATTTCAAAATAGAGAACCCTTCTTCCTCAATCTCTGGTTAGTGCTTCTCTTACTTTGAAACTTATTTTTTATTTGTAACTTAAAGCTTCTCTTACTTTGAAACTCTCTGTTGATTTTCTTTTTAATTGAAGAATTTTTTAGAGGGACTTGAGTTTGATTTTATCGGGTGACTGACTGTTGTCCTTGTCAGTAGAACAAGAACAAACATTTCTCATTCTTATCTTTGATCCAGTTATTTGATGATAAGGAGAAGAATCTACTCCTTGAGTGGAAATATTTTTTAGAATTCATTTTTCTTTTTTACTAAAGCTATATTTATCCAACATATTCTTTTTAATTTTTATCCCATAAAATGGCTGCACAAAAAAGTTGTAGTATTAGATTCAATAAGTTGAAGTATTTGTTTTATTCTTGATAAAAGGGGTGTGATTGCTCTATTGATATTGTGTTTGTTTATATTCTTGATAGACTCTTAAATTTATTGGACTCATTTTTTTGTAGGAAATTCATGTTCTTATGAATTGAGATGGACGTATTTTTGACGAAGTTTAATTCTTCTCAACCGAGTTCTACTCTTTGAAACAATTCCTCCCATCTTATAGATGAGTTTGATGAGAAATTACTCAATCCCGATCCTGGAGAGAGAGTACCCATTGATAAATATAGTCTTAGAATACGGAATGAAGTAAAAAGACACTACATTCAAAATGGACCTTGCCAACCGGTTGATCATAAGTTTCCTAAACCTTTATTTGGTAATAAAATGCGTCAATTTAGTCCAGGTTGGTTTAAAGGTTCGTATTCTATATGGGTGGAGTATAGTGTGAAGAAAGATGCCGCATTTTGTTTATGTTGTTATTTATTCAAAAATAATTATGTTCATGGAAGCACGGGTGACTCTTTCACAAAAACGGGCTTTAAGGCTTGGAATAAAGCTTCAGAAAGACTTTCTTTACATGTTGGTCAAGTAAATAACCTCCACCATAAGTGTTTTAACAAGATGTTAGACTTATCAAATTGATATCAATCAATTAAAGTTTCTTTTGATAAGCAATCTAAGAAACAAAGAAATGAGCACCGAATTCGTTTAAATGCATCAATCGATGTTGCAAGGTTCCTCTTGTACTTTGGATTATCTTTTCGAGGTCATGATGAAAGTGATTATTCAAAAAACAAAGGCCTTTTCATAGGGATTTTGGAATGGCTTGCAAAGAGGCTCCCTCAAGTAGATAGAGTCATATTGAAACACGCACCAAAAAATGATATGATGACTTTGCCAAAAATTCAAAAGGCCATTGTGAGTGCTTGTGCTCAAGAAACCGTGAAAGCTATAATCAATGATTTAGATAGGGATTATTTTGGGATATTAGTTGATGAGTCCAAGGATATTTCACACCATGAACAAATATCCTTTGTTTTGCGGTATGTTGAAAAAAAAGGCCAAGTGAACGAGTCATTTATTGGTCTTGTTCGTGTTGGTGATACCTCTGCAAAGTTTTTGAAGGAAGCAATAATTTCTTTGCTTATGAAACACTCATTAAGTCCATCCAAAATACGTGGACAAGGCTATGATGGAGCTAGTAATATGCAAGGAAAAATGAATGGTCTTAAAGCTTTAATTATGCAAGAAACTACTTCGACACATTGCATTCATTGTTTTGCTCATCAATTACAGTTGACACTTGTAGCGGTTACTAAAAAACATAAGGAGGTGGAAACTTTCTTTGTTATAGTTGCTAATGTGTTGAATGTGATTGGAGCATCCTTTAAACGCAGAGATAAACTTCGGGACAATCAAGCAGAATTATTGGAGCGGTTGGTAGAGAGTGGTGAAGTTCAAAGTGGGAAAGAATTAAATCAAGAACGAGGGCTTCAAAGGCCAGATGACACTCGTTGGGGATCACATTGTAAAACATTAGATAACTTTCTTATTTTATTTGCATCTATTGTTCATGTGCTTGGGGTGATTGAATATGAAGGTTCTGAGGCTAATGATAGATTGCAAGCAGAAGCTTTTTTGAGTAAAATCAATTCATTTAAATTTGTGTTCATGCATGCTTCACTTGATGTTGAAGGTATTGTTGATGTCGAACGAGCTGAGTAAAGCTTTACAGAAAAAAGAGCAAGATATTGTCAATGCGATGATATTTCTTGACTTTACAAAGGAAAGGTTGCAACAAATAAGAGAGGAATGATGGAAATCATTAATGGATGAAGTCTCTTTGTTTTGTGCTAAACATAACATTTTGGTGCCCAATATGGAAGAATTCTATATTCCTGGAAAGTCGAAGCGTAGGCCTTCTAGTGTTACTTATTCACATCACTTACGTGTTGAGCTTCTTTATACAGTGATTGATTTGCAACTTTAGGAGCTTAAAAGTCGTTTTGAGGTTGTCAGTAGTAACTTGCTTCTTGGTATGGGTAGCTTGAATCTGGCTAATTCGTTTGCTAATTTTGATAAGGAAAGAGTAATGACATTGGCCAAGTATTATCCAGATGAGTTTAGTGAATTGAAGCTTCGAGATCTTAGTCACCAATTTGACACTTTCATATGGAACATGAAACATGGTGACCCTAGATTCTCGGATTTGAAAGGAATTGGTGATTTGGCAAAAACGTTGGTTGAAGCAAATCTTGTGGAGACATATTCACTTGTTTATTTACTTGTGAAATTGACTCTAATGTTACATGTCGCGACTGCAACGGTAGAAAGAGCATTCTCATCCATGAAGTACATCAAGGATGAATTGCATAGTAGTATTGGTGATGCATTTTTAAATGATTGTTTAGTTTGTTACTTTGAAAAAGAAGTATTTGCAAATGTAAGAAATGATGTTATTATTGACCATTTTCAGAGTATGAGAACGCGTCAAGTTCAAATATAAGTGGATGATGTACTTTTATTATATTGGTATCAATAATATATTCTATAATATTGAAGTTTGTATTTTGATTTAAGTTGTGCCTTCTTTAGTTCTCTTTTTGGGACAACAATAGAATACTGTTGTACGTCACGAATTGAGACCACTAAGCTTGTTTTACATTTTAAAGTTTACTCTAGTTTAGTTCATGTGTGCGCAAGGATGTGCAAGATTTTTTTTGGAATACTTATTTTAAAATTTGTGTTAGTAGGTCAATTTGGGAGTATGATGAAGTTGAAGTTTGTGTTCGCAGGTCAATTGAGTAATTCACTCTAACGATAATGGTGCCCCCGTCATTCTCAAATCCTGGGTCCGCCTCTGCGTGCACTCATTTATTTTTCCCATATCCCAAATACATATAATATACATATATACGCGTATATAATGTCGTCTTGTCTTGGGTCAATGTGCATGTATAAATGCATATGAAATACGTTAGTAAAATCTCCTGGTACGTCATAAGACCATTATGTCTCTGATTAATATCATGAAATAAACTTTACCAACTTATGTATTTTTGAGACCCATGAACAGATGATAGAATAATACGGCACCTGGGGAATCAAGAACATAAGCATCTCTAATACTTCTATGAATAGAGTTATTTATGGAAGTTGTGCATTTGCTCGTTTCATTTGTATCGTATGGATCATGCCAAAAGAAAAGAAGGGATAGCCTTAATATACCTGGAGTAGGGAAAATCCGTATAATATTCTTGTAGGAGAATTCGATTGCAAGAAATCTCGTTGCTAATGAAGTGTTTAGACCAGAACTTCATTGAAGATTTCATAAGAATTGCACGTTCTGTTTTTGTAGACTTCTTAACTATTCATTCCTAAGTTGCAATTTGTAGGAAATGACTAATGTTTTGATTTGTGTCTTTTTATTCAAGACATATGAAGTGAAGCTTTGTTAAAAGCTTTTGAAAATGGATAATGTTTCCTGATGCTAAGAATGTTAATATTTTGATTCTATACAAAGTATAAGAAAGTGGGGTGTCTTTATTATGGCATGTTTCCACCTAAGCCAATTAAACTCTTAGTCATTTTGTTTGGTTAGCTTTTGCTGCCACATTTTTTTGGGGGGGGGGGGAGTTTTAGTCTTATCTCATAAGTTATTAATTAAGTAGGTAATGTCTCGTTACCGGATAATTAACCAATTACCCGTATAATTAAGAATTATCACAACTTCTTAAAATACTACTCTTTTTAAATATATTTTATACATCATATTATCATGGTCATATGGTACCTTGTATGGTACTAGTCCACAAATATCGGGTATTATCACTCGACCTGTATTTTATCCTAAATCAGCAACCTTCAATGAAACCCGTTTTCTTTAATTTTCTTACCTTCTCACCTCCATGAATTTACTCATCACTTGTTTGAAATAGCATAATGCTTATAATCTCCAAATAATCTTGTCCTTGAATTGAGGTCAATTATCTTACAACAATTGCACTTATAATACTACAGGGTGTAGCGCCGTTGTAATATAATACTGCGAAGCGTAATATCATTGTAATGTAATACTGCAAGGTGTAACATCATCGTAATATAATATTGCAGGGCATAACATCATAGTAATATAATACTACAGGATGTAATATCGATATAATATTGCGGGGCGTGATATCATGATTCTCTTTAAAGTATTTTGCTCAATCAACAATCCAACATATAAAGAAGATATACAAGTAAATCAGGTAAACATTAAATGAAATTCCAAGTAAATAAGAAATGCAATACCCAAATATCAATCCGTTGCGGTGCGCAACCCGATTTAAATGGAAATAACATCACGGCTCTCAAGCCCATACCAGAATCTCAGTAACCAAACCAAACCAGTAACCAGCTCTCCTAGAGGTCACATCAATCAGAAACCCGTCGGTTTTTCACAATCCGCGTGTACACCATCAAGAGAGAAGCATGAGAGGGTGACCCTAAGGGGGATGGATCCATATTCACACACAAGAACAACCAATTCAATGTGCTATCAGGCCGCCGTGGTCATAGGCTCAATATCATAATACGCCGAGCATGATCATATGCTCAATATCAATAACATGGACAACTCACGTACTACATAGACAACTCATGTGTCAATAATCACAATCTTCCCGGGTGGTCACATGCTCAATATCACAATCATCTTGACGTGGTCACAGGCTCAATATCATAATCTGCCAGGCATAGTCACAGGCATAATAACACAATCCGCCCGACGTGGTCACATACATAACAACACAATTCGTCTGGCGTGGTCACGGGCATAAGAACACAATTCACCCAGCGTATTCACAGGCACAACAACACAATCCGCCTGACGTGGTCACATACATAATAACATAATCCGCCTGGCATAGTCACGTGCTCAATATCATAATCTATCCAGCATGATCACATGCTTAATATCACAACCCGTCTGGTGTGATCACCGACATAACAACACAATCCACTAGGTAGGGTCACGGGCATAACAACACGATCTGTCCGGTGTGGTCATAGGCATAACAAAACATTTTGCGCGGCGTGGTCACAAGTATAATAACACAATACACCTAACAGGATCACATGCATAACAACACAATCCGCCTCCACGGTCACAACATCCAGTCCAAATCATATCACATAGATACAATAATACAAGAACATATGTATATGATCAATGAGTATCAGATTTCATGCTCCTAAATTGCTATAAGTGATATATTAAAGTGTATGCGTGTGCTAAGTGTCTATCATATCTCAAAATCGACAATTTCATCACAAAAATAGCAAATTTCAAGTTCAATCAGGAAATTAGCCTCTATGTAACCTCAAAATATGGATCAAATAGCTCACAACAAGGTTACAATATAAGAAACGTCACAATTTAAAGCTTAACAGTCAATTCAATGCATATCACAACCTAAGCACTACCCCAAGCATGAATAATATCCCGATGCTTGCACATGAGTTCAAACTCCACACATATGCGTACACATAGCACGTAGCTATCACAAACAACTCAGGCAACTAGTGCCTCAACCAATTTTAGGTAAGATACCTACCTCAAGCAAGCCAAATCAAATGTTGAGCAAGCCAAACAATACTCTCGAAATGTCATCCCGCGTGAATCAACCTCTGAACGGCTCGAAACTAGCCAAAAGAAACTCAAAAATATCAAATAATGCCAAGGGAAACAAACCCAAACGATAAAGGTCGAATGTTTAATCAATTAATCAAATACAACCAAAAAGTCAACCTGAGCATGCATCCCGAAATTCGATAAAACTCATAAATTTTGATAACCCATTCGAATGCGAGTCCAACCATACTAATTTCACTCAAATCCTCCTCTGAATCGATGTTCAAAACTCAATTATTCACTTTAGAAAAGTTTAGACAAAACCCTCCAATTTCTCTTTTGAAATTATCAGTCAAATGCCAAAATCAAAGATGGAATTATAGAATATAATCAAAATCGAGTCAAAAATTCTTACCCCAATCCATATGGTAAAAATCCTCTGCAAAACCGAGCTCCAAATCTCAAGTTGTGATAAAATGAACCAAAGCCTCGATTTAAGTACAATCTAGCCAGGCATTTTCGCATATGTGAATACACCGTCGCTTCTGCGACAAAAGATCTGCTTCTGCGAAAAAACACTGAACTTTCGAACTTTCAACTTCCAAATCTTGTGTCGAACCACATCAAATCATTTTGGAATAACCTCAAATTTTGCACACAAGTTCTAAATCACATGACCACTTATTCTAACTCCCGTAACAAAAATCCAAAGTCGATATCATCAAAGTCAACTCTCGATTAAACTTATGAATATTTTAAACCTTCAAATTTCCAACTTTCATCAATTAACATGCATGTGTATGAAGTGACAAGATCGTTTGGGTCAGTTGTCCTGTTGTACTTAGGAATCTCAGGCATGCGGAATTTTTTGGGGATTGAATTTGGAGCCGCACTCGGAGGGAAGGGTTTCTGTACAAACTTATTGGAATCCAAATCTTTCAGTATAGGCGGTGTTCCCGGGATATGATTGACGCTGGAATTGTAGGTTTCCACCTTTTTGTCGTTTGCTTCGATTTTCTTCTCCGCTGATTCTATTCGTTTTATCAGCTCCTTGAGCATTTTTATGATCTCAGGGTTATTACCCGACTTGTTCCCACTCGACCTTTCCGCGACCGCTTCACCCCTGCGGGTGATCTCTCGAGATAGATCGGGTTCGATTCTACTCTGTATGCGGCTTTGGTTTTGCAATTGATCTATCGTCGCCTATTGGGCCTGTAACATTTCGAATATCATCCTTAGATTGATCCCGTCTCCTCCATTATTTTGAGTATTCTACGCGTTCGATTAGGTTCCACCACGGATGCTATTCTGGGGGTAAGTAGGGACATTTGTTTCTATAGCCACATGCCAATTAACATCCAACGGGTCCGCAATTGGAATTTCGATGGGATCAAAGGGCGGTACTTCATTATTGGGCGCTATGTTATTATTTTTACCATGATACCAGACTCATTGTCAGCAGGTAGATGTGTAAATTGTGAGTTTGGCATTTTAAGCTTAAGCCTGAAATCAGAGACACTTCAAAGAACAAGTGTAAAATAGTGTGTGTTATAACAATTTGTATCAAATAGACACTATTATCCTTAGCCCCACGGTGGGTGCCAAACTTTTTATCCTCAAAATCAGATAAAAATTAAATTTGTAAGTGGTTTTAAGGATACGTGGATTAAATTGATACAAAGCGATAAATTGAATTATAGTTTAAATAGAGTATGATAAAGTAAATTCAAATCGTATATTTGAACAGTTATAACCTTGAAAAGTAAGTCTTGCTCGAACTGAATGTAATACCAATAGTATCAAATACAGAAGAACAATAGCTTGCAGAAAGAAAATAATAATATAATGCTTTGGGATGCGTGTTACAATGTGCTTTACAAATAATCAAGCCCGTTTTATATAGTAGGGAAGTCCTACTTTGGGTACAATTCTATAAAAGGTAAAAGATCCCATGATTTGCTAATTCGCCGGTTTCTCATTGATACATGCTGTGATTCCCACCGTGATACCCGACCGGTTACGGATATTTTGCCTTTCGTTATTCGGTCTGGCAATGTTTCCTCGAGCTCATTCGGGGTCAGGGTTAATTCCGGGATCATGGACTCGATGTTCTCAAGGACGGGCATTCCGGCCTCGTATCTTGGTTCGATGGAACCCTGGGTCGATCTTCAACCTATCGCGTTTCAATCCCGATCTGTCGTGCAATAGTCGAGCCCGATTTCGACCGTATACAATACTACATCTAATATAATTCTAATTATTTACTCTTTAAGATTTTGTATACTCCTTAAAAAAGATATTTAAAAGCCTTAATAATAATGTATATTTGGTTAACTAACTTTTATTTATCTTATTCCTTAGGTGTCGTTTGGTAGAATGTATTAGGAAAAATAATATATCTATTAGCTTTTAACTAATACTAGTATTAGTTATACATCTTATTCTGTATTATTCTTATACATAGCAAATTATGGCATTAATAATACCATAATTTTTAATGCATGGATAAGCATGTACAAAGATGGAATTATCCTATCAAAACCTATTCCAAATCCTTTTCAATATTTTTCGGAGGGTAGTTTTGTAAACAAATAATTTTCAAAAAAAATTAGGCAATGCATGTTGTTTTTAATACACCAAACGAGCATAACTAGCCTCATCATTACTAATACACTTTATGTAGTATTATTCTTATACACCCTACCAAACGACCCTAGAAGTCATACTTAATTACCAATCCACAGATTGAAACAATAAGCACATATTTAAACATAAAAAATGATAATAAATTATTTTTTCCATTTTGAGATCAACTCTCTTAATAAACCATAAATATTAGGTTGTACGATTTGTCTTCGTTCATTTAATAAATGAGAGAATGAGTCACATGGATATATGTTGTAGTAAAGTAAAAAGTTTTCGTGTGTCTATGCAAAGAGGGCAAAAATAACGGGATAGTAATATTTTCCAAAAAGAAGAGGGAATCTTTCAAACATACAAGAAAAGACATGCATGCATTTCAGGGGTGTCAGAATGGGACTCCTAAATTCTTTAAATTTTAAATTTCTTAGAAACTGAAATCAGTCCACTGAGGGTCGGTGTCTTTTCTTCCTATTATTAAAGGGACAATTCTTGTTTCTTCTCTCTCCTTACCTTATTTTGATTGAGCTCCTTCATTTTAATTAGGGATATATATATTAGCATCACGCCGATTATAAGCTTTAACAGGTTTAGAAATTCTTTTTTTTAAAAGAAGAAATCACTTGACATTTTCTGTTTGAATTAAAATTTGAATCGTATTAATTCATTTTATTGAGTGTATGCGGTAAATTATCGGAGGGTCCAATTTTTCGTCGTTCGTAAGCATATTTTACAGGTTCGAGACTATGGTCGAGGTTCACTCTCGAAAGCTATCGACGCTCGACCTCGGGGCAGTGCAGATCAACAACTATGATGAAAAAGTGGGGAGTTCCCAAGGCGCATAACTAGAGCTGACAAAGTCTAGTGAGCTAACTTCAAACTGAAATCATGGCATCAACTAGCTGTCACATCTCCATATCTTTGTAATAAATGTATTTGTATTATGTTGGGGTTCCCCTTCATATATAAAGGGGATCCTTGTCATTTTGTAGAGGACATGTTGCTCAATACTAAATACACAAGAACATTCTCTCTGCTCTATAACATATTCTCTTGATCTCATTGCTTTCATTGCTTACATTCATTGTGTTCTATTTATTGTTCATCATTTATTGCTTATCATTGGTCATAAAGAGCCGTCATTGATTTTATTATAACTGTTAGTCATCCCTCGATCACCCTCGGTGGGACATCAGACTCGACCCCGAGGCCTTGAATAAGCAAGCTCGAAGCCTCGATCTTCAGCCGTTTGGTTTGACTATTATATCGTTTTCTAGCTATAATCTTGCTTTCTAGTCTCTTACTTTAGCAACATTTGCCTTATAACTAGCATAAAAATAGATCAAGTATTTTTAGAACGATAAAATCAAATTTAATTGTTATTACCATTTTCCGATAAATAGTCCGGCGCCCATCGTGGGGCTAAAAATAATAGTAATTATTTTCTTGCTGGTTTAACTATATAACGCAGGTTACTTTTCACACTTTTTCTTGTCCAAGATCTTTGATTTCAGGTCAAGATACCTAAACCAGTAAATGTACCAGAAAATAACAGCCTCAAAAACTATGGAAAGGGCGGTATGGTTATTCCAAGTATGGGTGTGCCACCGCAAAACCCTGAGAGCTCACCGGAACCGTTTCCCAAGGGTAAGACCTCGTGCGATGCCCAATACATTAAACCTGGTCCTCACACTAACAAGGGAGCACGCCGAGAGATTCAGCGGGAAACTCGGAAAAATCCAACCTGTGAAAAAAGAGAGATTCCTCGGCATGTCGTTCATATGATTATCGGGGGACCGATATTCCCCAAGGACCCGTGATCAAATGGATAAGAATATCCGCTGCAATAGAAAGGTCGATCCGAGGCTGCATGACCGAAGACACCCTTGCATTCAGCAAGGAGGATCTCGAGACCTTGACAGAACCACACAACGACGCACTGGTAATTTCATTTCTTTTAAGTAACATTCAAATTAACGTGTTCTCGTAGATCCAGGCAGCTCAGCCAACGTAATCAGGTCAAAGGTAGTAGAACAGTTTGGGTTGCTCGATCAGATCGTACCCGCCTCCCAGGTCCTCCACGGCTTCAACATGGCCGGCGAAGTAACGAAAGGGGAGATCGCCCTCCCGGTTGACATATCCAGTACAGTTCAGAACACCAAGTTCCACGTCATCGGTAGTGACATGAGGTACAACGCATTTCTTGGCAGGCCGTGGATACACATCATGAGGGCAGTGCCATCAAATCTACACCAGATGATGAAGTTTCCGACAAAGGATGGTATAACAACCGTATATGGAGAACAACATGCGGCAAAAGAAATGTTCGCGGTTTACCAAGAGGCGCTGAATCCTATAAACTCTACCTCGGATGATTCTGGGAGCGTACAGACCCCCGAGGATGATGAAGAAGATTTCCTCGCTCCTCGAACTTTCGTTGCCCCCGAAGAGTCGGATGCAACGAAATGGACAATTGAAGAACTGGAGTAAGCTATTTTGATCGAGCTTCTACCAGATCGGAAGGTTTAAACTGGTGAAGAAAAAAGAAGACCCCAGTCCGAAGTAAAACACCCATTCGTTAAGGACGAGGTAACGAATCTACTTAAAATAGGGTCTATTAGAGAGGTAAAGTACCTCGAATGGCTGGCCAACGTAGTGGTAGTGCCCAAAATATAAGTTATGACTGTGCGTAGATTATAAATACTTAAATAAGGCGTGCCCCAAGGATTCATTCCCATTGCCTAACATCGATCGTCTGATCGATTCCACGGGCGGCCACAAGACCCTCACCTTTCTCGATGCCTACTCGGGGTATAATCAAATTCAGATGAACCCTGAAGATAGGGAAAAGACTTCGTTCATCACGAAGTATGGTACCTACTATTACAATGTGATGCCCTTCGGGCTGAAAAACGATGGGGCTACGTACCAACGTCTATTTAATAAAATGTTCGAGCATCAAATAGGCAAATCCATGGAAGTTTATATTGATGACATGCTAGTTAAATCCCTGCACGCAGAGGACCATTTGACTCATTTGCAGGAAATATTCGACATCCTCATAAGTTACAACATGAAGCTTAATCCCGAGAAATGTGCCTTCGGAGTGGGTTCGGGCAAATTCTTAGGCTTAATGGTGTCGAATAGAGAATCGAGATCAACCGTAACAAAATCAAGGCCATCAAAGAAATCATGGTGATAAATAATGTAAAGGTCGTGCAACGGCTGACAGGGCGAATAGCGGCTCAAGGCAGATTCATATCAAGATCATCAGACATGAGTCATTATTTCTTCTCTTTGCTAAAAAAGAAAAACAACTTTGAATGTACTCTAGAATGCCAACATGCCTTAAAGGAATTGAAGCGATATCTGACTAGTCCGCCTTTGCTTTACATGCCAAAAGAGGATGAAACACGGTATCTATACCTGGCCGTATCCGAGATAATGGTAAGCGGTGTGCTAGTTTGAGAAGAGCAAGGTACGCAATTCCTTGTTTATTATGTATGTCGGACCCTAGGGGATGCCCAAACTAGGTATTTGCACCTAGAAAAATTAGCTCTTGCGTTAATAAGTGCATCGCGAAAATTGAAACCCTATTTTCAATGCCACCGTATTTGTGTTTTAACAATGTACCCTCTCCGAAGCATATTGCATAAGCCCAAACTATCAGGCCGATTGGCCAAATGGGCCATTGAACTTGGGGGGTATGATATCGAGTATCAACCTCGAATGGCCATCAAGTCCCAGATTCTGGCGGACTTCGTGGCCTACTTCTCGCCCTCCCTTGTGCCCTACGTAGAAAAGGAACTTTTACTAAAATCGGGCACATCTTCCGGGAGGTATGGACCCTATTATCTAACAGCACCATGAACGTTAGAGGATCCGAACTCGGTATAGTCCTAAAACCTCCTACGAGTGGCATAATCAAGCAATATATAAAAACTGCAAGATTGACTAACAACGAAGCCGAGTATGAGGCTATGATTGCAGGTTTGGAATTGGCCAAAAGCCTGGGAGCTGAGATCATCGAAGCAAAATGCGATTCACTCCTGGTAGTAAATCAGGTAAATAGGAGCTACTAAGTCCGAGAAGACATGATGTAAAGGTACTTGGACAAAATCCAAGTCATATTACACCATTTCAAAGAATGGACCCTGGTCCACATACCTCGGGAGCAGAACAATGAGGCTGATGCCCTCGCAAACCTGGGATCATCTGTTGAAGAAGATGACCTACTCCTCGGGGCTGTTATTCAGCTGTCCAAATCAGTGTTCGAGGAAGGTCATGCCGAGATTAATTCTACTAGCCTAACATGGGATTGGAGAAATAAATATATTGACTATCTGAAAGACGAAAAATTACCCACGGATCCAAAGGAATCGAGGGCCTTGCGAATCAAAGCAGCCCGATTCTCGCTCGACGAAAACGGGACTCTATAGAGAAGAACTTTCAATGGCCCCCTAGCAGTATGTCTGGGGACAGGTGACACAGATTATGTACTTTGAGAAATTCACGAGGGTACTTGCGAAAACCACTCCGGTGCCGATTCCTTAGTCCGAAAGGTGATCAGGGCAGGCTACTAGTGGGATAACATGGAAAAAGACACTAAGGAATTCGTCCGAAAGTGCGACAAATGCCAGATATTTTCCCCTATGATTCACCAACCAGGCGAACAACTACATTCGGTTTTATCGCCATGGCCGTTCATGAAATGAGGAATGGACATCATCGGACCTCTACCAACGGCACCAGGTAAAGCTAAATTTAATTTATTTATGACTGAGTATTTCTCAAAATGGGTGGAAGAGCACGCCTTCGAAAAGATAAGAGAAAAAGAAGCCGTTGACTTCATTTGGGACCATATTATGTGCCGATTCGGTATTTCTTTCGAGATAACATGCTATAATAGGAGGCAGTTCATCGGAAGCAAAGTAACACAGTTCCTCAAGGATCACAAAATCAAGAGAATCCTATCGACGCCCTACCACCCGTGTGCAAACGGACAGGCTGAGTCCACAAATAAAACCATCATCCAAAACTTAAAAAAGAACTTGCAAAGCTTTGAGGGAAAATGGAGAGAAATATTGCTCGAAGTGCTATGGGCATACCGAACAACTTCAAAATCAAGCACAGTGGAAACACCTTTCTCTCTAGTATATGTTGCCCAGGCTTTGATACCAGTGGAGGTCGGGGAGCCAAGCTCCATATTCCGACACACCACTAAGAGCTCGAACAACGAGGCCATGACTACGGCCCTCGAACTATTGGATGAAAAGCGAGAAGCCTCGCTGGTCCGAATGGCTGCCCAAAAGCAAAGGATTGAAAGGTATTCTAACAAGAGAACAAACCTCCGACATCTCGGAGTTGGGGACTTGGTCCTAAGAAAAGTCACCCTCAACACCCGAAACCCTAATGAAGGAACTCTAGGCCAAAATTGGGAAGGATCGTACCGCTTCCTCGGAGTAATCAGCAAAGGGTCCTACAAGCTCGGTACCATGGAAGGCAAACATATTCCAAGAAATTAGAATATATCAATGCTGAAACGATACTACTGCTAAGATGTCCGATGGAAGATTTTGAAACACCCTTGATAGGTTTTCAATGTCTTTGCCTTATGTGTTGATGATCTAACAAACTTACTATCAAGGACCAGATATGGAACCTGACATACTTGGGCTACATTGCAAGTTAACGGATTGCAGCTAAATGTAAACTGTTATAGCTTCAGGATATAGAGAACCAAACAAGGACCTGATACCCTTGTGGTTCCCTCATAACAGTACAAAGTCAATTGGACAAGCTGGAAGCGATGTGACTGCCTGCATTGTTTCTGCCTACACTGCACTATTTCCAGTGGTCACTTATCCTTTGACCAACTAAAGTGCTTACATCATTCAAGTGATGTCATCAAGGTGTATCAACAAGGAGTTTATATCAAAACATCACTTGGACAGTTGAGAAATTATTCAAGCCTTCTACAAAATAGTGAACTTAATTCTCAAGAGCTTGAAGAACAAAGTTAAACGCTACTACGGTCTAGTTCCTAAATCTAGTATTTTGTTGTCCTTAGTTGAGTTGTAACTTTGTGGTTGTTCTTATTGTAACTCCTAAATTTCTTAGTTAGAAGCATTGATTAGGAACCCTCTTGTAAAAACCATAAACTCTCTAAGTTTGTGTTGTGACTAGGGTTAGTCATAAGTTAAAGTTTTTGTAACTAGAGAGTGATAAATTGGCTTGTGGTAAGAGTATCACAAGTTAGTTGAGTTGATGTCTTTTTAGTGGAGTCATTACAAAGTGGCTTGTAATAGGAGTTTACAAGTTAGTGAAGTTGAAAGCCTACAAGGGTAGGTCATGGTTTTTGTCCCCTTGAGTTGGTATTTTTCCACGTAAAATTCTCGTGTCTCATTTACTTACCATTTCATTAGCATTCTTAGAAAAAACTCATAGAGGACCAGGTACTCTACTGTTTGGTGGACTCATATAAACTAATAATTGGTATCAAAGCGGGTTCCTCCTATTAGGCTAACATCTAGGAAGGATCCTTATGGCTGCTCCACCAAATTTTTAAGAAGGTCAATCTACATACAGACCACCCAAGTTCAATGGATAATACTATAGGTGGTGGAAGACAAGAATGCATGATTTTATCATGGCTGAGGATTCTGAGTTATGGAATGTCATATGTGACGGCCCTTACGTCCCGACAAAAGTACTTGAAGAACTTCCATTCTCAATGCCAAAAACCAAAAAAGAATAGACAGATGTAGGCAGGAAAGTTGTGGAGAAGAATTTTTGTGCCAAGAAGATTTTGGTATATAGAATAGGACCTGATGAATACAATAGAATCTCTGCTTGTGACACTGCTAAGGAGATATGAGAAGCTTTGCAAACAGCTCATGAGGAAACAACCCAAGTAAAATAATCTAAGATCGATATGCTCACTACTGAGTATGAACTTTTCAGGATGAAGGACGATGAATCTATTCAAGATATGCACACAAGATTCACTTCCATCATAAATGAGCTGCACTCGCTTGGTGAAACCATTCCTAGGAACAAGCTAGTGAGGAAAATCCTCAGTATACTGCCTAGCTCCTGAGAAAGAAAGGTGAATGCTATTACTGAAGCAAAGGACCTGCAAGAGCTGACCATAGATGAGCTGGTTGGAAATCTGAAAACCTATGAGATGAAGAGGAAGATAGACAATGAAAGAAGAGAACCAAAGAAAGAAAAAAACCTGGTACTCAAAGCTGATAGCAATGAATCAAGTGAGGAGGACAGTGGCATGGCTTACTTAACCAAAAGATTTTAGAAGATGGTCAGAAGAAATGGAGGAATGCTAAAAAAGGGGCAGCTCTAGCAAACCAAAGAACTATGATCTCTGTCATAAGTGTGGAAAGCTTGGGCACTTCATCAATGACTGTCCTTTACTAAAGCAAGAATTTTCCAAATACAACCCTGAGAAAGTAGCTAAGAGGAACCCGGTTCCTGACAAGGACTTTGAAAGAAAGAGATCTACTGACAATGTGGTGAAACAAGCTCTTGCAACATGTGGGGAATCCTCTGGTGAGTCTGAAGATGAAATTGATATTGGTGATAGCACCATGATGGTATTTTAAAGCGAGGAAAATGAATATGATTCAACTTTTGCTTTGATGGCCCAATCAGATGATGATGAAGGCGATGACAATAGTGAGGTAAATTTCAGGGATGTTCAGAGAAATTTGAAATCCTACTCTCCTAAGAAACTTATGTCTTTAGCTAATGTATTAATTGATGTCTATCATAACCTTGTGGAGGATAAGGATTCCTTGATCTTAGACCTAAGGGAAGCTGAACAAACCAGAGATGATCTGGTAGTGTGTGTATTGGATCTGAAGGAAACCATTTGTGAGTTTAAGAAAGAAAAAGATGTCTTGACCAAAAAGATTGCCAACTTAGAGAATGAAAGAGATGACTTAGTGGTGATAGTTGTTGACCATAATGAAACTATTGAGAACTTCAGTAAAGAAAAGGAGGCACTAGTAAAAAGAGTGACTGGAATTAATAAAACAAGAGATGATCTCTTGGTAGAAATTGCAGACCTTAGGGAAACAATGGAAGGACTAGGAACTAAGTCTAAACCTGGAAATACTGGAAAAGAAAAAGAGATAGCCAGTGAGGAACACATTAGGCTTGAAAATGAGTTGAAAGCTGTGAGAACTAGGATGTGTGTTGAAACTGAGAAAAACAAGCACCTCCAAACTGAACTGGAAAGAGTAAAAAATGATCTTGAAAAGTCCCTAAAGTGGACCTGGTCCTTAGAAGCTATCACTGCCATATACGTTAATAATGGTGGAAACAGGCAGGGAATAGGGTTCCAAAGGGAGAAAACCCCTTATAGCCCACATAGCAAATATGTGATTGTACCCGAAAACTGGCTATGTACCCACTGTGGGAACAATGGACATTTCAAGGAAAATTGCCAAGCAAGGGTCCAGTCCATTAAAAAAAACAGAGTGTTTACTGAAAATGTAACCACTAAAAGGGGACCAGGTTCCACACACAAAAAACGCATATTACCTGCATGGACTAAGAGAGCTCTTATTCATCCTCTTGCCTACTACAAGGGACCCAAACTTGCTTGGGTTCCTAAAACTAACTCTTGATCTCCTTGTGCAGGGAACCGTGAAAGGAAGTGGTCAACAATGGTTCATGGATAGTGAGTGTTCAAAGCACATTACTGGGAACACCATGGACTTTCTTTCACTAAAAGCCCTACAAGGAGGGAGTGTATCCTTTGGAAATGGTAAAAAGGGGAACATTCTTGGAGTTGGAAAATTCGGGAAATCACTCACTCACTCTATTAAAAATGTGTACTATGTCAATGGTCTTACGTACAGTCTCTTGAGTGTCTTTCAGATTTGTGATAAAGGAAACAAGGTGAAATTCTTGTCCAAGATATGTACAGTTACTAATTTGGTAACTGGTGAAGTGGTGTTTGTGGCCAAGAGATACAAGAACATCTATGTTGCTAATTTTGAGTCCTTACAAAGTGGTGATCTGAGTTGTCTGAAAGCTGTTGATGATGATGCTGAACTCTGACACAGAAGATTGGGGCACGCGAGCTTCTCTCTTCTGAACAAACTAATTTAGAAGTACCTGGTTCATGGTCTGCCCATGTCATAGATCAAGGCACAGAATGTTTGTGATGCCTGTGCTAGAGGAAATCATGTGAAATCCTCTTTTAAGTCTAAAAAGGATGTAAGCACCTCAAAGCCACTCGAGCTTCTGCATATGGACCTATATGGCCCTATGAGAGTGCAAAGTAGGGGAGAAAAAGATACATTTTTGTGATAGTGCATGATTACTCCAGATTTACATGGACTCTATTTCTTAGAAATAAAGATGAAACCCTTGAAGTGTTTGTGGATTTTGTGAAGAAAATCCAGGTGAAGATGGAGTCTAGAGTCGCATGCATTAGATCATATCATGGAACAAAATTTGACAGTGCCAAATTTGATAAGTTCTGCAATGAAAATGGCATCACTCATAACTTCTCTGCTCCCAGACACCCCCCCCCAGTAAAATGGAGTAGTGGAAAAGAAGAACAGAACTCTTGAAGAAATGGCAAGAACAATGCTGATCAATAGTGGAATTTCAAAGAACTTCTAGGCTGAAGCAGTCAACACTGCCTGCTACTTGGTGAACATGTGCATGATTAGATCACTCCTGAACAAAATCCCAAATGAAATAATGAATGGAAGGAAACCCAAGCTGACTCACCTAAGAACATTTGGGTGCAAATGCTTTGTCCTCAACAATGGAAAGTATCAGCTTGGTAAATTTGATGCCAAGAGTGGTGGAGGAATATTTTTGGGCTACTCTTCTCAAAGCAAAGTGTATAAGATATACAACAAGCGGACTTAATATGTTGAGGAAAGTGTTCATGTTATTTTTTATGAGTCCTATCCATCTTGTGAGAAGAGTGCTGAAGAGGATCAAGATGGAGAACCCTTACTAGTCCCTGGTGAAGTCATTGACATAACAAATAGAAAGGCAGATATGATGAGCCAAGTAAAAGAGCTGAGTGAAGACAATACTACCTCTTCTTTAATGGAACCAGGTATATCAACTAAAACCACTAAAGCTGATGTAAGAGTGGTTGATGCAGTTCAGGGTACTCCACTAGTACATGAGAGAAGAACATAAGAAAACCAGTTAAATGTACCCACATCCTCTACAAATGAACCTCAGATGTCTAATTGGAAACACAAAAGCTCTCATCCTCTTAACAACATAATTACCCCTAGATTCTGGAGTACAAACCAGGTCATAAGCTAGAAATTCACTTGCCTTCTCAGCCTTTCTCTCCCAAATAGAACCCAAGAATATCAAGGAAGCCCTGAAGGATGCAGATTGGATTACAACCATGCAGAAGAGTTACATCAGTTTGAAAGGAACAATGTCTGGCACCTGGTACCTAGACCCTCAGATCGAACCATTATAGGAACCAAATGGGTATTCAGGGACAAGCTTGATGAACATGGAAACACCACAAGAAAAAGACCAGGCTAGTGGTTCAAGGCTACAATCAGGAGGAATGGATTGATTATGATGAAATGTTTGCTCCGGTCGCTCGCATGGAAGCTATTAGAGTTCTAATCGCTTTTGCATCTCATATGGAATTCACCTTGTTCCAAATAGATGTCCAAAGTGCATTTCTGAATGGACTTCTTAAGGAAGAATTCTATGTGAAGCAACATCTAGGGTTTGAATGTTATGAACACCCTGAATATGTGTTTAAACTGGACAAAGCATTGTATGGGTTGAAGCAGGCCCCTCGAGCTTGGTATGAAAGGCTGTCAAAGTTCTTCTTAGAAAATGATTTTAAAAGAGGGAAAATTAACAACACCTTGTTCCTAAAGAAATGGGGAAGGAACCTGCTCATTGTTCAGGTCTATGTTGATGATATCATTTTCGGAGAAATAGCTGATTCTCTGTGTGAAGAATTTGCAAAACTCATGGGAAGTGAGTTTGAAATGAGCATGATAGGGGAACTGAACTTCTTCTTGGGTCTTCAAGTAAAACAGTCCTCAAAGGGTACATTCATTTGTTAGCAGAAATACATTAGGGAGCTCTTGAAGAGGTTTGACATGGAAGAATCAAAGGTGATAGAAACTCCTATTGCTACAGCCAGTCGACTAGACATGGATGAACTGGATCCCCTGTGAATCAAACTATGTATAGAGGTATTATTGGGTCTCTTCTCTATCTCTCTGCCAGTAGGCCTGATATTGTCTTCAGTGTGGGGCTATGTGCAAGGTTTTAATCAAATCCCAAGGAATCTCATTTGAAGGCTGCCAAAAGAATCCTGAGATACCTCAAAGAAAAACAGGACTTGATCCTTTATTATCCCTCAGGTGATAGTTTTAATCTCATTGGATATACTAATGCAGACTATGCAGGATATCTTGTGGACAACAAAAGTACTTCTGTAATGGTTCACTTCTTAGGTTCATGTCTCATCTCTTGGGGCACAAAGAAGCAAAACTCAATGGCTCTTTCAATAGCTGAAGCAGAATATGTAGCTGCAGCATCCTGTTGTGCTCAACTTCTATGGATTAAGGAACAACTGGAGGATTTTGGGGTACTTACTAAGAGTGCCCCTTCTATGTGATAATACCAGTGAACTCAACATGGCCAAGAATCCAGTTCAACACAAAAGGACCAAGCATATTGATGTGAGGCATCACTTTATGAGGGACAATGTGGAGAAAGGGGTGATCTTTATGAAGTTCTATAGCACAGAAGACCAAATCGTAGATATCTTCACCAAAGCATTAAGTAGGGAACATTTTGAAAGAAATAAGGTGAAGCTGGGGCTTTTACAAGCCCAATTGAGAACCTGATTCCTCATCATTTGGCTATGAAAATCACCTTCAGGTAAAACTAGCTAAAGTGTTTTCTGGACAAGTCTAACTCACTTCAATACCGTTGCAGGTAAACACGCATAATGAGAATAGAAGTTGTAGATGCAGCGCATGGACGATAAAAGAGGATTGATATCTTCAAATAACAGGTCAAGAACCTGGTTCTTGTACTAAAGGTTAGTAGTTCTATGCATTCTTTAATACACGTCTTGAAAAGGTACAAAAATCAACTGCCATGTCATCCACCTTTTCAGAACCTGCTGTCACGTCTCTTCACTTCAAATCATTCCATCTCCCTCTAAAAGGTTGCACTTCTCCACGCACAACCGCCGTTTCAGAACCGGTTCCTATCTCTCTATTCATAATTATCCATTCTTAATAAACCCTCCTCCTCTCTCCACAAACCATAAGTCCTCCATTAGAATTTCCCAAAGCACCTTCACTCCATTTTTTCAATGGTTGATACAAGCTCCGACATCCCTGCCTCAGTCATCCTTGATACTGAAAAATCTATGGAGTCCTCCGTCCCCACTGAGTCTTCTATAACCACTTCTGCTATCCCTGCTGAAATCACACCTAACCCAGATTCTCTGTCTCTCTCCATCCCTAAAACCCCTAAAATTGCTGATTCGTCCTCTCTATCTTCTGATGTTCCCACTGATCAAAGAAAAAGTGGAGAACAAGGTAAATGTTTTGAGGTCGCAAAAGGTTCCGCCATTGTTGCTGCAGATTCTGTGGTGGCAGTGGTGCCGATTGAGGAAGAAAATGTCGTAACCATCTTTATGGTATCTGCTGACGGTGTCCTGCACGAGATAATCTCTCAGAGAAATGAGGTACAGGGTATTGGGGAAGAGGGAGCCATAGTGACTGTCGAGGGCTATGCACTAGTAGAAACTAATTGTCCCTTACATGAGGAACCTGACCCCTCTACGGAGGACCCATGTCAGGATTTTCATTCCCAGGCCAGTCCTGCTCCTGCATTTGCTGTTGCACCCTTGGACATTCAATCTCCTGAGATGAGGTCTAGCGATGAGGAGGATTTAGACAACCTGGCTCTTGATGCATTCATAGTCAAGCGAAGGGTGGTGTCCACTCCTGAGTCTTCCACTAAGCGACCTACTACCAGGTTTCAAGCTAAGGTAGCCTATGACTCTGCCCTTCAAAAGAGCAGAAAAAGTAGTAAGAAGAAAAGGAGGAGGTTGGTGAAAGATAATGTGCCAGTGTGTGATAAAGCTATCCCTGTGGTAGAAGTGGAAGAGGAAACACCAGAGGAACCTTGTTCTTGGGTGAGACGGTCCCAAAAAAAGAAGCAGCCTGCTTCAGTAGAGAGAGTTTCAACCCTTAGTTCCAAGTTGAAGTATGTTGTGAGTGAGCCCTCAATTTCTGATCAGGATGTGTTAGTCATGTCTAAGGGAAAAGAGAAATCAAGTGTGGAAAGTCTGGCAAACGAAAGTCTGAAACTATTTAGGAACCTGGTTCAATGAAAAGGCTGAGGAATGAAGGCAGTTCTGCTTCAGAACACCTAAGGCACCAAAAGGTTCTGCTGGGTCATACGTTTGACCCAGCAATCTCTAAAATGGAGGGTATGCGACAAGTTCTTGAGATGGATGATTTTCAACGATGGGGGCATCTATTCCAAATGGATGCACCTAAGGTGTATGAAGATGAGGTTCAAAGCTTCTTTGCTAGCCTCTTTCCCGTTGAGACCGACCATATTTGTGCTTTGGTGAATAGAGTAGATATCATGTTCGATGTAAGTCTGCTTAGGGATATTCTTAATGTCCTTACAGTTGGTGTGTCTAGTGTGAAAGATGCGTGTCAGTATAATTTTTGGAATGTTGTGGTAAAGGACAATGCGAACCAAAAGGTGGACCAGATACACAGAAGGCATTACTCCCTGTTTATCAATTGCTCTTCGAATTGGTAAACAAAGTTATGTTGCCTCGAGCTGAGATGAGGTCCATGACCTCTAAGTCTGACCTGTTTTTGATGGAACAACTGGATAGCTTTACTCCTGTCAGCCTGCCTGCTATAATGATCGAACGTATGCAAAAACTAGCAACCTTGAAGGATGGTAATCATGGTGTTCCATACGGTTTTCTGCTTACGCAAGTGTTTAAGTTCTTCGAGGTGCCGCTGGGTCAAGGCAAGGTAGGAACTAAGAAGCAGACTTTCTCACAGACAACGTTGGAAGAATGCGAGTGCATAGAAAAGAATGGGGGTGGGGTAGGCAGTACATCAACCATCTCAGATCTCATTAAAGCTCAAAATAATGCAACTGAGGAGATTCATCGGTTGAAGGCTAGGAATGCTATCCTGGAAGGTCAACAAGCCCAAGGGGTTCCGACATCAAATGATGAAGTGGCTAGTTTGACAAAATAGAATGTTGATCTCAGGGCGCAAGTAGAGAACCTGAAAGCAGAACTGCTCAATTAGCAAAAGTCGGCCAATGCCCGAATATACCTAGTTCTCCAAACTCTTGTTGCAGCCTCCAAGCCCTCTACTCCTAGTGCCCCCTAAGTACCCCTTCAGTGACCAGTTTCTAGAATGATCGTTTAATTTTTTTTATGGCTATCACACCTCCTTTTTACCACCCGAGAGAGGATATAAGGGAGTTTTTCCAATTAAAGTGACATTATTCGAAATGAGATTATTTTATTTATTTTCAGAGTCACCACTTGGGATATTTATTATGGTGTCCCAAGTCGCCAGTTTATTTTAAATCCCAAATCGAGGAAAATCGACTTTATTTAAATGTCTGCGAAACCAAAAATTCTAAGTAAGGAATTCTGTTAACCCGGGAGAATGTGTTAGACATTCCCAGGTTCCGTGGTTCGAGCACGGTCGCTTAAACTATTAAAATTGACCTAATTATCTAATTTACTATATGTTTTAAACCTAGTGTGCATTTTTAAAACTTTGTAACCACTTTTAATTATTTTTAAAAACCGCTTGTTAGGATTTATGGAATTATTTCTGGAACAAGTTATGATTGTCGTACACTTGCCGTTTTTGAACACACCGCAAGCCACGCTACATGAAATGCACCCGTGATTCGCGACATGTATATTTTATTATTGTTTGAAGTTGTTATGATCGTGTCACATGAAATGCACACCCGAATTTTAAAATTAGGCATCGTAACTACGTCACAGGAACCGTACCCATATCACGAGGGTTTATTTATTAATCGCGTCTAAAACATGCTATGGATATTCATTTATTACTTTCCTAATGCTAATTTGAGATTGTTATGAAGGCCATGGTTTATGGAAATAAAATGGTAAGGATAAAATTGTTACTAAATTATTAACACGGTTCATTACTACGAAATTATAGGAGGTGAATATCACATATTAAATTATCAACTTTCTAACATAATCAAACCAAAGAAGTTAATCTTCTAAATAAAGAGGACGGCCGAAAAAGTCATAATCACATGTCAATACCATATGAAAATTAAAGAGATTCCCTATAGCTTTGCTTTTCCAAGTTTCACAAAATAAACTAGTGATAAACATAATATTTAACTCCATGATACATGCTCAAAATGGAAAGACATGGACATATACTCCAAATATTGAAGCAAATTTCCAGAATATGAATTTAGCGAATTGAGATGACAAACAAAGGCATGCTAACACATGATATTAATGAAGTGACGGAATTTTTACTTAAATCAACAGGAACAAAATGAAACAATTAATTAAAGGGGAAGGAGACCTTATGTGTATTGATATGAAACTCCAAATGTATACAGCAAAGTCAGATTCTGATTGTCAAACTCGACCGGAGAAAATAAACAACAACAAAATCTTGGAACAGAGCTTTCAAAAGCGGCCCGAATGGTGACTTCAAACAAGGATCCCAAACTCGTCGGTAGCCTCGAATCGGCACTGAAAAATTCGAACCAAACACGAATTCAATCAAATTCGAAATTTCAGCTAAACCGAAGAGATAAATGGCACTGATTTTCTAGCTCTGTTTTTTTCTTCACCATTTTTAACCTCTGTTTTGTAATTGGAGTGAGGCTATTTTTTTGTATTTATTTCATTTTTTCTTCTGAAAGGAAACGAAAGGGATGATGGTGGCTTTTGGGGAATTTTGGGGAATTAGGGGTGAGGCTGGTGCTCTTTGGAATTGGGTGTATGAGTATGTGTGTATTTTTTGGATGGAGGATCAGTTGATCAAGTCTTGGATGAGAATTTTGTTAGATTTTGGAATGTTTGTTGGGATTTTTCTGCTGAGTCTTTCTTTTAGTTCAAATAGATGATCATCATCTCTTAAGGGGTGCTGCCGGAGATGGAGAACTCGTCCCTTTCTCCAAGAAGGCAGCGGCTGTAGATTAATCGTGAAGTTTAGGGGGCGCCGTTTTTAGCTTTTGTTTAGCGAAGGGGAAGGTATCTCATAATGTGATAATGTGTTAGGTCTCCTTTTATGTGAGGAATTAGGGTATAAAAAATGAAAAAGGGATAATGGGTTAATGGGTATTGGTATTGGGCTGGGGTTTAAAATTGATTTGGGCCATTTTAGGAATTGGCCCAATTCTAGAAGAAACAAGACCAAAAATATATTCTTCCTAATTTCCTTTTATTTATTTTTCCCTTTTTCTTTTCTTTAATTAATTAAAATCTTAAATTAATCTATTTTTGTAGAAATTAAAATTCTTTTATTTATTTTTAACATTAAAACAACTAATTAACTTAAAACTAAAGAAAAATACTAATTTTAAAGGCTAAAATCTAAATATGTAAAAATGACTACTTTTTGTGATTTTTGCTTAATAAAATTAATTTCTACATGAAAATTGAGCCTAAGATGACATGAAATTAAAACGTGACATTTTTTGTGATTTTTCTATGATTTTAAAATATTACAAAAATGAAATGCAACTAAATAAAGAAAAACTTCTAAAATTCCTTTAAAAAATATTTTTGGTTTTTTGTAGGAGTTATTTTCATGTAGGGCAAAAATTAGGTGCTCACAGTTGCCCCTCTTTGCTCGGAAACATGAAGAGTTTTTGGGCAAAGATAAAGTGAGCAATTTTTGCCCGTTTGAAACTCCATTTGGAAGCATTTTGAAAAAGTTTGACCGAATCTTGCTTCAGAGGTTGCCTAAATATCCTTGGTTATAAAATAATCAGGTCGGTGTAGTTCTGGAAGGATGATGGAGTGATGAGTTTGAGAGTCGAGTGAGGTTCTGTTGAGGCTCCAGTCCGCGGTCCTGTTATTACATCAAAATCAAAATGAAAAAGACTAACTAAACCTATTAGCTACGGGTTACAAGATTCCTATCTATAAATCATCTAAAGCTTGATCTTGAGTCTTGGCTAGTTCTTCCTGCAGACTTTGATATGAATCTTGATGCTCGTTAGCTGCGAACGCTGGTTCATTTTTCTTTAGCTCTTCGGATCAAGGCGGGACATGGAAAGCTTGTGACTTCAATCACGTCTTGAGCATTCCACAGCTTTCCTCTGCTTCTGCACTTTGAGTTCACTTCTTTTCTTGTTCTTCTTTTCTTTTATTTGGATTGAGACTTCTTCTTTTGGTCATCTCAAACCTCGTGCCTCATGGTAAAAAACCTTTCAGACACCAAAACAAACAAATGAACGAAATGTTTCTGCCCCAGTTTTCACTAGGAATATTTCGTGAGTTATTGCAACAAAACTCTAAACTATTTCTTTATTGAAAGCAATAAAATCAGGATTGTGTATTCTTGAGGAAAAGAGAATAGGGAGTAGAGACCCTATATCTAAAATGAAATCAAATGGGGATCAGAGGCCCTAAGTTGGAAAGATCACAAGGTTATGCTGGAAAAATGACCGGGTTATGCCGGAAAGGTCCTCGGGTTATGCCGGGGAAGGTCATCGAGTTATGCCGGAAAGGAAAAACGTTCAGGGGTTATGCCGGGGAAGGTCATCGGGTTATGTCGGAAAAGAAAAAGGTCCTCGGGTTATGCCGGGGAGGTCCACAGGTTATGTCGGAAAAGTCATCGGCTTATGTCGGAAAAGAAAAAGGTCCTCGGGTTATGCCGGGGAGGTCCACGGGTTATGCCAAAAAAGAAAAAGGTCCCCGGGTTATGCCAGGGAGGTCCAAGGTTTATGCCGGGAAAGTCATCGGGTTATGCCGGAAAAGAAAAAGGTCCTCAGGTTATGCCGGGAAGGTCCACGGGTTATGCCGGGAAAGGTCATCGGGTTATGCCGAAAAAGAAGGTCCTTGGGTTCTGCTGGGGAAGTCCACGGGTTATGCCGGGAAAGGTCATCGGGTTATGCCGGAAAAGAAAAAGGTCCTCGGGTTATGCCGGGGAGGTCCACGTGTTATGCCGGGAAAGGTCATCAGGTTATGCCGGAAAAGAAAAAGGACCTCGGGTTATGCCGAGGAGGTCCACGTGTTATGCCGGGAAAGGTCATTGGTTATGTCAGAAAAGGAAAATGTCACGACCCAAACCAATGGGCAGTGACGGGCACCCGATACCTTACTTAACCGAGTACCAACATAACGTATCTGTCATATCATAATATCATGGGCAAATAGCCTAGAAAGGTCGTCATGAGATAACATAAATAAAATATAAGGGAATACTAAATATTGGACGACCTGACATGACATGAAAACTTATACATGTGACATACGTGCCTATAAAACCAAAGTGATAACTCATACACTGAACATAGGCCGATAAGGCCATATGATTTTCATATACATAACATATGTCTACAAGCCTCTAAGAGTACATAAAATCATAAAGGTCGAGACAGGGCCCCACCATGTCAATCAATATATATCTAAAGCATACTAACCAAATAGGCAACTCCGAAGCAAGTGGAGTGCACCAACACCTCCGCTGAGCTGATAGCCTACTAGGAGGAATGTCAACCTATCAATTGGGACCTGCAGGCATGAAACGCAGCGTCCCCAGGCAAAAGGGACGTCAGTACCAATAAAGTACCGAGTATGTAAAGCAAGAAAGCATAAACAAGAATAGTAATATAAAGAGAGATAGAGGAGATACAACCTGTAACATCTGCGTGCCTCTGTGGGCTACTGACATGAAATGCGTAATACATATATATATACATAAACTTTTAAAAATATACGCGTCTGTAGACATCATCATCATCATCATCATCATATCGTACCCGGCCTCAAAGAGGACTCGGTAAAAACATACCCGGCCATCATAAGGCTCGGTAGAATCGTACCCGGCCACGTGGAGCTCGGTAAATCCAACTGATCAGTGGTTACACAATATATATCGTACCCGGCCTACTATAGTGCGGCTCGGTAGAGTAAAATAAATATTATATATAATGCATGCTAAACTCATGGAATCACGTTCTAAACCTTTTGGAGTGACTTAAGGTCGTTGCACCTTCGATTAACATTATGGACATCATACCATCAATATGAGCTTCTATAGGATTCAAGGATCATACATACCTTCTTAGAATAACTTTATAAGGAAAGAACAACATGGGCAACCTTAGTTTCTAGGAGTAGATCTGTTACGAAATAGTGTATTCATTTCACTTTAGATCATGCCAAAAGAAAGAGGGAAGTGCCTTAACATACCTTAACCATGGTGAGTCCTTAATACATCTTAAGCAACTCTTCAAACAACTCAACTCAATCTACCATTGCATAAGGAGATTCAAAATTAGTGTTGAATAAAGGCTAAGTTTGCAACTTAAACTTGTAGCTCATTTATATAAATTCGGGCAGCATCTCCCCAGTAACAAGAGCCTCCTCCAATACCATATACCAACAACAATTACCAAAGAAATCCATCAATACCAATTATCAATAACAAGACACCATAAAACTACAACAAATCATAACTATTTTACGACGAGCGACAAGCTCCAATTGGAATTCGTATATCCCTTATCATCCCTTATAGACTTTTTACTTTAAATTAATAGTATCATTAACATGATAATGAAGTCATTCATCAATAATTCCAACCTTATACCATATATCCATAACAAAGAAAATGATCCACAACTCCAATTATTCTTAATTAGCAACTTTATTCACTAGTTCATGTCTAGTTCATCCATTTAACTCAACCGATGTCAATATAACCTTAAGCACTTGTTGGAACACAATATAATTACCTCCTACAGTAGATGCAAGTCGAAATCTATATTATATTTAGCTTACAACAGCCCAACACACCCCAATCAATTCATACCAAAAACAACGACTATAGTAGTGTCCAACACCCCGAAAATATTACAAAGAATGACTAATCCATTATTTCACAAATATGTGGTATTTCTTCAAACCATTTATCCTCCAAAAACTCCATTAAATATCAGCAAAAGATACAGCCCAAAAGCTACACGAAATAGCCCACAAAACAGTCCATTACAAATCAAATAACTCGAACTCATGGCTTCCGATCACCTTCCCGTGAGTTCTAAATATTATGAAATGAATTAATCAACCTTAATTGATATTTAAGAGCTTAAAACCAGAAATTAAGAATTTTCTTAACTATTAAATACCTTCCAACACTCAAACTATAAAGAAAAATAAAGGTTATATAGCAATACTTACGTCGTGGGGATCGTTCTTGTGTTATTGCTTCGTGATTTCGTGCCCGGGATGATGGTATTATTTGAAACCCTTGTAGAGAGCTTAAGGGTGATGTTAGGGGTATTATTTGGTCGTGCTCTCTAGAAATATGCAGAAAGAGACGAGATATAGGAGATAATCTCCATTTTGTTGAAAAGTCAAAAGGTGCTACTTGGCACCCTATAATTGGCTCGTTTTCCAATGCTTATAACTTTTTATCCGGGTGTCGTATGAGCAAACGGTTAAGAGCGTTGGAAACTACATTCCAAGACATTCAATTTGATATATAATATGTCCCAAAAAGACCTCATATAGCACACGAAATTTATTACTCAAAAAGCTTCATTACAAGACAAATCCTTAGTCGGTTTTTTCGCAACTTAAATCCGATTTTTCTCAAACTTTATACTCCATATACAAACATCATATATAGTCATATCATGGCTTTAAACTCATTTAAATCATGATCAACAAGTCTCATATTTATCTTAACTTGCATAACACTTCGGCAAACCTTTCTTGTCCTTGTAGAAGGATTTCATCCTTTTTGAGTTTGCATTAGGTAATCCTATAATGATAGTAACATCTGAAGTACGGGGTGTAACAACATGTACCCTTGTAAATATTTATCCTTGAATATTAACTCTCAAAGGCTTGCAAGAAAAAAATGGGATGTAACACCATTAAATCACTTTATATACTTTCCAAGAGGATCTCATTTCTGAGCTTACATCAACGGACTTACGACGTACTTTCCCGTACAAAAATATGGGTTGTAACATTATTCCCCCCTTTAGAACATTCGTCCTCGAATGTTGACTGATGCGCTTCTCATTATCATACCATATGGCTCATCGGGTTATGTCGGGGAGGTCCACGGGTTATTCCGAGAAAAATCATCGGGTTATGCCGGGGAGGTCCACGGGTTATACCGGGAAAGGTCATCGGGTTATGCAAAAAAATAAAAAGGTCATCAAGTTATGCCGGGAAGGTCCACGGGTTATGTCGGGGATCAACTAGGGAGTGGAACCCTATAATGAAAAAGACTACCAGGTTATGTTGGGAGTGACTAGGCAATGGGACCCTATGTTGGGAAAACGTAGCTAGAGATTGGGGACCCTAGGCTACCATGATTTTGAATTTTTCTTATTCTTTCATTTCATTTTTTTTTGTTTTATTTAAGAAAATGAGTAAAATGCGGGAAGGATTTTAGAGGAGACTTCCCTTTTGGATTGATTTTTACCGCAAAGCTGTTTCTAGCTCTTGCGCGGTTTCTGTTTGGTTGCACCTGCTTCTTGTAAGGTTGCTTTGGATTGCACCTGTTTCATGTTTTCAAACAAAGAACAGTTGTTAGTTTAAAACGGTTGTTGGTTTGTGGCCTTGATTGTTTCAATCACTCGATCTCGGCCCGGCTTCTTGGATGAAGATCTCAACTGCAATTGGTTGTTCCCTGAGGACCGATTTCATTTCAGGCCCTGGAGAACTTCTGGTTTTTTCCAGACTTTGCCATGACAGTTGGTCAGTGGAACCTAACCTTTTCGACTTTATTTTGTCTTCGTAGGCCTTTCCTTTCTAACTTCTTTTTCTTTTCTCTCTTTTTTTTTACTTCGGAGCATCGGGGAACTTTTGGCTCCTCAAACTTTGTTGCAACGGCTAGTTGCGTGGGACTTAACCTTTTCCAACTTTATTTTGCCCTCATAGGCCTTTCATTTCTGGCTTCTTTCTTCCAACTTCAATTTCAGAGCATTTGGGGTACCTTGACTTTTCAAACCTTTGCCGAGACGGTTAGCGAAGTGGGACTTGACCTTTTCAACTTTATTTGTCTTTATAGGCACTTCAATTTGATTTCTTCCTTCCGAGAGTTTTGAATTTGAAACATCGGCCGCCATAGCAAGTCGAGGTCGACTTGATGCCCCTGACGAGGCTGGGTTCCTTTTTGCATATTAGCTTGTATCAAATAAGAACCCTGTAAATCAGTCTTACCATCCTTTCTTTGTCTTAGTTTCGGAACAGAGTTAGACCGAACGGGATTCAAAGAAAATAAACAAGGGAATGGAGAATGAGTTTAAACAAGATGTGTCCCTTTCGGGGAAAGGAAAGAAGGACTTATCTGGAGTACATGCGGACTTCAATGAACATAATATGCCTTTTGGACTGGATGCCTGATCTGTGTAAACCGTCCGACTCTCAGAAATTCATCACAACTTTGCCTTGAAACCGAGGAACCTTGCCGGGACTCTGTTGATGTTGATGGTTGCAGGGATCCTCTTTTCGATCAGGGGCGCCCTTTATGGGTTTTCACGATCTGACCTCTCTCATTTCTCTTCTAACCATCGCCTTATAGTGCTCTTTGCGAGTTTCACTAACAAGACTCTCATTTTCCATTTCTCTGCTTACCATCGCCTTACGGTGCCCATGTGAGTTTTCACCAATAAGACTCTCTCATTTTATCTCTCTCATTTTGATTGCATCGGATCCAAGTAGCTGCATTCTTGGATCCTTGAACATTCTCACCGATTGATCGGAAGGACTTGAAAGGATTTGGGTAAAAATAATTTGTACTGAATTACAACTTTGGAACCATTCAGGCAGGATCATTGCCGGACCATTATAACATCTGCCCCAGTTTCCCTTTTTGGGGGAATTTGGAGTTTTATTTTGGTGTGACTGAACCCTAGAGAGAGGCTGCCTACGTATCCTTTCGGAATCAAGTCGAACGTAGTTCAGGGAACTTTGTTTTTGATTTTCTTTTGTTTTTCTGTTTTGTTTTGTTCTCTTTCTTTTTCCTTTCCTTTTTCCTCTCTCTTTTTCAGTTTTTTTTTCTTTTTTTGTTAATTTCATTTTTTCAATCAATTTTTTTTTTCAATAACACTTTCAGGTCCAAAGAGGGTAATCAAAGAAAAGTAACCGACTCAAAGGGTTTGTAAAGGGTTGATAGTGTTTGGGTAGCGAGAATAAAAGCCTTTTTCATCCCAATCGGAGAAAATTTATGCTATATAGAGGATTAAACATAGTACCTTTTGACTACACCTGCATTGATAGTTTTTTCAAGGACATTTCTTTTGATGTTTCCCAGGTACAACGCTCTCTTTGGCAGTACCTTTGTTACCATGTATGGATCTTTTCCAATTTGGAGCCAATTTTCCTTTAGCTGTTCTAACTCTTTGTTTTATTTCCTAAAACTTATCCTCATTGTGATCTAATTCATGATTAATTACTTCGAGGTCTGACAGCTTTTCAGGATCTGGGCATGAAGCCGGCAGTCATGTCATGTTATTGAAATCTGCAATTAACAGAACTAAAAAGAAAAATAAGAAAAGTGACAAGACTAAGAAAAGAGATATTCCTGGACAATGAAATACTAAATTCATTTGAATTTTTTTTTCAATCAATTTTTTTTGAAGATATAAGGGTTTACATCGGAAAGTAAGACAATAAAGTAAAATATCTGGATCACACCCTAAGATAATCTGGACGCAAAAAGGATAGCAAGATTGGCTACCGAGACTCCCGTCTGATGGGGAACTTTCAAGCTTGGCGACCGTATTTCGGCTTTTCTTCTTTTTTGGCCATGGCTGCAATGGCCTTCAGTGTCGGATCAAATTCCTCAGCTTCACAAATCATTCCGACTATTGGCCCGATGTGGTGGGCATGCAACAAATTGTTCATCACATCAGGAGCTTCTTCATCCCAAAAAATAATTCTTTCAGCTTCAATCAAATTTCAACTGCCCTTTTGAAGGCCCAACAGTCCTCTATACTGTGTCCCACTATCCAGAGTGGTATTTACATACAGCATCAGCTCGGTGTGAGGGGGACTCAGAGTTTGGCCGGTTTGGGGCCACTGGCTGCAACAAATTTAGCCTGATTAGCTTTTGGAACAAGTTCGAATACAATTGACCAATAGGGGAGAACTGATTCTTTCTGAAAGACTCTCTTGGACGAGGATTGTATTGGGGATCATTTGGTTGAGGATTATATGGAGCTTGGTAAGGATGGACATTTCTGGGAGGTGGAGCTCGATTTTGTGGATAATGTTGTGGCCGCGGGTAAGGTTGCGCATTCATCACCGCATAGGGAGGCGGTGCCACAACATAAGCATCATCTTGAAGGGGATAATAGCGTGGTGGGACCATATAAGGCACATATGATTGGATGAATGACCTGGTGGCCCCCCTCGAGCTTGAAACCATCATGTCTCCCTCTTCAACCCCATTTCTGTTCATCAAGCCCTCCAAACCATTCTAAGCAGCCTGTGATGTAGCCTTAAAGGCAGCATGACTCAAGATTCGCCCCGTTTTAAAATCGTTTTCAACCATTGCCCCAATTTTGATAGCCTCAGCAAACGACTTTCCCATAGCAGACATCGTGTTCTGGAAGTAGTCCGCCTCTTGGGCCTGTAGAAAGACCGTGACCATTTAAATTTAGTCCATTGGAGGCTTTACCCTGGCAGCTTGCTCACGCCATTTGACAGCATATTCGCGGAAGCTTTCCATGATTTTCTTTTTTCAAATTGGACAAAGAGTTTCTGTCGGGAGAGATGTCCATATTATATTGTAACTGGCGAACAAAATCTCGAGCCATATCGTCCCACACATGCCAATGGGTAATTTCATGATCTGTATACCATTCAGAAGCAATTTTGGTGAGGCTTTCCCCAAAATAGGCCATTAGTATCTCCTCTTTTCCAACAACACCCCTCAGCTGGTTACAATATCATTTCAGATGAGCGACTGGGTCTCCGTGCCCGTCGTACTTTTCAAATTTTGGCATCATGAAGCCAGCTGGCAAGTGGACATCGGGAAATATATAAAGGTCAGAGTATGAGACACTCTTTTGGCCACTCAGACCTTGCATCTTTTTCAGGCTTTGTTCTAGGCTCTCCATCTTCCGAGCCATTTCCTTTTGCTTGGGATTTTTAACAACTTTTCCTTGCTCCCCCGAGAGATCATATTGCGGAGGTTGAGTGAAAGAGTACGGAGTCACATATGTTATTTCTGGTTGAAGCTGCGGATCCTGAAAGATGAACGTTGGAGGTGGTGCCCTTGAAGCTGGTGCCTGGGTGAAAACCACAGAAGGCATGCCAGGATCATTGGAGGGCATTGGAGGGTGCCCGCATGGGATGAGCGGGTTAGGCATAGGGGCGGTGGTAACCTCACCTGACCTGGGGATCAACTTAGGGAACCCAGGGATTGCACTTGGCGGTTCCCTACCATTAGACCAGGCGTCCCACATTTTCAATATGCGGAGACGCAACATCCTATTCTTTTCAGTAGCTGCTGATTCTAGCTGCAGAATAGCCGATCCCGGGCTATCCTCAGGACCGATAATTGGTAGATTGCTTGCGGAGGCCATCTGTGCCTTTGCATCTTGTGAAAGAGGGGAGACTAGACTACCAACAAAATCAACCACCTGAACAGAACCTAGCTAATTTGCACATCCAACAACCTTGTTAGTTTTGAGACATTTAACAGATAGAAAATCGCATATTGGGATGCAATGCACCTAGACAGTTAAACGTTTCTACTATGTGTTTGAACGAGTTGCATGTTTCATCCCGGCCTTAATTAACCATTTTCACTTTGTACCTCTTTTCTTCATTTCTGCCTCTCTTTAATCACTCTTGATTTTTTCATTTCGTTTTTTGCCGCTCTTTTATTTTTGGCACTCTCTTTTTCTCTTTTTGTTTGTCACTTTTTATTTCTTGTCGCTCCTTTTTTTCGCTCTTTTCTTTCTTTTTCACTCAATCAAATTTATTTATTTTCTCTCTTTTGTCAAATTATTTTTCACTCAGTTTTAATTTATAGCTATGATCGAATCCGATGGGGATTACCTACGTATCATGGCGCCGCATGAATCAGATCTTGCGTAATTCAGGAAGATTGGGAATAGAGTAAATAAACTAACTTTTTTTTTTTACTTTTTATAAAACTCAGACCATGAAATCTTTAAGGCAAAAGAAAAATATTTTTGATTTTTTGATTTTTTTTCTTATTTCTTTTGGAATTTTTCTTAAAAAATGATTTAAAAGAAGAAAGGAAACATTTTTTTTGGGATTTTTTATTTTGATTTTTCTTTTATTTTTGAAAGAAAGACTTCTAAAAATTTCTTTTCTTTTGATTGGAACTTTGGGATTTTTAAAAGTAAAAAAAAAATATTTTTGTTTGAATTTTCATTTGTTTTCTCTTTTTCTAAAGAAGAAAGAAAATATTTTTGTTTTGGATTTTGGATGTTGCCTCTTAATTTTCGAAAGAAGGACTTTTAAGAAAGTTTTTTGAATTTTTGAGTTTTTATTTATTTACAAAAAAGTACTTCTAAAGAAAAGTAAAATATTTTTGGACCTCAATTTTCAATTTTTTTTGACATTTCCGAAAGAAATACTTTTAAAGAAGGAAAAGAATTTTTTTTGGATTTATTTTTAATTTTTTTGGAAAAATACTTCAAAACAAAGAAAACCCGTATGAAATACTCCAGAAAGAAGGAAACTACTTTTTTTGAGTTTTTTTAAAACTTCCCTCTTTTTTTGTTTTGAATTTTCTAACGAAAGATTTCTAAAGGAAAATATTTTTGGATTTTTGAAAATTGGGTCAGAACAGATGAGGTTTGCCTACGTATCTCACATCCGGTGAGAATCAGACCCGCGTAGTTCGGTCAGTTTTGACGGAACAGGGGAAACATGGCCCTTGAAATTTTTTGCTTATTTTGAAATGACTTTTCTTTTTTTAGAATTCCGGTAGAGTTTCAGAATTTTCTAAATACCTATCTCTCACTTTTTTTTGATTTTCTTTTTTATTTTATTTTTATTTTCTTTCCCTATTCTAGAAGCCGGTTAATATGCAAGCCGAAACAAACAGATGCGCAAGTAGCACGTAAGATGCATCAGGATGGTCTTTTAAATTTGGGTACACCTCATGTCCTAGACGGACCCAGCCCTTGTGTTGAGTCCCCAAAGTCAGATGCACGTGATGCAAACAAACGTTCCTACTAGGGATCCGACATGAGGCTATGTTATACTAGGTTTAAAAACCTGGGTGTATTGCTCTAGACCTGGCTTACCCGAACGGATAGCTCGTGCCGAGGGGGGGGGGGCAGCGTATCGGGAATACAGAAGCTTCACCGGCTTTGCAACTTGTCCGAACCGAACCTCGTTCTAAAATTGGGATATCATTCTAACATAAAAGAAGTTACACGAAGTGCACACTTCACAGATGATTTAGAAAACTCAGAGAGAGGAGGGTTTCATAGCAATTTATATACAGTCCAAACAATATCAAAGCGGTAAAAAATGGCAATTAGCACATTAGGCTCAACATGTAAAAATCAGATAAAAACAAGCCAACTATAACAGTTATTCTAAGCTCGAATTCTTGAACCCTGAACCAAAGTTCTGGGTTTTGTTCCCCAGCAGAGTCGGCAGAGTTGTCACACCCCCTTTTTACCACCCGAGAGGAAATATAAGGAAGTTTTTTCAATTAAAGTGACATTATTCGAAATGAGATTATTTTATTTATTTTCAGAGTCGCCACTTGGGATATTTATGATGGTGTCCCAAGTTACTGGTTTATTTTAAATCCCAAATAGAGGAAAATCGACTTTATTTAAAAATCTGCGAAACCAGAAATTCATAATAAGGAATTTTGTTAACCCGGGAGAAGGTGTTAGGCATTCCCAGGTTCCGTGGTTCGAGCACGGTCGCTTAAACTATTAAAATTGACCTAATTAACTTATTTAATACATGTTTTAAACCTAGTGTGCTTTTTAAAACTTTATAACCGCTTTTAATTATTTTAAAACCGCTTTTTAGGATTTATGGAATTATTTCTGGAACAATTTACGATTGTCATACACTTGCCATTTTTGAACACACCGCAAGCCACGCTACATGAAATGCACCCGTGATTCGCGACATGTATATTTTATTATTGTTTGAAGTTGTTATGATCGGGTCACATGAAATGCACACCCGAATTTTGGAATTAGGCATCGTAACTACGTCACGGGAACCGTACCCATATCACGAGGGTTTATTTATTAATCGCGCCTAAAGCATGCTATGGATATTCATTTATTACTTTCCTAAAGTTAATTTGGGATTGTTATGAAGGCCATGGTTTATGGAAGTAAAATGGTAAGGATAAAATTGTTACTAAATTATTAACATCGTTCATTACTACTAAATTATAGGAGGTGAATATCACATATTAAATTATCAACTTTCTAACATAATCAAACCAAAGAAGTTAATCTTCTAAATAAAGAGGACGGCTGAAAAAGTCATAATCACATGTCAATACCATATGAAAATTAAAGAGATTCCCTATAGCTTTGCTTTTCCAAGCTTTCACAAAATAAACTAGTGATAAATATAATATTTAACTCCATGATACATGCTCAAAATGGAAAGACATGGACAGAAACTCCAAATATTGAAGCAAATTTTCAGAATATAAATTTAGCGAATTAAGATGACAAACAAAGGCATGCTAACACAGGATATTAATAAAGTGACGGAACTTTTACTTAAATCAACAGGAACAAAATGAACAATTAATTAAAGGGGAAGGAGACCTTATGTGTATTGATCTGAAACTCCAAATGTATACATCAAAGTCGGATTCTGATTGTCAAACTCGACCGGAGAAAGTAAATAGCAGCAAAATCTTGGACCGGAGCTTTCGAAAGCGACCCGAAGGGTGCCTTCAAACAAGGAGCCCAAACTCGCTGGTAGCCTCGAATCGGCACCGAAAAATTTGAACCAAACATGGATTCAATCAAATTCGAAATTTTAGCTAAACCGAAGAGATAAATGGCACTGATTTTCTAGCTTTGTTTTTTCCTTCACCATTTTTAACCTCTATTTTGTAATTGGAGTGAGGCTGTTTTTTTTGTATTTATTTTATTTTTTCTTCTGAAAGGAAATAAAAAGGGATGATGGTGGATTTTGGGGAATTTTAGGGAATTAGGGGTGAGGCTGCTGCTCTTTGGAATTGGGTGTATAAGTATGTGCGTATTGTTTGGATGGAGGATTGGTTGGTCAAGTCTTGAATGAGAATTTTGTTGGATTTTGGAATGTTTGTTGGGATTTTTCGGCTGAGTCTTTCTTTTAGTTCAAATAGATGATCATCATCTCTTAAGGAGTGCTGCCAGAGATGGAAAGCTCATCCCTTTCTCCAAGAAGGCAGCGGTTGTAGCTTAATCGTGAAGTTTAGGGGGCGCCGTTTTCAGCTTTTTTTTTGGCGAAGGGGAAGGTATCTCATGATGTGATAAGGTGTTAGGTCTCCTTTTACGTGAGGAATTAGGGTATATAAAATGAAAAAGGGGTAATGAGTTAATGAGTTAATGGGTATTGGTATTGGGCTGGGGTTCAAAATTAATTTGAGCCATTTTAGGAATTGGCCCAATTCTAGAAGAAACAAGACCAAAAATATATTCTTCTAATTTTCTTTTCTTTGTTTTTTCCTTTTTCTTTTCTTTAATTAATTAAAATCCTAAATCAATTTATTTTTGTAGAAATTAAAATTCTTTTATTTATTTTTAATATTAAAACAACTAATTAACTTAAAATTAAAGAAAAATGCTAATTTTAAAGGCTAAAATCTAAATATGTAAAAATGACTACTTTTTGTGATTTTTGCTTAATAAAATTAATTCCTACATGCAAATTGAGCCTAAAATGGCATGAAATTAAAACGTGACATTTTTGTTATTTTTCTATGATTTTAAAATATTAAAAATACATGAAATGAAACTAAATAAAGAAAAACTTCTAAAATTCCTTAAAAATTATTTTTAGTTTTTTTGTAGGAGTTATTTTTATGTAGGGCAAAAATTAGGTTCTCACAATGGCAGATGTTTTGTTTCTTTTTTTTTATGTGGTTGGGATGTAACAGTACTGCTCCCGTCTTTAACAATCCAATTATGCCTTTGCTTTTAAAGGCATATATTTTTATCTATGTAAAATCTATCCTCTTTTATTATCTCATTGCTTGAATTTTATGCTTCTCTTCTCTATTATGTTGTGTGTATATATGTGGCATAAGTTAGCTTGGCTAGACTTCTTTATGCTATTTGACTGCTTGTGTCTTTTTAATGATGCCAAAAGGGGGAATACGTGTATAAAATTATTTTGAGTATAATTTGAATCAAGGATCTGATTAAGGGGGAAGGCATAAAGTCAGGGGGAACTTGTGAGCTCCTATTATTTTATCTAGTTCTCCTTGCTCTAAATACGTATTATCAATGTCTAAGTTTGTCACCATCCAAAAGGGGGAAATTGATGGGTTTTCAATGTCTTTGCCTTATGTTTTGATGATTTAACAAACTTACTATCAAGGACCAGATAGAGAACCTAACACACTTGGGCTACATTGCAAGTTAACGGATTCCAGCTAAATGTGAACTATTATAGCTTCAGGAGATAAAGAACCAAACAAAGACCTGATACCCTTGTGGTTCCCTCATAGCAGTACGAGGTCAATTGGACACAGTTGGAAGCGACGTGACTGCCTGCACTGTTTCTGCCTGCACTGCATTATTTCCTGTGGTCACTTATCCTTTGACCAACTAAAATGCTTACATCATTCAAGTGATGTCATCAAGGTGTATCAACAAGGAGTTTATATCAAAACATCACTTGGACACTTGAGAAATTATTCAAGCCTTCTGCAAAACAGTGAACTTAATTCTCAAGAGCTTGAAGAACAAAGTTAAACGCTACTACGGACAAGTTCCTAAATCTAGTATTTTGTTGTCCTTAGTTGAGTTGTAACTTTGTGATTGTTCTTATTGTAACTCATAAATTGCTTATCTAGAAGCGTTGATTAGGAACCCTCTTGTAAAAACCATAAACTCTCTGAGTTTGTATTGTGACTAGAGTTAGCCATAAGTTAAAGTCTTTGTAACTAGAGAGTGACAAAGTGGCTTGTGGTAAGAGTATCACAAGTTAGTTAAGTTGAAGTCTTTGTAATGGAGTCATTACAAAGTGGCTTGTAATAGGTGTTTACAAGTTAGTGAAGTTGAAAGCCTACAAGGATAGGTCGTGGTTTTTGCCCCTTTGAGTTGGGATTTTTCCACGTAAAAATCTAGTGTCTCATTTACTTACTGTTTCATTAGCATTCTCAGTAGAAACTCATAGAGGACCAGGTATTCTACTATTTGGTAGACTCATATAAACTAACAACCCTCAAGCTCGAGGACCTCGAGCTCTTAAAAGCATACGTTGCACTCTTTTCCTTTGACTGGATTTTGTCCCTAGAAGAGTTTTACCAGCAAGGTTTTTAACGAGGAAACACCTATGTGCTACCTAAGGAAGATTCAACAAGTATACAAGGCTTCCTTTTTAGTCAACCTCAAATACTGGGGGGCATCCCCCGGAAGGTCACTTACTCGGAGAAGTCAAGATGCGCTAAATGGAGTCCCGATAGGAAAATGATGTACCTGGCCAAACAGTCAAACGAACCATGTCCGTATAGAATAACTAGGCCCCTAACAACGAAAACATGTATACTTGTACCAAGTAATCTAAGAATACTTTCCATCAAAGCATTTTATGCTTCAAAAGAATCTGGTATCTTTGCAAAAACGGCTCCAAAGCCAAAAACATCCCAAACACTCGGGGATTGGCGTCAACAACTCGAAACCATATGACTCTCGGGTTGGAGCTTCAAACCAGTAAGCCCTCAATGAGGCAACATCAAGATCACTAAACGACTCCAGAGCCAAAAAATATCCTGAACACTCGGGGACTGATGCCGAAAACTCAAGGCCACATGACCTCTGGGTTGGAAACTCCAAAATTGTAAGCCCTCAATGAGGCCATACTAAGTTTACAAGTAACGACTCCTGAGCCAAGAAACCCTAGATGAATCGAGGACTGCCTCCAATCGCCACCCCCATCGACTCATCAAGAATCTGAGGCCGTAAGACCCCATATGGGCAGCCCCAGTCTCATAAGACCTATATAAGGCAATAACAATATCTGTAAGACCTCAAGCAAGGCATGAACCACACTTGTACCAAGTGAGCAATAACAATATCTGTAAGACCTCAAGCAAGGCATGAACCACACTTGTACCAAGTGAGCAACAACAATATCTGTAAGACCTCAAGCAAGGCATGAACCATACTTGTACCAAGTAAACAAAACTGTAAGACCTTAGAGGCATGTAAAATTTGTAAGACCTTACTAAAGGCATAATACCAATCTTAAAGTTAAGGCTATATATCGAACTTGTAAGACCCCTAAAAAGGAATACCCTCAATATAGACACCGAAACTACTTCACTCGGGGACTAAAAGGCTCCGGCCAAATACTATGACTACGGTCACAAGGATGTACCAGCCAAACTAACGCGACTCGGGGATGCCCGACCGTCGCTATAAAATCACAGGCCTTCAATTACTTCGAATATACTTCGAAAAGAACCGGTTAAACAGGCTACCCTCAACATAGGCAAAAGAGCTTCGACCATGTCAGCTCCAACCAAAAGGCTTCGAGATACTCAGCCACCGAGCCAAACCTCCCGAGGTGCTCAATCATCGCCATATAACGACTCACACTCAAGGTTCCTATCGAACTGTCAAAGAGTAAGGCAAACATAATTTTAAAAAAGTCCTTAACGAGGGAAAAATAAAGCCCATACAAAAGGTCATAACGACCCAAAGCGTAAGAGCCACTGTCACTAACCCATACAAAAGGTCGTACCGACCCCACGCATAAGAGCCTAAGGGCTAGCTTTAAAATTCGAAAACTTGAGGGTCAAATAAGTTCAAGTCGAAACTCGATTCGAAGACTGAACCCAAAACAGTTAACTAAATATGCCTAAGAGAAAAAGCATAAGAGCCACTGTCGCCAGCACTAAAATCTAAGGTCACAGTGACCCAACGTATAAAAGCCAGGTCTAACCTGAGAACACTCGGGGACTAACTTTTGACTGTTACGAGTCGCTCAGCAATAGCAAAAACCCGAGGGTATAACCCAAGGTCTAAGAGCTCGGATTGATTATCAAAAACATCACACATTATTCCCAAAAGGCAAAGGAGAGAAGAAGTGATAAAAAATGAAAAGCCTTTTATACATATTACTCGTAAAGGTACATTTACAAGGCTTTAAAAAAAACCCTTGCAAGGAAGGAGCCAAACAGAACCCTAATCTATCATCAAGCCTACATCTTTGATGGGTCAAATGGAGGTTGTGCCCCAATGGTTCCGGATACAGTCCCAGGACCTTCAACGGCCTCTTCCCCTCTAGGGATTCTGCCTTCATTCTCATCATCTTCTAAGCCACTACCCGGCATACCTCCAGAAGCAAACTGGGCAGCAACTTTCTTCTCTAAGGTCTTTACTCTTTCGAGCTCGGCAAACAAATTGATACCCCCCTCCCCCCACGTGTATGTCCTCGAGAGTCCGCTTCCAAGATTTTAACCAAGCATGCTCCACGGCTCGAATCAATTTCAGTTCAGCCTCCTCAGGCAATCTCCCAGTTTGAGAATTTATTACAATGACATCCTCTTTTTGCAAAGATATAAGCGCCTCAGCTTCGGTTTTGATCCCAGATAGTGCAACAACTAACTTAGAATGGAGACCTCTATATTTGTCACTATCCACCCTTGCATCATGAAGCTGGTGTCTGACTAAGGCCATCTTTTCTTGGAGGGTATCCCTCTCAGAGGTTATCTCTCTCACGTGTCATTTAAGTTCGAGGACTTTGGAGTCTCTAGCTCGGAGCTCCTCCCTTAGCAGCGCACCTTCCTTCTCAAATTGCACGAATCAGATCCAAGATGTTAAAACACTGGGATCTGGCAAACATTCAGATAATAGCAAACAGAAACTAGGTAACCTGTTCAATAAGATGAGCCTTCTCATGCTCATGACGGGTCACCTCAGCCTGAAACCAGGCGAAAGTCTGATTATAAGCGCTCTGGCCTGAAGCCATAAAAAAGACAATTAGAAAGACAAAGATCAGGATGATAGGGAGGATTTACAAAAACTACCTGCTCACAATGCCTGCTCATCTCGCCGAAGACGAGTGAAGCTTCAAGCTCAGAAATTCCCTCGGGAGTGGCTAAAGGCCTTTCAAACGCATCTCTGTCTCCGTTAGCATCCCCACATCAGAAGGTTCTTCATTCGGGGCATCTTGCATTCCCTTAGGAGGTAAGTTCATTCCCTAGGGGGAATCACTCACGACAACAACACCATCAGGGTCAATCGGGGCCACCTCTTGTCTCTGTAGGGCTTCAGAACTAGGTTCCTCCGAACCACCTACCGAATGCATCCCAGCTCGAGAGATATTTTGGCCATTGGCCGACTCAGGGACATCACCCGATACTCCCTCAATGGCCTCTCCAGCCCGAAGTTGGACCGCGACGACATCAAGCTTTGGCTCGGGAGCCACCATCTCTATGGCATGAGGGTTGTTTACCGTGAAAATGGTAATAACAATTAAATTTGATTATGGGACTCTAAAATTATGTGATCTATTTTTATGCTAGTTGTTAAGCAGATGATGATATGTATGAGACTTAGAAATGAAATAGGAGTGAAGGATAAGGCGATAACCAACCCGGTTGGTTAACAATCGGGCCATCGAGCTTATCGATTTGGGGGCCTCGGGGTCGATTCCAGAGCTCGGCTTGGAGCTATCGAATGGGGTCAAAATATGGCTAACAGTTATAATGAGATCAACGAAGGCTCTTTATGGCCAATGATAAGCAATAAATAATGACCAATAATGAAGATAATAAAGGGAAGCAATAATATCCAGAGAATGTGTTAGAGAGCAAAGCAAATGTTCTTGTATATTTCGTGTGGAGCAACTGTAGCAACAACCCTTTACAAAATGATATGGATCCCCTTTATATAAGAGAGGAATCCCAACATAGTACAAAATACATTAAATGACAAAGAAGCGGAGATGAGATAGCTAGATGACACCTTGATTCAGGGTTAGGGTAGTCCACTAGGCTCTGTTAGTCCTAGCCGTGTACCTTGGGAACTCCCCATTTCTACCATAGTCGTGGTCAACATTGTCCCAAGATTGGGCGTCGACGAACCTCGAGGGGGGAAACTCGACCATAGCCTTGTATCCTCGAGGCTTCGAGATGATCTTCTAAGGTGCCTCGATGACGAGGAATTGGACCCTCTGATTTCACCGTATACAGATAGTCCCCGTATTTCTGAAAGATGAGCGATAAGAAATGATTTTGACATCCGACGCTTTGGAGCTCCCGCGATGACGTCTGATAGGTTTTCAATGTCTTTTCCTTATGCTTCTTATGTTTTGATGATCTAACAAACTTATTGTCAAGAACTAGATAGAGAACCTGACCCACCTGGTATATACTTCAAATGAACAATGTCCAGTCTGATCTCCAGCAAATGAGTGTACAACCACAATGAAGAACACAATAGGGACCTGGTCCCTTAGGGTTCTCCGACAGAAGTACAAGTCAACTATACAGTTGGAACGCAACTGCAGAAAGTGGCTGTCCAACTATTACAAAGAGGAATACAACAGGGACCTGGTCCCTTAGGGCTCTCTAATAGAAGTACAAGTCAACTATACAACTTGAACGCAACTGCAGAAAGTGATTGTCCACAACTGTACATGAGACAATGCAGCAGACAGTGCATCAGTCATTTCTCATTGGGAAAAAGCGTGTACCAAGATTTGACATCACCATTGTGATGTCTTTTGTAGTATAAAAACCCGGTGCAAGGCATAACATATTCACTTGTACATTTAGTGATATTCTCTCAAGCATTAAAGTGTTCATCCAGAATTAAAGTCACTGGTGTATCAAGAACAAGAAGACAACTCCACTAAATGATTAGTTTCATAATGAGTTTATGTGTATCCGTAGTTGAGTTGTAGTCTTGTTATTTGTTCTTCATTGTAACTCCTATCCTGCTTTCTTAAAAGCTATGTTTTAGGAAACCCAAAATCCATAAACTTTCTGAGTTTATGTTGTGACTAGTTTTAGTCATAAGTTTAAAGTCTTTGTAACTAGAGAGTCAAAAAGTGGCTTGTGGTAAGAGTATCACAAGTTAGTTAAGTTGAAGTCTTTGTAATAGGGTCATTACAAAGTGGCCTGTAATAATGAGATTACAAGTTAGTGAAGTTGAAAGCCTACAAGTGTCAGTCATGATTTTTGTCCAATTGTGTGGGATTTTTCCACGTAAAAATCCCTTGTCTCTTTTACTTACTGCTTCTTAAGTATTCTCAGTAGAAACTCATAAAGGATCAGGTGTTCTATAGTTTGGTGGACTCATATAAGCTAACAATTAGTATCAGAGCAGGTTCTTTCTAAAATGTTAACACCTAGAAAGGATCTCAATAGCTGCTCCACCCAACTTTGAGGAAGGACAATCAACCTACAGACCTCCTAGATTCAATGATCAATACTACGGTTGGTGGAAGACTCACATGCATGATTTTATAATGGCCGAAGATTCAGAACTGTGGGACATCATCTTTGATGGTCCACATGTTCCTATGAAGAAACTTGAAGAAACTAGACCAATGGTGTCGAAAGATAGAAAAGAGTACAGTGATATTGACAAAAAAACTGTATAAAAGAACTATCACACCAAGAAAATCTTGGTCTGTGGTATAGGACCCGATGAGTACAACAGAGTCTTAGCTTCTGATACTGCCAAAGAAATATGGGAAGCACTACAAACCACACACGAAGGAACTACTCAGGTTAAACAGTCTAAGATTAATATGCTCACCACAGAGTATGAGCTCTTTAGGATGAAGGATGATGAGTCTATACAGGATATGCACACCAGATTCACTTCCATCATAAATGTACTTCATTCACTTGGAGATTTTATTACCAGAAACAAGCTTGTAAGGAAAATCCTCAGTGTTCTACCTGGTTTTTTGGAAAGTAAGGTAAATGTCATCACTTTAGCTATAGATCTACAAACTCTAACCATGGATCAGCTGATTGGTAATCTAAAGACATACGAGATGAAAAGAAAGAAAGACAGTGAAAGGAGAGAGCTAAAGAAGGAAAAGAACCCGGTACTCAAGGCTGAAAGCAGTGACTCAAGTGAAGAAGATAGTGATATGGCCTATCTTACTAAAAGATTTCAAAAGATGGTTTGAAGAAATGGTGGTATACCAAAGAGGGGCAGCTCAAGTAAGGCAAGGAACAATGATCTCTGTTATAGGTGCGGAAAGCCAGGGCATTTCATCAAAGATTGCCCACTTGTGAAACAGGAGCAATACAAACAAAACCCTAATAAAGCAGCAAAAAAGAACCTGGTTCCAGACAAACGATTCAATTGAAAAAGTGCACCTGAAAATATTGTGAAGTAGGCTCTTGCTTCTTGGGGAGACTCTTCCAGTGAATCAGAAAGGGAACCAGATGCAGAAAACAACTTCATGATGGTAGTGTAAATTGAAGCAACGAAGTATGACTTACTATTCGCGTTGATGGCTCAGTCTGATGATGATGAAGAAGATGAAGATGATGAGGTAAATTTCTGGGATGTTCAAAGAAATCTGAAATCCTACTCTTCTAAAAAGTTAAGGTTATTAGCAAATGTTCTAATTGATGTTTATTATAGCCTTGATAATGATAAGGAGATCCTGACCATAGAACTAAGAGAAGCTAAACAATCTAGAGATGATCTGGTGGTCTATGTAGTGCACCTAAATGAGACCATGGCAAATCTTGAAAAAGAAAAGGAAGCTCTAAATGAAAAAATAACTAGTGTAGAAAATGAGAGAGATGACCTGATGGTAGTGGTTGTTGACTTGAAGGAAACAATATAAGGTTTTAGCAATGAGAAACATATTCTAGAAGAAAAAATTGTAGTTGCTGAGCAAGAGAAGGATGATTTGTTAGTAATAATCACTGACCAAGAGGAAACCATTGAGGGACTCAATAGAGAACATAAGTTTGTGAGTCTTGGGAAAGGGAAGGAAGTAGCTAGTGAGACACACATCAACTTGAACAGGAATTAAATGATGTGAAAACTAGTCTATGTGGTGAACTTGAGAAAAATCGGCAACTTCAAGCTGAATTGGAGAAAGTAAAACTTGATCTTGAGAAATCTCTGAAGTGGACCTGGTCCTCAGATGCTATTACTACCATGTATTTGAACAATAGTGGAAACAAGCAGGGAATCGGGTTCTAAAGGGAGAAAACTCCTTACAACCCTCACAACAAGTACGTCACTGTTCCTAATAACTAGTTGTGTACCCACTGTGGGAACAATGGACACTTCAAAGAAAATTGCCAGGTCAGGGTTCAATCTGTTCAGAAAAACAAAGTGTTTATTGACAAAGTGACTACTAACAAGGGACCAAGTACCGCTCGCAAGAAACGAATATTGCCTGCATGGACTAGAAAAGCCCTTATCCATCCCTTTTATCATAACAAGGGACCCAAACTAGTTTGGGTTCCTAAATCTAACTCATAATTTGTAGGTGTAGGGAACAGTAAGAGGAAGCAAACTGCAATAAACCATGGACAGTGATGCTCAAAGCATGTGACTGGAATCACCATGGATTTCTTCTCACTGAAAGCCCTGCAGGAAGGGAATGCATCCCTTGAAAAAGGAGGGGGTACATTCTCAGTATTGGAAAAGTTGGAAAATCTCGTTGACACTCAATTGAGAATGTGTACTATGTGGATAGCCTGAAGTACAGTCTTCTGAGTGTCTCTCAAATCTGTGATAAAGGGAACAAAGTAGAGTTCTTATCGAAAGTGTGCACAGTTACCAATCTGGTAACTGGCAAAGTAGTCTTAGTGGCCAAAAGAAACAAGAACATCTACATTTCTGACTTTGAATCTCTACAAGCTGGTGATATGAGATGCTAGAAAACAGTTGATGATGGTGCAGAACTTTGGCATGGAAGATTGAGGCATGGAAGCTTCTCACTTCTGAATAAATTGATTCAGAAGGACCTGGTTCGTGGTCTGCCAAATTCAAGATTCACCTGGACGCTGGCTCTTAGAACAAAGGATGAGACTTTCGATGTGTTTATGGCCTTTGTCAAAAAGATCCAAGTGAAGATAAAATTGTAGGTAGTATGCATCAGATCTGACCACGGGATAGAATGTGACAATGTCAAATTTGATGAGCTTGTAACAAAAATAGAATCACACACAACTTCTCAGCACCAAGGACTCCACAGCAAAATGGGGTTGCTGAAAGAAAGAACAGAACTCTGGAAGACATGGCATGGACAATGCTCATCTATAGTGGAATTGCCAAAAATTTCTGGGCAAAAGTAATAAATACTACTTGCTACTTGGTGAACAGGTGTATGATCAGGTCCTTCCTGAACCAAAACCCACTATGAGCTGCCAAATGGAAGAAAACCAAAGATAACTCATCTGAGAACCTTTTTGAATGAAAATGCCATGTTCTCGACAACGGGAAGGACCAGCTTGGGAAGTTTAATGAAAAAGGTGATGAAGGGATCCTTCTGGGATACTCCCCACAAAGCAAAGTCCACAAAGTCTACAACAAAAGGGAACACTGAGTGGAAGGAAGTGTTCATAGGCTATTCAACGAGACACCTTCCTCTAACCAAGGAGGAAACAGTGATGATCAATATAATGAACCATCTCTAGTCCCTGGGAAATATCTGAGGTTTCAAATGGGAAGGTTGATATGATAAGTAAGATAAAGGAGACAGGTGAAAGACAATGCAACATCATCTTCCACTTCTCACGAGGAACCTGGTACTTCACTTACTACCACTGAAGCTGAAGAAAGAGTGGAGATGCAGTTCATGGCACTCCACAAGTAATAGAACAAGGAATGCAGGGAAATCAAATTAACTTACCAAGTTCCTCTACTAGTCAAACCTCAGTCCCAAACTGGAAACACAAAAGCTCCCTACCTGATAACATAATCACTCCCCTTCATTCTGGAGCTAGACAAGAATAAAAAATTAAAAAAAAATCCCTAGTCCCTTCTGTATTTCCACTCTAGAATAGAATCCAAAATCAAGCCCCAAGGAGTCCTACTTGAAGGCTGCCAAAAGAAGTTTGAGATACCTTAAGGGAACACAGGATATGGTCCTGTATTACCCCTCAGGTGACAATTTTAACATTATTTAGTATGTTGATGTTAACTATGCATGTTATTTTGTGGACAGGAAAAGCACTTCTGGAATGGTTCACTTGCCATGATCATGTCTCATCCTTTGGGGCACAAGAAAACAGAACTCAATGGCTTCGTCAACAACTAAAGTAGAATGTGTAGCAGCAGCATCCTGCTGTGCTCAAACCCTATGAATTAAGAAGCAACTAGAAGATCTTGGGGTATTTTCTGATGGTATACCTTCTCTATCCAGTTCAAAACAAGAGTACCAAGTACATTGAGGTATAGCATTATCTTCTGAGGGTCAATATGGAGAAAGGGTTGATCTGTGGAAAGTCCTGCAGCACAGAACACCAAATTCCAGATATCTTCACCAAAGCCTTGAGTAAGGAACATTTTGGAAGAAACAAGGTGAAGCTGGGGTTATTAAAATCTAATGGAGAACCTGATTCTCCATCAGTTGGCTATGAAAAACACCTTCATGTAAAATTAGCTAAAGTATTTTCTGGCTAAGCCTAACTCACATCGATACCATTGCAGGTAAACACGCATGACGATCATAGCAGCTAAAGGTACAGTTATGAACTGTGAAAGAAGAGCTGCTAAAATCTTTTTCAAAAAAATTATTCGGGCATCAGGTTCCTGTACCATAGGTTAGTAGTAATGTACTTGTTCTGCATGCCTTCTCAAAAAATGTTAACAAATTTAACTCAACTACCACATCATTTGACTTTTCAAAGTCTGCATGTCATGTCTTGTCTTTCAAATCCCTTCATCCCCTCTGAACAATAATACTTTCCCACAAACCTACTGCCGTTTTCAGAACTATTTAGAACTCGTTTCTCTCTCCTCTCATCATTAGCCCTTCTTCCAATAAAACTTTCTTTCTCTCTCATAGCAAGTCATGAACCTTCATCTCTTTTGCATATCTATGATCCTCTCTTCATCTCTCTCTCTCACTCTACTTAACTACCAAATACTCCTATAATGGCAATCGAACGATCGCTTCCTTCTCCCACAATTAACACCACTCCGACTTCCCTATCATCCTTAAAATCATTCCTAGAGATTCACTACTCCACCGTCTCCAATACTACTGTATCCACACCCAGTTCCTCCTCTTTTCCTATTGTTTTTCCTTTTCTGACAAACCCTGTTTCCATTCCATGTATTGAAAACCCTATGTCTTGTCATTTCTCTGATCTCATCAAAGAATACTCAGGAGGTTTTACCTCTCAAGTGTCATAGGTCTCTGAGGATGATCCTGATCAGTATCTGAACTCCTCCATTTTGGACTTAGTGACTCTCACAGAGTCACCAGAAAAGGAAGCAGTGCATAACATCATGGATATCGATGCTGAGAGTCTGATGAATGAAGGAGCATATCCCTTGTCTGAGTATCAGGGGGAAGAAACTCCATTCTTAGGCGATGTAAGAACCATAGTACTCCTCGAGTCTTTGGCTCATGAGACCCTCCTAGAAAAACCTGCTGAAGAAGCTGTCTCTCTTCCAGAAAAACCCACTCCTGTACCTCCTAATCATCATAAGCTCTTAGAATCCTCCTCCAAGTCACCTAGTATCAGGTCGCAGCAGAAAGAGGGCTTTGAGTCTACATTGCAGAAAAGTAGGAGGAGTGTCAAGATAAGAAAAAAGAGGTTGATGAACCAAGGGTAATTTGTTACTGACAAGAGCGTTCCAGTAGGTGGGGTTGACAAAAATGCTCTAAAGGAACCGGGTTCCTTAGTGAAACAATCTATAAAAGTTCAAAAGTCTATGGTTGAAGCTTCCGATGAAGCTATTGAGAAATAAAATGGTGCATCCGTGAAGGGCAGCAGCAAGTCTAAGAAGAGTCCAGTTAAGCAAGCCATGCCTGAAGATGATACTGTGGGGCTAGTAAGTTGGAAAGGAAAGTCTGTTGAAGGATCTAGAAAACGAAAACGGGAAAGTGTAAGGGAACCTGGTTCTCGGAGGACCATGCCCAGTGACAATGGTCTTTGGCAGGAGAGATTAAGAACTCAGAAAGTCTTGTGGGGTCGTACGTTTGACCCAGCAATTTCAGAAATGGTCGGTATGAGACAAATTCTAGAGATAGTGGAATTTCAGTAATGGGAGATCTTGTTTCAAGGGAGCATGCCTTTGGTGTATAAAGATGCGGTACAAAAATTTCTACGCATCTCTCTTCACTGTTGAGGGGATCACATTTGTGCACTAGTAAATGGAGTAGGCATTTTACTCAACGCTTCAGCACTGGGAAAGTTTCTCAAAATTCAATGTGAAGGAATGTCCTCGGTCAAAGGTGTCTGTGGTGTCAACTTTAGGAGAACTATCATGAAAGAGCAAGCTATTTAGCAGGGGGAACGGGTGCATAAGAAGGTATTACTTCCTTAGTATCAACTTTTTTTTGAACTGGTCAATAAGGTGCTCTTATCTCGTTCTGAGAGGCGGACTATTGCTACAAAATCGGATATGGTCTTGATGGAGTCACTTGATGAGTTTGTCCCAATCAATCTGCCAGTAATCATGATAGATCATATGCAAAAGGTGGCAAACTTTAAAGGTGGGAATCATGGGCTACCATATGGCTTTCTCCTTACTCAAGTGTTCAGATTTTACAAGGTTCCCTTGGGTAATCCCAGAGTGGGCACACGCAAGCAAACCTTCTCTAAAACCACTCTAGAAGAATGTGAGTGCATAGGAAGAGTTGGTGGAAGCATCTCGACCATTTCTCAGCTGATCAATGCTCAAAATGCAGCTTCTAAAGAGATTAAAAGGTTGAGGGCTGAAAATGCCATACTGGAAACTCAGCTCAGTCAAGCAGTTAAAGGACCCGATTCCATTAATGAAGAAGTTGCCTACTTGACAAAGGAAATTGATAAGCTTCGTGCAAAACTACTTGAAGAACAACTGTCTGCAAATGCCCGACTGGACCTGGTTCTCCAAACCATTGCTGCCTCCTCTTCCAAACCTCCCTCTTCTAGTGCTCCCTAGGATCCTCTCAGTGGCCAGCTATCTTTTGCTCTAATGTTTTATGGCTGTTGTTTTCTTTTTGTTTGTCTTTTGTGATGGCTTGCTGTATTTCACCATTACTGCTTCTGTTTTGCTCAATCCATTGTTAATATTAATGAAATAGCTCCTCTTTTTGCATGTACAATGTTGTTTTCCTCTAGCTTCTCTTTTTTGTCATGTTATGTGCACATATCTGGCATGAGTAGGTTGTGTTAGACTTCTTTATGCTGATTGCCTGCTTGTGTATCTTTTTAATGATGCCAAAAGGGGGAAAAAGGTCAAGGGGTCAAGGGGAACTTGTGTTAGGAGGAATCAAACTTGTATAGAAACTTGATGCAAATACAGGGGATCTGATTAAGGGGGAATCAAAAGCAAAAGGTCAGGGGGAACTTGTGTAGTTTCTGGTACCTTATCTGGTTAATTTTGATCTAAACAAATACTATCAATGCCTAAGTTTGTCATCATCAAAAAGGAGGAAATTGATGGATTTTCAATGTCTTTGCCTTATGCTTCTTATGTTTTGATGATCTAACAAAATTATAGTCAAGAACCAGATAGAGAACCTGACTCACCTGGTATACACTTCAAATGAACATTGTCCAGTCTGATCTCCAGCAAATAAGTGAACAACCACAAGGAAGAACACAACAGGGACCTGGTCCCTTAAGGTTCTCTGACAGAAGTACAAGTCAACTATACAGCTGGAACGCAACTACATAAAGTGATTGTCCAACTGTTACAAAGAGGAACACAATAGGGACCTGGTCCCTTGGGGTTCTTTGACAGAAGTACAAGTCAACTATACAGCTGGAACGCAACTGCAGAAAGTAACTATCTGTAACTGTACACGCGACAGTGCAGCGGACAGTGCAATAGTCATTTCTCATTGGGAAGAAGCGTGTACTAAGATTTGACATCACCATTGTGATGTCTTTTGTAGTATAACAACCTGGTGCAAGGCATAACATATTCACTTGCACATTTAGTGATATTCTCTCAAGTATTAAAGTGTTCATACGGAATTGAAGTCACCGGTGTGTCAAGAACAAGAAGACAACTCCACTAAAGGATCAGTTTCACAATGAGTTTATGTGTATCCGTAGTTGAGTTGTAATCTTGTTATTTTTTCTTCATTGTAACTCCTATTCTGCTTTCTTAGAAGTTATGTTTTAGGAAACCCAAAATCTGTAAACTTTCTGAGTTTATGTTGTGACTAGTTTTAGTCATAAGTTTAAAGTCTTTGTAACTAGAGAGTCAAAAAGTGGCTTGTGGTAAGAGTATCACAAGTTAGTTAAGTTGAAGTCTTTGTAATAGGGTCATTAGTAAGTAGCTTGTAATAGTGAGATTACAAATTAGTGAAGTTGAAAGCCTACAAGTGTAGGTCGTGGTTTTTGTCCCCTTGTGTGGGATTTTTCCACATAAAAATCCCTTGTCTCTTTTATTTACTTCTTCTTAAGTATTCACAGTAGAAACTCATAAAGGATCAGGTGCTCTATAGTTTGGTGGACTCATATAAGCTAACAACATCATACAGATGATGCAAGCCTCTATGATAACCAAAATGTCCCGTCGTTTCACTTCTCCAGGATCATTCAAAGCATTATGGTTCCTCATTCTTCAAAGCTATAATTTCGCCGCCAGTTCAGCTACCAAAGATGCATTAAATGTGCCTGCCGTTACGTCTTTCGAGGGCAATAATGGCACCGTTGATTACACTGCCTCCCTTCTATAAATGGGAGCCTCCTAGGATCAACCTTTCACCCAACCTTTCACATCTGATGACATTCCGGACTTGCTAGATTGGGTTCAGAAGCTGGCGACCCACTCGACCTGTGACGAGTGCAAGTGGCGAGCTTTATCCCGGGGCATATGGGAAGCAAAACATCATGGTGTGTTGTGCTATTTTTTCCTTTCCCCTCCTTTATTTGGAGAGGCATTTCCCTTTATGCATATTAATCTTGCCATTGCAGTCATCAGAGAGCCTTCCGAGGAATGGCCTCACTCTTTTGGATATGGGGAAGGGTTACCAGCTTCCAGGATAAAGAACGACAACAATAAATGAGAGATGCCTTTTCAGGGCGATGGCGCTCAAAGCAAGGCAAAACGGGATCGAGGCTTCGGAGCAGAAGCATCATCCGAGCCTGCCACGTCTGTGGTTCTTGGTTATGGAAAGATGGTTTCCCCGTTACTCTCGCCTTCTTTTTCCATTGATAGTACTTCGAGGGATGTTAGAAAACCAGGATTGCATATACCAAGTGACCATGCCTCGACCGGAGTCGACCCTTTCAGAGCTGAGGGAACTGGGTTGGCAGATGTGCGCTTCGCCTTCAAGGAATCCAAGCAGCTTCACTTCGTGGTGAGTTTTGGCACAAGACTTTTGAGCTTCGCGCCATTCCTTCCTTATTAGGTTTTCTTTTGCAAGCCTTCAACAAGCTTAAGTCTAGGCTGCTTCATCGTGAAGCCAGGCTGCGGAAAGCTCTGGACGAGGAGAGATCCCTTAGGCTCCTTTGCGATGAAAAGGAAGTCAAGTTGGTACATTTGCGGTATGACGTAAGCCGGAGCTTGAATTATGAGAACTACTTGAAGGAGCAAGTAATTTTCTATCTCGGGTGAGCGTGCATTCCGCCTTCTAGCTTCTGAGGCTAACGCTTCATTTATTTTAATTGTAGAAAAGGACGGAGGCCCTGGAGCACCTTCAGGATGAAGCTGGCCGATCCAGGCGTGATCATGATGAGCTAAAAGCTCGGGCGGAGGCTCAAGATTTAGAAGGGAAGGGTGATTTGTCTAAAGTTCCCGCTTTTGAGGCTCAACTTCACTTAGCTCGTGATAACTCTTTGATTCAAAATGATATGATTACGAAGCTCGAGTTCAAGCTTTCGAAGGTCAGGGTTATGATCGTTGATGCCCGGGCTGAAGCCGCAATGAGCCGAGATAAGGCTAACCAGGAGATGGCGATCTATTTAAAGGACGCTACCGATGACCAAGTTGAGCTGAGAAGGATCCTCGACTGCGAAGAGAGGATTGAAGAATATGCTCGTTGCAAGTCTCGGAGAAATACCCTCGAGGAGATCTGTGCTATGGGTTTCGTCCAATTAGAAGAGTTGGCGCGAGCGAGGGCAGACGAGCGTGATGCTCGGTTACTTCTGTCCGATATCGAAGAAAGCGAAGATGAGGCCATAGCTCTCGGGGGCGTAAATTTCACCATTTGTACATAGCATTTTCAAAGCATGTTTGTAGATGGAGATTGCGTCTTTTCGCATATGTATATAAAAGAAAACCTTGCGGCTTTATTTCTTCTGTATCTCTTTCTATCTTGAGTCTGGCCAGGTGAACTGGTCTTTGAGTTGGTGGGGATCCTTATATTCATGATATGGCCCATAGGCTCTTATACGCTTGGTCGATACGACCTTTTACGTGTGGTCATGAGGCTCATTAGGCTGGCGACAATGGCTCTTATGCCTCGGGTCAAACCGACCTCTTACGTGGGCTGGTGACAATAGCTCTTATGCCTTGCCCTTAGGCATATTTAGTTAACTATTTTGGGTTCAGTCTCTAAGTCGGGTTTTGACTTGAGCTCATTCGACCCTCAAGTTTTGCATTCATGCGGGCTGACGACAATGGCTCTTACATTTTGGGCCGATGCGGCCTTTTATACGGGCTGGCGACAATGGCTCTTACGCCTTGGGTCGAAGAGACCTTTTAGTTTGGACTGGAGACAATGGCTCTTACGCCTTGGGTCGAAGCGACCTTTTATTGGCTTTATTTTTCCCTCGTTAAGGACTTTTTGAAATAATTTTTTCCCGACTCTTCGATGGTTCAATAAGAACCTCGATTATGAGTTGTTATGTGGCGATACTCGAGCACCTCGGGAGGTTTGGTTCGGAGGCTGAGTATCTCAAAGCCTGTGATTTGGAGCTGACATGGTCGAAGCTCTTTTGCCTATGTCGAGGGTAGAATGTTTAACCGGTTCTTTTCGAAGTAGATTCGAAGTAATTGAAGGCCTGTGATTTTGTAGTGACGGTCGGGCATCCCCGAGTCGTGTTAGTTCGGCTGGTACAGGCCTTTTGATAGGAGTCATTTGTGTTTGATCGGAGCCTTTAAGTCCCGAGTGAAGTAGTTTCGGCATCTATGTCGAGGGTATGCTTTGTTAAGGGTCTTACAAGTTCGATATATATCCAAATCTTTGAGATCGGGTTTATGCCTTTAGTGAGGTCTTACAAGTTTTACATGCCTTTTGAGGTTTTACAGTTTTACATGCCTTTTGAGGTCTTATAGTTTTGGATACTTGGTACAAGTATTGTTCATGTCTTGCTTGAGGTCTTACAAGACTGAGACTGCCCGCATGTGGCCTTACGACCTCGAGTTTTGATAGGTCTATGGAGATGGCGCTTGACGGTAGTCGTCGAGGATTTCTTGACTCGGGAGCCATTACTTGTAAACTTAGTGTTGCCTCATTGAGGGCTTACCATTTTGGAATTTCCGACCCGGTGGCCATTTGAGTTTTTGATGCCAGTCCCCAAGTGTTCAGGTCGTCTTTTGGCTTTGGAGCCATTTTGTGTTCTTGTTGTTGCCTCATTGAGGGCCTACGAGCTCGAAGCTCCAACCCGGGGGTCGCGTTGTTGTGAGTTGTTGATGTCAGTCCCTGAGTGTTCGGGCCACTTTCAGCCTTGGAGACGTTTTGTGATTTTCATGTTGCCTCATTGAGGGATTAAGAATTTGGGATCCTTACCCGGAGGTCGTTCAAGTGTTGAATTATGGACGCCAATCCCCGAGTGCTCGAGACATTTTGTTGGAGGAGTTATTTTCGCAAAGGTGCCGAGTTCCTTTTGGAGTGTGAGATGCTTTGATAAAAGATATTCTTCGATTACTTGGTACAAGTGTACATGTTTTTGTCGTTGGGGGCCCGGCTATACGGACACAGTTCGTTCGACCGTTTGGCCTGGTACATCATTTTCCTATTGGGACCCCATTTGGCGTTTCATAGCTTTTCCGAGTGGATGGCCTTCCGGGGGGATGCCCCCCAGTGTTCAAGGCTGATTGCAAAAGAAGACTTGAATACTTGTCGAGTATTCCTTAGGTAGCATGTAGATGTTGCCTCATTAAAAACCTTGCCGGTAAAACCCTTTTCAGGATAAAAACTCGGTTGAAAGAAAAGAGTGCAACGGATGCTTTAAAACCTTAAGGTCCTCGAGTTGGGTTAGCGCTTTGACTGCTTCGGTCGGGCGCCTGCATAAGGGTTAGTGTAAAATATAAAATGAAAAGGGAGATGGCTATACCTTAGTATGGGATGTGCTAGTGATGTTTCAAGGTCCGATATGTATCAGTCACTTGTGATGAGGATGCGGTACGGTCCTTTGTTTTGTTTAGTCAATCTTAAACGAAGATGTAATTTGATTACCCTTTGGCCCCTTTGCGGGTGGAGGTATTGGTGCGGAGCCACATCGTGCACTGCGAATATTTCTCTTGCCGCATTTTGTTCCCCGTAGATGGTTTTAACCCCATCCTTTGTCAGGAATTTCATCATTTGGTGGAGGGTGGAGGGTGGATGGTACCACCCTCACGCAGTGTATCCACGATCGTCCGAACAAGGCGTTGTACTTTATGTCTCTTTCGATGATATGGAATTTGACGTTTTGGGTTGTGCCAACCACGTTGACTGGGAGGGTGATTACTCCTTTCGTTGTTTCACTTGCCATGTTGAATCAGTTGAGGACTCGAGTGGCAGGCACGATTTGGTCAAGCAGTCCGAGTTGCTCTATTTCCCTCGACCTGATAATCTTGGCCGAGCTAGCTGGATCCACGAGTACACGTTTTATTTGAAATGTATTTACGAGGAAAGAGATTACCAATGCATCATTGTGAGGTTGAAACAAGGTCTCGGTGTCCTCTTCGCTGAATGTGAGGTCATCCTCGGGTGTATACCCCCGGGTTCACTTCTCTAGTGATGGATATTTTTGTCCTTGTCATCACGAGTTCCTCTGGGGCATAGATGCCTCTCAAGATCATGTAGATGACATGTTGTGGCTCATTTGTTTTGTTCTTCTTCTCCGCATCTCTTTCTCGGAACTGACCTTTGGCTCGGTCGTTGAGGAATTCCTAGAGGTGAACTTTGTTAAGTAGTCGGGCTACCTCTTCTAGGAGTTTGTGGCAATCCTCGGTCCTGTGGTCGTGCGTGTTGTGAAATTCACACACTAAGTTATGATTCATTTGTGAAGGATCTGACTGCACAAGCCTATGCCACTTAGTGTCTCTGATTTTTCTAATGGCGAACACGATGTCTGACACATCGATGTTGAAGTTGTACTCTGATAATCAAGGGGCCTCCATTAACCCCACGTTCCTATCGAATCCGGATCTGTTGATAAGTCCCCAAGGATTCTGTCCTCGATCTATCCTTCGATTGTTGCGAGGTGGGTTGCACCTCGGGGCGTTCTTTTTGTCTTCGATATACGGCTGATATCTTTCTTTGTTTGGCTTTGGCTCCTTCGCAAAAAGCCCGTTTGGGTACACTGAGCCCGAAGGGGCTCCTAGCTGGTCGTCTTCGACCCTGATCTTCGACTGGTATCGGTTTTGGACGTCTGACCAGGTCACAGCGGGATACTCGGCCAAATTCTATTTCAACTACTTTAAAGCCACCAAACTTCGTTAATTCAGACCTTGAGTGAAGGCCTGCACTGCCCAGTCATCAGAGACTAGTGGCAATTCCATCCGTTCCATTTGAAAACGAGATACGAACTCTCACAGTATTTCATTCTCCCTCTGCTTGATCTTGAACACGTTAGATTTCCTTGTTGCTACTTTGATGGCACCGGTATGTGCCTTTATGAAGGAGTCTGCCAGCATGGCAAATGAGTCTATGGAGTTAGGAGCTAGGTTGTGATACCACATCATGGCCCCCTTTGAGAGTTGTTAATTTTGTATGGGTCCACCAAATTGTAGAGTACCTGGTCCTCTACAAGATTCTGCTGAGAGCACTTAATAAAGCAGTAAGTAAATGAGGCAGAGGATTTTTACGTGGAAAAATCCCACACAATGGGATCAAATAACCACGACCTTCACCTATATGCTTTTAACTTCACTAACTTATAATCTTACCTATTACAAGCCACTTTACAATAATTCCTATTGCAAAGGATTTACTCAACTAACTTGTGGTACCTTTACCACAAGCCACTTTGTAACTCTACGATTACAAAGACTTTTCCTTATGACTAAATCTAGTCACAACATAAACTCAACAAGTTTATGGATTTATAAGAGGATTCCTAATCAAAATGCTTCTAGGTAAGCGGTTTAGGAGATACAGTAAGTACAATAACAAGGTTACAACTCAACTAGGACAGTGACAATCAATCGTTTAGGAACTGGTCCGTAGTGGCGTTCAACCTTGTTCTTTAAGCTTGCGAGGATGATTTCTCTATTTTTTGCAAGGGGCTTGAATGAGAAACAAAACCCTTCCAGTGATGTTTTTGTATAAAGCTCATTTAGTACATTTTGATCTCATCACTTAAAATAATGTGAGTACTTTGTTTGGTTAGAGAATGAGTGGGCTGACAGTGTAGTGCAATGCGGCAGAAAGAGTGTCGTCAGTCACTTCATTTCCAACTGTGTCCAAATGACTTTGTACTGCTATGAGGAAACCACAAGAGAATCGGGTCCTTGTTTGGTTCCTAGCTCCTGAAGCTGTAGCAGTTCATCTTTAGCTGGAATCCGTTAAAGTTTGCAGCAATCCAAGTAGGTCAGGTTCCCTATCTGGTTCTTAATAGTAAGTTTGTTATATCATCAAAACATAAGGAAAGAGTATTTAAGATCTATCAATTTTTCCCTTTTTGATGATGACAAACTTAAACAATTATAAGTCGGAATTGGGGCAGTAAAAGCCAGTTTCAAAGAGTTCCCCCTGAGACTATGCCTTATCCTACATGGTCAGAGTAATAGAGAATAAGAACCAGTTCCCCAATGTGTTTTTCCCCCTGAGTCCTGTATTAGTCTTTTCCCCCTTTTGGCATCATTAAAAAGAACAACAGCACAAAGAAGTCCAGCTAAGCTAACTCATATATGTGCACACAATCATGAGAAAGAATAGAGCGCAGAGACAAGGTACTAGACATAATAAAAAATGATTCATATTAATAATGATTTAATATGCCTCTGCCTTGGTGAAAAAAAGAGAGGAAACATTGGACTTGTTCACAGGAGCAGTGGTAGTACATCCCAACCATCAAAAAAAGCACAAAAAAAAACATCCACCAAACATCATCAAAGAAAAAAAAACATATCCAGAAATTTGGTCACTGAAGGGGTTCTTAGGGGACACTAGGAGGAAAAAGGCTTGGAAGCTGCAGCAAGTGTCTGAAGAACAAGGTCTATTCGGGCGTTTGCCGACTTTTGCTCGTTGAGTAGTTCAACCTTCAGGTTCTCAACTTGCGCCTTGAGACCAGCATTTTCTTGTGTTAATCGGACCACTTCATCATTCGACATGGGAACCACTCGAGCTTGCTGACCTTCCAGGATAACATTCCTGGCCTTCAACCGATGAATTTCCTCAGCTGTACTATTCTGGGTATTGATGAGCTGAGACACAGTTGATGTACTTCCTACCCCCCCCCCCCCATACTTCTCAATACACTCACAGTCTTCCAAGGTTGTTTGTGAGAATGTCTGCTTTCGGGCCACCACTTTACCTGTTCCCAGTGGAACCTTAAAGAACTTGAACACCGGAGTAAGCAAGAATCCATAGGGAAGCCCATGATTACCGTCCTTGAAATTGGCAACCTTCTGCATGTGTTCAATCATTATGGCAGGCAGACTCACAGGGTTGAAACCGTCTAGTTGCTCCATTAGGAATAGGTCAGATTTTGAAGTCACAGATCTCCTTTCTGCTCGAGGCAACAGAACTTTGTTAACCAACTCAAACAACAGCTGGTAGACAGGAAGTAGTGCTTTCTTATGGATTTGGTCCCCTTTCTAATTAGCATTGTCTTTCACCACTGCATTTCTGAAATTATACTGACAAACATCTCGTACACTCGACACCCCAACTGTAGGAACTTGCAAAATTTCTCCAAGCAATTGCACGTCAAAGACGATGTCTACCCCACTGACCAAAGCACAGACATGGTTAGTAACGACTGGAAGGAGACTGGCAAAGAAACTCTGTAGCTCCTCCTCATACACTTTAGGGGCATCAATGTAAAATAAATGCACGAACTGTTGAAACTCGACCATTTCTAGAATTTGGCGCATTCTGGCCATCTCCGAGATTGTTGGGTCAAACGTATGACCCATCAGAAGTTTTTGATGCCTTAGGTGCTCAGAGCCAAGGCAGACCTCACTTCTTGCTTTCTTTCTAGAACTAGGTTCTTCAACAGTTTCAGACTTGTGTTTCCTAAGCTTTTCTCCCCTGACTTTCCCTTTTCTCTTGGACTTGACTAGTACATCCTCATCACTCATTACTTCCTTCATCTTGGACTTGACTAGTACATCCTCATCACTCATTACCTCCTGCATCTTGGACTTGGATGTTGACCTTTCTCCATTGAAACGGGCTCAACCCTTTTCGAGGACCGTCTAACAAGAGAACCAGGTTCCTTAGAAGTTCCCTCTTCCACCTCAACTACAGGGATAACTTCATCACTTACAGGTACACCATCCTTCACCAACTTTTTTCTTTTCTTCTTACTACTTTTCTTGCTCTTTTGGAGTGTAAAATCGTAGGCCACTTTGACTTGAAGCCCGGTAGTGGGCCTCTTAATTTCAGACTCAGGGGTGGAGACAACCCTTTGCTTACTTATGAATGCATCAAGGGCCACGTTGTCCAGGTCTTCTTCATCACTAGATCGCATTTCTGGTTCTTGAATTTCTAAGGGCACAACATCGAAAGCAGGTACAGCACTATCCTGGGGATGAGAGTCCTGACCTGGGTCCTCCGGAGAGGGATCAGGTTCCTCATGTGATACCCCAGTAGTGTATGCTACTGCATCCCCTTCAATAGCCATAGTGGCCCCTTCTTCCCCCACACTTTGTGACTCATGTTTCTAGGAAATAACTTCATGCAATATCCCATCAGCGTATACCATAAACACATTCTTTTCTTCTTTAACCGGTCCTTCCACAACTATGGAATCGACGGCAACGATGGTGAAACCTTTTGTGAACTCAGTATTTCGACCTTGTTCTCCACTTAGGGTTTGACTGGTGGTAACAACAGATAAGGGGAGAACGAAATAGTAATTTCAAGGGTTTTTGAGTTGGGAAGGGATTTGGCGACTGGGGAAGGGGTTACTACAGCACTAAGAGTGATAGAGGGTGACGAAGGCTCAGGGAAAACAAGAGGTTCCATAGATGGGTCAGAGGTAGTTACAGCTGAGGTAGAGAGATCGGAAGTTTTCTCAACCATTGGAAGAAAAAGTGTGACGATCCTTCCCTTTTGGGTGAATCTAGAGTAGGGCTTATGGTTAAGGAGAGTAGAAGAGAGGGTTTTTAAAAGGTGAGGATAATTATGAAGGGAGATGAATAGGCACCAGTTCTGAAACGGCGGTAGGGCGTGGAGAATTGCAATGTTTTAGAGGGAGATGGAATGTTTGAATTGAAAGGACGTGACAACAGGATCTGAAAAGTTGATGATATGGCAGTTGTATTTTGTACCTTTTTTAAGATGTGTATTAAAAGGATGCACAGAATTACTAACCTTTAGTACAAGAACCTGGTTCTTGAGAAAACATTTTCTTCATCCCCCCTTTTTTGAAAAGAATTAATCCTCTTTTATTAGTCATGTACTGCATCTATTGCTTCTATGCTCATCATGAAGATTTACCTACAACGGTATTGAAGTGAGTTAGAAAAGGCCAGAAAACACTTTGAACCAATTATTTCTTAAGAATACGAGCCAGCCAAAGAGGAATCAGGTTCTTAATTTGGCCTCAACAGTCCCAGCTTTACTCTGTTTCTTTCAAACTGTTCCTTACTTAATGCCTTGGTGAAAATGTCTGCAATTTGATCTTCTGTGCTGCAGAACTTTATGCATATCAACCCTTTCTCCACATTATCTCTCAGAAAATGATGCCTCACGTCAATATGTTTGGTCCTTTTATGTTGAACTGGATTTTTTACCATGTTGAGTGCACTGGTGTTGTCACATAGGAGGGGCACACTTTCAGTGAGTACCCCAAAATCCTCCAATTGCTGCTTAATCCATAGAAGTTGAGTACAGCAGGATGCTGCAGCTACATATTCAGCTTCAGCTATTGACAAAGCCACTGAATTTTGCTTCCTTGTTCCCCAAGAGATAAGACATAAACCTAAGAAGTGATCTATTCGAAAAGTGCTTTTTCTATCTATAAGATAACCTGCATAGTCTGCATCAGCATACCCAATTAGATTAAAATTGTCACCTGATGGATAGTACAGCACCAGGTCATGTGTTCCCTTGAGATATCTTAGTATCCTTTTGGTAGACTTCAAGTGAGATTCCTTAGGATTTGATTAAAACCTTGCACACAGCCCCACATTAAAGACAATATCAGGTCGACTGGCAGTGAGATAGAGGAGAGACCCAATAATGCCTCTATACATTGTTTAATTCACAGGAGATCTAGTTTAATCCATGTCCAGTCGATTCGTAGTTGCAATGGGAGTGTCTATCACCTTTGATGCTTCCATGTCAAACCTCTTCAAGAGTTCCCTGATGTATTTTTGCAGACAAATGGAAGTGCCCTTTGGGAACTATTTTAGTTGAAGACCTAGGAAGAACTTTAATTCCCCCGTCATGCTCATTTCAAATTCTCTTCCCATATGTTTTGCAAATTCTTCACACAGGGAGTCAATTGTTGCTCCAAAAATGATATCATCAACATAAACCTGAACAATGAGCAGGTTCCTTCCACGTTTCTTTAAGAAAAGAGTGTTGTCAATTTTCCCTCTCTTAAAACCATTTTCTAAGAGAAATTTTGACAATCTTTCACACCAAGCTCGAGGAGCCTGCTTTAGCCCGTACAGAGCTTTGTCCAGTTTGAACACATATTCAGGGTGCTCATGACATTCAAACCCTGGGGGTTTCTTCACATAGACTTCTTATTTAAGGAGTCCATTCAAAAATGCACTTTTGACATACATTTGGAACAAGGTGAATTCCATATGAGAAGCAAAAGCGATTAGAATTCTGATAGCTTCCATGCGAGCCACTGGTGCAAACGTTTCATCATAGTCAATCCCTTCCTCCTGATTGTAGCCTTGGACCATTAGCCTGGCCTTGTTCCTTATGGTAATTCCATGTTCATCAAGCTTGTTTATGAATACCCATCTGGTTTCTATGATGGTTCTATCTGGGGGTCTGTGTACCAAGTGCCACATATTGTTTCTCTCAAACTGATACAACTCGTCTTGCATGGCTATAATCCAATCTGCATCTTTCAAGGCTTCCTTGATGTTTTTGGGTTCTATCTGGGAGAGAAAGGTTGAGAAGGCAAGTGAATTTCTAGCTCTCGAATTGGTTTGAACTCTGGAATCTAGAGAAGTGATTATGTTGTCTATAGGGTGAGAGCTTTGATGACTCTAGTTGGATGTCTGAGGTTCATTCTGAGAGGAGGAAGGTATGTTTGGCTGATTTTCCTCTATCCTTCTCTCAGGTGCCTGTGGAGTTCTGTGAACTGCATCAACCACTCTTTCTTCGGCTTTAGTGGTTGTGATTGAAGTGCTTGGTTATGTTGATGATGAGGCAACATTATCTTCATTTGGCTCCTTTACTTGACTCATTATATCTGCTTTTCTGTTTGTCATGTTAATGACTTCACCAGGAACAAGTAAGGGTTCTCTATCTTGATCTTCCTCAGCACTCTTCTCAAATGATGGATGAGGTTCATCAAAAATAACATAGCCGCTTTCTTCAACACATTGAGTCCGCTTGTTATATATCTTGTAAGCCTTGCTTTGAGAAGAGTAGCCAAGAGATATTCCTTCATCACTTTTGGCATCGAACTTACCAAGCTGATCCTTTCCATTGTTGAGAACATAGCATTTGCATCCAAATGTTCTTAGGTGAGTCAGCTTGGGTTTTATTCCATTCAGCAATTCACGGGGTCTTGTTCAGAAGTGATTTGACCATGCACCTGTTCACTAAGTAGCAGGCAGTGTTGACAGCTTCAGCCCAGAAGTTCTTTGCAAGTCTACTGTCAATTAGCATTGTTCTTGCCATTTCTTCCAAAGTTCTGTTCTTCCTTTCTACTACTCTATTTTGCTGGGGAGTTTTGGGAGCTGAGAAATTGTGAGTGATCCCATTTTCATTGCAAAATTCATCAAATTTGACATTGTCAAATTCTGTCCCATGATCTGATCTAATGCATGTCACACCTCCTTTTTCACTATACCCCCAGGAGGGCATAAAAGAGTTTTTCCAATTAAAGGACAATCGAAATGAGATTTATTATTAAAAATTAGAGTTGCCACTTGGGAGATTTATGGTGTCCCAAGTCACCGGATGAATCCCGAATCGAGGAAAATATGACTCTGTTTAACAGTCCGCAAACCAAAAATCCAAGTAAGGATTTCTGTTAACCCGGGGAAAAGGTGTTAGGCATTTCAGGGTTCCGTGGTTCTAGCACGGTCGCTAAACTGTCATATTCGGCTTATTTATCTGATTTTAATACATATTGAACCTGTGTAACAATTTTAGCTTTTAACCGCTTTTATTTAATTATTTTAGGAAAGATTCAACGTTATTTAAAACATGCCTTGAACCACGCCACATGAAATGCACCCGTGGTCCACGACACATTTTATTTAACGTTGTTGAGAATTGGAATTGGGTGACATTAAATGCACACCCGAGTTTAAGAAAGTTAATTTAATATTACACATATAAAGTAACTACATGTTTTCAAGTTTGCGAGGGCCGTGGAAAGTTCGCTAATGGCACACCTCGATTATTCTAAAGAATTAAGATTAATCAAGTGAGGGCCATAGGTTATATGATTCAAATGTGTGAATGGCACACCTCAAAACTATTCAACTAAATGAATTAAGGATATACGTATTTAAAGCTAATTTGAAATTATGTACCACAACTACGCCACGGGAACCGAACCGTAGTCACGATAATTTAGTTACGATGAACACTATTTTAAGTCTAAAATTAATTCCCCTTTCACTACCTTACACGATTAACTTGCCTTCATTTCACAAATTTTAAATTCATTTGCATTGAAACTAAAAAAAAACTCTCAATCAACAGGAATTAAACGAACAATACACTAACCTGACAATTATTTCTAACACGTAAGTTAACCCAAAAAAATAATTAACAAAACTCTATCAAAAGATTTTAAGCAAAGTACAACAAAACTAGGCAACTTTTTATAAACTAACAATAAAAAGAATACAAAGTGAATCATGTACGCTACACATGAGAACCAGCGCTAATTTCTAACAAAAATGTAAATGAAACTCTAATCACAGAAACATGATGGAATTGATTGTTATGGAGCACATAGTGGTAGCGCAGCAAAACAAGGAATACATAGTGAACAATATGCGGCAGAATGCAATTCTATTCCTAGAGATATCAACAGCTTAAACAAACATGATATGCGTATTTTTAAGGGTTCAAATACGTATTAGGAAGACAAAGACATCCTTAGAAATTTCAAAACGCAACAATCAGCCATGAATCTCATTTCAACAAACAGATAGCCTACCCTATCGTTATAAGATCATATACCTCATGCAAGGTCTAAAAATGACACGGACAACAGTGAAAGAAGTAGATGTAGCAGTTATATTCGAATAACTTACAAAAATATTGCTTCAGATGGAAGAGAACAAATCTGAAAACGAACAAAGAACGACGAGCGGAACCTCGATGACGACATCAACGGCTTGATGACTGGAAAACTCTCATGTACTGTCACTGTTTCTGCTGTATTTCCGACCAGGTGTGTATGTGTGTGTGTGTGTGTTTTCCTTTGTAATTCAAAGACCTCCTGCTTCTTAACTAAGTGAGTAATTAATGGTTTAGATGGTAGAAGTTTTCTTTTTGGATTTAGGTCCCAGAATTCGTTTTTCTGCTCAGTCTATATAAAGTGTATATATAGTGTATATAGCGTGTATACATAGGCACTAATTTTTCAGCTCTTTTTTTTCCAGCCCTCTCCCCTCTTTCTCCAGCTCTCTAATCTCTAAATAGGCATCAAATTAGTGCATTTTCCATTACAAATTATACTTTTAACTTCTTTAATTATCCACTAGTTAGTGTTATTATTTAATTTTCATTAGTGTTAGTTTTACCCTACCAATATAGAAGCTTCCTAATTAGTTAGGTAAGACTCTTTTTTCATTTTTTTTAAATAAAACCTAAATTAATTTCTATCCCCAAATTATCTTAGAAAATTAAATTAATTAACCCTAATAATTATTACAACTAATTAAAAACCAAATTAAAAGAAAATTGCCAAAATTTTAAAATTAAAGAGTAAAATGTAACATGACTATTTTTTATGATTTTTTTCTATTTTTTCAACAACAACTTACTTAATTAATCTAAAAATGTAAAATAAAATCCAAAATGCAGATGCAATATATATATTTTTTGTATTTTTTCATAATCTGAAATACTACATAATGCATATTAAAATAAGACAGAAATATTGCACAATACCAAAGCTAATCCTAATTAATTAAACTAAATATAAACTATTTTTGTGTTTTCGAAATTATATAAAGATAAAAACAAGGTACTATTTTTTTAAAATTGCTTTTTTATGAAAAGTACATAAACTAAAATACTTGTTTGTAATTTTATTTTTCTTGTAAGAAAATAAAATAAAAGAGTTAAAATGAGTTGAAATAGCTATATTAGGCCTAAATTAAATATTTACGTGCTAAAATATAAATTTTTTGGGGAAGATCAAAAATCACATGTTTACAGCTTCCCCTCTTTGACTGGAAACGTGAAGAGTTTTCAGACAAAGAACGACTAGACATGTTTTTTGACCCGACCCTTATTTAAAGAGACCAAAACTTAAGAGAAAAGGGAAATGTGACCGAGCCCTGGTATTTGGGCTGCCTACATATCCTTGGCTATAAAGGAATCAGGTCACGTGTAGTTCAGAAGTGAGTGAGATGATTAAGTATGCCGAGGTGGAGAGCCAGTCGAGGTGCCGTTCCATCGAGGTTCTGATCCGCGGTCCTGTTATTACATCAAAATGAAAAAAAAACTAACTATGTCTATCAACTATGAGTTACAAGATTTCTATCTACATCTTCAAACTCGATCTTGCAACTCTTGTTGCCATGTTGACTTGTATTCTCCCGGTGAAATCCATTGTTGCCACTTTTCACTGACTTCTTGAAATGATCTCCCTCTCGCTATGCTAGTACCTGATTACTGATCCTTTAAATGTCCCCATCTTGATCATTGTCGTCTTCCTCTGCTCTCTAGGCGAGCTCCTGACTTCTTGATCTTGAATGTATTTCTCTTGATTTTTGTTGTATTCCTCTTGATTTTTGTTGTATTCCTCCGCTCTCCCGGCGAGTTACTGACTACTTGACTTAAAAAGGTATTCCTCTGTTCTCCAGGCGGGCTCCTGACTTCTCTATTTTTCAGGCGGGCTCCTCACTTCAAAACGTGAAATGTATCCCTCTGTTATCCAGGCAGGCTCCTGACTTCGACATTTGAAATGTATTCCTCTGTTCTCCAGGCGGGCTCCTGACTTCTAAGAAAACAAACACCACGAAGAAATTTTCTTGCCCTCATAGTGGCTGGGCATCACATTATCGGATATTAATAAGAAGTTGAAAACTACAATTTGAATCATGATACCTCTGTTCTCCAGGCGGGCTCCTGACTTCAACACTTGAATTGTACTCCTCTGTTCTCCAGGCGGGCTCCTCACTTCAAAACTTGAAATGTATTCCTCTGTTCTCCAGGCAGGCTCCTGACTTCAGCAAAATAGATACAACAAAGAAAATCTATTGCCCCTGTTTGGTGGTTGAGCATCATACTACCAGATATTGATAAGAATTTGAACATCTACGTACACCTCAATCTCTTTGTGTATCGTGTCATGAAACACCGTAGTCATTGCTCTCATGTACGTTGCCCCAACGTTCTTCAAGCTAAAAGGCATTACCCGGTAGCAATAAGTCCCCCACGGCATAATGAATGTCGTCTTTTCCGCATCTTCTTCATCCATCAGAATCTGATGATACCCAGCATAGCAATCTACAAAAGACCCGATCTCACGTCCGACACAATTATCGATCAAGATATGGATGTTGGGTAATGGAAAGTTGTCCTTGGGGCTTGCCCTGTTCAAATTGCGGTAATCGACACACACTCTGATCTTCCCATCTCTTCGGCACTGGCACCACATTAGCCAACCAATCAGGATATCGAGTGACCCGAATAACCTTTGCTTGTAGCTGCTTGGTTACTTCTTCTTTAATCTTCACACTCATATCTGTCTTGAACTTCCTCAATTTCTTCTTGACGGGAGGGCACGCCGGGTCAGTGGGCAATTTGTGAACCACTAGATAGGTGCTTAAGCCCGGCATGTCATCGTACGACCATGCAAAAACATCTTTGAATTCAATGAGTTCTTTGATTAGTTCCTTCCTGATGTTCGGCTCAATGTGGATGCTTATTTTGGTTTCCCTAACATCGTCTGCATCCCCTAAATTGACAGCTTTAGTGTCGTTCAAATTGGGCTTGGGTTTCTCTTCGAACTGGCTTAATTCTCTGTTTATCTCTTCAAAGGCTTCATCCTCATCGTATTCCGATTCATCATCATAATTGACCTCTTGTACAATTAGTTCGGAATCAGATTGATTTTTTAGACTAGGTTGAAAATCCGTTGTGCATGCCATGTCATTAGAACCAGTATAAAGAGAACTGTTCAAAAAGAGAAAAGAAGAAAACAGAATTAAAATAAAATAAAGAGAGAAAACTTTCACTTTATTAAAATGCGGGATAACAGAGTTTCACGCTTTTGTCGAATACAAAAATAAAACAAAACTGGATTACAACTCTGGAATAATCCAGAAAACAAGAAAGAAAATCCAGAGCCTACTACCAAGACTCCCTCCGGGTAGGAAGAGGAGTAGCTGTCCAATTATTGATATTGGCCCTAGGCCCTACAAACTGTATATCTGCCCTACTGGAACCTTCTCCAGCTTCTATCACGTTGACGTCGGCGAACAGCCTTTCAAAACCCTGAATCAAATCTCCATCTGACCCAATCAGAGGTCCGAGAATTTTGGGGACTAACAACCTTCTGATACCTGCTATGACAAAGGATCTGGAAAGACGTGGAACTGGCTTGGGAAGAACCCAAACTTTCTTCTTCAACTTTTGGGCCTGCCTTACATCTGCTGCCGTAGGCTTGAATCCTAGCCCAAAAGTGTCCAGGTTCTTGGGCAAAGAAACTGGCTAGACCATACCTTGCAGATCAACCCCCAAACCTTTTCCTGGTACAAACCCGCTGTTTAGCATTTCCGAGGCTACCATGAAGGTCGCAGCTGCGATCCTGGGAAGTGGAAGGTCCTCGCCTTCAGAAATTTTATCCACTGAAACCGCGTCGAAAACCTGGTACACCCATGGACCTTTGTTGTCATTAGTTTCTATGAATGGCACAACGGCATCACTCACAATGCATGTACCGTCATCCCCGGCACCACTATCTCCTGCCTGTCCCATTCAAATTTCACCATCTGGTGCAATGTAGAAGGCACTGCTTTGGCGGCATGGATACATGGTCGCCCCAATAGAAGATTGTATGATACTGCCACGTCTACCACTTGGAATTCCATGGTGAATTCCACTGGACCAATGGTCAATCCCGGTATGATATCACCCACCGTGTCGGTACCACCTCTATCGAAACCTCGGACGCAGACACTGTTCTTGTGAATCCGGTCATGATCAACTTTCAACTTGTTTAGAGTAGTCAAAGTACAGATGTTGGCGCTTGATCCATTATCAATCAATACTCGGGTGACCACCGAGTCTTCGCATTTCACGGTCAAGTATAGGGCTTTGTTGTGTTCTGTACCCTCTGCTGGCAATTCATCATCAAAAAACGTCACTCGGTTTACCTCGAAGATTTTGTGCACAATCCTCTCCAAGTGATTTACAGAGATTTTATCCGGAACATGGGCCTCGTTCAGGATTTTCATCAATGCCTGGCAATGATCGCTGGAATGAATCAGCAGTGATAGTAGCGAAATCTGTGTTGGGGTCTTTCTTAACTACTCCACAATGGAGTAGTCTTGTGCCTTCATTTTCTTCAAAAACTCCTCAGCCTCTTCCTCTGTCACTGGCTTCTTTACCTCCGCTGGGTTGGACCTTCTTAACTCTACGAGAGCAAAACACCTTCTCGAACGAGTTAAGCCCTGGGACTCACATACTTCTTCCACAACCTCCTTCCATTTGTACATTACCATCGCTTTAGTGTATCTCCATGGCACGGCTTTCTCGCTGGTTATTGGCATCTGCATTACTGGCCTGATGACAACTGGCCCTATGCATGCTGGCTTGCTTGGTACCCCTCGCACCGTTACTTTGACCGGCTCTGGATTCTTTGCAACAACAGGCGAACTCTTCCCCATCACCACTACTGGCTTGACGTCTACCTTTTCCAACTGTACCACCTCTTCTCCACCTGTCGACTTTTCTTTTGGACTGGCATGGATCATCATCACCGTCTGTGAGGGTTTCTTTAGCTCATCTCCTTCGTGCACAAGCTCGATCGTGTGGGTTTGGTGGTGTGCTGGCAACGGGTTCTGATTGATGTTGGGTGCCTCCGGTGTCTGAACCTCGATCTTGTTGGTGTCAATAAGATCTTGCACTGCACATTTCAACTTCCAACACTTCTCGGTATCATGTCCGGGAGCCCCCGAACAATACTCACAGCTTACCGAGTGGTCCATATTTTGGGGAAGGGGATTCGGCAATCTGGTCTCAACAGGACTCAACAAACCTAACGGCCTTAATTTGTGGAACAAAGCAGTATATGTTTCTCCCAACTCAGTGAATGTTCTTTGTCTCTGCACCCTTTCATTTCTGAAAGCCTGATTCCCCCGGAAACCTGGCCCTGTGGGATTCCTGTAGGCCCTTGGTGGTGGATATGTGTTTTGTGGAGGTGGATATGTATTCTGTGGAGGTGGATAGGTATTTTAGAGAGCCGGCGCGTGCCACTGTGGGTGAGCCGGAGGCTGGGTATATGTATGGTCTTGATGGATGAAGAAATGTGGTTCTTGTGGTAGGTAGTAGGGCTGTGGAGGGTAATTTGGAGTGTGTGGGTAATTTGGGTGATGGGGTCTGGCTTGGTAGCGGGGGAAAGGAACTCTCGATCTAGACCAATTACCTGCCTCTATTGTTGCGACCTCTTCTCTTTTCTTCTTCCCGAGCGCACCTCCCGTGCCACTCTGAATGGCCTGAGTTATTGCTTTGATTGCTGAATAGCTCAGGATTTTGTTGGACTTAAGTCCCTCTTCAATCATACCGCCCATTTTCACCACCTCATTGAGAGATTTGCCAACTGACGTCACCAAGTGACCAAAGTAAGTTGGCTCTAGAGTCTGCAGAATGTAGTCCACCATTTCCCCCTCTCTCATCGGAGGATCCACTCTTGCTGCCTGTTCTCTCCACCGGAACCCAAATTCTCTAAATCTCTCTCCCGGCTTCTTCTCAAGTTTCAGCAATGTGAGACGGTCAGGGACGATCTCAAGGTTGTATTGGAAGTGACCTGCGAATGCTTATGCTAGATCGTCCCAGGTGTACCACCTCCTCGGATCCTGTCTTGTGTACCATTCCAGTGCAGACCCACTTAGACTTTGACCAAAGTAAGCTATTAGCAGCTCATCTTTACCACCTGCTCCTCTCATCTTGCTGCAAAACCCTCGCAGATGTGTCATTGGATCACCGTGCCCCTTGTATAGATCAAACTTTGGCATCTTGAACCCTGCCGGTAATTGAAAATCAGGGAAAGGACATAGATCTTTGTAAGCTACACTGACCTGATTGCCTAACCCATGTATATTCCTGAAGGACTGCTCCAGGCTTTTAAATTTTTGAAGCACTTCGTCCTGCTCCGGGCCCTTAGACGGCTTTTTAGTCTCCACCGGGATTTCAAAGTGAGGATTATAAGTATATGGCTCGGGTGCTTTGAGGGTAGGTTCAGGGGGTAATATTGGTTATCGTGAGCCTAAAACAATGGCCCACTGGATGATCTTTGTAACGTGGCTGGTGGGGGTGCCACGAAAACAGGAACATTTGGTGGGGGAAGGTTCTGATTGGGTGGTGGAGCTTGGGGATCATAGGGATTTCTTCCCTGATAGTAGTGGTGACTTGGGAAGCTTGTCGAAGGGCTGGGTGAAGGGTATTCTGGCGTGTGTCCTGGTGGGAGAGTAGGAGTAACGGGTGGTTCAGTCCCCTTTTGTACCCTAGCCAGGGCTAGCTGCATCTCGTTCATCTCCAGTCTCATTTTTTACATTTTTTCCATTGCCTCTTTCAGCATCTGACTTTCCGTCCTTTCCTCTTCAACACTATTTTCTGATTTAGTCATGCTTTTCGGTATGGGCCCTTTGGATCTTGTTTGGTAATGGTAATCTGCCAGAACGTTCTAACAAACTAACTGGTTTGAAATCTCTGGAAAACAACAAACTTATTAGCGTTAGAGTTTAACACATATTGCAATTGCACGTTGGGGAATGCAATGTTCCTAGGCATTTTAACCATTTCTAACATGTCTTTGCTCCGTATGCATCATCCCGGCTTATTTTACTTGTGCCCATTAGGTGTTTCTGAAACTTTCCTTTATTTGCTTTCTCTTTCTCTCTTTTCCTTTCTTTCTTTTCCTTTCTTTCTTTTCCTTCCTTTTATTCACTTTTTCTTTTAGCGGTGGTCAAATCTTATGTGGATTGCCTATGTATTATGTCCTCGCATGAATCAGACCGTGCGTAGTTCTACCACAAATAAAGACACCAATTTTTGGAAAATTTATTTCATTACTAAAACTTCTATTACAAACTACCTATTTGGAAAAGGAAAACAAAATACAGACTCCGAAGTACTAACATAATTTGATGCCAAAAGGAAACACACGGACAGAAAACAGACTTTTGAAAATAGAAAAATACAGATTTGAACTAGGAGTACATTAACGCTTTGAATTTTGGTGCCCACGGGGCATCGTTCGGCCTTTCCGCGGGCTTTGGTGCAAGGCCCCTTTGCAAGCTTTTCAATTCTTCCATGATTCGATGGACGTAACCTATGACTGAAGCAAAAAGGGTATCACGGGGTATTTCCTCACATGCTAGGCACCTCATGGTGACGTAATGCCCAATCTCCTCAATTCTACCCCTGATTCTATCCCTTTCCATGAACAGTTGCTCTATTCGTTGATTCTTTGCTCCCAGTCCTTGAGCGTTGTCAGCGAGTTGATCTTGGAACCTCTCCATTTGTTCTTCCATTCGGGCCATTAAATCATAGCAGCGCTTCCTGTCCGTTCTGGCATTTCGGGCTTGTTTAAAGACCCGATCTTTGAGAGTGGAATTTGTTTCTCTTAATATTTCAATGCTCACTTCATAATCCCTTCTCACTTGCCGTAAGTGCTTTGCTCGCGCTGTTGTACCTTTTGCCCATCTGGCCCGAATTCTTGCTATGCAGGCCTCTGATCTTGCCAAACCCTCTCGGCTTTCAATGACTTGGTTTCTCAACCCAGTTATCAGACCTTCGTCGAACCAGCTCCTTTGTTGGTTGTCGGCATCCATTCTAACTCGTTGGATTTGGGCTTTCAAGGCCTTATTTGCTTGAGTCAATCTGTTCTTTTTTCCTGTGTCAGCATCGACTTGCACGCTATTTTCATATTTCAGATCCTCAATTTGCTGTTTAGCTTGCCAATTTCAACCCGATAGCCTTCTTCTCTTGCCAGCCAGCCCCATTGTTCTTGCGAGTCATTCGTGAATTGCTGGACATGGGCTCTTTTAGCAGGCCTTTGACGAATATGGAACCTTTTCCCAAACCATGCATCATACTTCGGGTCCATCTCGCCTTTGGCTAAATCTCGCACCATAGTTTTGGGCTCAAGGAATCTGCATTCATGCCACAATTTGCGAATTGTATCTTCCGGGACTGTGGCATTCGGTCTTAGCTAGATGGTATGCTTGCTTAAATCTTCATCATGAGGGATAATCTGGAACCTTCCCAATTGATGCAATACCCGATGGGGAGCGTATGGTTGGATACTACGGACACCCATCAGAAGAACATAACATTCTTTGGCCGACATGTATATTGCTTCAGTAGCGGGCAACCACCCAAATGCCCATTCAATTTGGTCCGCCGTTAATGATCTCAGTCGTATAAACCAATCTCCAATACCCTCGGGGAACGCAACACCCGTTACCCGCTTCTCAAACTTTTCAATGCAGTTCAAACCAGTCAGCCCGAAGTTCATATACCCCACTTGATGGCAGAGATGTTCATGTATCCACAACTGAAGTAATAGATTGCAACCTTGGAAAAAACTTCCTCCCTCCTTACACACGGTCAATGCTCGGTATATTTCTGATAAGATCAAGGGAACTATAGTGTTATCAGCCCTTTTCATTGTGACATCAACCATCCCCACGAGACCTATCTCTATTTTCTTATCGTCTCGTGGGCAAACCATGATTCCTAAGAATGCCGTTATGAATGCCAAGGTTCGTCTTGCTTCCCATTTACCTCTATTTCCGGCGTGAGTCAGTCCCAAATTTGGCTCGTCAAAACCCCACGGATTACCATAACGCTGATATAAGAACTGAAGAGCGCAGCATTCTTTTGATAAATCATTATTTTGCACAGTCCGGCTGATATTTAACAAGTCCAGAAATCGGTGTGGCGATACCGGCCTTGGTGACAACAGATACTGACTTCTCAGATTCCCATTCATACCCACATAACCTGCTACTTCCTCCAATGTGGGTGTAAGCTCAAAATCCGCAAAGCGAAATACATTTCGGGTCGGGTCCCAAAATGGTATCAAAGCCTCGATGACATTCGTCCTTGCCTTGACATTTAGTAGACTGATGAGACCCCCAAGACTCTGAACACTATTTCTTTGCTGCTTTTTCCCAAATCGTCCCACCACATATGGAGCTGGAGAGGGACCTCGCTAAAGACGGTGAAGGGTTTGTTTTCACTTGTGCTCATCCTGCACATTTATTAAGGCGATTTAAACAAAAGCAAAAAATTATTTGACTCAAAAAATGATTTGACTATATTTTCAGAAAGAAAGATCCGTTTTCCGAACACGGCCTTTCAGCACTTCGGGGATGAAGGCTGTGAGGGTCAACTGATCAAAACTCTAAAGGATGATTAAAAGTGGCCGTTTATGCAAAGTTAGCCTTCCGGCGTCCCTTTCGGGAACATTTGGCTATTTTTGACAAAAATAGCATCACTTGATTTATTTAAGACTCTTTTCTGGTTTTTCAAAAATAGTAACCCGACATTGAGAACACGGCCTTACAGAGCCTCGGGGACGAGGATTCTAAGGCTGTGTGGGCTAATTGGTCAAAATTCAAAAAAAATGGCCAAAAGTGGCCGTTTATGCAAAGTCAGCCCTCCGGCGTCCCTTTCAGGAACATTTGGCTATTTTTGACAACAACGGCACCGCCCGACTTATAATAAAATTTTTGACATTTTCTGGGTATTTTTGCAAAAAGGGGAAGTTAAACCCGATGAGGGTTGCCTACGTATCTCACATCCGGTGAGAATCAAACCGACGTAGTTCGGGCAAATAAAATAGACTATTTTTTTCCTAAATAAACTATTTTGAAAACAAGACAAACTAAAAATAAAGACTTTTTTTTTGCTTTTTGAATAAAACAAACTATTTAAAATAAAAACTTTTTTTTTCATTTTCTAAAAAACATTTGGCAGAATTTCGACACTATTCAGACATTGGTATTTTCAAAACTAGTGATTAACTCTCTTAACCCTCTACACTGCTATTTCTCTTCTTCTTTTTTTCATTTTTTTTTTATTTTTCCCAATATTTAAAAGCCAGTCAGCATGCGAGTCCGAAGCATATAAATGCACATGTAGCAAGTAAGATGCATCATGATGGTCTTTTTTATTTCAGGTACACCTGTCCTAGACAGACCCAACCCCCTGTGTTGAGTCTCCAAAGTCAAATGCACATGATGCAAACAAACGTTCCTACTAGGGATCCGGCATGTGGTTTTGTCATACTAGGTTTAAAACCTGAGTGTATTGTTCTAAACCTGGCTTACCCGAGCGGACAACTCGAGCCGAGGATGAGGCAGCATACCGGGAATACAAAAGCTTCACCGGCTTAGCAACTTATCCGAATCTCGTTCTAAAAAATGGGATTGACTCTACAGAAAAGAAGTCACACGAAGTGCAGCCTTCTTCATGATTTAGAAGACTCAGAGAGAAGATGGGTTTCGTAACAATTTATATACAATTCACACAATAACAAAGCGGTAAAAGCAACATTTAACACATTAGATGAAAAAAATGTAATAAAATCAGATAATAAATAAAGCCAATATAACAATTATTCCAAGCTCAAATTTCTAACCCTGAACCAGTGGTTCTGGGTTAATCGTCCCCAGCAGAGTCGCCAGAGCTGTCACACCTCCTTTTTCACTATACCCCCGGGAGGGCATAAGAGAGTTTTTCCAATTAAAGGACAATCGAAACGAGATTTATTATTAAAAATCAGAGTCACCACTTGGGAGATTTATGGTGTCCCAAGTCACCGGTTGAATCCCGAATCGAGGAAAATATGACTCTGTTTAACAGTCCGCAAACCAGAAATCCGAGTAAGGAATTCTGTTAACCCGGGAGAAGGTGTTAAGCATTTTCGGGTTCCGTGGTTCTAGCACGGTCGCTCAACTGTCATATTCGGCTTATTTATCTGATTTTAATACATGTTGAACCTATGTGCCAATTTTAGCTTTTAACCGCTTTTATTTAATTATTTTAGGAAAGATTCAACGTTATTTAAAACATGCCTTGAACCACGCCACATGAAATGCACCCGTGGTCCACGGCACATTTTATTTAACGTTGTTGAGAATTGGAATTGGGTCACATTAAATGCACACCCGAGTTTAAGGAAGTTAATTTAATATTACACATATAAAGCAACTACACGTTTTCAAGTTTGCGAGGGCCGTGGAAAGTTCGCTAATGGCACACCTCAATTATTCTAAAGAATTAAGATTAATCAAGTGAGGGCCATAGGTTATATGATTCAAATGTGTGAATGGCACACCTCAAAACTATTCAACTAAATGAATTAAGGATATACGTATTTAAAGCTAATTTGAAATTATGTACCACAACTACACCACGGGAACCGTACCGTAGTCACGATAATTTAGTTACGATGAACACTATTTTAAGTCTAAAATTATTTCCCCTTTCACTAACTTACACGATTAACTTGCCTTCATTTCTCAAATTTTAAATTCATTTGCATTGAAACTAAAAAAAAAACCCTCAATCAACAGGAATTAAACGAACAATACACTAACCTGACAATTATTTCTAACACGTAACTTAACTCAAAAAAAATAATTAACAAAACTCTATCAAAAGATTTTAAGCAAAGTACAACAAAACTAGGCAACTTTTTATAAACTAACAATAAAAAGAATACAAAGTGAATCATGTACGCTACACATGAGAACCAGCGCTAATTTCTAACAAAAATGTAAATGAAACTCTAATCACAGAAACATGATGGAATTGATTGTTATGGAGCACATAGTGGTAGCGCAGCAAAACAAGGAATACATAGTGAACAATATGCGGCAGAATGCAATTCTATTCCTAGAGATATCAACAGCTTAAACAAACATGATATGCGTATTTTTAAGGGTTCAAATACGTATTAGGAAGACAAAGACATCCTTAGAAATTTCAAAACGCAACAATCAGCCATGAATCTCATTTCAACAAACAGATAGCCTACCCTATCGTTATAAGATCATATACCTCATGCAAGGTCTAAAAATGACACGGACAACAGTGAAAGAAGTAGATGTAGCAGTTATATTTCGAATAACTTACAAAAATATTGCTTCAGATGGAAGAGAACAAATCTGAAAACGAACAAAGAACGACGAGCGGAACCTCGATGACGACATCAACGGCTTGATGACTGGAAAACTCTCATGTACTGTCACTGTTTCTGCTGTATTTCCGACCAGGTGTGTATGTGTGTGTGTGTTTTCCTTTGTAATTCAAAGACCTCCTGCTTCTTAACTAAGTGAGTAATTAATGGTTTAGATGGTAGAAGTTTTCTTTTTGGATTTAGGTCCCAGAATTCGTTTTTCTGCTCAGTCTATATAAAGTGTATATATAGTGTATATAGCGTGTATACATAGGCACTAATTTTTTAGCTCTTTTTTTTCCAGCCCTCTCCCCTCTTTCTCCTGCTCTCTAATCTCCAAATAGGCATCAAATTAGTGCATTTTCCATTACAAATTATACTTTTAACTTCTTTAATTATCTACTAGTTAGTGTTATTATTTAATTTTCATTAGTGTTAGTTTTACCCTACCAATATAGAAGCTTCCTAATTAGTTAGGTAAGACTCTTTTTTTTTTAAATAAAACCTAAATTAATTTCTATCCCCAAATTATCTTAGAAAATTAAATTAATTAACCCTAATAATTATTACAACTAATTAAAAACCAAATTAAAAGAAAATTGCCAAAATTTGAAAATTAAAGAGTAAAATGTCACATGACTATTTTTTATGATTTTTTTCTATTTTTTCAACAACAACTTACTTAATTAATCTAAAAATGTAAAATAAAATCCAAAATGCAGATGCAATATATATATTTATTGTATTTTTTCATAATCTGAAATACTACATAATGCATTTTAAAATAAGATAGAAACATTGCACAATACCAAAGCTAATCCTAATTAATTAAACTAAATATAAACTATTTTTGTGTTTTCGAAATTATATAAAGATAAAAACAAGGTACTATTTTTTTAAAATTATTTTTTTATGAAAAGTACATAAACTAAAATACTTGTTTGTAATTTTTATTTTTCTTGTAAGAAAATAAAATAAAAGAGTTAAAATGAGTTGAAATAGCTATATTAGGCCTAAATTAAATATTTACGTGCTAAAATATAAAAATTTTGGGGAAGGTCAAAAATCACGTGTCTACAATGCATACCACTCTAGACTCCATCTTCACCTAGATTTTCTTCACAAAGGCCACAAATACTTCAACAGTTTCATCTTTTGTTCTGAGAAATAGAGTCCATGTGAATCTGGAGTAGTCATCCATGATTACGAAAATGTATCTCTTTCCTCCTCTGCTTTGCACCCTCATAGGTCCACACAGATCCATATGCAGGAGCTCAAGCGGCTTTGAGATGCTCACATCTCTTTTTGACTTAAAAGAGGACTTTACATGTTTTTCTCTAGCACAGGCATCACAGACTTTTTGAGTTTTGAATTGTAACATAGGCAGACCGTGGACCAGGTCCTTCTAAATTAGTTTGTCCAGAAGGGAAAAGCTTGCATGGCCCAGTCTTCTGTGCCACAGTTCAACATCATCGTCAACCGCCTTCAAACAACTCAGATCACCACTCTGTAAAGATTCAAAATCAACAACATAGATGTTCTTGTATCTTTTGGCCACCAGAACTATTTCACCTGTCACAAGGTCAGTGACTGTACATATTTTGGATAAGAATTCAACCTTTTTTCCTTTATCACAAATTTACGAGACACTCAGGAGATTGTACTTAAGTCCATTGACATAGTACACATTTTCAATAGAATGAGTGAGTGACTGCCCAACTTTTCCAACTCCAAGAATGTACCCCTTTTTACCGTTGCCAAAGGATACACTCCCTCCTTGCAAGGCTTTTAGTGAAAGAAAGTTTGTGGTGTTCCCAGTCATATGTTTCGAACATCCATTATCCATGAACTATTGTTGACTGCTTCCTATCATTGTTCCCTGCACAAGAGATTATGAGTTAATTTTAGGAACCTAAACAAGTTTGGGTCCTTTGTAGTAAGCAAGAGGATGAATAAGAGCTCTCTTAGTCCATGCAGGTAACGTGCGTTTTTTGTGAGTGGAACCTGGTCCCTCTTTTGTGGTCACGGTTTCAGCAGCCACTTTATCTTTCTGAGCTAATTGATTCTTGGCCTGGACACCTTCCTTGAAGCGCCCAGTGTTCCCTCATTGGGTACGAGGCTAGTTATCAGATACAGTGATGCTCTTACTGTGAGGGTTGTGAGGAGTTTTCTCCCTTTGGAACCCTACTTCCTGCATTTTTTCACTATTATTAGTAAGCAAGGTAGTGGTAGCTTCTGAGGACTAGGTCCACTTTAGAGACCTTTCAAGATCATTCATTACTTTTTCTAGATTGGCTTGGAGGAACTCGTTTTTCTCAATTTCAGCACATATCCTACATCTCATAGCCTTCACCTCATCTTCAAGCCTAAGGCATTCCTCACTAGATATCTCATTTCCTCTTTCAGAACTTTCAGGTTTTGACTTAGTCTATAGTTTTACTATTGTTTCCCTTTGGTTTGCAATTTCTGCCAACAGATCACTCTTTTCTTTTCTAAGATTTTCAATGGTTTTCTTATGATCAGTAACTGCAGCGACTAAGTCTTCTCTGTATATTCAGATTCTTCTAGTTCTAAGATCAAGGAATCCCTATCCTCCGCAAGACTACAAAAGGCAGTAATTAAAACATCAGCTAAACACATGAGTTTTTTTGGAGAATAGGATTTCAGATTTCTCTAAACATCCCTGAAGTTTACCTCTTTGTTGCCATGTCTTCATCATCATCTGATTGAGCCATCAAAGCAAACATTGAGTCGTATCCAATCTCATCTCCTTCAATTGCTATCATGGAACTATCACCAGTATTAGGTTTATCTTGTTTTACTTGTGTAGTTCCCACATGAGTTGTTTGCAAAGCCTCCCATATTTCCTTTGAAGTATCGCAGGTAGAGATTATGTCGTACTCTTTAGGTCCCAATCCATATACTAGAATTTTCTTGGTACGAAAATTCTTTTCCATCGCTTTCTTGTCTGCTTCAGTGTATTCTTTGCTGGTTTTTTCCATTGAAAATGGGAATTCATCTAGTACCTTGATTGGAACATAAGGACCATCACAAATGATATCCCATAGTTGACAGTCTTCAGCCATGATGAAGTCGTGCATTCTAGCTTTCCACCACCAATAGCATTTTCCATCAAACTTGGGGAGTCGGTATATGGATTGACCTTCTTCAAAATTTAGTGGAGCCGTCATGAGGATTCTTCCTAGGTGTTAGCCTGATAGGAGGAACCTGCTTTGATACCAACTGTTAGTTTGTATGGGTTCACCAAATCGTAGAGTACTTGATCCTCTACAAGATTCTGCTGAGAGCACTTAATAAAGCAATAAGTAAATGAGGCAGAGGATTTTTACGTGAAAAAATCCCACACAAGCGGATCAAAAAATCACGACCTACATCTGTAGGCTTTTAACTTCACTAACTTGTAATCTTACCTATTACAAGCAACTTTACAATAATTCCAATTGCAAAGGATTTACTCAACTAACTTTTGGTACCTTTACCACAAGCCACTTTGTGACTATCCTAGTTACAAAGGCTTTTTCTAACTTGTGATGCTATTACCACAAGCCACTTTGTAATTTTACGATTACAAAGACTTTTCCTTATGACTAAATCTAGTCACAACATAAACTCAACGAGTTTACAGATTTACAAGAGGATTCCTAATCAAAATGCTTCTAGGTAAGCGGTTTAGGAGATACAATAAGTATAATAACAAGGTTACAACTCAACTAGGACAGTGACAATTAATTGTTTAGGAACTGTCCATAGTGGCGTTCAACCTTGTTCTTCAAGCATGTGAGGATGATTTCTCTATTTTTTTTCAAGGGGCTTGAATGAGAAACAGAACCCTTCCAGTGATGTTTTTGTACAAAGCTCATTTGGTACATCTTGATCACGTCACTTGAAATGATATGAGTACTTTTTTTTGTTAGAGAATGAGTGGGCTGACAGTGTAGTGCAGTGCGGCAGAAACAGTACCGTCAGTCACTTCATTTCCAGCTATGTCCAAATAACTTTGTACTACTATGAGGAAACCACAAGAGCATCAGGTCCTTGTTTGGTTCCTAGCTCCTAAAGTTGTAGTAGTTCATCTTTAGCTGGAATTCGTTAAAGTTTGCAGCAATCCAAGTAGGTCAAGTTCCCTATCTGGTTCTTAATAGTTAGTTTGTTAGATCATCAAAACATAAGGCAAGAGTATTTAAGATCTATCAAGAGTGTTTTCCCGAACTTCTTTAGTAAGACAAACTCGATCTCGTCGTCCTTTATGTCGTTACCCTTCACTGCGCAAGTGTAAGCAGTAACGTGCTCGTTGGGGTCTGAGGTCCCGTTGTATTTTGGAAGGTCTGGCATTCTAAACTTCTTTGGGATGGGTTTTGGAGCTGCCTCCTCTGGGAATGGCCTTTGTACGAACTTCTTCAAATCTACCCCTTTTAGGACCGGGGGTGCGCCCGGAATTTGGTCGACCCTATAGTTGTAGGTCTCGACCTTTTTGTCATTGGCTTCTATCATTTTCTCACCCGAATCAATCCTTCTGGTGAGGTCCTCGAGCATTTTTACGATGATGGGATCGGTCATCGACCCGTTATTGCTCGATCTCTCCAGTACCTGTTCGGCTAGGGGAGCTGTCCCCGGTGCTACCATGCTAGGAGTTTTCTGGTGACTTTGCAGCTGAGCAATAGCCAGCTGTTGTGACTGCAACATTTCAAAAATAACACAAAGTCTAACCTCTCGTTCTTCCCTAGTTGGGGTTTCCCGAGCTTCTTTTGGATCCCCTTGTTGCACGCTCCTATCAGTGTGGGAGCTTAAGTCGATGTGTTGGCCATCATGTGAAACCGCGTCCACGGGGATTGGTTCTGGTACATTCCCAGGGTTTCGTGGTGGCACACCAACACCTGGAACATCTACGCCATTTTCTCTGTGGTTCTCCAGATTGTTGTTTACTGAGTCGGACACTTTGACCTCAAATCGAAGATATTGGACAAGAAAAAGCGTGAAAAGTAACTTGCGTTGTGTAGCTAAACCAACAAGAAAATAATCACTATTATTTTTAGTCCCACGGTGGGCGCCAAACTGTTTACCGTGAAAATAGTAATAACAATTAAATTTGATTATGGGACTCTAAAAATATGTGATCTATTTTTATGCTAGTTGTTAAGCAGATGATGCTATGTGTGAGACTTAGAAACGAAATAGGAGTGAAGGATAAGGCGATAACCAAACCGATAGGTTAACAATTTGGGCCTCGAGCTTGTCGATTCGGAGGCCTCGGGGTCGATTCCAAAGCTCGGCTTGGAGCTATCGAAGGTGATCGAAATATAGCTAACAGTAATAATGAGATCAACGAAGGCTCTTTATGGCCAATGATAAGCAATAAATGATGAACAATAATGAATATAATAAAGGGAATCAATAATATCTAGAGAATGTGTTAAAGAGCAAAGAAAATGTTCTTGTATATTTCGTATGGAGCAACTGAAGCAACAACCCTTTACAAAATGATATAGATCCCCTTTATATAAGAGGGGAATCCCAACATAGTACAAAATACATTATTGGCAAAGAAACGGAGATGGGACAGCTAGATGACACCCTGATTTAGGGTTAGGGTAGTCCACTAGGCTCTGTCAGTCCTAGCCGTGTACCTTAGGAACTCCTCATTTCTACCATAGTCGTGGTCAACATTGTCCCAAGATCGGGCATCGACGAACCTCGAGGGGGAAAACTCGACTATAGCCTTGTAGCCTCGAGGCTTTGAGATGATCTTCTGAGGTGCCTCGATGATGAGGAATTGGACCCTCCGATTTCACCGTATACAAGGGTCGATCAGGTTTTCCCTTCCCTCGGACGCTATCAAGAAATTATTTCCCCCCTCGCCTTCAACTCGGGGACTTCCCACTACTTCTGGAGATAGGGTTGCCGGATCGCCCTTAGTTTCTTCCACCTTGGTCTTCTTGGATTCCGAAGGTTCATTCGACGGCTCCCTTTGTCTTTTCTTCCCTTCATCGGGTCCCGAGGTACCCTCTTCACCAAGCGATGTTCCCTTCATCAAGGGGACCTCCACCAGACCTACGCGAATGCAAGAGGTAAGCACATGGAGTAAGGACACTATCAGTAGCAATTCAGATTAAAAGGTACGACTGAAGCAGGAGTAAAGGCTCACCATGGTCCTTGGCTTCCCATCAAGCTTGGGACAGATCACGCCACACTCGCTCAGCATATGGACAAATCAAGTCTAGCCGACCGACCCAGCCCGAGAGGTCCGTGACCGCGCTAGGGTAAATTGCCACGGCTGCATTAGCAGAAAAAATTAAGGGCGTGGAAAGATGTACCTAAAAAGAAGCAAGGAAATGCTAAAAAAACGTATCTACTTACGTTCCATGTTCCACTTTTCGGGGAACGGCATCCTTTCCACCGAGATAAAGTCCGAAGTTCTAACTCGGACAAAGCGGCTCATCTACCCTCCGTTCCCAACTTCTTCGATGAAAGCAAAAAGGGCCCTCGAAGCTCGGTAGTAGAGCTTAATCAGACCCCCATGGAAGAGATGGGGGTTGTACATCCTGATCATGTGATCGAGGGTGAAGGGCATCTCCTCAATCATGTTCATGTAGTACCTGATCATGTAGACAATGCGCTAGAACGAAGGGTGAATTTGGCCGAGTGCCACTTGATACTATTGGCAGAAGTCGATAATCACGAGTCTATCGGAGGCAAGGATGGCCCCACCGTCCCAAGGGTAAATGGGTAAGAATACACACTGCGAAAATCGACTTTGTATGTCTTTATATCCTCCTCCCAAGAAGGGATCTCCACAAGCACTGCATCCCCCCAGCGGCAATCAGTCCTCACCCTTTCGACATTTGTTATTGAGCTAATATACTAAGACACAGACTCACGATGCCCCGGCTTCGAAGAAGGTTTCTCGACCTTGAAATCGGAAGTCATTGCAAAAGGTCTTGGAACGCATTCCTCAACACGAGGAGGCACTGTCGCTTTTCCTTTAGATGGAAGCGAAGAGGAGGAGGTCACGTTCTCCTAAGAAGCAGAGGTGGAAGTTTTCGCCATTCCTAAAAGATTTCAGAGGAGAAAGGGAAATTGCGTTCCGAAGAAAGAACAAAAGTGAAGGTAGAAGGAACCTTTTTGGGGGGGCTTGGTGGTGCAGTGAGTTATAAAGAACGAGAGAAGAGGTATTTATAGAGACCCCCACGCGCGTTGAAGGAGGCCAAAGGACAGCCTACCGTTGTAATCAATACAAAGGCTTTCAAGGGGTGTGTGTATGCGATCTTTCGGCACCTTATGACTGCCGTCGTTACGGAAGTACCAGAGGCGCAGGAATTCAAGGTCGTTTCTTATCATTTTCACTCTAAGAAACGCGGGGACTATCTGTATGCAGTAAAATCGGAGAGTCCAATTTTCCGTCGTTGCGATGCCTCGTAAGCACATTTCACAGGTTCGAGACTATGTTCGAGGTTTACCCCGAGGGCTATCGACGCTCGACCTCGGGGCAGTGCAGACCAACGACTATAATGAAAAAGTGGGGAGTTCCCAAGGCGCATAACTAGAGCTGATAAAGTCTAGTGAGCTAAGTTCAGACCCGAATCATGGCATCAACTAGCAGTCCCATCTCTATATCTTTGTAATAAATGTATTTGTACTATGTTGGGGTTCCCCTTTATATATAAAAGGGATCCTTGTCATTTTGTAGAGGACCTGTTGCTCAATACTAAATACACAAGAACATTCTCTCTGCTCTTTAACATATTCTCTTGATCTCATTGCTTCCATTTATTGCTTACATTGATTGTGTTCTATTTATTGTTCATCATTTACTGCTTATCATTGGCCATAAACAACCGTTATTGATTTTATTATAACTGTTAGTCGTCCCTCGATTACCCTCGGCGGGACATCAGACTCGACCTCGAAGCCCTGAATAAGCAAGCTCGAGGCCCCGATCTTCAGCCGTTTGGTTTGAGTATTATATCGTTTTCTAGCTATAATCTTGCTTTCTAGTCTTTTACTTTAGCATTTTTTGACTTACAACTAGCATAAAAATAGATCACGTATTTTTAGAACAACAAAATCAAATTTGATTGTTATTATCATTTTCACGATAAATATTAACCACCCTTAGCTTCTTGTTGTATTTTTCTCTTTTTATTCTTTCTTGCTAATATCTGAATCTTTTGTGACTAAACTGCCTTATGATTGCCCTCTTAAATCACACTGTGGGAGGGAGACCCCACCAATTATGTTTTGCAGGAAAAAGAGTGAACAATATATATATATATATATATATATATATATATATATATATATATATATATATATATATATATATATATATATATATACACACACACACACACACAGACATGTATCTCTGTCTGTCTTTTAGTGCACGTTTGATGTTAATATCAATGGCGACTAACAAGTTGCCTCTTTAAGTAACCAACTTCTACATTCTAAAATAACGTCCTACGAAAGAGTAAAAAGGAGAAGTTATTTCTTTTTGGATAGAGTAGTAATAATTAATATTTCATTCGTTTAAATTTATGTGAATTTATTTCGTATTTACTTCATGCCAAAAATAATATTAACTTCTTTTTTTATATGAAAATAATTTACGTTTATGCAATAATTTATAACGACACAAGATTATATATATAACTAATTTTACACCATAAATTTAAAAATATTTTTATTTTTTAAAATTTTTTAGTCAAATGGATTCATTGAGTTAAAATATTTATAATAAAATCTTCAAATAGTAACCGTGTTCACGTAGAGCCTGACAAAAAAGAAGAAGTGGGCAAAGCCATTGGATTCAGTGACTTTTTTGTTGCTTATATACTGCTTTTGGTATTATTATACATGTAAATGGTATATCCCATAAGGTTGATGGTGTTTCCTGTTCTTGATTTTTTTTGGGGTTTTTCAAGATTTCATCTGTCACCAAACAAGATTTTCTGATTTTCAGCTTCTGGGGTTTTATAAAAAATGAAGTTGAGCTCTATATTTGTCGAAAGATCAGTTCTTTTGTCTCAATTTATTTAATTTGAGGTCTTGCTTTGCTTTCCTGTTCTGTAAATCCACTGAAAGATTGTTACTTTTTAACCTGTGATTTGCTTATTCTGGATAGCTTCAAGACTCATTACGTAAAAGGTTGTTTAAATTGCTTCAGATTTTTAGTTTCTGATTTAGGAGATTCCCATGGAACCAATGCTACTATAGATTTTTAGCCAGAAATGTGGAAAATGTAATATTTTAGTACATTCCTTCCCAAATTGAAGTGATAATGACGAAAAGTTTCAACCTTTGTAGTTCTTGAAAGTGGAAAAAGTTGGGATTTTTATTATAAGGAGAACTGATATACAAGAAATCTATTAAGATTTTGGATTGAGTTTTTTTTTTTTTAAAGTAATGGAGAAACAGGTTAGTTTCCAGGGTCCAACAATGGAAAAGCAACAGAGTTTTCGAAATGGGGCGACGGAGCAGCAGAAAAGCTTTAGAGGAATAATGGAAAAGCAGAAAAGCTTTAGGATAGCAATGGAGAGGCAATTGAGTTTTGGTGGTGAGAGGAAAAGGGGTAAGGAATCACCGGGGAAACGAGGGGATTCGATTCTCCACCTTGCAGCTAGAGGAGGGAATTTAGGAAAAGTGAAAGAAATTGTTGACAAGTTTGATGAGAAAGGCATAAAAGATTTGCTATGTAAGCAAAACCAAGAGGGTGAGACTGCTTTGTATGTTGCTGCTGAGAATGGCCACAGTTTGGTTGTTGCAGAGTTCTTGAAACATTTAGACCTTGAAATTGCTTCAATTGTGGCAAATAATGGCTATGATACTCTCCATGTTGCAGCAAGGCAGGGTCATCTTGGTGAGTCTTCTAACACAGAACCCCCCCCCCCCCCCCCCAATTAAAAAGAAAAAAGAACAAAAAAAAGGAATAAGAAAATGTTGAAGTCTGAATTAACTTTTCAGATTTGCTTTTGAAGAGTCAAAGTTTCCAGTAAAAATGTGGACTTCAAGGATAATTGTGCTTTATTTGGTATATTGTGGACTTGAAATTGGTACTTAATTGGTACTTCACATGCAATTTATCACTACTAATATCTGTAAATAGAGTGTGCAACTTCTATCCTGGATCTGAGTTTCCAGACCTTTAATTTGATATGCTGTAGTACAGATTATTTCTGTCTTAAACTTCTTGTTTGACCATTTCACTGTAGGATTGAGTAAGAATATAGATAATTATGAATACACAAGTTTCCACAAGCCTAGTTGCTGAAATTATTGATCATTTTCAAGTGCAGTCTCCTATGTTATCACCTGTAATGTACTCAAGAATTAAAGAAACTAAATTGGAAAGTTTACAAGCAGTAGTACAACTCAAAGATTACAATTAGTACTAAGAACTAGAATGAACTCCATTGAAATATTTAAGCACATCTTAAATGAGAAAGAATTGAATGAGGGAGAGAAGAGAGAAGGAAAGAGATCAAGAGAAGAGAAGGGAGAGAATTAGGATAGGAAATATTTGAGAGAAAGGGGAATTCTTCATATTTTCATTCTTCGTCCTTCACTGCTGTGGCTCAAATTATTTATAGGCTGGTGTTTAACTGATTTCTCAATTAATCTCACTAACAACTGACTAATCTTGATTTCCTAACTACTATTTCTCCTGTACATGACATCACCCGCCTTTAATGTATCAATATAAGGGTGGCATTCTTCTTGATCCACAATTAATGGACAAGACCAAGTGTGGTGAAGCCCTCAGCCAAATCTAACTTCCTTGCATTTACCAAAGAGCATGTTCTGAAAAGTGGAGACGTTTGTCACATTATCACATTTAGCAGATAGATGTTGAAGGAATATGTGCCTCCTTTTCGTCTCATCTCAGTGCCAACTGCCAACCTTGACTAATATTTTTTTGCCTGATATATGTAATGTAGAATACGAAGTTCTGAAATTTAGAATTTAAGAAATGCGGAGAAAAGATAGGAGCTTGGAGAAAAGATAGGAGAAGTGCCAGCTCCTATCTTTTCTTGTCGATAGGAATATCTAATTACTTAAGTTCCTTTTTTTTCATCAACTGGACTGGAGGAAATCCTTTCCTTCATCCTAGTTCTAGTTTCCCTAGATAGTTGAGTAGATTGACTAAAGCATGAAAGCCTATGACAAACAGATATTTAGCAGTTTATTGTCTGGCTTGGCTCCCTAATTGCCTTGCATTCTATAGCTAATTTGTATTTTTTGTCACCTTATTTATGAATGTTACCAGCTTAGAGATTCCTCTTGGCAATTGGTTAGGCTAGTGTTAGAAACATGGCCTGAATGGCATTTTGGTAAAAGAGAAAAATGGAAATTTGGTCATAAGGAAAAATGTGGCCTTAACTTGGCCTGAAGAAATGGGATAAGTTTTTTTGGCGAAAAGGAAAAGTGGCTTCAAGATGGAAGCATATACGGAGAACAAAGATTCCATATAAGGTAGCATGTTTCTCTTGGCTACTAGCAAAGGAGGCTGTATTAACCCAGGATAATCTCATAAAAAGAGGAATTTCACTGTGTTCAAGATGTTTCCTATGTGTAACGCTGAGACTGTTAGCCATTTATTTCTACATTGCAAGATAACAGACCAACTATGGAAAATCTTTATTAGTCTTAGGGGTATTTCATGGACAATGCCAAGCAAGATTAATGAAGTTCTTTATAGTTGGGAAGAAGCTGGTGCTGAAGCAACTAACAGAGATAGATGGAGGACTGTCCCAGCTTGTATCTGGTGGACAGTCTGGAGGGGAAGGAATGCTAGATGTTTTGAAGATAGAAGCAACCCAGTACAGAAGATCAAACTCAATTGTATTCTTCTTTTTTGTTTTTGGTGTAAACAGATTTACACAGAAGATACATTGACAATCGTAGACATACTAGGATCTTGCTAGGTTGCACACCAGCACATCTACTTACCACCTACTTGTAAATTTAGGTTGTACTGATGTTATGTATTGATGTTATTAATATATACAAAAGTTATCAATTCAAAAAAAAAAAAAAAATGTGGCTTCAACTGTGGCTTAAAGAGATAAAATGACCAATCTGCTAAAAAAGGAAAAAGTTGCCTCCACTTTGGCCTAAAGCAATGAAATGGCCAATTTGGTGAAAAGGTCACGAACTCATATTAATTGAAACTCATTCTTTTCCAATTGATATTATCCACAATTTAGTCTCCTCCGAGTTAGAGAGATTTGTTCTGAGAAAATACTTGTGTGAGTAATCCATTTGTGAGATATTCATTATAGAGATTATTCTCTTTCTTGTTGCTTCCTAGATTATTAGGTAGTTTCTCTAATTTCACTCTCTTTTCTACCATATCTGAAATGGTAGATTGCTAATTTCCATCTGGGGACATGTATCTGATGATCGAACCACATATATCATTGTTTCTTTTTGGTGCATTTCTCTTCGTAGTCTTAATTTTGTCGTTAGGGCTTGTTTCATCAAACTGCACATAGCACCTGGAACCTCGATCCTAACACTTAGCCTGTGTAACTTGATCACATTAGAGCTTATATGTTTGTGGGGACCGGAAAAAGAAACTTTAGCGGTCATATCTTGATCTTTTATTGTTGTTTCAAGTTTGTTTCTCAATATAGGTTCCTTTCTTGCTTGCACTTGTAAACAGCTTTGGGGGTAAAATTGCAGATGTACTGGAGGAACTGCTGCATTCATTTCCAAACCTAGTCATGACTACAGATTCATCCAATTCTACGGCGTTACACACAGCAGCTGCACAGGGACATATTCATGTAGTAAATATGCTTCTGGAGATTGATTCAAACCTGGTTAAGATTGCTCGGAACAATGGAAAGACTGTGCTCCATACAGCAGCAAGAATGGGCCACTTGGAGATAGTTAGATCCCTTCTGAGCAAGGATCCTGATATTGGTTTTAGAACAGATAAAAAAGGCCAGACTGCCCTACACATGGCTGCAAAGGGACAAAATGGTGACATTGTGCTTGAATTAATCAAACCAAATCCTGCTGTATTGGCCTTGGAAGATAACAAAGGAAACAGAGTACTTCATATTGCAACAAGAAAGGGGAGGGTACAGGTTTGCTTGTTTAACCTGTCTTTTCTCGTAAAGCAACTTCCACGAAGTTGAGATTTTTTATGTGTGAGGCGAATGTAGTATGTGTTTTCTATCTTGAAGAAATGCTCGTAGATTGAGCGAATACTGTTTATCTGGTTAATCAAGAAAAAAAGTTTCAAACTTGAGGGATAATGGGCAGGTGAAGAGTGAGTTCTTTTCGTGCCACAAAATGGTTATCGAAATGAGTTACTGATAAGTTCCAGTTTCCTTGCTAGACAGTTATATTCCTGGAGAGAAGGAATATTTAGATTTTAGAAACACTTAATCTTTTAATGTCATATATCATGTCCTCACACACGTGATCTGAATTTATTCTATGATTTGCACGCACTTGGTCAGTGTCTGTTACTTTAATTTAATATGAAAATTTTGACCCACATAAGCTGCATTCTTTGTGTGTACGTGATACGTTCCTCATTCAGAAGTAGCTTATCTTAGATGGCTGTGTTTGACATAAGAGCAACCAATAAGGGGTACTTCATTGATGACTTAATGTAGAAGTTGGAGAAATATTTAATAATTATCCCATTATTTTAATCTTATTTACTAGTCTGGAAAATCTTTTGAAATGTTGGAACGTTTTTAAAAAATTCCAACTAAAACTGATAAATGGATCCTATATATTTAAGAGAAAAGTAGCTTATTTGTCACCAAAATGCGCTTTTCCTTCCAGAAAATCCTGTATTTTCTTTATCACTAAACCTAAAGTCTGTAAGAGCTGACATAAACAGCTAACAGATTTCGATGCCTCCTGAAAGCAAGATAGCTTACTTAATTCAACCACAAGAAAAAAAGAAACCACAAGGACGAACAAGCAAAATGTTATCTTGCTTGTTTCTTCCGAATCCATTTTTTCTGGGATTAGGTCTTTTACATATGGTCACTGCTAAATTATTGTGTTTACATATATGATACCTTGGCGATATAACTCCCAAGTACGTTTCCAAGTGCAGGCTTGTTCTGCTGTTATATTTAAAATGTTCATTTATAGGGACATCAAGAATCAAGCTACTGTGCAGTCTCTAGCTCGAAATTGTGCATTTGATGTTCCGGCCAGTTTAAGTGATAGAAAGTTTTTGAGATAGATTCTTTGGCTATAATTTTTTTTTAATCTAGGAAAACCAAAGTCCTACTTCGCGTGCCCTTTTTAGTTGTCTGTATGAAACTATGCTATGTGTAATTGCAGATGGTACAATGTCTTTTGCATGTTCAATCTAGGAAAACCGATGTCCTAATAAAATTCTGCTATGTGTAATTGCAGATGGTGCAATGTCTTATATCAATTGAGGGCATCGATCTCAGTGCAATTAATAAGGCTGGAGAAACGGTTCTTGATATTGCAGAAAAGTTTGGAACTCCAGAGCTTGTTTCTATTTTGATAGAGGCCGGAGCTACCCATTCCAAAGATCACGGGAAGCCCCCCCCTGCTGCAAAGCAACTCAAGCAGACTGTCAGTGACATAAAACATGATGTGCACTCCCAGCTCCAACAGAGTCGGCAGACTGGCTTCAGAGTACGAAAAATTGCATTGAAGGTGAAGAAGCTCCACATTAGTGGTCTTAATAATGCCATCAACAATGCAACAGTTGTCGCTGTCCTTATTGCTACTGTTGCTTTTGCTGCCATCTTCACTGTACCTGGCCAATATGTTGAAGAGAAAACAGATGGATTTTCTCTTGGCGAAGCAAACGTAGGCAGAAAAGCAGCTTTCATAATCTTCTTCTTGTTCGACAGTATGGCCTTGTTTATTTCAGTTGCTGTTGTCGTGGTCCAGACATCCGTGGTCGTGATTGAACAGAAAGCAAAGAAGCGACTCATGTTTTGGATAAACAAGCTCATGTGGGCAGCTTGCCTCTTCATCTCGATCGCCTTTATCTCTCTTAGTTACGTGGTAGTTGGATCTAAGGAAAGATGGCTTGCTGTCTATGCAACTGTGATTGGTAGCATAATAATGCTCACTACAATTGGCTCCATGTGCTATTGTGTGGTTCAACATAGGCTAGAAGAATCGAGGCTGAGGAGCATTAGAAGAGATGAGACTCATTCACGTTCTTTCCCATTGTCTGTGGCATCAGATACAGAGCTTTGCAGTGAGAACTACAAGAGGATGTATGCAGTCTAGGAAGAACAATCAGGTAGCTTTCTGCGTATGGCATAAAACACAGCTTTGTAATTAAAACTATAAGCAAATATATGCAGTTCTCAAACATGAGGTCCAAGAACTTCTGCCATGGCATCAGATTCAGAATGGTGAAAGTACAAAAAGGATCTGTGCTGCTTAGGAACAAATGAGCAGAGAGTTTCAATAGATTCTCAATAATATTTCTATTATATCTGTCCCCGCAAAATTCTCTAATGTGGGTTCCTGCAACCACTGAATTGTTGCAAACTGGGGTTGCATATTCCTTACAAGTTCAAAATGAAGCCTTAGCAGATCTTTCAGTTTTCGCCTCATAAAAATGCGGACAGTTTCGAGAAGCATGCTCTCTTGAAGTTGACTAACTATATGGCTCCAATACTAGCACACCAGATTGGCACTCCGTGACAAGAATGTGGGGATGGCTGCTATTTACTTTTATGCCTATATACGTGATCAACTTCTTAGTTCATCAAACAAAATGGTGTCATTGTATATTTTATGATAGTTTTTTTTGCCTCATCATGAAGGTCCATCTTTTCCAGCTGCCATAATTTGTTAGAATTCTGCCAACATGCCCTGAGAATGAGCTAGTTCTGTGAAAGTTGAGCTTGTAATATAATAAGAGCACAACATTGTGTCTTAAGGAAAGGAAAATCTCAGTTCAGGATTGATAATTAGTAGGTTTTAAAGGAGCAGAATCTCTAGTTTGAGCAAGTTCTCCGACTCCAAGAATCATGTAACAGTATTTAGGCTGAACATTGGGAACCCAATTTATCCTAATTTTGCCGGTTATTTTCCGTTGGCTAATAGTTTCTAGTTTGTGCATTTAGCAAGATTGAGGCGTAGGCCATTCTCTCTCTCTAGTATCTTTGTGCCAGCAACCTTTCCTAGTGTGTGTGCGCGCGCACGCTGGCGCATGTGTGTGTATATATATGAAGAAGTACAGGAATGTATGCTTAAAGAAGTGAAATTTCATGTACAATTTAAATGTCACTTCTATTGTCAATTTTTTTTTTTTACACAGTGAGCATAAGACCTGAGAGCGCTGACCACCAAAGCTAGGTGTTCGTAGCCTTGTTTCCACCTATTGCCACGAATAAGTTTCAGCGACTAGACTTTTCCCAATGACCCTAGAGTCGCCACGAATAACCTCAGCCTCATCCTTTGTAGTGCTAATATGAAGGATACATTCATGCCACTTCGCATCCAGTAAACAACATTTTGGCTACAAGCACAGCTCTGGAGAAGATACATGCCTATCAGCTAGAAACCTTCATACCATCAGTGATACGAACCATGGATTGCTTTCCAGACAAATCAGTCACATGAATGGAAGTGTCACCGAATGATGCCAAATTTTGACAACACCAAGAACCAGGTCTCCGTCCTTCAAAGTTGGTCCACCTGTTACGTTCTCCCCTTTGACATGATTTTGAGCTGATGAGACTGCACAGTTTGGTTGAGGTAGTGTATTCAGTTTTCGGATGAGTCAACTAGGCATGGTCCCGAACCATGAGTCAACTAGTCAACTAGGAATTTTGTGGCCTAAAGCTGGGCATTTGTATCTATACTCGCTTTTTGTGCCACGTTTTAACTTGTGGCCGCTTTGCAAAAAAAATTGCAAGCGTACCCGCTTTTTCGCATAACTTCAGCATACGAGGCTGAAGTAGCAAAGACAATCACGCAAAACTTCAGCATTCTAGTAGCCGGGCCTGAAGCTAAAGTTTTTTTTTTTGTAACTGTCGAATTTCAGCTCTAGAGCTGAAGTTTTTGTTTTGTAACTGTCGAAAGTTTTTGTTTGTAACTGGCGAACTTCAGAGTTTTTGTTTTTGTAACTGACGAACTTTAGTTCTAGAGCTCAAGTTTTTGTTTTGTAACTGTCCTAGAGCTGAAGTTATTTGGAAGCTAGCTTTAGAATAGGATCTGCTCAAATAAGATGGGGATCCATCCATCAAACAATTTGCTAGTTTGTTAAAATCTTTGGGGTAAAATCTCAGCACTGGCTCAAGAATTTTTATGTGCTAACATACTCAATTTAGCTTTACAAGAAACAACTTTCACCTTAATAATATTTATCAAAACAACCCCTAAAAAAGAAGTAAATAAATGCAAATTAATCATCCCTGATTGCGAGAACAAATAATGAGCTCCGTAATACGATTAAAATGCAAAGACGTCGTCACTTAACAATGGTATCTTGATAGTTTCCGCTCACAAAAGGAACTATGGAAAATAATTTCTTTTTTAGTCATATAAAGGTACAAAAGAAAGTTTTAACTTCTATGCACCAACAGTTTAAAAGAAATTTTACCTAAAAAATAATCTGCACCAACAGCAGAAGAAGAAAGAAGAAGAAAACGAAGGAGGAGAATGAGGAGGAGAAAGGGGGCTGAAGTTATTTAAAAATTAGGTACAAGTTAAAAGTTTTAAAAAAAATAGGTATATGTTAAATGGGGACGACCAAATAGGGCGCCCCGTGCAATTTTTACCCTAAAGCCAAACTTTATGATGGGCCTTAACTTTTTAATTTTTTTTATTATTTATTTGAAGTCTATTTTTTAGCTTTGCTTAGATACAAAGTAATTAATAATTTTCTTATAATCAATAACTCCTAATAAGTATTTCTCTTTTGACAATATAGCTAATCCATTTAACCTTTCTTATGACATTGTTGTACTTATGTAAGATTTTATCAATTTTAATTTTGAATACTTCTTTCTGCTGAAGCAACGTAACATGAGTTATTAACATTATTTCATAAGCAATTTAGGCATTTGAAAAAGAATTAAATCTTTTTATTTGATTAAGTGTATCAACTAAACTGATATCTTCTAATTGTACTATTTTACTTAATACTTTTAATTCAGAAAATAAATCTAAACTGTCAAAATCGAATTGATAATTATACTTTAAAGAATATTCAAGGTTAAGGCAATATTTTTTCAAATGTCCAACATCTAGTGATCTTAGTTTTTACTGCCAAATAGAAAACCAAAAATATTTTCATATGTTTCGAATTGTTCGAATCTATTTTGAAGTGAAAAAATAGACTTGTCTATTATGTATAAAAGTAATCAACTCTAAAGGACTCTTCAAAATATTTTGAGATTTCATTATCAACATAATAATAAAATTATTACTTCCTATATATAACACATTTCTTACGAAATTCGGGCTCGACATTCATTTCAAGTGTAATTTCCTTGGTAGAAATTATAGCATTTGTAAATCATTCTTCTCTATATTTGTTAAAGAAAGAAATCAAGCTTTTTCACTTTATAGAACTCTTTTTAAACTTATACATAGTCTATTAGGTGTAACAAAAAATGGGGCCCCCACAAATATGAGGCCTAAAGCAGTTGTTTTACTTGCTTTATGGAAGGGCCGCCCCTGCATGGAAGAAGAACTCAAATCAAGATAAGTTTCTTGCTTTCTTTCATGATTTACCTTATTTGCATCATTTAACAATTTTTTACTTCCTTCTTTCTTCCCCATCTAGAGTATCTTGATTCTAGACATGAGGTGGTAATTACAATAAGGTACCAGAATCACAATATATCCAGCATCTTTTATGTTTCTTCCCATGCATATCAGCACATATGCAGGACAAGAGACTTGCAGAGCAGCCATTCTCTGAATGTAACATGAATGTAACACGACTGAGAACAGCTTAGTCAACAAAAGAACTGTACAATAAAGAATTGGCAAGAATCCTACAATCGAGTAGTCTTTTGGTGAACCATAAACAGCTTTTGACTGATCAAAAATGCAAAATTTATCATATAATTTTGCGATAAAAGTAACAATAAAAAATCTAGGAACTTAGTTCTACTGCAAAAATGGAAGAGGGAATGAATACTCTATGCCCAGATTTCTGAGCTGGATACCAAGCTCCTCACTAATCATCTTATGAGTATATACATCTAGATCTATCACGTATTGTCAGCAAAGGGACCCCAACCTTTTACATCAGAGAATATAGCTTGGAACCCCCTTGTGGTACAATTGTTTTGTTTTTGTTTATAGGCTTTCATGCAGATATCAGGTACGATGAAAGCCTTGATGGTCATTCATCATGTCAGACGCACTCCCCACATGTTGAAGAGCAGACCTGTGATGGGAGCTCCCTTCATTTCTTCTGGAACTGTTTGACTTGTGGTGCGAGCTCCCTTCATTTCTTTTCGAGCTGTTTGACCTGTGGTGAGAGCTCCCTTCATTTCTTCTGGAACTGTTTGACCTTTGGTGGGAGCTCCCTTCATTTCCTCTGGAACTGCTTCTTGAAATCATGCATACTGCATTAGCTGAGAAACTGCAGCGGAGGTGTACTTGATGTGTTCTCACCTCAGTTGAGCGACTGGCTTTCACATTGATCATCAAAATCACCTCCTTTTCTCTCGTGTCCTCAGACCATTTTCTTGGTGGAATACCATCTGCAGTATCTTCTGTATTATAAAAATCTTCTTGACGTACCAAGATCTCAACATCTTGATCAGATTTGATCATGCCAGCCGCAGGTGTGACCTGAATCAGACAAACTTATAAGCGGCATTGCTTGCAGAAGAGGTCTACTTTCAGTCCAGAGTAGTATAAAATGCTAATTTTCTATTTTAGTATAGAAAGTAAAGTATATGAGCTCAGGTTCCTGGATTAAGTATGCTTTTTCTGTCGTTTACAACATGTTACAAAATGTATTATGTAGAGGGAGTTTCGCCTTTATCCATTTTGTGATGACACTCCATAATTATGATGTAAGAAGCCAGGAATTGAAAAAAATAAGGGACAAACAATCCTTGAAGCTTGAATCTATGTTTAGGCTCTTTTCATAACCGGTGAAGTTTCGTATGGATAAGTAAATTCACCAAAAAATATTTTTCTTGGGACTCGAGAAGAGTGATTGTTCAATAAGCCATGGCCTTGGAAATCACCTCAAGCCAACGGGGAAAGCCAAAAGAGCCTTTGGGACGATTCTCTGATTTTTGCTTGTCCTCGTTGATAGCTAATTGACCTTGGCAAGTGATTTGGAAGAAAGCATTATCTTGTCTGCTTCTGTTGGTAATTATTAAGCTGAATGCTTCTTGATTCTGAAGAAATATCTGGCTGGTGCTGACAGCTACTTCAGGTAAATAACGCAGTTCTGCCAATAAAGACCTGATTTTATCATTATACCGGAAAATCTTCCCAAACTCTTGTCTCCTTACTGATCTATCAAGATGGGCAACTTCAATGTTAAATTTGCATCTTACGGGCTTATGATCACTTTCGGTCACTTCCATGCAAGCATCATACCTATCACATAAGAGAAATTAGTCTCTACATGAAGCAAGAAAGAGCCTACTGAGCGCCTTGAGAAAACCTACTGTAAAATGGAGGCAACTACAGGGCACCCTAAACTGCACTCCATAGAAGGAGCTACCCGGCTATCTCGATACAGCACTCGGTCACACCAAGCTGGAATTCGTTTCTTCTCCCCAGAATCATATCCTAAGGTGGAAAGAGAAAACATCTTTCAGTCCTTTTTGACATTTCTTGCAATAAGAAATACAATCCAAAGGCAATCCCGAACTGGTTCTTGGACATATCTTTGTCATTAGAACACACCAAAAAAAAAAAAACAGTTTAACTAGTACTTAACAAAGTGTAAGAAAGTAAGATGTTGAGTCACATGTTAATCATTACAAATATATCTCACCTCCTAATCCTGGTTTCCCCTTTTCAAATTTGTAAGTTGGAGGAAATTTGATGATTGCTTCACGCATCCCTTGGAAGACTTTGCCAGCTTTCATTTCTGCTCTTAATTGATCTTTCTCTCTAAGCCATTCAAAGCATCTTTGCGAGACAAAGTCCCTTGCTTCGTCATAAGATATTCCAAAAAGACGATAATTAAGATCACCACAGAAAATCACCATATCAGCTTCAGCAAGGTCAGGCTTTTCCTCATCAGGACTAATTGCTGCAGCCTTTTATAGAGGATGTTAAGCGTTAGTTCAATTGTAAAGATAGTATGAAACTGATGAACACAAATACTGCATCATACATCTGTACCACGAAGCATTTGAGCAGCAGATGAAACACCAGCTGCAAGAGAGAGGATCCATGGCAGACCAGAAGAGTAAAGCAGCCACAGTAAATATGTGGAGAAGACAAGAGAGCAAGTCAAAAACAGGTATCGCAGCATACCAGCAGCATTGTCCAGAAGGTTAGAAGATCGAGTGAAAGCCATTGTTCTATATATATGGTCAAAATCAGCATTGCGGCGGTTGACTGCTTCTAAATGTGCTGCGAAGTGACAGTTCACAAAGCACATAATCCGATCAAGTACTCTTAACCGCAGACCAACTCCACCCTGCATTATAATTGTATAACCATAAAAACATTGTGCCAGCCAATTCATTTCCCTTTTCAAGGAGAAAAAGACAATAACTTAGACTAGAAGACGAAGCCCTTAATTTTTTTAAGTAGTGTCTCAATCATCTTCATTACCTCACCTTGAATGACTACCTAGAATTTTGTCCAATTTTACTACTTAAATAGTTTGATGAATTGTAATCTGGACAAGATCAATGATTTGCTATACCTCTTAACATGAAGAGATACTTACCTTATTACCAAATGCACGTCCTAAACCACATGCAACTGCCGCAACGTCAAGGTCCCCGACATGTGCTCTAAGAGTTTTTCTCACCCTAAGTTAAAGATTAACAATCAATAAATCAATTGCACTTCAATCCCAAAATAGTTGCGGTAAGTTAAAGGGTGTTAATAAACATAATATTTTAGTAGTATGAATAGGCAGGAGCCAATGGAAGAAATACTTCAGCCAATTCAGTCCAAAATACGAAGTTTTGCGAAGAATGGGGTTTTTGAGGCACGGCTTTCATTTCAGCTTGAAGAATGGAGAATAGCTTATTAAATTAACCGTCATAAGTTCTTACCAGATAGCAATAAGCAAGCCAGCTAGTTGCCTTGATCCTACCCTTTCGAAAGTTGATCCTTCGTCCAAAGTTTTTCCTATTGCATCCTGCCACCATTGCCCACTAGAAGTTCCTTCTAGTCCTACCTACAGTTGACATTGCGATCAGGATAATGCTATGCACATTAGAAAAGATCAGGAAAGTATAAGGCTTCACTATCCACATGGTTGCCAATATGAGTATCCTCAATTATCAATAATATCAAATACAAAATTGAATTAATGATAGACTTGGAACTATTGAAAGAGATCTGCTAAAGAGATCAAGTCTTGCTAACTAAATTGAGCATTTAAAGCCATCCAGTACATCACCAAGGTTTATAGCCTAGTGGTAAGTGGGAGTCTCCCACACAATAGGTGTGGGTCTGACTCCCACTACCCCGCGCTTCCTGCCCTTCCCTGATCCCCCTATGTAATAGAAACAATTAAAAAAAGAAGAAAAGCCAATGGGTATACAACTTTTCTGTGCTCAATAATTGCTTCTTGAAATGCAAAAGTTCCTTTAGTGGATCTAAGATTCTACCTACAGGATACATACAATGGTAGACCATGTCCGCAAATCTCTTAATCATGCTCAGGTATTTGATAACCAGTTAGTGACAGAATAGACATTGTATATTGTCAAATCTTTTAGCTAATGGATTCTTGACTTTTTGGGCCTGAATAATAGATAGCTCAAGTATTTTAATTACTTATTGTTTTCTACTGAATGCCAAAATTACCAGTTGCAGGTGGTGTTTCAATTAGATCAGCTAGGATCCCTATAAGATGTGTTAGCACGTCTCTGTCAGTAAGCGGAGAAGAAGTCAAAGGCGAATCTCTTTGCCCTCTCTTCAGTCAATGCTTTGGCCTTTGTCTCCTTTTCCCTTTTAATTAGTTTTTGGGACATTGGTGGAGGGAATGAGATGTTGTTTCCCTATATGGATTTGGATAACCCCTCACCTCATGAGCTAGTTTTAGGTTGAGTTAGGCCAAAGTACATTCTTTGCATGATATTAGAACTTGCCTCATCTCAACTCTCTAGTTACCCAATGTTGGACTCCCATGTTATATTTTCCACACTCCAAATGTCTAACCCTGGGCATGCAGGGGCTAGAATGTCCTACATTGGGTGAGGGAATGAATTATTGTTTTCTTATATTATCTTGGACAATCCTCACCTTATGACCTAGCTTTTGAGGTTGAGTTAGGCGCAAGGTCCATTTTCTTTACAAGATGTAAAGGGTGTGCTTTGATAGCTTACAGTTTCTTTTGCAGCAGACATTGCAAGAAACCCTGCTCCCATTTCTACTTCTTGCAAACCAATTACTACAATCCCAACATCCAAAATTGCAGAACCCAGCCAAGTTGCCAGTGCTTCCTGTGACGCTTTTCCTTCACCAACGTTCCACGTACCTACCAAAATCCTAAAATTATCGTGTCTGGTGTATAAATATTTTTTCTCAGCTCTTTCTGATAGTAATATGTTATCAATAGGTCCTGGAGTGGCGAGGGCCCATCCACGTATACCTCCATGATTAGCTAAGCTAAAAACATAGTCATCCCCGACTGCCATTTTTATTACAGGCCCGCTGTGAGCAACCCAACCAGCTAGCAAGTTCCCTTCAAGGTCCAGGACCTGTACCATACCACTTACATAGCCAACCCATATTAAAGAACCATGAGCACATAAGCAAAGAACAGCGCAAGGATGATGATGGAAATCTTGCAAACGATTGCCATTTCCATCCCACTGCACAAGTAAGCCATTTGAACATCCACTCCAAATCATCCCATCGGATGCAAGCACAAGGGCCTCTATTTTCCTATTATCTTCTGCAAATGCCCCTGCCCCCTTTGTTGCAACTCGACGTACAGCACCTGCAGCTCCCATTATAGCATTGCGTGAACGCTGAAAAAAGTTACTTCCTTGTGACTTTTCTTTTTTAGATTTGGAGACAAGCTTGACATTCCTCTCATCTTCCACTGCTTGGTCTGGCATCGATGACATATCAACCCCATTCTCAATCTGACCGTCTATATTATACACTTTCAGGAGTTCCCTAGTCCGTGCATCCCTGCAGTTGTCCAACTATCAGGGTAATTAGTGGCTAAACAATTAATCAATAAAGAAAGTTTTACCTCTTCCCTTATGAATTAACATTAAACAAATACATACATCATGTTCATCTGGAAGAATGTAGAGGAACATACCATAACGAGAAGGATAGAGATCCAGCTGCCCAGATTTTTCCTCTTACATGATCAGAGAGCAAACACTTTACATCAGAAGATGAGATATTACATACACCATTAACTGTAACTTGGCTTCTAAGGTTAACGAATGACCTTTCCACGAGTAAAGCAGCCATGTGTGTTTCTTCTGGTGATAGAGAGAGAGATTTGTTTACTGCTTCACGTGGCCAAATCTCGATGATACCACCTTCAAACCCAGACCATATATCACCTGGACCAAGAAGTGAGCAATCATGATATATTGTTCTCCAAGAAGTGAGCAATCATGATATATTGTTCTCCAAGAAGTGAGTAGTTATGATATATTGATCTTGGAACACTATCAGAAGCAAAAGATTATTTCAGCAAAATTAAAGCTAAGATAAGGTCGGTGAAGTAGACCAGTAAGACAAGATAACAATATAATTTTTTTTTTTTTTTTGAGAATGATAACAATAGAAGTTAAATAGGGTGATCAAATTGATAAACATTGACTAGGATCATAGGTTAGTTTAATATATGAATTGAAAACGTGAACAAGGAAAAACTAGACATTACCATAAGAAGATATCACCATTGAAAGAACGGGACCACGATGAGCCTGCCAGGAGAGGCCTTCCTTGAAAGGGGAATCATCAGAACTAGGCTGGTCCATTCTCCAAGACCTAATCTTGCCATCCTTATGCCCACTCCAGATCAACTCATTCCCAGAATCAACCATCAAACATAATGCGGGTGACATATCAGCCGACTCATAAAATGGTGCTGCATCCTCATCCCCTCTCCTTGCACGACCTCCAGCTCCCATTCCAGGCTCATACTGATCTGAAAAATTCCACACTCTTACCCCAGATTCTTGCCCTGCCCATAGTTGTGTCTCTGTACAGGCAATGGTCCTCAAAAATTTCCCAACCTGTATTGTTATTAAAATTTTGAAAAGAGAAAAGGAAAAATTTCCCAACCTGTACAGAAGTGCATGCATTACTCTTCTAAAAATACCCATCCATTTAAAATATTTTTTAGCTGATTCCTGACTTCATCTTTTTTTATTTGGGACAATGCACATTCAAAACTGTGTTTCCAACATGTACATTTGTTTCTACCAATAAACACAGTACACTGGATGTGTTTGGTATCATGTTTCTTGAATAATTCAGTTTCTAGTATTTGTAAACTGTTTTCTCTAAAGAAAATATTTTCACCAAAAGACACAATTATTTCGTCACTTATGAGTGGGTGTTATTTTCCTTTACAGATATTTCAAACTCTTATCCCATATCACTTGTTTTAACCAACATGTGTATCTTAGTTGTTAACCTTAATGCTCAAAAATAATAACAGAGCACCATCATCATACCCTGCCCTCCGTCTAATACCCAAGGGGAACTAGGTCAAGGAAAGGGGTACAGCTGAATCCCCTTCGTTGAAAAAATCCAACGAAGCAAATAGGGTAAAAATGATTTTTTTTGTGGTTAGAATGAAGTGGCAAAGGGGTCCAAAAATTGCTTTAGGCACAGGTTCAAATCTCAGGTCTGACGTTCTAATTTTTTTTAAATCCCTTACATAAATTTCTGACTCCGCCATTGTCTAATAGATGTACTATATGTGAGATAGGTTAATGAACAACCAAATAATTCCCCAAGGTAAAACATCTTCCACTGGATTTTCTCCATAAAAATATTGAGCATGATGACACACTTTAATCTTTATCCGGTCAAAAGAATGACACATTTTATATTTAGAGACGGTTTAACTTATAAACTTTCTATTCTATCCTCAATGATATATTGAGCTATACAAATGTCTATTACTCTTGTTTTATACCACAAGTTTCAAAAGTCTTTCTTTCATAATTAAACTCTATATTCAGTCAAATACCGTCACAGAAAACGGGACAGAGGGAGTACGAATTTTGTTTACCTGGGTTTCTTTGAGGGGGTGTGGCCTGAGCTCAAGGCAAGAAGGACGTGCAGGATGAAGAGGGGCACGAACTGGGACTTTAAAGATTCCAAGTCCACCACCAGTTCCTTCAAACTCCGGCAATGGCAATTCATGATTCTTATCATCTGAACCATCCGCCGCCAGCCCAATACCTTCAATCTTTTGATTAATCAAATCGGAGGAGCCCTTAATATCATTTGATAAATAATCCTCTTGCGGCAAACCATAATTATGATTGTGATTAGTGATGCCATCATCGAGGCTCCAATTATTGCGGAGCTGGTGGTGGTGGGGCCCACACTTGGGGTGCGTCCCTGTATATGTTCTCAGCTGGTGGCTTTTGGATTGATTTTGTCGAACAGGTTGTGTGCTACTCGGATTCTGATCCCATGCACGTGCGTCATCGTCTTTGCTTTCGTCCATGTAATCAAATCTAGTTGGAGTACTAAATTTAATTCCAAGTCAGAGTCATTTGTCTAATGAAAATATTTTAATTTCAAAAACATGCAAAAAGATTTGAATTCATCAACTCCACAGACTTTTCTATTTCAGAAGATTTCTTTTGTTTTTTTTAGAAAGACAGAGGAAACTGGAAAAAGCTCCATTTTGTACGTAGGAAAAGGGAGAGAAATAATCAGTGGTGAAATTAAGGAAGAAGGAAAGCATGCAGAGAAGAATGAGTCAAAAAAATGGAATCAAAATTGGGGTATGTTTGAAGAATAGATCAGAGTGAAGCAGAGGGAGCGGACATGCATGGGAAGAGGAACAGAGTTCGGGAGAATTGAGGATAATGAGATCTTCACTTGCACAACAGCTAATTTTATTTAATAGCAAATGGTAAAATTGGTATGTATCAATTTCATACAAAAAGAAAGTTTAATTATTTTATTTTCAGAATTATAAATTTCACATTTTAAAAGGCTTATTTGTAGATGTCTTTTAACTGACTTGATAATATAAAATATTTCTTACACTGGTCGTGTATCACTTAAGCTCCAAAAAATATTAAAGATTTGGAATAAATAATAACTACACAAAAGCTCTATTTCGTAATCGGTAAATAACAATACTCCATTAGGTTTTTCAATGTTTTTATATGTCATTTGTGTTAGGGTTTGTACTGAATTTCTAACCTATTAGGATTATATTTCTGGAAGGAGGGGAATAAGACTCCTAAAAAGAATAAATCTCCTTTATATGTCTTATTCATTTCTTGGGGAAAAGTTTTTTACTTCTATAAATTGACGTTTTCTTCTCACAACAAAAGACAATAAACTCTACAATGTAGTCTTTACGAGACATATCAAGTTTTCCATTGTTAGCTTCCGTATGCACCATGTTATTTCGATCCCGACAATTTGTGTTTAGCTTATTATTTCGTTAGAAAAGATTAGGCAAAATGGCCTCTAGCCACTTAAACTTATACTCATTTGTCAACCTGGTAAACCAACTTAGAACTTTTCTATTTGAACACTTCAACTTAATGAAATGAATATCAATAAACATCTCCAACAGAGCGTGAGCTAGGGGTGGGCATATATCGGATAAAACCGATAACCCGAACTGTTAATTATTTATTGGGTTATCGGTATTGGGTTAACGGTTCGGTAACGGGTTAAAAAATATTTTTTATTGGGTATCGATTCGGGCTCGGTTAGGCAATTCTGTTATTGGGTAAAATTGATAACCCAATAAGGATTAACTAATTTACTAGTTTACCCTTAAGTATATACATACTAGGGTTTCATAATTCATAGTTCACTGACTCACTCTTTGATTTTCCTATTCTTTCTCATTTTCTTCGCCTCACGCCCTCACCAGTCAGCCCCCGTCAAGACTCAGGCCGGCGTCAGTGGCATCACGTCTTCACCCAGCCAGCCCATCAAGATTCAGGCTGGCATCAATCGCATTTCTCAGCTTCTTTCTTTCACTCTTCAGTCGCATCTTCACTTCATTTCTCAGATCCATCAGATTCCTTCAGTCTCATCTTCACTTCACTCTTCCGTCGCATTTCTCAGCCGCATTCCTCAGCTTCATCTTGATTCTTCGTGTAATTTTTTAGTTGCTTCATTTTCATCTTTTTCTTAGTTTGTTTGAAAGTATTCTTGCTTTGGATTTTTCTTAGTTTGTTTGAAAGCTGAAGTGAGATTTGTCGTGTACTTTAATTATTGAGCTGTTACAAAGTTATCTTGTGTCAGTTATTATAAAATTTGTATTTCATAACTAATAAACTTTTTAATCTATATACATAATTCTGTACTAGAGTAAAAAAGTAGATATCAATGTTCAAAGACCCTATACGCTACTTGATTTTGGGTTGAAGAATGAAAGATAAAAACTTTGGTTAGTATTTATTCTATTGGATGTTGCAGCTAAGTTAAATTCTTGTGAAATAGAACAGTTCTGAAAAGAGTTTTAGCAAAACAGTTCTGAAAAGAGTTTTAGCAAAACAGTTCTTAAAATCTTATAAAACTGTTTTAGCAAAATAGTTTTATACCGAAACAGTTTTATACATTGTGAAATAGTTTTATACATTGCGAAAATGTTTTAGTTGTTATATCTTATGGGGCAAACCGATAACCGAACCGATCGATAACCGATTAACCAGTAACTGATAACTAATATCTTATTGGTTTGGTTATCGGGTTATGATATTTGTAAACCGATAACCGATAGGCAAAACCGATAATATTCATAATCGAACCGAACCGACCAATGCCCACCCCTAGCGTGAGCTTCAATTGCCTAACAACAATGATAGGTCACACTTTATGGCTTTTTATTTTTCGACACGTGTAATATGTGGGTTTCACTTTTTAATTACCAATTTACCAATTTTCTAAATTATTACTTTTCTTTCTCTTCATCACACTCATGCCCCAACTGTTACTCTACCATAATTCCACCACCACCACACACCCTTAAGTCAAGTCTAAATGGCCAAACCCAAATATAATAGAAAGCATATTCCTTCCGCTCCTTCTTCATCGTCACCAATTTTACTTACCCATTTTGATTCTTGACAAAACCTACCATTTTCACCGTCCAACTCCATCAATTTTAGCCACTAGGCAATTCGGTCCGGCAACGGAGCAGTAAAGAATTTCATCGGCATCGATCCCCATCTCTGTCTCCTCCATCCAATTTCGACCTATTATCAATTTCTGTTAGTTTGTATGAGTCCACCAAACAGTAGACTACCTAGTCCCCTACAAAATTCTGCTGAGAATGCTACTAAAACAATACGTAAATAAGGCAGAGGATTTTTACGTGAAAAAATCCCACACAAGGGGATCAAAACACCACGACCTACACCTGTAGGCTTTCAACTTCACTAACTTGTAAAGAACCTATTACAAGCCATTTTGCAATGATTCCTTTACAAAGGATTTACTCAATTAACTTGTGTTACTCTTACCACAAGCCACTTTGTGACTTCCTAGTTACAATGGTTTTTACTAACTTGCGATGCTCTCACCACAAGCCACTTTGTAACTCTACAATTACAAAGACTTTTGCTTATGACTAAATCTAGTCACAACATAAACTCAAGGAGTTTACGGATTTACAAGAGGATTCCTAATCAAACGCTTCTAGCTAAGCAGTGTAGGAGATACAAAAAGTACAATCACAAAGTTACAACTCAACTAGGACAACAACAAGCTATATTTTAGGAACTGGTCCGTAGTTGCGTTCAACTTTGTTCTTCAAGCTTGTGAGGATTGATTTCTCTTTTTTGGCAAGAAGTTTGAATAAGAAATTGAAACCTTCAAGTGATATTTTGTATAAACTCATTGTGGGTACACCTTGATCACATCACTTGAAATGATGTGAGCACTTTATTTGGTTAGAGAATGAGTGGGCACTGGAGACAATGCAGTGCGGTAGAAACAGTGTAGTCAGTCACTTCATTTCCAGCTGTGACCAATTGACTTATACTATGATGAGGGAACCACAAGGGTATCCGATCCTTATTTGGGTTCCTAGCTCCTGAAGCTGTAGCAGTTCACCTTTAGCTTGGAATTCGTTAAGCTTGCAGTATAGTCCAAGTAGGTCAGGTTCCCTATCTGGTTCTTAATAGTAAGTTTGTTAGATCATCAAAACATAAGGCAAGAACATTTAAAACCTATCAATTTCCACATTTTTTATGATGACAAACTTAACATTTATAGAGTGGATTTAGAGTAGTAAGAACCAGTTTAAGTAACAGGGGAACACAGGTTTCCCCTGAGACTATGCCTTTTCGTAACAATGTGTTCCCCCTGAGTTGATGGCTTTTTTCCCCCTTTTGGCATTATTAAAAAAACATACAAAATAACAGTACAAAGAAGTCCAGCTAAGCTAACTCATGCCACATATGTGCACACAATCATGATAGAGAATAGAAACACAAAAGGAGAGTACTGACATAATAAAACAAGGATTGATATTAATAAAGCTTTAATATGCTTTGCTTTGAAAAAGCAAAAGGCAACATTGGACTTGTTAACGGGAGCAGTAGTGTTTCATCCCAACCATATAAAAAAAGAAAACAAAAACATCCGCCAAAACATCAAAAAAACAACTTAACAAACATTTCCAGAAACTGTTCACTGAAGGGGTACTTAGGGGGCACTAGGAGTAAAAGGCTTGGTAGTTGCAGCAAGTGTTTGGAGAACAAGGTCTATTCGGGCATTTGCCGACTTCTGCTCATTGAGCAATTTTACTTTTAGGTTTTCTACTTGCGCCTTGAGATCAGCATTCTCCTTTGTCAAATGATCCACTTCATCATTTGACATCGGAACCCCTTAGGCTTGCTGACCTTCCAGGATAGCATTCCTGGCCTTCGACCGACGAATTTCCTCAGTTGCACTGTGCTGAGCATTTATAAGTTTTGAGATGTTTAATGTACTTCCTACCCCCCATTCTTTTCCACGCACTCGCACTCTTCCAAAGTCATCTGTGAGGAAGTCTGCTTCCTAGTCCCCACTTTGCCCGTCCCCAGTGGAACTTTAAAGAATTTGAACACTCGAGTAAGCAGGAACCCATAGGGAAGGCCATAATTACCATCTTTAAAGGTGGCAACCTTTTGCATGTGTTCAATCATAATAGCAGGTAGACTCACAAGAGTAAAATTGTCCAGTTACTCTATCACGAATAGGTCAGACTTAGAAGTCACTGACCTCCTCTCAGCTCAAGGCAATAGAACTTTGTTAACCAATTCAAACAGCAATTGACAGACAGGGAGTAGCACTTTCTTATGGATTTGGTCCCCTTTCTGGTTTGCATTGTCTTTTACCGCGGCATTTCTGAAGTTATACTGACACACATTTTTTACACTGGACACACCAGCTGTAGGAACTTTTAAAATCTCTCCAAGCAACTTTACATCAAAGACGATGTCCACCCCATTGGCCAAAGCACAAATGTGGTCAGTCTCAACTGGAAAGAGGCTAGCAAAGAAACTTTTTACCTCATCCTCATATACCTTATGTGCATCAATTTGAAATAGATGTGCCCATCGTTGAAAATCGACTATTTCCAGAATTTGGCACATTCCAGCCATCTTAGAGATTGCTGGGTCAAACGTATGACCCAACAGAACTTTTTGATACCTCAGGCGCTCAGAGCCAAGGCTGACTTCACTTCTCATTCTCTTCACAGAACCAGTTCTTCAAAAGATTCAGACTTGCGTTTGTCAGACTTCTCTCCACTGAATTTTCCTTTTCCCTTGGATTTGACTAAGACATCCTCATCAGACATTGAAAACTCACTCACCACCTCCTTCATCTTGGACCTAGATGTTGACCCCTTCTCTATTGAAGCAGGCTTCATTTTTTTCGAAGACCGTCTAACAAGTGAACCAGGTTCATCTAGGGTTTCCTCTTCCACCTCGACTACAGGGATCACCTCATCACTTACAGGTACACCGTCTTTCACCAACTTTCTTCTTTTCTTCTTACTACTCTTCTTGCTATTTTAAAGGGCAGAATCATAGGCCACTTTAACTTGAAGCCTGGTAGTAGGTCGTTTGGTTTCAGACTCAGGGGTGGACACAACCCTCCACTTACTTATGAATGCATCAAGCGCCATATTATCTAGGTCCTCTTCATCGCCGAATCTCATTTCAGGTGCTTAAATTTCTAGGGCCACAGCATCGAATGCAGGAACAGCGCTGTCCTGGGAACGAGAGCCCTAACCTGGGTCCTCCGGAGAGGGATCAGGTTCCTCATGTGATGCCCCAGTAGTATATGCTATTGCATCCCCTTTAACAATTACAATGGCCCCTTCTTCCTCCACACTTTGTGCCTCGTTTTTCTGAGATGTAATCCCATGCGGTGCACCATCAACAGACACTACAAAAACGGTTACAACATTTTTCTCTTCCTCAAATGGTGCTACCACCACCATGGAATCGGTAGCAACGATGGCAGAACTCTTTGTGGCCTCAGGGTTTTGACCTTGTTCTCCACTTGGTTTTTGACTGGTGGGAGCCTCAGACGATGGGGAGAACAGAGCAGTAGTTTTAAGGGTTTTTGAATTAGGAAGAGACTGGGAAACTGGGTGAGTTGTGACTGTAGCGGCATGAGTAATAGTGGGTGAGGAAGGCTCAGTGAGAACGGAAGGCTCCATAGATTGATCAGTAGTAGTTACGACTGTGACATGGAGATCGGAAGTTGTCTTAGACATTGAAAGAAGTGGTGTGACAATCCTTTTTGGGAAATTCTAATGTAAGACTTATGGTTAGGAAGAGCATAAAAGAGGGTTTTTAAAAGGAGAGGATACTTATAAAGAGAGAGGAATAGGCACCGGTTCTGAAATGGCGGTTGGGCGTGGAGAATTGCAATGTTTCAGAGGGACATGGAACGATTTGAAATGAAGAGACGTGACAGCAGGATCTGAAAAGTTGATGACATGGCAGTTGTGTTTTGTACCCCTTTTTAAGACGTGTATTAAAGGATGCACATAACTACTAACCTTTGGTACAAGAACCAGGTTCTTGACCTTTTTATTTGAAAGAATAAATCCTCTTTTATCGTTCATGCACTACATCTACAGCTTCTATACTCATCATGCGTGTTTACCTGCAATGGTATTGAAGTGAGTTAGACATGGCCAGAAAACACTTTGAGCCAGTTATTTTTTGAAGGTAAAAGTCAGCTAAAGAGGAATCAGGTTCTCAATTGGGCTTTAAAAGCCCTAACTTCATTCTATTTCTTTCAAATTGTTCCTACTTAGCGCCTTGGTGAAAATGTCTACAATTTGATCTTCTGTGCTACAGAACTTCATACATATCAGCCTTTTCTCCATATTGTCCCTCAGAAAATGATGCCTCACATCGATATGTTTTGTCCTTTTGTGTTGAATTGGATTCTTGGCCATATTGAGTGCACTGGTGTTGTCACATAGAAGGGGAACTCTCTTAGTGAGTACCCCAAAGTCCTCCAATTGCTACTTGATCCATAAAATCTTAGCACAGCAGGATACTACGGCTACATATTTAGCTTCAGCTATTGAAAGAGCCACTGGATTTTGCTTCCTTGTGCCCCAAGAGATAAGACATGAACCTAAGAAGTGAGACATTCCAGAAGTGCTTTTCATGTCCACAAGACAACCTGCATAATCTGCATCACCATACCCAATCAGATTAAAACTGTCACCTGATGGATAATACAACACCAGGTCTTGTGTTCCTTTGAGATATCTTAGTATTCTTTTGGCAGCCTTCAAGTGAGATTCCTTGGGATTTGATTAAAACCTTGCACATAGCCCCACACTGAAAATAATATCAGGTCTGCTGGCAGTGAGATAGAGGAGAGACCCAATAATGCCTCTATACATGGTTTGATTCACAGGAGATCTAGTTTCATCCATGTCCAGTCGAGTGGTAGTAGCAATGGGAGTGTCTATCACCGTTGATGCCTCCATATCAAACCTCTTCAAGAGCTCTCTGATGTATTTTTGCTGACAAATGGATATACCCTTTGGGGACTGTTTTACTTGAAGACCCAGAAAGAAGTTCAGTTCCCCCATCATGCTCATTTCAAATTCACTTCCCATGAGTTTTGCAAATTCTTCACACCGAGAATCAGTTATTGCTCCAAAAATGATATCATCAACATAGACCTGAACAATGAGCAGGTTCCTTCCTCGTTTCTTTAAGAAAAAAATGTTGTCAATTTTCCCTCTTTTAAAGCCATTTTCCAAGAGCAACTTTGACAACTTTTCATACCAAGCTCGAGGAGCCTACTTTAGCCCGTACAGAGCTTTGTTCAGTTTAAACATATATTCAAGGTGCTCATGGCATTCAAACCCTGGGGGTTGCTTCACATAGACTTCTTCCTTAAGGAGTCCATTCAAAAATGCACTCTTGATATCCATTTGGAACAAGGTGAATTCCATATGAGATGCAAAAGTGATTAGAATTCTAATAGATTCCATGCGAGCCACTGGAGCAAACGTTTCATCATAGTCAATCCCTTTCTCCTGATTGTAGCCTTGGACCACTAGCCTGGCCTTGTTCCTTGTGGTAATTCCATGTTCATCGAGCTTGTTTCTGAATACCCACCTGGTTCCTATAATGGTTTGATCTGGGGGTCTAGGTATCAGGTGCCACACATTATTTCTCTCAAACTGATGTAGCTCATCTTGCATGGCTGTAATCCAATCTGCATCTTTCAAAGCTTCCTTGATATTTTTGGGTTCTATCTGGGAGAGAAAGGCTGTGAAGGCAAGTGAATTTCTGGCTCTTGACCTGGTTTGTACTCCGAAATCTAGAGGAGTAATAATGTTGTCTATTAGATGGGAGCTATGGTGTCTCCAGTTAGACGCCTGAGGTTCATTCTAAGAGGAAGAAGGTATGTTTGGCTGATTTTCCTCTGTTCTTCTCTCAGGTGCTAGTGGAGTTCCCTGAACTGCATCAACCACTCTTTCTTCAGCTTTAGTGGTTGTAATTGAGGTGTTTGGTTATTTTGAAGATGAGGCAGTGTTTTCTTCATTTGGCTCCTTTACTTGACTCATCATATCTGCCTTTCCATTTATCATGTTAATGACTTCACCAAGGACTAGTAAGGGTTCTTCGTCTTGATCTTCTTCAGCACTTTTCTCACATAATGGATAATATTCATCAAAAATAACATGGACACTTTCCTCAACATATTGAGTCCGCTTATTATATATCTTGTAAGCCTTGATTTGAGAAGAGTATCCCAGAAATATTCTTTCATCACTCTTGGCATCGAATTTACCAAGTTGATCCTTTCCATTGTTGAGAACATAGCATTTATACCCAAATGTTCTTAGGTGAGTCAGCTTGGGTTTCCTTCCATTCAACAATTCATACGGGGTTTGGTTCAGAAGTGATCTGATCATGCACCTGTTCACCAAGTAGCAGGTAGTATTGACAACTTCATCCCAGAAGATATTTGCAATTCCACTGTCGATCAGCATTGTTCTTGCCATTTTTTCTAGAGTTCTGTTCTTCCTTTCTACTACTCCATTTTGCTGGGGAGTTTTGAGAGCTGAGAAGTTTTGTGTGATGCCATTTTCATTGCAGAATTCATCAAATTTGACATTGTCAAATTTTGTCCCATGATCTGATCTAATGCATGCGACTCTAGACTCCATCTTCACCTGAATTTTCTTCACAAAAGACACAAATACCTCAATAGTTTCATCTTTGGTTTTGAGAAACAAAGTCCATATGAATCTGGAGTAGTCATCTACTATCAGAAAAATGTATCTTTTTCCTCCTCTACTTTGCACTCTCATAGGTCCACACAGATCCATATGCAAAAGCTCTAGTGGCTTTGAGGTGCTCACATCTCTTTTAGACTTAAAAGAGGACTTCATATGTTTTCCTCTAGCACAGGCATCACAGACTTTTTGCATCTTGAATTGTGACATAGGCAGACCATGGACCAGATCCTTCTGAATTAGTTTGTTCAGAAGAGAAAAACTTGCATGGCCCAGTCTTCTGTGCCATAGTTCAGCTTCATCATCAACAACTTTTAGACATCTCAGATCACCACTCTGTAAGGACTCGAAATCAGCGACATAGATGCTCTTGTATCTTTTGGCCACAAGTACTATTTCACCGGTCATGATTAGTGACTGTACATATTTTGGACAAGAATTCCACCTTGTTTCCTTTATCACAGATTTAAGAGACACTCAAGAGACTGTACTTAAGGCCATTTACATTATACACATTTTCAATAGAGTGAGTAAGTGACTTCCCGACTTTTCCAACTCCAAGAATGTACCCTTTTTTACCATTGCCAAAGGATACACTCCCTCCTTGCAGGGCTTTTAGTGAAAGAAAGTTTGTGGTGTTCCCCGTCATATATTTTGAACACCCACTATCCATGAACCATTGTTGACCGCTTCCTTTCATTGTTCCCTACATAAGAGATTAGGAGTTAGTTTTAGGAACCCAAGCAAGTTTGGGTCCCTTGTAGTAAGCAAGAGGATGAATAAGAGTTCTCTTAGTCCATGCAGGTAATGTGCTTTTTTTTTGTGAGTGGAACCCGGTCCCTCTTTTGTGGTCACGGTTTTAGCAGCCACTTTATCTTTCTGAACTGATTGATTCTTGGCCTAGACACCATCCTTGAAGCGCCCAGTGTTCCCAAATTGGGTACGAGGCCAGTTATCAGAGACAATGACGTACTTACTGTGAGGGTTGTGAGGAGTTTTCTCCCTTTGGAACCCTTCTCCCTGCCTGTTTTCACAATCATTAGTATGTAAGGTAGTGGTAGATTCTAAGGACCAGGTCCATTTTAGGGGTTTTTCAAGATCATTCTTTACTCTTTCCAGATTAGTTTGGAGAAGCTCGTTTTTCTCAATTTCAGCACATATTCTAGATCTCATAGCTTTCGCCTCATTTTCAATCTTATTGTGTTCCTCACTGGCTATCTCCTTTCCCTTTTTAGAACTTTCAGGTTTTTACTTAGTCCATGGTTTCACTATTGTTTCCCTTTTATCTGCAATTTTTGCCAACAGATCACTCTTTTCTTTTCTGAGGATTTCAATGGTTTTCTTATGGTCAGTAACTACAGCCACTAAGTCGTCTCTAGTTTGTTCAGATTCTCCTAATTCTACGGTCAAAGAATCTCTATCCTCCACAAGACTATGAAAAGTAGTGATTAATACATCAGCCAAAGACATGAGTTTTTTTGGAGAATAGGATTTCAGATTTCTCTGAGCATCCATGAAATTTACCTTTTTGTTGACATTGCCTTCATCATCATCTGATTGAGCCATCAAAGCAAAAGTTGAGTCATATCCAGTCTTTTCGCCTTCAACTGTGATCATGGAACTATTACTAGTATCAGGTTCATCTTCAGACTCACTGGATGAATCCCCCCCATGTTGCAAGAGTTTGTCGCATCATATTGTCAGCAGATCTTTTTCTCTTGAAGTCCTTGAAAGGAACCGGGTTAGTCTTAGATGTTTTCTCATGATAGTTCTTGGAGAATTCTTGCTTCAAGAGAGGGCAATCTTTCATGAAATGTCCAGGCTTTCCACACTTGTAACAAAGATCACAGTTTCTTGGTCTATTATAACTGTCCTTTTTTAGCATTTTTCCATTTCTTCTGACCATCTTCTGAAATCTTTTGGTTAATTAAGCCATGTCACTGTCTTCCTCACTTGAATCATTATTATATGCTTTATGTACCAGGTTCTTTTCCTTCTTCAGTTCTCTTCTTTTACTGTTTATCTTTCTCTTCAACTCATAAGTCTTCAAGTTTCCGATCAGTTCTTCTATGGTCAGCTCCTATAAGTCCTTTGATTCAGTAATAGCATTCACTTTGCTTTCCCAAGAGCTAGGCAGAATGCTGAGGATTTTCCTTACTAGCTTGTTTCTAGGAATAGTTTCATCAGGGGAGTGTAACTCATTTATGATGGAAGTGAGTTTTGTGTCCATATCTTGAATAGATTCATCGTCCCTCATTTTGAAGAGTTAATACTCAGTCGTGAGCATATCAATCTTAGACTGTTTTACTTGTGTAGTTCCCTTATGAGCTGTTTGCAAAGCTTCCCATATCTCATTGGCAGTATCACAGGTGGAGATTCTATTGTACTCTTCAGGTTCTATTCCACATACTAGAATTTTCTTGGCACGAAAATTCTTCTCCACAGCTTTCTTATCTGCTTCAGTGTACTCTTTGCTGGTTTTTGTCATTGAAAATGAAAGTTCCTCTAGTACCTTGGTTGGAACATAAGGACCATCGCATATGATATCCCACAATCCTCGGCCTTGATAAAATCGTGCATTCTTGTTTTCCACCACCCATAGTATTTTCCATTTAACTTGGGTGGTCGGTATGTAGATTGACCTTATTCCAAATTTGGTGGAGCAGCCATGAGGATCCTTCCTAGGTGTTAGCCTAATAGGAGGAACCCGCTCTGATACCAATTGTTAGTTTGTATGAGTCCACCAAACAGTAGAGTACCTGGTCCTCTATAAGGTTAAGCTGAGAATGCTAATAAAGCTGAGTAGTAAATAAGGTAGAGGATTTTTATGCGGAAAATTCCCACACAAGGGGATCAAAAACCATGACATGCACCTGTAGGCTTTCAACTTCACTAACTTGTAAAAAACCTATTACAAGCCACTTTGCAATGACTACATTACAAAGGATTTACTCAACTGACTTGTGGTACTCTTACCACAAGCCACTTTGTGACTTCCTAGTTACAAAGGCCTTTACTAACTTGCGATGCTCTTACCACAATCCACTTTGTAACTCTACAATTACAAAGACTTTTGCTTATGACTAAATCTAGTCACAACATAAACTTAAGGAGTTTACGGATTTACAAGAGGATTCCTAATCAAACGCTTCTAGCTAAGCAGTTTAGGAGATACAATAAGTACAATCACAAAGTTACAACTCAACTAGGACAACAACAAGCTATCTTTTAGGAATTGGTCTGTAGCTGCGTTCAACTTTGTTCTTCAAGCTTGTGAGGATTGATTTCTCTGTTTTGGAAAAAAGCTTGAATAAGAAACTGAAACCTTCAAGTGATGTTTTGTATAAACTGATTATAGGTAAACCTTGATCAAGTCACTTGAAATGATGTGAGTACTTTATTTGGTTAGAGAATGAGTGGCGTTGGAGACAGTGTAGTGCGGCAAAAACAGTGCAGTCAGTCACTTCATTTCCAGCTGTGACCAATTGACTTGTATTGTGATAAGGGAACCACAAGGGTATCAAATCCTTGTTTGGGTTCCTAGCTGTTAAAGCTGTAGCAGTTCACCTTTAGCTTGGAATTCATTAAGCTTGCAGTATAGTCCAAGTAGGCCAGGTTCCCTATTTGGTTCTTAACAGTAAGTTTGTTAGATCATCAAAACATAAGGCAGGAACATTTAAAACCTATCAATTTTCTTATCTATTAGTAGACCAACTATCCATCGGTCTAATCGTCCCATCTTCTCCATATAAAGCCAATCCCTCACACACAACATATCTTCAACCTTCAACTCTTTTTTTTCTCTTTTAACTAAACAACACTTTTTGACAAGAAGATGGGGAGAAGAAAAAACGACGAAGATATTGGGGACGGGAAGAAGAGGAGGGGACAGAGGAATGGCATAGCAGAAAGGGAAGGGGAAGGGGAAGGGGGTGGGGTGGAGAAAGAGGGAGAGGAGATGAGTTTTTTTGTTATATTTACTTTCATTTTTATTATTTTAGTTACGTTTTTAATAATTATTTCTATTTCAGAATTTTTAATCAGATTTTTTCTATCAACGCGCCTTTTAAGCCTTATTTGCACGCATCTTTGCCACATAGACAGTGCCAATGCCACATAAGCATAGTTAACGGTCAGAGATGTTTATTGATATTCATTTAATTAACTTGAAGTGTTCAAATGGAAAAGTTCTAAGTTAATTTACCGCATTGACAAACGAGTACAAGTTTAGATGTCCAGAGGTCATTTTGCCAAAAGATTATTACCCTAAATAATGAAAATTTGCTCCTTCTAATTGTTCTGGAAAAGAGTGCTAGTATTGACTTGTACTAAGCCGTCCACAGCTTTTTCTCCTCATTTTCCTACTGTTATGTTATTTAAGCTATTTTAACTTAAAAGAGGGTGAATGGAAAATGGAGGAAAAATGAAATATTTGAGTTTCCCTCCTTGACAAAGGGACATTGTCCCATATTGGAGGAGGAAAAGACTTTTGATGGGTATATATATAATTGCTCTTCTTTTAGCTCTTAAAGAGTTAAGAAGAAGACAAGCCTCGCACCGTCATCGCTCGGCTTCGGATTGATTAATTTTTTGGACCAAATTTATTTGTTAATAGTAAATATTAACGTAATATAATTAAAGTTCCATTTTTGTAACAGAAAATTAATATTAAATCTAAATTATCCGTCTTAAGTAATTTCTCTGCACTCGCCTCTGCTCGGCTCGACTTCGGATTCGGCTTCAGATTTGGATTTAGATTGGTATTTGGATTAGTCAAATGATCGATTGATTGATTAATTTTTGGACCAAATTTATTTGTTAATAGTAAATATTAACATAATATTATTAAAGATCCGTTTTTGTAACAAAAAATTAATATTAAATCCAAATTATTCGTCTTAAGTAATTTCTCTGCCCATCCATTTTTTGTAATGGAAAAATAATTGAATTCCCGTTTTAATTTGCATAAATGGCCATTTACGTTATGGTCGTTTACGTAACTGACCTCTAAAGAGTTACACCTCTTCGTTTGAACTCAACATATTGGGGCTACAAATTGTAGTCCATTCTCTCAGATTTTCCATACGAATTTCTGAATTCTCCTCATTTCTTCTGCATTATTTTAACGACAAAGAAAGCAACAGTAAGTGTGATTTACTACCGATCATTGTGTTCGCTGAAACACTGGGGTTTGAAGTATCGCTACACAAGTGTGTAATTCGTTCTATCCTGGGAGAAAATAATCCAAAACCTCGGGTACAAGGAGGGGATTAAGTTCCTTAAGAAAACACTGTGAATTCACTGGGCTTGGATTAAATTCTGTTTTGTTTACATTTCTGGTTATATGTTATTTTATCTTTTCCAGAATTATTTTACAAATACAGTTTACAAACAAGCTTAAGGAACTTAATATTTTCTGTATTTGTGTTATACTCACTGTTCTGGAGACTAAAACCTTTGTGGTTTTCTACTCCATTGGAGATTAAAATCTACATGATTTTAATGTTTCCTTGTGTCATTCTTTTACAGAAATGATGAATGACAATGGGAACCAGACTATTCCTATGGTGACTGTCAATGCATCGACAAGCCAAACAATACCTGCATTGACACCGGCAAAAAAACCTGGAAAATTTTCCTGGATTGATTTCAAGCAGTGGCAGCAGAAGATGTTCTTCTACTTGATGACTTTAAGTCTACAGAAGTTCATTAAGGAAGATGTTCATGTTCAGCCCGATGAAACTCCAGACAATGAACGCTTTCTCTTGACTAAGGCGTGGAAGCATTCTGATTTTCTATGCAAGAATTAGATTCTTAGCGGACTGGAGGACGATCTGTATAACGTCTAAAGTAATGTGGAGACGTCAAAAGAATTGTGGATTGCGCTTGAAAGAAAATTCAAAATTGAAGATGTTGGGTTGAAGAAATGCGTTGCTGCTAAATGTTTAGACTACAAAATAGTAGATAGCAAGTCTGTTATTACCCAAGTCCAGGAATTGCAAGTGATTATTCACGATCTCCTTGCTGAAGGTATAATTCAAATTAATACTGATGTTGAAAGTATTAATTATATTGTTTTTACTAACATAATTTTCATTGAAGGTCTTGTCATCAATGAAGCATTCCAAGTTGTAGCGATGATTGAGAGTTGCCTCCTTTGTGGAAGGATTTTACTTGAAACACAAACGCAAGGAGATGTTGCTTGTTGTTCGGTTGAGAATCGAAGAGGACAACAAAGCTGGTGAAAAGAAAGGTCATGGAAACTCAACAATAATGGGAGCAAACATTGTTGAGGATGCTCCTCAGAATAATAAAAAGAGGAAGAACGCTTCTGGACCGAAAAGAACTCCCAAGCAAGAAGCGGATCAACGGAAATTGCTACAACTGTGGGAAAGTTGGACACAAATCTGCAGATTGTCGTGCTCCAAAGAAAGACAAGAAGAAGGGTCAAGCAAACATGGTTGAAAATCGCGAAGATGTTATTGACTTATGTGCTATGCTTTTTGAATGCAACCTGGTGGAAATCCTAAGGAGTGGTGGATTGATTCTGGAGTCACTCGCCATGTTTGTGCTATTAGAGAAGCGTTTGTTACATATGCTCCCGTTGGACCCGAAGAGGCGCTTTCTCTAGGAAATTCTGCAACTGCCAAAATTGAAGGATGTGGCAAGATATTGGCAAGGTTGTGACTCTGAACAATGTCCTTCATGTTCCCGAGATTAGGAAGAACTTAGTCTCTGATGGACTTCTCATTAAGAACAGGTTTAAATGTGTTTTTGTATCTGATAAGGTTGTAATAAGTAAGAATGAGATGTTTGTAGGAAAAGGTTACTTCACTGAGGGACTTTTCAAACTGAATGTAATGGTCGTTGAGAATAATAAAATTTCAGCTTCTTCTTACTTACTTGAGTCAAATGATTTATGGCGTATATGTTTGGGACAAGTCAATTTTAAAACCTCGTAGAAAATGATTAACTTGGAAGTATTGCCTAAGTTTGAATGCGACAAATCAAAATGTCAAATATGTGTGAAATTTAAGTATGTTAAACATCCTTATAAGTCAGTTAAAAGGAATTCAAATCCTTTAGACTTAATTCACACAAATATTTGCGACATGAAGTCAATACCATCTCACAGTAGAAAGAAGTATTTCATAACTTTTATTAACGATAGTACTCGATATTGCTATGTTTACTTACTTAATAGTAAAGATGAAGCAATAGACGCATGCAAACAATACAAAAATAAAGTTAAAATGCAACTTAACAAGAAAATCAAAATGATAAAAAGTGATAGGGGTGGTGAATATGAATCTCCTTTTGAAGAAATATGTTTAGAATATGGAGTTATTCATCAAATAACAGACCCTTACACATCCCAATCCAATGGGATTGCGGAAACAAAGAATCGTTCATTAAAGGAGATGATGAACGCATTGTTGATAAGTTCTGGTTTGCCATAGAACTTGTGGGGGTAAGCCATTCTTACGGCTAACCGGATACTAAATCGAGTACCCCATAGCAAAACATAATCGATTCCATATAAAAATGGAAAGGAAGGAAGCCCAACTTGAATTATTTCAAAGTGTTGAGGTGTTTGGCAAAAGTGCAAGTTCCTAAACCCAAAAGGTTAAAAATAGGACCGAAAACCGTTGATTGTATTTTCATAGGATATGTGACTAATAGTAAAGCATATCGATTTCTGGTCATAAATCAAAAAATTCCGACATTTATAATAATACGGTTATAGAATCAGATAATGTTGAGTTCTTTGAAAATATATATCCATATAAAAAGTAATGTGAGTCGATTGGTGAAAGATCTAAATGACCTCGGGAAGAAACAAAAGAAAGTACGTTTAATCAGGAGGATCCAAGACATAATAAACGTCGAAGAACGTCTACTTTATTTGGACCAGATTTTCTGACTTTCTTATTACAAAATGAGCTTCGAACATTTAAAGAAGCTATGTCTTCTTCGGAATCATTATTTTGGAAAGAGGCAGTCAATAGTGAAATAGAATCTATATTGGACAACCATATATGAGAATTGGTTGATATTCCTCCTAGAAATAAACCGTTGGGTTCTAAATGGATTTTTAAGAGGAAAATGAAAGATGATGGCGTTATTGATAAATATAAGGCAAGACTTGTGGTCGAAGGGTATAGACAACAAGAAGGTCTTTACTATTTTGATACATACTCTCCAGTTACAAGAATTACGTCCATACGAACATTAGTAGCGGTAGCTGCAGTTTATGATCTTGAAATTCATCAAATGGACGTTAAGACAACTTTCTTAAATGGAGATTTGGAGAAGAAATCTACATGGAACAACCTAAAGGGTTTGTGGTTCCAGGTAAAGAGAAGAAGGTATGTAGACTTGTTAAGTCCATTTATGGATTAGAACAAGCACCCAAACAATGGCATACGAAATTTGACCAAACAATGTTGTCAAATGGTTTTAAGATAAATGAATGTAATAAATGTGTATACATTAAAAATGTTCCAAATCACATAGTCATTGTTTGCTTATATGTGGATTATATGTTTATTATGAGTAATGACATTGCCAACATAAATGTGACTAAGCTTATGCTAATTAGCAAGTTTGATATGAAGGACTTGAGAGTTGCTGATTTAATTCTACGTATTAAGATCCATAAGACTCCTCAATGTTTGGCATTGTCACAATCTTATTATATTAAGACAATACTTGAAAAATTCAAGCACTTAGATTTTAAAGTTGCAAAGACTCCAATTGACGTGAATCTTGCGCTAGCAAAGAATAAAGGCCAAAGCATATCACAATTCGATTATGCTCGTGTGTTGGGATGTTCAATGTATATCGTGAATTGTATACGACCAGATATAGTTTGTGTTATAAGTAAGTTGAGTCAATACACGATTAATCCATGTCAATCTCATTAGATGGAAATGAAATGATTTTTGGGATATTTAAAACATACCCAGGACTTTGCTTTGCACTATAGTAAATATCCTGCGGTGATTGAGGGATACTGCGATGCAAATTGGATCACCTGTTCAACTGATTCTAAGTCCACAAGTGGATCTGTATTCACTATTGGTGGATGAGAGGTATCTTGGAAGTTTTCCAAACAAACTTGTATTGCCTGCTTTACAATGGAGGCCGAGTTCGTAGCCTTAGATAAAGCCAGTGGAGAAGCTGAATGGCTCCAAAATTTATGGGAAGACATTCCATTTTGGTCCAATCTGTTGCACCAATATGCATACATTGCGATAGTCAAGCGGCAATTAGAAAGGCTGGGAGCGTTATGTATAACGGTAAATCTAGTCATATACGACGAAGACATAAAACCGTTAGGAAATTACTCTCTAGAGGAATTATCATAATTGACTACGTAAAATCAAGCGATAATGTGTCGGATCCACTTACGAAAGGCTTAATTAGAGAGGTAGTTGATAAATCATCGAGGGGAATGAGACTATGGCCGAGAACAAGTCATTATGGCCTTAACTCTACCTAAAAGACTGGAGGTCCCAAGATCTAGGTTTAAAGAGATCAAACAAAGTCATTAATGACGGTTTAACATTGTCAAATAAAATTTTCGTTCATTCTCGTGACGAGACAATGTTCAGTACCAAGGATAAGCATTAAGGTTTTTTAATGATTTCTAAATTTGATACGGGGTATATCAAATAGTGTATCTATAGGATGACACGTTTAGGAATCACCTATGTAAGTGTGAAGTGTTAGCCGCTTCAAGGAGAATTTTGTAAGGCCAGTTCTCTACGCACTTATGAAATCATGCGGTGTTCATGGCTGAAACGAACACAACAATGAGAACCAAAGACGGTTAAGGGTTAATTGTGTGACTTATGGTTGTCTAGGTATACACCAAAGTTCGACGGTTCAAAGATATCAAATCTACCGATTGACCGAGTATATTCGACATAAGTTCACTACGGAAAGTTCAAATACTTATCCAGATGCGATTAATCCTTGCTTGTGAATCACACAATTTTTCATGCATATTTTTGTGATATAGCCATTCCCCATTCATGTGGGGGATTGTTGGGCTATTTAAGCTATTTTAGCTTAAAAGAGGGTGAATAGAAAATAGAGGGAAAATGAAATATTTGAATTTCCCTCTTTGATAAAGGGACATTGTCCTATATTGGAGGAGGAAAAGACTTTTGATGGGTATATATATAATTGCTCTTCTCTTAGCTCTTAAAGAGTTAAGAAGAAGGCAAACCTTGTGTCGTCGCCGCTCGCTCCTCGGCTCGGCTTCGGCTTCGGGTTTGGTCAAATGATTGATTAATTAATTTTTTGGACCAAATTTATTTATTAATAGTAAATATTAACGTAATATTATTAAAGATCCGTTTTTGTAACGGAAATTAATATTAAATCCAAATTATCCATCTTAAGTAATTTCTCTGCCCGTCCATTTTTTGTAACGGAAAAGTTATTGAATTCCCGTTTTAATTTGCATAAATAACCATTTACATTGTGGCCGTTTTACGTAACTGACCTCTGAAGAGTTACACCTCTTCGTTTGAACTCAACATGTTGGGGCTATAAATTGCAGTCAATTCTCTCAGATTTTTCATACGAATTTCTGAATTCTCCTCATTTCTTCTGCATTATTTTAACTACAAAGAAAGTAACAGTAAGTGTGATTTGCTACCGATCATTGTGTTCGCTGAAACACTGGGGTTTGAAGTACCGCTACACCAGTTTGTAATTCATTCTATCCAGTGAGGAAATAATCCAAAACCTCGGGTATAAGGAGAGGATTAAGTTCCTTTGAATTCAGTAGGCTTAGATTAAATTCTGTTTTGTTTACATTTCTGTTTATATATTATTTTATCTTCTCTAGAATTATTTTACAAATACAGTTTACGAACACTACTCTATTTGGGAATAAAGTTACCTATTTCTTTATCTTCAAGTTTTAGCCACCTTCTGATATATTTATACTATATACAGTCTTTTGTCATTTCTCACCATGAAGAGTTGCTATCACTTCTTGTTCCTTGAATCAATTCAATGGCTTTGGCTTCTTCTTCTTCTTCTTCACTTTCTTCAGAGATAATTTTCGAGATATTAACTCGAACTTCTCTAAAAACATTGGACACATGCAAGGCACATACAGTGAATAAAGAACGACACGATTTGATCAGTGGCGGATCTGCCTTGGAGCCATTGGTGCATGTGAACCCATGTTTGTGGCTCTAAATTTGTATTTTTACCATACATTTTATTTTTAAAAAGGTGATATATTTGTCTATGCCCCCATACTCTCAAATGAGTGTTTGGTGCACTGGCTCAACCTTTTACCATAAGACACATACTTTGCTAGGAGGTAATGAGATAAAATCTCATTTAGAGCATTCTTTTGATTTTGCCCCTTGTCCGCAGGCAAGTGCCAAACTCTTTCTTTATCTTTTTCCTTTTTTCCCTTTGAATCTTTCTTTTTTCCTTTTTCTATTTTTTTCCTGCTTTTTTTTGCCACAACCAAACAGCCTTAACCTCTTTTTTTTTCCCCTCTTAAAAAAGGCTTAGCATTGCAGTCAAATATATTAGCTAAAAGATATGTACATTATCACTATAATTGTACTAGCTTGATAGATTACTTACTATTAGAGGTTACCAATCAAATGGTTGTGGTAAGAAATTACCTATAATTAATCTCTAAGCAAACATAATCGGTAATACTAATAATTTACATCTTTAGTATGTAAATTGAATTTTTCGGGAGAAAAAGAATACGCCTATCTCACATATCTCTCATCATCTACCAAGCCCCCAACTCTAGTGACTTTAGAATCTTAACCTGAAAATTGCTTGAATCGCAAATTTGGTAGTTGCGACTCGTCCTTCTTTCGTCGTTGTCAGCAGTGGTGCACTCATCTTCTTGAATTTCTAGATCCGCCTCTGGATTTGATATATGAATCAAGTTTCATATGCCACAATGTGTTAAAACCCAAAAAAATTCAGGATATTTTGTCCAGTTTTTATCAAAAAACAAGTATGTAACGGAGTTTGTATCGATGAAGAGTGTTCAGGAAAATCTCCATTTTAATGATGGATTACAATGGAGTTATTTTCGACAAGCTGCAAGATAAGAGTTTTAATGTGGTGAAATCGGATAAATGTTCTACAGTCAAGAATTTTTCCCTTATTGGTCAGATTTAGAGCCCTCTTGATCTAAGGGTGCAAAAAACCAGCATTATTCCAGCTACAAAATATCAAAATACCTCTACCCCTTTTGGATTTCCTTAGCGAAACTTTTTCAGAACCAATTTTTATGTTATGTTATAATATATGTTCTGTATAATAGTATTTCGCTATAACATTCAAAAATATTTGGAACAAACGAGGCTATTATAGAGAGGTTTGACTGTAGTACTAAAAATGTAGAAATTTCGGATGTCTTAAATATGTTGTAAAATTTTAAGAAGTTTTTGCTCGCTATTCTTTTTAGGGAAAAAAACAAAAATAGCATGGTTTACAACTGCTAATTGAAAAATAGTCACAATTTTAAAAGTAATCGAAATTTAATCATTTTTTCATGTAAAATAAAATCTGAACAAAAACACCCTTAAAATACGAAAAAATTCTTTTATAATATGATGGAGTTCGAATCTATTATGCTGGAATTTCATAATATGTTGGAGTTCCAACATAATATGCTGGAAGTTTATACTATAAAGGAGCTCCATAATCCTTTTCATATTTCAGCTAGGGTATTTTTGTCCAGATTTTATTTCCGCATAAAATAATTGATATTTTTCAATGACTTTGCAAACGCTCTAATATCTATCCGAAAACTGGCTAGTCCATGTTATTTTCACATTCTTTTCCTGTTTGTCTGCTGTTGCTTTCTTTATCCCCTTTTGCACCTACAATTACTTTATTTTCCTCTTAGAGGTTGCATATGATTTGCGGTCTCTTAGCAAATGTTATGCAAAAAAAAATGGTGAAATTAGATGGCTGGAAAAACGTCTGGGTGCTTTGCATGGTATATGTCAGAGTAGTTCCTCAAGCTTAGGAAAACACAACATTAACGAAGGCTTATGTACTGATACCATCATTTGGAAAACCAAACGAAACTTTCCTTGAAAGGCAATTCCTTGCTTAGAATGCTTGGACGCTGGTAAGGCAATTAGCACATACTAGAGTTGGAACCAGTTCTGAGATGTTTCAATGAAGTTATGAGTCATTAATTTTCTGGTGGCTCATTTGGTCAATCTAAAACATGAGTTGGGTCTTAAAAGACACAATTACCTTCTTTCTTGCACAATACAAAGGTAACAGAACTACAGGAAACTACTCAGACATGAGCATGAAGATAATGGTAAATAAATGACTTCGTACGAGTCAGCAACGCACAAGAGCACGGTACAAATCTGAAATCTTGTACATGACCCCAGAACCACAATTTGCACAAGTCACAGGAGATATGATAGGATCTTTTGAAAAATTACAAATTTTAAACATCGAATACTTTTATAGCATCCTGAAACTTGACACACTTTTCGAAAAATTACCAAACATGACATATGAAGCAACCAAGTTGCGCTGGAATCAAGCAGGTATTGGTTCCTCCAGAACTGTGCAAATTTGAACAGAAAATTCAGAAGAATACATGATTTAGTAAAGATGTCTCTGTGTGTGTGCGTGTGTGTGTATAAGAATAAGGGAGAAAAGAATAGTAACCTTTCTTTTGCACAACCACGCTAGCTGAAGTATCTTGCGCGTCCTCCATAACAGCTTCCGTGATGACTGGTGCTTTAGTTGGTACGTCAGGTAGATCCAGTTTATCTTCAACATTCTCAGCAAAAGGTACTGTAGAAGGAACCTCTGGCAGATCTTGAAGTTTTAACTGTACAAATTTTCCACCATCAGGTCAAATACATACTAGTAATTATTGAGAAAATGACAGTGATACTGGAATATGGAATATGACCAAGATGAGGGGTTAGGGAAGAGGGTAAAGGAAATAACTCACAACTGTACAAATTTATGGAGAACTCCTCTCCTAACGTGCTGAAAATATTTTACTACTTTCAGCAGAAAGAAGCATTAACATTTGTACGGGACAGCTAATCTCTACATGTATGGACACCTTTTATTTCCGATGCATCCTTATGCAGTAAAATAAACCAGAGTCTATAACGACTAACACCATACATCGAGAAAGAAGACACTGCTAGCAACTTTTGATGCTAGAATCTTGAAACTAGAAAAGAACCCGGCGCTATGATACTGAAGTTTGTAAATGGATATGCATCAAACACAGGTCACAACATACAACTTTTCCCAAATACAGTCTTAACTATCATCTGTGGGCCCACACCAGATAGTTAAATTGATGGTTTACTAAGAACATCATATTGAAGGGGGGACTTGGAGCAACAGTAAAATTGTCTCCATATGACCTATAGGTCATGGGTTTGAGCCGTGGAATCAGCCATCGATGCTTGCTTCGGGGTACGCTGCCTACTTCAACCCCCCTCTTTCCCCAGGGTGCCCCCAGTGCACCAGGCTGCCCTTATTATTAAGTAACATCATGTTGCACGAAAGAAAAACTAGCGCTCAGTTTAAAAAAAAAAAAAAAAAGAATACTTGTGAATACGACTCATGCATACTTCTTGATGCACTCATATAGCCGCTGCTTGTATAGAAGATTGAGCGTTATTTGTAGAGAATCATGTTCTGATGTAAATTCTCTATTTTTTGGTATACTTCTTGTATACGGGAGTTTTCTCCCTTTTGATTAATACAATTTACCTTATCAAAAATAAAATAAAATACGACTCATGCATAACTTAATACTTCTAATTACTCAGCACATCTTGGTTCATAATTCAAGTATCATCTGATTCCAATCAAGTTGTCCAAATGGCTCACACGCACAAAATTAGCCTATAAATACTATACATATATCAAAGGGATGGGAAAAGTAATATCTCAGGATTTTGAAGGCTCTATAGACCCCTACATGGGTTTATAACAGTATATTATTTTTTTTTATCTCCAAGTTTTTGCTCCCTCGAAAAAAGGAGAACGCATCAACAGAAAACTAGATAGCAGTATACTAGAACTAGATATTTTGTAGTGCTATAGCGAAGGTGATCATTTAGTGCAGTTGATTATCCCTCAGCCAAAAAGGGAAGTATAGCCCAGTAGGAAAATTAAGATGATTCATAGTTATAAGCTGAAAAGGCCACAGCAAAGCTGTAATTTTGTTATCACCAGAAGGAGCATATAGTTGCCAAAAGAAATAAATGAACGAAGTTTTAGCAACAATTGCCTGCATCATAAAAAGACAGACCTGAGATTCCAGATCCTCAAATTCTGCTAAAACTTCCTCTTCATCTTCAGCAGATAGCTTCTCTCCCAGAATAGCATTCACTTCCTGCAAAAGGATACAAGCAGTTATCGAAAAAAGCCAAGATAGGAAAGGGAGCGTTCTTCACTGCCAGGCTGATCTCTTTCCAAATTGCAGTTGTTATTGACTGAGAATAAACAGCACTAGAACTATATAAAATACATTGTTGCTGTCCTTCAAACTGAATTTAGAAAAATGTGAGTGAAGCAAAGTCTTATAGAGTTGGAGAAGTTAAACAAAATCTAACAGTTAGGAGCGAAAATGTCTAAAGGCAGATGATTAATCCCTCCAACATTCACATCTTGCATTATAGGAAACTATAAATTTAATAACTGGTCAAGTTATTTGCTCAAAGACCAAAGTTGCACAAATATTAATCACTTTATCGGTTTATCCCAATAATTCTCAAAAGGGAGCTCAGTTGACTAGTGCCTAGAGCGCAAATCTAATTGGAAGCAACACCTTTGGGCCACTTCAAGCATAGGTAGTCATGTGGAGCGTTTCTTGTGCACAGAGCTAATCTGTCCTCCGACATTCGTACGCTTCCTCACCCAGAAACATTAACAACATGCATATGAAACTAGGGGGAAACCCCTTATTCAAGATAGATGCGAAAAAATCAATAATCTCAACAAAAAGGAAAAGATTCTCAACAAAAATAAACTTCTATATGTGTTTTCCCAGATTTTCAGATAATTTACATTTATTTTTAGATTATTTTCAGATTATCTTTTAGATTATGTAGGATCTTTTAATTCAGATTTTATCACCGATTATTATCAATCTCCAATTGTTAGACTTCGTTTGGTTTTCGTTTGTACCTTTGGATACAGATATAGCCTTGTAACAAATGTCCTGGCTTCTTTAAGGCTCTTATTCTATAGGTCGGAGTTCAGACCCATTTTTATGTTGTTTTACATAGACAAGAATTGATTCTCCTATTATAATCTGTCCTCTTAACTTTCTACCTTCTTCATTTATCATTTCTTGCCCTGTCTTTGTCCCATCTCCCTTACTGTAATCTTTTTCCTCTTGATTTTCCTTCTTCTCCCCTTTCTCATCTTTTCCCCTTACCTTTTAGCCATCTCCCTTTCGGTACTACTCCAGAAATATTATGACTCAACGAGCATGAATGAACTCCCAAATCTCACAAGACTAATAAGAGTTAACCATATCTAAGATAACAGGGGATTTTATATCAAATGAGCTTACATCTTGATAAGCTTTTGCCTCTGCAGTATCATCCATTAACTTCTGAACATCCTCTAGGTTGATCTCACTTTGTATTGCTTTGATTGCATTATTTCCAGTTTTCAAACTCTCAAAGACAGCCTTCTGCTTGCTTGTCAGTTCAATATCTGCCAACTAAAAGAATTTGCACATGAATCAGAAAACATTGAAATGCTTAAATACGGACATTTAGCAGGGGAACTAAGAAGAATTACTTACTTGCTGCTCAACATTTATGAGCCAGACATCAACTTGCTTTAATAATTCTTCTTGAACTTTCTTCTTCTTTAATGCTAAAAGGGCCCTATCTTTCTTCTTTTCGCGTAGCAAGTCCTTTGCAGCTTGTTTCTCAGCTTCAATGACAGCTTCTAGCTGAGAGCAATGAATTACAGAAAGGATTAGCAGATCGTAAACCAACACGTATTTAGTAGAATATTCCTTGAGGACGTCTCGCAAATCAGTCCCTAAGTGGAGCCTTTGGCACCAAGAAAGGGTGAGAATTCTTATTCTCAAGGTAGACAATCACCTTGAACCTTCAATTACCAGAATTCCAAGAAACTTCCCCTACCTCATCTTAGACTAACTTATTCTTTTTTGGGGTTTTTTTTTCTTTTAATATTTAATTTTTTTGGGGTGGAAATTAGCATAATCAAGGGATGGGTATCAAATCATTTTTGACACAAGGATCAACAGAATGCTGGTAGCAAGACTCTTATCTGCAAAGGTGAATTAGCCATCCTAGAATAAAGCAAATTAAGTTTAGCCCAACAAAAATGAAACTGCAATTAGAATTCCAAAAGGGGGAAAATGAAGTTCTCAGAAATTATTCTTATAATACCTGTTGCTGATATTGGGCAAGCTTACGCCTTTGAGTCTTTAAAGAGAGAATTGCTTTATCCACTTCGGTGATCTTCGGTTTCTTCACGAATATATTCCCCATCTTCCCCCAATAAAAAAGTTATTTTAGAACAAGAATGAGGTTTTGCATCTCTATGTCAAAGAAGAAAAGGAAGTAAAGGGGATCGGAGAACCCAAGACGACGATCCAATGGCAGAGGCCAGAGAGGCAAATTATATCAACGACGAACCTAATGGGAAAAAAGAGAAAAGTTGCAGATACCACCCCATGTTACTGTGGTAAGTTGAAATTTTGTTTAATCTTTTGGAGCAGGGGAGGGGCCTGAAGGTTGAAGAGCGTAGGGGTGTTCCTCGGTTACTGGCGTTACATTTAACTATAGTCATATTTTATATATATTGAATATCCATCCGCATTTTTATTATTGTTATGTCCTTACATATTTTGTTGCTAAACTATGAGTAGGGGTGTCAATGGATATTCGAAAACCGATTAAATCGATCGAACCGTACCGCACCGAATCGATTTTTAGTTTTTTTAAAAGAAATCGTAGGTTTTTATATAAATCTATAACCGCGCCAATAATTAGGGTAGGTTTTTTATTTTATAAAAATAAACCGAAAAAATACCAAACCGTGCCGAATAAATTTTACATGTAGAAAATATATTTATTTAGTATATTTAAAAATAATAATGCATTAAATTTTCTTTGAGCCTTGGAATTATGAAAACTATTACAATCCAACAAGTAATTAAACTCAAAATACTAATTCCTAAAACCTATTATGCTACTTCTACTTAAACTAAGTTATTTCGAGTATCTTTATTAGCAAGACACAAAGTATTACAATGTATTGAATATGTTTCCTTTCATATAATTTAGATTTATCTTTTTGAATATTTAATCTTCTATAGACTTTATTCTTGAGTCCCAGCTTGGTATATCTTTCAACTCGTGTGATTAATATTTTCTTTGCCTTTGTTTAATTTCTTTTACGTTGTTGTAGAATAGCTGATGGATCTATACTCTAGCCATCTTTTTTTTAATTCATCACCCTTTAAACATTAAAAATGTCTAGAGAGTTTTGCTAAGTCCTATAAAAGAACATATGTTATTGCAATTCTACTTCTAATGGTGAATTTTACATGATATTAAAAAAAATACCGAAAATTAACCGACACGTACCGATACCGAAGAGAAACCGACATGATTGTGACGGATTCGAAAAGTCTAATTTTGGTTATACATAATAGAATAACCGAAAAATTGATATGGTACAAATTTTATAAAATAACCGGTCGAACCGAACCAATGACACCCCTAACTATGAGCTTATATCTTGATAAAATTTTAGCATCATTATTTTGTTATAATTAGGGCACATATGGACATTTTGGGCAGATTATTTGGGATTTTACCGTGCAATTGTAGTTGATATTGTTATTGTATCGGGTGCGGAGCGATAAGGACGGATATTGCTATTGTGTAGGGTGTGGGGCGATAAGGGCGGATATTATTATTTGTGTCGAGTGCGAAGCGATAAGGGCAGATATTATTATTGTCTTAGGTGCGGAGCGATAAGTGTGGATTGCTACTGTGTTGAGGCCTGGAGTGACAAGGATAAATATTGTAATATTCTTATTGTGACAAAAATATGGGCATAACTTCGATTTGTTCGACTCAAAGTAATATTCTTAAGTAAGGTGTTCATCAATACAAAAAAATATATTATAACATGGTGAAAGTAAAGATAAAAACTAAAAATACTAAACCTTGATGAAAGAAAGGTTGAAATGCAAGTGCAACCAAAAGGGGGGGGGGGCAAGTATGGTGGGGAAAAGACGGTTCAGATTAGAGAGAGATATAAAATTAACGAAAAGTAAAATTTAGAACTTTAATAGTTATGTTATAATCAATAATATATGTATTGTGTAACTTAGTATATATTTCGGTACGGTATCCGTATTTCGGTATTTTATTTTTAAATATCAAATACCATACATAATACTATTTTTTTAAAGTTTAAACCAAATATTAAACTATTGAATTGCCAAATTGTATAAGGTCGAAATCGAACTCGTCTACGGCATGATAAGTCAGGCTCAGAACATGACAATAAAGGACTGAAGATCGAACCCGGGGCCGGAACGCCTGCCTTGGAGAATATCGAGGTCGTGATGAGTCGATCCTAACCCCGAACAAGCTCAAAGTAACATTATTAGCACAACCAACAGAAGACCGAAATATCCGTGACCGGTCGAATATTACGACGGAAATCTCGGCACTTATCAATAAGGAATCGACAATCAGCAAATCAAGAGATTTTTTACCTTTTATTGAATTGTACCTAAAGTAGGATTCCTCAGCTATATAAAGGGGGTCTGATAATTTATTTAGGACAGGGTAATACGCATTCTAAAGCAATATATTATTATTTCTCTCTTTAAGCTCTTGTTCTTCTGTATCTTGATACCGATCAAAGTGCATCCAGTTCAAGTGTGACTGAACTCCCAAGACTGTAACTTTTCAATTCGCGTGGTTTGAATTTACTTTATCGTTGTTTATTTCAATTGCAACTTCATTTATCACTTTGTGTCAAGTTAATCCGCATATCCTTAAAACTACCTACAAATTCAATTGTTATCCGATTTTGAGGGTAAACAGTTTGGTGCCCATCGTGGGGCTAAGAATAATAGTGGTTATTTGATACAAATTTCCATAACACATACTATTTTACACTTGTTCTTTGAAGTGCCTCTAATTTCAGGTTAAAGCTCAAAATGTCAAACTCACAATCAACACCCCTATATGTTGACAACGAGTCCTGCCATCACGGTGAAAATAAAACATAGTTCCCAGTGATGGGGAACCGCCGGTTGATCCCATCAGAATTTCGGTCGCGGACCCGAATGACGCTAACTCACATGTGGCTATCGACACAAATCTGCCGACCGACCCTGAAAATAGCGTCTGTGGTAGAGCACGATCCTCAGCTCTAAATACACAAAATATTGGAGGAGACGGGATCAATTTACGGATGATCTTCAAAATGTTACAGGCTCAACAAGCGGCAATAACGCAGTTACAAAACCAAAGCTGCACTCCGAGCAGAATTGAACCTGATCCGTCCCGGAAAGTCACCCGTAGGGATGAACCAGTCGAAGAGAGGTCGAATGAAAATGAATCGGGGACTAACCCCGAGATCATAAAGATGCTCGAGGAACTGACAAAATGGGTAAAATTAGGGGAGAAGAAAATCGAAGCTAATGACAAAAAGGTGGAAACCTACAATTTAAGGTCGACCAAATCCTAGGAGCACCGCCGATACTAAAAGGCCTGGATTCCAAGAAGTTCGTGCAAAAACCTTTTCCTCCGAGCAGGGCTCCAAAGCCGATGCCTAAGAATTTTTGCATGCCTGAGATTCCTAAGTACAATGGAATGACTAACCCAAACGAGCATGTCACCTCCTACACATGTACAGTCAAAGGGAACGACTTAGAGGATGATAAGATCGAGTCTGACTTGTTGAAGAAGTTTGGAGAGACCCTGTCAAAAGGAGATATGATATGGTATCACAAGTTACCTCCTAATTCTATTGACCCATTTATTATGCTTGCAGATTCTTTCCTGAAAGCACACGACGGGGCTATCAAGGTCGAGACCAAGAAGTTGGAACTTTTCAAAGTGAAACAGAATGATAATGAGATGCTCAAAGAGCTCGTGTCCCGATTTCAAATGGAACAGATTAATCTTTCACCGGTCGCTGATGATTGGGCCATTCAAACTTTCACCCAGGGACTCAATGTTCGAAGGTCGGTGGCTTTACAACAGTTGAAACAAATTGTGACGACCCAAACCAATGGGCTGTGACGGGCACCCGGTATCTTACTCAACCGAGTACCAACATAACGTATTTCTTATTACATTATCATATACCCGTGAAATATGGGTCTAATAGGCCAACATAATCATTTATAAACTCAAAATATAGGCCGACAAGGTCGTACAATCTTTCACGTACACGAAATATGTCTACAAGCCTCTAAGAATACATAAATGTCATAAAGGTCGGGATAGAGTCCGCCATACCAAACAATACACGTCCAAATCATACTAACCAAACAAGCAACTCCGAAGCAAATGGAGCGCACCAACATCTTCCGCTGAGCTGATAGCCTACTTGGAGGGCTCTCGACCTGTCTATCGGGACCAACATCCGCCGAGTATGTAAGGCACATAAGTAAGTACATTAGAGACATGGAAGAAATATAGAGTACATGACTCAACCTGCAAGTCTGAATAACTTTGTAAATCATAAATTACTTTTAGCGTCATGCATGTGCGTATGAATGTCATGTCGTGCATAGGTACATGTTTCATAACATCATCAGCCTCTGAGGGCATTCCATTATATCATACTGGCCATTGTGGGCAAAATCATCATCGTATACCAGTTGATCAGGTGGTGGTGTGTATATAACGCCATAACCTTTCTCATATCCCATGTACATATATATACATACATATATATGCGTATATAACGCCGTTTGAATACATACAAATATATGCATATATAATGCCATTTGAATACATACATATATACGCGTATATAATGCCATTTGAATACATACATATATACGCGTATATAATGCCGTTTGAATCATATTCCAGCCACTATGGGCAACATCATCATCATATACCAGCTGATCGGGTGGTGGTGCGTATATAACGCCGTAACCCTTTTCCCAAATCCCATATACATATATATACATATATACGCGTATATAACGCCGTCTAAGTCATGGGTCAATGCACATGAATGCAATGCATAAAAAGCACGTCAATAAAATCATTCGAAATGTCATAAGACCATTTTGCCTCTGAGTAATATCATAAAGTAAACTCTTTTCAACTTTCGTATTTTTCTGAGACCCATGAACAGATGATAAGACATTATAACACACGAAAATTCAAGAACACAAATATCTCTAATACTTCTATGAATAGAGTCATTCATGGAATTTGTGCATTTACACGTTCCGTTCGTATCGTATGGATCATGCCAAAAGAAAGAAGGGATAGCCTTAACATACTTGTTCCTAGAATTATTTGAATGAATCCGCTTCTACGAAATATGGACAAAATTTCTTTTTCTGATAGAATAAGACGTAATTGGAACGAAATTCTTTGACTTGAATTATTTGAAATATATGTTTCTGCTTCTGAAATTGGAACCAATCTTTGCTATGAATTTTTAAATGTTGGGTGAAAATACTACTTCATTTCAATGTTTCTAGCTTCCTTGATTTTTGAACGTATCTAGTTTTCTTGGTTTCTAAATGTTCCTAGCTTTCTTGGTGTTTGAACATTTCTAGCTTTCTTGATTTGAAAACCCAAAATACAGAAATATGCCCCATTCTTTTTATCTAGTCAATTGTTTCACTAGCTAAGTTTCACTTGCTAAGGCTTAGTCATGCCTTGGTTGAATTGATACAATCCATCTGGCAGAAATGATGACATAGTCATTTCTAATTGTGTGGCTTCTTGCCACGTGGGGTAGGGAGGGATAATTAATTAATTTATCCACTTGTTAGTTAACCGGGTAATATTTCGTTAACCGGTAATCAATCTATTACCTGTATAATCTAAAAATTATCTCAACTTAATTAAATACTACTCTCTTTTAACATACCTTGTACACCTTACTAACATAGCCATGTAGTACCTTGTATGACACTAGTCCATAAATGCCGGGTATTTTAGCTCGGGCCGTATTTTATCCCAAAATGCCAAACTTTGATAAAATTTGTTTTCTTAGACTTGCTCCCCCTTTCACCTTTATAAATTTACTAATCACTTGCGAAATAGCATAATCCTTATAATCCCCAAATAATCTTTTCCTTGGACTAATGTCAATTACCTTACAACAAATTTAACGTAAAATACTGCAGGATGCAACATCGTCGTAACTTATTACTGTAAAGCTTAATATCATCGTAATGTAATACTGTCGAGTACAACACTATCGTAACTTAATATTGCAGGACGTAATATTGACATAATATTGCGGGGCGTAACATCATTCCCCCCTTTGAAACATTCGTCCTCGAATGTTGATTGATGTTCTTATCATTTTCGTAACTTATAGCTTTTGTGAATACATTAATACTCTTCTTGCCATCTAAGCAGTTGCTCTGTGAATAAATCCAAAGTCTAGGGTATTCCCCCCTTTAGTCGTTTTTGCTCATATCATGACCTGTGGTTGAAATCTTCCTAATATTGCAACTTCTGTTACCTCCTGTCATGCAGCCTGTATGACCCTGGATTTATAGGTGCACTTATGCGATTCATCTTTCCTTTTTCCTTTAATCTTTTAGTTAATCTCTAGGCCTTACATTGTAAATATATACAAGGCTTAATAGGATGCCCCTTTGGGCATCTATAGGTGTACTGAAGTCCTTCACTCGGTACTTTGTTGAACTTACGAATATTGCTATACCTTTTTTTTTCATAAATCCATTTATCCATCCGTATGACTTTATTGCATCAAGATAGGTCATATTATACCGTAACTCTTACCTCAGATTTCTCGTTACTAAGGTCTGCTACCAAATTCTAGGTTACTTTCATTATTTATCCAATACATATAAATTTATGTCCTTTAATGCTTCTACATTACTATCCATCTTAAGAGTGACGACCTAATATGCTCTCATACTTTGTAACTTTTATCCATCCATTGTTGATTCACTTCAGTTTTGATTCATAATCCACCCTTGATAACTTAACCTTTTATGTAATATTGCAGCTAGGATTCACATTTTATCGGGGAACATCTGAGATGATTAGATTGACCCACTTGGGGCGATACCCTACTTTCATAACCGTATCTCATGACATCCCAATGTGATTCACTTTGCGTGGGTATTTTAATCCTATCCAATTCATGAGATCCCTTTCTTTATCCGTCAGATCATTACTTAATTGAAGGCCCAAACGTCATTTTTTGTCTATAATAATTACCCCTCATTCTATTAACAGGGTAGCATTCCATATTTTCTGAATGCTATAAATCTTAGATTCCTTTGAGTTCATTCAGGCTATACTGAACTCTCAATAACTTAGGGAAACCATTATCTCTCTTGTTTTCATGGACTTAATCCTGAGGACTTATCCATTATCGTCACCTTTTCACTTGTCTTTCCTCATTCTTACTCATGTTTTCTTAAAACTTTGTCGGTCTACCATACTTTAGCTTGCGACCTATAAATATCCATTTATAATACTTGTAACTTTCCTTCAACTTGCTTGCACCATAAATTTCCTTATGTTATTCGGTATCTGGAATGTCAAGCGATACATCACATCGCACCCCAACTCTTCTCTATTCTCTTAGCTAGATCTCTCAATACATAGAAACCATAGGTTGGAAGACATGCCACCGACGATGCCACTATCATTCCCGGTTGTTGGACTCCCGTGCTTATAGCCTTCTATCCAAAATATGGACTATTCACAACTTCTTGCATTTGAGTATCTCGTACGTTGTTCACTTTTACCTTACTTACATAAAATCTTGTATCATATCTTTTATCTCATTCATAACCTCCCTTCCACCTAGGTGTAATTCACGCCCATAACTTGAAGTTCTGTTATAATACTCGCACCTCTGGTACATACACAATCCGGTGGGAGCTTCTTACTGACTTCTTATGAGGCTGGTACTCTTCAGTTGGCTTCATCATAGAGCTATTATAAAATATAGCTATTGTACAATCTTTCTTATACCTCTGCTACTTAAGAGTGATCTCGAGGTCTATAATTCTCTTGGCCCCTCTTTTTTGCTTAGTTGATGTAACTCTTTAGTCTCCTCTTCTTTCTGATCAGCCTCTATGTAGGCTTAAGATATCTTTCGACCTATGGCTCCTGGTATTAGTTATTACTTCAGCCTTTCATAGGCGCTGAGGGATATTTATGATAAAATCCTTTAACATTTCAATCTTTCATCTGTGACCTGGGCTCAATTTTTTTCTTTCAACGTATACCAGAATCTTCTACGGCTGTATTTGATGCAAGTATAGAACTTCGAACCCGTAAGTGCGTTCATAACATAACCAACATTGGATCATTGATCAAATAATTCCTTTTGTTCCATGTCAGCTTTCTTTAAATGTGTGCAATTACTTTTCCTGGTCTTTCTGCCCCTTGTTACGTCCATACTTAGCTTATTTTAATGCCCACGCTTGGCAGAGTTTTTATACAACTCATATGATCTTGAATATTACTTTTAACTCTTACTTCCCGTTCATTAGCCACGGTAGGTACCACTTTCCTTTGGAATGCTTACAATGTTCTTGCGAGATTGTTGTTACACGACCATCTCCTCTTTAGTTCGTTGTGCTTAGGTTGAAGCCTTCTTTATTATCTCCTCAGCTAGTCTTTCGTTATAGTACTTAGGGAGAACCCTTGACTCTCGTAAAGGTGTGAGCTTATAACGGACCTTTTTGATGTCCTTACTTTCCTATAATCATCCGTAGTTGCTTATTTCCATGCCATTGTGCTTGTATGGTTGCTTCTGAACTGATATTTTGACTACTTTCCCAGTTGCACTTTTTTTATCCCCGTAACACTTATACGGTACCTTTAACTACCCCGACTCTTGTTTGAATATATTTCAAATATTATAAGATATTCTCCGAGGCTGAATTCTCCATGTTGGGTTCTACTATGTTTATCTTACACGATCTGATGACTCATCTGTGACCTCCTGTTTATCCATAACTGGGATCTTCCTGACCAATTACTAACTACTCATTGGCCCAATCTCACATCAATATTCCTCGTAATCTTTATTGGGTTATTTACTTTGTCTTAACTTCCGTCTCGCACTGGCTCCTTATTTATTAATAATAGCTCGGGCATGAACATTTACTTCCTCTCCTTGACGTCGTGCTTGCACAATATTCTTGAATCGTAGCGTATCTGTAAGATTTGAATAAGTTCCATCTCGTTCCTCTTTCATTTATCGCATTCTTCATTTACCATTCCATAGTCACTAGAACCACTTAATTCTGACTTAATGCAACATCACTCCATATTTCCCCTTTTAGGGGTGTACTAAAAGCTGAAGCCACGAGGATCTACCTATAGATATTTTACCTCTTCATCTTTGGCGTCGTTTCTCAACATCAATGATCCTTAATTGCCTCGCGACAATCCTTCTGTACCAAGAATGACAAATTCAGTTACTCGCGAGGGTGACACTTAGCATAACTGGAACATACAGTCTCTTAAGCTTAACTTTGCTCACATTGCTTGCTTTAGGGAAGTGTTTTCCTGAATAACCATCCTCTGAATTTGTCATGGATTTTCTTCTAATGTCCATTCTATTATTTCCGGAACGCAATCTGAAATTCTCATGATGCTGACTATTATCAAATCACTCAGTTCCTAATTCATATTTAGTTTATCTTGTTTACCAACCTATACTGATTTCTATTACTCTGGGGATTAACTCTCCCCTTTGGTAGTCGCATTGGAGTCACGAACTTATTTCTCGAAATGAGGATATAACCTTATGGCCTATACTCTTTTGTTGTCTTATGGCCGATCGCCTTTCATCTCTTCCTTTATTTGACTATAGTTTCTGTAACACTCTACTATTTTTAACCATGTATCACACCTTATTCATAATGCTTCCTTATCTCTCTTCTCATTATTCTGCTAATATTTATGCATATCCCTTTTCTTGTGAAAAGTTTAATATGACATTCTTTCGCTTTTAGCTTTCCTTTGCTCTATCCAGTGGCGCTTTCAATTGCCTAACATTCTTTCTTTACTAGGGGCGGGAGCCATACTAAGGTAATATTTATTACTCCAAGGATTCCAGTGCTCATATCTAGCTTTAATATTTTAGGGTGCACCATCTAGGTGTCTCACGAGGAGATCTACTAGCACACTTGCAATATCCTTGGAAATGTCAACTAACACAAACAATGCATTCACCATTTTGGTTTACACTAACCCCAGCCAGGTCCTGCTATCCCATCCTTCTCTTAAACCATCTCTGTTAGCTCCCATAGGGCATGACTGAGATAGGCGTGGTCGATTTTACGTACATATGTTACTGTTGAATATAACTCAAAAAACTTATGTTCCTATGCCTCACTTACAAATGTCGTTAGCCTTCATTAATTGGGTGCCTCTTACCCTTCTTCATCTTACTTCTTTTGCTTCTTAAAAGCATTGTCTTTAACCATAAAGGTGGATAAATATTCCTGCCTTAAGGTCCCTTATCAAGAGGCTTACATATTTCAGTACACCCACGATTTGCTAAAGACTTCACATTTACTTATAATAAGTAAGATACAAAGTCGAGTTCCTCTAATTCAACACTTCCACAGCTATATCTCTTATCGATAATCTTTTTGAACATAGGCATCATCTTATTACGAATAAAATGGAATTCCGGAATATGAATTCTTATAACTGAGCTCTACCACACGATCTAGAGTAAGAAGAAAGAGTGACAATCCTAAATGCCCTGTAGCTTCCTGCTTATAAGTGTGGTGCACGACACACCCATAAACAAGACTCTACTAGACACAACTTGTAGACTCCCTAGGACAGAACTACTCTGATACCACTTTTGTGACGACCCAAACTAATGGGCCGTGACGGGCACCCGGTACCTTACTCAACCGAGTACCAACGTAACGTATTTTTCTTATTACATTATCATATACCCGTGACATATGGGCCTAATAGGCCAACATAATCATTTATAAACTCAAAATATAGGCCAACAAGGTCGTACAATCTTTCACGTACATGAAATATGTCTACAAGCCTCTAAGAATACATAAATGTCATAAAGATCGGGATAGAGTCCCGCCATACCAAACAATACACGTCCAAATCATACTAACCAAACAAGCAACTCCGAAGCAAATGGAGCACACCAACATCTTCCGCTGAGCTGATAGCCTACTTGGAGGGCTCTCGACCTGTCTATCGCGACCTGCGGGCATGAAACGCAGTGTCCCCAGGCAAAAGGGACGTCAGTATGAATAATGTACCGAGTATGTAAGGCACATAAGTAAGTACATCAGAGACATGGAAGAAATATAGAGTACATGACTCAACCTGCAAGTCTGAATAACTTTGTAAATCATAAATTACTTTTAGCGTCATGCATGTGCGTATGAATGTCATGTCGTGCATAGGTACATGTTTCATAACATCATCAGCCTCTGAGGGCATTCCATTATATCATACCGGCCATTGTGGGCAAAATCATCATCGTATACCAGCTGATCAGGTGGTGGTGCGTATATAACGCCATAACCTTTCACATATTCCATGTACATATATATACACACCACCCATGTACATATATATACACACCACCATATATATACACATATATATAACGGCATTATATACGCACCACCACCTGATCAGCTGGTATATGATGATGATGTTGCCCACAGTGGCTGGAATATGATTCAAACGGCGTTATATACGCGTATATATGTATGTATTCAAATGGCGTTATATACGCATATATTTGTATGTATTCAAACGGCGTTATCTAGTTTTCTTGGTTTCTAAATGTTCCTAGCTTTCTTGGTGTTTGAACATTTCTAGCTTTCTTGATTTGAAAACCCAAAATACAGAAATATGCCCTATTCTTTTTATCTAGTCAATTGTTTCACTAGCTATGTCTCACTTGCTAAGGCTTAGTCATGCCTTGGTTGAAATGATACAACCCATCTGGCAGAAATGACGACATAGTCATTTCTAATTGTGTGGCTTCTTGCCACGGGGGGTAGGGAGGGATAATTAATTAATTTATCCACTTATTAGTTAACCGGGTAATATTTCGTTACCCGGTAATTAATCTATTACCCGTATAATCTAAAAAGTTATCTCAACTTAATTAAATACTACTCTCTTTTAACATACCTTGTACACCTTACTAACATAGTCATATAGTACCTTGTATGACACTGTCCATAAATGCCGGGTATTTTAGCTCGGGCCGTATTTTATCCCAAAATGCCAAACTTTGATAAAATTCGTTTTCTTAGACTTGCTCCCCCTTTCACCTTTATAAATTTACTAATCACTTGCGAAATAGCATAATCCTTATAATCCCCAAATAATCTTTTCCTTGGACTAATGTCAATTACCTTACAACAAATTCAACGTAAAATACTGCAGGATGCAACATCGTCGTAACTTATTACTGTAAAGCTTAATATCATCGTAATGTAATACTGTCGAGTACAACACTGTCGTAACTTAATATTGCAAGACATAATATTGACATAATATTGCGGGACGTAACACAAATTCTGATAGAATATCCGGCTGTTACTTAGGCCGACGTGTATAACCGGTATCAACCAAAAATCAGAGTGGAAGATGATCAACTTGGGGCCCCTTGGGGGTCCGTTTATCTCGGCAAATCCATCGATAGAGCCAAGAGAGACATTGATCGTGAATTGAGATTAAACAGGGATCGGTATCAGCCGTACAATGAAGACCGAAGAAGCAATGGGTCGGGGCAGAATTTTATGCGAAATGAAAGGAGAAGTGATCGAGGTCAAAGCAACCGGGGACTCATGAGCAAGAACGATTTCGACAGGAGAATCAGGCCTAAGGAAGTACCGAGGTTATCAGAATATAACTCTGAAGTCGATGCTGCAGCTATTGTATCAGCTATCGGACGCGTCAAGGACACCAAATGGCCTCGACCTCCACAATCCAATCTAGCCCAAAGGGATCCTAACCAGATGTGCAAATATCATGGCACTCACGGCCACAGAATAGAGGATTGCTGATAGTTGAGAGAGAAAGTAGCCCGGTTATTCAACAATGGGCACCTTCGAGAATTTCTGAGTGACTAAGCCAAGAATCATTTCAGGAATAGGGATTCTAATAAACATACCGAACAAGAAGAACCTCAGCACGTCATTAACATGATCATTGGTGGGGTTGATGTCCCTCAAGGGCTGATGTTGAGGTGCACCAAAGTATTCATCACAAGGGAAAAACGGACTCGCGATTACATACCAGAAGGAACCTTGTCTTTCAACGACGAGGATGCAGAAGGGATCGTGTAGCCCCACAATGATGCACTGGTAATATCTGCACTCATAAATAAATCTCGAGTTAAGCGTGTGTTAATTGATTCGGGTAGCTCGACCAACATCATCCGATTGTGGGTCGTAGAGCAGCTCGGTCTACGAGATCAAATAGTGCTTTCAATCCGAGTTCTAATGGATTCAACATGGCATGGGAAACCACTAAGGGGGAGATAACATTACCAGCGAATACCCTCAGGAGCATCCAGGAAGCCAAGTTTTATGTGATCGAAGGAGACATGAGGTACAACGTTCTGTTCGGGAGGCCATGGATCTACAACATGAGGGCAGTGCCCTCGACTCTATACCATGTTTAAAATTCCCAACACCAGGAGGGATTAAAATAATCTATGGAGAGCATCCAGCCGCAAACGAAATGTTTGCGGTCGAAGAGGCGATTCCAGTATCCGTACTTGCAACGATAACGGGTCCAAGTTTGGTCACAAAGCAAGAAGTTAAATAGCAATTACCGACACCAGCCCTGACCCAACTGGAGAAGCAGGATACTTATGAAGACGATGATTACGGGGTTCCCAGTTCTTTTATAGCCCCCAATGATTATGACACCACAAAATCGACGATTGAGGAGCTTGAAAAGGTTATATTGATCGAACTTCTACCCGATCGAAAGGTATACCTGGGCACAGAGTTAAGTTCCGAGCTCAGGAAAAAACTCATTCAATTTCTTATAGCTAACATAGATTGTTTCACTTGGTCCCACCATGATATGATAGGGATTCCACCGGAGATAACCACCCACAAGCTAAGCCTAGGCTCAAAATTCCACCCGGTCAAGCAACGAGACCCCAGTTCGAGGTCAAACATGCTTTCATCAAGGACGAGGTATCTAACCTCCTTAAACTAGGGTCCATTCGGGAGGTTAAATACCCAGATTGGTTAGCAAACATAGTGGTAGTCCCTAAAAAGGGAATAAATTAAGAATGTATGTAGACTATAAGTATTTGAATAAGGCATGTCCCAAGGACTCTTTCCCTTTGCCCAACATCGATTGCATGATCGATGCCACAACCGACCACGAGATCCTCAGTTTTCTCGATGCCTACTCAGGGTACAACTAAATACGGATGAACCTGGATGACCAGGAAAAAACCTCCTTCATCACTAAGTATGGCACATACTACTATAACGTGATGCCATTCGGATTAAAAATGTCGGTACCACTTATCAATGCCTAGTAAACCAGATGTTCGAGGAACAAATAGGAAAATCAATGGAGGTTTACATTGACGATATGTTAGTTAAGTCCCTGCTAGCAGTGAACCATTTAAAACATTTATAGGAAACTTTCAGCGTATTGAAGAAGTACAATATCAATGCTTTCTTCAAGGACGAGGTATCTAACCTCCTTAAACTAGGGTCTATTCTGGAGGTTAAATACCCGGATTGGTTAGCAAACATAGTGGTAGTCTCTAAAAAGGGAATAAATTAAGAATGTATGTAGACTATAAGTATTTGAATAAGGCATGTCCCAAGGACTCTTTCCCTTTACCCAACATCGATTGCATGATGATGCCACAACCGGCCACGAGATCCTCAGTTTTCTCGATGCCTACTCTGGGTAAAACTAAATACGAATGAACCCGGATGACCAGGAAAAAACCTCCTTCATCACTAAGTACGACACATACTACTATAACGTGATGCCATTCGGATTAAAAATGTCGGTACCACTTATCAATGCCTAGTAAACTAGATGTTCGAGGAACAAATAGGAAAATCAATGGAGGTTTACATTGACGATATGTTAGTTAAGTCCCTGCTAGTAGTGAACCATTTAAAACATTTATAGGAAACTTTCAGCGTATTGAAGAAGTACAATATCAATGCTTTCTTCAAGGACGAGGTATCTAACCTCCTTAAACTAGGGTCTATTCTGGAGGTTAAATACCCGGATTGGTTAGCAAACATAGTGGTAGTCTCTAAAAAGGGAATAAATTAAGAATGTATGTAGACTATAAGTATTTGAATAAGGCATGTCCCAAGGACTCTTTCCCTTTACCCAACATCGATTGCATGATGATGCCACAACCGGCCACGAGATCCTCAGTTTTCTCGATGCCTACTCTGGGTAAAACTAAATACGAATGAACCCGGATGACCAGGAAAAAACCTCCTTCATCACTAAGTACGACACATACTACTATAACGTGATGCCATTTGGATTAAAAATGTCGGTACCACTTATCAATGCCTAGTAAACTAGATGTTCGAGGAACAAATAGGAAAATCAATGGAGGTTTACATTGACGATATGTTAGTTAAGTCCCTACGAGCAGCGGACCATTTAAAACATGTATAGGAAACTTTCAGCGTATTGAAGAAGTACAATATGAAGCTGTGTAAGCACGTGATTTTTGACCTATATGAATTACTCCTATAAATTCAAAACAAAATAAATTTTTCCATTATTTGCAATTTCGTAGATTTTTGTAGCAATTTTCTATCAATTGTTTGTATTTGTCTGTGCATGTTTATTTTATTTAATTAATAAAAAAATACAAAAATATGTTGCATTTGCATTTAGGATTTAATTTCATATTTTAGGATTAATTAACAAATTAGTTATTTTATAAAAATGGGAAAAGTCACAAAAAATAGTTTAATTTGCACTTTTTCATTCTTAATTTTTGGCAGTTTTTCCTTCGATTTGGTTTTAATTAGAATTAATTAATTTAATGTGTTAAGATTGATTTGATTTAGGATTTAGTTTGGGTGTTATTTGAGTTTTATTTGAAAATTAATTTAAAAAGAGTTTGAAATAAATAGGATTAATTTGGAAAAGAGGAAAGGGAATTGAAGAGATAGAATTTTGGGCCAAAATTAATTTATTTTTCTCCCAGCCCAATTGAGTACCCGACCAAACACCCCATACCCGCCCAATTTCAGCCCAGATCCGCCCAAATACCCGGTCCGACCACTCATTAAGTCAAACGACACCATTTGGGTCATTGAATCTGAGCCATTGATCTCCCCTTGATCAAACGGCTCAGAACTAAAGCTCCGTAAGTATTTAACAGTCCGAATCCAGATCCCCCCCTTGCTCATCGTCTCCCATTCTCACCTCCTCTCAGGGACTGGAAACCCTAGAGCCACCCTAAAAGCCTCACCGTCTCCGGTGGCGGCGCCACCTCCGTTCACCACCAAAATTACACCCCGGAACCTCCATGACCCCCTCTTCCCAAATCTCGGGTCAGTTTCCCTCGAATGTTGCCCGATCTTCTCGAATATTAGATCAGAAAATGAACCATAAAATCTAGAAGTTCCAATTCAAGGTCTCATTGAAGATTTTAAGGCTCATTTTGACTTTAATCGTGTGTTTTTTGACAAAGAACATACGATTAATCTCGGATTGGGACGGAAATTGAAGATTTCGCAGCGTCAATACATATTTCTTATTTGTCCGAGATTCCTAGGTATTTCTCTTTATCCTTTGATATTTTGTGTCCTCTTCCCCACCTTCTTCTACTCTTTCTCTTATTTTTGATTTTCGTTTTGTTTCATTTTTGTATTTTTTTATCGTCTGTATCTGCATTTTAGATTTAGGTTGTGTTTGATTATCAGTTGGGTCCTGTCTTCAAGTCTGGATATTTTGAATTTTTATTCTTGTTTTGGGCTTAATTTTGTTCCAAGTCATTAGGTTTCTGAATTTGAACATTTGGTTTTCTGGGTTTTTCTTCATATTAATTGGGTTCACAAAGATCAAATAGCCCAAGAAGGAATTGAATTAGGTCTACGCAGACCCATTAATTTGGGTCAATTGGACCCGGGTTCTACCTGGCATATAGAGGGTAGTAAACAGGAGTTTGGAGGGTAGTCTACATAATTGACGTGGGGAATCTTTGTGTAACTGAATGGGAAGCTTCTAGGAAGCTAGGGTTTGGGACTATTTTGAAATTCCGAATTTTACATTAGGGGTATGTGAGCTAAAACCAAAATTGAAAAAGGGGCAAAATGCAAAGACTAATATCTTTAAACTACCCTAATGCCTTGCCTATAAAGGCACCAAGACTTGCTATTCAAGTCAGATTTGGAGAGATGAACGAAAGAAATCCTGCAAAAAATTGAAATAGCTTAAAGGCTTGGAAATTCTACATTAACATCGAAAATTCCTGACATTTCTCTGTACAAAGTAGCCAAAATCCTGCATAGACTATGGTTCTTGACCATCTCTATTAGCTAGAGTCTTTGAAGAATTTCAAATCTCTGCACCTAGCTGAAAATGGTTTGATTCTGTGGGTTTACGAGCTTAGTTAGAGGTTGTTTAACTTTTGGGTTACTGCTCCATTGGATCTGTTTGTCGACCTGCTGTTGCTGCTCTTATTAAATCCCCATTTCTCCTGTTTTCTTTTGTTTCCCAGGTATGTCATCTGAACCATGAATGGAATTGATGTCTATTTAGGCTACTGTATGAAGATTGAATTTCAGTTGAAGAAAAGGACTTCTCTCCATGGCTTTACCAATTTCCTTTGCTTATGTTTGTTGCCTAGCATTTTTTGTCGCCTCCTAGCCATGTGTTCTTCTGCGTAACTAATCTTGTAATCAATGCCCTACTTGTTTCCTAAGATCAAATATTGGTTTTGTCTTGTATGAATTCAACTCAACAGTAGATTAGATGTTAGGCATATGTATTAACTGAATGTTCTGTTTCTTTAGCTTGATTGTGAGTTAGTTGATTTTGAGAGTGGATATGGGTTCAAATCATGTTCAGGATTGTTGAAATTTGGGCTAGGTCCGGTTTTCCATACAGCATATGTTTAAATTCATTTTTGTACAGTTTGGAATTTAGTTTGTTGATTTCAGAGATCTCATAACCTAGTGTGGTCCATATTCATGCATAGTCTCTTTAATGTTTAAAAGGTTGTGAGCAGATTTTGAGTTTAAAAATCAGAAAACCCTTGAGTTAGGTCTTAATGTTTGCACTTGGCCTTTCTCAAAATCCAGGGTTGTGTGGTTTTGTTAAGTGTACAAAGACTTTATAAACGTAATTGGGACTCTTGATGCATGTTTTGATCTCTGAATGTGATTCTCAGATGTGCCATAAACGTCAATATTATTTCAAAATAAGAATTTTATGGATGAGTTACTGTTGTCTCAAATGCAATAGCCCTAATGTGGCTATCAACCCAGAATCGTATATACCAAGCCTTCCTCTCTTGTGCTGGGATCTCAATCTGGGCTCTTATGGAAAGCCTAACCTGCCATCACGCATGCTTTTTGCAATTGGTTATTGGGCCTCAAGCCATGCCCAAACTTTGTAAATTGGAGACAGATTGGGTTTCGCTTAGTGCTAGCCTTGCGATTAATAAATATAAATTTGATATTTATCTTAGAAGTAGCTATGATTCCTTTAGCCTTATTTAATTAGTAGATCCTTGTAGGACATTTAAGGTGTGCCACCAAATAGAATTAGATAACCAGTGGCCCTCGCTTAATTAATTTCCATCCTAGAATTCGAGGCATGCCATTTAACGAATTTTCATGGCCCTCACAGAGTTAAAACGCGTAGTTACTTTAGGCACGTAATTTAAAATTACCTTCCTAAACTCGGGTGTGCATTTCATGTGACCCAAATCCAAATCTTAACAAATGTTAAATAGAATATGTCTCAGGCTACAGGTGCATTTCATGTGGCACGGTCCAAAGACGTGTTTTAGCTGACGTTGAAATCTTCCTTAAAATGATTAAAAGAGGTTTTAAAATAAAAATGCACATAGGTTCAAAATGTTTTAAAATCAGATAATGGTCCATTTATAACAGTTGAGCGACTGTGCTAGTACCACGGAATTCGGGAATGCATAACACCTTCTCCTGGGTTAACAGAATATCTTACCCGGATTTTTGATTCACGGACTGTAATACAGATTCAATCTTTCCTCGATTCGGAATTTGAATCGGTGACTTGGGACACCATAAATTATCTCAAGTGGCGACTCTGAATCTTTAAATAAATAAATCTCGTTTCGATTGTCACTTTAAGTTGAAAAAAAACTCCCTTATATACCCCTTTAGGGGTGTAGGTAAAAAAGAAGGTGTGACAGCTCTGGCGACTCTTCTGGGGATGAACCCAGAATCCCTGGTTCAGGGTTCAGAATTCGAGCTTAGATAAATTGTTATAGTTGGCTTTATTAATTATCTAATTTTGTGTGCTAAGTATTGCTTTTACCGCTTTGATATTTTGTGAACTGTATATAAATTGCCACGAAACCGTTCTTCTCTCTGAGTCTTCTAAATCATGGAGGAGTGTGAACTTTGTGTGACTTCTATTCTGTTAGAGTCATATCCCAAATTTTAGAACGAGGTTTGGACAAGTTGCAAAGCCGGTGAAGCTTTTGTATTCCCGGTACGCTGTCCCCCCTCAGCTCGAGCTGTCCGCTCGAGTAAGTCAGGTCTAGAATAATAAACCCAGGTTTTAAACCTAGTATAACAAGATCCCATGCCGGATCCCTAGTAGGAACGTTTGCTTACATCACGTACATTTGACTTTGAAGACTCAACATAGGGGGTTGGGTCTGTCTAGGATAGGTGTACCAAAAATGAAAAGACCATCTTGATGCATCTTACTTGCTACTTGTGCATTTATTTGATTTGGATTTGCATGCTGACCAGCTTTTGAATAATGAGAGAAAGTTGGGAAAAAGAGAATAGCAATGTGAGGGTTAAGTGAGTTAAATCACCTGTTTTGGAAAGCCAATGTCCAAATGGTACTGAAACTCTGCCGAATTGTTTTTGAGAAAAATGAAAACAAGAGATGAAAAGGTTTTGTTTTGAAAAATAGTTGGTTTTATTTTATTTGCCCGAACTACGCCAGTTTGATTCTCACCGAATGTGAGATACGTAGGCAATCCCCATCGGGTCCAACTTCCTTTTGCAAAAATAGCCCAAAAAGAACAAAAAATTTATGTTTATTACAAATAAGTAAGGTGATGCCATTCTTGTTAAAATAGTAGATTGTCCCTCAAAAGGGCGCCGGAAGGCTGTTTTGGCAAGAACAACCACCTTTAGTCATTTTTAAAGGTTTTGGCTGGTTAGCCGACACAGCCTTAAAATATTCGTTTTTGAAGTGCTGAAAGGCCGTATTGGCAAAACCGGATATTTTTGTGAAAATTTTGAAAAAAAATGGTCATTCTTCTTGAGTCAAAATGAGTCATAGTTTTCTTTTAATTAAAATCACCTTAATAAATGTGCAGGATGAGCACAATTCAAAATGGACCTTTCTCAGTCCGTGAAGAGATCCCTTTGGAGCTACATATGTGGTGGCATGATTTGGGGGACAATAGCAGAAAAGTTGTGACAAAAGCATTGGGTGGTCTTGTCGGGTTCTTGAAGGTTAAATCGAGAAAGGACATAATTGAGGCCTTGATACCATTTTGGGACCCAGCACATAATGTATTCCACTTTGCTGATTTCGAGTTAACTCCTACCCTGGAAGAGCTAGCAGGCTATGCCGGTCTCAAGGGGAATCTTAGAAATAAATACCCGGTAGCACCGAGAACAGTAACCCCTCACAAATTTTTGGACCTGTTAAGGATCAGTCGGGACATCCGAGACGAAAATTTAGCCAAAGGATTCTGTACCTTCTACTTTTTGTACCGACGTTACGGGAATCCCTGTGTCTTCGAGACGCCAGATACCAGTCTTACTCACGCAGGAAACGAAGACAAGTGGGAAGCTCGGAGAGGATTAGCTTTTATAACGGCGTTCCTGGGAACTTTGATTTGCCCCAGAAAAGACGGGAACATAGAGTTGGGACTCATGGGGATAGCTGACTTTATGATGAAAAGGGCAAATGGGACCATAGTGCCGCTGATCTTGGCAGAAATTTACCGAGCTCTGACCCTCTGTCGAGAAGGGGGAAAGTTCTTTGAAAGGTGCAATATGCTGTTACAATTATGGATGTAGGAACACCTTTGCCACCGTCCTGGATACTTGAATTGTGGTATGACTGGCCTCGAGTGCATTGAAAAACAAGAAAAACGGGTAGAGGGTTATGAGTTCCCGGATGGTACGGAAGAATGGCATGCTCATTTGAGATCTTTGACTGCAAATAAGATCGAATAGGCATTCGGGTGGCTCTCGGTCAGTGAGGTAATCTATATGTCGACTGAGGTATGCTTTCTGCTGTTAATGGGTCTGCGAAGTATCCAGCCTTATGCCCCGCACCGAGTTCTACGTTAGTTAGGCCGATACCAGACCATCCCATATGATGAGGATTTGAGTCGGTAGGTTATCGAGTTGGAACCAAAAGCTGCTTTTCCAGAAGAAAAAGTGCGTCGGATTTGGCATCAGTGCAGATTTTTAGAGCCTAGAGCTCAAGTACGAGATCTATCTAGAGGCGAGGTGGAGCCTGGTTACACTGTGTGGTATGGTAAAAGATCCCGAGTTCATCAGGAGCCCGAAAGGCCCACAAAGAAACCCCATGTACAACAATTTACCGACGGAGCACATGTGCAATGGGACTAGTTCACCAAAGAAAATGAGTACCGAGCCACCATAGGCAGGCTGGAAAAACAAGTCATGACCTTCAGTTTGAGAATGTGTTGCAAGTCGCCGCAGATGAAGGCGAGAGGAAGAAACTAACCTAGGAAAATGAAGCCCTCAAAGACCAAATCTGGAAGATGAAAATAGCTGCTAGAAACCCGGAAAGAAGCCGAGCGGATGAAAGGCTTATAAGCAGTCTGAAAAAGAAAGCTCTTGGGTATCAAGATGACCTAGAAAAGTCTGAGGCCAGTATAGCGAAAGTCTGGGCTCAATTGGCGGAAAATGCAAAAGGTCGGACACAGTTTGTGAAACAAATAAAAAGAAAGTATGAAGGGACAATCACTAGCCTGAAAAGAAAAATAGTTACTCTCGAGAATGAGGCAACCAAGCAGGCCAAGGACTTTAAAGCTGATAGGGAACGTTATGATTTGATGGCTCGGATGGAGGAAGAAATGCAACAGTTGCAAAATCAACATCTCCATGATACTCAGGTGTTAGGAGCCTGGAATTAACAGGTCGGGCATTTGCTTCGGGAAAAGGGCAGAATCCGAGAGCGGATCAGAACTACTGCCGACTACATTGTTATGAAATGCCAAGCATGTGAGGATATGACTCGCACCACCTTCTTTGCGGTAGTGATAACATTTGTCCGGCAGATAATGAGTGACTTGGAGAGGCTTCAAAGGGATCTTGCACATAGGCCCGTGGCGAGACCGAATGATGTCCCGCGGGCCCTAGGAGCATTTGAGGCATTAATGTATTCATGATTTTCATTAGAGTTTGTTAGTCTGTTTGCGAGTTTGTATTTTCTTTTATTGGACTTTGTTAGTTGGTTTTCGAGTCTGTTGTTTTTACCTTCTGTCAGAGTCTGTTGATCTTGTTTTGAGTCAGAGTTTGTTAATTTCCCGTTTCGAGCCTATTAATTTTATAATTTGGTAGAATGAGTGGTTGTAATCAAAACTGTTTTATTTTATGGAAAAATTTGAAATCCCAAAATGTTTTGTTTTGTTATTATGCACTTATCTCCAGAACTACGCTCGGTATGATTCATGTGGGGTCATGATACATAGACAATCTCCATAGGATTCGACCATAACTAAAAGAGTGATAAAAAAAGGGGAGAATAAGAGAGGAGGAAAAGAAAAGAGAAACAGTGAGAAGGAAACAATGGCAAAGCAAGTAAGAGTCATGATAGAATAAAAACAAAAGAGATACCAAGCAAGAAAAGGCAAGAATTAAAAAGAAAAAGAGAGGGAGAAAAGAGAAGTTGCAAACGGAAATAAGGAAAAGCCGGGATGACGCAAGCAGCCGATCAAATGTATGATAGAAACAGTTAACTGCTTAGGTGCATTCACTCCTCAAATGTGCGGTTGCTTATCGGTTAAAGCCCTAATCGCTAATAAGTTTGTTATTGATGAAATTACAGTTGAGACAGGTGGTTAGTTTGATTGGCATTCTGGCAACTCCTACAACACCCGGTCCAAAAACAAGCTGAACATGGCCAATCAGGAACTTGAAGCAAGTATTGTCGATCCGTCAAAAGAGGTGAAAGAATCGGAGGTTAATCTGAAAGATGAGTTGTATAAGCTGAAGCAACAGATGGCTAAAATGTACCAAGCATGGGTAAAATGGCACCCACCGCCAGTTTACCCCGCCAACCCTACTTTATCCCGCCATTGGCTCAGGCCCAGGAACCTCCCACTGTGAACTCATCTCCGGCCTTTCCCCTCTATCAACAATGCTACGACACCACTTCCCATACATCACAAGCTCCACCACCCAAACAAGTCTCGTACCCTCTTCCACCAGTCACTCCTATTTTTGTGGAACCTCCACATGCTGCATTACACCGATCCTCCAGTGATCCACTGTTCCAGACTCACGACAACCAGTATTACCCCCCCCGGAGCCCACTTTCAAGGTTCCCAAACCCTATTCCTACACTCCTCATTTTGACCTCCATGCGGAAACTGAAAAACCATCTAGAAATCCCGAACATGAAGAGATGTTCAGGAAAGTTAAAAGCCTGGAACAGTCATTTAGAGACACGCGGGGGTTGGGAGGTCAAGTAAGTGTGGCTTACAATGATCTATATCTATTTTCGGATGTGCAATTGCCGGCAGAGTTTAAGATGCCCAAGTTTGATTTGTATGATGGGCACGGTGATCCAGTAGCACATTTGAGAGTTTTTTGTAGCAAAATGAGGGGAACTGGTGGGAAAGAGGAGCTGCTAATGGTGTATTTTAGTCAGAGTCTGAGTGGATCAGCGTTAGAATGGTATACTCGCTAGAATCACAGAAGATGGTACACATGGGATGATCTAGCCCAGGCATTTGCTTGCCACTTCCAATATAATCTCGAGATTATTCCAGATTGTCTATCTTTGACAAAACTTGAGAAAAAGCACAATAAAAGTTTCAGGGAATATGGTTTTAGGTGGAGAGAGCAGGTAGCAAGGGTTGACCCTCCAATGAAAGAAAGTGAAATGGTGGATTATTTTCTGCAGGCCTTAGAACCTACTTATTACGATCATCTGGTATCAGCTATAGGTAAGTCCTTCAATGAAGTGGTAAAAATGGGCGGTATGGTAGAAGAAGGGCTCAAGACAAACAAAATCATGAGTTATTCGGCTATTAAGGCAACCACCCAGGCCATTCAAAGCGGAACTGGGGTAGTAATTGGAAAGAAGAAAAAAGAGGATGTAGCAACGATTGATTCAGGAGCTTGGTTCGGACCCAAGGGCCCATCACATTACTATAACCAGCCTCCACCCCACCATCAAACCTACCCTCATACCCCATATAGCCCACCAAAACACTACTACCCACCACCAAACCCCTATTTTTCTGTCCACCATGCCCAAACATACAGCTAACCTCCGGCCCACGCACAATGGCATGCGCCAGTCCCACAAAATACATACCCAGCTCCACAAAATGCATATCCACCCCTAAGAGCCTACCGGAACGCTCCTAGATTAGGTTTCCGGCCCAACCAAACATTTAAGAATAAGAGGTTGCAAAAGAAGAAAACCTTCACTCCATTGGGAGAATCCTATACCAGTTTGTTCTGCAGGTTGTGACAATTGGGTATGCTGAGTCCGATCGAACCAAAACTGCCAAATCCTCCCCCGAGGAGCCTTGATCACTCTGTAAGTTGCGAATATTGTTCTGGTGCTCCGGTGCACGACATAAAAAAGTGCTGGCAATTGAAAACAGCTATTCAAGAGCTCATTGATACTAATCGGATTGAGGTCCAAGCTCCGGAGGCACCCAATATCAACCAGAATCCGTTGCCGGCCCATCTTGAGACAAATATGATCGAGATAGTGCATAGGGGAGGGGAGCCCAAGAAGCCTTCACAGACCGTCATGATGATCCGGTCCACTGAAGTCAGGCCGGTTGAAAAGCCAACAAGTGAGAAATCAGTGATCCGGTTGAGCGGGTCAGATAGTGAACTATCCGCGGTAGGCAAGAAGGGGTTTTCAAGTGGTGTTGCAGTGACACAAGAAAGAGCAAAAGTGATTGTGCCAGGAGTGGCGAACAAGCCTATTGTAATTGTGGAGGGTACCCGCACAGACCCTGTCATTATCAAGCTGGTAACTTAATTACCGATAGTCAATAGCAAGGCGGTCCCGTGGAATTATGAACGAGTGACAGTGACTTACAAGGGGAAAGATGTTAAAGAAGAAGTTTGTGAGACCCGTGGTTTGACTCGATCGGGGAGGTGCTTTGCCCCCGAAGAGTTGAGAAAAGATAAGAGCTCCAAAGACAACCCGGTGTTAGTGAAGAAAGCTATGACCGAGGAAGAAGCAGAGGAGTTCTTTAGAAAGATGAAAGTGCAGGACTATTCCATTGTGGAGCAGTTGAGGAAGAAACCGGCTCAGATTTCACTATTATCATTATTGATCAATTCAGACGAGCACCGTCGGGCTTTCATGAAGATCTTGAATGAGGCCTACTTTCCTGACAAAATCTCAGTAAACCACTTGGAAAGGATAGCTAATAAGATATTTGAGGTAAACAGAGTTACTTTTTCTGATGATGAGTTGCCCGTGGAGGGTACTGAGCACAATAGATCCCTCTATCTCGCGGTGAAATGCGAAGATTCCGTGGTTACCCGGGTACTGGTCGACAATGGTTCCAGTGCGAACATTTGCCCTCTCTCCACTCTGAACAAATTGAAGGTGGATGATGAAAGAATTCACAAGAATAGTATCTGCGTTCGGGGATTCGATGGTGGAGGGAAAGATTTAGTTGGGGACATAGTGCTTGAGCTTACAATAGGGCCTGTTGAATTTACCATAGAGTTCCAGGTGCTCGATGTGGTTGTTTCTTACAATCTGCTATTGGGTCGACCCTGGATTCATGCTGCAAAAGCGATCCCATCTACTCTGCATCAAATGGTCAAGTTTGAATGGGATAGACAGGAAATTGTTGTGCATGGCGAGGATAATTTATGTGCCCATAGTGATGCCATTGTTCTGTTCATAGAGTTTGAAGACGACAAGAGGCCATGGGTTTATCAGGTTTTTGACACGGTATCGGTAGAGAAAATTCCAGAAGGGAAGTGCATTCCAACGTTGAGGGTAGCTGCCGCATCAATCATGGTAGCCGTTGAAATGCTGAAAAATGGTTTTGTACCAGGCAAGGGTTTGGGTGCATCTCTGCAAGGTATCGTATAGCCGGTGTCTCTCCCCAAAAACTTGGATACATTTGGTTTGGGGTTCAAGCCCACAGTTGCAGACATAAAAAGAGCCAGAAAGTTGAAACAGAGGGCATGGGTCTTCCCAAAGCCCATCCCACGTCTCTCCAGATCATTTGTCAGGCCCGGCACCAAGAAACGCCTAGCAACATCAGTCCCCAGTTCTGTGGTTGGTCCTGATAAGGAGTTGCTTGAAAGGTTTGAGAAATTATTCGACGAAGTGAACATGGTGGAAGCTGGAGAGGGTTCTAGCAACGCGGAAGTGCAATTTATTGGGCCCAGTGCAAAGATTAACAATTGGGAAGCTACTCCTCTCCCTACCAGGAAGGAGTTTTGGTAGTTTGCTTTGATTTTCTTTCAGTTTATCTGGATTATTCTAGGGTTGTAATTCAGATTCTATATTCCATCCGTTTGGGTGTATAAACCCTGTTATCTTTCAATTTCAATGAAATGCAATTTCCCTTTTTCCTCATTCCTAACAGTTTTATTTTTGTTTCCTTTTCTTTCTTGTACAGTTCTTTTTATGCTGGTTTCCATGACATGACATGCATAAGGAATCTTCGTCCCAGTCTTAAAAGCCAGTCTAATCTTGAAATAGTAATTCAAGAAATAGAGTGTGATGACGAATCAGAATATGATGAGGATGATGCCTTTGAAGAGATTAGTAACTAAGCCATTTTGAAGAAAAACCCAAGCCTAACCTGAGTGATACAGAAGCAATCAATTTAGAGGACCCAGATAATATCAGAGAAACTAAAATAAGTGTCCATCTTGAACCTCAACTCAGGGAAGAGATAATTAAAACGTTACTTGAGTACAAAGACGTCTTTGCATGGTCATATGACGACATGCCGGGTTTAAGCACTGACTTGGTGGTTCACAAATTGCCCACTGTCCCGACATTCCCTCCTGTCAAGTAGAAGCTGAGGAAATTTAAGATTGATATGAGTGTGAAGATCAAAGAAGAGGTCACCAAGCAGTTTGATGTAAAAGTCATTCGAGTCACTCGATATCCCACTTGGTTAGCCAATGTAGTACCTGTGCCAAAGAAGGATGACAAAACTAGGGTGTGTGTTGATTAACGTGATCTAAACAAAGCGAGTCCCAATGATAACTTCCCACTGCCAAATATCCACATTCAGATTGACAATTGAGCCAAACATGAGCTTGGGTCTTTTGTGGACTGTTATGCGAGTTATCATCAGATCTTAATGGATGAGGAAGATGCGTAGAAGACGACATTCATCACACCATGGGGAACATACTGCTACAGGGTCATGCCTTTCGGGTTGAAAAATGCTGGGGCAACTTACATGAGGGCAATGACAACCATATTTCACGACATGATACATAAGGAGATTGATGTTTATGTGGATGATGTAATCATAAAGTCTAGAAAGCAGTCTGATCACGTTAGAGATTTGAGAAAATTCTTCCAAAGGCTTCACAGGTACAATCTTAAGCTCAATCCTGCAAAATGCGCATTCGATGTGCCATCCGGAAAATTGTTTGGATTCATAGTCAGCCGCCGAGGTATTGAATTGGACCCATCAAAGATTAAAACTGTCCAAGAATTTCCACCTCCAAGGAACAAGATTGAGGTGATGAGTTTATTAGGGAGGTTGAATTACATCAACAGGTTTATTGCTCAGCTTACGACAACTTGTAAGCCTATCTTCAAACTGTTGAAGAAAGATGTTGCGGTCAAGTGGACAGATGAGTGTCAAGAAGCATTTGATAAGATAAAAGGGTATTTGTCAAACCCACCTGTGTTGGTGCCACCAGAACCAGGGAGACCTTTGATTCTATATTTGATAGTTTTGGACAATTCGTTTGGTTGTGTGCTGGGTCAGCATGACATCACCGGCAGGAAAGAGCAGGCCATCTATTATCTCAGCAATAAGTTCACATATTACGAGGTTAAGTACACTCACCTTAAGATGACATGTTGCGCCCTAACTTGGGTAGCATAAAAGTTGAAGCACTATTTGTCATCTTACACTACTTACCTCATCTCTTGTTTGGATCCATTAAAATATATCTTTTAGAAGCCTATGCCCACAAGGAGGCTCGCAAAGTGGCAGATTTTTCTCACAGAATTTGACATCGTCTCTGTGACCTGGACTGCAATGAAATCCCAAGCATTGGCCGACCATTTGGCTGAGAACCTAGTGGATGAGGAATATAAGCCTTTGAAGACTTACTTCCCTGATGAAGAGGTAATGCACCTTGATGAGTTGGAACAAGTTGGAGAGCCAGGTTGGAAACTTTTCTTTGATGGAGCTACTAACATGAAAGGCGTTGGGATAGGAGTTGTATTGATTTCTGAAATAGGACATCACTACCCTATTACGGCTCAGCTTCGTTTCTACTGTACTAATAACATGGCTGAATACGAGGCATGCATTTTGGGTTTGAGGTTAGCTGCAGACATGGGTGTCTAGGAAGTTTTGGTCTTGGGGGACTCGGACCTTCTGGTGCATCAGATTTAAAGGAAATGGGAAACACGAGATCTAAAACGCATACCGTACCGACAATGTTTGCATGATCTTTGTTAATGATTTCGATCAGTAGAGTTCAGGAACATTCCAAGGATCCATAACGAAGTTGTTGATGCTTTGGCTACCTTGGCGTCAATGTTACATCATCCGGATAAGGCTTATGTTGACCCGTTGCATATTCAGGTCCATGATCAGCATGCTTACTATAATGTGGTAGAAGAAGAACTTGATAGAGAGCCTTGATTTCATGATATCAACGAATATATCAGGATGGGGGTGTATCCGGTACAAGTCACAGGTAATCAAAAGAGAACAATTCGGCGGTTAACGAGCGGATTTTTCTTCAGCAGAGGGGTTTTGTACAAAAGGACTCCGGATCTTGGATTGTTGAGATGCATAGATGCTAGACATGCCACAGCTATCATGACCGAAGTACATTCTGGAGTCTGTGGACCGCATATGAGCGGGGTACGTGTTGGCAAAGAAGATCCTCCGAGCAGGTTATTATTGACTCACTTTGGAGTGAGATTGTATTAGTTTTGTGCGCAAGTGTCATCAGTGCCAAGTGCATGGAGATTTGATTCATTCTCCACCATCTGAATTGCACACAATGTATACACCATGGCCTTTTGTTACGTGGGGCATGTATGTCATTGGTTCAATTGAGCCATCAACATCAAATGGGCACAGGTTCATTCTAGTGGCCATCGACTATTTCACCAAGTGGGTAGAGGCTAAAATATTCAAGTCCGTAACCAAGAAAGCGGTGGTTGATTTTGTGCACTCAAATATCATTTGTCGATTTGGGATACCAAAGGTGATCATTACAGACAATGGGGCTAATCTCAATAGTCATCTGATGAAAGAGGTATGTCAGTAATTCAATATTACACATCGCAATTCCACCCCTTGCCGCCCCAAGGCAAACAGAGTAGTTGATGTGGCCAACAAGAATATAAAGAAGATACTTTGGAAAATGGTGGAAGGTTCCAGGCAATGGCATGAGAAGCTGCCTTTTGCATTGCTGGGTTATCGCACTACTGTTCGCACTTCAGTAGGGGCAACTCCTTATTTGTTGGTATATGGCACTGAGGCGGTGATACCTGCGGAAATTGAAATCCCGTCCCTTCGGATTGTCGATGAGGCCAAAATTAATGACGATGAGTGGGTAAAAACTCGCTTGGAATAGTTGAGGTTAATTGATGAGAAAAGATTAGCAGTGTGTCATGGCCAGTTGTATCAACAGAGAATGGCAAGAGCATATAATAAGAAGGTGCGTCCGCGGAGGTTTGAAGTGGGTCAGTTAGTATTGAAATGTATCCTTCCTCATCAGGCTGAAGCAAAAGGCAAGTTCACCCCAAACTAGCAGGGGCCGTTCATCATAACGAGAGTGTTGTCCAATGGTGCTTTGTATTTAACAGATGTAGAAGGCAAATGTGTAGAAATGGCTATCAATTCTGATGTGGTCAAAAGATATTATGTATGATTTCTTCGGTTAAATTGTGTTTGTTTGTAATTGGCATATTTTGAAGATTGGAATGACGAAGGCATTTTGTTCTGCTATCTAAACACTTTATCTTTTGTTACCCCTTTCGAGCCTTATTTACTTCCTTTCGTACCCCTCTTTTGGAATCAATAGCAAATATCAGAAATGAGAGCGTGAAAGATAGGTAAAGGAAAAGAGAGAAAAGAAAAGATGAAAATTGAAAAGAAAAGAAGAAGAAAAAAGGAAGAAAAAAGAGGAAAAAGAAGAAAGAAAAAACAACAAAACAACAAAAAGAGAAAAAGGAAGAAAGAAAAAAAAAGAAAAAAAAAATCACAACAATAGAGCAATTCCTATGACCTGAACTACGTTTGACCTGATTCCTTTAAATGATATGTAGGCAGCCTCACGGTTCGGTCCCATCAAACAAAAATCCAAAAGTCCCCAAGCAAAGAAACTGGGGCAGAAGTTGTGGTTGTTGCAAGAAATTTGATTCCGAAAGTTGTAATTTTGAACCCATTCGAATTGTTTTGAGCCTTTTAACACCCTTTCATTCTAACCCTATCCAAAAGCCCACGTTATGATCCAAAGAAAGACCTTTTGATTAGCCTTCGAGAGATGCCAAGTCGAGCAAGTAGAGGTGATTCATATCAGGGGTAGCACTCTGGCCCAAGCAAAAAAATGAAAAAAATGAGAGTCTTATTGGTGAAAACCCTCACGAGCACCATAAGGCGACGAGAGCTAAGAGAAATCAAAAATGAGAGAGTCTTCTTGGTTAAAACCCTCATGGGTACCGTAAGGCGAAAGTGAGTTGAGAAATGAACAAATGAGAGAGGCTTGGTGGTGAAAACCCTTCAGGGCACCGCAGGCTGAACAAGGTCAAGGTTTTGGAAAAGAAGTCAGGTTATGGAAACTCCGGGGCAACAAAGTATGGCAACTGAAAGTTGATTGGTTGGATAGATTGGGCCAATTAATCCGAAATGCATGTCATGATCATTGGTACCAGCTGTTCCACTCAGATAAGTCTCTTTCCTTTTTCCCTTTTAGCAAGTCATCCAGTTTTGGATTTTCTTTATCCTTAACTCTGAAAGTCATTGCATTTCATTTCTTTTGGGTTATCTCTTTAAGATGTTCCTGATGTCAGTTCTGTTTAAGCAAATAAGAGGGAATTTCAAAGCTTACTCCCAACTTCCAAAGTTGCACAAGGTACAAGGCGGCCAAGACATTGCTAAAGATAGCATGATGTAGAGTGGGATAAAATGCCAGCAAATGATCCACCGATGGAATGATTTAGTAATTTCATAGGAAATGCAGAGGTTCAGTAAAAGGGGTCAGAGGTGTAAAATAGCGGTTCGGGTATAGAACACACGGGTCATCCAAGGTCATGAGGTTTGAAAGTCAGTCAGAAAGTCAAGCAGTTCTCGGCCAGTTCGGGGAAGCCAGTCAAAATAAAGCACGACAGCAGAGAGACCTTCAGCAAGAATGCCATCAACTAACCACCACATTTTAAACTGACAAGATTTTTCTTTGATTGAAACAGGGCAGAAAGTTTTGTTGTTTCGGAGAAACCCTCCAAAAGGAAAGGCAAGCACCAGACAGGTTTGATCGTAAACTCTCAGGACCCGCCTAGATAATGGGATTTAATTTGAAGTTTTTAGGACCCTCCTAGAAAATGGGACGTAGTTTAAAATTCAAAACAATCATGAGTAACATAATCTAGCATAAATGCACCACAAAGGAATATAAGTTGGTTTCAAAGGTTGCAAGTTTGAGATAGGATTCAATTAGGAGTTGTCAGGACCCTCCTGAATAATGGGACTTAGCTTTAAGATTTCCGTTGGATAACAAGATTTAGCGTAAGTTCTGCGGGTGGGTAGTATAATTCAGCCGTAAAATAGTCTCTCTTAAAATAAAACTTGACTTTTGATTTTCAGGACCCTCCTGGATAATGGGATGTAGCTTTAATACTTTCTTAGATAACAAGATGTAGCGGAAGTAATACCTTCAGAAGATATAACTTAGATTTAAAATTGTTATTTAATTAAGAGTTGTCAGGACCCTCCTGGATAATGGGGTGGAGTTTTAGGGTCGACTTAGATAACAAGATATAGCGAAAGTAATACCTTTAGGAGATATAATTTAGATTTAAAACTGTCGTGTAAGTAGGAGTTGTCAGGACCCTCCTGGATAGTGGGACCTAGCTTTCAAACACTTAGTAATATTTAGTAATATGATTCAGTTTAACACTCACACATGTGCCCAGCTACCAAACTGGGGCAGAAAATTTTCTTTGTTTTGTCTATTTCGTTGAAATCAGGCACCCACTTTGAGAACAAGGAGAAACAGTTCAAGTTCAGCAGTCAGGCGCCTACCTGGAGAGCATGGGAATACAATTTAAGTTCATCAATCAGGTGCCCACCTGGAGAGCACGGGAATACAATTCAAGTTCAGCAGTCAGGCGCCCACCTGGAGAGCAAGGGAATACAGTTCAAGTTTTGGCAATCAGGCGCCCACCTGGATAGCAAGGGAATACAATTAATGTTTTGGTAATCAGGCGCCCACCTGGAGAGCAAGGGAGTACAGCTAAGGTTTTGGTAATCAGGCGCCCACCTGGAAAGCAATGGATTATAGTTCAAATGTTGTAATTAGGCGCCCATCTGGAGAGCAAGGGAGTACAGCTAAGGTTGCGATAATCAGGCGCCCACCTGGAAAGTAAGGGAATACAGTTCATATTTTGGCAATCAGGCGCCCACCTGGAGAGCAATGGAGAACAACATCAGTTTTAAGGAGGGGAAACAATTTAAGTGCCGGTAATTAGGAGCCCACCTGGAGAACAAAGTAACTCAAAGTATTGGTAATCAGGAGCCCACCTAGAGAACGAAGGAAAAGCAGCAATATTCAAAGGAAGACGGTTCAAGTTCAGCAATCAGGCGCCCACCTGAAGAAAAGGGAAAGCATCTCAGATTACAATTCAAGTCAGCAATAAAGGGACTTTACTTGGAGAATACAAGTCAACAAGGCAACATGAATCACAAGATCAAGTTTGAGGATATAGATAGGATTTTTGTAATGCATAGATCATAGTTTAGTCTAGCTTCTTTTATTTTGTCATGGTGTAATAAGGAGTTTAGTAAGAAGCAGCAGCAACAGTGAAATCACAACTTCATTGTAGTCCCAGCTACCGAAACTTCTCGAACTACACTAACCTGATTCCTTTATATCCAAGGATATGTAGGCAACCTCGGAAGCAGGGTGCGGTCAAATCTTTCAAAAATGCTTCCCAGGGAGAATTTAAACGGGCAAAAATCGCTCGTATCCGCTCACTTTATCTTTGCACAAAAACTCTCCGTGTTTCCGAGCAAAGAGGGGCAACTGTGAGCACGTGATTTTTTCCCTATATGAATTACTCCCATAAATTCAAAACAAAATAAATTTTCCCATTATTTGCAATTTCGTAGATTTTTGTAGCAATTTCTGTCAATTGTTTGCATTTGTCTGTGCATGTTTATTTTATTTAATTAATAAAAAAATACAAAAATATGTTGAATTTGCATTTAGGATTTAATTTCACATTTTAGGATTAATTAAAAAAATTGTTGTTTTATAAAAATGGGAAAAGTTACGAAAAATAGTTTAATTTGCACTTTTTCATTCTTAATTTTTGGTAGTTTTTCCTTCGATTTGGTTTTAATTAGAATTAATTAATTTAATGTGTTTAGATTGATTTGATTTAGGATTTAGTTTGGGTGTTATTTGAAAATTAATTAAAAAAGAGTTGGAAATAAAAAGGATTAATTTGGAAAAGAGGAAAGGGAATTGAAGAGATAGAATTTGGGCAAAAATTAATTTATTTTTCTCCCAGCCCAATTGATTACCCGACCAAACACCCCATACCCGCCCAATTGCAGCCCAGATTCGCCCCAATACCCAGTCCGGCCAGTCATTAAATCAAACGACACCGTTTTGGGTCTTTGAATCTGAGCCGTTGATCTCCCCTTGATCAAACGGCTCAGAACCATAGCTCCGTAAGTATTTAACGGTTCGAATCCAGATCCCCCCCTCGCTCATCGTCTCCCATTCTCACCTCCTCTCAGGGACTGGAAACCCTAGAGCCTCCCTAACAGCCTCACCGTCTCCGGTGGTGGCGCCACCTCCGTTCACCACCAAAATTACACCCCGGAACCTCCATGACCCCCTCTTCCCAAATCTCGGGTTAGTTTCCCTCGAATGTTGCCCGATCTTCTCGAATATTAGATCAGAAAATGAATCATAAAATCCCAAAGTTCCAATTCAAGGTCTCATTGAAGATTTTAAGGCTCATTTTGACTTTAATCGGGTGTTTTTTGACAGAGAACATACGATTAATCTCGGATTGGGCCGAAAATTGAAGATTTCGCGGCGTCAATACATATTTCTTATTTGTCCGATATTCCTAGGTATTTCTCTTTACCCTTTGATATTTTGTGTCCTCTTCCCCACCTTCTTCTACTCTTTCTCTTATTTTTGATTTTCGTTTTGTTTCATTTTTGTATTTTTTTATCGTCTGTATCTGCATGTTAGATTTAGGCTGTGTTTGATTATTAGTTGGGTCCTATCTTCAAGTTTGGATATTTTGAATTTTTCATTCTTGTTTTGGGCTTAATTTTTTTTCGAGTCATTAGGTTTCTGAATTTGAACATTTGGTTTTCTGGGTTCTTCTTCATATTAATTAGGTTCACCAAGATCGAAGAGCCCAAGAGGGAATTGAATTGGGTCTACGCAGACCCATTAATTTGGGTCAATTGGAACCGGGTTCTGCCTGACATATAGAGGGTAGTAAACAGGAGTTTGGAGGGTAGTCTAAGTAATTGAGGTGGGGAATCTTTGTGTAACTGAATGAGAAGCTTCTAGGAAGCTGGGGTTTGGGACTATTTTGAAATTCCGAATTTTACATTAGGGGTATGTGAGCTAAAATCAAAATTGAAAAAGGGGCATAATGCAAAGACTGATATCTTTAAACTGCCCTAATGCCTTGCCTATAAAGGCACCAAGACTTGCAATTCAAGTCAGATTTGGAGAGATGAACGAAAAAAATCCTGCAAAAAACTGAAACAACTTAAAGGCTTGGAAAAATTCTGCATTAACATAGAAAATTCCTAACACTTCTCTGTACAAAGTAGCCAAAATCCTACATAGTCTAGGGTTCTTGACCATCTCTATTAGCTAGAGTCTTTGAAACATTTCAAATCTCTGCACCTAGCTGAAAATGGTTTGATTCTGTGGGTTTACGAGCTTAGTTAAAGGCTGTTTAGCTTCTGGGTTACTGCTCCATTGGATCTGTTTGTCGACCTGCTATTGCTGCTCTTATTAAATCCCCATTTCTCCTGTTTTCTTTTGTTTCCCAGGTATGTCATCTGAACCATGAATGGAATTGTTGTCTATTTAGGCTATTGTATGAAGATTGAATTTCAGTTGAAGAAAAGGACTTCTCTCCATGGCTTTACCAATTTCCTTTGCTTAAGTTTGTTGCCTAGCATTTTTGTCGCCTCCTAGCCATGTGTTCTTCTACGTAACTAATCTTGTAATCAATGCCCTACTTGTTTCCTAAGATCAAATATTGGTTTTGTCTTGTATGAATGCAACTCAACAGTAGATTAGATGTTAGGCATATGTATTAACTGAATGTTCTGTTTCTTTAGCTTGATTGTGAGTTAGTTGATTTTGAGAGTGGCTATGGGTTCAAATCATGTTCAGGACTGTTGAAATTTGGGCTAGGTTCGGTTTTCCATATAGCATATGTTTAAATTCATTTTGTACAGTTTGGAATTTAGTTTGTTGATTTCAGAGATCTCATAACCTAGTGTGGTCCATATTCATGCATAGGCTCTTTAATGTTTAAAAGGTTGTGAGAAGATTTTGAGTTTAAAAATCAGAAAACCCTTGAGTTAGATCTTAATGTTTGCACTTGGCCTTTCTTAAAATCCAGGGTTGTGTGGTCTTGTTAAGAAAGATGGGCAATTTGTACAAAGACTTTATAAATGTAATTGGGACTCTTGATGCATGTTTTGATCTCTGAATGTAATTCTCATATGTGCCATAAACGTCAGTATTATTTCAAAATCAGAAATTGTATGGATGAGTTACTGTTGTCTCAAATGCAATAGCCCTAATGTGGCTATCAACCCAGAATCGTATATACCAAGCCTTCCTCTTTTGTGCTGGGATCTCAATCTAGGCTCTTATGGCAAGCCCAACCTGCCATCATGCATGCTTTCCGCAATTGGTTATTGGGCCTCAAGCCAGGCCCAAACTTTGTAAATTGGAGACAGATTGGGTTTCACTTAGTGCTAGCCTTGCGATTAATAAATTTGAATTTGATCTTTAACTTAGAAGTAGCTATGATTCCTTTAGCCTTATTTAATTAGTAGATCCTTGTAGTAAATTTAAGGTGTGCCACCAAATAGAATTAGATAACCAGTGGCCCTCGCTTAATTAATTTCCATCCTAGAATTCGAGGCATGCCATTTAACGAATTTTAGCTGACGTTGAAATCTTCCTTAAAATGATTAAAAGCGGTTTTAAAATAAAAATGCACATAGGTTCAAAATATTTTAAAATCAGATAATGGGCCATTTATAACAGTTGAACGACCGTGCTAGAACCACGGAATTCGGGAATGCCTAACACCTTCTCCCGGGTTAACAGAATTCCTTACCCAGATTTCTGATTCGCGGACTGTAATACAGAGTCAATCTTTCCTCGATTCGGGATTTGAACCTGTGACTTGGGACACCATAAATTATCCCAAGTGACGACTCTGAATCTTTAAATAAATAAATCCCGTTTTGATTGTCACTTTAAGTTGGAAAAAACTCCCTTATATACCCCTTTAGGGGTGTAGGTAAAAAAGGAGGTGTAACAGCTCTAGACATTTAAAACATTTATAGGAAACTTTCAGCGTATTGAAGAAGTACAATATGAAGCTGAACCTGGAGAAATGTGCGTTTGGAGTCGGGTCAGGTAAGTTCCTTGGATTCGTGGTATCCAACTGGGGAATCGAGATCAACCCCGACAAGATCAAAGCCATCGAAGATATCATGGTTGAGGACAACATGAATGCTATGCAAAGATTAACCACACGCATAACTGTCTTGAGGCGATTCATCTCGAGGTCCTTCGATTAGAGCCATCGATTCTTCTCGCTACTGAAGAAGAAGAATAACTTCTCATGGACCCCGGAGTGCCAACGAGCCTTGAAGGAACTCAAGCGATATCTATTAAGCCCAACACTACTTCACACGCCAAAGACGGATGAATAACTATACCTATAATTGGCAGTATCAAAGATGACAGTAAGATGAGTCCTGGTTCGGGAAGATCAAGGTACGCAATTTCCAATTTACTATGTTAGCAGGACTCTAGGTGAGGCCGAAACTAGGTACCCTTACCTAGAGAAATTGGCGCTTGCTTTGCTAAGTGCCTCTAGGAAGGTGAAATCATATTCTTGGTGTCATCCTATATGTGTTGTGACTACTTACCCATTGTGAAATATAATGCATAAGCCCGAGCTCTCGGGATGACTAGCCAAATAGGCCATGGAGATCAGCGGGTACGATATTGAATATCGACCCCGAACAACCATTAAATATCAAATTTTGGCAGACTTCATGGCCAACTTTACACCGGCCCTAATACCCGAGGTCGAAAGAGAGTTTTTGTTGAACTCGAGGACCTCTTCGTGGATATGGACCCTCTTTATAGACGACGCCTCGAACGCAAAAGGGTCCGTACTTGGCATCGTATTGAAGCCACCAATGGGCATTGTAGTTAGACAATATATTAGGACTGTAAAATTGACTAACAACGAGGCCGAATATGAGGCCTTAATTGCAGGTCTTGAACTAGCCAAAAGCTTGGGGGCGGAGGTAATTGAAGTTAAATGCGACTCCCTCCTTGTGGTGAACCAAGCTAATGGTATGTTCGAGGTAAAATAGGAACGAATGCAAAAGTACCTAGATAAGTTGCAGGTAACATTACATCGATTCAAGGAGTAGACTCTACAACACGTACCTCAGGATCAGAATAGTGAGGCCGACGCCCTTGCTAACCTGGGGTTGGCGGTTGAATAAGATGAGTTCAACTCGGAGGTGGTAGTACAACTCATAAGATCGGTAGTGGAAGAAGGCCACGCCGAGATAAACTCTACAAACCTGACTTGGGATTGGAGAAACAAATATATAGAATATCTGAAGACCGGAAAACTGCACTTGGATCCAAAAGAATCGAGGGTCGTGCGTATGAAGGCAACCCGGTTTAGCTTGTCCAAAGATAGAACCCTATTCAGAAGAACGTTTGATGGCCCATTAGCGATATGTCTAGGACTAGGAGATACCAAGTACGTTTTGAGGGAAATTCACGAGGGCACATGCAGAAATCATTCAGGTGCCAAATCATTAGTTCGAAAGGTAATCAGAGCCAGCTACTACTGGATCGATATGGAAAAAGACGCGAAAGAGTTCGTACGAAAATGTGAAGAATGCCAAAGACATGTTCCGATGATTCATCAACTCGGTGAGCTGCTACATACGTTTTTGTCACCATGGCCATTCATGAAGTGGGGAATAGACATCGTTGTCCCCCTTCTATGGGCACCAAGTAAGGCTCAATTTATATTCTTTATGACTGATTATTTTTCTAAGTGGGTGGAAGCCCAGGCATAAGAGAAGGTTAGGGAGAAGGAAATCATCGATTTCATTTGGGACACATCATCTGTCGGTTCAGAATGACGGCCGAGATCAGGTGCGACAACGGGAAACAATTCATTGGCAGCAAAATAAGAAAGTTTCTTGAAGAACATAAGATCAAAAGGATCCTATCAACACCCTACCACCCTAGTGGAAACGGACAAGAAGAATCGACCAACAAAACCATATTCCAAAACCTCAAAAAGAGGTTAACCAACGCCAAAGAAAAATGGAAGGAAATCCTGCCCAAAATCCTATGGGCATACCATAAGACCTCGAAGTCCAGTACCGGATCCACCCCATTCTCACTGGTTTACGGTGTTGAGGCTCTAATATCGGTCGAAGTCGGAGAACCAAGTCTCAGGTTCTGATATGCAACCAAGGAATCGAATGTTAAGGCCATGAATACAAGCCTAGATCTATTAGATGAAAGACTCGAAGCCGCCCTTGTCCAATTGGCTGCCCAAAAACAACAGATCGAGAGGTATTACAATCGAAGAGCCAATCTTCGACACTTCAATATTGGGGACTTAGTGTTAAGGAAGGTGACGTTAAGCACCCAGAACCCAAATGAAGGGAAGTTGGGTCCGAACTAGGAACAACCATATCAAATTATCGAGATCACCATGAAAGGATCGTACAAACTCGGAACAATGAACGATGAACGACTACCAAATAACTGGAACGTAACTAACTTAAAGCGATACTACTGCTAAAGTATGACCCCATCCATTCCTTTTACTTATTTTTGAACTAACACTTGTAGGCGACCGTTAAGGAACGACACAACTTTTAGGCTTGAAATCATGTGTTGCGCTTTTTTTCCCTTGAACCAGTTTTGTCCCAAATGGATTCTTCGGCAAGGTTTTTAACAAGGCAACAGTGAATCATGCTAACTTAGAACTGAAGGTCAATTACGAACCAGTATTGAAGATCACGACAGTAGTATTCGAGGCCTCTCAACGATCAACCTCGAACACTAGGGGTCATTACCCTCGGATAACGACTTTAGCAAGGAAAAAACTTTATGATTGAATGGTCTCGGCTCGATCCATAAGATTTACTATAAGGACCAAACAGTCAAATAAACCGTGCCCGCATAGACTGCTTGAGCCCTAGCATAAAGCATGTACACATTTGTAACTATAACACACAAGAATAAAAAGAAGTCTCTACCTTGTGGATAAATATCTTGTCCTTTAAATTATTTTATTTTTTCTTAAGGAATTTCCTACATCCGATCCCCTAAAGGTATCGAGCCCAAGGTATGCCTTAATTTGAGTTCGAACAAAAATTTCCCACTCAGGGACTACCGTCTAAAGACAAACTTGGATGGTCCGGGCTATTAGAGTCAGGGGCACAAGACCTATTATGCAACGTCTGAACCTTAAAAGCTACGACCATCACCATTCGAGGACTGTTATCTTAGGCAAGCCCGGATAACTCGAGGTAACAAGCCTATTGGGAAACACCCAAACTAAAAGGCTATGGCCATATTAAAATGGCTCGGAGACGTCCAAGACCCGTAACAAAAATCAAGGCCTTCAAACTTTCTTAACCGGTTCTAAAGGCTACCCTTAGCAAACTATAATCTAAGAACTTATAAGTACTTTGGGGAAAAGTTTCTGGTCAGACCGAACCCCCACGATGCCTTAAACAAAATAATGTCGAAGGCAAGGCCCATTCGAACCTTCAAGCATGACTTAACTATTTCATTCTAAGGCATTTCGATCTTTGCAAAAATAAATAATAAAGCAAAGGAAAACAAAACTCAGAAATTCTTGAAGGGAAAAAGTCGCCTTGTATTATATCATAGAGTCTTTACAAAGGCCAAACGACCTTGACAAAAGTACAAAAGTAAACGAGTACTGAAAAATACTAAAAACAAAATGTACAAGGCGCTTAAATGGCCTGGCCTTATTACCGGGACCATCATGGTCTTCTCTACCCCCCGATCCGTCGGGACCCTTGGAATCTTCTTCTTCTTCATCCTCGGGGTAAGCCAACTTCTTGGCCTCGGCCTTGATCCCCTTAGCATTTGCAATCTTGGCCGATAGAAACCCCGAGCATGAACCTCCTCGAGGCCTCCCTTCAGGACTACCACTCAACAATATCTTTCAAGCAATCCCGGACCGCCTCAACATCGGCTCTACACTGGGCCACTATCTCGTTGGCATCAGCCTTGGTTATTTCAGCCATCAACTTGGTTGCTATAAGCTCCTTGGTGAGGGTCTCCCGATCGGTAACAAACGAGCCTAGTTGAGATTGGAGTTCCTTCGCTTTCAAGGACTGTGCCTCAGCCTTCTCCCTTATCATTCAAAGTTGAACATCCGTAGAGGACAATTGAGCTCGAGCAATTTCCTTTTTCGAGGCCAAACAATCCATTTTGCCTTTCCACTCCTCGGCCTCGACCTTGATAACATCCATCTCGACCCGAAGCTGCTCAATCTGATCGATTTTCTATTGGACCTGCGGGTTCTGACTGTTAGTCAACGAGTCTAGCTCATCGTCACTAACCTCAAAGACTTTTTACCCGTTCCACCAGGTTGGCATGTTCTTTCTGAGTCGTATCCAACTCGGCCCGAAGACTCTTAGCCTCTTCCTCGTGCTACTTACTAAGAAGTTTGTACATGTCTCTCTTTTCAGTAATCTCTCTAGCTTAGACCATGAGGAGGCTCAGCTCTTCTCGGTACCGGAGGAAGGGCTCGTGGTGAAGCACCCGGTCCTGCGAATATAAGCAGAAATATTAAAGATCACTATGTAACCAAAGCTGGAAAATGAAAAGGTCTGATAACACCTTACCCGATTAAACGCATGTTGTGCTTCATTGAACAAGCATGGGGAATCCACCTCGTTCATCTTTGCCTGGTCCACTTCAGTCTCCAGGCACCGGAGGTAACTAGCTACCCCAACGAGTACGGAAAGGACTCGGGCATCTTCCAAAATAGAGATGATGATCGACTGCTTCCGACTAGGATCAGCACTCGGGGCAAGGAACCGGTTGACTAGTCTCGGGCTCGAAATAGATCCACCTACCCTTGAGGGCGGACTTCTCCTTGGTACTTCTATGTCACCCAATCCGGTGACATCATATGTGGCGGTAGAGTCCATGCCATCAAAAAACCTTTGAAGGGGATCGTCTACTCCATGGACCCCCTCATTTGACCGCTCCTTCGTCGTTTGAGCTTCAATAAACATCGAGTCTGTGTACGAAGGTGACCCCGTTATGTCAATAACACAGGGTGTGGCAGATCCGACGTCTTGAGGGTTCTCGACCCTCAATGTTGCATCAACCTCTTGTATTTTGTGAGGGATTGACCTCTGTTGTTCCCTCCTCGGATGGCACTCATTCCTCGAGGGCCAATGGTTCTCGGGCCACTAAAATTTCATCCTCCTTGGACTCGTCCCTAAGCCGGTGGAGTAAGCTCGAGTCCTCATCGGTTTATTTTTCTCCAATCTTGGGGAGATCAGAGCCCTCCTCCTTTTCTTTTCTCCGGCTTGCCCCAGAGCAGGAGACTCAATAGGCAAGTCCTCATCACCAACCAGAGGCCTAAGCTCGATATCCTTAGGCAAACCTGAGATAGAAAGTAAAAGGGAATAAAGAATGGATAGTAAAAGGTGAGGCCTAGCATGGCCAGATCGAAAAGGGGATCTTACCATGGGAACGAGCCTCCCAACGGCCCTTCGAGAGTTCGCACCACGAGCGCTCGAAGTAGGGCATCTAAGAAACGATACCCTTGACCCACTTCTCGAATCGAGGAATTTAGAACCCGAGCAACGACTGCACCATCACAAACACCAATAAGAAAAGGGGAAGTAAATATAAAATCAATATTCGAAGGGTAGTTCCACTTATGTCTTTTATTCCACTTCTCAGGAAATGGCATGCATTGCGCTGGAATTAGGTCCGAAGTCCTCTCTCGGACAAAACAGCCTTGCCAGCCTCGATCCCGGTCCTCTTTGATACTAGAGAACGGGGCCTTGCTGGCCCGACGCACAAGCTTTATCAGTCCCTCTTGGAATAGTCGGGGACTATACAGATGAAGTAGGTGATCTATAATGAACCGGAAACCATTGATTTTGCTCGCGAAGAACCTGAGGAGGATCATGATCCTCCACATTGAAGGATGGATCTAACCAAGGCAAACTTCATACCTCTTGCAAAAATCTATGATGACCGGGTCCATCGGTCCTAATGTGAAGGGATAAGTGTAAACACTCAAGTATCCCTCGACATGGGTGGTAATGGCCTCCTCGGGGTCGGGAACCACTACAGTTTTGTTGGTCCAGTCGCAATCTATCCGGAACATTAGGAGAATCTCTTCGGTAATCGAACAGATGTATCTTGAGAAGTCTTCGCAGCGACCCGGTACGGAAGAAAGTTTTTCAACCTTAAAATCATTATTTACCGAGCATCCTCCGAAGATGAACATTTTCAAAGGGGGTTCCTGTACTGATTCATCGATGGCAATATGCGAAACAGTTTCTTCGGCCTCAGTAGCCGGCCGCGAAGTAGAAAATGCTTCTTTTTAGGGAACGATTTTTGAGGTATTCGCCATTTATTTAAAAAATGGAGGAAAAATAGAGGAAGTGACGAAGTTGAAGGATTGCACTTGTTGGCTTGAGATGGAGATGCACAAAAGCTCTTGCAAAGGATCTCAAATAAACTAGAGTATAATTGCTAGAAAGTATTGAAATTTCAAAGATACGAGGGTAGAAGGTTTGGATGTAAAGTTAAAATGAACCAAGGAAGAGGTATTTATAGTATTTCAGCGGTGGTTCGCCTCCAGGAGTGGCCGACCGGCAACTTACAAGCATTTAATGACATTAAGACTTGACTGACGAGATGTTTCATTTATTTTATTATTTCTATCACGGGTTATCAAAGTAAGCCTCGAAAGCTCATGTCGTTTCTCGACATCTACTCTTCGAAAAATGAAGGGACTATCTGCATACGATCAAAATCGAACTTGCCTACGACATGATTAGTCAGGCTCGGAACATGGCAATAAAGGATTGAAGATCGACCACAAGTCCCACCAAGCTAGAACTCGGGGTCGGAACGCCTGCCTTCGCGAATATCGAGGCTGTGATCCCGTAGTCGATCCTAGCCCTGAACGAGCTCAAAGTGACATTGTTAGCATACCAATAGAAGACCGAAATATTCGTGACTGGTCGGATATTACGGCGGGAATCTCGGCACTTATCAACAAGGAATCGACAATCAACAAATCAATAGATTTTTACCTTTTATAGAATTGTACCTAAAGTAGGATTATTCTGCTATATAAAGGGGATCTGATAATTCATTTATTATTTCTCTCTTAAGCTCTTGTTCTTCTGTATCTTGATACTGCTCGAAGTGCATCCAGTTCAAGTGTGACTGATCTCCCAAGACTGTAACTATTCAATTCACATGGTTTGAATTTACTTTACCATTGTTTATTTCAATTGCAACTTAATTTATTGCTATGTGTCAAGTTAATCCTCATATCATTAAAACCACTTACAAATTCATTGTTATCCGATTTTGAGGGTAAACACAAATACCAAAATTTTCGATTTCGATACGATAATTGGGTATTTACTAAATTATGCATAACCCTAAAAAGAGTAACAAGTTTTTATTAGGATTATAAATGATAGAATAGATCTTTTAACGATACATGTAAATATTGTACATATTAGTCACTTTTTGGACCGGTTTATGAAGAATAGCCAATGGAGTTTCACCTTTTTAAGTTTAAAATCCATAATATTGTCAAGGATTCTAAAATTTTATTCTTTTTAATGGCTTTTGAATCTGTGGCAATTTTGCAATTGCAGGTCCAGAGAAATTGCTATTTTAAAAAAAATTCCCAAATACATAGAGAACTCCTTAAAGTTGCCATCTATTTTAATTGAGATATTTTTGTATGACGGTAATATTCAAATTAGCTTGCACACCATAGTATTAACAGTTACCTGCTAACTTCTACCAGCACGCTCTGTCCCATGATTAAAGTTGATGAGAAGAAATCACCTAATATTTCTTACTCTACTATAATTTAAACATGAAATCTCATGATTCTTTTTCCATTTTATTGATCATTAGTTTACATTCTTGATTTTGTATTTTAGATACTTTCACTAAGTGGGCGTTTGGATATAAGAATTGTAAAATTCCAAAAAAAAGTGGGAAAAAATTCAAGTAAAAATAGTATTTGAAAATTAGAGTTGTGTTTGGACATGAATATAATTTTGGGTTGTTTTTAAAGTTTTATGAGTGATCTGAGTCAAAATTTTGAAAAACAGCTTTTTGAAAAATTTCAAAATTCATCTTCAACTGGAAATTGAAAATTTTACGGCCAAATACTCATTTCGAAAAAAAAATGAAATTTTTTCGAAAAAAAGTGAAAAATTCTTATGTCTAAACGGTCTCTAAGACTATCCTATTAAATACCAGACATGTATTCAAACGGTGTCTATTAACCTTTCACTAGCAAAACCCTACATGGGAGGTAACCGAGAGGAAAGGACGAGAATAACAAGTGACTTCCCAACCAACCGCATGAGTGTCATTAACGAAAGTTGTGAAATGATAGGTGAGGACACGATGCCTAGTGCGTCCCCTAGACGAGATGGGTCACCGCCCCCTCACTACAACATAGCAAAACCCCATAAAAAAGGAGCCTCCATGTCTGTAGAGGAAGGGACTCCCCCAACTGTGAAAAAGCTCCTCGAGGCATGGCTAACTGACATGCTAACAAGCGTCCTCAACAAACCCGCTCCAGGCATGACTACAGAAACAACAAGGGCTTGCACGATACAATAAACAGACGAGCAGTGCAATCAACCCTCCCTCCAACGATAGGTATAACTCACAATGTCATTGATAGTGCAGGTGACAATGCCCTCACAACCATTCTAGAAAGGGTGGAAGAAATGGAGAATGAATATATGTCACTTCGAGACCAGATGAAAGAACACCAAGAACGAATTGATAAGATAGCGGGCGCCCCTAAGCTGCTACCAAAAAGGGACGCCGACCGGTTCATCGAGCAGCCGTACAGTAATGATGCAGCTCTGCATTCCATACCAAAGACCTTCAAAATGCCGCCCTACCTTAGGATATACGACAACACGACCGATCCTGAAGATCACGTGACACACTATGTCACAGCCGTGAAAGGCAACAACCTCGCCAAGAAACAAGTGTCATCTATTTTGCTGAAAGAGTTTAGCAAAACCCTCACGGGAGGAGCATTGACGTGGTATTCATAGCTACCAGCCCGCTCCATAGAAACTTTCGAGGAAATGGCCGATAAATTCGTAACCGCCCATGCCGGAGCCAAGAAGGCTGAGGCAAGATTAAATGACATGTTTGTCATCATGCAATCCTTGGGAGAGGGGCTAAGGGACTTCCTTGCCCGGTTCAACCGAGTAAGGATGACTCTGCCAAACGTATCCGAAGGGATGGAGGTCACAGCCTTTCAGAATGGGCTGAGTAGAGATGGCTCAGGAGAAACTAGAAAACTATTGAGACGGTCGATGAAGTATCCCTCAACCACTTGGGACAAAATCCACAACGCTTATTATGACAAGGTTCGAGCAGATTAGGATGACCTCAATGGGCCAACTCACCGACTAACCTCGGTATAAGCTGAGTCTAGAAAAGATCAAAGAGACAACGTCAGAAGAGATCATCCAATTCCACGATCTAATAGGGAACGACATCAACCATATATCAGGACGAACGCTGCGCCGTTTCCCTGCTACAAAGAAGGCCAGTCTAGACCAAGGACGGGAACTCATTGGAACGAATGAGGTATGCCTCCCTTATTATGTACTCACAATTTTTGTGTGTCACCCACAAAGATGGTCTACGCTCTAGAGAAGCTCGGACCAAAGGTGAAATGGCCACTGAAGATGAGATCGGACCCGAACACTAGAAAATATGCCGCCCTCTATGAGTTCCATCGGGAATGAGGGCACAAAACTGAAGATAGCATCGCCCTCAGACAAGAAATCGCAAACATGCTGCAACGAAGGCACCTTAAAGAGCTCCTAAGCGATAGAGGGATAACTAATTTCGCTAGAGGACGCGAACACTAAGGACCGCCAAAGCCGCCCTCACCAGCTCGTACCATCAACATGATTATCGGTGGTGGCGATGATGCCTCTATCAAAAGCGTGAAGTCCACCATTACCCACAAACTCAAGCGATCTATCACCCGCGAACAGTACGACGAACTCGAAGAAAGTATCATCTTCAACAAGTCGGATGTCGACGGTTTAAGTTTTCCTCATAATGACGCCCTCATTATTACTTTATGAATTTTAGAAACCGATGTTAAATTCATTATGGTAGATAACAAGAGCAGCGCGGGCATTATCCATTCCCGAGTACTTACCTAAATGAAACCCGAAGATAAGATAGTGTCGCACTGCATCACGCTAACTGGTTTTAACAATGCAGTTAAATGGAAATCATAGAAAACTACACTCCATGTTTTGGCCGGCAGCGTAACTCTAGAGACAACGTTCCATATCATGGACCAAGCCACCCCGTACAACGCCATAGTGGGACGATCGTGGATATATCCCATGAAAGTTGTCCCTTCCAGCTTATATCAAGTAATTAAATTTTCAAATCTATAGGGAATATTTAGTATACGTGGAGAAAAACACAAATCCCTAGAATTCTACCACATTGCCTTAGACAGCACGACCACACAATAGAGAAAATATAAAGAAAAAGAGGTATATCAATCAACAGGGTCGAGGTTGGAGCAAGATGAGACAGAGACATCATCAAGGATCCTGGAATGGTCGAAGCCACTACATCGACCATAGAAAACCTCAACCCCATTTAATTAGACCTTAACGATCAAAGCAAGAAGGCCTATATCGGCTGCAAACTTCTAGAATCAGGTAAATTCCATCAATTCTTAACAAAGCATGTCCGAAACATTCATTCTCATTACCTCATATCGACCAACTCATTGACGCAATGGCCGGGCACGAGCTACTAATTTTCTTGGATGCTTACTTAGGCTATAATCAGATCCTCATGGAAGAAAAAGACCAAGTTCATCACCTACCAAAGAATGTATTTCTATAGGGTCATGCCTTTTTGGACTAAAGAACGTAGTGGCTACTTATCAAAGGGCGGTAAAAAAGATGTTCAAATACCATCTCTGCAAAACAATGGAGGTATATATAAATGACATGCTAGTCAAGTCCAAAAGGGGAGAAGATCATATCGATCATTTGAAAGAAACTTTCGACATACTCAGACGGTATGGGATGAAGTTGAACCCAAAGAAATGCGTGTTCGGTATAGCCTCAGGGAAGTTCTTGGGGTTTCTAGTATCGCAACGAGGGATCGAGGTCCACCCAGACCAAATAAAAGTCATTGCAAAGGTACCATAACTCTTGACCACCAAAAAACATGTCCAAAGGTTGATTGGTTGCATCATTGCCCTATCAAGGTTCATCTCGCGGTCGTCGGATAGGTGCCATAAATTCTTTGGCGTACTCAAGAAAAACAATGGCCTCGAATAGATTTCCGAGTGCATCGGGGCTCTGTGAGAGCTAAGGGATACTTTTTATCTCCACTCTTGCTTTCAAAACCCGAGCCGGGGGAGTGTCTCCTCGTCTATCTGGCCATATCCGAGGTGGCCGCAAGCGCAGTCTTAATTCGAGAAACCAAAGGTACGCGATCTCCTATCTATTACATTAGCAAAACATTCGTCGATGCCAAGACAAGGTACCCACACCTCAAAAAATTGGCTCTGGCCTTAGTTGTAGCTTCATGGAAGCTTAAACCCTAATTCCAATGCCACCCTATCTCAGTCGTTACGACTTTTCCCCTAAGGAGCATTTTGCATAAACTCGAGCTATTGAGAAGGCTGGACAAATGGACCATCGAGCTCAGTGAGCATGATATCACGTACCAGCCGTGAACTACAATAAAATCGCAAGTGCTTGCAGACTTTGTCACCGACTTCAGTACAAAAATAATGCCTGAGGTCGAAAAGGAAGCTGCCCAAGCTTTCCTCCAAACACGAAACCTATGGGTCCTATACACCGATGGAACATCCAATGTATCAAGGTCCGGACAAGGATTCGTACTCGAGGTCCCGACAGGCAAAGTAATTCGCCAGTCCATAAGGTACCCGGATAAGACTAACAATGAGGCTGAGTATGAGGTTGTAATTGCAGGTTTGAGGCTAGCACTCAAATTGGAGCGAAACAGTTGAAACTGCGTTGTGACTCCCAGCTCGTAGTCAACCAAGTCACAGGGACTCTCCAAATCAAGGAACAAAGATTGCAAAAAAATACCAGACTGAAATCTGCAAACTACTGCCTGAGTTCGACGAATGTCAGCTTGATCAAACCCCACGAGCACAGAATGCCGAGGCAGATGGCCTCTCCAAATTAGCCGCAACTACCAAAAGCATCACGACCGAAGACAAAAATGTGGTCCATCTCCTCAACTCATCACTAGACCAAGTCGAGGTAAGAACCATAAACTTAACTTGGGACTGGTGCAATCGTATTGTCGCATACTTGCAGGACGACACACTCCCTAGCAACAAAAAAAGGCCAAGAAACTAAAAATGCAAGAGAGGTATAGTATCCTCCACAACGATCTATACAAAAGAACCTATGGCGGCCCTCTAGCAAAATGCTTGGGCCCAAACCAAACTCAACGCATCCTTGAAAAAGTCCGCGAAGGTCATTGCGGAGCTTACTCCGGCAACCGGGCACTGGTCAGATGCCTCATACAGGTAGGATATTACTGGCCCACCATCAAAAAGGATGTTGTAGACTTCGTAAGGAGATGCGAGCAGTTCCAAAAGCACACCCCAATAATTCACCAAGCAGAAGAACATCTCCACTCGGTCATATCCCCTTGGCCGTTCATCAAATGGGGAATGGACATCATGGGCCCCCTCCTAGCAAGACAAGGTAATATACGATTCCTTTTGGTTTCAACTAACTATTTCTCTAAGTGGGTGAAAGCAGGAGCATTCATCCAAATATAGGAATATGAGGTATATGGAGAAACATCATCTGTCGGTTTGGCCTTCCCAAAGAAATCAGTCATCTGCCGGTTTGGCCTTCCCAAAGAAATCAGTTATGATGGACACAGCTCACAAGAAAGAAAACCGCTGAATCCTTCGAGAAATGGCATATCAAGAGAATACTCTCGACCCCATATCACCCCCGGGTAACGGACAAGCAGAGTCCTTTAACAAGTCAATACTGAAAATCATGAAGAAGAAGCTCGAAGACCCCAAGGGACTGTGGCCGGAAATACTACCAGAAGTATTATGGGCCTACCGAAAAACTTCAAAACTGAGCACATGAGAGACGCCCTACTCTTTGGTCTACGGGAACAAGGCAGTAATACCAGTCGAGGTCGGAGAACCCAGCCTAGGGTACTCCCATGAGACTGGCACGAGTAATGACGAGAGTAGGAGGCATGAACTCGAAGAAGAGATATGGCCTACATAAGAATGGATGCCCAAAAACAACATACAGAACACTATTACAACATGAAAGTAAAGGTCAGGCTGCTTAAAGTCAGGGACTACGTACTGAAGGCCAAAACTCTAGCGAGCAAAGATCCCCGAGAAGGCAAGCTGGGAACGAACTAGGACGGTCCGTACAAAATCACAGCAAAAGCAAATAAGGGTTCATTCCAACTAGAGATAATGGAAGAAAAGCTACTACCAAATAACTGGAATATCATCCACCTCAAATACTTCAACTTCTGAGAGAAAAGTGTCCCCTAAGTCGTACTCTTTTTTCCCTCACTTGAGTTTTGTCCATTCGGATTTTCTCAAGGAGGTTTTCAGCGAGGTGATGGAAGGGACGCTTTGAGTCAAAGTATGAAAAAGTAGGGTCGTGATTACTATTTCATTGCTCGACCTCTCAATACTCTCCAGGTCAACCAATGAAGGGACTAGATAGACTAGGACTAGGACTAGAATACTAGCCAATACCCAAAAATTTGTAAACTTCTCCAACTATGTAACCAAAGCAACAATGTCAAAGCAATAAGAAATTTACACTTATCAGCACACGTCATTTGTGTTAAGGTTACGTTCGACCTCGCTCGAACAAACACCTATCGGCCCTCAACTGCAATACTAATTAAAGGATACGTTCGACCCCGCTCGAATAAATGCCTATCGTCCCTCTACCACAATCTAAGGAAAGGTTACATTTGACCCTATTCGAGAAAACACCTATCGATCTTCAGTCATGCTTAAATAAAAGGTTATGTTCGACCCCGCTCGAACAAACATCTACCGTCCCCCGACTGCGATTCGACGAAAGGTCATGATCGATTATGATCAAACAAACACCTATCGGCCCTCGACCACATCTCAACACAAAAATAGAAAAAGAAAAAACAATGCGTAATCAGCTCCAATGCCACGACCAGCTAAAAGACAACACCAGCGAAGGAAAAAGCGAAACAAGCAAACAATAGAAGCAAAAAACATACAAGTGCATAAAGTAAATCATAGGAAGGGAAGAAGACGCAGAGAAAAACTTTGATATTTCATACTTAAAATTTTTACAAAGGCCCATGAAAATGCCGGCAAAAATACACAAAATTTACAAGGCAAAAATAAAACTACTGATCGCCACCATCACGATCTTCAACGCCTTCACCACCTTGGCTACCGATGCCCACGCCATCTCGATCCCCCTCACCATCGACACCTTCACCCTAAAGATAAGCAGTATCATTCCAGGCATTCTCTTCAAGCCGGTTCTATGCCTCATCGTCCCCTTTACCGGCCTCAGGTGTAGCAGGATCATAACCGCAAGCAACTCAAGCTTCACAAGCCTTAACACGAACACCTTCGAGAGTAGCCTCTAAAACGGATCCCGCCGCATACAATGCCGCATACAAATCTCGGAAGACATTCAACTGAGCCTCAGCTTGAATCCATTCCTCATATAATTCCCGAGGAACATTGGAAAAATCTGAAGTATGAGAAGAAAATGGTTATGCAAGCAGTTGGGCCTTCTAAGCTTCCAAAGCAGCCACCCGATCATAAAGGATGGAGTTATCCTTCTCCAGCCCTTCTCTCCTCACCTCTAGTCGATCTTCTTTAGCTTTCAGTGTGGACTGGTCATTCTCCCGCTCGGCCCGGAGGGCCCTATTCACCAACACAAGCATGTTTGATGTCCTCAGAGCATCCAAATGGGAAGATTCCACCTTCTCAAGCTCACTCTGCTTCTCGGAGACTTCACCATTAAAGGCCTCCAGCTGAAGCCGACATTCTTCCAACTTCTCGCGTAGCTCGACCACTTGTGCTTGAAGGTCACTGCATTGGGCGTCCACGCCCCTGCTGACCTCAAGCTCCTCTTCCCTACTCCTCAACGTCCCCTAAAGGATGCTACACTTCTCAATGACTTTCACCAGCTCATCATCCTTCTTATTCAACTCATCACGAAGGGCCTACATATCACCGCCTTCACGAAATCGCCTACAAAAATCTCGGTACTTGTCATGATACTCAAAGTACTTCTTTTTCAACCTCACAAATATTTCTTTACGCCTCTCCTACCTTTGGGTGCTCTCACTATCCAAAATCACTATCTACAATCACAAAAGGAAAAGAAGTAAGTTAGAAATGAAAACACCCCGAAAAACAAAGACAAAAAAGAGGAGAAGGACAAAACACTAGATACTCACTCTAAGAGCAAGACCAACAATGCTCCTCGACAAAGTGCCGTCATCTAACTCTTTGAGGGTCATACCCTCTATCTCAGAACAAAGAGGGCCGAAGGTAGGGACTACGTCCTCAGTGTTCTTCAGCAAGTCACGATCCATAGGGATCACAATGGTCCTCGTAGACCCCTCCAACCTTATCTCAAGTTAGGTAAACCCTTCCTCCACCATTTTCAGGTCGTCCGCATCAACGTCCGAACCGACTTATTTCCCTCTTCAGTGACGCCTTTGCCTCTCTTGTTGGCCAGCAAGGAAGTATTAGCAGCTAGTTGGGAACTCAATGCCTCCTATAGCCTCAAAGTATCGAGAATGTCAGCAGTCGGTCCTTCTGCCTGTGTCACCATAGAAGGAAGAGGCATATCCACATCAGCTTCCACCAACCTCGGAATCTCATATCCCGGCTTGATATCATCTCTAGTGAGAATGGTTTCCTTCTCGCGTAGCGAAAAATAACCCTCCATTAAGTCAATGGCCCGGGCGACCCTATCGCTAGTATCTACAGACCTCGTCTTACGAGGCACCAAATCCCCATCACCATGAAAAGGCCCCTCGTCCTCATTGTTAAGACGGAACAAACGCGGAGCCGAGGTTTTCGCGGCTGAAGAATTTAGAAGTAGCTGCCATCGTAAAAGGGACCGAGGCACGAATAGAAGTAGTCACAGTCAAAGAAGGAGTTGGAGCCGATGACGAAGTGTATTCCTCTTTCAGAACATTTGTGCGGGAGCTTTCGACCTCCTCGAAGATCCCCTGGCTGAAGTAAGGAAAAATATAGGGAAAGGGGAAGGTCAGAAAAAGTAAACCAAAAGAAAAAAGAACTAAGACACCGGTAATAAAGGGAACTTACCAGTCGAGGGGAGAGTAGGCCCAAACCTCTTAAAGAAATCAGACCACTCACGGATCTTAACGATGTGATGGAGGAACCGACCAACCCAGTCAAAAATGTCCTCGACCAAAGGAGAAGGTGAGGCCTTGGCTACATGAGAAAAGGACAAGAGGTCAAAGGCCACGACCAAGCACGGGAAAAAAATTCAGATACCTACATACAAGGAAATTAGGTACTTAAGAGTATAATTCCACGCCTCAGAAAAAGCATCGACATTGGTCACCACGTCCTCGGTTCTGATGAAGAAGAAGTTGAACCAGAATTAGCGGTTAGCTTTGTCACCCATTTTCACCACCAGGCACTTGCCTCCTCGGTGGCGAAGGTTCAGTATCATCCCCCTATAAAAGCTGAGAGCGAACAGATGTATTAAATGCCGAAGAGTCAGTTCGACCTCGGCTAGCTCGACAAATTTGGTAGGCATCTTTATAAGCTTATAAACGTGCGATGCAGGCTAAGCTGGGAAAACACCGTAATAGCGACAGAATTTCTCCGCCAACAAAAGAAAAGGGAAAGTGTAGTAGACTTGGAAGGGATAGGCATAGAAGACGCAGTACCCAGGACGGTGGACCTTCACCTTATCCCATCCGATCGGGATCAATTCGATGTGATCGGGAAGGCCGAACTTAGCCTTAAGATCTCCCAATTCCTTCTCTGTCATCCCCAATCGAAAGGCTCCAGTGTCAGCATCGGGTAATTTTGAGAAATCAGACCTAGTATCAGGGTTGCAAGGAACTATCTCCTCTACCAACGGGAAACTTCCATCATCGACGGCGATAGGAACATTATCCTTGTGAGGGGGAAACAACATTGCCAAAGGGATCACATCACTCCCCTCACTAGATTCAGAAGGCATGTTTGACATGTTTTGATAAAATAAAGATTAATATCGAACGATGAAGAACTGAGAACAATTGCAAGTCACTGAAATAGAAAGAAGAGGTTTAGAGCAAGGAAAGAGCAAGAGAATAATGTAGGGTTTCGAAATAGAAAAACATGAACTTTAAAATCATACCCTAACATCCCTATTTATAAGGATCTTGGCTCCAAAACCAAAACCAGTTCACCATTACCTAGCAGCGGAACCGAAGCGACAGGTTCAATCAGAGGTCACATGCGAAATGAAGTGACGCATTAGGAATATGTGTCATAATGATGTATGCCGTCATCCTAGTTCGTGGACAGCATAACTCAACAAATCGACCGGAAAAATCGAAGCGTTTGAAATAAGCGGCCCACGTAGGGCCACGTTGCCAGTTCATTGTAACCACCACGACCTGCACAACTCGCTCGATCATTTCGACCATAATGAACAAAGTTCGCTCATCAAATCCGCCTGAAGCCTCAATAAGCGGAGGGACTAACCGTATAGGTAAAAAATATGCCTTTAAAATATTTAAGCCAAAATAATACTAAGGGAAGAGTTCCCAAGTTGTCGTTTGTCGAGATGGCCCAAGAAGCAGCAAAGTCTATGGTCGAAGAGTCAGCGACAGCTGTAGTCGAGGTATCAACAAGGGTCGAGGTCGAGGTCAAGTACCGTTGATAGAGTTGTAGCGACTAGTTTTCAAAATAGGATATAAGAGAGAATACTTAGGAACATGTCCCATATAAATAGAAAAAAAGACAATGATAGGGCCATGTGATATTCATTTGTAAAGAATACACTTTGACTAAAAGAATTGGCTCTCAATTGCTAAGATACAAACATCACATTTTTACCGAGATTCTTGTCCATACTTTTCCATCAGATCCAAGAATAACTCGAATATTCAAAAATTTGTCTATCATTCTTCTTTGTCAAAAAGAAGATCCACTTATTCCATCCTTTATTGGGTGAATGATTCCTCCAATTTACCTAATGTCATTTATTGCTATTCATTATTATTGAATGCTATATTATTGCTCATGATTTCTAGAACATTTATTATATGTTATTACCACTGTCCGACCAGATCCACACGATATTTATTAATTCTCTAAAAACCCCATCTAAGGATATTATTATTAGCTAAGATTAACCTTTATTTACATAAATTTAATTATCTGAACCAAGATCTATATTTTTTTGGTCAAACACTACTGAAATCTATTTCTTGAATAAATCATGAGGTGTTGACCAGATATTTTATATCAAAAAGTTGTAGACTATTGCTAAATTAAGAAAATACACTTTTTTAATCCTCGACTCCTATTTTAACCTTACAAATAAAAAAGAAAAGAAAAAATTCCAAACTCCCACGTAACCTCAGTGAATACAACTCTTTCTTCTCTCTAGGAAGAAGGGTGAATAGTAAATCCGTTACTATTCATCGGCCATAACTTCGGAATCTAGTAGTGGATTTTCGCAAACTTGGTATCAAAAGATTCATTTTCTCTTTGCGCACAATCCCCAATTGGTTTCACCCTCAAATCCATAGCCAATTGTTACAGATCTACAAATTGGTTCGTCCATTACTGTAGCAAAATAGTGTATCTGGGCAGCTTCTTCTTTTCTGTGCGATGTAGTGTTGAAACTTTTGCGTAATAGAGCCCTTCCATGGCAGCCAACGTCTCTCCCCAGCCTTTGGCTGTGGGAGAGTAGAATCCAAACTCAAATGAAGTTACTCCAAACATCAACAACTTTGTTACATATGCAACAAGTTTGAATCAAAAGCAATCTGCCACATCTCTCACAAAAACGAGTTTGAAACCTTTTGAAATTGTTCATGGAGTTCCTACGATTCAATTTTCCATGGATGAACGTGAAGAATTTGCAAAGGAGGAAGGATTACATCAAGCAGTGATGATAAAACTGTCCAGCGACGCACCAAATTTACAGATTTTAAGGAGTATTCTGCCGAAAATCTTTGGTATCAAAGGTAATTGCTTGTTCGGTTCTTTGGCTCCACGACAAATTTTAATTCGTTGTGATCAACATGAAGATTATGTTGCTTGTTTGGCAAGAGCTGTAAACTATTTTCAACATAATGGAAGGGAGCATCAATATAGAGTTTTCCCATGGAGTGTTGGATATAATCCAAACCAGGAAACTTCGAAGGTGGCTATTTGGATTTCTTTGCCGAAGTTGTTGCCTGAACTGTTTGCTCGTAAGCCTTTATTGTCCATTGCGGCTGCTATTGGAAAACCAATCGCAATTGATAAGGCAACACAAGTTAGATCTCGTCCTAGCACGGCAAGAGTCAAGGTTATCATTGATTTACTTGACAAACTTCCTAAAAAGATTAGGCTTTAATATCTTGATGTTAAAACTGGTAAGATTGTTGAGGATTACCAGGAAATTATCTATGATAATTTGCCTTCGTATTGTGGCCATTGTAAGCATCAAGGACATGAAGAAAATCAATGTCGACGCTTAAAAGGAAAGGCAGTTCAAGCAACTCGTGTTTGTGATGAGAATGAGCATCAAATAGTTGAAAAATTGCAGGGTGATGCAAGAGATTTTTTGAATGCTAAGAGAGATGGGCAACAACTTATTGAAGGATTAGAAAATGATAAGAATGCTAGGCAGCAGGTGTGTGATGATTTGAGTAAAAGGGCAGATGCAACAGGTGTTAGAGGTGTTGTGCAAGTAGAAAAACTGATGTTAATATCCCTGATGGTGCACAGATTCTCAGCAATTCTGGGATCTCAAAGAGTGTCGCTATTGTTCATGTCGATCATGCCTTAGCTAGGATGTCTCAAGCTATGTCTGTAGAAGTAGGAAATAAGGTGTTCAAAGATCGAGGGAATGGCAGTAGTATAGGGACAGTAGCGGGAGGTGATCGACCTATTAATGGTACAGGTGAACAAGCTGATAATGCAGCAGGATACAAAGCTATTATTGTGAATGAGGGGCAGGAACATGTAAGTACTGAGGCCTTGGAGTGTGCTGATGCTACAGCCTGTAAGGCTGTGAATATGGAAAATTCAGCTGCAGGTGTACATGCTAATATTGGAGCTTTGAAACCTATAGCTCCTTTGAAACATACTGCTGGGATTCTGGAAAATAGTAATGATCGAGCTGTTACTTCAAAAAAACTGGTGTGGAAACTACCGTTGAGGTAAACCATGTAGATGTTATGGAGTTGGAATATGCAGCTTCAACAGGGTATAAAGTGGTGAATGTACAAACTAAACAACTTCAAATCTCAGCTACGAGGATGGCTAATACTACTGCTGATCGAGAAACCAAGGCCACAAATAATGCAACAGATGTAGTAGTAGGACATGTTGTGCAATCTGGAATTGAAGCAGTTGAAGTGTCAAAGGGCGAGCTTGTACCAAGGTCTAGCACTTCTACGATTCTTTTTTCCAGTTCACAAGTGGAAAACATTATCAAACAGGCCCAGACAGAAATGGTAATGAACACCACCTTGGTTAAACAACCAATGGTGACTTTGAACACATCCGTGTTTGATGTCCCTTCTCAGTCAGTAGAGTCTTTTAGGGAGTTCAAAGGTGAATCTGGGCAGCTTGTCCTGTCAACTGGGAACAACAATGAGGTTATCCAACAAAAGGTAAAGGAAATGGCTATCAATTCTAAGCTGTGGCGTGAACAACGAGAGGAGGATGATGAAGATGATTGGGGTGATGGGTTTGCTGGCTATTCATCTGAAGAAGGTGAGCAGGAGTTTGATCAGGAGAGTGCATGTGAGGAGATCGATCCTCCAGTAAAGCCAAAGCCTCATGAGGCAACAACATCAAGTCCCACGACCAAATTGAACATGCATGCTCCTATTTTCATCCCCAGAAATTCTCCTACTGCTGCTATGCTAGATACAACAGCTGGAAGGTTGGTTAGCGCTGTGGAAATATGTGCCAAGCAGGCCACTCCAGGTGTTAATACTAGTCAAATTGTGATTACACCAACACTTAAAATGCAGCAGCAACAAAATGATCTACATGCCTCAACTAGTATGCATACTGGTGATCGCACAGCAACAACAAAACCAAATTCTGGGCAGCAGCAACTCACAACAACTACTCCAATTATTTCGGTTGAGGAGAGACAACTACTGGATGCAATTGTAAGTACTGCTCCTCTACGTTCTTTAAGTCATACAGTCTGTCGCACTGGTCGTGGGAATGAGAGCAAGAACAAATCACAAAACAACAACAAAGTACAACAAATATGGTTCCTCCACAAGCTGGAAATACATTGATGACTCAAGGTGTTTCTCAACACATGCCAAATCTAATTTTGGTAGGTAGAGATATATATAAAGAAGGGGAGGAAGATGATATCTTAAATCAATGCCGGGCAGAGGCATCAAGAAAATGTGACCTATCACCTATACATAGTGGAAAAATAAAAAAGGTACATACAAGGAAAATAGTTGGGACGACAAGGTCAGTGATTTTTTAAATGTTAGGCGACCTCCAATGAAAGTTGCCAAACAAAAGAAGGCTGCCCCAACTACCTCAACAAGGTCCAACCGTTCAAAAAAGAAATGATGATTTTTGAATACTTTTTGAACACGGTTGAGGAAAACAACAAAGAACTGCAAATTGAAGATTTTACATGTTTGGAAAAGAAGGGACATGAACCAAATTGGTACTTCATTCTATTATACCACTTTATTAGTATTCTCATTTGTAATATCATCACAGAGTATGTTATAAACTCTGTGATGATAATTGAATATTTGGTACTCTCCAGTTCTTATTTTTTACATGCGTGCTAGTAGGTGAGGCCTTTTCATTGACTCAATAGGATTAGTAAGGTAAGGTTTAGCCCGGTTTGAGTTGCCTTGGTCCTATGCCTTTGGAAAAATATCCACACGGCTATGAGATTATATGCCTTCGTGAGACTTTGCCGGCAGCTACACCATGAATCCTCTACATGAGGCTGTCATCATAACGCAATGTGAGGTGCAGAGGAGTGATTATATAGCCAAGGCATATAGGTAACAATACCGGTGCTATTGTCCCCCTTATTTGTACTGTTCCTAATTGTTGTATTTTCTGTTTTTTTTTATTAATAAAAAAATAGCCCTAGGCACTTGCCTAGCGGATTGCTAAAAAAAAAAAAACCTAACCTCAGTGGGTGAATATTGAGCGGTAACCCGATGATAGAATTGTTAACCTTCACTTTAAAGGTACCATCTAATTCACGCGTTTTTCTTCTTCTTTCTTCCACATGTCCAATTTTTTTTTGTTTGTAATTGACCGTGGCGCAGGGAACAGATTTGTCTAGTGTAAGGCAATAAGTATAAATAGTTAATTCAACAAACAACATTAAAATCGAGAACTCTTCTCCATTCTCTCTATCTCCTCTCTCTTTCTCTCTATCTCCCCATTTTTCTTTCTTCGTTCTTGGTGCTTCTTACTTCCATTGAATCACCTCTATTTTTTTCTTCCCTTTCCCCTGTCACAGGGGGAAAGAAAACCAAAACGAAGAAGAAATAAGAAAAAATATATATATAATCAAGAAAACACCCACTATAAAAAAGAAAATCTTTGATCATCTTTTTTGCTCTATATATATATATGGCTTTAGAAGATGATACATTATTTCTTGATTCCCTGAATTCACCATCAGCTACGTCTTCATCAGCGTCGCTTGATCTTGATCATTCATTTGAATATTCATCAACAACACCTTCTTCTTCTTCTCCATCTCAGCCTTTGTCTTTGCCTAGGAACTCTTCTTTAACAAAGCTCAACGCACGTGCAGCTGCATTCATTCCACGTAGCTCGTCTTCGCCTTCCTTGTCGTCTGCCATGTTGGCGAAATCGTCCTCGTCGCCATCATTGGCGTCACTTTCTCGTTCTGCATCCCGAGCTGATTCACATCAGCCCGGGAACGGGATCGGGCCTGGACCCGTTATCCCGCAGAATGGACAGACGGTCGTGCATGTTATTGCTACGCCTGCAGCGACTTTTCATCAGATCACGACACATGTACCTGGTGTCCAGAATTACATATATACATCTCAATTGCCTGTGCAATATCCATACGGTGGCATTGGTAAAGGATTTGTTGATCATGGGGGTATGCCCGCGGTGGTGGTTATTGGTGCTGATTCTGATCTGAATAATGCAGGGTTAAGTGAAGAAGCTTGTCAAAAAATTGTTAATCAGGCAAGCATAAATCTCTCTGTAGCTATTAATCAAATGTGTTTTTCTTCATAATTATGATGTCCTCGTCTAATTTTATAAGGATCAAATGTCTTCTTTAACATTATTCTTTATGTTTATTTTGTTTCTCAATTTAACATTCTTTTTGTTCCTTGCACTGAATTAACTCAAATGTTTAATAGGAATTAGATGTTAAACGCTTCCAAATAGAAAAACTTCAATTATTCTTCTTCATTGGATAGGAGCAGAAAAGGAGGTGATGTCTATACTCAAATTTTTCATGAATCTCAATGACAATGATCAAGGATTGATGGTGCCATAAATATTTTCCGAATAAACATAATTTTGCATAAAGATTTCTTTTTAGCATTGCCTCAACCTCTTGGTAACATCGTTGGTCTCATATGTGTATCGTGCTTTTGAGGACTTGAAATGTAGGGTGGTAAACTATCCATAGTTGATAATTGCATGTATAGTATGGTCATAGACACCGATGAGCAGAGGCGGATCCACAATGTATTAGATAGGTTCACGTGAACCCAATAATTTTTGTTCAGACCCGATATATGTATTAAGAAATCCAAAAAATATTTGACTGTGAACATAGTTCTTATTGTATATTAATTTGTGTGGTTGCTGAAACTTCAAATTCCATCTGCGACACCAAGAGCATTTGTAATCTGTGTCTTCATATTTCTTTCTTTGCTTTTTCTAACTGGGATTTACTTCCATTCTCTGTAGGTGGAGTTTTATTTTAGTGATATAAATCTGGCAACAACTGATCATTTAATAAGGATTATGTTCAAGGATCCAGAAGGATATGGTAAGATTTTTGTTAGCCTTATTAGAGTAATCTTATCTTCATTTATAATTCAACATTACTATTATCTGATGAATCCTTTGACTTCTTTTTTATTTTTTTTCTATGTTGTAGTACCAATGTCAGTGGTTGCATCATTCAAGAAGATTAAAGCTCTCACAAGTAGTCATGCCCTGGTTGCAAAAATTCTGCGGACCTCAACAAAGCTTGTGAGTTTTTCCTCTTCACTTTCCTCCGTTCCCTCGCCTGTCATTCCAATCCAACCCTGAAGATCTCACTTGAAATATTTTTGCTACCTGCAATTCACGTGGTTCCACGATTGTGGTCCTGATTCTTACATTATTTTCTTTATAATATTATTCATCTCACATATTAGTTTATTTTGATTTCTCTGCTTCTAGGTGGTGAGTGAAGATGGAAAGAAGGTTAGACGCCAATTTCCGCTGAGTGAAAAGGACTTGGAAGAGCTGCAAGTAAGTTATATTTTTCTAATGCTAGTGGTTTCAGTTGCTGTCTTGAACAATACAGTCATAATGTATTGATCTGTTAGAACAAGGACAGTTTATGAGTTAGTGAAACATTTATGTTTTCCCCCTAATTGTTTCATCTCATATTTTCGTCAATGTTCGCATTGTCTTTCGGTTGTCTGGTTGTACTTTTAACACGTTGATTCTGTCTTTTTTTAGTCTCGCATAGTGGTTGCTGAGAATTTACCCGAGGATCACTGCCACCAGAACCTCATGAAGATTTTCTCAGCAGTTGGAAGGTATACTAGTTTTCATGCAGCTGTAAACAAGATAGTTTAAGGAAATGCGCAACTCATTTTTTAATTAATTGTTTCAGCGTAAAAATGATTCGGACATGCCAACCTCAGTCTTCCAATGGTGGGGCTTCTTCAGCATCTAGAACTGGAAAATCAGATAGCACACTGTATAGTACCAAGGTGCGCATTAGACATTTGATTTTCTAGTGTTAGTTTTCAATGTGGTATCAAGTGTTAAGAGGCGGCGTTGGTGTCTTTTTCCTACTACAACAACAACAACCCAGTATAATCCCACAAGTGGGGTCTGGGGAGGGTAATATGTACGCAGACCTTACCCCTACCCCGAAGGGTAGAGAGGCTGTTTCCAGAAGACCCTCGGCTCAAAAAGCAACAGAAGCCGCTATATTAGTACCATATAAATGCATAATAAAATAACAACAATACAATAGATATGAAATACAGAACACAAAATACGAAAACGATGGCTGGTATAGTAAAACTAGCAGGTAAAGCCCTGCATCAATAGACGACCAATGACATTCTTAGTCTAACTCCTAACTGGCTAGTCTCACTCTATTGTGCTGTAGAAATATTCACAACTCTCCCCTAACCTACAACCTTAATACTCGACCTTCATAATTCCCTGTCAAGGGCCATGTCCTCAGTAATCCTAAGTCGCGCCATGTCCTGTCTGATCACCTCTCCCCAATACTTCTGAGGTCGTCCTCTACCTCTCCGCGTGCCCACTACCGCCAGTCGCTCACACCTCCTCACCGGTGCATCAGTTCTCCTCCTCTGAATGTGCCCGAACCATCTGAGTCTTGCTTCCCGCATCTTGTCCTCCATGGGGCCACACCCACCTTCTCTCGAATATCTTCATTCTTAATCTTATCCATTCTTGTATGCCCGCACATCCACCTCAACATCCTCATCTCTGCTACTTTCATCTTCTGGATGTGTGAGTTCTTTATCGGCCAACATTCAGTTCCATATAACATGGCAGGCCTAACCACTGCTCTATAAAACTTACCTTTTAGTAACGGTGGCACTTTCTTATCACACAAGACTCCCGACGCTAACCTCCACTTCATCCACCCCACCCCTATGCGGTGTGTGACATCCTCCTCAATCTCCCCGATCCCCTGAATAACCGATCCAAGGTACTTGAAACTACCCCTCTTGGGAATGACTTGAGAGTCAAGCCTCACTTCAACTCCCGCTTCTGTCGGCTCAACTCCAAATTTGCACTCGAGGTATTCCGTCTTCGTTCTGCTCAACTTGAAACCTTTAGACTCAAGAGCATGTCTCCAAATCTCTAGCCTCTCGTTGACGCCGCCTCGTGTCTCGTCAATTAGAATAATGTCATCAGCAAATAACATGCACCATGACACCTCCCCTTGAATATGATGAGTCAGTGCATCCATCACCAGGGAAAATAGGAATGGGCTGAGCGCAGACCCTTGGTGCAACCCCGTAATAACTGGAAAATGTTCAGAGTCGCCTCCTACTGTCCTAACCCGAGTCTTAGCTCCATCATACATGTCTTTAATCACCCTAATATAGTCAATCGGTACCACTTTATCCTCTAAGCAGCTCCATAAGACCTCCCTAGGAACCCTATCGTACGCTTTCTCCAGATCAATAAACACCATGTGAAGATCCTTCTTCCTATCCCTGTACTGTTCCACCATCCTCCTAATAAGGTGGATAGCTTCTGTGGTAGATCGCCCCGGCATGAACCCGAACTGGTTGTCTGAAATAGACACCGTCCTTCGCACTCTCATTTCTACCACTCTCTCCCAAACTCTCATGGTATGACTTAGTAATTTGATGCCCCTATAGTTGTTACAGCTCTGGACATCACCTTTGTTCTTATACAACGGGACCATTGTACTCCACCTCCACTCTTCAGGCATCCTATTAGTCTTGAATATAACACTAAACAATGCAGTAAGCCATTCCAAGCCTGCTCTACCCACACACCTCCACAGTTCAACCGGGATTTCGTCTGGCCCGGTAGCTCTGCCCCTTCTCATCTTACGCATTACCTCCATGACTTCATCGATCTCAATGTCCCTACAATTACTTAATTCACGGTGACTGTCGGCATTCCTCGATTCCCCAGGTCTAATATCTTGATCTCCTTCTTCACTTAGAAGTTTATGAAAGTAGGTCTTCCACCTCTTCTTAATCTGGTCATCTCCCATCAAGACTTTGCCGTCATCATCTTTTATGAACCTCACCTGGTCTAGATCTCGAGTTGTCCTCTCTCTCACCTTAGCGAGTCGGAATAACTTCTTCTCCCCGCCTTTGTTTCTTAGTTCCTCATACAAACGAGCAAAAGCTGTCGTCTTAGCCTCCGTCACTGCCATCTTTGCCTCCTTCCTAGCTACCTTATACCTTTGACTGTTCTCTCTCTTCTCCTCCTCGTTAGTGCTCCCTACTAACCGCAGGTAAGTCGCCTTCTTCGCTTCCACTTTACCTTGGACAACTGCATTCCACCACCAATCTCCTTTGTGACCACCATTGCGGCCCGTAGATATCCCTAACACCTCTCTCGCCGCCTTTCTTATACAGTCCGCCGTCGTCGACCACATTGTGTTTGCGTCCCCACCACTTCTCCAAGCTCCCATTGCCGATAACCTTCCTTCCAACTCTTTAGCTTTATCCTTAGTTAAGGCGCCCCACCTAATCCTGGGGCGTCCTTGTACTGACCTCTTCTTCCTCCTTATCCTAATACAAATGTTCATCACCAAAAGCCTATGCTGCGTTGAGAGGGTCTCACCTGGGATAACCTTGCAGTCCTCGCACAACCTTCTGTCGCATCTCCTAAGGAGGAGATAGTCAATCTGAGTCTTCGCCACCGAATTTTGGTAAGTAACCAAATGTTCATCCCGCTTCGTAAAACTCGAGTTCGCAATGACTAGATCGAAAGCCTTGGCAAAGTCTAACAGCGCAATGCCCCCTCCGTTCCGCTCTCCGAAACCAAAGCCGCCATGCACCTCAGTGTACCCACCTGCAGATGACCCAATATAACCATTGAAATCTCCTCCTATGAATAACCTCTCAGAAGGCGGTATCCTACGAACAATCTCATCCAACCCCTCCCAAAAGCGCCTCTTAATATCCTCATCCAAGCCTGCTTGCGGTGCGTACGCGCTAACGACATTTAAAGTACCCTCACCTACCACCAACTTAATAGTCATTAGTCTATTAAGTTGACAATTGTTTGAGTACAGCTGACAATGCATATTGTTAGCAGCAAAATAATGAAACCAAAATAGAGTAAAATTGCTGCTGCTATTTTTTGGAAGCCTGGCATATAAAATGAGTAGTTTTTGTTGTCTATATTAATCTTTGGAACATTTTGTTCATTTCAAGAATCTGAATTGAAATTTCTAAACGCAGTTGCATGCATTTGTGGAATACGAATCAGTTGAATTGGCTGAGAAGGCGGTAAGTAAATAAAAACTTGTTTAATAATGACATCATAGGTCATCTATCTCTGGACCCTTTAACACTTTGCGGTCTTATTTTGCAGGTTATGGAGCTAAACGATGAGAATAACTGGAGAAATGGTCTGAAACTCCGCATATTGAACAGGTGCACGGTATGTATTGGACATAATTTTCCCTGATAGTTAAGTTGGAACTGCATCCTAAAAGCAGTATGGTTTTCAACGTGCCTTTTAGTGAAATTCGAATGTCATATAATTAGTGATGTAAGGTGGTTCTGTTGTGGGTTTCAGAACTGATGATTAGTGTTCCTGGCATTGTTAAGATTTTTAAAGTCCAAATATGTTAGTCGTAAGATAAATGTATGTTGAACTTCTTGACTGTTGAGAAGTTAGAGCTTCTGACTTCCTTGGATAAGCTTTCTCTAGTACTCTTGGATTCTTGTTTATTAAGTATTTATGAGTTTTGGTTGAATTCACAGGGAAAATCTGGTCAAAATCGAGGGAAGAAAGTCGGTCATGAGAGTGTGCTCAACTTCAAGGAAGAAGATGCTTTCGGATCAGAGGCCAGCGAGAAACATAACGAAGACTTATGGCACCACTTTGATACTCACTTGAGTGACCTTGCAGTAAGTTATTTTTCAGACATGCATGAATATGGCGCAAATAATCGTGCAGGATATTTCTGTATGAACATATAATATTCCCCCATTATGTAATGTAGTGATTAAATTTGCTGGTGTGTTAAATTAACTATTTGGTAGGAGGAACATGGCACTGATGGGCTGAGGAAAGGGCTCAATCGCAGTTGGATTAAGGGACAGGGTCAGGGACGCGGACGTCTCCAGTTTCATCAAAACAATCGTGGAGGTCATTTAGGCGGAGCTCCCACATCAACTATGAGGCGTGCATACAGTGTGGGGAGTGCACTGTCAAACTTCAATCGTGTTAGTCTAGCAGGGCATCCCTCTATGCTTTCTGAGCAGTCAGCACCAGCCAAGCAAGCTTCCGTTCCTCGGATGCCAGATGGCACTAGAGGATTTTCCATGGGTCGAGGTAAGCCAGTTGCTATTAAAACAGCATAATGAATCGGTGGTTATGTGGTGAGCATTTCCAGATGGAGAAGTGGGAATGTGCTCCTTTTTTTGCAGTAAGTATTGATGGCAGGGTCAATCCAGTGGATCGAGCTGGTATAAATGAATCAGCGGATTGAATCAACTTGTCTTCCTATTGTGTTGTTAAAGCAGAGATCTTGCAGAAAAGCTGTGTTTTTTGTAAATTTTATTCATTAGGGTTCCATCATTGTGTAAAACTGAAGCAAAACCTGAGGGATTAACGTAAAGTTATACAGATGTAGTAAAGAATCCTCCCCTTTCCTCTCCCCTCTAGCTTCATCTTAGTTTTTTTTGTGTATACTAACAGAAATTGAATATTATCTATACTATATAAATGATTGGAGGTTCTCATAGGAAAATTTAATAGCATGATCACACGACTCTGAACTCGAACCTCACCTTCTGAATAGGTGACTGATAATGGACTAACAGCAGCAAGTAAGGCAGTTGGAACATAGATCTCCAATTACAGTAACATCAAGACAATGAGTAGAGTAGAGGAGGTACCAATGAGAAATATGGAAAACAGCCAATTTTGCATGCCACAGACCTTTATGGTGATGATCAAAATAGACATCCAAAAGCTTGCAGAAGTATTTGGAAAACTTTTTATTGGACTTTGTCAACTCTTCTCTATCAGGAGTAAATAGATATATAATTAAGATAGACGCAATTTAGAGAAGTTTACAGTACCAGAGTAAGGACAACTTGATGAGTAATGTCTAATCCAACGGACAGAACATCAGCACCACAGGTAAATACAATATCAGCAGCAGTTGGATCTTTGAAGATCTAGTGCAGACGACGAATAAAAATGAAACGGGGGGAGAAGTATATAATACTGCTCAAGCCAGTACATTAATGAATGCTAAGTAGTGCTAGGAAATAGTTCAAAGAAATGTAGGAAATTTTTTACCAGATGTAAAGCATTTCTGGTGGCCAGATCTAGTTGTGTGGAAATTATATTGTTGTGAGCCCAATCACTGTTAAGCTAAGATTCTGCCATGAAAATGGAGATTAAGGAAGAAGAAAACCCTAGTCTTAAAAGGAACGAGAGAAGCGATTGAGACTTGAGGTAAATAAAATGAAAGTCTCGTTAATTGGAAAAACTACAGAATGGACCTGCTAGTTATTTACAAAAGAACATAATTAAAACCGGATAAGGGCCGGGTCCCTAAATGAAAAATAAAGCCCAGTATGAAATGATCAACCTGGATCTGTTTTGGTTGGGCTTGGTACTTGGACTCCATCACCCCTCCTCAAGCTGGAGGGTGGGAACACACCCAACTTGGACAATAGCCTGTGATGAGGAATACTTGTCAAGGCCTTAGTCAAAACATCAGCAAGTTGGTGAGTTGTGGAGATATGGTGAAGAGAGATTAAACCAATGGAAAGCACATCACGAACATAATGACAATCAACCTCTATATGTTTGGTGCGCTCGTGAAACACATGATTCTTAGCAATGTGAAGGGTAGTCTGACTATCACAATACACGGGGATACGAGAAGAGATCACCAAACCCATGTGACATAATAAACGAACCATCCATGTAACCTCAGCAACAACCTTCCCGAGGGCTCGATATTCAGCTTCTGCAGAAGACAAAGAAACAGTCTGTTGTTTCTTTGATTTCAAGGAAATAGGAGAACCCCCAAGAACAATATAGTAACCAATCACATACTTCCTGGAAATGGGGCAAGCAGCCCAATTTGAATCTGAGTAGGCCTGTAAGGAAAAGTCAGCTGTGTTGTTGAGCAGAATACCCTGAGAAGGAGCATTGAGAAGATACCTAAGGATATGTAGAGCAGGCAACATGTGAGGCACCTTAGGAGATACCAAGAATTGACTGAGATGTTGTACTGAGAAGGAGATATTCGGCCTGATGTGTTGGAGAAAATTCAGCTTGCCAATGAGTCACCTATACAATGAGGGATCAGGAAGAGGATCTCCAACTTCAGAGGTGAGCTTGTCTTGAGGATCAAGTGGAGTAAGAACATGTTTCACATCAAGACAATGAAATTCTTGGAGGAGGTCCCTGGTGTACTTGTACTGATTGACAACATAGCCTTGAGGGACTTTGGTGACCTCAAGACCAAGAAAGTAGTATACAGAACCAAGATCATTTATTTTAAACTGTTGATCCAGAAATGATTTTAGGGCAGCCATCTCTTCAGAATCATTGCTAGCCAAGAGAATATCATCTACATATACTGCCAAAAGAATGATGGAGGAGGCAGAAACCTTGGAGAATAGGGATGAGTCATTCTTGCTGGGAGAATACCCTTTGGAAATAAGAGAAGCAGATAGCTTGGCAAACCACTGCCTTGATACCTGTTTGAGGCCATATAGAGATTTTCTCAATCTACAAGCCAAAGGAGGATCAGAAGAGGTGGTATTGACAGTGAGGCCCAAAGGAATTTTCATGTAAACTTCTTTATGGAGGTCACCATGCAAGAATGCATTGTTGACATCTAATTGATGAACAACCCAAGTATGTTTGACAACAAGAATGAGAAGGCATTTGATGATGGTAATTTTGACTACAGGACTGAAGGTTTCAGTGTAGTCAATGCCTTCCTATTAGGAATCACCTCTGATAACTAGTCTAGCTCTATATCTTTCAATAGACCCATCACGCTTCTGCTTGACCTTTGTTTACCTTGAAAATGTTAACTACAATTATATTTGATTTTGCGGTTCTAAAAATATGTGATTTATCTTAACGCTAGTTGTTAGGCAATAGATGTTAAGTGTGAGTAAAGAAAATAAGAAATGCAAACCAATAGTGTCACGAAGCTGGGCCTCGAGCTGGCTGGAACGGGGCTTCGAGATCTAGGCAGACTAACAACAATGAGCAATCGATGAAGAATCAATGATAATGAGAGCCTTAAATGGCCTTTTATGGCTAATAATGAGTAATAAATGAAGAACAATAAATGAACAATGAATAGACAATGAAAGAATACGCAATAAATTAAAGAATAATAATGTTAGTAAAGACAATAGATAGTGTTGCATTGTATTCAATGTGTTGTGTGATCAATAATTGTCCCAGAGAGGCCTTACAAGATGATAAGGGCCCCCTTTATATAGAAGGGGGATCCTTACATAATACATGTCTAATCATGATGGGAAAATGCTATTGGTACAGCTGTATAACGGTTCAATGTGGATTTGTACTATTCTTTACAGACTCTATCAGTCCTCATCACGCGCCCTCTGGGGTCTTTCACCTTTTCATAATGGTCGTCGATTTCTATACCGCCTCGAGGTGCGTCATAACGAGTCCTCGATATTCCCTGTCGAGGTAAGTGCTTCGAGAACAAGCCTTGGATTATGTTTCGATCTTATTGATGCCGGGCTCGAAATGCCACGGAAACCTTAAAATCGACCTTCCCCGATTTTAACTGCATACAGATAGTCCCCGCGTTCCTTGGAATGAAATAACAAAGAAGAATTTGAATTTTTCAACTCTTTAATACATTCATCATTATGTCAGTTACACCATGTGATCGGTTGATGTGACAAAAGGGGACGTTCAAAAGTCACGTTCGCACGGTTCTCGAAAAGCCTCGAACTGATTATGACGGTTGGCCGCCCATTGGGTTTCCCCAGCGCGCACTGCTGGTCTCTATAAATACCTTAGTCCTTTATTCCTTATTCGCTATCATATCTTTGAACTTTTAACAACTTTCCTAACTTCTTTTCTGCGCTTGTTTCTCGCCTAGTTTTTCTCTTTTCCTATGAAATCTTTCAGGAGAAATGGCGAAGACCTCGAGAACCATTCCTCAAGGTGATAAAGCTTCTTCATCTTTACGCTCATTTAAGGGCAAAATTATAACGCCTCCTAGTCTTGAAGAATGTACGCCCGGACTCTATGAGACATCCTCCAATTTTTTAGTTGACAAACCTCTTTCGAATGGAGAGGCGATGCAAGTGGAGGTGCCCTCTCAGGAGGAAGATATAACGACACACAAACCCGGTTTTCTTAGTGTATATACATATCATTTTACCTTGGGTTTGGTAGAACCATCCTCGTCATTGATAGACCCCGTAATCCTTGATTTCTGTGGACAATACCAGGTGACACTCGGTCAAATTCATCCATCATTCTGGCATGTTGTCTACATGATTAGGCATTTTGCAAACATGGTCGAGGGGGTAACTTTTACCCTTGATTACCTGATTAGGATGTACAGCCCCCAATTGTATCGAGGCGGCTTGATTAAACTTCAACATCGGGCTCCGAAGGCCTTCTTCGCTTGTACCGATGAAGGCAAGGACAGGGGGTGGATGAGTCGCTTTGTCCGGGTTAGGACCTCAGATTTAATTCCTGCTGAAAGGATTCCATTCCCCGAGGAATGGAACATGAATCGTAAGTGAATATGTTGATTAACTAATTTCCCATTTCTTTGGGCCATTGACCCTCCTGAACTAACTTCTTTTGTTGGTGAAGCCATTGAGTGGTACTTTGGCAGGTTAAGGATCTCGTGGGCTGGGTTCGCCAGCTTGATTCGATCTACCCGTATCATAAGTGCGTATGGCGCGATCTGGCCAAGGCCCGATGGGAAGCTAAAAATCATGGTGAGGTTTTTCTCTTGTCGTACTTGAGCTCGCTATAGGAGGTACCCCTTAACCGTATGCTAAACTTTTGTAACTGCCTTTTACATTTGTGTATACCTGGGAGATGCTTCTTTGATGAGGGAAGGTTCCTCTGGGGAGGCGGATACTTCAAGTCTTTCCAAAGAGAAGAAGAGAAAAAGAAAATTGCCGACTAAATCCTCGAAACCGAAGAAGGCGAAAGTTCAAAAGCCTGAGGTTGATTCAGCGGCCCTAACTTCGGGAGTAGCGGAGGTCCCCCCAGCTAGGGGTGGAGAGAAACATGACTCCCCGCTAGCGCCCGGGGAAGGAGGAAGCATGAGCGCTGAGCGGATGGCTATTGAGCCGATAACAGATAAATCAAAAGTTGTAGATGTTGTCCCATCTTGAGCAGAGGAGGATCTCAAGGATGGGCCAAATGATGTTCCTGGGCCGTTTGATAGTCAAAACATTTCTCGAGCTGAGGGGCGTTTGGTAGATGAGTCAAGGGAGCCCACTCTTGAAGTTCCTCGGAGGCAAGGGAAAGCCCCGATCAATCCAGCCGGAGTTGTTGATGTGGGTAACTCTCCGCCGGGTCCGACATTCCCTCCGAGGGGGATTCGATATGCCGATAATAGAGAGATTTCTGATGCGGGGGCGTTCCTCGAGGGAAATGACTTGTTTGAAGGGCTCCTCACTAGAGGCAAAAAAAGCCCCGATCTGAATGCCGCGCTCATTTTATAGGAAGCCGAGAGGCTCCACAAACAGGTAATCACTCATTGACTATGCTCTGAGCTCCGATCCTCATCTTCCTAATTTTGTTCTTTTGTGCTTTAAGGTTATAGTGCTTTACAATAAGGCCTTTGCCAATTCCCAAGTCGAGCTGGCCCACTATGAGGAAGAGTGCATGAGGCTCTCATCAGAGGCTGACGAGTTCAGAGCTCTTTCTACCAAGAAGAAGGGAGAACTTTGAAACCTTTGGGTTCGTTTGGAGACGATGTCTCGAGAGCGGACCGATCTTTCCGAGCAGGTAATACGGCCTTCGCATGTCTCTATTTTCGCGCTTCCCTGACTTTAGCGTCTGACACCTTTGGTTGATTTTTGCAGTTTGAGAAGAAAGATGCCCTGATGGAGGAGGGTCTTAGAGCCAGAGATGCTGAGATTCTCGAACTTAGGCAGCGTGTGGATGAGACAGCCTCCGAGAGAGATACCCTCCAAGGGAAGTTGACTTCGGTTGAGCACTGTCTTCAGAAGGCGATAGCGGATAATGATAAGTATAAGGATCTCCATGCTGAATCGGTTTTCGCGCTATCTACAGCCAAGGCCTAGGCCGATGTGCTCATAGCCTCGTACAGGAAAGATACCACCGCTGCATATACTCGGGCTAAGAAGGTCTTTTAGGATGCCGAGTTTGAACTGGCCCGAGCCCTGGAGTGTGCCCGGTTAGAGTCTCGGAGACAGGCTCTCAAAGATGTATATGCATGGGGCATTGATTTGTCTACTGATATCGAGAAGGTAAAGGCCTTAGAGGAAGAGTCGTTGGCCTCGTTTACTTCTGATAAGGATTCAACTAGTGTCTTAGAGAGCGGTGGAGATGTAGAAGAAGTCCCCGAGGGGGGAAGAAGCCGTTGGTGACCAGTATCACGCCCTGAACTTGGGGGAGAGACCGGCACCCGGTACCTTACTCAACCAAGTACCAACGTAACGTATCTTTCTTATTATATCATCATATACACATGACATACGGGCCTAATAGGCCAACATGATCCTTTATAAACTCAAAACATAGGCCGACAAGGCCATACAATCTTTTATATACACGACATATGTCTACAAGCCTCTAAGAATACATAAATGTCATAAAGGTCGGGACAGAGTCCCGCCATACCAAACAATACACGTCTAAATCATACTAACCAAACGAGCAACTCCGAAGTAAATGGAGCGCACCACATCTTCCGCTGAGTTGATAGCCTACTTGGAGGGCTCTAGACCTGTCTATCAGGACCTGCGGGCATGAAACGCAGCATCCTCAGGAAAAAGGGACGTCAGTACGAATAATGTACCGAGTATGTAAGGAACATAAATAAATACATAAGAGACATGGAAGACATATAGAGTACATGACTCAACATGTAAGTCTGAATAACTTTGTAAATCATAAATCACTTTTAGCATCATGCATATGCGTATGAATGTCATGTCATGCATAGGTACATGTTTCATAACATCATCAGCCTCTGAGGGCATCCCATCATACCGTCTCGGCTACTGTGGGCAAAATCATCATCGTATACCAGCTGATCAGGTGGTGGTGCGTATATAACACCATAACCATTCCCATATCCCATTTACATATATTTTTCCATACCTCATATACATATATACGCGTATATAACGCCGTCTGAGTCATATTTCAGCCACTGTGGGCAACATCATCATCATATACCAGCTGATCAGGTGGTGATGCGTATATAACGACGTAACCTTTTCCCATATCCCATATACATATATTTACATATATACACGTATATAACGTCATCTTGTCATGGGTGAATGCACATGTATAAATGAGTGAAAGGCATGAAAAATACGTAAAAATCTCAATATTCCTTATATAATGCCATCTGGTCATGGGTAAATGCACATGTATAAATGGGTGAAATGCATGAAAAATACGTAATAATCTTAATATTCCTTTCAGATAACCTGTTTCAACTGCGTATTATTCTAAGACCCATGAATAGGAAATAATAATATTTTTCATGGGGAATCAATAATATAGACACCCCTAATAATTCTATGAATAGAGTAATTTATGGAAATTATGTATTTGCTCGTTTCTTCAATATAATTTGGACTATGCCAAAAGAAAGAAGGGATGGCCTTAACATACTTGTAGTAGGGAAAACTCCGTGTAATATTCCATTGGAAAACCTTCGTTGATTGAACGAAATTTTTTCTTTTTATTCTTCGAACTTTTGAACGGATTTGTTTTCTAATTTTGCGATGCTTTTCTGGAACGAGAGTTTAAGCTTCTGTTATTAAGACATGAGGGATAATGAAATTTGAATTTCTCTTTTACATTAAGGGAAGTACGTAGGTTTCCATCATAGACTTTATTAAGTCTTATGACTTGTCTCTTACACAATATTAAGACTTGATCCAAGATGGCCACATAAGGAAATGTGACCCTTAGTCACTTCTTTCTTATGTGGTCAGCTGCCACGTATTTGAGTGATGATAATTATTAAGTTTTTATCCACTTATTAGTTAATCGGGTAATATCACATTACCTGGTAATTAATCAATTACCCGCATAATTTAAAAATTACCCCAAATTACTAAAATTTTATTTATTATTAAATTAGTTCATATATACTTTATATGTTATGCTACCGTGGTCATATGGTACCTTGCATGGTACTAGTTTATAATTATCGGGTATTATCGCTCAACCCGTATTTTATTCCAAATTGGCAACTTTCAACGAAATTTATTTTCTTCGACTTGCTTCCCCTCTCACCTTCACGAATTTACTAATCACTTGTGAAATAGCATAATCCTTATAACCTCCAAATAATCTTTTACTTGGACTGATGTCAATTACCTTACGACAAATTTCACTTACAATACTTCAGGGTGCAACATCGTCAAAACTTAATACTGCGAGCGTGACATCACCGTAATGTAATACTGCAAGGCACGGCATCATTGTAATATAATACGGCGGAACGTGATATCGACGTAATATTACGGGACGTAACATTATTCCCCCTTTGGAACATTTGTCCTCGAATGTTGACTGATGCACTTATTATTTTCATAACTTATATCTTCCTAATACTTTAGAACTTGCCTTGCCATCTAGGCGACTGTTCTGTGAATAAGTCCAATGTCCAGGGAATTCCTGTGAGCACGTGATTTTTGCCTCACGAAAATTACTCCAAAACAAAATAAAAAAAAAAGTAATGATAAAACAATTTTTTGCTTAGTGTGCAATTTTTAGAATTTGAGTGACATTTGTTAATTATTTGTGCTTTGTCCGTAAATGTTTGTTTTGTTATAATTAAACGAAAACAAAATAAAAATACATGTCGCATGCATATATAGGATTTAATTAGGCATTTAAAAGATAATTTAAATAAAATCACAAAAAATATGCATTTGTTCTAGTTTTAATGTTTCACTGTGTGATTAACGTTTTGTCTATGTTTTAAATAGTTGATAAAAAATAATAATTAATATTTTGTAAGGTTAACTTTGTTTTTATAATTTTAATTAGAATTTTTATAATTAGGATTAAAATTAGGAAATATAAAATAAGTTATAAAAATAACTTATTCGGACCTGGACTGAAATACAGGCCCAAACAAAACCAATTTCCCACAGCCCAATCAAAATACCCGGCCAAGTCCAGTATGCATACAACCAAATCCAAACGACGCCGTATGGGCACTTCAAATTTGGGCCTTTGATTCGTTTCAATCAAACGGTCCAGTTCAGCCATTGCTTAAATGAAACGACGGCGTTTTAAGCTATCAGATCTGAACCGTTCATCTATCTTGATCCAACGGCCTCAGGAACTCATCCAAACCCAATCCATATCACCCCCGGGCTGACCCCTTTCCCCCAACTTAAACCAAACGACATCGTTTGGTTAAGTGAATTGATCTTAACCGTGCATCTTAATTGATCCAACGGATGAGATCAATCTACCCCACTCGTATATAACTCCAATCCACACCCCAGCCCCCCAAACCAAATACCCCACCCCTGTGTCCTGTTCATCATCTCTTTCAAGAGGTCTGATGAACTCCGCCATTTACCACCGTACACCGCCTACCGGAAATCGCCTCACGGCGGTTCCGGTAGTCCAAACAACCCCACCTTAACACCCTCGACTCCTCACAACCCCCTCTTTACGGATCTGGTGTCAATTTCCTTCAAATCAGTCCCCAACCCTTCGAATCTTAAATTGAAGGTTGGCCTGAAAACCTTATCTTCTCCAATGGCCTCCAAATTAACACCACAGCTTCCCCTAACTACCCTCACTACGGATCTGTTAATAGCATGGTTCGAATCCTCTTGGAACTGCTCGAATCTTCATTTGAAGATTCGAGTGAAACCTGACCCTATCCCAACCTACCTCAAACTCACACCAGTTATCCACCTGACCCCCCTCGTACCTAGAACACCATTGGTTTGATTCGAATATACCTAGAAATGTTCGGATTTGAAATCAAAAAATCTGAAACCCTAAAAGTTTCCAGTCATGGAATTTTTCCAATTCAAGTGAGGGATTGAGGTCTAAGAGACTTTAATCGAGGTATTCTCAATTGAGAATACTTCGAATAAAGTTTCTTAGACCTCAAAAAGGTCCGAATCCAAGTTGAGTCTGAGTACGTGTAAATTTGAAGATTCAGAGGTATTTTCTTATTTCTTTCTGTATTTTATGTGTATGTTGTTGCCTGTTTCAATAGCCTGTGTAATTTTCATATTTGTTCATTTAGTTCTGTGATTCTGTCTCATACCCATTCCTGTGATCAAATAATGGCATTTGTCTCTGTTTGTTATGTTTGTTTACAATGTGTGTAATCGACTCGATTAAGTTTGTCGATTAGTTACATTATGAATTCCCGTTTATGATAATACTGATTGAAACAATCTGTTTACCTATTGTTTGTTGACGATTGTTATAGATAGTCAGTTAATTAGTCTTTGTCAATTAAATCATGCTTGTTTGTAAATCAATGAGTCTGTTAAATGGATGTTGTATATGTGTTGATTTCTGGGCATTTAGTTTCAGGCAATGTCAATATTGACAATGCCCCTGCATTTATGCTAAATTCAATTTCAATTCAAATTTTGTTCTGTTAAGTTCTGTGTATTGTTAATATGTTTGTATGCAAGTTCAGTGTTCAAATCTGAATTTAGTTTTTGTCCATTAGCTATTAGACATTGGGTGTTGGATCAATTAGCTATCGTTGAAAAGACAGAATGTTTGTTTGATTTAGGAATTGGTTATTAGCTGCTAAACAGTTTAATTCAGATAAATCTATTAAGGTTTAGGAAGTCTTTGGTCTGGGGCAGTAATAACAGTAATATTAAGGGATTTTCAAGGGTATTTCTGGGATAGAAATAGTAGGGTAATGTGATAATAGTAGTGTGCTGATAGTGGAGTGATAATGGCTATTACTTAATGAGAGTGCTGAAAATAAGGGAAAAAGTATCTTTAGTGGCTGATTTATTAAGAAATCAGCCTTAGTGTTATTTGGGTGGAGATTTCCTGATTTTTAAAAGAAAAAAGGGTCCAGGCAGCACTTAAGAGAAGGGGGGCAGACCTGTATATAAAAGGGAGTTGGGATACAGAAGAAAAGGAAGGAAAAAAAAAACAGAAAGAGAGAGAGAGAGGAATCTGAAATTTAGAGATTGAAGAGAAAGAATACACATAGAGGGAGATAAAAGAAAGAAAACTAAGCAGAAAAATCAGAAATGGAAATCTGAAGAGGAGGAAGAAAACAGAAAAAGAAACAAAAAAGAGAACACACACATACACACACAATCTGAAATATATGTAGAAGAAGAAAAGAAAAATCAGAAACATACTTTTCTTGAATCTATCCGGGTCTGTTTTTTAGTGGTGTTGTTTGGTTCAAATCTGAAATTTTTCTTAAAATTCTGTTACTGCTCGTCTGGTTTCACGGGTCTTGATCAAACCTGCTGAGTTACTGGTATATTCTGTTGTTTTGTTGCTGCCATTACTGCTGAAATTCACCTCTTCTACCCTCATTTCCAGGTACATATCTGTAAACTCATGTCATGAAAAGCTTCAACATGACAAATAAATGAAGTTTGGGATTATAATTATGTCCTTTACTCGTTTAAGTCTATTAGTTTAAATTTCAGTTTTGTTTCATGTTGGTTAATATAGTAGTATGCTTGATATGATAGCTATTAGTTAATCATTCCCTTTTGAAGTTCGTATAAGTGTTGTAATAATGTTATCTATTTCAAAGTTTCTATAAGTATAAGTTGTGTTCGAATTGTCAACATGGTAGAAAGTTGGTCATTAACCCGAACTTGTGATGTTAGCTAAATAAAATAGTATAGAAATATCAAAAACTATATTATTAGCTTATTTTGTTAAATATCCCATTTTGTTTAAGGCTAGACAATGTTAATTGTATTTCGTTCATAGATGGCATAATAACGGTTATGTGAATAGCCATGGTAGAAATGCGAATTGATATAATCCGTCTCGTTTATGATGTTGGAATATGATGAATGGTTCAGACATAACACTGTGTTGCATGTAATGTCATTTTATTGAGTCGATTTGTATAATAATCCCTTTCTTATCAATTTGATTATTTTATCGTCATAAACAAATTAACTAAGCAATTATAACTTTGGACTAAAAAACAAGTATATGAGAATGAGATGGGATGTATAAGCACGAATTGCAACATTTTATGTCAATGATATGTAGAAATAGAGTTTGCACTAAATATAAATAATGAAAACTCTTCGGAAACTGTTAATTTGTTTATCAAATTAATTCTTTTCCCAGTTTTATATATGATTCGAAATTTTTATATACTAATGTTGTATTCATGATAAAAAATGGTAGTATTACCCACAAACAATATTCTCGTTCTACTCGTTAAATTCGAATGGTTTTTGAGGAATATAATCCATACGAAAAAAAAATATAATTTGTGGTTGACACTTAATAAATTGAGAATTTTTTTCAAGAAATTTAGAGGCATTTCAAATAGGGATTTCTCATGACTTTCATATAAAATATATGGAAGTAATAAACAATTTGTGGAAAATCTCTACTACTATTAAGAATATTTTGCGTGATTAGGGATGCGTTCGTGCAACTTGATTATATTTCTAAAAGCAATTCGGATTATGCGTTCGCGCAACTTCGAGCGAATATTTAATAAAAAAGGGGTTCTTTGAAAAAAAAAATCAAATTAATCTCATATAACCCGAGATGTGCAGTTCATTATTTAATCATACAAAAGGGGCGAATGTCCTTGATTTTATTTTAAGCACAATTGCGTACATCATATTTTTATATATACAAAAAATATTATCAATCAATCTGTGTAAACGTATGCGTGACACGATTCTTTACGTTTATAAATATATATATAATACGAATATACGTACGCGTGATTCGTTTCAAAAAAAAATCTTTAATTGAAAACAATCTAAGTAAAAGCGGTAGTAAAATCATGCAATAAAAAATGTATTTAGTAAAATCAAGATAATTAATCCAATAATAAAAACAGTTGAGCGACCGTGCTAGAACCACGGAATTCGGAAATGCCTAACACCTTCTTCCGGATTAACAGAATTCCTTACTCAGGATTTCTGGTTCGCAGAATAATAAACAGAGTCATATTCTCCTCGATTCAGGGATTAAAACCGGTGACTTGGGACGCCTTAAAATTCCCAGGTGGCGACTCTGAAACAAACAAACAAATCCCGTTTCGACTGTCCTTTAATTGGAGAAAACTCCTTCGCACCCTCGCGGGGCCGGAAAAGGAGGTGTGACAGCTCTGGCGACTCTGCTGGGGACCGAATGTTTTAGAACCCAGAACCACTGGTTCAGGGTTTAAGAATTCGAGCTTAAAATAACTGCTATAGTTGGCTTTATTTATTATCTGATGCTTACATGATATATGCCTAATGTGCTAAATAATGTTTTTACCTCTTTAATATTATCTGAATTGTGTATATACAACTGCTACGAAACCCCCTTCTTTCTGAGTCTTCTGAATTTATGGTGCACACGTGCACGTGGCCCACCTTTCTGTTAAAAGTCATACCAAATAAGACGAAGTTGGGACAAGTAACTAGGCCGGGTAGACTTTCGCGCTCCCGGTACGTTGCCGCCACTTCGGCTCAAACTGTCTGTTTGGGTGAGCCAGGTTTAGAACAATATGCCTCAGGTTTTTTACCTAGAATAACTCAGCCATGTACCGGATCCCTAGTAGGAACGTCTATTTGCATCATGTACATTTGGCCTTGGAGACTCAACACAGGGGTTGGGTCTGTCTAGGACAGGTGAACCCGAAATAAAAAGACCATCCTGATGCATCCTACTTGCTACCTGTGCATTCATTTGCCTCGGATTTGCTTGTTGACCAGCTTAATCGAAATCATTATGAGGGCCGAGGAATAAAATGAGTTGTTTTAAGAAATTCCCAAAAAATAGTTTTAAATCTTGAAATAAAAAGTGTTTAATAAATAAAAATTGAAAATGATTTTTTTTATATTTTCAAAATGAGTCTTGATTTTATTAAAATTAAATTTCAGATACAAAATGAGCACCGCACAAAACCCCCCATCCACAAATACAGACGAGTTTCTATTTCAGCTTCAAATGTGGTAGTATGAGTTAGGCAAAGGTGGTCAAAAATGGGTCGTCAAGCATTTGGGAAATCTCACGGATATTATGAAAGTTAAACCACGTGATGATCTGATTGCGGCGTTAGTAACTTTTTGGGACCCTGTTCACAACGTCTTTCGTTTCTCTGATTTCGAGGTTACTCCTACATTAGAGGAGATAGCTGGATATGCTGGTTTTGACGGAAGTCTAAGAAATCAAAACCTGATATTCACAAAGGCTCCCTCGGTACATCGATTCTTCGGTCTTCTGAACATCAGTAATCAAATCAGGAAAGGCAATGTCATCAACGGATGTTGTTCTTTCAACTTCTTGTATTCAAGGTTCGGAAAGCCAGATGGATTTGAAATTCATGATAAAGGCCTTACTAACAAGCAAAACAAAGACACCTGGCAGATTCACCGTCGCTTCGCCTTCATAGTGGCTTTTCTAGGAATCATGGTCTTCCCAAACAAAGAGAGAACAATTGATATTCGCACCGCGAAAGTTGTGCAGGTCCTCACCACCAAGGAAAATCATACCCTTGTCCCAATCATTCTCTCAGACATTTATCGGGCGTTGACTTTATGTAAATCAGGAGCAAAAGTCTTCGAAGGATGCAAAATTTTGTTGCAAATGTGGGTGATTGAACATCTCCAACATCAGCCCAAGATCATACAGTATGGGCCAAGCAATGATAATTTCATCGAGAGTTATGAGGAAAGAATAAAAGATTATAAGTCCCCAGAAGGGATAGAAGCATGGGTATCTCATCTAAGGGCTTTAATGGCAAATCAAATTGAGTGGACTTTGGGATGGCTCCCGAAGAGGGAAGTGATACACATGTCAACCTCAAATAGTTATTTGCTACTATTGGGATTGAGAAGCATCCATCCATATGTGCCACTAAGAGTTCTAAGACAATTAGGGAGATACCAAGTAGTTCCTGATGATGAAGATTTGAGTATGCAAGTAATCGAATTACACCCGGAAGCCACTATTCCCGAGGCTCTAATTCAGCAGATGTGGAATGGATGTCGATACTTGAAAAGTGATACTCAAGTCCCAGACACTACAAGGGGTGATATAAATCATGAATATGCAAGGTGGTTTGAGAAACAGTCTCGCGTGGATGATGTACCAGAACCCGAGCTAAGAAGGCCAACAAAAAGACCCCATGTTCAAAACTTTAATGATAAAATCCAAGAGCAGTTGATTTGGGGAGAAAAGGAAAAATGGTACAAAGCAACTATACATGCCCTAAAGGAAAATCTGAGGAGCCTCAGTCTGGAGAAAGATTTGCAAGCACAAGAAGCCGAAGGCAAGAAGAAGAGTTTAGCTTGTGAGAATGAAAATCTTCACGCTCGATTTCAAAAAATGAAAAAAGCTTCTGAAACACCAATGAGGAGTTGGAAGGATCAAAAAACCATCGCCAATCTTTTTGAAAGAATGCAAGATTATGATTCCATTCTTGCAGAAAACGAAAGGGCGTTGAGCAAAGCTAAAGAAAGAATCCAACAATTAAACGAAGAAGACAGATCTAATAAGGAACGCCAAGTAAGGCAATCCGAAGAAGACAGGGCACAATTCAAAAAGGAAAAAGACCATTGGATATGTTCAGAAGACCAACTTCGTGCACAACTGGAAGAGACGAGAAGATACAACAGAGAACATCAACAAGCGGACATCGACAGAGAAAGAGAGCAGGCAAGACTAGAACATGCCAGACTCCGAGTTCTATTAGAGTCAGCTCTAGATCGTGAGGACCGTATCAGAGATATAGCCACCACTCGCCAGCAGCAATTACAGAACCAAGACCAACGTCTCCAAGATTTCAGGGCACAAATCCACGACCTGGCGGTCTACACCTCTCAAAGTTATGTAAACTGCAAAGAAATGGATTATGAAAGGTTTACAGAGCATGCACCTATTTTTGCCTGTCATCTAGCAATGGAGTTGGAAAGGATGTATCGTACGCTGGGAGGTCATCCAGGTCAAGCCCCACATTGAGCAGATAATCCAATGATTGACAACAAAAGTGGAAAGTGGGGCGTGTTGAGAGATATTAAGAGTTGTATCTTTTATTTTGATTTGAGTGTGTGTGTTCCAAACAATTTTCTTATAAGGTTTTCAAATGTAATGTCTGTTCCATCTTTGTATAATGAATAAAAGTGTTTACCCTACGTCCGAACTATGCAAGGTCTGATTCATGCGGGGGCATGATACGTAGGCAATCTCTATAAGATTCGACCACAATACAATAAAAAATGTATATAAGAAAATAAAATAAGAGTGAACAACAATAAAAGACCAAGAAAAGCTGGGATAACGCAAGCAGCCGAGCAAATGCATAATAGAAATGGGTTATTTGTCTAGGAGCATTGCATCTCAACGTGTAATTATATATGTGTTAAACTCTCAAAACTAACATGTTTGTTCATTTCCAGAATTCAAGCAGTTAGTTTCTCTAAAGAGTATACTGACATATTATCATTATCACACGAGATCAAAAGGACCAATACCCGAAAGTATGTCTATCCCAGATGTTGACACAGGTATTGAGATAAAGGAGATGGATGTCGGGAAAATGAAAGAAGAGATGTTTAAACTCAAGCAGCAAATGGCTGAGATGTACCAGGCCTGGTCTACAGGGCAGTCACCCCCATCTTACCCAACTAACCCTGCTCCATCAATGGCCCAAACTCAGGATAATCTTACCACTGAATTATCCCCAAATTTTCCCTTCTACCAACACTACCGAGGCACCACCTCTCAGACACCGCAGTCTCCCCTTCCTAAACCAGTTCCATACTTTCCTCCACCAGTGACTCCTGTTTTCGTAGCAACTCCACCGGCTACATTCCACAAATCTCCTAGTGAGCCCATATTCCAGGCCCAGGACAATCAATATTACCCCCCGGAGCCCACCTTCAAGGCCTCCGAAATCTATTCAACTACTCCTCGTTTTGACCTCCCAACCGAAATTGACAAACCAGTCAAAAATGCTGAACAAGAAGAGATGTTCAGAAAGGTCAAAAGCCTAGAACAATCGTTCCGAGACATGCGAGGGTTAGGAGGACAGGTCAGTGTGGCCTACAAAGATTTATGCTTATTCCCAAATGTGATTGCCAGTTGGCTTCAAGTTGCCCAAATTTGACCTATACAATGGGCACGGCGACCCAGTAGCCCACTTAAGGGGTTTCTGTAGCAAGATGCGAGGAGCTGGGGGAAAGGACGAATTATTGATGGCTTACTTCAGTCAAAGTTTAAGCGGATCAGCTTTTGAGTGGTATACACGCCATGACCATGGGAGATGGTACACCTGGGATGACCTGGCACAGGCATTTGCATACCATTTCCAATACAATCTGGAAATCATCCCAGATCGACTATCTTTGACAAAATTTGAGAAAAAACACAATGAAAGTTTCAGAGAGTATGGCTTCCGGTGGAGAGAACAGGCAGCAAGAGTGGATCCTCCTATGAAGGAGAGTGAAATGGTAGACTACTTCCTTCAAGCCTTGGAACCAACTTACTATGCCCATTTGGTTTCAGCGGTAGGTAAATCATTCAACGAAGTAGTAAAGATGGGAGGTATGGTGGAAGAAGGCCTTAAGACAAATAAAATTATGAGCTATTCAGCTATTAAGGCGACTACTCAAGCTATTCAAGGTGGGGTAGGAGGAATCGGAAGAAAGAAGAGGGAGGAAGCAGCGGTAGTTGATTCAGGAACTTGGTCGGGATCCAGAGGATCACTTCCTTACTATAATCAACATTGACCTCACCAATCAACACACCACCACAATTCATCTCAACACTACTATCACCCTTCGGAACCTCATTTTTCCATCAACCATACACAATTATACAATCATCCACCGGCACACGCTAACTGGCGTGCTCCTGTCATACCAGGTACTTACCCACGAGCCTATCCCGGACCAGGTTTCAGGCCTAGGCCAGCATTCAGGGGAGAAAGGGAACAGAAAAAGAAAACCTACACTCCATTGGGAGAGTCCTACACTAGTCTGTTCCACAGGCTGAGACAGCTGGACATGCTAAGACCAATACAATCTAAGCTACCCAATCCTCCTCCAAAGAATCTGGACTACACCATTAGCTGTGAGTATTGTTCCGGTACACCAGGCCATGATACGGAAAAATGCTGGCATTTAAAAAATGCAATACAAGAGCTGATTGATACTAATAAAATCGAGGTTCAAACCCCCGAAGCTCCCAATATCAATAGAAACCCAATGCCAGCCCATCAGGAGGCTAATATGATAGAAATAGTACAGGTTGATGAGGAGACAAAAAAGCCGTCACAAACCGTCATGATGATCAGGTCTCATGAAGCCAAGCCGGATAAGCAGTTAACAGAGGAGAAGTCGGTACCTAAGCAGAATAGAAATAGTGATGAACCATTTGTGGTAGTCGAGAAGGGATCTTCGAGCAAAGTAGCCACAAAGCAAGAAAGGCCGAAAGTGATAGTACCAGAGGTTGCCAGCAAACCCATTGTATTCGTGGAAGGAGCCCGTACAGATCGGGTTATTATCAAACCTGTAACCCAGCTACCAGTGATCAACAACAAGGCCATTCCATGGAACTATGAACGGGTGACTGTAGTGTACAAGGGAAAAGAAGTCAAGAAAGAAGTCTGTGAGGTGCAAGGCTTGACTCGTTCGGGAAGATGTTTTACTCCCGAAGAGTTAAGAAAAACTAAAAATAATCCAACACCAATAAAGAAAGCTATGACGGAAGAAGAAGCGGAAGAATTCTTAAGAAAAATGAAGCTCCATGACTATTTTGTTGTGGATCAACTGAAGAAGACGCCCGCTCAAATTTCATTATTATCATTACTGATCTATTCAGAGGAGCACCGTCTGGCTTTGATGAAAATCCTGAATGAGACTCACGTTCCTGATAAAATCTCTGTAAATCATTTGGGAAGAATAGCCAACAGAATCTTTGAGGCGAACAGAATTACATTTTCTGATGATGAATTGCCCGTGGAAGGGACTGAGCACAACAGAGCTCTTTACCTCACCGTGAAATGTGAAAACTCCGTTGTAACCCGGGTATTGGTTGACAAAGGGTCAAGTGCAAACATCTTCCCTCTTTCCACTTTAAGCAAATTGAAAATCAAAGAGGAGAGGATCCAGAAGAATAGTATTTGCGTGCGGGGGTTTGATGGTGGAAGCAGAGATTCATTTGGCGACATAGTGTTGGAACTGACAATAGGGCCGGTTGAATTCACGATGGAGTTTCAAGTACTGGACATAACTGTTTCTTATAATTTGTTGTTGGGTCGACCATGGATCCATGCTGCTAAAGCAGTCCCGTCAACACTACATCAGGCGGTCAAGTTTGAATGGGATCATCAAGAAATAGTTGTTCATGGGGAAGAAAGTTTAAATGCTCACAGCAGTGCCATTGTACCGGTCGAGGGAATAGAAAATGACCAGGGACCATGGGTATACCAAGTGTCTGATACAGTGTCGGTAGAGAAAATTCCAGAGGGGAAGTACATTCCGAATCCAAAGATAACCTCTGCATCAGTCATGGTAGCCTATGAAATGTTAAAAAATGGTTTTATACCCGGCAAAGGTCTGGGCTCATCTTTGCAAGGAATCATACAACCAGTATCTCTCCCCGAGAACTGGAGAACATTTGGTTTGGGATTCAAACCCACTGTCACCGACGTGAGAAAGGCCAGAAAGCTGAAACAAAAAGCATGGGTTCTTCCAAAACCAGTCCCACATCTATCAAAGTCTTTTGTCAAACCGGTGCTAAAAATCGCCCGATAACAACAATTCCTAAATCCCTGGTCAATCCTGAGGAGGAATTAATTGAAAGATTCGAGAAATTGTTTGACGATGTGAATATGGTGGAAAGCGGGGAAGGTTGTAGCAACGCAGAAGTTCAATTCGTTGGACCAGAAACAAAGCTTAATAATTGGAAAGCCACTCCTCTCCCCATTCGAAAGGAGTCTTGGTAGTTTATTTTGATTTTCCTTCAGTTTGTTTGGGTTACCTCAGGGTTGTAATCCCAATGCTTATCTTACAGTTTGTTTGAAGTGTGCAAACCTTGTTATCTTTCATCATCCAATAAAATACAGTTTCCTTTTTCATTATCATTCCTGATAGTTTTCTTTTCCTTTTCTTCTTTTTCTGTACAGTTCTTTTTACGCTGGCTCTAGTGATATGGCATGCATGAGGAATCCTCAGCCCAGTCTTAAAAATCAATCTGGTTCCGAAATAATAATTCAAGAAATATATTGTGATTATGAATCAGAATATGATGAAGATGAGGCTTTTGAAGAGATTAGTAAAGAGTTAATTCACTTTGAGGAAAAAACCAAACCTAACCTGAGTGATACCAAGGACATCAATATAGGGGACACGAATAATATCCGGGAAACTAAAGTAAGTGTCCATCTCGAACCAAGGATCCGAGAAGAGTTAAGTAAAGCACTCATAGAATTCAAAGATGTTTTTGCATGGTCATATGACGACATGCCGGGTTTGAGCACTGATTTAGTGGTTCACAAATTGCCCACCGATCCAATGGTGCCTCCTGTCAAGCAGAGGCTGAGAAAATTCAAGCCTGATATGAGTGTCAGAATTAAGGAAGAAATCACCAAATAGTTGGAAGCAAAGGTCATTCTAGTTACTCGATATCCTGTTTGGTTAGCTAATATCGTTCCTGTACCAAAGAAAGACGACAAAATTAGAGTGTGCGTCGACTACCGTAATCTCAACAAAGCAAGCCCGAATGATAATTTCCCATTACCCAATATCCATATTTTGATCGATAATTGTGCCAAGCATGAGATAGGATCTTTCATGGATTATTATACCGGGTATCATCAAATTCTAATGGATGAAGAAGATGCAGAAAAGACGGCATTCATCACACAATGGGGAACTTATTGCTACCGGGTAATGCCATTTGGTTTGAAGAACGCCGGAGCAGCTTACATGAGAGCAATGACCACAATGTTTCATGATATGATACACAAGGAGATTGAGGTATACGTGGACGATGTGATCATAAAATCAAAGCATCAGGCCGACCACGTTGGGGATTTGAGGAAATTCTTCTTAAGACTTCGCAGGTACAATCTCAAGCTTAACCCTGCCAAATGCGCATTTTGGAGTTCCATCTGGAAAGTTGCTGGGATTCATAGTCAGTCGGCGAGGCATCGAGCTAGACCCGTCAAAAATCAAAGCCATCCAAGAATTGCCACCTCCAAGGAACAAAACTGAAGTAATGAGTTTGTTGGGAAGGTTGAATTACATCAGCAGGTTTATTGCTCAGTTTACGACAACCTGTGAGCCTATTTTCAAATTGTTGAAAAAGGATGCTGCGATCAAATGGACCAATGAGTGTCAGGAGGCGTTTGATAAGATAAAAGGATACCTGTCGAACCCACCCGTGTTGGTCCCGCCAGAGCCAGGAAGACCTCTGATTCTTTACTTGACGGTCTTGGAAAGTTCATTTGGTTGTGTATTGGGGCAACATGACCTCACCGGCAGAAAAGAACAGGCCATCTACTACCTTAGCAAGAAATTCACAGCTTATGAGGTTAAGTATACTCATCTGGAGAAGACATGTTGCGCCATAACGTGGGTAGCTCAGAAGTTGAAACACTATTTGTCATCCTACACTACTTACCTCATTTCGCGTCTGGATCCATTGAAATATATTTTTCAAAAGCCTATGCCAACAGGGAGACTTGCAAAGTGGCAGATATTGCTCACAGAATTTGACATCATCTATGTGACTCGGACTGCAATGAAAGCCCAAGCACTGGCTGATCATTTAGCTGAAAACCTGGTCGACGAGGAGTACGAGCCGTTGAAAACCTATTTTCCTGATGAAGAAATAATGCATATCGATGAGATTGAGCAAATTGAAAAACCTGGCTGGAAACTTTTCTTCGATGGGGCTGCTAACATGAAAGGAGTCGGGATAGGAGCTATAATCATTTCTGAAACAGGGCATCACTATCCTGTTACGGCTCAACTACGATTTTATTGCACCAATAATATGGCTGAATATGAAGCTTGTATTTTGGGGTTAAGGCTAGCCGCAGACATGGGTATCCAAGAAATCTTAGTCATGGGAGATTCGGATCTTCTGGTACATCAAATTCAAGGAGAATGGGAAACCCGAGACTTGAAGCTCATACCATACCGACAATGTCTACATGATCTTTGTCAATGGTTTCAATCAGTGGAGTTCCGGCATATTCCAAGGATCCATAATGAGGTTGCCGATGCATTGGCTACCTTGGCATCAATGTTGCACCATCCAGACAAAGCTTATGTGGATACACTACATATTCAAGTCCACGATCAGCACACTTATTGCAATATGGTTGAAGAAGAATTTGATGGTGAACCATGGTTCCACGACATCAAGGAGTATATCAGGATGGGGATATATCCCGCACAAGCCACAAGAGATCAAAAGAGGACCATTAGGCGATTGGCAAATGGATTCTTCTTAAGCGGAGGAGTTTTGTATAAAAGAACACCAGATCTTGTATTATTAAGATGCATAGATGCCAGACAAGCTACGACTATCATGTCTGAAGTACATTCGGGAGTTTGTGAACCCCACATGAGCGGATATGTGTTGGCAAAGAAAATCCTCCAAGCTGGTTATTATTGGCTTACCATAGAGCGAGATTGTATCAGTTTTGTGCGCAAGTGTCATCAATGCTAGATACACGGAGATTTGATTAATTCTCCACCATCCGAGTTGCACACAATGTCAGCACCATGGCCCTTCGTCGCTTGGGGCATGGATGTGATTGGACCAATTGAGCCGGCAACATCCAATGGGCACATGTTCATTCTGGTAGCCATTGATTATTTTACCAAATGGGTTGAGGCCAAAACATTCAAATCAGTGACTAAGAAAGCTGTGGTCGATTTTGTCCACTCAAATATCATATGTCGATTCGGAATCCCAAAGGTGATCATCACAGATAACGGTTCTAATCTTAACAGTAACTTAATGAAGGAAGTATGTCAGCAGTTTAAGATTACACATCGCAACTCTACCCCATATCGGCCCAAGGCGAATGGAGCAGTCGAGGCAGCCAACAAAAACATAAAGAAAATACTTCGGAAAATGGTAGAAGGTTCAAGGCGATGGCACGAAAAATTACCATTTGCGTTGTTGGGATATCGCACTACTGTTCGCACTTCAGTAGGAGCAACTCCTTATTTGTTGGTATATGGCACTGGGGCAGTAATTCCTGCAGAAGTTGAAATTCCTTCCCTTCGGATCATCGCCGAAGCTAAGATTGATGATGATGAATGGGTCAAAACCCGTCTGGAACAGTTAAACTTGATTGATGAAAAACGATTGGCCGCAGTATGTCATGGCCAATTATATCAAAGAAGAATAGCAAGAGCATACAACAAAAAGGTGCGTCCCCGGAAGTTTGAAGTAGGTCAACATGTGCTGAAACGTATTCTTCCACATCAGGTTGAGGCAAAAGGCAAATTTGCCCCGAATTGGCAAGGACCATTCATTGTGACTAGAGTATTATCGAATGGTGCACTATGTTTAACAAATATCGAAGGAAAATGCATAGACATGGCTATCAATTCTGATGCGGTAAAGAGATATTATGCATGATTTTTTGGTATAATTATTAAATGTTTGTATTCGGCATTATTTCGAAGATTGGAATGACAAAGGCAATTTATTCTGCTATCCAAACACTATACCTTTTGTTTCCCCTTTGAGCCACATTTGTTTCTTTCCTACCCTCCCTTGGAATCAATGAAAATCAAATATGAACAATATAAAAAAAATAAAATTGGAGTGAACTACGTTTGACCTGATTCCTCAAAGAAGGATACGTAGGCGCCTCACGGCTCGGTCATAGGGTGCACGATATGCATAATGTGCACAAAAAGAAACATTAAGAGACCCTAATCAAGAAACTGGGGTAGGAATTGTATTGGAAATAAGAAAAAGATTCCAAGAGTTGTAATTTTAAACCCATATCAAAACTATTTAACTTTTTGATACCTTTCCATTTCCAACAACATACTAAAAAGACCTTTCGATCAATCTTAGAAAAATGTTGAGTCAAGCAAATGAAGATGGTTCATAACACTCTGGTCCAAACAAGAAAAGAAAGTAAAAATGAGAGAGTCTTATAGGTGAAAACCCGCACGGGCACCGTAAGACGACGGAAGATGAGAGAAAGTAAAATGAGAGAGTCTTATTGGTGAAAACCTTTGCAGGAACCATAAGGCGAAAAGGAATTAAGAAATGAACAAATAAGGAAGGTTTGTCGGTGAAAACTCTTTAAGATATTGCAAGTCAAACAGGTCTGTAAAATGAAAAGATGAAGTTGGGTTATGGAAATTTTGGGAAAACAAAATGAGACAATTGAAAGGAGATTGATTAAAAGACTGGGTTGATTAATCCAAAATGCATACCATAATCATTGGCGCCAGTGACTCCAATCAGATAAGTCCTTTATTCCTTCTCCAACAATCATCCAAATTTGGATTTTTCTTTTCATTTTAGATTGTCGAAATCGTCATGTTTTCGTCACTAATAATCTTACTCTTCTAAAAGCTTTTGAGATGAGCTTTGTTCCAAACAAATAAGAAGGAATGTCAAGGTATACTACCAAAATTCAAGGTTGCATAGGACAAAAATACGGCCATGATGGGCAGGAGGTAATAAAAAATAATAAGATATGGGTGTAAGAAAAGTGGAATCAAAAGCGGATCAGCAATGTCAGGAGAGACATATGATTACGGTTAAAAAGGTTTGAAGGAAAACATACAGTTGGGGTCCTATAGTTAAGGATCAATTACAAGGACAGAACAGTCTTTTCAACCATTCCAAGGCAATAAAACAAGACGAAGAGAAGCCCCACCGTCGGCAAGAATGCCCCAGTTAACCGCCCTGTTTTAAACTAACGAAGTTTTCTTTGATTTGAAACAGGGGCAAAAACAACATTTGTGTCAAGAAACACCCGGTGAAAAATTTAAGAAGAAGTCAGGCGTCCACCTGGAGAATGAGGATGAAGAATTTAAGAAGAAGTCAGGCGTCCACCTGGAGAATGAGGATTAAGAATTTAAGAAGAAATCAGGCGTCCACCTGGAGAATGAGGATGAAGAGATAAAGAAGAAATCAGGCGTCCACCTGGAGAATGAGGATGAAGAATTAAAAAAGAAATCAGGCGTCCACCTGGAGAATGAGGATGAAGAATTTAAGAAGAAGTCAGGCGTCCACCTGGAGAATGAGGATGAAGAATTAAAGAAGAAATCAGGCGTCCACCTGGAGAATGAGGATGAAAAATTTAAGAAGAAGTCAGGCGTCCACCTGGAGAATGAGGATGAAGAATTGAAGAAGAAATCAGGCGTCCACCTGGAGAATGAGGATGAAGAATTAAAGAAGAAATCAGGCGTCCACCTGGAGAATGAGGATGAAGAGATAAAGAAGAAATCAGGCGTCCACCTGGAGAATGAGGATGAAGAATTAAATAAGAAATCAGGCGTCCACCTGGAGAATGATGATGAAGAGATAAAGAAGAAATCAGGCGTCCACCTGGAGAATGAGGATGAAGAATTGAAGAAGAAATCAGGCGTCCACCTGGAGAATAAGGATGAGGAATTTAAGAAGAAGTCAGGCGTCCACCCGGAGAATGAGGATGAGGAATTAAAGAAGAAATCAGGCGTCCACCTGGAGAATGAGGATGAAGAATCAAAAAGGCAATCAGGCGCCCACCTAGAGAATAAGGGAATACAATTGAAGGATCAGCAGTCAGGCGCCCACCTAAAGAACAGAATGGCAATGTAGTTTGACATTACGGATGAAGTCAAAAGCTCGCCTATGTGAGAAAGGAGCACACGTAAAGTCAATAAAACAGAGGAGTCCAACAAAATCCCCAGCAAGAAACAACAAGAGTCCCAAACAAATAAAGGAAATACGAGACACAATGAAAGGAAATGCGGAACAAGTCAGAAGCAAAAGATGCCCAAAAGTCACCAAGACATCAAGACAACAAGAAACGCAAGGGCATGATCTAGATAAGATTCTGTAATTCATATACCATAGTCTAGTTTAGCTTTTGTTTTACCTTTGAAGCAAGGTGTAATAAGAAGGTCAGCAAGCAGTAAAAGCAGCACGAAACAACAGTAACATCACAGTCCCATGGTAGTCCCAGCTACCCAAAACTTCCCGAACTACATTGACTTGATTCCTTTATAGCCAAGGATATGTAGGAAACCTTTGAAGCAGAGGTTCGCTCAAATCTTTCACAAAATGCTTCCCACGGAGTATTTGAACAGGCAAAAAATCGTTCGTATCCGCTCACTTTATCTTTGCACGAAAACTCTTCGAGTTTCCGCACAAAGAGGGGCAGCTGTGAGCACGTGATTTTTGCCTGACGAAAATTACTCCAAAACAAAATAAAAAAAAAAGTAATGATAAAACAATTTTTTGCTTAGTGTGCAATTTTTAGAATTTGAGTGACATTTGTTAATTATTTGTGCTTTGTCTGTAAATGTTTGTTTTGTTATAATTAAACGAAAACAAAATAAAAATACATGCCGCATGCATATATAGGATTTAATTAGGCATTTAAAAGATAATCTAAATAAAATCACAAAAAATATGCATTTGTTCTAGTTTTAATGTTTCACTGTGTGATTAACGTTTTGTCTATGTTTTAAATAGTTGATAAAAAATAATAATTAATATTTTGTAAGGTTAACTTTGTTTTTATAATTTTAATTAGAATTTTTATAATTAGGATTAAAATTAGGAAATATAAAATAAGTTATAAAAATAACTTATTCGGACCTGGACTGAAATCCAGGCCCAAACAAAACCAATTTCCCACAGCCCAATCAAAATACCCGGCCAAGTCCAGTATGCATACAGCCAAATCCAAACGACGCCGTATGGGCACTTCAAATCTGGGCTTTTGATTCGTTTCTATCAAACGGTCCAGTTCAGCCATTGCTTAAATGAAACGACGGCGTTTTAAGCTATCAGATCTGAACCGTTCATCTATCTTGATCCAACGGCCTCAGGAACTCATCCAAACCCGATCCATATCACCCCCGGGCTGACCCCTTTCCCCCAACTTAAACCAAACGACATCGTTTGGTTAAGTGAATTGATCTTAACCGTGCATCTTAATTGATCCAACGGATGAGATCAATCCACCCCACTCGTATATAACTCCAATCCACACCCCAGCCCCCCAAACCAAATACCCCACCCCTGTGTCCTGTTCATCATCTCTTTCAAGAGGTCTGATGAACTCCGCCATTTACCACCGTACACCGCCTACCGGAAATCGCCTCACGGCGGTTCCGGTAGTCCAAACAACCCCACCTTAACACCCTCGACTCCTCACAACCCCCTCTTTACGGATTTGGTGTCAGTTTCCTTCAAATCAGTCCCCAACCCTTCGAATCTTAAATCGAAGGTTGGCCTGAAAACCTTATCTTCTCCAATGGCCTCCAAATTAACACCACAGCTTCCCCTAACTACCCTCACTACGGATCTGTTAATAGCATGATTCGAATCCTCCTGGAACTGCTCGAATCTTCATTTGAAGATTCGAGTGAAACCTGACCCTATCCCAACCTACCTCAAACTCACACCAGTTATCCACCTGACCCCCTCGTGCCTAGAACACCATTGGTTTGATTCGAATATACCTAGAAATGTTCGGATTTGAAATCAAAAAATCTGAAACCCTAAAAATTTCCAGTCATGGAATTTTTCCAATTCAAGTGAAGGATTGAGGTCTAAGAGACTTTAATCGAGGTATTCTCAATTGAGAATACTTCAAATAAAGTCTGTTCAGCCTCAAAAAAGGTCTGAATCCAAGTTGAGTCTGAGTCCGTGTAAATTTGAAGATTCAGAGGTATTTTCTTATTTCTTTCTGTATTTTATGTGTATGTTGTTGCCTGTTTCAATAGCCTGTGTAATTTTCATATTTGTTCATTTAGTTCTGTGATTCTGTCTCATACCCATTCCTGTGATCAAATAATGGCATTTGTCTCTGTTTGTTATGTTTGTTTACAATGTGTGTAATCGACTCGATTAAGTTTGTCGATTAGTTACATTATGAATTCCCGTTTATGATAATGCTGATTGAAACAATCTGTTTACCTATTGTTTGTTGACGATTGTTATAGATAGTCAGTTAATTAGTCTTTGTCAATTAAATCATGCTTGTTTGTAAATCAATGAGTCCGTTAAATGGATGTTGTGTATGTGTTGATTTCTGGGCATTTAGTTTCAGGCAATGTCAATACTGACATTGCCCCTGCATTTATGCTAAATTCAATTTCAATTCAAATTTTGTTCTGTTAAGTTCTGTGTATTGTTAATATGTTTGTATGCAAGTTCAGTGTTCAAATCTGAATTTAGTTTTTGTCCATTAGCTATTAGACATTGGGTGTTGGATCAATTAGCTATCGTTGAAAAGACAGAATGTTTGTTTGATTTAGGAATTGGTTATTAGCTGCTAAACAGTTTAATTTAGATAAATCTGTTAAGGTTTAGGCAGTCTTTGGTCTGGGGCAGTAATAACAGTAATATTAAGGGACTTTCAAGGGTATTTCTGGGATAGAAATAGTAGGGTAATGTGATAATAGTAGTGTGCTGATAGTGGAGTGATAATGTCTATTACTTAATGAGATAATGGGAAACAAAGGGTAATGGGAGTGCTGAAAATAAGGGAAAAAGTATCTTTAGTGACTGATTTATTAAGAAATCAGCCTTAGTGTTATTTTGGTGGAGATTTCCTGATTTTTAAAAGAGAAAAGGGTCCAGGCAACACTTAAGAGAAGGGGGGGGCAGACTTGTATATAAAAGGGAGTTGGGATACAGAAGAAAAGGAAGGAAAAAAAAACAGAAAGAGAGAGAGAGGAATCTGAAATTTAGAGATTGAAGAGAAAGAATACACATAGAGGGAGATAAAAGAAAGAAAACTAAGCAGAAAAATCAGAAATGGAAATCTGAAGAGGAGGAAGAAAACATAAAAAGAAACAAAAAAGAGAACACACACATACACACACAATCTGAAACATATGTAGAAGAAGAAAAGAAAAATCAGAAACATACTTTTCTTGAATCTATCCGGGTCTGTTTTTTAGTGGTATTGTTTGGTTCAAATCTGAAATTTTTCTTAAAATTCTGTTACTGCTCGTCTGGTTTCACGGGTCTTGATCAAACCTGCTGAGTTACTGGTATATTCTGTTGTTTTGTTGCTGCCGTTACTGCTGAAATTCACCTCTTCTACCCTCATTTCCAGGTACATATCTGTAAAATCATGTCATGAAAAGCTTCAACATGACAAATAAATGAAGTTTGGGATTATAATTATGTCCTTTACTCGTTTAAGTCTATTAGTTTAAATTTCAGTTTTGTTTCATGTTGGTTAATATAGTAGTATGCTTGATATGATAGCTATTAGTTAATCATTCCCTTTTGAAGTTCGTATAAGTGTTGTAATAATGTTATCTATTTCAAAGTTTCTATAAGTATAAGTTGTGTTCGAATTGTCAACATGGTAGAAAGTTGGTCATTAACCCGAACTTGTGATGTTAGCTAAATAAAATAGTATAGAAATATCAAAAACTATATTATTAGCTTATTTTGTTAAATATCCGATTTTGTTTAAGGCTAGACAATGTTAATTGTATTTCGTTCATAGATGGCATAATAACGGTTATGTGAATAGCCATGGTAGAAATGCGAATTGATATAATCCGTCTCGTTTATGATGTTGGAATATGATGAATGGTTCAGACATAACATTGTGTTGCATGTAATGTCATTTTATTGAGTCAATTTGTATAATAATCCCTTTCTCATCAATTTGATTATTTTATCGTCATAAACAAATTAACTAAGCAATTATAACTTTGGACTAAAACATAAGTATATGAGAATGAGATGGGATGTATAAGCACGAATTGCAACATTTTATGTCAATGATATGTAGAAATAGAGTTTGCACTAAATATAAATAATGAAAACTCTTCGGAAACTGTTAATTTGTTTATCAAATTAATTCTTTTCTCAGTTTTATATATGATTCGAAATTTTTATATACTAATGTTGTATTCATGATAAAAAATGGTAGTATTACCCACAAACAATATTCTTGTTCTATTCGTTAAATTCGAATGGTTTTTGAGGAATATAATCCATACGAAAAAAAAATATAATTTGTGGTTGACACTTAATAAATTGAGAATTTTTTTCAAGAAATTTAGAGGCATTTCAAATAGGGATTTCTCATGACTTTCATATAAAATATATGGAAGTAATAAACAATTTGTGGAAAATCTCTACTACTATTAAGAATATTTTGCGTGATTAGGGATGCGTTCGCGCAACCTGATTATATTTCTAAAAGCAATTCAGATTATGCGTTCGCGCAACTTCGAGCGAATATTTAATAAAAAAGGGGTTCCATGAAAAAAAAAATCAAATTAATCTCATATAACCCGAGATGTGCAGTTCATTATTTAATCAAACAAAAGGGGCGAATGTCCTTGATTTTATTTTAAGCACAATTGCGTACATCATATTTTTATATATACAAAAAATATTATCAATCATTCTGTGTACACGTATGCGTGACACGATTCTTTACGTTTATAAATATATATATATAATACGAATATACGTACGCGTGATTCGTTTCAAAGAAAATCTTTAATTGAAAACAATCTAAACAAAAGCGGTAATAAAATAGGGCAACAAGAAAAAATGTATTTAGTAAATCAAGATAATTAAGCCAAATACAAAAAATGGTTAAGCGACCGTGCTAAAACCACGGAATTCGGGAATGCCTAACACCTTCTCCCGAATTAACAGAATTCCTTACTCAGGATTTTTGGTTCGCAGAATAACAAACAGAGTCATATTCTCCTCGATTCAGGGATTAAAACCGATGACTTGGGACGCCTTAAAATTCCCAGGTGGCGACTCTGAAACAAACAAACAAATTCCGTTTCGACTATCCTTTAATTGGAGAAAACTCCTTCGCACTCTCGCGGGGCCGGAAAAGGAGGTATGACCATTCGCCCCTTTGGTCTCTTTCTCACACCACAACTTGTAGTCGGGATCCTTCCAATCTCGTAATTGTTGCTACCTTTCATCATGCAGCCTGTACAATTTTGACCTTGTAAGTGTGCCCAATCTCTAGGCTTCATATGTAGAGCTTGATAAGATGTCCCTTTGGGCATCTATGGGTATACTGAAGTTCTTCGCTCGGTAATTTGTTGAATTCACGAATATTGCTATATCTCATCGCATAGGTCTGTTTAGCCATCCGTATGAATTTACTGCCATAACTCTTACTTTAATTTATCATTGCTGAGGTATGCTTTAATTCCAACTTACTCTCATTACTTATTCCATATGTATAAATTTAAGTCCTTTAATGCTTCCTCATTACTGCTCATCTTTAGAATGACGACCTAATCTCATCTCATACTTTGTGACTTTTGTCCATCCATTGTTGATTCACCTCAATATTGATCTACAATATACCACTGATAACTTGAAACTTCTTACGTATACTTTACCCCTAGGGCTTACGTTACATCAAGGAATATTCGAAGTAATTTTCCTGGTCTATTTAGTGGCGATACTGTACTTCAATAATCGTATTCTATAGCATCCCAAGATGATTCTCTTACGTGAGTATTTTAATCCAGTACAATTCATGAATCCCTTTTCTTTGTTTTTTTGTTTTTTTATTCAAATCATTACTCAATCGAAGGCCCAAATGTCATCCTTTATCTATCACAATTAAACCCTTATTCTACTATTAAAACATCATTCCATCTCTTCTAAATGCTACCTATGAAGAGTAACTCCTTTAAGTCCATTCAGGCTATACTGAGCTTACTATAACATAGAGAAGCCATTAGCTCTCTTGTTTTCATGGGCCTAATCCTAAGGACTAATCCATTCTCGTCACCTTCTCACTCGCCTTTTCTCATTCTTACATCCGGTCATAAAACTTTGTCGCTTTACTATACTTTTGTTTGCGACCTATTCATATCTATATATACTACGCACAACTTTCATTCAACTTGCTTGCACCATAAATTTTCTTATGTTATTTTAGAATGTCAAGCGAGACATCACATCGTCTCTAACCCTTCTCTACTATCTTATCTAGATTACTCAGTACTTAGAAACAATAGGCTGGAAGACATGCCATTGACGATGCCGTTATCATTCCCGGTTATTGGATCCCCGCGCTTCTAGCCTTCTACCCGAAGTATGGACTATTCACAACTTCTTGCCTTTGAGTATCTTGTACGTTATTCACCTTTACCTTATTTACTTAAAATCTCGCATCATATCTTCTATCTCTTTCATAATTTCCCTTCCATAGAGGTATGATTCACACCACAACCTGAAGCTCTATTATAATACTATAATCCGGTGGGAGCTTCATACTGACTTCTTATGAGGTTGTTATTTTTTTAACTGGCTTTATCGTAGAACCGTTATAGACTATGGTTGGTGTGCTTTATCTCTTGTACCTCTGATATTAAGAGTGATCCTGCAATGTTCTCAATCACTAGGTCTATAATATTTCAGGTCCAGTAATCAGACTCTTGATTTACTTAGTTGATGTCACTCTTTAGTTTCCTCTTCACTTTGGTCAACCTTTATGTAAGCTTAAGCTATCTTCCGTTATGTGGTTCATGGTACTAGTTATGGGCTTGAGAAATATGCATGATACAACCCTTTAATAATTTAATCCTTCATTTATGACCTAGCTCAATTCTTTCTTTTAATGTATACCAGAATCTTCTATGGTTGTATATGCTGCATGTATAAAACTCCGAACCCTTAAGTGAGTTCATAAGTAACCAACTCTGGATCATTGATCGAATAATTTCTTTCGTTCCATTTTAGCTTTCTTTCAACGTAAGTTATTACTTTTCCTGGTCCTTCTGCCCTCTTGCTGCGTCCATACTTAGCTCATCTGAGTGCCCATACATGCTAGAGTTTTCGTGCAACTCATATGATCTCGAATATTACTTTTAATTTTACTTCCCGTTCATTAGTCATGGTAGGTGACACTTTCCTTTGGAGTGCTTATAATGTTGTTGTGAGACTGTTGTTACACGACTATTTCCTCTTTAGGTCGTTTTGCTTAAGTTGAAGCCATCTTCCTTATTTCCTCAGCTAGACTTTCGTTATAGTACTTTGGGAGAACCCTTGACCCTCGTAAAGATGTGAGCTTATTACGGACCTTTTGATGTCCTTCCTTGCCTATAATTATCCGTAGTTGCTTATCTCCGCGCCCTTGTGCTTATAGGGTTACTTCAACTGATATTTTGATTGCCTTCCCAGTGGAACTTTCTTTTGTCCCCGTAACACTCATAAGGTATCTTTAACTACCCCGATTCCTATTTGAATATATCTCAAGTATTATAATAACATTACTGCGATGATGAAATCTCCATGTTGGGGTTTACTACATTTATCTTGCATGATCTGCTAATTTGTCTGTAACTTCTTGTCTAGCCATGACTAGGCTCTTCCTGAATCAACTGCTAACTACTCATCGACCCATTCTCATATCCATAATCCGCATAATCTCTCTTAGGTTATTTTCTTGTCTAACTTACCTCTTGCACTCGCTCCTTATTTATCAATAACCTTCCCGGCAAGAAACCTTACTTCCTTTTTCTGACATCGTGCTTACGTAATGTTATGGAATCATAACATAATTGTAGGATCGGATACGTGCAATCTCATCCCTTTCTCATTTTTATCGCATTCTTCCTTTATCATTCTCTATTCCCCCCTTTAGGGGAGTACTAAGACTTGGAGCTACAACGACCTTCCTATAGATGTTTTTCCTCTCCATCTTTGGCGTCCTTTCGCATCATCAATGACCCTTACTCACTTTGTGGTAATCCTTATGTACCAAGGATAAAAAAAATTCCTCAATCGCAATGGTGGAACTTAGTATAAGTGGCACATATAGTCCCTTAAGCTTAACTTTGCTCACATTGCTTGCTTTAGGAAAGCGTTTTCCTGAATGACCATCCTCTGAATTCGTCATGGATCTTCTTCTGTTGTCCATTATGTTATTGCCGGAACGCAATTTGAAATTCTCATGATGCTGACTATTATCAAATCACTCAGTCCTTAATTCATGTTTAGTTTATCTTGTTCACCAGTCCATATTGATTTCTATTAATCTGGGGTCTAACTTTTCCTTCTGTTAATCACGTTAGAGTTGCGAACTTATTTCTCGAAATGAGGACATGACTTTATGGCCTATATTTTTTTTATTGTCTCAAGGCCCGTCATCTTCCGTCTTTTCATTCACTTGACTGTAGACTTGTAATACTGTCGTCATTTTTTTTGACCTACCTTTGTCATCCATGTATCACATCTTACTCATAACGCTTCATTAACTCTCTTCCTATTTCCCGCTAATCATCTAGGTCTATTGCTTTACTTTGAAACTTGAACAAAATATTGTTTTGCTTTTGGCTCCCCTTGCTCCATCCCTTGGCTCTTCGAGTTGCCAAGCATTCTCGTTCTACTTGGGATGGGAGCCATACTAAGATAATATTTATCTCTTTAAGGCTTCCAGTGCCTATCTTTGTAGTACTCATATTTAGCTGTACTATTTTAGAGTGCATTATCTGGGTGTCTAATAAAGAGATGTATTAGCACATTTGCAATATCCTTCAGAAATGTCAACTAACGCAAATAATTCATCCATCATATCTTCTTATACTACTTCTGTTAACCCCCATAGGGCATATCTGGAATAGGTGCGACCAATTGTATATACCTCTGTTACTATTAAATATAACTCAAAAAGCTTATGTTCCTCTGCCTCAATTATGAACGCCGTTAACCTTCATTAATTGGGCACCTCGTACCCTTCTTCATCTTGCTTCTTTTGCTTGTTGAAACTTGTATTTATCTTCTTAATCTCTCATTGTCTTTTACCATAAAGATGGATAAAAATTCTTGCCTTAAGGCTTCTTATCAAAAAACTTACGCATCTCAATACACCCATGATCTACTAAAGACCTTACATTTACTTGTCGTAGGCATCTTACAAAAATCCAATTCCTCTGACTTAGCTCTTCCACAACTATCTCTTTTTCCAATCCTTCTTTCCGGATGTAGGTATCGTCTTATTATGAATGAAAAAAGAATTACGAAATTTGAATTCTTATAAGTGAGCTCTACTACACGATCTAGAGTAAGAAGAAAGAGTGACAATCCTAAATGCACTATATCCTCCTGCTTATAAGTGTGGTGCACGACACACCCATAAACAAGACACTACTAGACACGACTTGTAGACTCCCTAAGACAAAACTGCTCTGATACCACTTTTTGTCATGCCCCGAACTTGGGGGAGAGACCGACACCTTACTCAACTGAGTACCAACGTAACGTATCTTTCTTATTACATCATCATATACACATGACATACGGGCCTAATAGGCCAACATGATCCTTTATAAACTCAAAACATAGGCCAACAAGGCCGTACAATCTTTTATGTACACGACATATGTCTACAACCCTCTGAGAATACATAAATATCATAAAGGTTGGGACAGAGTCCCGCCATACCAAATAATACACGTCTAAATCATACTAATCAAATGAGCAACTCCGAAGCAAATGGAGCACACCGACATCTTCCGCTGAGTTGACAACCTACTTGGAGGGCTCTCGACTTGTCTATATTTACCTGCGGGCATGAAACGCAGTGTCCCCAGGAAAAAAGGACGTCAATACGAATAATGTACCGAGTATGTAAGGAACATAAATAAATACATGAAAGACATATAGAGTACATGACTCAACCTATAAGTCTGAATAACTTTGTAAATCATAAATCACTTTTAGCGTCATGCATATGTGTATGAATGTCATGTCGTGCATAGGTACATGTTTCATAACATCATCAGCCTCTAAGGGCATCCCATCATACCGTCTCGGCCACTGTGGGCAAAATTATCATCGTATACCAGCTGATCAGGTGGTGGTGCGTATATAACGACATAACCATTCCCATACCCCATTTACATATATATACGTACATATATATATGTATATAACACCGTCTGAGTCATATTTTAGCCACTGTGGGCAACATCATCATCATATACCAGTTGATCAGGTGGTGGTGCGTATATAATGCCGTAACCTTTTCTCATATCCCATATAAATATAATATATATATATATATATATATATATATATATATATATATATATATATATATATATATATATATATATATATATATATATATATATATATATATATTTATAACTCCTTTTTTACTACACCCTGTAAAGGGTATAAATATAAGGGAGTTTTTCCAATTAAAGGACAATCTAAACGGAATTTGTTTATTTTAAGATCAGAGTCGCCACATGGAATACTTTATGGTGTTCCAAGTCACCGGTTAAAATCCCGAATCGAGGAAATTGACTATAATTATGGTCTGCGAATACAAAAATCCGGGTAAGAAATTCTGTTAACCCGGAAGAAGGTGTTAGGCACTCCCGAGTTCCGTGGTTCTAGCACGGTCTCTTAGCAATTTATACTTGGCTTAAATTGTCCAATTACTTATTTTAAGACCTATGTGAATTTACCTTTTTTAACCGTTTCTAATCACTTGATTTATTCGTAATTAAAGAATTGAGTTACGCGTATGTATACTCCTTTCTTTTGGCGCGTCAGAATTCATGTCACGCGAACGTGTCCATAATTAATAACACTTGTTTATTTATTTAAGAAAAATTGATTGAAGTTGCGCGGACACATCCCTCGAGTCTTTTTAGAGTTAAATTTGCAATTACATTACGTGAACGTATATATAATCACGGTACTAATCTAAATCGGGCCTAAAGCAAACTACGAATATTATGATTCTTTAAAAGCAACATTTATGAGGGCCATGGATGATTTAATTTATTTATGGAATACCTCAAACCCTTTCTATAAGTGGTAGTTCTTAATATAATCTTACGAGGTCCATGAATTATCCATCAAGCCTGTTAACCAGATTTCTTAGACTGTGCAAGGCAATCACCATATTCACCAAACCCATGATTCTCAACTTATTTATTAATCAAAGTATACACATAATTTCTCAAACAGAAACCAAGTATTTCAACAGACTTAGTATATGCATTTTTATCATTTACATCAATTCTTGCCAATGTACCATTAACAACACTATGCAAAATATCAGAAGAATTCAAATAAATCAACTTAAGAACAACATCAACAGAACTAAGAGAAGCAGAAATCGACCTCTTAACCATAACAAGACACTTCCCATAAATCAATAAACAAAGGCAAGATTTAACAATCAAAACATACTCGTAACTGGACATGAACAACGCGAATAATCGTACCCGAAAAATTTATTGACCCTCAACGGAACTACGACCAGACCTCGAAACCAGCATCACCTCGACGTATGACTGTAATGGACTCCTTGAATGACGACCTCCGACGAACTCAAAGCTCGCCGGAAAGAGATGCTAAATGAGCTTGAGTTGATAAACTTACTAGTTGTTCTGTTTCATGGATAGCTATGGAGGGTGGTCGTTTGGCGTGATGTTTCTGTTACTGGCGATGGACAACAACTAGTGAAGGGCTGGGCGCTGGATTTTGGGTCTATCTTATGAGTTCTGACGAGTGGGTTCGCGATGTTAGGGGTTGTTTTCCGGCGAGCTGGTTGAGTCGCTAGCGTGAGGAGGAGGACGAGGGGAGGTTGTTCTGGTTGATGAGGGTTTAGAGTCGTCAGTTATTGTGTGTTCGACGTGAAGGGTTTTCTGGTTTTCCGGCGAGTTCTGTGATAAGGGAGTGGTTGGTGGACGACTGGTTCACAGGCGATTGCGATGGCATTGAAAGAGTGGAGGAGCTCCGGTGTGTTTGAGTGGTATGGCTGGTCGTTCAACAAGAAGCTATGGATGGCTGCTTCAAGAGGATGATGAACGAGAGGGTAGGGTTCTTTTATGTGCTGCTGTGTGTTCTCGGTGTTTCATGGTGGTTTCAAGCCATGGCTGCTGGGGTCCGGTATGAAGAAAACGTCCGTGGAAGGGAGGGGGGATGTCGGAAAAGATGGAATCAGGGGGGGTGCAGGGCTTGAAGAAGACGACCGCAACCTTCAGCTTTTTTCGTTCAACCTTTTTCGTTGTCTTTTTCTTTTTCTGTTTTTGATCTTTTAAGCACTTATTTATAAGTAGAGTCTAGGTCTGGGTGTATCTTTGTGTATTTTATCCATTAGTCCCTAGGTCTTTTTTGTTAAGTCCTTAGGGTCTTCTTTATTTATTTTTTTATTCCAAAGAAGAGTCTAGAAGGGTCCCTAGGCTTAATGGACTAATCCGAATTGGGCCAAGAATTGGGTTCTAAAACTCTTAAAATTATGATCCAACACCTTAATTGACTCATTTTAAAGTAAGATAAAAATACTACACAATCCAAAGCTAATCCTAATTAATTAAACTAAACATGAAACTATTTTTGTGTTTTCGAAATTATATAAAGATAAAAATAAGGTACCATTTTTATGTATTATACTTTATATTTTTTTTAACAAATTATGAAAAATACATAAACTAAAATATATATTATTTTTTTTTGATTTTCATTTTTCTTGTAACGAAATAAAGTAAAAGAGTCAAAATGAGTTGAAATAGCCATATTGGGCGTAAACTAAATATTTACACGCTAAAATATATAGAATCTTGGGGAGGGTCAAAAATCACATGTCTAGACAAAGAACGACTAGACAGGTATTTTGACCCGACCCTTATTTAAAGAAACCAAAACTAAGAGAAAGGAGAATGTGACCGAGCCCTGGTATCCGAGTTGCCTACATATCCTTGGCTATAAAGGAATCAGGCCACGTGTAGTTCAGAGGTGAGTGAGATGATGGAGTGTGCCGAGGTGGAGAGCCGGTCGAGGTGCTGTCGAGGTTCCTGTCTGCGGTCCCGTTATTACATCAAAATCAAAACATGAAAAAGACTAGCTAAGCCTGTCAACTACGAGTTACAAGATTCCTATCTATATGTCTTCTGAAGCTTGATCTTGAGTCTTGAATGGTTCTTCATGCAGACTTTGGATTTGAACCTTGACGCTTTCTAGTTGCAGGTGCTAGTTCGTTCTTCTTCAGCTTTTCAGATCAAAACGGGACATGCAGAGCTTGTGACCTCAGCCCTGTCTTGAGCAGCTCACATCTTTCATTAACTTCTGCATTTGGATTCATTTCTTCTTTTTTTCTTTTTATTCTGGATTGTGACTTACTTTTGTTGATCATCTTGGACTACTGACTCGCATTCTTGATGCGAGCTTCTTTTGTTGCTGACATAAATTGCATTCTGAATTGAATTCCCCCTTTTTTTCCAGGTGGGCGCCTGATTGCTGAATTTGAACCGTCTTCTCTTGTTACTTGATACTGTTTTCCCTTGCACCTTGAACTATTTTCCCTTGAAACTTGAATTGTCTTCCTTCGAAACTGCTTTCCCTTGAAACTTGAGTTGTCTTCCTTCAACACTGCTTTCCCTAGAAACTTGAGTTGTCTTCCCTTGTTCTCCAGGTGGGCACCTGATTACAACAAAACAAACAAAACAAAAGAAAATTTTTCTGCCCCAGTTTGCACTAGGAAGATTTGTGAGTTGTTAGCAAAATTGTAAATCACTTGTACTATTGATGCAATGATGAGAGTAAACTAAAGAATAGACAAGGAAAACTATAAACTAAGCTTGACTAAAGTAAATACTGACGCTATTCTCCAGGCAGGGCTCCCTGATTTCAGGAAAACTAAACATTGATATTCTTAAGAAAACTACAAAATTGACCCATTTTTTCAAATCCAAACTTCCTCTTTTTTTTTTCAAAATATCCTAGGAGAAAATTCATCAGACTAGGTTTTCTATCTTAGGAGAAAGATTCATCAGACTAAGACGTTAATCCTAGGAGAAAATTCATCAGACTAGGTTTTCTATCTTAGGAGAAAGATTCATCAGACTAAGATGTTTATCTTAGGAGAAAATTCATCAGACTAGGTTTTCTATTTTAGGAGAAAGATTCATTAGACTAAGATTTCGATCCTAGGAGAAAGCTCATCAGACTAGGTTTCCTATCTTAGGAGAAAAATTCATCAGACTAAGTTTGTGATCCTAGGAGAAAATTCATCAGACTAGGTCTCTTTTTGTTATCTTAGGAGAAAAATTCGTCAGACTAAGATTTCTATTTATTATCTTAGGAGAAAGATTCATCCGACTAAGATTTGATCCTAGGAGAAAGATTCATCAGACTAGGTTTTTTATCTTAGGAGAAAAGTTCATCAGACTAAGATTTTATTGGGAGGAAAATCTATCAGACTAGGACTTTTATCCTAGGAGGCAAAAACGTGAAGATCAATTGCAAGATTTTATGCACAATAGAAAGACAAATAAAGGCAAAGATTTGAGAAACTTCCCTTTGCCAGCTCCTCTCTTCTTCTTTTTTTGTTTTGTTTTTTTTCCTCTTGTTTTTTTTTCTTTTTTTTGAATCACTTTCCTTGCACTACTTGGTTCCTGTTTCATACAAAGAAAACTTTGTCAGTTTTTTAAAAGGTGGTCGGCTTGTGGCCTTGAGTCTTGGGTAATTTGGCTTCTACTCAATCAACTTGAGTCGGTCTCAAAAGATTTTTGTTCTACACCAACTCTGATTGTTTCACACCCATTACCATTTGTATTTGTAGCTCAAACACCCTTATCCCAACCGGAGATCTTTGCTTAGGTGACCTTTTCCGATATCTTGAATGACTTTCTGCTTTTTGAGCAATTTGTCTGTCAGAGAGAATCACAAGTTATCTTTCTTGCGCCGCGTAGGCTGACAGGGGTCTTTTGGGGAGGCATGTGCATGAATCCTCAAGTCATGTTGACAGTAACAACTGAGTGTGCTGGCCAAATTTACTTTATACAACTGAAAAGCTGGTAGCAATTTTGAAATCTTTTCTTGCTTGTTTTGACGAAGACTGACTCAGAGTGGAGGACACGATAGTGCAAAGAAACGAGTATTAACTAGAAATGCCCCTGTCGGAAGAACAAAGGGAAGAATTTTTTTTCTTTTTCTTTTTCAATAACTAGCCTTAATGATAATGACATGCATTTTGGACTCAACGTCCTGATCTGTCAAACTATTCCAATCTTCCCTTCTACCATTTTTATGATCTTTGAAGTTGGGCCTATCCGTGCCAATCCTTTGCATCAGCTTCACGACTCAATTTCGACTTATGGTGCCCCGAGGGGTTTTCACCAACAAGTCTCTCTCATTTATTCATCTCTGCTTACCATCGTCTTACAGTGCCCGTGAGGGTTTTCATTAATAAGACTCTCTCATTTTTCTTTTTCTTTTTCTTTCCTCTTTTGTGAGCAACTCGACGATGTTCTACGTCATGTGACAACTGTAGCTCATTGCATGTGTCTCTTGGCATTTTTGAAGGCATATTGGGAGGTCTTTATTTGGAGGGTTTTTGGATAGGGTTGGAAAGAAAGGTCGGCTTGAAGGCTCAAAATAAACTCAAAATGAGGGGTTATAGACTTACAACTCTTGGAATCGACTCTTTCAAAAATAAAATAAAATCTTTGCCCCAGTTTGAGATGCTGGGGATTTTTGGATTTTTCTATTTTTTCTATTTTTTGCTTTTTCTTCTGAATTCTTATTTTGTTGGACCGAACCGTGAGGATTCCTACGTATCCTTTTTTTAAGGAATCGGGTCGAACATAGTTCAAACATCTGACCTAGCTATAATTTCATCATTCTTTCTAGGTTTTTTTCCTTCTTTCTTTTTCTCTTTTTTTTCTTTTCTTTTTTCTTTTTTTTCTTTTTCTTTTTTTGTTTGCCCCAGCTTCTATTTTTGAGGGCATGAACCTTTGACAATTCTTTTTTTTTTTAACTTTCTAAGAATTGCCCCAGTTTGTACTCTTGGGACATGGATTTTTTTTCTTTTTTTTTTCTTTTTTTTGACTCTAAACTTGATTCCAAAAGAGGGTAGTCAAAGAAAAATAACACAGACTCAAAAGAGGTAGTGAAGGATATAAAGTGTTTGGATAGCAGAAAAAGGGTCTCCCAACCTCAAGAACGTCAAACATGGTATCTTTTCGCGATCACAACATTGACGAACATGTCTGTCTTCTTGGTGTGCCGTGGTCACAAGACATTTTTTCATCCCTTAGCGACAAACTTTCCAACAAACATCAATTGATTAAACATCCTCAAGCCCGATCTTCCCAATGATTTGAAGGTGAATTTTACTCGACCTTAATTCCAAAGTATTTCAACTCTTTATTATCCTCGAAACTATCTTTTACTCAGTTGTCCAATTCAAGCTTAAACAATTTTCTAAGATCTTGCTAAAAATTCCGCATGCATGTCGTGTCATTAAAACTAGCAGGAAAAGAACTAAACATGGAATGAAACAAAAGGAAAAACTGTATTTCATTGAGTAAACAACAAGACAAACAACCTAAAATCCGAGTTACAACCCTAAATAACCCGGCTAATGAAAATAGCAAAAGAACAGAAAGACAAGACTCACACAAACGAAATGGAGGGATAGAAGGGCTTGACTCAATAAAACAAATAAAATTTGGATCACAACCCTGAAATAACCCAGATAATAGAAAAAACATCAAAATAAACTACCAAGATTCCTTCCTAGTGAGGAGGGAATGACTTTACAATTGCTAAGCTTGACATTTAGCCACAAATTTGCTCATCAGTATCAGCAGAGCCTTCTCCAATTTCAAAATCATTAACTTCAGTTAGCAAATTCCCGAGAGGATTCTCATACTCCATGTCACCACGCATCATCCCCAAAAAGTGTGCATCATCATGTGCAGGTAAAGGATTCTGCACGATATTCTGGGAGCCACTGTCTTGGATCACAATCAGTTTTTCCTGGATCCTCCTTTCTATTTCTCTTTTCAAATCCCAACAACTTTAAACATTGTGCCCCTAGGCATTGGAATGGTATTCACACCTTTTAGAAGGGTCAAAGCTTTTTGTACGTGGGTCCACATGATTTGAAGGAATAAGTGCAATTATGTCATAATGCTTTAATTTCTCAAACAAGCTTGCATAGGATTTTCCTATTGGTGTAAAACTATCTTTCAACTTTTGTTCCCCTCTATACCTCTGGCCTGGATGTGGGTTATAGGGTACCTGAAAATTTTGTGGAAGCTGGTGGAGATTTTGTGATGCTCGTACTCGCCTTCTAGGGGTGTTTTGGTGGCTGGACAACATACTGATGTGGAGTGACAGAGTATCGTGGGTTCTAAGGTGGATAGCAATGCTCAGGGGAGTCATGGAAAACTTGAGGAGGCTGCTCATACCTTCGAGATGTTCTCCTGGGACCTCTTCTCGACCCTGATGTCATCATGATTTCTTCAACCTTCTCATTTGTGTTGCTAAAATTATCAGATTCAACCCGGATAGCCTGAGTTGCGGCTTTAAAAACTTCTTGAATTATAATTTTTCTTATCTTAAGACCATTCTCTACCATTTCTCCCATTTTGATTGCTTCCGAGAAGGATTTTCCAACTGCGGACATCATGTTTTGAAAGTAATATGGCTCTTGTGCTTGAAGGAAGACATTGATTAGCTCGTGATCATCCATGAGTGGCTTAACTCGAGCTGCTTGCTCTCTCCATTTAATGGCATATTCCCTGAAACTTTCAACCCTTGCATGTTTTTCAACCGTTGTTCTAAGCTTTTCACTCTTTGGGTCATTTCTTCATGTACCATCTTTCGGGCAGGCTTCTCAATGTTTGCAGGAAGATCAAACGAGTACGAGTGGTACTCAGGAGAGTGGTACTGCTCTTGCTGGGTATCAAATTATGACTCGTGACAAGGTTGTCCTTGGCCATTGGCCCATGCTTGGCACATTTTGGTCATTTGTTGTTTCAGCATTCTATTTTCCTCAACCACAGTAGACTCTTGTTGAACCCTCTGACCCTGAGTCTCTTGAGAACTTGTAACAGCTTTGATGTCAGTTATCATTTTTTCTTGGATCTTGTGTTTCCAGCTTACCACAAACCGACCACCTCAACTTTCTTCACAATTCAAAACAAAAACATGTTAGAATGGACTCATTTGGTCCTTATTATTATCAATATTTTTCATTTTGTTTTTCCTTTTTTTCCTTTTTTTCCTTTTTCTTTTCCATGGTTGATCGAACCTGATGTGGGTTGCCTACGTATCATGTGAGAACATGAATAAGATCTTGCGTAGTTCGGGAAGATCATGAAGAAAGTAAATAAACTAACTTTTTTTTGAATTTTATATTTTATTTTTTCGAAAGAAAAACTTATAAAGAAGAAAAGGAATATTTTTGGATTTTGATTTTTCTTCAGCATTTTTGCAAAGAAAGATTTCTAAAGAAGAAAGATTTTTTTTTGAATTTTTTTTTCTGGAATTTCGAAAGAAAAACTTTCTAAAGAAGAAAGAAAATATTTTTGAATTTTATTTTGAATTTATGAAAGAAATGCTTCTAAAAAAAATATTTTTTGAATTTTATTTTCAATTTGAAAGAAGAATGAATTTTTTTTTGGATTTTTGGAAGAAATTAAAAAAAATATTTTTGTATATTTTTTAAAAATAATTAAGGTCTAAAAGAAAGGCTTTCTAAAGAAGCAAAGAATGAAAAATATTTTTTTGGATTTTTTGAAAATTGGGGTCTAAAAAAAACCTTTCTAGAGAGGAAGTAAAGGAAAATATTTTTGGATTTTTTTTAAAATTATGGGCCGGAACCGATGAGGTTTGCCTACGTATCTCACATCCGATGAGAATCAGACCCGCGTAGTTCACCAGTTTTGACATAATTGGAAAAACATGATATGGACTCCCTTTCATTTTTTTTGAAATACATTTTCCTTTTCTTTTTTTTTTCAAACAATTTGAGCAGAGTTTCGAGGCATTTTCGAATACCGGGATTTTCAGAACCAGGTGAATTCTCTATCCTACCTCACTCTTGTTTTTTTCTGTTGTTTTTCTTTCCTTCGCCGGTCAACATGCAAGACGAAACAAATAAATGTTCACATAGCACATAGAATGCAACAGGATGGTCTGTTATTTGGGGCACACCTGTCCTAGACGGATCCAACCCCTGTGTTGAGTCCCCTAAGTCAAATGCACATGATGCAAACAAACGTTCCTACTAGGTATCCGACATGAAACTCTGTTTTTCTAGGTTTAAATCTTGGGATTTTGGTCTAGACTTGGGGTACCCGAGCGGACAACTGGGGCCGAAGAGGGGGCGACGTACCGGGAGCACTGAAGTCTACCCGGCCTTGTCGCTTGCCCAGCCTCGTTCTATTTGGTATAATTTCTACTGAAAAGCGGGACACGCGAACGTGTGCACCATTTCCAAAAGACCCAGAGGAGTGGCGTAAGAAGACAATTGTATACAATTCAACAATATTAAAGCGGTAAATGACAATTAGCACATTAAGTCCACAAAATACAGTAATATCAACAATAAAGCCAAATAAAAATCGCATTAATAAGCTCGAATTCTTGAACTCTGAACCGGAAGTTCTGGGTTCTTATCCCCAGCAGAGTCGCCAGAGCTGTCACACCTCCTTTTTTACTACACCCCGTAAAGGGTATAAATATAAGGGAGTTTTTTCAATTAAAGGACAATCGAAACGATATTAGTTTATTTTAAGATCAGAGTCGCCACTTGAAATAATTTATGGTGTTCCAAGTCACCAGTTAAAATTCCGAATAGAGGAAATTGACTATAATTACGGTCTACGAATATAGAAATCCGGGTAAGGAATTCTGTTAACCCGGGAGAAGGTGTTAGGCTCTCCCGAGTTCCGTGGTTCTAGCACGGTCGCTTAGCAATTTATACTTGGCTTAAATTGTCTAATTACTTATTTTAAGACCTATGTGCATTTACCTTTTTTAACCGCTTCTAATCACTTGATTTATTCGTAATTAAAGAATTGAGTTACGCGTATGTATACTCCTTTCTTTTGGCGAGTCAGAAATCATGTCACGCGAACGTGTCTACAATTAATAACACTTGTTTATTTATTTAAGAAAAATTGATTGAAGTTGCGCGGACGCATCCCTCGAGTCTTTTTAGAGTTAAATTTACAATTACATTACGCGGACGTATACTAATCTAAATCGGGCCTAAAGCAAACTACGAATATTATGATTCTTTAAAAGCAACATTTATGAGGGCCATGGATGATTTAATTTATTTATGGCACACCTCAAACCCTTTATATAAGTGCTAGTTCATAATCTAATCTTACAAGGGCCATGAATTATCCATCAAGCCTGTTAACCAGATTTCTTAGACGGTGCAAGGCCATCACCATATTACCAAACCCATGATTCTCAACTTCTTTATTAATCAAAGTATACACATAATTTCTCAAAGACAAACCAAGTATTTCAATAGACTTAGTATATGCATTTTTATCATTTAAATCAATTCTTGCCAATGTACCATTAACAACGCTATGCAAAATATCAGAAGAATTCAAATAAATCAACTTAAGAACAACATCAACAGAACTAAGAGAAGTAGAAATCGACCTCTTAACCATAACAAGACACTTCCCATAAATAATAAACAAAGGCAAGATTTAACAATCAAAACATACCCGTAACTGGACGTGAACAACGCGACTAATCGTACCCAAAAAATTTATTGACCCTCAATAGAACTACGACCAGACCTCGAAACCAGCATCACCTCAACGTACGACTGTAACGGACTCCTTGAACGACGACCTCCGACGAACTCGAAGCTCGCCGGAAAGAGATGCTAAACGAGCTTGAGTTGACAAACTTACTAGCTGTTCTGTTTCATGGGTGGCTATGGAGGGTGGTCGTTTGGCGTGATGTTTCTGTTACTGGCGACGGAGAACAACTGGTGAAGGGCTGGGCGCTGGATTTTGGGTCTGTCCGTATGAGTTCCGACGAGTGGGTTCGCGATGTTAGGGGTTGTTTTTCAGCGAGCTGGTTGAGTCGCTGGCGTGAGGAGGAGGACGAGAGGAGGTTGTTCTGGTTGATGAGGGTTTAGAGTCGTTAGTTGTTGTGTGTTCGACGTGAGGGGTTTGCTGGTTTTCCGGCGAGTTCTGTGATGAGGGAGTGGTTGGTGGACAATTGGTTTGCCGGCGATTGCGATGGCGTTGAAAGAGTGGAGGAGCTCCGGCGTGTTTGAGTGGTATGGCTGGTCGTTCAATAAGAAGCCATGGATAGCTGCTTCAAGAAGATGATGAACGAGAGGGTAGGGTTCTTTTGTGTGTTGCTGTGTGTTCTCGGTGTTTCATGGTAGTTTCAAGCCATGGCTGCTAGTGGGTCCGGTATGAAGAAAACGTCCGTGGAAGGGAGGGGGGATGTCGGAAAAGATGGAATCAGGGGGTGCGGGGCTTGAAGAAGATGACCGCAGCCTTCAGTTTTTTTCGTTCAACCTTTTTCGTTGTCTTTTTCTTTTCTTTTTTTTTTGGATTTTTTAAGCACTTATTTATAAGTAGAGTCTAGGTCTAGGTGTATCTTTGTGTATTTTGTCCATTAGTCCCTAGGTCTTTTGTGTTAAGTCCCTAGGGTCTTCTTTATTTGTTTTTTATTCCAAAGAAGAGTCTAGAAGGGTCCCTAGGCTTAATGGACTAATCTGAATTGGGCCAAGAATTAGGTTCTAAAACTCTTAAAATTTTGATCCAACACTTTAACTGACTCATTTTAAAGTAAGATAAAAATACTACACAATCCAAAGCTAATCCTAATTAATTAAACTAAACTTGAAACTATTTTTGTGTTTTCGAAATTATATAAAAATAAGGTACCATTTTTATATATATTATATTTTATATATTTTTTTAAAAACAAATAATGAAAAATACATAAACTAATATATATATATATATATATATATATATATATATATATATATATTTTGATTTTCATTTTTTCTTGTAAGAAAATAAAATAAAAGAGTCAAAATGAGTTGAAATAGCCATATTAGGCGTAAACAAAACATTTACACGCTAAAATATATAGAATCTTGGGGAAGGTCAAAAATCACATGTCTACAATATATATACACGTATATAATGTCATCTGGTCATGGGTAAATGCACATGTATAAATGGGTGAAATGCATGAAAAATATGTAATAATCTTAATATTACTTTCAGATAACCTGTTTCAACTGTGTATTATTCTGAGACCCATGAACAGGAAATAATAATATTTTTCATGGGGAATCAAGAATATAGACACCCCTAATAATTCTATGAATAGAGTAATTTATGAAAACTCTGTATTTGCTCATTTTTTCAATATAATTTGGACCATGCCAAAAGAAAGATGGGATGAACTTAACATACCTGTAGTAGGGAAAATTCCGTATAATATTCCGTTGGAAAACCTTCGTTGATTGAACGAAATTTTTGCTTTTGATTCTTCGAACTTTTGAATGGATTTGTTTTCTAATTTTGCGAAGCTTTTCTGGAACAAGAGTTTAAGCTTCTGTTATTAAGACATGGGGGATAATGAACTTTGAATTTCTCTTTTCCATTAAGGGAAGTACGTAGGTTTCCATCATAGACTTTATTAAGTCTTATGACTTGTCTCTTACACAATATTAAGACTTGTTCCAAGATGGCCACACAAGGAAATGTGATACTTAGTCACTTCTTTCTTATGTGGTAAGCTGCTACATATTTGGGTGATGATAATTATTAAGTTTTTATCCACATATTAGTTAATCGGGTAATGTCCCGTTACCCGGTAATTAACCAATTACCCGCATAGTTTAAGAATTACCCCAAATTACTAAAATTTTATTTATTATTAAATTATTTCATATATACTTTATATATTATATTGTCGTGGTCATATGGTACTTTGCATTGTACTAGTTTATAATTATCGGGTATTATCGCTCGACCCGTATTTTATTCCAAATTGGCCATTTTCAACAAAATTCATTTTCTTCGACTTGCTTCCACTCTCACCTTCACGAATTTACTAATCTCTTGTGAAATAGCATAATCCTTATAACCTCCAAATAATCTTTTACTTGGACTGATGTCAATTACCTTACGACAAATTCCACGTACAATACTTCAGGGTGCAACATCGTCGTAACTTAATACTGCGAGCGTGACATCACCGTAATGTTATACTACAAGGCACGACATCATTGTAATATAATACTGCGGAACGTGATATCGACGTAATATTGCGGGGCGTAACAACCAGGGCGCTGAGGGTCAAGGTGTCGGGGGCGTAGCTCTTGAGGGAACTCCATATGCCGAGGATTAGGATTTCTTTTTGTTTCTATGTAAGGGCCTCTCGTGGGCTTTGTAAACATCTTTCATCAATATAGGAATTTCTTCATTTTGCCTTCGGTTTGTGCTGAGCCTCATTCTGCGTTTTTGGCTAAGCTTGGATTGATTTGATGATAGCTTAAGTCATCAGGACTTCTGAGTCCGAATTGGGTGGGAGCTAGATCTCGTTGATGGTTCTTGATTAGGAGTTTTCTCAAACTAACCTTTGGACTTAGCTACCAGGGGTGTTCATTTGATCAACTGAAAATAAGGATAGCCTTTAGGCTTTTACAAATAGTCCCCGAGCGAGGACTTACTCGAACTTGGGCAGCCTTTGGGCTTAATGTCTAGCGAGCGTTCGCTCAAACTCGAAGTAAGGATAGCCCTGAGGCTTTATAAATAGTCCCCGAGTGGGAACTCAGGTAGCCCTTGGGCTTAATAATCGAGCAAGTCGTTTGCTCGAACTCGAAGTAAGGATATCCCTAAGGCTTTATGAATAGTCCCCGAGTGGGAACTCGAGTAGCCCTTGGGCTTAATATTCGAGCGAGTATTCGCTCGAACTCGAAGTAAGGATAGCCCTGAGGCTTTATGAATAGTTCTCGAGTGGGAACTCGGGTAGGCCTTGGGCTTAATAATCGAGTGAGTCGTTCGCTCGAACTCAAAGTAAGGATAGCCCTGGGGCTTTATAAATAGTCCTAGAGCAGAAACTCGGGTAGCCCTTGGGATTAATAGTCGAGCGTGCATTCACTCGAACTCGAAGTAAGGATAGCCCTAAGGCTTTATGAATAGTCCCCGAGTTAGAACTAGCTCGAACTCAGGTAGCCCTTGGGCTTAATAGTCGAGCGAGCGTTTGTTCGAACTCGAAGTAAAGATAGCCCTGAGGCTCTTACGCACCGGCCCTTAGGCCTTTTAGGCTAGCCTTTAGGCTCTTATGCGTTGGCCCTTAAGCGCTTTTTAGATTGGGTCGATGTGAACTCTGATATGGCTATAGTTTTTCCCCCATTTTGGCTAAAGTCTTTTGAAGTTTTGATTATGCCTTGGCATGTTGTGTGTTCGTCCGACTCTTCGACGGCTCAAACGAGAACCTCGATTATGAGCCGATATGTGATGACATTTGAGTATCTCGGGTGGCTTGCTCGAAGGTTGAGTTTTCGAAACTTTTTCATCGAAGGCTAATTGTTTTCGAAGCCTATTTATTATTTGGAGCCTTATTGAAGCTCCTTTGCTTATGCCTAGGATAGCCTGATTAACCTATTCTTTTTTAAGTGTTTTCGAAGTATTTGGAGGCCTTTAGTTATTGGCGGCAGTCGGATTCTAAGCCGCATTAATTTGACCGGAGCCTTTTGATACAACCATAGTCGATAGTCCCCGGATGGGATGACCTCGACATCTATATCGAGGGTATGCCTTTTCAGGGTTCTTACAAGTTTGATATATAGCGTCGATCTTGATATCGGGGTTATGCCTTTTTAAGGTCTTATAAGTTTTGGCATGACTTGTTGAGGTCTTACAGATTTGGTGTTGCCTTACTGAGGTCTTACGAGCTCGAAATTGCCTTATTAAGGTCTTACGAATTCGAGTTTTCAATGGCTTCGATGAGCTGACTGTCGATGACAGTCCCCGAGTGTTCGAGGATCTTGGTCCCTTGAGCAATTTTTGCATGAAAGTAGTGAACTTCTTTGAGACACAAAGTGCTTTTATAAGCAAAAAGGCTTCCTCAATTGCTTGATATATGCGTACATGTTTTTTTGCCTTCGGAGGCCCAATTATTCTATATGGACACGGTTCATCCGACCGTTTAGCCCAATAGGTCATTCTCTTATTGGGGCCCTCCTATTCGTAAATTGAGTCCTTTGAAGAGGCGACCTCTCGGTGTGATGCCCCCCAGTATTTGAGGTTGATCGAAGAGGAGCCTTGAATACTTGATGAGTTCTCCTTGAGTAGCATATGGATGTTAACTCATCAAAAACCTCGCCGGTAAAACCCGTTTGGGACAAAATCTGATCTAAGGGAAAAAGAGTGCAATGCATGCTTTAAAACCTAAGGTTTTCGAGTCGAAGGATGCTTCGACGTCTTTCATCGAACACCTATAAGAAATCGGTGAGATTCATAGAACAAAAAAAAGGAGGAGCTTATACCTTAGCAATAATAGCGTTTGAGCATTGATATGTTCCAATTGCTTGGGAGTTGCACGCCTTCCATGGTGCCAAGTTTGTAGGACCCCTTGCCTACTACTCCGAGGACACGGTACGGTCCTTCCCAGCTTGGGCCTAGCTTCTCTTTGTTTGGGTTTCGAGTGTTGAATGTGGCTTTCCTCAGGACTAGGTCACCCACCCCGAAGTATTGGAGGTCTATTCTCCTGTTGTAATATCTCTCGATCCTCTAATTTTGGGTGGCCATTCGAACTAGTGCAGCCTCTCGCTTTTCATCTAGTAGATCGAGGGCTATAGTCATGGCCTCGCTGTTTGAGTCCTCAGTGGCATGCCTAAATCAGGCGCTTGGTTCTTCGACCTCGACCGGTATTAGAGCCTCGGACCCGTATACCAAAGAGAACGGTGTTTCTCCTATTCTCGACTTTGAAGTTGTTCGGTATGCCCATAGCACTTCGGGCAATACCTCTCTCTATTTTCCCTTCGCATTTTCTAACCTCTTTTTCAAGTTTTGGATGATGGTCTTGTTTGTGGACTCGGCCTGTCCATTCGCATATAGATGATAGCGCGTTGACAGGATTCTCTTGATCTTATGATCTTCGAGGAATTCCGTCACCTTGCTGCCTATGAACTGCTTCCCATTATCATATGCAATCTCGAAAGGGATCCCGAATTGGCATATGATGTGATCCCAGATGAATTTGATGACTTCTTTTTCTCATTTCTTCTTGAAGGCCTGCACTTCCACCCATTTCGAGAAATAGTCAGTCATAAATCGAATAAATCTGGCTTTACCTGGTGCCATTGATAAGGGGCTGATAATGTCCATTCCCCATTTCATAAACGGCAATGGTGATAAGGCTGATGTAGCTGTTCACCAGGTTGGTGAATCATCGGCGCAAATCTTTGGCATTCGTCACATCTTCAAACGAATTCCTTGGTGTCCTTCTCCATGTTGTCCCAATAGTAGCCTGCCCTGATCACCTTTCGGACTAAAGAATTGGCGCCAGAATAATTTCCACAAGTGCCCTCATGGATTTCTCAAAGCACATAATCGGTGTTTCCTGGTCCCAAGCATACTGCTAGAGGTTCGTCGAAGGTCCTTCTATATAGTGTTCCATTCTCATCGAGTGAAAATCGAGCTGCTTTGGCTCGGAGGGCCCTCAATTCCATTGGATCTGTGGACAGCTTCCCGCTTTTCAAATAGTCGATATATTTATTTTTCCAATCCCACGTTAGACTTGTCGAGTTGATCATGGTGTGTCCTTCCTCGATCACGAATTTGGACAACTATACAATAGCCCCTAGGAGTATGTCATCTTCTTCGACGGACGATCCCAGGTTCGCGAGTGCATCAGCCTTGCTGTTCTGATCTCAGGGAATGTGGACCAGAGTCCATTATTTGAAACGATGCAATATGACATGAAGTTTGTCTAAGTATCTTTGCATCGTGTCTTCTCGAACCTCGAAGCTCCCATTCACTTGGTTAACTACCAGGAGGGAGTCACATTTTGCTATGACTCTACTCCTAGGCTCTTGGCCAGCTCGAGACCTACAATCATAGCCTCATACTCGGCCTCGTTGTTAGTGAATTTCGGAGTTTTTATAGATTGTCTAATCATGTCGCCGGTAGGCGGTTTCAGAATGATACAGAGCTGGACCCTTTTACGTTTGAGGCACCGTCGGTGAATAGGGTCCATACTCCCGATGATGTACCCGTCTCTAGCAAGAGTTCTTTCTCTACCTCGGGCACGAGGGCAGGCGTAAAATCATCCACGAAGTCTGCCAGGATTTGGGACTTGATGGCCATCCGAGGTTGATACTTGATATCATACCCTCCGAGTTCGATGGCCTATTTGGCTAATCTCCCCGATAGTTCTGGCTTGTGAAAGATGTTTCGAAGAGGGTATGTTGTTAAAATACATATACGATGGCATTGAAAATAAGGTTTTAATTTCCGAGATTCACTTATTAATGCAAGAGCTAATTTTTCTAAGTGGGGATACTGGTTTCAGCATCTCCTAGAGTCCGACTTACGTAATAAACAAGGAATTGCGTACCTTGTTCTTCCCAAACCAACACACCACTTACCGCTACCTGAGATATTGCCAGATATAAGTACAATATTTCATCTTCTTTTGGGGTATGGAGCAAAGGCGGGCTCGAGAGATACCGTTTCAGCTCCTCTAAAGCGTGCTGGTACTCCGGAGTCTGTTCAAAGCTGTTTTTCTTTTTGAGCAAGGAGAAAAAATGATGACTCCGATCTGATGACCTTGAATGAACCGGTCTAAGGCCGCTATTCGCCTGGTCAGCCGCTGTACGGCCTTCACATTATTTACCACTATGATTTCTTAAATGGCCTTGATTTTGTTGAGGTTAATCTCGATCCCCCAATTCGACACCATGAAGCCTAAAAATTTACCCGATCCTACTCCGAAGGCACATTTCTTGGGGTTGAGCTTCATATTGTAACTTCTAAGGATATCGAACATTTCTTGCAAATGAGTCAAATGGTCCTCTACGCGCAAGGAGTTAACAAGCATGTCATCAATGTAAACTTCCATATATTGGCCTATTTGATGTTTAAACATCTTATTAACGAGGCGTTCGTACGTAGCTCCTACATTTTTTAGTCCGAAGGGCATTATGTTATAGCAGTATGTACCATACTTCGTGATGAATGAAGTCTTTTCCTTATCTTCTGGGTTCATTTGAATTTGATTATACTCAGAATAGGCATCGAGAAAAGTGAGGATCTCGTGGCCGGCCGTGGCTTCGATCAAGCGATCGATGTTGGGCAATGTGAATAAGTCTTTGGGGTATGCTTTATTCAAGTCTTTATAATCTACGCACATTCTTAATTTATTTCCTTTTTTGGGGACCACTACTACATTGGCCAACCATTCGGGGTATTTTACCTCCCTAATCGATCCTATTTTGAGGAGTTTTGTTACCTCATCTTTGATGAACACGTGTTTTACCTTGAATTGAGGTCTCCTTTTTTGCTTTTCCAATTTGAATCTGGGATTGATGCTTAGTCGATGGGTGGCTATTTTTGGTGGGATCCCTGTCATGTCTAAATGGGACCAAGCAAAGCAGTCAATGTTGTCAATAAGGAATTGGATGATTTTTTTCCTGAGTTCATGGGTCAATCCCGTTCCCAGGTATAACTTTCGATCTAGAAGGTGGCCTGTTCGAGTTCTTCAACCATTTATTTTGTTGCATCCGATTCCTCGGGGGCAATGAAAGTCCGAGGAGTGAGGAGGTCTTATTTGATGTCTTCGTTTAAATGCTCATAAACCACCCGTTCCTCAGGGGTCGGCCCGTTTCCTGACTCGTCCTAGATGGGGGGAGTCGATGTGGGTATCACGTCGTTTACTGCGAACATCTTTTTTGTTGCACATTGTTCTCCGTACACCGTTTTTATACCGTCTTTTGTTGGGAATTTCATTATTTGGTAAAGAGTTGATGGTACTTCCCTCATGTTGTGTATCTACGGTCTTCTAACTAAGGCTTTGTACCCCATGTCACCTTCGATGATATGAAACTTGGTGTCCTGAACTGTACCGGACACGGTGACTGGAAAGATGACTTCCCCCTTCGTTGTCTCGTTTGCCATGTTGAATCCATGGAGGTTTCGAGAGGTGGGCGCGATTTGTTCGAGCAGTCTAAGTTGCTCCACCACCTTCAATCTGATTATGTTGGCTGAGCTACCTGGATCCACGAGCACACATTTGATTTGAATATTATTCCAAAGGAAAGAGATTACCAGTGCATCATCATATGGTTGGGACAAGGCCTCGATGTCTTCTTCTCTAAATATAAGGGCATCCTCGGGTATACAGCTTCGAGTTTGTCTTTCCGCTGCGATGGACACTCTGGCCCGTTTGAACATGGGTCCTTATGGAACGTCAGTTCCTCCAATGATCATATGAATGATGTGTTGAGGTTCTTCTGGTCTGTTCCTTACATGAAGCCCAACACTGTTGTTTTCGTGTGCATTTGCTGAGTTATGCATTTTGGTCTGAAATCAAAGAATCTTTGATAAAAAAGTGTGAATAGTAACGTGTGTTATCAGAAAACTAGCACAAACACAATCACTATTATTTTTAGCCCCACGGTGGGCGCCAAACTGTTTACCTTGAAAATGGTAACTACAATATTTAATTTTGTGGTTCTAAAAATACGTGATTTATCTTAAACCTAGTTGTTAGGAAATAAATGCTAAGTGTGAGTAAAGAAAATAAGAAATGTAAACCAATAGGGTCGCGAGGTTGGGCCTCGAGCTGGCTGGAACGGGACTTCGAGATCTAGGCAGACTAACAATAATGAGCAATCGATGAAGAATCAATGATAATGAGGGCCTTAAAGATAGCCTTTTATGGCAAACAACGAGCAATAAATGAAGAACAATAAATGAATAATGAATGGATAATTAAAGAATAAGCAATAAATGTAAAGAATAATAATGTTAGTAAAGAGAGCAAAGAGTGTTGTATTGTATTCAATGTGTTGTGTAATCAATAATTGTCCCAGAGAGGCCTTACAAGATGATAAGGGTCCCCTTTATATAGGAGGGGGGATCCTTACATAATACATGTCTAATCATGATGGGAAAATGCTATTGGTACAGCTGTATAACGGTTCAATGCGGATCTGTACTATTCTTTGTAGACTCTGTCCGTCCTCATCACGTGCCTTCGGGGGCCTTCCGCCTTTTCATAATGGTCGTCGATTTCCATGCTGCCTCGAGGTATGTCATAACAAGTCCTTGATATGCCATGCCGAGGTGAGTTCTTCAAGAACGAGCCTTGGGTTGTGCTTCGATCCTATCGAGGCTGGGCTAGAAAATGCCAGGGAAACCATAAATTGGCCTTCCCCAATTTTAACCGCATACAATCTTATACACCCACTTGCAAGGAATAGCCTTCTTACCAGGTGGCAGAGGTGCAATATCGCAATATCCCAAGTGTGATAGTCATCCAAGGCCTGAAATTCCTTGAGCATAGCATCTTGCCAGACAGGGTGAGGTGCAGCTTGTTGAAAATACTGAGGTTCATGGAAAGGATAAACAGGTGTAGACAATTTGGAAGGAACAACAGAACTGCTAGAAGTGCTTATGTAATCTTTAAAATAGGTGAGATGATTAATGGTTCTAGTGGAATGTCAGAGAGGTGCAGAAGTTGAAGAAGGTGCAGAAACTGAAGAAAAATAGGGTACCTCAGTAGGAGGAGGAGAAATAGTAGAAGAAGAAGGTGAATAAGTTGAAGAAGGAGGATAATAAGAAGGTGAAGTAGGTAAAGAAGGATGGTTAAAATGAGGAGTAGAGGCAGGAAGTAGGGGATCTTCAAAGAAAGTAAGAGTTAGTGTGGATACTGAGTAAGAAGGAGGAACAAAAGAAGGAGTAGAAGATTGGTAGGGAAAGATGTGCTCATGAAAAATAACATCCCTGGAAAAAAAATGGAATGATTGTCTAAGTTTAAGAGTTTGTAACCCTTCTTGCCCAATGGGTACCCTAGAAATATACATGGAAAAGCTCTAGGTTGAAATTTGTCTCTCTTTATCCTAGGCAGAGTGGCATCGCATAAGCAGCCAAAGGTCCTCAAATGATTATAAATGGGAGGATGGCTATGTAACTTCTCATAGGGAGAGATATTCTGAAGAACAGGGGAAGGAAACCTATTAATGAGATATGTGGTTGTTAAGACACAATCACCCCAGTACTTAAAAGGAAATTTGGACTAAAAAAGTAATGCTCTAAAAGTTTCTAAGAGATGTTTGTGTTTTCTTTCAACCACCGCATTCTGTCTGGGAGTGTTAGGGATAGTACTTTGATGGATGATGCCAGATTCAGCATAAAAAAGAAGCAGCCTGAGAACTTGAACCATGTTTAAAGGCATTGTCTGATTTAAGTGTTTGAACAGAAGTGTAAAAGTGAATTTTGACCATAAGAACAAATGCTTTAATAATGTTGAATGCATTGCTTTTACAAGAAAGTAAATGCGTCTAGGTGACTCTAGAATAGTCATCCACAATGGTTAAAAAATATTTGAATCTATGATATGTTCTAGTATGATAGGGACCCTACAAGTCAACATGAATAAGTTGAAATGGATGAGTAGATTTAATGGAACTATCTGGGACATGAAGTCTTTGCTGTCTAGCTAAAGGACATACAGAACATATAAAAGATTGCTTAGAAGACAGTTTATCAGACAAACAAGAAATAGATTTCATTTTAGAAAAAGGCATATGTCCTAATCTTTGATGCTAAAAAAATCCGCTTTATTGCCTGAAGTAACATGATTACATGAGGTAGTGCAAGTACTGTAATCACATCTAGGTGAATAAGGAATAGCTGAAATGGTATTTACAGATGTATCAAGTTTAGAAGAGGATTGAATGACATATATCCCATTTGGTGCTCTACCAATTTCCAATGGCCTCTTGAGAGAAAGGCCCTATATGAGACAAGAAAATTTGGTAAAGAAGGTTGTACAACTGAATTGAGAAACTAATTGAGGAACATAGATGAGATTGAACTAAAAAGAATGAACTAGAAGAACATTAGACATAGTAAAATCAGGATAAAGATTTAGAGAACCAGTGCATGTTACTTTTACTTTATAACCATTTGGGAGTGTTATTAGAAAAGGAAAAGGTACAAGTTGAATGTTGTGTAAGATGTGTTTGTGAGGTATTATATGATTTGTTGCACCTGAATCTAGAATCCAAGTGTTCACTTTTAAATTTAAAGCACAAAACAAGGCAAAAGAATAAACAGTAAGGCTGCAGAACACACCTGCAAAGGCACCCATAGCAGCATTGCTAGTGGGAGCTTCCTGGGATTGGTATGGTTATGTGAGATTGTTGAAAGAGATTCATCATCCTCATCTGAAGGTATAACACCTGCTTCTCTCACGTTCCTTTTAAGACTAGGGTTTTCTTCTTCCTTAATCTCCATTTCCATGGCAAAATCTTAGCTTAACATGGTATCAGAGCGGAGATCCGCGTAGCTCTCGATGTCCTTTGTCAATTCAACAATTGAATTTTTCATGTTGGTTGAGTTTTGTTTTGTCGGCGATGGACTATTCGCGTTTGATTTTTTGGATGATGCTGGAGCTCCTTCTCGAAAATTAGTTCAAAGGCACTTTTCCTTGGCTTAGCTAAAACAAAGCTGGTAATATCTTCCAATTCTTCATGATTTTTCTTCAATGTTATGTTCTATGACCTAGCTTGAGAGTATCTGGTGTTATCTGTTATTTTACAAACTGTATCTGAGGTCGAAATTAGATGCATGTATATCCTTCCAATTATTTCTTCTGAGAATCGTTTAATTGCTAACTATAGGATTAGTTCATAAAATGAGTACTGATGCAGCCACAACCTCCTCACCGGTAGATTCAACCATTAGTCACCAATTGACTCTTCCCATCCCTTATATGTCCATCTATCTAATAATCCAGGAAGTCTACTTGTACCAGTACCCTTCAATGGAACTGATTATGTATCGTGGAAGAAAAATGTTCTTATTGCACTATCTGCAAAGAACAAGGCTGGGATGATCAATGGAAGAATATCCCAGCCATCACCTGATTCCCCTCTCTACGACCACTGGGTGAGATGAAACAATATGGTGTTTGCATGGTTAAGCAATTCTTTGTCTGTAGATATTGCTGACAGTGTCCTACATTGTGACACTGCAAGAGAGATTTGGAGAGATATAGAGGAAAGGTATGGACAGTCTAATGCTAGTAGGTACTATCAAATTCAGAGAGAGATTACTGCTGTCTCTCAAGGATCTTCTGATATTGCTAGTTACTACACCAAACTTAGGAAGTTGTAAGATGTTGAAAACTGCCTCTTTTGGTCCATCTTGCACATGTGGGGCTGAGCCACAATGCAGTGAAGGGCAAAAACTGATCCATTTCCAAACTGGTGCTCAATGATACTTACTCCAATGTTAGAAGCAATATCTTAATGATGACTCCTGTGCCAACTCTAGGAAAGGCTTATTCTATGCTTCTTAATGATGAAAATCAAAGAGAACTTCAATCATCAGGGGCCAACTTCCTCTCAAACTCTGCCACTTTTTCTGTCAAGACCTCTCCTATTCCACCTATTTTTCTTCCTCAGTACAATAATACTAACAAAGTCTACACTCAGAAGGTCAATTTTGACAACAAAAGGGTGACTAGTGTTTGCAAATACTGTAAGGACATTCAGTTGACAAGTGCTACATACTTCATGGCTTCCCAATGGACTTCAAATTCACTAAAGGAAAAAGGTCAGCAGCCTGTGTTTAAGTTGATGAACTTAGAAGATCCATCAATCACCTCAATTTCAGGAGATTGAAGTGCTACAAATATTGCTATTGCATTATCTGAGCGTGACCATATCAGTTCAATTAACTCAACAATCGAATTAGAAGAGACAAAACAATGGAATTAGTCTTGGAATGCTCAATCCAACTGAGATAACAGTAACAACTAGCAATATATATGTATATGAGTTGATGAAATAAGATTGTTCTTTAAGCTAACATGCATGTATGCTTATGGACACTTGTCTATATCTATATATATGTAGTATATGAATAGTGGAAAAACAAAAACACCAGTGCAAAAAGGGGTTGATGAAAGAAAAACGGTAAAGTTAATGAGTTTTTTAAGTTGTATACTGTTATAAATTGTCAGGTAAGTACCAGAAGTTGACTCTATAGTGATTATTTGTAAATGAGTTCAACTTTTGTGGGAAAAAAAGACTCCAACTTTTTGTCAATTACGTATTATGTTTCCTTGTGTCCAAAAAAAACTTGTCCTTTTCTGGGAAGAATTGTTGAAACGGGACAAAACTTGACAAGATATAAGTAAATAAAATTAAACTTGCTTCGTGTACTTCCTTCTTTAATTTTTGGGTATGAAATACTTTACTATGTTTCATTTAACTAGTGTTATGTTAAATGAATATAATAACTACATGTGCAAGGTGGTAAAATTTATAATATTTTGATATAAGATACTAGCTTTTAAAATTATTTTTCTTTAAGAAAAATATTGATTTTTCACTGTTTTACGATAGCACATATACTATCTCGAAACTTCGGGGTTAAAGAGGGTATCGGCAAGTGATATTGAAGTAATTAACTTATCTGGTACTGAAATATTTTGCATATCAAATATAATGGAACAAGTAATGATGATTTATCTATCCGACATCAATTATTTAAGATTGAGACATGTTCGATTAATTGATAACTATTTATATTTCATATATTCTGATTATATCATACTCAATTTTGATCTGAGTAAAACAATTGTACCAAATGGGCATTAACTCAGATAGATATATACACAATCGTTTAAATTAAAAATAGCTAGCAAATGTATATAATATATATATATTATTAATAATAAAATATAATCAGTGTATAATCAATGTATACCGACTTAAAAGACAAACTATAAATCTAATCGGTTATTTGTATAAAAATCCCACCAAATAAATGCAGGAACTGAAAGTTACATAAAGTCTAGCCTAAACAATATTGGGGGATTTGCATGTATACCCACTTTTTGGGTCACGTTTTAACTTGTGCCCGCTTTGCCAAAACAATTACAAGCGTTCCCACTTTTTCGTGTAACTTCAGCATACGGGGCTTAAGTAGCAAAGGCAATCACGCAAAACTTCAGCATTCTAGTAGACGGGCCTGAAGTAGCAAAGGCTGAAGTTTTTTTGTCCTGGATAAGATGCTGAAGTTATTTAGTTAATTTATAAAAACTTCAGCACTAAAATAGCTGAAGTTTTTTTGTCCTGGATTCATTTGTTTTGTCATAAAGCTTTTTCAAAAACTTTAGCAGAAGATGCTGAAGTTATTTAGTTTATTTGTAAAAACTTCAGCACTAAATAAGCTGAAGTTTTTTGGTCCTGGATAAGCCTTTTCAAAAACTTCAGCAGAAGATGCTGAAGTTATTTAGTTCATTTGTAAAAACTTCAGCACTATATAAGCTGAAGTTTTTTTGTCCTAGATTCATTAGTTTTGGCATAAAGCTTTTTAAAAAACTTCAGCTAAAGATGCTGAATTTATTTAGTTCATTTGTAAAAGTTTCAGCACTATATAAGTTAAAAATTTTGAAAAAGCTTTCTAACATACTAAAAATGAGGATAGAGTCTAAAATTAAAGTCCACCAAAAAGTTTCCTGAATTTAGAGGAAAGGTAAAAGGTTGAAATTTAAGAATTCCAAGAATGCTCTGTTTGTCACAAAGAAACCTCATAAAAAACACCAAACCATCAAAATTTACCATGTGCATTCTGAAAACAGACAGTTTCTTCAAGATTTTCTTTCCAATCGAACCAAATTCTGAACCAAAGATCATAACTTAATGAATTAGGGAACAAACCAAAAACAAAAATAACAGAAAACGAAGGAGGAGAAGGAGGAGGAGAAAGGGGGCTGAAATTGTTTAAAAAGTGGGTACAAGTTAAAACTTTAAAAAAAATAGATATAGGTTAAATGGGGGCGACCAAATAGGGCGCCCCGTGCAATATTTAGAACAATATCGTGGAAATGACATCAGGTAGCCACTTTTAAGCATGATATTAAAAATATATCGACACTTTACAATGTATTAAAGATTAGCCAATTCGCTCAAATTTTAGGACATGATATCCTGAAGTTTAAACCTCAAATTAAAGTTCAAACTTCAGGACATCGTGTCCTAAAGTTCGAAAATTGTGTCGAGAAGTTCGACTCTTATGTCTTAATTTTAAATTAGCAGTTTAGAAATTTAGGACACTTAGTCCTGAATTTCAAATTAGCAGCTCAAAAATTTAGGCCACGTCCTGAATTCCAAATTCAAGATACTTAGTCCTGAAATTTGGGTGGAATGACTAATCTTTAAATACATTATAAATTGTAGATTTTTTTTAAATAGCGGGTTTAAAAGTGGCTAATGGTGCACTTCGCGCTACAATATATAATTTGATCTTTACTATATTGCAAAAATTTCGAGACTTCCCTTAAAGTTCGTCTTTCTAACATTTAATTTTTTTAAAAGGGCAACCCGATGCACTAAGCTCCTGCTAGCATGGGATCTGGGAAAGGGCCGGATTATAAAAGTCTATTGTACGCAACATTACCCTTACATTTTCTTATAGTTTGAAATAGTACATTCATCTATATTATTGTATGGATCCAAATTTGGTCGACCACGGCTATTGTCAAATACGACAAAATATGAGGTCTTCACAGCATGACATCCTGTTGAGGCCAACAACGAATGAAAGATGTATGACTTTTGTAGTAGCGTAGGCCTAACAAGGTGCATTAGGAATATACTCTCGAATATTCCCTATGATATGACTCCTAGGGTTCAGAAGGGGGTTGTCCCTCATATATATAGGAGGGAAGTAACCTTGTGAAAAAGGAGACTTTTTTCGACTAAGAACTTCCTTTGTAATATTCATTCGACAATCGTGGTGATCATTTTTACACACTTAATCCTTCTGTTTCATAAGATCAATAGATATTTATCTTGTTCATCCCTCATGTCTCTCATTCTGGAGTTTATTATACTTGGCTGATATTTACCCTTTTATCTTTTTTAATTGATTTAACCAAAAAGGATTCAATTTATTTTGGGTCAAACAATTTGGCGCCGTCTGTGGGGATTTCTCTAGCTAAGATTATAGTTTCATCCAGACTCCTGAAAGGGATAATCACTTCTTCCGAGCTTGGTACAAACCAACAATGGCAGGGAAAGTAGATGCAAGGCTAAAACCCACAGTAGGCATCACAGCCAACCTCCTCGACACCATCAACGAAGATAGCAGAGAGGATCACGAAAATGAAATGCCAAACATCACCCCGGGGGGAGACACTTCACCTCCCCCGCATGGGAGCGTGACCGCTTCATGCGACAGGGAAGCCTCCACATCTGCAATAGGAGAGGCGTTACCGATAGTAAGAAGACTGCTGGAAGAATGGCTAACAAATGCTCTGAACACCATCCTTGATAAACCTACCCAAAAGGATGATAGGAATGTGACATATGGAGATGTCCTAATAAAGGAGGGTGAGCAAGATGCCCCCCGCACAGGTAACACTTATGTTGCTAATAACGCAGGTAATGATATGCTTGCAGCCGTTTGCAAGAAAATGGAGGAGATGGAAAATGAGAATAAGGCACTCTGCGACCAAATGAAAGAACACCAAGAGAGAGTTGACAAAATACCAGGCGCTCCAAAGTTGCTGCCAAAACGCGACGTTGGGCGATTCATCGAGCAACCATACAATGAAGAAGCAGCCCCGTACACCATTCCAAAAACCTTCAAAATGCCGCCCTACTTAAAGATATATGATGGTACTACCGATCCAGAAGATCATATCACTCACTACGTTACAGCCGTAAAAGGAAACAATCTCTCAAAAGAACAGGTACCATCAGTGCTGCTAAAAAAGTTCGGCGAAACCTTAATAGGGGGAGCCTTGACATGGTACTCTCAACTAACAGCACGCTCGATAGCGACATTCGAGGAAATGGCAGACAAACTCATCACTGCCCATGTTGAAGCCAAAAAGTCAGAGCGAGGGTAAATGATATATTTTCCATAAGACAGATGCACGACGAGGGACTCAGGGACTTCTTAGCTCGGTTCAACAGGGTGAGAATGAGCTTGCCGAATTTGTCAGAAGGAATGGCAGTAGCAGCCTTCTAGAATGGGTTAAACAGAAACGGGTCGAGGGCGACCAGAAAACTGTTAAGCAGGCTCATGAAATACCCTCCAACTACTTGGGAAGAAATCCATAACGCCTACTGCGCCGAGGTGCGAGCCGACAAGGACGATCTAAATGGCCCGATCCAATAGTTGACGTCACTCCAAATCGAAGCAAGGAAAGATCGTCGTAGCGACGGTTGAAGAGATCAGTTGGGGCACGGTTCCGGTCGACAAAGGCATCAACCCTATATCAGGACGTCAGTCCCGCCTCTACCATGACGCACAGATGCTCTTCCTCAACACATTGCACCATATCGACATGATAAAGGTATGCCTCCACTTCTATCCGCTCACAATTTTGCTATTTCTCCTTCAGAAATAGTGTACGCCCTATAGAAACTCGACCTAAAGGTGCAATGGACGAAAAAGATGAGGCCAGACCCCAACACTCGGAAATCAAGCGCTTTCTGCGACTTTCACCAAGAAAGGGGTCGCTAAACCGAAGATTGCACAAAATTACGACAGGAAGTAGTACGAATGCTAAACCAAGGTCACCTGAAAGAGCTGCTGAGTGATCGAGGACGGACTAACTTTGCCCGTAGACGCGAACAACCCCAAGGACCTCCAAAACTACCCTCTCCCGTTTGTACCATATAGAGGATCATCGGCGAGGGCGACGACACAACGATCAATCATGTCAAGTTCACCACCACACATAAACTCAAATGATCAATCACTCACGAATGGTATGATGACCTCGAAGACAGTATCATCTTCGATAAGTCAGAAACCGTCGGTTTGCATTTCCCTCACTATGATGCTCTTGTTATCACTTTACGTATTGTAGATACTGATGTAAATGAATAATGGTAGATGATGGTAGAGGCGCGTGTATTATCCATCCTCGAGTTCTCGTACAGATGAGACTCGAAGACAAGATAATATCGCGTTGTATAAACCTAATAGGTTTTAATAATGCAGTTGATCGGACTTCGGGGGAAATAGTGCTACCCGTCCTAGCCGGAGGAGTCACCTGGAAACAACATTTCATGTCATGAACCAAGAAACTACTTACAACGCCATCATAGGGCACCCGTAGATACACGCCATGCAAGCGATCCCTTCTAGTCTCTATCAAGTGATCATGTTTCCTACCCAATGGGGAATATTCAGTATTCGAGGGGAACAATGCACCGCACAAGAATGCTATCGCATCGCCCAAGATTGCGCACACACCCAACAACTTAAAGGAGCAAATGCGGAAGCATAGCAATCAGCGATGTCGGGAGCCAAACCTAACGTGTAGACAAATGTTATCAAGGATCTCGACATCATCGAGGCATCTGAATCAATGATAGAAAATCTTGATCCCGTCCTACTAGATGGCAACGACAACACAAAAAAGGCTTACATCGGGCACAACCTCTCGGAACCAGGTAAATTTCATAAGTTCTTGACTAACCATGCGGATCTGTTTGCCTTCTCCCATATAGATACGCCAGGCATTCCAAAAGATATCACCACCCACAAGTTAAATGTCGATCCCCTATATCCGCTAGTGCGGCAAATGAGAAGGAAGTTCAACACCGCAATCAACGAAGCCATCAGCGAAGAGTTCGATAAGCTACTCGCAAATGGCTTCGTCCGGGAATCGAAATATCCTCAATGGGTCGCCAATGTGGTCATGGTGAAAAAGAAAAATGGAAAATGGCAAATGTGTGTAGATTTCACGAACCTGAACAAGGCATGTCTGAAAGATTCTTTTCCATTGCCACATATCGACCAGCTCATCGACGCAACAGTAGGACACGAGTTGTTAAGCTTCTTGGATGCCTATTCGGGTTATAACCAGATCCTTATGGAAGAAGAAGACCAGGAGAAAACCACTTTCATCACTCACTAGGGAACATACTGCTACTAAGTGATGCCGTTCAGACTAAAAAATGCGGGGGCTACATATCAGAGATTAAACACCAAAATGTTCAAAAACCAGCTTGGTAAAACAATGAAAGTCTACATCGACGATATGTTGCTTAAGTCGAAGAGGAAAGTAGATCATATCGAACATCTGAAGGAAGCCTTCGACATAATGAGACGGTACGACATGAAACTAAACCTCAAAAAATGCGCTTTCGGCATAAGCTTGGGAAAGTTCCTCAGTTTCCTAGTGTCACAAAGAGGTATCGAGGTCAACCCGGAGCAGATTAAGGCCATCGAAAGAATACCTAAAACACTGACCAACAAAAAGCAAATACAAAAATTGACGGGACGAATAGTAGCCATGTCGAGGTTCATCTCATGGTCATCAGATAAGTGCCATAAATTCTTTAATGTATTAAGAAAGGACAACGGGCTCCAGTGGAATGCAGAGTGCATTGATGCCCTGAGGAAACTAAAAGCGTACTTGTCTTTTCCACCCTTACTCGCCAAAGCAGACCCATGCAAGTGCCTCCTAGTCTACCTAACCGTATCCGAAGTCGCGGTAAGTGCGGTTCTAGTACGAGAAAGCCAAGGTACACAATCTAGAATTTACTATATCAGCAAAACCTTAATTGACGCCGAAACAAGGTACCCCCAGCCTGAAAAACTGGCTCTGGCACTAGTCGTAGCTTCACGAAAGTCTAGACCATATTTTTAGTGCCACCCCATAAAGGTGGTGACAACCTTTCCCCTCAGGAGTATCCTACATAAACCCAAATTATTGGGTCGGCTAGCCAAATGGGCCATAGAACTGAGCAAGCATGATATAACATACCAACTGCGAACCGCAATAAAGTTTCAAGTGCTCGCCGACTTCGTCGTCGATTTCAGCGCAGAGATACTGCCTGAAGTCGAGGAAGAAGCGCTTCGCACTTCACCTGAGCAATTCGACCTCTGGGTCTTCTACACCGATGGTGCATCCAACACGACAGGATCGAGACTGGGACTCGTACTTGAGGTCCCAATGGGAGAAGTGATTCGTCAATCTGTACGATATCCTAAAATGACTAACAATGAGGCCGAGTATGAGACCGTAATTACAGGATTAAAATTGGCCCTCAAGTATGGTGCTCGACGGGTCATCCTTCGCTGCGACTGTCAACTCATTGTGAACCAAGTTACTGGGAATTTCCAAATTAAGGAACAGAGGTTGTAGAAATACCAAACTGAAATCCACAAACTGCTGCCAAAATTCGATGAATGCCGATTCGACTAAATACCCCGAGCACAGAACATCGAAGCAGATGGTCTTGCCAAGAAGGCAGCGGCAACCAGAAATATCACCAAGGAGAACGTGGTCACCCTTCTCCACTCATCAATAGACCAAGTTGAGGTACATTCTATAAATTTAACTTGGGACTGGCGTAATCGTATCATATCATATCTATAGGAAGGAACACTCCCACAAGATAAAAAAGAAACCAAAAAGCTCCGAATACAGGCGGCCAGATAGAGTCTTATAAGCCACGACCTTTACAAAAGGACATTCGATGGCCCGTTGGCCAAATGCCTCGGACCCAATCAGATAGGGCGAGTGCTCGAAGAGGTACATGAAGGCCACTGTGGCACCCATACCGGTAATCGAGCCCTCATCAGGTGTCTTATTCGTGCAGGATATTGATGGCCCACTATGAAAAAAGAGGCTGTAGAGTACATCAAGAAGTGTGAGCAATGCCAAAAATATGCCCTTATGATACACCAGGAGGGGTAACTCCTGCACTCCGTCACCTCCCCTATGGCCAATCATAAAATGGGGGATGGATATCGTTAGGCCCCTCCCAGTAAGGCGAGGTAAGGTACGCTTCCTTTTGGTTTTAACTGTCTACTTTTCCAAATAGGTGGAAGCAGGTGAGTTAGCTCAAATATGCGAACAAGAAGTCATCACGTTCATCTGGAAAAACATCATATGTCGCTTTGGCATCCCCAAAGAAATCAGTTGCGACAACGGACCCCAGTTTGTCAGAAAAAAGGCGACTGAGTTCTTCAAAAAAATGGCACATCAAGCGGATACTACTCTCCACACCATATCAACCTGCCAGCAATGGTCAAGCGGAATCCTCCAATAAAACAATATTGAACATATTAAAGAAAAATCTTGAAGACGCCAAAGGGCTATGGTCGGAACTACTACCGGAGGTGCTAAGGGCCTACCGCACAATGTCAAAGACCAGTACAGGAGAGACGCCATATTCATTGGTCTACGGAACCGATGCAGTCATATCCATTAAGGTCGGGGAACCTATCCTAAGGTACTCCAATGAGAGTGGATCAAGCAACGATGAAAGCAGGTTACAAGACCTGGATGAGGTCGAAGAGCGAAAGGATATGGCACACATCAGAATGGTAGCCTAAAAACAACAAGCAATAAGGTAATATAACAAGAAGGCCAAAGTATGACCACTCAGAGTCGGGGACTACTGATCGGTGCCAACCCTGCACCACTACAAAGTAGCTAGAGTGGTCAAAGCAGCTTTTACCCGAGATGGTCGGGATCGATTTTCACAGGGAGCTAGAAATGGGAATTGGGTTCCTATCTAAATTAGAGATGCGTAATTGCTCTTAATTGCACTTCTAACAATAGTTGGTCTTTTGATTACTTCTAATATTATGCTAATAAGATGCTAAATTAAGCTATGTTAAGCTAAGAATAAGATACTTGAAAGGTTGTCTAAATAGTTAAGAAGGTACTAGGGAAGTAACTTTCTCCTAGGTGGATACTTGACGGGTTCTCGAGTCTAAGGCTAGGTTGTCATGTTGGGGATTATGATATAACCAATGCACTAAACTTATTACTCTATACCTCTCGGTAGTTTGAGTGATTTTGCCCTAATTGACTTTCTCAAGACCAATTGGGTATAATAATTTGTGCAAGCAATTTAGGTTCAAGTCGGGTATTACTATCTCTAGGTTTAACCCTTTAATTGGGGCTATAAATCTCTTGAATACGCTCCAATTCTTTGTTGGACTAATTTTCCTAGACTCAAGTTCTCTTTCTTAAGAATAACCCAAGTCAAATAGGCACAAATTAGTGTTTGCAACCACTAATTCAACATGGAAGACACAAATTAGTCCAAATATCAAACACCCATAGACATTCAAGCCTTAAAACTCAAGACCCATCAAATACCCACACTAGGGTTGAGCCACAACCCTAGCTAATTGGTCTAGCTACTCATGATAATAGAAGAAAATAAAGAAATAGATGAAGAAAAACCCATAAAATTTAATTACAAGCTAATACTTGAAGATTCAATGATAAAACTACTCTAAAATTACTCAAAATGGTTAACAACTACTGTTCACGAGCGCAACTCAAAGTCAGATTACAACTGATGACCTAAAAAATGGGAAAAGAAACTATTTATACTAGGCCGAATTTTCTGGACAAAAATACCCCTGCGGGGTAGTGCGGTCCGCACAAAATTGAGTGCGGCCGTAGTAAGGCTTCTTGGGTTTAACTCTGCTCTCTAAACTTGGCCACCGCGGGCCGTGCCAAATGCACCTCAGCCGCGGTGGCTTCTATTGCGGTCCACACAAAAAGGACCGCGGACCGCATTGGCATTGATTCTCAAAAGTCCCAACTATCTAAACTCCTTCTTTGCGAACTGCACAATATCGAGTGTGGCCGCGGTGAAGCCATTGCGGTCCGCACAAAATGCTTTGCGGTCGTAATGCTTGATTTTCCAAAATTTTCACTCTCGGAATCTCTTCAGTGCGGACCTCACCAAATGGAATGTGGCCGCAGTGGACCTGTTGCACTGTGCTTGGACGTGTTCTTGGTACTTGTGCATGTTTTACTCTTTTTTGAGCTGTTTTGACTAGTTGTCACCTTTTTGACCAAACCCTGCAAACAAGTACAACATGTAAGCCTTTGGGACTATTTTGTAAACATTTTTAATCAAAACTCAAGTAAGAAGGAGTGTAAAATGAACCATAATCCCTAGTTATCAACTATGTGCTAAAGGCCAAAACGCAAGCAGCAAAGGACCCAAATTAAGGGAAACTAGGAACAAATTGGGACGGGCCGTACAAAATCACAGCAGCAGCAAGTAAAGGAGCATTCCAGCTAGAGACAATGGAAGGAAAACTATTGCAAAATAATTGAAATGTCGTCCACCTTAAATACTTCCACTTCTGAGAAAAGACGTCGCTTGAGTCGTACTCTTTTTCCCTAGCCCGAGTTTTTTCCCAATCGGGTTTTCTCGGGGAGGTTTATAATGAGTCAGCGAGGGGGATGTCTCGAAGTTCGAAGTATTGTTCATTGCCCGCCTACCGACTACATCTCCAGGCCGAGCAATGAAGGGACTAGGTATAATATCCATTAATGTACAAAGTCGACATGTATATCCGATATATGAATAAAATCACTCAATTGTATACGAAAGCAACACGCATCTCCAATATATGAATGAAGCTGGCATCCACGACACTCCAAACAAATAGAATAGAACGCCACCCTCATGACGGGATCTTACTTCGGTGCCAGCTCGAAAGTAACATCCCAATGGCAAAGGCGATTAACGAAAAATGAGTTCAACATCACTCGAACCACGACGAGATCTTACTTCGACGCAAGCTCAAAAGTAATATCCCAATGGCTAAGTCCATCGACAAAAAACGAGTTCAACATCACTCGAACCATGACGGGATGTTACTTTGGTGCTAGCTCGTAAGTAACATCCCACTGGCTAAGGCCATCGACATAAAAACGAGTTCGACATCACTCGAACCACGACGGGATCTTACTTCGGTGCTAGCTCGAAAGTAACATCCCAATGGCTAAGGCCATCGACATAAAAAATGAGTTCTACATCACTCGAACCACGACAGGATCTTACTTCGGCGCCAGCTCGAAAGTAACATCCCAATAGCTAAGGCCATCAGCGAAAAATGAGTTCAACATCACTCGAACCACGTCGGGATCATAATTTGGCGCCATCTAGAAAGTAACACCCTAATGGCTAAGGCCATTGACAAAAAATAAGTTCGACATCACCCGAACCACAACGGGATCTTACATCGGTGCCAGCTTGAAAGTAACATCCCAATGGCTAAGGCCATTGACATGAAAAATGAGTTTGACATCACTCGAACCACGACGGGATCTTACTTTGGCACCAGCTCGAAAGTAACATCCCAATGGCTAAGGCCAACGACATAAAAAATGAGTTCGACATCACTCAAACCATAACAGGATCTTACTTCGGTGCCAGCTCGAAAGTAACATCCCAATGGCTAAGGCCATCAACAAAAAATGAGTTCGAAATCACTCGAACCACGACGGGATCTTACTTCGGCGCCAGCTCGAAAGTAACATCCCAATGGCTAAGTCTATCGACATAAAAAATGAGTTCGACATCACTCGAACCACGACGGGTTCTTACTTCGGCGCCAGCTCAAAAGTAACATCCCAATGGCTAAGTCCATCAACGAAAAACGAGCTCGGTATCACTCGAACCACGATGGGATCTTACTTCGGTTCCAACTCGAAAGTAACATCCCAATGGCTAAGGCCATCGACATAAAAAATGAGTTCGATATCACTCGAACCACGACGGGATCTTACTTCAGCGCCAGCTCGAAAGTAACATCCCAATGGCTAAGTCCATCGACATAAAAAATGATTTTGGCATCACTCGAACCATGACGGGATCTTACTTTGGTGCCAGCTCGAAAGTAACACCCTAATGGCTAAGGCCATTGACAAAAAATGAGTTCGACATCACCCGAACCACAACGGGATCTTACATCGGTGCCAGCTTGAAAGTAACATCCCAATGGCTAAGGCCATTGACATGAAAAATGAGTTTGACATCACTCGAACCACGACGGGATCTTACTTCGGTGCCAGCTCAAAAGTAACATCCAATGGCTAAGTCCATCGATGAAAAACTAGTTCGACATCACTCGAACCACGACGTGATCTTACTTCGGTGCCAGCTCGAAAGTAACATCCCAATGGCTAAGTCCATCGACATAAAAAATGAGTTTGACATCACTTGAACCATGAGGGATCTTACTTCGGTGCCGCTCGAAAGTAACATCCCAATGGTTAAGTCCATCGACATAAAAAATGAGTTTGACATCACTCGAACTGCGACGAGATACTACTTCGACGCCAATGTGAAAGCGATATCCCTACGGCTAAGGCTGTTGCCAATGAAAAGAGTTCAACTAAACACAATACAATAAGTTTAGCATTTCAACAAAACGTCAAAGCGACGTAATTATAGAAAAAGTTGTCAAAAACATTAATGAAAAAGAACGAATATGACTCAGAGATGTACGACCAAAATGACCTCCATCCACAAAAAATATGTTACAAACTTTTGCCTTTACAAAAGACTCAAAGACACCCTTACAAAAATCGCAAAGCAAAAAGTAAGTACAAAATAAATACTACGCATCATTCCTGGTGGCATACACGTCTTCATACCAAGAGTCGGAGGCGAGTCTGTTTGTATCATCAGAGTTGACATCACCGCCGTCAGGTGTAAGAGGGTCATACCCGCATGCCTCACGAGCCGCACGATCCTTGGCAAGTACATCCCGAAGCTCTACCTTAGACGCCCTCCCATTAACATGAAGAGCCTTGTACACATCGAGCTGAGACTCGGTGTGGACCCACAACTCATATAGACATTGAGGCACGACGGGGTCAGCTGGTGCATGAGATGAAGAAGGCTGCGACTGTCATCGTACATCCTCCGCTTTCAAAGAATCCATTTGCTTGTTCAATACAGACAGTTCCACCTCCAACCCTTGAACATGCCCCTCAAGGCCCGCTATCTTAAGTGCGGACGCCTTCTTCTCCTTAGTCTGCTCCAACCTACAAACACAGAGGGCATCTTCCAAAACCGCCACCTTAGAGATAATAGTCGCCAATCTATCGGCACTCATGCCCAGCTCACCTATAAGCTCATTGATCTTTGCCGTCTTCGTATCCAGTTCGATAGTCAAATTGGCCACCCTGGCTTGGAGGTCAGAATTCTCAACCATAACCTCCTTCACTTTGAGGGGCGCCTCGAGCTCACTATTACGAGTGATGGCCTTCATGAGGTCCTCGTCTCACTCCCTCAACTCCTCGACCTTACGCACCAATTGATCCTCCCTCTGTTTAAGCCCTTCGCGGAACAATTGGAAGTCAGGATCCTGAGTGTAAATGTCGGTCATCGCACGATACTTGGTGCGATATTTTTGATATTTAGAAGACATTTTTCCATAAATGGCAGTCCTCTTCCTTTCTCGGCGCTCATGCTCGATCTCCATGATAAAGATTTGGCATAAAAATGAAGTTAAAAAAAGGATAGGCCAAAAACAATAACACCAACCCAACGACGAAACGAAAAGAAAGATATCTACCCGCAAGGCCATGCCAGAGACGCTCCTAGACAACTCCAAATTGCTCATCGCTCTAAGCACCTCATTCTCAGGGGCATCACATAAAGGAGCTAAAGCAGACACCACCTGATCACAGTCCGACAACAAGTTGTAGTCCCCAGGGACAACTATATGTCGATCAAAACCCTCCACTCTGACCTATACATGAGTGTGACTCTCCAAAAACTCACAAAAATCCCCCGGGTCGACATTCGAGCCCCAGACTTCGCCCTCGACGCATGAGCCCCCTCCGACATTGGATGGTGCATCACCCTCAGCGGAGCACACGATGATCGAGGCCAACCCTACACTACTATTGAGTAGCGAGAGAGGGTCGAAGCAGCTTTTACCAGATTAAGGTCGGGATCAATTTCCATAGGGAGCTAGAAGTTGGAGTTGGGTGTCTATCTAATCTAGAGTTGTGTATGTGTTCCAAATTGCACTTCTAAACATTTTTGGATTTTGATTTACTTCTAATTATATATACTACAATACGCAATTAAACTAGAATACGCTAAGACTAAACTATTGCGAGTTGTTCAAATAGTTAAAAGGCACTAGGGTAGTGACTTTCGCCTAGGTGGTCAATTGACGGGTACTTGAGTCTAAGGCTTGATTGACATATTTGGGGAGTATGATATAACCGTTGCACAATTTTACCCACTCTACACCTCTCGGTGGTTCGAGTGATTTTGCCTGAATTGACTTTCTCAAGACCAATTGGGTATGCAAATTTGCACAAGCAATCAAGGTTCAAGTCGGGTATTACTATCTCTAGGTTTAACCATTTAATTGGGGCTATCAATCTCTTGAGTATGCCTCAGTTCCTTGTTGGACCAATTTCAGAGACTTAGGCTCTCTTTCTCAAGAAGAGCCAAAGTCAACTAAACATAAACTAGTGTTTGCACCCACTAATTCAGCAATTAAACATGAAATTAGTCCAAATATCAAACACCCATAGACAATCAAGCATCAAAACACAAGACCCATCAATTACCTACACTAGGGTTGAGCGACAACCCTAGCTTATGGGTCTAGCTACTCATAATTAAAGAAGAAAACAAAGAAATAGATGAAGAAAAATCCTATTAATTGCTAAGATAAACTAGAAGATTCAATGTAGAAATGAAGCTAAAATTGCTCAAAATAGCTAAAACTATCGAAGTCACGAGTACAGCTCAGTACAAAATCTATCTCATGACCTAAAAAAGGGAAAAGAAGGTATTTATACTAAGCTGAAAAATCTGGACAAAAATACCCCTGCGGGCTAGTGCGGACCGCACAAAATCACGTGCAGCCGCACTAAGGCTCTTAACTTAAAAATCCAACTCTCTGAACTCGGGCAATGTGGACCACACAGAATCGAGTGCGGCCGCGGTGGCTTCTAGTGCAGTTCGCATGAAATGGAGCGCGGACCGCATTGGCTTCAATCTCCAAACTGGTACTTCTCTGATCCTTGGTTCTTCGAACCGTACTAAATCGAGTGCAGCCACAGTGACTCCAATGCGGACCGCATTAATCTCATGCGGCCGCATTGCCTGTTGGCCTGGAAATCCACCTCTCTGAACCTCACTTGTGTGGACCGCACAATATGGTGTGTGGCCGCATTGGGCCTGCTTTGCCTAAGCTTATCTTGTCTTCGTACTTGTGCAAGTTTCACTCTTTTTTTGAGCTGATCTTTGACATTTTATCACTTTGTTGATCAAACCTGCAATCAAGCACAGCTTGTGAGCCTTTTGGGATTAATTTGTACAAATTTCTAATCAAAATATAAGCAAGAAGGAGTATAAAATGTATCAAAATCCCTAGTTATCAACTCCCCCAAACTTAAGCTTTTGCTTGTCCTCAAGCAAACAAAATAAGACTCACCCCTTAAGGAAAATTCCAAGAAAATTCAGCTATCCTAAAGTGCCCTCATCCAGTATCAATTAGGACTAACAATTGCCCTCAATACAAATGAATCATTAACAACATTTACTCTTTGAAACACCATGGATTAAGTGCGACACACGAGCATCAAGAGTTGACTCAACACATCAAAGAACTCTTTCTATTACTTTGGTCATTGTGGAACCCAAACTCACACATCCTCAACACTCCCTAAGCAAATCTCACGTTTAGAATAGCGGCACTCAAAACGAGGTTAATGGAAAATCACTCATCTCTCTCAAGGAAAAGTCACAAGTCCGACTCTAAGTACCATATGCTTGCCCCTTATGTGAGTCACCACTAATATAAGTTTCATGCAACTCAAGATCATATAGAGCTTTTGTGGAGACATAGTAAAGGCCTTTGGTTTAGGGTAGGTAATGTTTGGTCTAAGTAGGTTCCATCTTCCCTTAAGCATTTCTTTTGTTTCATTTTGGCTCAAATTCATTTGACTTTTTGAGTCTTTTCACTTCTTTCTAAGGGGTTAGAGAGACACACTGTCACTCTTTCTTATACATTTCAAATATTTTCTCCTTTCTCAACTTTCCACACCTTTCATTCTTTGCTTTTCTTGAATCCCTTTTTATTCAATTCTACTTTGAGCATTCTTTTTGTCTTTTTGCTTTTCTTTCTTTTCATTGCCTTTCCTTTTCTTTATTTTGTACATTTTTACCACTATGTTTCCATCCTCGTCTCTCCCCCTAAACTTATACTTTTGCCATGTGCTAAAGGAAATATCGTGTGCCAAGAGAGGGTATCTTTTAGAATAGGTAAAGGCTTGTATCATGGTTCTTTGAAGGAAAAGGGTTTAAGGCTCAAAAAGATTGACTAGGGATCTTATCATTGGTAGGTTATGGAAGTGTTCAAGCTATCATTTGGACCAAGGAGAGCCTATAATCATGTCTCAAGTCAAACTTCACTTAGGATTTCTCCTCAACAAACATTTAGGGCAAGTTCTAGACCAATGGCTCAGGACGTGGACTTGCAGTGCAATTTCTCACCACACAAGCTATGGGATTGCTAAAGACACAGAGTCGGGGGCCCAGAATGACCTTATATAAGATTTCAGTGCACAACGATCCCGAAAAACCACTTGATGATTATCAGTCAACACAAGAGTCTCAAGGTCATCACTTTCACCGTCCTAAACACAACAATTCATTTTTGACCATGAGATCAGAGGCAAATATGCTAGGCCCAAGTGAAGCTTTGCTTGAGGCACCCTTAACCACTAACTACTAAAAGCGAAAAGAAAAACGGACTCAAACCCTTAAGAAGGTTGTCACGCCTTCCATCATTGGGAAGAGCCACCCGGTTCACACAAACTCCACCTCTGGAAAGAACCGTGGCATTAAGTAAACCAAAGTCTTATTGCAAACGTTCAAAACAAGAAGCTATGAACATAAATAAAGAGCTATGTAAAGGAAAAATGCGGAAAGTAAAATGAATATTTACACGAGGGGATTTAATCAAATATACAATAGATGCGATGAATATGTACAATGTAACATAACTTTATATACAGACCCAAAGTAAAATAAAAGTACGAGAAATGTAACGAAATGTTAAAATTATATACAAACCAAAGATGAAAAATAAAGAAAGCATAAAAACTGTCAAATATATACAATAATCCAAATCCATAAAAGTAGGGCCTACCCCCTCAAATGAAAGCTGGCATTATCCCCAATTCCAACTAAACCAAATAAGAACCAAAAAGAAAAGGGGAAAAGGATATAGAGACTCCTTATGGCTCGTCTGTCTGCATGGGCTCCTGCGTGGTCCCTGGGTCCTCAATATGCTCAGGAACCTCAGACTGGTTCCCTATGGCCTGCTGCTCTGCTGCTGGGACCTGGACAGGCTCCTGAGGTGCATCTTGTGGCTGACTGGAGGAGGTCTATGATGGTTTGCCAACTGGATGACTGCATCATCTGCTCGGGGAATCATCTTCTTCCTCTTATGAGGCCTCTAGGACTGCTCTGGCTAGGAATAAGCTGCTGGCACCGGGTCCTGTAGCAATAAGTCCAAAGGCAGCTGATCTACCTTCATCCTGTCAACCTCAACCCTCAGCTCTTTTACGGACTCCTTGGAAGCCTACGTCTTTCTCATCTTCTTGGCCTCCTTCGCAAGCTCCTTGAGAGCTCTCCCATGAGACTCCACAGTGTCTGTAAGAACCTTCTGTGTGTCAAGGATTTTCTTCTGGTTGTCCAGAATATCTTTGAGGGCGTCCTCAATAGACTGTGGGACCTGCGAAGGTGAAAGTGCCGACTGAGCTTCCACTATAGTAGTGAGGATACACAGCTTGGATGAAGCTTTCTGTATCTAGTTGTTGATGCTGAGAAGAGCCTGGCTCAGTCGGTGTGTAGTCACTGGGTAGGCTCGGGAAGAGGGTATCTCGGGATTTGCTGAAGTGGATGGACTAGGAGGAATGTCTGCGGAGGTGGAGGCAGGCTGAGTATGAGCCACTACCACAACTAGCTCTTCAGACTGGCTAATTGGAGCAGTAGCTATTCCCTTGAAGTTCTAGCTCTTTGGGTTGTCATCACCCTGCATATTGTACCATGAGAACAGGGCCTTCGCTTTTAACTTTATATCAAATGTCCTCTTTTCAACTTTGAGGTCCATGAAGTACATGGTCAAGAAGCTGGGGAAGGGGTAGTTTCTGTCACCCTCACTGACTACCTGCGTAATTACTCGAGAAGTTACCTTCCCGACATTAATCGGGTACCTCGCCATGATCGATGCCACCAAAACTTCCTGATGAAGAGGGAGGGAGTTATCATGAGTAGTGGGGTCCAATCTGCTGCACACAAATGTTTCCCACCCATTCCTTCGAAATTCAGACTTCTTCTCAAAATTTTCACTCCCGTATTTTGCCAATCGAGGGTAGTACTTGGGATTTCCAGATATTGTGCCAACCAGGGACGGACCTCCTCACCCAATTCTATATTTTCCATATACAGTGCCTCATCCTCCTCATCAAAGTCGAGGTAATCATTTATTGTTTTCCTATCAAAAAGCACCTTCAGATTTCGCACCTTGGTCACTTTTGTTCCCTTTTTGATGTGGGCAACATTGGTATAGAATTCCTCGACTAGGTGCTCGTTTGCATCCTTACAGTTTTTTAAGAAATACTCCCAGCCCATTCTATCTCTAAACTGCCTTCTCACATTGGGGTTGTGAGGTAATAAGTCTCTATCAACAAAGCTCCTCTCCGGGATCAACTTCCTCACCGGCCACCATTACCTAAATTTGTGATAAGCTACATCGCTCAAAAACCGATCTTGCCACACCTTCGGGTTTCTAGTTCGTTCTACCCCGCCAACCTGGGGCTCACCCCCTTCTCCTACTAACACTTCTTCTCCTACTGCACCCTCTCCGGATATTAAGTTATGGGAGAGATGGAGTATTCATCCCCACTGCCTTCAGCTGAGCCCTCAGACGACCCAGAAGATACATTTACTAACGCTTGAGAAGTGGGGGAAGGTGGAGGAGTGTCTCTTAGCCTGTTCCTCTCCGGCAAGTCAGGGATGTATTTTGGCACAAAGTCTGAAGATATCACCCAGGAGACTCGTACTCACTCCCAGACATGTCAATGGCCCTATCAGCAGCTTTAATCATCTTCCTCGTAATTTTAATGTTTTGTCGGGCTTGAGGAGTCAGTCTTATTATTTTCTACTTCCCTCCCCGGGAGGATTCACCTCGACCAACTTGTTTAGAACCCTTGCCTCTTTGTTTTACCATTGTTTGGAAACAGCATCCATTAGGCTTGTTAATATCAGTAGAAGTAATTAAGATCAGAGTTGCAGAAAAGAAAAGGTTGCAGACAGTTGCAGATACTATACAGTGTGGACCGCACAAAATGGAGTGCGGCCGCATAGAGGTCAATACGGACCGCACAAAATGGCAATGCGGTCCGCACAGAGGTAGGGTTCAGACTACCCACTCTCTGTATCCAAGCAATGCGGATTGCATAAAATGTAGCATGTCCGCAGTCCCCAAAGATCAGATTACAGACACTCATCAATGCAATCCGCACAAAATGCCATTGCGGACCGCACTAAGGCACCGCGGACCACACAGAATTGACCGCGGTCCACACTGAGTGCCCAGAAGCAACACTAACTTAGGGTTCAATGTATTTTGATTTTAAGTCCAATTTTACACCTAAGAAAGGTTCCTATGTGTTTGCCAGTGTTTCTAACGATCTAATTCTACTTTAATCAAGAAATTCACTAACTTAATTTTACCAACTCAAAAGAAGTACGGGAAGAACAGAAGGGAAGCAAGAAAAACAAAAATTAAGAGAAATTAACAAAATTAAACAATTAAAAAGAAGTTAATGGTACCAGATGTGAGATGAACTGAAGGTAAACGAGTCCAAGCAGTTAATTACGAGCAAAAGGAAAGATGAACAGTGCTTTTATAAGTTCTGAGAGCAAAGGGTCGAAAAGTGTGAAAGGAGGACCTCAGGCCTTATTTATAGAAAAAGGACCTGGGGCCCAGCTTACCAACCCAATGCGGACCGCACAAAATTGACTGCGGTCTGCACCACGTAGCATTTTTTTTAAGTTGAGAAGGCAACCCACTGCGGTCTGCACAAAACGTCGTGCGGCCGCAGTGGTCAACCGCGGACCGCACAAAATGTATTGCGGCCGCGGTGGGAAACTTCAGAGAGCTGGACTTTTTTTCCTTCATCAGTGCGGTCCGCACTAAATGTAGTGCATCCACAATGAAAACTTCAGAGACCTGAACACTTTTTCCACTATGTCCTGCACTGCATCAACACAATCCTGTAGCATCTCACAACTAGTTAGTCCAAAAATAAATCTTATACTACAATGGAAATCAAATAAAAACAAGAAGAATAACACATGTGTTGCCTCCCAAGAAGCGCCTGATTTTGCGTCGCAGCATGACGCAGGTTACTATCAAATCATTTGAGATGAAGAAGTGCCACCACGTGGCTGTCATCAATGTTTCCCAAGTAGTGCTTGACCCTATGCCCATTCACTCTGAAAACTTCCCCATTTTTGTTCTTTAAATCAAGTGCACCAAACGGGGTCACATACAACACTTCAAAAGGTCCATTCCATTTAGACTTAAGCTTTCCCGGAAACAGACGTAACCAAGAGTTGAACAAAAGAACCAAATCACCTACTTTGAACTCCTTGCTACGAGCATATTTATCATGAAGGTACTTCATCTTGTCCTTGTACAAGGACGAACTGGAGTAGGCATGGAATCTGAATTCATCAAGTTCATTGAGCTGCTCCACACGAAGATTGGCTGCAACATCCCATTCAAGATTTAGCTTCCTCAAAGCCCACATGGCCTTGTGCTCTAACTCAACCGGTAGATGGCAAGCTTTCCCAAACACCAAACAATACGGAGAAATAGCAATCGGACTTGTAAGCATTCCTATAATCCCATAGAGCGTCATCCAACTTCTTTGACCAGTCGGTCCTATTTGCATTGACCGTTTTTGACAATATGCTTTTGATTTCCCTGTTTGAGACTTCAACTTGACCACTTGCTTGAGGATGATAGGGAGTAGAAACTTTGTGATTGACACCATACTTTGCAAGCAAAGTGTCCAAAGCTCTTTTGCAAAAATGAGACCCCCCATCACTTATGATTGCACGAGGAGTACCAAACCTTGTAAAAATACTCTTCTTGAGAAATGCAACAACACTCCGGGCCTCATTGTTGGGCAAATCCACGGTTTCAGCCACTTCGAAACATAGTCCACCGCCACAAGAATGTATGTGTTCCCACACGAGCTAACAAACGGGCCCATAAAATCAATACGCCACACATCAAAAATATCAACCTCAAGAATGGCATTGAGAGGCATCTCATCTTTCATCGAAATTCCACCCACTATTTGACATTCATCACACCTCTTCACAAGTTCACTTGCATCTTTGTACAAAGTTGGCCAATAAAACCCACAACTAAGAACTTTGGAAGCCGTCCTCACTCAACCATGATGGCCACCATAGGGAGAGTAATGACAATCTCCAAGATGCTCAATTGCTCTTCCTCCGAGACACACCTTCGGATCACACCATTTGTGCAAATCTTGAACAAGTATGGCTCATCCCAATAGAAATCCAAACTATCCCGCTTGAGCTTCTTCCTTTGGTTAGAAGAGAGCTCACACGAGATTATACCAGTCACAAGAAAATTAGCAACATCGGCAAACCATGGCATATCATTCATCGACACCGAAAGGAGTTGTTCATCGGGAAATGAATCATTGATCTTTAGGCCGTCACGAGGCCTCCCCTCCTCCTGTAAGCAGGACAAGTGGTCCGCCACTTGGTTCTCACTACCTTTCCGGTCCAAAACCTCCAAATCAAGCTCTTAAAGTAACATGACCCATCACATCAGTCTAGTTTTGGAATCCTTCTTCGTCATCAAGTGCCGGAGTGTGGCATGGTTGGTATGAATAATAACCTTAGCACCCATAAGATACAGTAGGAATTTTTCCATTTCAAACACAATAGCCAAAAATTCTTTCTCAGTCACTGTGTGGTTCACTTGAGCATCATTCATTGTCTTACTCGCATAGTACACTGGATGAAACATTTTGTTCACCTTTTGACCCAAAACTTCCCCAACCGCTATGTCATCAACTATCACTGCTATGACGAGGTCCACAAAATAGCACACATCGGTACTGTTGGGCTGCTTGATTTGCAAACATGGAAGACTACTTTTTCATCACCCACCCAGAAGGTGAGTTCCCCTGCTTCCACATCAACTAAGGTCTTCCCCGTAGCAAGGAAAGGTTTCCCCAAAATGATAGGAACTTCATAATCCACCTCACAATCCAAGATCACAAAGTCAGTTGGCAAGATAAATTTGTGCACCCGGACAAGCACATCATGAATAATACCCAATGGTCTCTTCATCGTTCTATCTGCCATTTGTAATCTCATGGAAGTCGACCTCGGCTACCCAATATCCAAAGTCTTGAAAACGGAATAGGGCATCAAATTGATACTAGCCCCCAAATCACATAGAGCTTTAGCAAAATCCGCACTCCCAATGGTGCAAGGAATGGTGAAAGCACCGGGATCTTCAAGCTTCGGGGCCATTGAATGCACTATTGCACTAACTTGGTGAGTCATCTTTATAGTTTCACAATCCATAGACCGCTTCTTTGTTACCAAGTCCTTCATGAATTTAGCATAGCCCGACATTTGTTCAAGAGCCTCCACTAAAGGTACATTGATGGATAAGCTCTTCATCATGTCAAAGAACTTTTTAAACTAATTTTCATTTTTCTGCTTCGCTATCCTTTAAGGATAAGGCAGAGGTGGCCTTGGCAAATGAGCCTTGGTTTTAGGCACAACTGGCTCCGGCATATCTATTATGTATTCCCTAGACGGGTTCACATCATTTTGAGTTTCCACCTCGACATCTGATGATCAATCCTCACTTCTTCGTTCACATTTTCATCAATCACATTTTCAACCACCAAAAGAACTTCATCTTCTTGCATCTCAACATCATCATCCATAATTTGCTTTTGTTTGGAGGCATGCACATCACCGCCTCTCCCACTTCTTGTTGTTACCGCCATAACATGATTGTTCCCACCCTTCGGGTTCGCTAACGTATCACTTGGTAGAGCACCCTTAGGGCGTGTATACAAGGATTGAGAGATTTGGCCTAACTGAACCTCCAGATTTTTGATTGAGGTATTATGGGATGTGCATCAGAATCCGCATTCTCCTTCATCATCTATTCAAACATCATTTCAATTCTACCCATATCATTGCTAGAAGAACTAGGACCTTGAGATGGAAATGGGAGTGGATTGTTCGGTTGTTGGTACATTGGGGGCCTTTGAAAGCCTTGCCCCCGATTTCCTTGGTTTCTACATCCACCTTGATTTTTATTACCACCCCAATTGTTGTTATTACCATTCCAATTTCCTTGGTTGTTTTGATTGTTGTTCTGATTACCCTAGTTGTTGTTTTTGTTGTTGTTCCCCCAATTACCATTGCCTTGTTGTTGATTACCTTAATTGCCTTGGGGTCGCCATTGTTGTTGATTAGAAGAGTTGCCTCTTTGGCCTTGATAATTATTCACATATTGTACCTTTTCGTTTTGTTCATCATAACCATCACTTTGAAATCCACCACGGTCATTATCAAATTGCTCAGAATTCCCTTGGTTTTGTTGCCCTCTTTGTCTTCTTTTGTTGACAAGCATGTTAACACCCTTCATGACATTCACTTGGCAAGGATTTAGAACTTATTGCAACTGTGCCTTCGCTAGTTGGTTCATCGTAGTTGTCAACTCAGCTATAGCTTGCCCATGATCATGTAATTCCTTGTGCAAATGAATAACCGTGGGGTCACCCTGGGGCACATTGGCTCTACTTTTCCAAGCGGAAGAAGTGTCAGCCATCTCATCAAGAATGTCACAAGCCTCATCATAAGAGAGCTTCATGAAGTTGCCCCCAGCAAATTGGTTCACTATGCATTGGGTTGTGGTGTTAATACCCCGGTAGAAAGTATGTTGGATCATCGCCTCGGTCATATCATTGTTGGGGAATTCCTTCACCATTGTTCTATAATACTCCCAAATCTCATGCAAAGGTTCCGTGGGCTCTTGCTTGAACGCCAAGATCTCATCTCTCAGTGTAGCCATATTCCCCAGTGACGGAATGGTTGGGAAGTCGCTCAAGTCAATCAAGTGCTTTCCCTCTAAGTGAAAATGGGAAGAGTCTCAACCAGAGAGCATCCTCGGACACGTTAGTTTGCTTACTCCCCCAACATGTACCCACGAACCCCTTGAGATATTTGTAAGCATTTTTATTTGCAGCGCCCGTGAAATACCCACACTGCTCTAGTAAGGTCAACATCACATTGGTTATTTGAAAATTGCCCGCCCGGATTCGGGGTGGGACAATAGCACTTGCATAGCCTTGGTTCGGAAGAACTCTTGGAGCCACTCTTGGAGGTGGCGGAGGAGGGTCTGGAATATTGTCATTTGCATTAGCATTAGCATGGCGGCCTCTGCTTTGTCCTTGAGGTACAAAAGGAACCTCATCATCTCCGACGTCATCTACCTCCTCTCCCGCAATCACATTTCCAAGAGGGTCAATGGTGTTGTTTGCTGCCATTTGGTACGTGAAGTTGTGACACACACAAATTAGTAATAAAGAAGGAAAGAAGAACAATACACAAAACTAGTTAGATATATAGCCAAACCCATTAGCTCCCCGACAACGGCGGCAAAAACTTAATTGAGGCCAAAACTTAATTGAGGCCAACCTGCACTACTATTGAGTAGCGAGAGAGGGTCGAAGCAGATTTTACCCGATTAAGGTCGGGATCGATTTCCACAGGGAGCTAGAAGTTGGAGTCAGGTGTCCATCTAATCGAGAGTTGTGTATGTGTTCTGTCGACGCCCCCTTTTTCTACGGGTCGAAATCCGGTATACGACATTGGGAGGACAACTCTATTCCCTTTCGAGAATTGGGTTTTGGAATTTTGAAGAGTCTCCACCTAATGATTATAGTGCATTAGGACACTTTAATAAAGGTTTGGGTTGGAAAAACCAGAGTTCGGATAAGGGCTAGAAATTATCTCGAGGGGAAGGTGTTAGGCACCACTCAAGATCCACTAGTGTGGTCCCGGCCATGTTACATTTGTGACTTTACAAGTAAACAATCAAGGCTCAAATAAGGACTTGCATACAACATTGCAATTAGGTTGAAAACTTTTGAAGATAAGTAGAGAGGACAGAAATTTATGAAAAAAAAAAATTTGAATGGTCTCACGAGAAGAGATGAAAGCAAATAAGGGGAAGGGGGTCCTAGGTTTACGATTAATATGGATCACTTCAATACAATACCCAGCAATCACTCCTCAAAAAAAGGGGTCGCACGTGATATTAGCGCATCAGTCATCATCTCCATATTCTACTCATCCCACCTCGTTAAGGTATTAAAGCGCGGAAAGTTTCGTTACTTATTACACGCTAGTACCCGTCCCAATCCTATCAGTCCCGGAGGCATTTAAGACTACTAATCCTAAAGGGAAAGGGATTTGTGGCCTTTTGATATCTTTCAAAGGACAAAACACTAGGCGCCAATCAAAACACATAATGCAAGTAAAAGGGGAAGCAGATAAGCAAGTAAGGATCAAGTAAACCTTCTTAAGTCAGATAAGCCATAGAGTTTAGCATGTCTTGCATGTACTGGTTTGGTCTTTAAAATTAAAGCGATAAGCGGACTGGCTCAACACATACTTTTAGACAGGAAGTCTGCATTAGGCTCGCTCGAATACAGTTCTTAAGGACTAGTCTACTTTCAGCTATGTGTTGGATAGAACTAACGATTTCGAGAAGCGAACTGGTTATGAAGAGTTACCAGTTTTTTATCAGAGTGAAACGAGTTTCAAAAAAAGAATGTACTGGTTTGAAAAAGATTTAAAAGAAAGGAAAGGAGCTTCATAAGACATTCAGACTAGTTGAAAAAAAAGAGTTTCACGAACCTTATCAGAAAAAAGTGAGTTTCAGGAAATGCCAGTTTGGTTTAAAAAATGTTTGTTAACTTACGAGGTTCAGAAAATCACAGAAGACCGCCAGTTTTACCAAAGTATATATTAATTTAAATGGTTGGTGTTGTTTTGAACAAATGAGACAGTTCCGACTCGAAGTTCCTATAGGCATGCTTTCTATACGTTAACTGATTTTAACACTTTTTTAACAGGAGTCTTACAAATATGGTATCTATATACAACTTTATAATTAAGCCTACAGTTTGCCTAATGGTATCATTATGTGCAGAAATGTAAACCCCTATGAGCACGGTATCTATATGCATAGTTGCAGAAAGTTTAGAAGTTAAATCCTATAGGTATGGTCTCTACGTGTGAAATTGCGCAGTATAGAAATTAAACCTATAGAAATGATTTCTACCCTTTTGTGCATGAAAAATAACCCCCCTCCCCTTTTCACTAAAACCCATGAGTTTATAAAAATTATTACAGACCAGTAAAAAATAAGACAGAAATAAAAAATACATCAGAAATTACAGCTACATCCGAGCAGCCTAATTCAGACTTAGTATCTAACAATATGAGATTGAACCACTTCCGAGATCCAGATTTCCAAAGCCTTCTCTAATCTAGGGTGTTTCAGAGATCCAAGGAGTTTCAGGAACTCCGGGTAGTGCTTACACCAAAGATATTAATTAGAAAGAGTTACAGTGCAGTGTGGAAGAGCCAGCCCTCAGGTGTCCAAGTTTAGAGGGAGCTCATGGATCCCAAAGCAAGGCTCACAAGAGAGGGGCAGAACTTAGGTTCTAAGAATGAGTGTAAGTGCAAGAGAGGGGGTTGGGGAATGCCATGGCAGGCTGGTGGTCATGCCTAGCCACAAGGTAGGCTGGCACACCCCTGACCAAGCCTGTTCAGCCAACAAATAAGAGCACAGACCTATTGAAGGTCAGACTATGGTCTGGGCAGTGATTAGGACACTGCCAGACCAAGGTCTCAAGCTCAGAATACATATAAGGGGGAAAAGGAATGGGAATTGAAAGAGTTTAGGACTCAGGGAGTCCAATCCATATATATGAACAACAATGTCAAGGGTTGTCATGTTTTCTGAACCATAACTCAGCAGACAAAGGGTTTAGGGATGGGGATTCATATAGGAGAAGCAATAACAAGCTTGCAAAAAGCAGTAAAATAAACAAAGAAAAGACTGAAGCATAAACACATAGAGATGGGGCAGAATTTAAACAAGAAGAGACATACCAGTTGCAGAAAAGTAAGCACAAAGAAAAGCAGGATACTTGCAGCCAAAACACAATCATAGAAGAGAGCTTATGAGTTCAGAGAAAACTCGAATGCTTTTTTAGAAAACCTAAGTGTATTTGAGAGAAGAAGTGATGAGTTATGTTGTGTGTTCGAACTTGTTTTTTGAAAGAAAAGAGGTACAGGTATACGAGTAGAGAATAAGGTAACAAATAAGGTTTCAACACAAACATGGAAATAAACACAGTCAGAATCAACTAACACAGGTATTCCCCTATAATCAAGGGATTACTGCTCAAACAGACACTAACAGGATTAATATAGGGAAAGAAGATCAATTTGTAAGCAGAATGATTGTTACCATAAAAGGAGCAGTAAAACCATATAGTAAGGGATTAAGTATAAATACAGGAATGTACTTATTTTGGAAAAGATCTGGTAAGGCCAAACAAAGAGAGAGAATTAATTAACCCTTAACGGGCGAGTAAAAAATCAGAATTTCATAAGGAAAAGTTCTGAAAATCAATCACGAGTTTGAAAATCAATCACAGAAGGGACTCATTATATAAATGAAGTGCACAAGTAATGGCGAGAAGGAACATCATACAGTAATAGCATAGAGCAAGCATTCATAGCATGATAGTCACATAGGTTAGCTTTCAGTGATTTAGTAGTAGAGGAAAAGATTAGAAACATATGAAGAATCAAGTAAAAACCTTTCTGAAAACACAGTCGAGTTTGACAGATAGTCGGAACTCAGAACAAAAAGGAATCACATAAGGAAGAGAGATGCTGAAACAAAAAGAATCAGGCTGAGCAACTTCAGACAGACGAATTGCACGAATAAACTCAAGGGACTCGAATAGGCCCCAAAGAACTAGGGTTTTCAAAAATTAGTCGAGTTTAGAGGCGATAAACAAGTGAAACAAACAAGCGAATTCAGAATCTTAAATAAACCCCAAAAATTAGGGTTTTCAACGCTAATAAGGTGTAAACAAGGTAAATCAAACTAATACAAACAAACAGAATAAGAAACTCAAACAAAATTCCAAAAATTAGGGTTTTCAACATGCTAACTCAAATAGAAAAACAACACAAGCAAAACACAGCAAAACATGTCGAGAATCAGAGAAGAGATTCGAAATAACTTAACATGAAACCCTAGTTGAAGAATAAAGAGTTTTGAAAGCAAAATTAAAGAAACTTCGAGAAAAAAGCTTAGCAAGTTCAAAACACACATAGATCCGGAGCAGATCTGAAATAAAATTGGAGGAACCTTAGAGATAAGGGTTTCGTAAGAAACCCAGGTGATGAGTAAGGCTTTGAAAACCATCGATCTAAGCAGGAGAGTCAAAGGTCGAACTCGGATAGCCATGGTTGGCCGGACAAAGGTTGAAGACAACCGGAGAACAGTCATCAAGCAAAGGCTTGGTCGAAACCTTTCAAGATCTGGTCATAGGACCTCAGAAACGAGCACGTAGAAGCAATGAGAGGCTAGTATGGGCCTCCGATGAGCCTAGGAAGCCATGGATTAGGGTTTCAGTGAGAGGCGGCGACTAGGGTTTGAGGTGAGTTGAGAGAGAGTTGAGAGAAAGAAGGGATTCAAAGGCGGCGTCTCTGAAAGAATGAGGTAGGGTTTAGGGTCGTTTGGATTAAAAAAGGTAAGAAGCAACGGCCGGGATTTAAAAGGGGTTATGGGCTGGGTCGGTTGAATAGGTGTTGGGTCGGGTTAGAGTGGTAATTGGGCTGGTCCGAATTTGAGTTTGAAATTGGGTCAATTTTAGGCTAAAATCGAAATGTAATGGGGCTACAATTGAAAAGAACTGAGGCCAAAATTTAAATAGCCAGTTTTCCCTTTTCATTTTATAAAAATAGTAAAAAATGATTTTGAAAGAAAATTAAAAGCACTGGATCCGTTAATAGTATATAAATATTAATTAAAAAAAATATTGGAACCAGTTTCATAATTATAAAATGCTATTAAATCTTAAAGCAGGCTAAAATTGCAATTATATGCAATTTAGCTTTTAAATACCAAATTAATTTGTAAAAATATATGAAAAGTAACCTACCTATATTTTGGTATAAATATGAGAATAAAATAAGTTATTCACCAAAGTGATAATTTTGAGAATAATTATTGAGCAATAAATCAATTTAAAAATCTTTTAAAAATTTGGAAAAATACTAAAACACTTGGGCATACTTATAGATGTATGTATATGATATTTGAAAGTATTTGCATGTAAAAGAAATACATAGGGAAAAATTGGGTATCAACATGTTCCAAATTGCACTTTTAAATATTTTTGGGTTTTGATTTACTTCGAATTATATAAATATAATGTGCAATTAAACTAGAATAAGCTAAGAGTAAACTATTGCGAGTTGTTCAAATGGTTAAAAGGTACTAGGGTAGTGACTTTCGCCTATGTGGTCAATTGACGGGTACTTGCGTCTAAGGCATGATTGACATATTTGGGGAGTATGATATAACCATTGCATGATTTTACCCACTCTACACCTCTCGGTGGTTCGAGTGATTTTGCCCGAATTGACTTTCTCAAGACCAATTGGGTATGCAAGTTTGCACAAGCAATCAAGTTTCAAGTCGGGTATTACTATTTCTAGGTTTAACCCTTTAATTGGGGCTATCAATCTCTTGAGTACGCCCCAATTCCTTGTTAGACCAATTTCACAGACTTAGGCTCTCTTTCTCAAGAAGAGCCAAAGTCAACTAAGCACAAACTAGTGTTTGCACCCACTAATTCAGCAATTAAACATAAAATTAGTCCAAATATCAAACACCCATAGACAATCAAGCATCAAAACACAAGACCCATCAATTACCCACACTAGGGTTGAGCTATAACCCTAGCTTATGGGTCTAGCTACTCATAATTAGAGAAGAAGACAAAGAAATAGATGAAGAAAAACTCATATTAATTAATTGCTAAGATAAACTAGAAGATTCAATGTAGAAATGAAGCTAAAATTGCTCAAAATAGCTAAAACTATCGAAGTCACGAGCGCAGCTCAGTACAAAATCTATCTCATGACCTAAAAAGGGAAAAGAAGCTATTTATACTAAGCTAAAAAATATGGACAAAAATACCCCTACGGGGCTACTACGGACCGCACAAAATCACGTGCGGCTGCACTAGGACTCTGAACTTGAAAATCCAACTATTTGAACTCGGACAATGCGGACTCACAGAATCGAGTGCGGCCGCGGTGGCTTCTAGTACAGTCCGCATGAAATGGAGCACGGACCGCATTGGCTTCAATCTCCAAACTTGCACTTCTCTGATCCTTGGTTCTGCGAACCGCACTAAATCGAGTACGGCTGTAGTGACTCCAATGCGGACCACATTAAATCTCATGCGGATGCATTGCCTGTTGGCCTGGAAATCCACCTCTCTGAACCTCACTTATGCGGACAACACAGAATGGTGCGTGGCCGCATTGGGCCTGCTTTGCCTGAGCTTGTCTTGTCTTGGTATTTGTGCAAGTTACACTCCTTTTTTTGAGCTGATCTTTGACATCTTGTCACTTTGTTGATCAAACCTGCAATCAAGCACAACTTGTGGGCCATTTGGGATTAATTTGTACAAATTTCTAATCAAAACATAAGCAAGAAGGAGTATAAAATATATCAAAATCCCTAGTTATCACGCGAAACCACCTCCTTGGTAAACCCCTTCTGTTTGGGGAGACCTCCATGCCAAGATGGTGTCGGCCTTCAATGCGGGCACAGGTGCTGTCTGTAATGCACCCGTCCTATTCTTACCAGTATCAGTGGCCACGTCCTTCCCAAGCTCCGCCCTCCTCCTTTTCCTCGATAACGATTCGTCACCATCAGAGGACTTATCCGCAAGGTGATGGATGGTAAGGAAGAGATTCCTTCCTTCACGACCATATCGCGAGAGAAATCTCCCACCTGTATCGGTTGAGTACGACCCTCTCAGACGGACTCACTCAGAGTAAATTGCATTCCTGCAGCAGCGATGACTTGTCAAAATGTAGGGACTAGGGCCCTACGCCTAGAAGCACCATGACCTGTCGTCATAAAAAGCCATATCAGTAGGTATGATGACCAATGACCAAATAGCAGCACAGAGGAAGACACTTACCAGAAGAAACTTTCGGCCCAAAGCGTTTCACGATAGCGGGCCAGTCTCGAGTCTCCATTGCATTGGGCAGTAGACGGACTACCCAATCCCTTATACCTGCAATAGCACGGGGCGGGCGCCCCATAGCTGAAAACGAGAAGAAGTAAACACTAAGGTGAATAAAGAAGAAAAGGAAGAATAAACAAGTGGCGGCACTTACGATTCCCATTCCACTGCTCAGGGAATCTAGCGGGGTCAGACACGATGTGTTAAGTTCTGACGAAGAAGTACTTATGCAAAATTTGCGACTCACCCGGTCATCGGTTCCGACCACTAGCCCTTTTGTCCCACGATGCCTCAGATGTACCATAGTACCCCTATAAAAGCTAGGTGAAAACAAGTGTAGAAGATGGTGAACGGAAACCTCGCACCTCGCCAACTCTGCATATTTTGACAACAACATGAGTATTTTGAGCATGTACGGGGAATGTTGTGCCAGGAAAACTTGATAGAATTGACAGAATTCTTCCTCTAATGGGAGAAGGGGGAAGGAATGACCAATCACAAAAGGGTACTCATAGAAGGCACAGTACCCCGGCCTATGGACTTCCACGAAGTCCCCTCCCGCTGGAACCATCTCAATATGAGTGGGAATGTTATATTTTGCACGAAGAGCATCGATATGGACTTACTCAATTTCAGAAAGTATGGGGGCAGGAGTAAGAGGATGGTCCTTAAGGAAATCGCTTCGAGACGTAGGGTGTCTCGTTAGCAACTCCTCCACGGTGGGAAAGTTATCCCCTTCCTCCACCATAGTGTCCTCACCGCCGGTAGGGGGGCCATGGACAACGGGGTAGCGTCAAAACCCCCCTTATGAGATCGATGTGATCAAGACATATCTATGGCGATGAATGTTTTAACAAAACAGAAAAAACCAAGGACGGCAAATGGAGAGAAAGCTAAGAGAATTGCTAGAGCAAAAGCAGGAGAGAAGGTAAGGAATAACCAAAGAAGAAATGACCAAGAGTTTTTGAAAATACAAACCCTCCATCTATTTATAGGATTGGGTGGTGCTAGAATCGAAGTGTAAGGCTGCAGAATGGCACCAAAATCGAAGCGACAAGCCCTCAACCCCTATCTCGAAAATACGCATAATGATGACGCACGTGGAGGTGACGTCATTTCCTGATAAGATACACCGCACATGTTGGCCAAGTCATGACGTTTCGTGAAACCAAATTTCTCCACAGGTGTGGACAGTGTCCGCTCATCAAGGATGCTCCAAGTCGCAACCTCGACAAGCGGAGGGACTAACTGTATGGGTCCAAATTTGGTCGACCACGGCTACTGTCAAATACGACAAAAGATGAGGTCTTCACAGCATGACGTCCTATGGAGGACGACGACGACCGACAATGGATGAAGGACGCATGACTTTTGTAGTAGTGTAGGCCTAACAGGGTGCATTAGGAGTATACTCTCAAATATTCCCTATGATATGACTCCTAAAGTTCAGAAGGAGGTTGTCCCTCATATATATCGGAGGGAAGTAACCTTGTGAAAAGGAGACTTTTGTCAACTAAGAACTTTCTTTGTAATATTTATTCGACATTGGTGGTGATCATTTTTACACACTTAATCCTTCTGTTCCACGAGATCAATAGATTCTATTTACCTTGTTCATCCCTCATTTCTCTAATTCTAGAGTTTATTATACTTGGCTGAGATTTACCCTTTTATCTTCTTTATTTGATTTAACAAAAAAGGATTCAATTTGTTTTGGGTCAAACAATTATGTTGCTTTTTCCATCAAATTGCATAAGTTTCCTCACTAGTCGTAAATTTATGAAATGTGATCAACTAGCTCCCACAAAATTACTTGATCTTTTGACTTGGAAAGTATTGGTTTAAGGATAAGACCATAAAATTGATTTACATTATTTGTAGCAAAGAACTAACATATATAGCATTTATACGTATGATTTGACGTGCCAACAAACTTGTCTAGGTGTATCTCTTGGAATGACATTGTAGTACAGAATATTTGCAAAGTGATTGCCTAGAGGGCGGACGGAGGATTTAAAGTTTATATGTTCCCATAATAATATTAAGTAAATATACAATAGGTAATTGAGTTCATAATCAAATATTTATGGATATTTAGTAAATCTTTTAATACATATATAGGGTATATACAAAAGCTACTAAGTTCAAGGGAATTCACGTGTAATAAGCTGGATCCGTCCCTAAATATTCCGTCATCTTTAACCAGTTGTTTTAGATTCGAGCTCTAGCTAAGTATGAAGTCCCTTTGGCATTCAATAGAGAGTGGTTTACCTTCCAAAGTGAGATTTTCTATCGCGAATTTGGATTAGTCAACCCAAAAATCAGTACCTATACTGGGTGGAAAATTATAATTACAAAATATATGAAAAACAAATTAAACTACGTCAAGCATACAAATATTGAACACTAAAAGGTCTCTTGCATACTTTTCTTGCCCCTGAGCTAACAAGATCATCCTCTATATATATACACACTCCAAGTACTTGTTGATCTGATCAGCTAAAAATGACTTTTTATACTAAACTAATAAGTCAATTAACTTATAGGTACTGTTATTGTCACTCATTTAATGCCAAAACGGAGTAGGTAAAACTATAAAGCGAAATACGGATATTTTTCTTACTTATTCTTTTGTTTTTTAATTCTCCGGGGGGGGGGGGGGGGGGGGGCTGCCTTCAGTACTAATCCAAGGAAGGATAATACAAAATAAATCAAACAAGAATACTCCTACCATTTCACTCTTAGCAAGAGATCGAATACAACATTTATTACCATTCTAGTTAATATGGATTTGGCCACACTTATTCAATCAGTAATTTAATATGATTTACCTTCTATTAACTCGACTTTTGGATCATAATCATTACATAATTATATGACCAACTAATTTAAAGTGACCCCCTAAATTTGGCACGTATTATTGGTTATATCCTTGAACTATTCGTAGTAATTACCTTTGTGATGACCCGATAGGTCTTCTTATGCTTTAGAACCTAATTATGCGTTTTGAAACCTTAAATACCTCATTTTAGCACTGCTCGATTTCCATGCGCAGTCCGGGTATTTTGCCGAAAAGCTTTTATGTTAAAAAAAGAGAAAATATGAAATTTTTGCCTTAAAATTCATTTGAGTTGACTTCGGTCAACATTTTGAGCAAATGGACCCGGATTCATGCTTTGACGGTCTCGGTGGTCCGTATCGTGATTTGAGACTTGGGCGTATGCCCAGGATCGAATTCGGAAGTCCCTAGCCCAGGTTATCGGACTTTGTTGAAATTTGTAAGTTGAAAAGCTTAATGACTTTGAAATATTTGACTAATATTTGACTTTATTGATATCGGGTTCGTATTTTGGTTCCGAAATTCGGTATAGGTCCAATACTATATTTGTGACTTGTCTATCAAATTTGGTGAGGAACAGAGTTGGTTTGACGTGATTCGGACGTCCGGTTGTGAAATTAGAAGTTCATAAGTTTTCTTGAAAATTTTCTCTGATTTGAAGCTAAATTCGTAGTTCTAGGTGTTATTTGGGAGATTTGATCGCGCGAGCAAATTTGTATGATATTTCTAGACTTATGTGCATAGTTGGTTTAGAGCCCCTAAGGCTCGGGTAAGTTTCAGATAGGCTACAGAGTGAATTTGGACTTAGAAACATTGCTGGTGTTCTTCAGTTTCTGATGCAGGTCAATTGCGAGGTCTGACTTCGCATTTGCGATATGGCAGCATACCTGTCAGGTTTGCAATTGCGATCATATTCTTTGCATTTGCGAAGAGACCATGTCTTCGCATTTGCGATCAATGGGTCGCATCTGCGATCAGGCCCAGCTCGCATTTGCGAACAATTCATCGTATTTACGATGGAAGCAGAGATGGGAAGGACTTCGCATTGGCGATGGTTTCTTCGCATTTGGGAATCCCAAGTCGCAAATGCGATATCTGCAACTGATCAAAATGGGAGTTAGACGGGATTTTTGTTCATTCTTTCAAATTTTCAAACTTAGAAACCCCAAAGACAATTCAAAGAACTCTTGTTCCCCAGATCATTGGTAAGTGATTCTAAACTAGCTTCTTTCAATCTTTCACTACATTTCCTAAGTTTTCAACCAAAAATCTTGTATTTTCATGGTGAAAATTGGGGGTTTGGATAGAACTAAAATTTTTTGTAAAATGGGTATTTAGACCTCATATTGATGTCGGATTCCAAAACAAATTATATAACCGGGCTCAGGGGTGAATGGGTAATCCGGTTTTTATCCGAATTTTGATTTTAGACCAAGCGGGCCCGGGAGTTGACTTATTCAATAATGACCTAAATTGAATTCTTTGCAATCATGTGTAGTTCTTAGGCTTAATTTGAATCGTTTGGTTGGTAATTTGCTAGATTCTATTGGTTCGGAGGCTTGTTTGGAAGGCAAAGCCATGGTTGAGCTTTGAATTAATCTTTGGAGTGAGATAAGTGTCGTGATTAACCTTGACTTGAGGGATTAGGACTTGTTTGTCTATTTGCTACATGTTTAGATGTTGGGTACAACATATATATGAGGTGACGAGTACTTATGCGTTGTTGTCGGGCTAAAGCATGCCGGTGAGACTTGTTCCTTGTAATTATTGCTTACTTTGATCATGTTATCCATGCTTAGACTAGTTACTTATTATATTGCTCCTTCTTACCGTATTTATAGGCTTTTGTGATAATGGAGCATTGACTATGAAGTTGAGATTGGTATAGTGGAACCATTGTTCAAGTAAGGCTTATTCTTGTTAATCATATCTCCATGTTATTACTTATTCATTGTTATATGGTAAGGGAGAGTGTTAATACACGAAGGATGATGCCGTATCGTTTATGAGTGTTAATGAACGAAGGTTAATGCCGTGTCGTTTATGAGTGTTAATGCATGAAGGGTGATGTCGTGCCATGTTATCAGAGTTAATGCATGAAGGGTAATGTCGTGCCGATTCTATATATTTATACTGTGAGAGAGAGTAAAAGAACGAAGGGTGATGCCATGCAGAATCATTGTTTCATTGTGAGGTTGAGAGTAAAAGCACAAAGGGTGATGCCGTGCAATTTTCTTCATTGTGCTTAATTGTTTTTACTGGTTAAAGGCATATTGACTGTTCTGGTTATCAATTCCAATGTATCTCTCGTATCTTGTATCGCCTTAGCATGCCCCCTTCCAATAGTACATGTTTAGCTTTTATTTGTTGTTATCTTGTACATATACTGTAATTCGCACAGGTTTAATACGTGGGTATCTTATCATAGCCTCGTCACTACTTCGTCGAGGTTAGGCTCGACACTTATAGAGTACATGGGGTTGGTTGTACTCATACTACACTTCTTGTGTAGATTTTGGTACCGGCCCTAGCTGTTTAGACTTGCTTGTTGGAGACTCGAGGCAGATTTGCTGGCATCCGCAAACCTTGAAGTCCTCTTCTATTTTCCTTATTTTACTGTTTCTTTCGTTCAAAACAGTTGTATTTCATTCAGACTTTGTTTGTAGAAAATTTTAGAAGCTCGTGAGTTGTGACTCCAGACTCGGATTGTATCAGATATTATGAGCTTTTATGTTATTCCGCACTCAGTTCATTTCATTTTGGCTTAATTGACTCTATTTATTGAAATTGAGTAAGAGTTGGCTTAAAGATTCTCTATCATTGGCTTGCCCAACAAGTGAAATATTAGGCGCTATCACGGTCCCGAAGGTGGGAATTTCGGATCGTGGCAAGTTAGTATCAGAGCACTAGGTTTCCTAGGTCTCACAATTCACGAGCAGGCCTAATAGAGTCTAGAGGATAGGTACGAGAACGTTTGTACTTATCTTCCAGAGGCTATGAAGTTTAGGAACAAGTTTCACTTCTACTCTTCTCTATCATGCGCTTTTGTTCTCTCATTGCTAATTGAACTCTTCTACTCTTGTTCTCTTGCAGATGGCGAGAACACGAACTGCATCTTCAGCTGAGCAGCAACCAGAGTCCTTAGTGGCAGCTCCTACGAGGGGCAGATGTCGAGGCTGAGGCCGTGCCCAAGGCAGAGCTCAACCCAGAACTCGAGCAGCAGCACCAACAGTGGAGCCTCAGGTAGAGTTTGATGAGGGGGTTCCAGCCTAGACTTTTCCTGTCAGACTAGCTCAGGTCCCGAAGGGGTTCATCGACACCCTAGTGCTTCAAGTCGCTATAGTCCGTTTAGTGGCTTTATGGAGAGTGTGGCCCATACCGGTACATTTCCTATGGCACCAGCCATCTCTCATGCTGGGAGAGGATCACAAACTCCCGCTACTCACACTCCGGAGTAGATGGCTCCCTAGTACCAGACTCCAGCAGCTCATGAAGTTGGGATAGTTTAGCTGGTTGTTGTGGCACAGACCGGTGATGGACCAGCTATATCTTCTGAGGGCTTATTGAGATTGGACAAGTTCATCAAGCTCTTTCCAGTTCACTTCAGTGGTGCACCTTCTGATGACCCACATGATTATCTTGACTGTTGCTATGAGGTACTGCAGAATATGGGGACATTGGAGACCAATGGGGTCGATTTTGCTATGTTTCAGATGATGGGTTCTGCCAAGAGATGGTGGAATGATTTTGTATTGACCAGACCAGCTGGGTTGCCTGCTTTTACTTGGGACCAGTCCTCTTAGATATTTCTTGAGAAGTTCCTTCCTGTCATACTGAGAGAGGATTATCGTAGGCAGTTTGAGCATCTCCAGCAGGGCAGTATGACCATCACTCAGTATGAGACACATTTTGTAGATCTGGCCTGTCATGCTATTCTTCTGCTTCCTACTAAGAGAGAGAGGGTAAGGAGGTTTATTGAGGGACTTACTCAACCTATCAAGTTGCAGATGGCCAAGGAGACTGGAAGTGAGATTTCTTTTAAAGTGGCTGCCAATGTCGCTAGGAGATTCGAGATGGTTCTTGCACAGGGGGGAGGTCAGGGGTCAGATAAGAGGCCTCGTCATTCTGGTGGATTCACTGGTGCCTCATCTGGAGGCAAGGGTACTTTTGATAAGGGCCATCCTCCCAGGCCGTTTCATTCAGCACTTCAGGAATCCCACAGTGCTTCAGGTGGTCGTGGACCTCATATGCCTTATTCTGACCAGCTAGCCTAAGGTGCACCACCAGTTCCTATTAGTTCACCCCCACTCCAGAGTTTTCAGGTTGGTTACTCAGGTCAACAGGGTCAGTTTCAAGTTCAGCAGTCACAGCAGTCGAGGTCCTGTTATACTTATGGTGATCTAAGGCATATTACTAGATTTTGCCATAGAGCATCGTGCAGTTCACAACATCAGGGTTTTTGTGCCATGGTCCCGACACCAGGTGCTGCACTGCCCGCTCAGCCAACTAGAGGTAGGGGTCAGGCAGCTAAAGGTGGAGGTCAGACTACTAGAGGTGGAGGCCAGCCAGCTAGGGCCCGTCCTAGAGATGTAGTTCAGAGTGGTGGGCCCCAGCCCCGATGCTATGATTTTCCAGCCAGGCCTGAGGCTGAGTCATCTGTCGTTGTTATCATAGGTATTGTTTCAGATTGCAGTAGAGATGCTTCAGTTCTATTTTATCCGGGTTCATCCTATTTTGCTTCATATTTGGTTGTACCTCGTGATTCATTGAGTGTTATTTTGTATGTGTCTACACTTGTAGGAGATGCTCTTGTTGTAGATCGTGTTTATCGTTCATGTGTGGTTACCATTGGGAGTCTTGTGACTAGTGTAGATCTTTTTTTTCTTGATATGGTAGATTTTGATGTCATCTCGGGTATGGATTGGATGTCACCATATCATGCTATATTGGATTGTCACGCCAAGACGGTGACCTTAGCCTTGCGGGGGTTTCCCTAATTAGAGTGGAGAGGGACTCCTGGCCATTCTACCAGTAGGGTTATCTCTTACGTGAAGGCTCGACGTATGGTCGGGAAGGGGTGCCTAGTTTATTTGGCTTATGTCTGTGATTCTAGTGCAGAGGTACCTTTCTTGGATTCAGTACCAGTTGTTCCTGAGTTTTCAGATGTGTGTCCTGTAGACCTGCCGGGGATGCCACCAGACAGGGATATTGACTTTTGTATTGATTTGGCTCTGGGCAATCAGCCCATTTCTATTCCGACGTACCATATAGCCCCTCTAGAGTTGAAAGAATTGAAGGAGCAATTGTAAGATTTGCTTGATAAGGGCTTCATTAGACCTAGTGTCTCGCCCTGGGGTGTGCTCATGTTGTTTGTGAAGAAGAAAGATGGATCGATGAGGATGTGCATAGACTATCGGCAGTTGAACAAGGTCAAAATCAAGAACAAGTATCCATTGCCAACGATTGATGACTTATTTGATCAGCTTCAGGGTGCCAAGGTGTTTTCAAAGATCGATTTGAGGTTTGGCTATCATCAATTGAGGATTAGGTCATCCGATGTCCCTAAGATAGCTTTTTAGACTCGATATGAGCATTATGAGTTTCTAGTGATGTCATTTGGGCTGATAAATGCCCCGACGGTATTCATAGATTTGATGAACCGGGTGTTTAAACTCTGTTTGGATTCCTTTGTGATTGTATTTATTGATTATATCTTGATCTACTCCCGCAGTTGAGAGGAACACGAGCAGCATCTTCAGATTGTACTTCAAACTCTGAAAGATGACCAGTTATATGCTAAGTTTTCAAAATGCGAGTTTAGGTTGGACTCGGTGGCTTTCTTGGGGAACGTTGTATCAGCACAGGGCATTCAGGTGGACCTAAGAAGATTGAGGCAGTTTAGAACTGGCATAGACCCACTTCTGCTACAGAGATCCGAAGTTTCTTGGGATTGGCGGGTTATTACCGTCGGTTTGTGGAGGGGTTCTCATCTAGAACAGCCCCGTTGACCAGGTTGACCTAGAAGGGAGCCTCATTCAGATGGTCAGACAAGTGTGAGGCGAGCTTTCAGAAGCTCAAGACTACTTTGATTACGGCGCCGATGTTGGTGTTGCCTACAGGTTCAGGATCTTATAAGGTATATTGTGATGTATCTCGTATTAGACTTGGTGCGGTATTAATGCAGGATCGCAGGGTAATTTCATATGCATCGCGACAACTAAAATTTCACAAGAATAATTACCCTGTTCATGACTTAGAGCTGGCAGCCATTGTTCATGCGCTGAAGATTTGGAGGCACTATCTTTACGACATGTCATGTGAGGTATTCACGGATCATCAGAGCTTGAAGTATTTATTCAAATAAAAGGAGCTCAATTTGAGGTAGAGGAGATGGTTGGAGCTATTGAAAGACTATGATATCACCATCTTGTATCATCTCGGGAAGGACAATGTGGTGGCCGATGCTTTGAGTAGAAAGTTAGTGAGTATGGCAGCCTTGCATTCATTCTAGTCAGTGAGAGACCGCTTGCATTAGATGTGCAGGCCGTGGCCAATCAGTTCGTGAGGTTGGATATTTCTGAGGCCAGTCTTGTTCTAGCTTGTACAGTCGCTCGATCTTCATTGTTTGAGTGCATCAAGGAGTGGTAGTATGATGACCCTCATTTGCTCATCCTTAGGGACACAGTGCAGCACGGTGATGCCAAGCGGCTTACGGTTGGAGATGATGGAGTTTTGAGGATGTAGGGTCGTGTTTGTGTGCCTAATGTAGATATACTTCGTGAGTTGATTCTAGAGGAGGCCCACAGTTCTGGTATTCTATTCATCCGGGTGCCTCCAAGATGTATCAGGACTTGCGACAATATTATTGGTAGAGGATGATGAAGAAGGATATATTTGCATATGTAGTTCGATGTCTAAATTTTCAGCAAGTAAAGTATGAGCATCAAAGACCTAGTGATTTGCTTTAGAAGTCAGAGATTCTTGAGTGGAAGTGGGAGCGTATTACTATGGATTTAGTTGTTGGACTCCCACGGACTTAGAGGAAGTTCGATTCAGTTTGTGTCATTATGGACAGACTGACCAAGTCAACGCATTTTATTCCTGTGGCAGTTGCCTATTCTTCAGAGCCGTTGACAGAGATTTATATCCGCGAGATCGTTTGTCTTCACGGTGTGCCTGTGTCTATCATTTCTGATCGAGGTACGCAGTTTATCTCACACTTCTAGAGGGTAGTGCAGCTTGAGCTGGGCATACAGGTTGAGTTGAGAACAACATTTCATCCTTAGACGGACGGACAATCCGAGCGCACTATTCAGATATTAGAGTATATGCTCCGCGCTTGTGTTATAGACTTCGGAGGTTCTTGGGATCAGTTCTTGCTGCTTGCAGACTTTGCCAACAACAATAACTACCAACCGAAAATTCAAACGGCTCCCTATGAGGTAATATACGGTAGGCGGTACCGATCGCCACTTGGATGGTTCGAGCCAGAGGAGGCTCGGTTTTTGGGTACAGATTTGGTGCAGGATGCCTTGAATAAGGTCAAGATTATCCAGGATCGACTTCACACAGCTCAGTCTAGGAAGAGGAGTTATGCCGACCGTAGAGTTTGTAATGTTGCATTTATGGTCGGGGAGCGGGTGTTGATCCGGGTTTTACCCATGAAGGGTGTGATAAGGTTCGAAAGAAGGGCAAGTTGAGCCCTAGGTATATCGGACATTTTGAGATTCTTGAGAGAGTGGGAGAGGTGGCTTACAGGCTTGCGTTGCTGCCTGGTTTATTAGCAGTTCATCTGGTGTTCCATGTGTCCATGCTCCGAAAGTATCACGGCGATCCGCCCCACGTGTTAGATTTCAGCTATGTTCAGTTGGACAAGGATTTGACTTATGAAGAGGAGCTGGTGGCTATTCTAGCCTGGCATGTTGGTCATTTGAGGTCGAAGAGTTATCCTTCAATTTGAGTGCAGTGGAGAGGTCAGCCAGTCGAGGCAGCTACTTGGGAGTCCAAGTCGGACATGCGGAATAGATATCCACACCTTTTTACTAGCCCAGGTACTTTTCTATGTCCGTTCGAGGACGCACGATTGTTTTAGAGGTGGAGAATGTGATGATCCGATAGTCATCTTATGCTTTAGAACCTAATTTTGCGCTTTGAAACCTTAAATACCTCATTTAAGTGCTCCTTGATTTGGGTGCGTAGTCCGGGTATTTTTCCAGAAAGCTTTTATGTTAAAAACTGAGAAAATATGAAATTTTTGCCTTAAAATTTATTTTAGTTGACTTCGGTCAACATTTTGAGCAAACGGATCCGAATTCGTGCTTTGACGGTCCTGATGGGTTCGTATCATGATTTGAGACTTGGGCGTATACCCGGGATCGAATTCGGAAGTCCCTAGCCCGAGTTATCGGACTTTATTGAAATTTGAAAGTTTAAAAGTTTAATGACTTTGAAATGTTTTACCAATATGTGACTTTATTGATATTGGGTCCGTATTTTGGTTTCAAAACCCGCTGTAGGTTCAATACTATATTTATGACTTGTTTGTCAAATTTGGTGAGGAACGGAGTTGGTTTGATGTGATTTGGATGTCCGGTTGTGAAATTAGAAGTTCATGAGTTCTCTTGAAAATTTCCTTTGATTTGAAGCAAAATTTGTAGTTCTAGGTGTTATTTTGGTGATTTGATCGCGCGAGAAAATTCGTATGATATTTTTAGACTTGTGTGCATAGTTGGTTTAGAGCCCTGAGGGCTCGGGTGAGTTTTGAATAGGCTATGGAGTGATTTTGGACTTAGAAATATTGCTGGTGTTCTTCAGTTTCTAATGCAGGTCAATTGCAAGGTCTGGCCTCGCATTTACGATGTGGCAGCATACCTGTAAGGTTCGCAATTGCGATCATATTCTTCGCATTTTCCAAGAGACCCAGTTGCGCAATTGCGACCAGGTCTTCGTTTTTGCAATGGGGACTGGGGGAGGGGGTAGTTACTTCGCATTTGCGATCAATGGGTCACATTTGTGATCATGCCCAGCTCGCATTTGCGAACAATTCATCGCATTTGCGATGGAAGCAAAGATGGGAAGGACTTCACATTTGCGAACCCCAAGTTGCAAATGCGATATCTAGAACTGATCAAAATGGGAGTTAGACGGGAATTTTATTTATTCTCTCAAATTTTCAAACTTAGAAACCTTAGAGACGATTTTTCAAAGGACTCTTTTTCCCCAAATCATTGGTAAGTGATTCTTAACTAATTTCTTTCAATCTTTCACTACATTTCCTAAGATTTCAAGTAAAAACTTGTGTTTTCACGGTGGAAATTGGGGGTTTGGGTATAATTAGGAATTTTTGTAAAATAGGGATTTAGACCTCAAATTGAGGTCAGATTCCAAAATAAATTATATAACCGGGCTCAAAGGTGAATGGATAATCGGGTTTTGTTCCGAATTTCAGGTTTGGACCAAGCCTTGACTTTTCTTGACTTTTTCAATAGTGACCTAAATTAAATTCTTTACAATCGTGGGTAGTTCCTAAGGCTTAATTTGAATTGTTTGGTTGGTAATTTGCTAGATTCTATTATTTTGGAGGCTTGTTTGAAAGGCAAAGCTATGGTTGAGCTTTGAATTGATCTTTGGAGCGAGGTAAGTGTCGTGATTAACCTTGACTTTAGGGATTAGGACTTATTTGTCTATTGCTACATGTTTAGAATTTGGGTACAACGATACAACGTATATGTAAGGTGACGAGTACTTATCCGTTGTTGTTGGACTAAAGCATGTGGGTAGGACTTGTTCCTTGAAATTATTGCTTCCTATGATCAAGTTATCCATGCTTAGACTAGTTACTTATTATATTGCTCATTCTTACCGTGTTTATGGGCTTTTGTGATAATGGAGCATTGACGCTAAAGTTGAGATTGATATAGTGGAAACTTTGTTGAAGTAAGGCTTGTTCTTGTTGATCTTATCTCCCTGTTATTACTTATTCAATGTTATATGGTAAGGGACAGTGTTAATACACGAAGGTTGATGTCGTGCCGTTTATGAGTGTTAATGCACGAAAGCTAATATTGTGTCGTTTATGAGTGTTAATGCACGAAGGATGATGTCGTGCCATGTTATGAGAGTTAATGCAGGAAGGGTGATGTCGTGCCGATTCTATTGATTTATACTGTGAGTGAGAGTAAAAGCATGAAGGGTGGTGCCGTGCAGAATCATTATTTCATTGTGAGGTTGACAGTAAAAACACGAAGGGCGATGTCGTGCAATTTTCTTCATTGTGCTTAATTGTTTTTACTGGTTAAAGACATATTGATTGCTCTAGTTATCAACTCCGTTGCATCTCTCGTATCTTGTATCCCCTTAGCATGTCCCCTACTAATAGTACATGTTTATATTTTATTTGTTGTTATCTTATACATATACTGTTATCTGCAAGGTTTAATACATGGGTGTCTTGTCATAGCCCCGTCACTACTTCTTCGAGGTTAGACTCGACACTTATATAGTACATGAGGTCGGTTGTACTCATACTACACTCTGCATTTCTTATGCGGATTTTGGTACCGGCCCTAGCTGTTCGTGAGGCGTAGCTGTTTGGGCTTGCTTGTTGGAGACTCGAGGTAAATCTGCTGGCGTCCGCGGACCTTGAAGTCCCCTTTTATTTTCCTTATTTTACTGTTTCTTTCGTTCAACACAGTTATATTTCTTTCAGACTCTGTTTGTAGAAAATTTTAGAAACTCGTGAGTTGTGACTCTGGATCCGGATTGTATCAGATATTATGGGCTTTTATGTTATTCCGTACTCAGTTCATTTTATTTTGGCTTAATTGACTCTATTTATTGAAATTGAATAAGAGTTGGCTTAAAGATTCTCTAACGTTGGCTTGCATAGCAAGTGAAATGTTAGGCGTCATCACGGTCTCGAAGGTGAAAATTTCGAATCGTGACAACCCCCTATACTTGGTTATTCGATAGTTGTTACCCCCTTAGATGATCTCATTCTAGTAAAGTGGCATGCACTCGCTTGCCACGTGTATTTTCCTATCCATGTGTCTTTTTTTGAAAAATAAAATATATTTTATACCTTTTTAAGTGTATTAATTTTTTAGATTATCTTTTCGAATAAAATTTATGATAAAACTTGGCTAGAACTACATTATTTAGACGAATTTTTTTTATTTGGCTAAAAATAATAAACTTTTAGTTATTGTTTTTAAATTTGACTTGAAAATAAGGATTTGTACTGTTGAAATAAATAGTCAAGGCATCTAATAAAGGTATAAAAGATACATATTTTGATTTCTATAGTCAAGGAATCTAATAAAGATATAACAACAGCAACAACAACAACAACAACAACCCAGTAATATTTCACTAATGGGGTCTGGGGAGGATAGTGTATACGCAGACCTTACCTCTACCCCGAAGGAGTAGGGAGGCTATTTCCGAAAGACCCTTGGCTCAAGAAAACAAAAGGACAAAAGGAGACAATATTAGCATTACCACGGAAATCATAAGAAAAATAGGAACATGAAATCCAGAAGAAAGATGCAAAGCAAAAGCGATAGCTAGTAAAATAGGTCCTGCACTAAAAATCAAAATAGTAAGACACAACATTGTGAGCACGTGATTTTTGTTTCGCGCGACAATCGCTCCAAAAGAAATAAAAAATAACAATTGGTCCTGCTGTACAATTTTTGGATTTTTACATGGCACTTTGTTAATTATTTATGATTTTTGCCCATTTTTATTTTTATTAAAACAAAATACAAAAAATGTATGTGTCATGCATAATTTGAACCGTAATCCGATTGTTAAATAGGAGATCACAAAAATACGCATTTCTTTTGTACTGATTTGTTGCCTTGTTTAATTTTACCTACTTTTAACATTTTATACGCATGAAATAAATATGTTAAGTGTTAATTAATGGTGTCTAGTTTTATTTAATTAGGTTGTGTATTTAGGAAATTAGAAATAAAGAAAAAAGGGGAAAATTTGCTTTAAAATGAATTTGGGCTACAAACATTATAAAATCTGAAGCCCAAATGAATGGCCCAATCCACCAGTCCGCACAGCCCACCCCCCAGGCCGCAAAACGACGTAGTTTAACACCAAAACTACGTCGTTTCAATGCCAATCCATCCCAACCATTCAAACCAAGCTGATCCAACGGTCCGGATCTCTCACCCATAACCCCATTTGCCTGACCCGTTACCCGAACCAACTTTGACCCCAGCACCTGAAACGACACCGTTTCCTGCGAGCTGAAGGATCCTGGCCTTCATCGTGCCTCATCCAACGGCTGAGATCCATTCACCCACTCCATATATAAGCTTCCCCTCATACCCCACCCCCTATCCAAATACCCCTGCCTTTCATCATCTTCACAAGAACCCCGGAACCCTAGAGCCGCCCCCATCTCCCTTCACCAGAAACCCGGCGGCATGAACGCCGGTGACCACACCCTTAACACCATAGAACCCCCTTGCCATCCTGAACCTAGATCTTTTAACCATTTAGCTCGAATCCCTCCCCACCTTCTCGAATCTTCATTTGAAGATTCGAGTCAAAACTCGATCTACACCGATCGGCCCTAAATTCATACCAGACACTCCCCAGACTCCCCTCGTGACCAAACCATGCTTCGTTTGGTCCGAATCTGACCAGGGAAGCATGAATCCCGGATCTAATTTTTGGAACCTTAGGGTTCCTCGTCACTGGTCCGTATCTGGTTCAAACCGAAGAGATTAAGGTCTAATGGACCTTAATCGAAGTGTTTCTCATCTGAGAAACACTTCGATTAGAGTCCGTTCAGCCTTAAGAAAGGTCTGTTCGAGTCCAAGCTAGGGTCTTTTGATTTTTCGGGTTTTAAGGTGAGTTTGCTTTCTTTTCTTTATTTGTTTTAGTCCATGTGATTGTTCTAAAGGCTGTTCATGTTTTGTGAAATTTGTGTTTTGAGTTTTATTAACTGTGTCCTGTCCACCTTGCCCGAACCTTTGTTGTTTGATTGAGTTTCTTCTTCTACTTGTTCTGATAATGTGTATGTATGTATTTGTTGTGCAATTAGTTGAATTTCAAATTTGTATTGATTAACTGATTCCTCGGATACAATTCTGTTTGGTCAGTACAATTCAAATCATGTGTCGATACTGTTAAATGTCTGATTTTTGGCTACGATTGTATATGTTATAACTAATATAGTCGAGTCGACATGTGTCGTCAATTAGTTTTAGATGTTGAACAATAACAAATTGATCTGCTTCTGTTAAGCATTGTATGAATCAGTTAGGAATTGAATTTAGCTACTTATAGTTGTTAATCTGAATCAGAAATATAAAAAAAAGATTGGTTTTGTTTAGTTGCAGTCAGAATTGGAGGGCATGTGCACTTGTGCACAACATGTGCACTTGTGCACAACATGGGCATAAAGGCCTTTGTTACATTTAAAATAGTTTGACAGCATATGCTGTCAGATTATACCATGCTGCCCAATACCCTGCTTTAGTTTAAGAAGTATTAAACCTCTTTCAAAAGAGTAAGTCTGCCAGGGAATGTGATGGGGTTCTAATACTTAAAAGTTTGAGTGGAAACTGAAAAGGAGGGAGCACATGGGAGGGTGTTTTGAGATTGATGAACATGCTGTTAAAGGGCTAAGTTTTAGGCTTATAAAAGGGGGGAAAAGGGAGACATACAGAGAGATAAGAGAGAACTGGGAGGGAATTAAGAAGAAGGAGAGCTGAAGTTCTGGGAAAGAGATACACACATACAGAAAGAGAGATACCCATAAAACACTAAGATTGAATGTTAAGAGTTTTGAGTTCTGAAAAACAGAAAACTGGAAAAGATTTCTTTTGATAACTCAAGTATAGTTTCAAAACTGAAGATTGACATTTGGATTTTGGAAAGAAAGGAGATAGGGAGAGGGATATACAGAAAGCAGAAACTGTTTTCTTCTTCCTGCTGTTTGTTCGATTCCCAGCTTGTTCAACCTGTTCAGTCAGTTCTGTTTTTCTTTCAAGTGTTAGCTGAGTTTATGGTTTGGTTTGCATTGGTTGATTCTCTTGGAATTGGTTTGTCTGAATTCTGATTCTACTCCCCTGGCTTTGTTGCTGTCATTTTGCTGCCTCTTTCTTCGTCTATAATTGCATCTTGCATTGGAATTTGTCCTGCTGTTGTTCATCTGTTACTGCTGGTGTTTCGTTTACATTGCTGCTCAACTGACTCCCCTGCTTATTTCATTGTGAGCATCTCCTCAGGTACACATTTCGAATTTGTCTGATGTAACTGATGTCGCAGTGAAAGATTGAATCGAAAGATCTGAAGGGATTATAATCATCTGTTGCTTCGCTTACAAATTTTATAACTACTGTCAAGCTGTGTAAATTTTAGTGTGTTAGTCTAGTAGAGAACACATTAGTAAGTTTGTACTTAATTAAAGTTTATGTTGATCTGAAACTGCGGTATTTGATTCGTTTAGTAGCATACATGACGTAAATACAACTCATGGAATGTGAAACTATTTAGTACGATTGTTAAAATTAAACTCACCCTTTCAGCATGCTTTGAATAGATAGGGGCAAATGGCTGTTAAATCTAGCCAAATATAATACAGTTTTGAATCACCCAGTTTCTATTTCTTGAGGCAGTTTATAGGACTAGTTTTGAACATCATCGGTAACATCCTTTAATAAGGAATTCTATCAGTCCTGTTTAAATAAGTTAATTTAGATCCAACTTAAGGATGTTTGTTCGGATTAAGTATTGTATTTCGTTAGCTCATATGTGATTTTTGTCAAATTAAAGCATTCTTTCATGAAATATAATATTTACTCCACTTTGTAAGTAATTAATCAGAAAATGATAAGAGTCCGGTTTAGGCCAAAGCATATACTTCAATTAGCATACATTTTCTTTCTTCTATTTCTGGGAACAAACACATTAGAAATGTAGTCGCTTTAGGATATCCTGTAAAAAATAATGAGACGACCCTCGTCAAATAAAATGCAAATTGCGGGGCCCTCAACAACTAATCATAATATTTAGAATTCAGGCTAGGCCGTTTAGTGAATCTCATGGCCTTCTCAAAAAATAATAACGCGTTAGACTCTTTAGGCACGACTTAATTAAATCATATTCTTAAATTCGGGTGCACATTGATGTGACCCAAATCCAAATCTCAACAAAGTCAAAATGTGTTGACGATCACGGGCGCATTGATTGTGACGTGGTTCGAGATGCATTTTCACGACGTTGCAATTCTACAAAAATAAGTGATAATGATAAAAGCGGTTTAAACTTAATAAAAACACGTAAGTTATAACATGTATTTAAATCAGATATTTAGCCATTATAACAATTTAAGCGACCGTGCTAGAACCACGGGATTCGAGGGTGCCTAACACCTTCCCTCGGGTCAACAGAATTCCTTACTTAGAATTTCTGGTTCGCAGACTTCATTTGGATAGTCGAATATTTTTCCTCAATTTGGGATTCAAGATAAACCGGTGACTTGGGACACCAAAAGCCAAACCTTTCCCAAGTGGCGACTCTGAATTAAATAAATAATCTCATTTCGAATATTGTCACTTAAATTGGAAAAACTCCCCTCGCGCATTTTACCCTCCTGGGCGGGCGCGCAAAAAGGAGGTGTGACAGCTCTGGCGACTCTGCTGGGGATTAATAACCCAGAACCACTGGTTCAGGGTTCAAGAATTCGAGCTTAGAATAATTGTTATATTTGGCTTTATTATCTGATCTTTATTACATGTTTTTGCATAAACGTGCTAAATGTTGTCTTTTACCGCTTTGATATTATCTGAACAGTGTATAAACTGTGCCGAAACCCTTCTCTTCTTACCTTCGGGGAGAAGCTCGCTGGTCGAGACTCCCTATTCTGTTAGTGTCAATATCCGAAATAAGAAAGAGGTCGGACAAGTTACAAAGCCGGACGATCTCGCGGGTCCCCGGTACGTAGCCCCCTCCTCGACTCGAGTTGTCCGCTCGGGTACACAGTCTAGAACAAATACCCAGGTTACGAACCTAGAATAACTTGACTTCATCCCGGATCCCTAGTAGGAACGCTTATTTGCTTCATGTTGCATTTGACTTAGGGGACTCAACACAGGGGTTGGGTCCGTCTAGGACAGGCAACCTGAAATAAAAAGACCATCCTGCTGCATCCTATTTTTTTTGCGCATTTTCAGTTCCGCATGCTGACCGTTTTTTTTTAAAAAAAAAAATAATAATAAAAGGAAAAAAATAGCAGCGTAGTGAGATAATTACTTCTTTTGGAAAAACCAATGTCTGAGTAGTGTCGAAACCTCGCCGGAATTCTTTCTAAAATATATATAAAAAAAAGAGATTGTCTTCTAGTTTGATTTTTAAAAAAGAAAAAAAAAATAATATAAAAATTTTCTTTTTATTATTTTTCAAAAAAAAAAAGAGAAGGTATTTATTTAAAAGTAAAAAAAAACGGAAAATTCATAATTCAAAAAATGTTGTTTCTTTCGTAGTACCCTTTTATAAAATCAGACTAATAGTCCAAATATTTCCTAAAAAAATATAGATTTTTTCTTTAGTCTTTATCTCTTTTCAAAATATAATAAAAAAAATATTCTCGTTTTCTAGGTTTATTTGATTTTCTCTATTCACGATAGCCCGAACTACGCCAGTTTGATTCTCACTGGATGTGAGATACGTAGGCAACCCTCGTCGGGTTCAACCCTATTTTGCTAAAATAGCCAAAATCAATAAATAAATAAAAAAAAGGAAATATGTCAAATTTTAAAAAAGAGTCATAAATAAGTCAGGTGATGTTATTTTATCATAAATAGCCGAATGTTCCCGAAAAGGGACGCCGGAAGGCTGACTTTGCATGAACAGCCACCTTTGGGTCTTGTTTAGCACTTTTGTCCAGTTGACCCACACAGCCTTAAAATCTTCGTCCCCAAAGTGTTTAAAGGTCGTGTTCAAAACTTGATCCCCTTTGTAAAATATTTTGGAGTCAAGTCATTTTTGTTAAAATCACCTTAATAAATGTGCAGGATGAGCACGATGCAAAATGAACATTTTTCAATAATGACCAAAATCCCTGTCAAGTTACGGCTATGGTGGAATGATCTAGGTGTTGAAGGACAAAATGAGGTCAAGAAATATCTGAAAGGTCTCGTGGTTTTGTTGGAAATCCAGCCTCGGGGAGATATCATAAGAGCTTTGGTTACCTACTGGGACCCGGCGCACAATGTTTTCCATTTCTCTGATTTTGAACTCACCCCAACTTTGGAAGAAATGGCCGGGTAAATCGGGAATGCGAAACTTCCGTTGAGGCAAAAATACTTGGTTGCCCCAAGAGTTGTCACGGTACATCGGTTCCTGGATTCATTGAAGATACCCAGAACGGTCCACAACCCGGATCTGGCAACCGGATTTTGTACTCCATGCTTCATATATGATAGGTACGGTCATGAGGGGGGATTCAATAATCCAATCAACAAACTGTGCAGCAAAGGTGTTCGTCAGAAGTGGGACAAACACAGACGGGTAGCTTTCATGATGATGTTCTTGGGCCTTCTGGTATTTCCGAGGAAAGACGGAAACATTGATTTGAAGATATCCGGGGTCGTCAGCACTTTACTCACGCAAAGTGACAGTACTCTCGCACCTATGGTGGTATCTGACATCTTTCAAGCTCTTACAGCTTGTAAAGCTGGGGGAAATTTCTTCGAAGGTTGTAACTTGCTCCTACAGATATGGATGACCGAGCACCTCTGCCATCATTTCGAGATTTTGAGCCATGGTTCCCCGGAAAAGACTTGCATAGAAGAATCTTACACGAGAACTAAAGAGATCAATTTGCCCAAAGAAGTCCTGGCATGGACCTCGTTCTTTCAAGCTCTTACTGCCAGCCAAATACAATGGACGCTAGGATGGTTGCCTGTTGATGAGATCCTATATATGTCGGCAGCTAAAACTTATTTCTTACTGATGGGGCTTAAGAGCATTCAACCTTACGCACCCTGCCGAGTTTTGAGACAATTCGGAAGATGCCAGACAGTACCTCATGAGGAAGATCTTAGCACTCAAGCAGTTGAGATAAGTCCTAACGGACAATTCCCAGAAGCAAAGATTCGCCAAATCTGGAGTGAGTGTCAATATTTGAAATCAGATACTTGCGTGCGGGATCGAGCCAAAGGAGAGACGGCGCCAGGTTACCTTGCATGGTATAGAAGGGAACTTGAGCATGAAAGGCCGGCTAAGAGATCCCACATCCGGAATTTCACCGAATCATCGCAAAGGCAGTGGGATTGGCTAGCGAAAGAAAGAGGCTATTGCGCCGAAATCAGCAGGTTAAAGCAACAAGTGGAAAGCTTAAAATATGAGCACAACGTGCAAGTTGCTACCAATCTGGGAGAGCGGAACAGGTTAATTCAGGAAAATGAAATGCTCAGAGCCCAGATCAAACAGATAAGGGTGGATGCGGATAAACAGCCAAGGCGTCGATCAGACGAGCAGCTGATAAAAAGGCTAAAAAGTGAAATCAGGGAATGGCAAGATGGCTTGGAGAAATCTGAAAACGTCATAGCCGAGTTCAGGGCACAGTGGGATACAAGAGCAGATAAGCATCGTCGATACCTGAATCAATTGGAAGGCGACCACGAGAAAATTGTTGCAAAAATAAAGAGAGAGATGGCTGCACTTGAGATCAAAACAGTTAATTAGGCCAAGGATTTCCAAATTGAGAGCAGATACTGGTACGACTCAATAGCCCAGATGAAGTTGGAAGTACGGCGACTGAAGCATCAGCATATACAGGATGCTCAAGTCTTCAAGATATGCAGCGATCAGATAAAACGCCTACTCGTAGAGAAGAAGCAAACCAGAGATAGGATCAAGGCCATTGCCCATGCCATCACCAGACGATGTCTACGATGTGAGAACATGTCCAGCGTTACTATCCTCTCGGTAGTAATGGGTCATGTCAAGCAGACTATGCACGAGCTGGAGCAACTTGAGAGGGATCTCACGCCTAGGACCGCGGCGAGGCCGAACGATGCCCCGCGGACACCAATTTTCAAAACCATAATGCACTCATAAGTCAAGCCTGCATCTTAGCATCTTCTGCCTGTTTTTCCCATCACGGTGATTTTTAGTCTATTTTGAGTCTAGGTTTATTTTCGAAGTTTGCTTTTTCTTTTGCAAAATGTAGTTTGTAATAGACCATTTCAACAATAAAGAGGTTGCTTCTTTTACGCTCATTTGTGTTTTTCGAACTACGTAATGATCTGATTCACGTAGGCATCGTGATACGTAGGCAATCCTCATCGGATCCGGTCGCATTTCTTTTACTGCAAAATAAAAAAAAACATAAAAGAAAAACAAAAAAAGAGAAAAAAGAAAAAAAAAGAAAAAAAAAAGAAAAAAACTAATGCCGGAATGACGCATGCTCTCGTAGCAAACATATAGTAATCCACTTAACTGTATAGGTGCATCATGCCCAACGTGAGATTAACTATCTGTTATTTGCTGCAAATTAACCGTGCGTTGTCGTTGAGTCCAGGGTTTTTTGGAAAGACGGTTGGTTTGGTGAAAGTCTGGCCTCGCACTCATACTTCACGAGGTCAAGGAGAAGTGTTCAACTACCTGTTGTTAGGACCAGAAGAAGTACTCACACTTACTTCACCAGTTCAAAAGGAAGTGTGGAAATGTCTTCAGAAATTCCATTGCAAACAATCCCTGTTTCCGAGGAGAGCTCGATCTCAGCCATCCTCACACATGAATCCGCAACTGCGGAGGAAAATAGAATCCTACGGCTCCGCATGTTGGAAATGCTGGACGATTGGAATAATGGAAAAGAGCCGCCAAGTGTCATCCCCGGATTCCCTGAATTATTCTCTAGGTCAAGTGGGACTTCTAATGTCCCCATAAATTATCCTGCTACCCCATTCGGGTACCCAGCCACCTCAGCCTTCTCTGCTGGATCGCCTTCTGAGCCTCATCCCTGAATGTCAGCCACCGATGCAAGCGTGAACATCTTTACTGCATTGCCTTGCCCGATTACAGCACAGCCTGCCACGTACAAGCCAAGCTTTGACTCATCCTCTTTTACATTCCAAGCACCATCATTCTCAATGGAACCAACTAGGTTCGCTACCAGCACTAATCCTCTACCGCCTCAGTGCGAGCTTGCACCCGGGCAGGATCAGAACCCCAGAATTGCAGAACAAAATGAGATTGCCAAGAGAATGAGAAGCCTTGAACAAAGTTTGAAGAATATGCAAGGATTGAGCGGGCAGAAGAGCGTCTCTTACGCCGACCTATGCATGTTCCCTCACGTGCACCTGCCAGCGGGTTTCAAGACCCCAAAGTTCAAGAAATACGATGGGCATGGTGACCCCATTGCACATCTTAAGAAATACTGCAACCAATTGCGGGGAGCCGGCGGAAAAGAAGAACTGCTAATGGCATATTTTGGGGAAAGTCTAGTAGGGATAGCCTCGGAATGGTATATGGACCAGGAAATGTCCTGATGGCATATATGGGATGATCTCGCCAGAGATTTTGTGAAACAATTCCAGTATAACATCGACATTGCGCCAGACCGAAATTCTCTGTCGAATTTGAAGAAGAAACCTTCAGAAAGCTTCAGAGAATATGCTATTAAGTGGCGTGAATAGGCGTCAAGAGTAAAGCCTCCCATGGATGAAGTGGAAATGGTCACTACTTTTTTCCATGCTCAAGAGTCTGACTATTTCCAAAACATGATGTCAGCCATGGGTAAGCCATTCGCGGAAGCGATCAAGATTGGAGAGATGGTAGAAAGTGGTCTGAAAACAGGTAGGATTCTGAGTCAAGCAGCCATAAGGGCAACCTCCCAGGCCGTCCAAAGCGGGTCCGGAGGAATGACCAGAGGGAAGAAGAAAGAAGAAACGACTATGGCAGCCTCGGAAGCAAGGGAGTATCGTCATCCCAGGCCCCGTTTTCCGGAAAGAACCCCACAACACTACTACCCCCACTCCAATTTGGCATATGCTCATCAACCTTATATGGTCATGAATGCCCAACCTTATGCTCATCCACCACAACAAGCCAACCGAGGCCCAGCTCCACCTCCCAGAAATCATCCTCCTTACCGCAACCACTATAACACACAACCTCCGCAGAATAACTTCCGCCCTCAAGAGCCACCCCGAAGGCGGACTTTCACGCCCATCGGTGAACCATACTCAACCTTGTTCCCGAAGCTAGTCCAGTTGGGTTTCTTGCAACCAATCCCTCAAACAAGGCAAAACCCGACGTCACCTTCTTACAAAGCTGGAGTCAGATGCGCCTATCATTCAGGGGCCGAGGGACATGATACAAATGACTGCTGGTCGTTGAAAAGAGTGGTCGAGAATCTGATAGAGCAAGGGAAAATAGTGCTAAGGGACGAAGAGATCCCAAATGTGACTAACAATCCATTGCCTGCTCACAACAATGGGCCGCTGATCGGAATGATTTGCGAAGACAAAGAATTCAACCCTGCTTTGAAAGCTATAATTGCCATTGTCGACACGGGAAAAAGGCCTGAAATAGATCAGAAACCAGAAAAGGGGGAGGAGGCCAAGGCTATAAAGAAAGATCCTGAAAAGAAGGTGGAGAAGAAAGTGGTACCGGTAGAGGATGGAGTTCTTTACATACCACGAGGTCGAGCTGAGAAGACGCAGAACTTCGCAATCAAAAAGACAAAACCTATGTACGTGCCGAAAGGGGCCTATGTGGTCCGGGGGACGATTCAACCACCTCGGCTGAATAAGCCAGTGGTTATCGGACGCGTGCCACAAAAGCCAATGACCAACCCGTCCACAGTACCGTGGAATTATCAAAAGACTTTGGTAATGTACAAAGGTAAAGAGGTCATGGGAGAACTTCCAGAAAATACTTTCATTGGAAGGTATTCAAATACCCGAGAGCTGAACAACGCCACACAAAGGCGCTTCCCACCAAAGAAGCCAGTAAGCGTTGAAGAAGCGGAAGTGTTCTTCCAACAAATGAAAATGCCAGATTACGAAGTGATAGATCAGCTGCGCAAGTACCCTGAGCAAGTGTCCATGCTGTCATTGTTGATGAGGTCGACCGAGCATCAAAAGATCTTACTGAAGACCCTGAATGAAGAATATGTGCCAGTTGAAACCTCGGTGGAACAATTAGAGCGGATGACAGAAAGATTCTTCGTCGTCAACCAAATCTCTTTCAGCAAGAACGATCTACCCCCGGAAGGAGCGGCACACAACAAGGCTTTGCACCTAACAGTTAAATGCGAAGACTATTATGTCAAGCGGGTAATGTTGGATGGGGGCTCAGGCGTTGACATTTGCCCGCTCTCCACGCTACAAAGAATGGAAATTGGGACCGGAAGAATCCGACCCAACAATGTCTGCGTAAGGGCTTTCGACGGCATCAAGAGGGATACCATGGGAGAAATAGACCTGTTTTGGTCATAGGACCAGTCAAATTTCAAGTAACCTTCCAGGTGCTCGACATGGATACATCCTACAATTTTCTCCTTGGCAGACCTTGGATCCATGCGGCAGGAGCTGTGCCTTCCACTCTTCACCAAATGGTGAAGTTCGAGTACGAAGACCGAGAGATTGTGGTCCATGGGGAAGATGAGCATGCTATCTATCGGGACCCATCGATCCCATATCTGGAACCAAGAGAAGGGAGCGAACATACGGTCTATCAAGCTTTTGAGATTGTACTGGCAGAGCAACACGAAGAGGGAATACCCTGCCCCCAGCCTTTCTTGTCTAACGCCTCGGTTATGGTGGCCAAAGAGATGATCCGGCACGGATTTAGGCCAGGGAAGGGGCTTGGACGAACCCTTCAGGGAATAACAGAACTCATTACCTTGCCAGTCACCAAGAAACCTTTTGGACTAGGTTTCAAACCTACTTCAGCAGATGAAGAGTGGGCAAAGAAAAGAAAAAATGAGGGTTGGAAGTTACCTTGACCACTGCCAGATTTATATGCAACTTTCATCAGGCCAAGGTACGCCGAAGAAGAATATGATGAGGTCTTCACAGCTGAGGAAATCGAGGAGATATGTGGAGCGATGAGAGAGATGCTCTACGAGATCCACATGGTTCAACCAGGTGAAGGCACAAGCACTGCTGAGATGATGTACGTGGGGCCGAACGCCGAACTTCAAAACTGGGAGGCCACGCCATTCCCGACTAGACGGAAGTCCGGGTAGACCTGTCCTGCCACCTTTCCTGTGTCACAAGTTATCTCCAGGACATAACTTGAACGTTTTCTTCCTTTCCATTGTTTGTTTTGTACTCCTGAGTTGTAAACATTGTTGTCTTCCAACTTTCCAAAGAAAATAAAAAAAATCATCATTGCTTTCCCATTCTTTCTTTTGTTCTGATTTTTGTTATTTTTCCTTTTATCTTTCTTTTCAGTTATAATAATGCGGCTTTAAATATGACATGCTTGCGGACTTCACGCCCAGATCACAATGAGCTATTTAACTGCGAATTAATGAACCCAGAACCAGAATATTATGCGGAAGAAGCTTTTAGGGAAATAAACCGAGAGTTGGAGTATTTTGAGAATAAACCTAAGCCGAATCTGAATGACACCGAACCGGTTAATTTAGGAACTCCTGAAGAAATCCGGGAGACCAAAATAAGCATTCACACGGACAAGAAAACGCGAGAGGCGATAATTCAACTTCTTTTTGAATTTAAAGACGTGTTTGCTTGGTCATATGATGACATGCCAGGTCTAGGTATTGATCTAGTGGTTCATAAATTGCCGATTCATCCTGATTGTCCTTCAGTTCAAAAAAAGCAACGAAAGTTCAAAACTGAGGTCAGCGACAAGATTAAAGAGGAGATCACTAAACAACTGAAAACGGAAGCGATTCGGGTAGTCCAATATACAACATGGTTGGCGAATGTGGTTCTGGTACCGAAAAAGGACGGGAAGACTCGGGTATGTGTAGATTACCGAGATTTGAATAGAGCAAGTCCCAAAGATAATTTCTCACTTCCCAACATCCACATCCTCGTTGATAATTGCGCCAAACACGAGATACAGTCTTTCGTAGATTGTTACGCTAGGTATCATCAAGTACTGATGGATGAAGAGGATGCCGAGAAAACTGCCTTCACCACGCCTTGGGGCACCTACTGTTATCGGGTTATGCCATTCGGTTTGAAGAATGCTGGGGCTACTTACATGAGGGCCATGACTACCATTTTTCATGACATGATGCATCAGGAAATAGAGGTGTACGTGGATGACGTGATAGTCAAGTCCAGGACGCAGGATAATCACATCCAAGACTTGAGGAAATTCTTCGAGAGACTAAGGAAGTATGACTTGAAGCTAAACCCAACCAAATGTGCTTTCGGAGTTCCGTCGGGCAAACTTTTGGGCTTCATCGTAAGCAGGAGAGGTATCAAGCTAGATCCAACTAAGATAAAATCCATCAGAGATCTGCCTCCCCCAAGAATAAAGAAAGACGTGATGAGTCTTTTGGGCAGGTTGAACTGCATCAGTCGGTTTATTGCCCAGCTGACAAGCACGTGTAAGCCCATATTCAAGCTTTTAAGGAAAGATGCGGCGATTAAATGGACAACTGAGTGTCAAGAAGCCTTCGATAAAGTCAAAGAATACCTTTTGAATCCCCCGGTCTTGGTCCCTCCAGAACCGGGAAGGCGACTTTTCTTGTATCTGACAGTCTTGGAGAACTCTTTCGGTTGCGTCCTCGGGCAACACGACGTAACCGGAAAGAAGGAGCAAGCAATCTACTACTTGAGCAAGAAATTCACCGGCTACGAGGCCAAATACACTCTGCTGGAAAGGACATACTGTGCTCTCACATGGGTCGCTCAAAAGCTGAGACATTATCTCCAAGCCCACACTACGTTCCTCATAAGCAGGTTGGATCCTTTGAAGTATATATTTCAGAAACCAATGCCTACTGGGAGACTGGCTAAATGGCAAATCTTGCTTACGGAATTCGACATAGTCTATGTCACTCGCACGGCAATGAAAGCCCAAGCGTTAGCAGATCATTTGGCCAAAAATCCGGTCGATGAGGAATACCAGCCATTGGATACCTACTTTCCAGATGAAGAGGTAAATACTGTAGAAGTGGTCTCAGAGGACGCTCATGTTTGGAAGATGTTCTTTGATGGAGCCGTGAATGCCAAAGGTGTAGGGATTGGGGAAATTTTGATCTCGCCTTCTGGTCAGCATTATCCCGCCACGGCTAGATTGCGTTTCTTTTTCACAAATAATACAGCTGAGTATGAAGCCTGCATCATGGGCATGCATATGGCGATCGATCAGGACGTCGAAGACTTACTGATTATGGGAGATTCTGACCTGATTATCCGGCAAGCTCAAGGCGAATGGGAAACTCGGGATGTCAAACTTATCCCTTACCGACAGCATGTGGAGGACCTCAGCAAGCGCTTTACATCAATAGAGTTCAGGTATATCCCGAGGTGTCACAATGAACTGGCAGATGCACTTGCTACTTTGGCTTCAATGCTACCCTACCCGGGCAACGCCCACGTCGATCCTTTGGAAATCCAAATCAAGGAAAGACACGGTTACTGCAGTGTAATCGAGGCGGGATCAAATACGCAGCCTTGGTACCATGACATCAAGAGGTTCCTGAAGACACAAAAATACCCCGAGCACGCTACTGGAGATCAAAAGAGGACCATTAGGCGACATGCAAGTGGTTTCTTTCTGAGCGGTGAATTGTTGTATAAGAGGACCCCGAACCTCAATCTTCTAAGATGTGTCGATGTCGAGGAGGCAAGAAAGATCATGCACGAAGTACACGCAGGTGTGGGCGGACCTCACATGAACGGGTATGTCTTAGCAAAGAAAATCCTTCGAGCAGGTTATTACTGGATGACCATGGAAAAGGATTGCTTTAGTTTCGTTCGGAAGTGTCATCAGTGTCAGGTGCACGGTGATTTGATTCATGTGCCTCCCACGGAGCTGCATCCCATGTCTGCACCTTGGCCATTTGTCGCCTGGGGCATGGACGTCATTGGACCAATCGAACCAAAGGCTTCGAATGGACACAGGTTTATACTGGTGGCCATCGATTACTTCACAAAATGGGTAGAAGCTGTCACTCTCAAGTCGGTCACTAAAAAAGCTGTAGTGGATTTTGTACACTCAAATCTTATCTGTCGTTTCGGTATTCCTGCGACTATCATTACAGATAACGCAGCAAACTTGAACAGTAACTTGATGGGAGATGTATGCGAGCAATTCAAGATAACGCATAGGAATTCTACTCCTTATCGGCCGAAAGCCAATGGTGCTGTGGAAGCGGCGAACAGAAACATCAAGAAGATTTTGAGAAAAACAATCCAAGGTTCTCGATAGTGGCATGAGCAGTTACCATTTGCGTTGTTGGGATATCGTACTACGGTACGCACGTCAGTAGGAGCGACTCCTTATCTTTTGGTTTATGGGACCGAGGCTGTAATACCGGCAGAGGTAGAAATTCCTTCGCTTCGAATCATTGTCGAAGCAGAAATCGAAGACAGCGAATGGGTCAAGACTCGGTTAGAGCAATTGACTTTGATTGATGAAAAGCGAATGGCCGCAGTTTGTCACGGACAGTTATACCAACGAAGGATGGCCCGTGCTTACAACAAGAAAGTCCGACCCAGGAATTTCGAAATAGGTCAGCTGGTACTGAGGCGTATTCTGCTGCATCATGAGGAAGCAAAAGGGAAGTTTGCTCCAAATTGGAAAGGCCCATACATCATAAGGAAGATATTGCCGAGAGGAGCATTGTATTTAGGTGATATCGAAGGAAATGACCCCGACACAGCAGTAAATGCGGATGCAGTCAAGAGATACTAAGTCTGAATTATACTCCAGTGGTCCTGACATATTTGAAAATGACGAAGGTCTTATTCCCCACTACTCCCCAAACACTGCCCAATTCTCTCTACAAACCTTTGAGCCGCTTACAAAAAAAAAAAAAAAACATTGATTGAGGCCTGAACTACGTTTGACTTGATTCCGAAAGGATACGTAGGCAGCCTCTCCCTGAGGTTCAGTCACACCAACAATAAAATCCCATTCGCCCTGAAATTGGGGCACGTCGAGTGGTTGAGAAGTTAGTATCATCTACCTCTCTTTACCAAGCACAAGCCTTCAAATCAATTACCAAAGATAGTGGGGAACCAATAAGCGTCACAAATGGAGACCGGCACACGTTGAATTGAGAGAGATAAAAAGAGAGAGTCTCGTCGGTGAAAACCTTCGGGCACCACGAGGCGACGGGAGCAGAGAAACGAAAATGAGAGAGCTTGTTTAGTAAAAACTCACAAAGAGTGCTATCAAGCGATGACAGGAAGAGAAATGAGAGAGGTCAGCCAGCGAAAACCCGCAAAGGGCGCTGTTGGCCGAAAAGAATGACTCCACCCCCAAAGAGGTCTCGGCAAAGTTTCACCGGTTTGGAATCACAGATTCGTTCTGGTTCAGGGAAACGCGAGTTCATGGAAGGTCAGGCGTCCAGGCCAAAGATCATGTCATGTCATTTAAAGCCAGTGTTATCTTCCTCAGATAAGTCTTTTTCGTCCCGAAAGGGACATTCCCTTCCTGAAATTGTTTTCTCCTTTCTTTGTTTCTCTTCGAATCCTTTTTATGTTTTAACCCCAAGTTCAGGATACACCGGAAAGGGCAGGTGGCAGGTTTGTTTTCACGGAATTCCGTTTCATGAAGGAAAACACCCCGTTTCATCGGTACGTCTGTCCAAACTTGATAAATCATGATATTTGATGGCGTTCAAAGTAAAGAGGAAAAAGAGAAATCTCCCCCAGCAAGTCCACCTTTGGACGAATCCCCACAGAGTCTCCCCCTGTACAATCCTCCCATAGAGTCTCCCCAATATATAAAAATAAAAAGAAAAAAAAAAGAAAAAAAATCCCGTTGGAATTTCCCCAGCACATCCCCAGCGAGTCCCTTTGTAAAAATTCCCCAACAAGCTTACCCCAACAAATCCTAGAAAACCCGTTTTGAAACAAATATCCAGCATGCTCCATTGTACAAAAATCCACACAAAGAATCCACTTTGTAAATATTCCCCCACAGAGCTTCCTTTTGTACAAACCCCCATAGAATACCTCCAATAAAACCCCCGTTGAGAACCTCCAAGCAAAACGGGACACAAAAAAAAAGAGAAAAGAAAAAGAGCCTTACGGGGCAAATCTTCACAGAATCTGGAAATGCAAGCCTGAGCAGTCTAAAAGGTTCCGACATATAAATCAAATCAATGACGGGACTTCGCAATAGAAATGAAGACGCAACAAAGCAACCGGGAACGATCGAGGTCACCAAACCGACCGTCATTTCCGAACTAACAATTGTTCTTTGTCTGAAAAGTTCAAACAGGTTTAACCCAAGACAACCGTGCAAGAAGCAGGTGTCGCCCAAAGAAGAAGGTACACGGGTGCAAGAAACATTTTGGGCAATAAGGAATTCACTCGAAAGGTAAGTTTCCACGAAACTCCCTTTTATTTTTTACTAAAACAAGAAAATTCAAAAAAAAAAGAAAAGTCAATTGTTGTCCTCGAATTTTGTTCCCAGCCATCAGCATTAGGGTTTTAAACCCTAAACAGAATTTTTTTTTCCATTCATCCAGCATTAGGGTTTTAAACCCTAAACTGAGCTTTTCCATGCAATCAACATTAGGGTTTTAAACCCTAAACTGAATTTTTCCTTTAATCAGCATTAGGGTTTTAAACCCTAAACTGAATTTTTCCTTTAGTCAGCATTAGGGTTTTAAATCCTAAACTGAGCTTTTCCATTTAGCCAGCATTAGGGTTTTAAACCCTAAACTGAGCTTTTCCATGCAATCAGCATTAGGGTTTTAAACCCTAAACTGAACTTTTTTCCTTTAGCCATCATTAGGGTTTTAACCCTAAACTGAGCTTTTCCATGCAATCAGCATTAGGGTTTTAAACCCTAAACTGAACTTTTTTCCTTTAGTCAGCATTAGGGTTTTAAACCCTAAACTGAACTTTTTCCATTCAGCCAGCATTAGGGTTTTAAAACCCTAAACTGAGCTTTTCCATGCAATCAGCATTAGGGTTTTAAACCCTAAACTGAATTTTTCCTTTAGTCAGCATTAGGGTTTTAAACCCTAAACTGAGCTTTTCCATTCAGCCAGCATTAGGGTTTTAAACCCTAAACTGAGCTTTTCCATGCAATCAGCATTAGGGTTTTAAACCCTAAACTGAACTTTTTTCCTTTAGCCAGCATTAGGGTTTTAAACCCTAAACTGAGCTTTTCCATGCAATCAGCATTAGGGTTTTAAACCCTAAACTGAACTTTTTTCCTTTAGTCAGCATTAGGGTTTTAAACCCTAAACTGAACTTTTTCCATTCAGCCAGCATTAGGGTTTTAAAACCCTAAACTGAGCTTTTCCATGCAATCAGCATTAGGGTTTTAAACCCTAAACTGAATTTTTCCTTTAGTCAGCATTAGGGTTTTAAACCCTAAACTGAACTTTTTCCATTCAGCCAGCATTAGGGTTTTAAAACCCTAAACTGAGCTTTTCCATGCAATCAGCATTAGGGTTTTAAACCCTAAACTGAATTTTTCCTTTAGTCAGCATTAGGGTTTTAAACCCTAAACTGAGCTTTTCCATTCAGCCAGCATTAGGGTTTTAAACCCTAAACTGAGCTTTTCCATGCAATCAGCATTAGGGTTTTAAACCCTAAACTGAACTTTTTTCCTTTAGCCAGCATTAGGGTTTTAAACCCTAAACTGAGCTTTTCCATGCAATCAGCATTAGGGTTTTAAACCCTAAACTGAACTTTTTTCCTTTAGTCAGCATTAGGGTTTTAAACCCTAAACTGAACTTTTTCCATTCAGCCAGCATTAGGGTTTTAAAACCCTAAACTGAGCTTTTCCATGCAATCAGCATTAGGGTTTTAAACCCTAAACTGAATTTTTCCTTTAGTCAGCATTAGGGTTTTAAACCCTAAACTGAACTTTTTCCATTCAGCCAGCATTAGGGTTTTAAACCCTAAACTGAGCTTTTCCATGCAATCAGCATTAGGGTTTTAAACCCTAAACTGAATTTTTCCTTTTAGTCAGCATTAGGGTTTTAAACCCTAAACTGAACTCTTTTCCCTTCAGCCAGCATTAGGGTTTTAAACCCTAAACTGAGCTTTTCCATGCAATCAGCATTAGGGTTTTAAACCCTAAACTGAACTTTTTTCCTTTAGCCAGCATTAGGGTTTTAAACCCTAAACTGAGCTTTTCCATGTAATCAGCATTAGGGTTTTAAACCCTAAACTGAATTTTTCCTTTTAATCAGCATTAGGGTTTTAAACCCTAAAACTGAATTTTTCCTTTAGGCAGCATTAGGGTTTTAAACCCTAAACTGAACTTATCCCCAGCTAGTCGGTATTAGGGCTCCAACCCTGAACTGAGCATTTTTTATCTTCCTTCATCAATTTTATGAACTTCCTGGCGAATAATTCACGAAATTCTCCTAGTGAAACTGGGGCAGAAAATTTCGTTCGTTTGTTTTGTTTTCTCCCGCAGGTCTAACCTCGAGCCACACGGATCGAAATGACCCACGAGATGAGTCTCAACTCAGAATCAAAGAAGAAAAAGACAAAAAGAAGATGTCCCGAGATATCAGAGTAAATGGAAGGCGGATCGACTCCAACATTTGATTAAGGTCCTGAACTCTACCAGTCGCGTTTCACTCAGTATCCCAAAGATTGAACAAGTCGCCGCAACTCGCAAGCATCAAGATTCGGATCAAAGTCTCCAAGCACAATCAGCTAAGACCCAAGATCAAGTCGCAAAAGAATCATAGATAGGAATCTTGTAACTCGCAGTTGACATGCATATAAGTAGTCAGTTCAGTCCAATTTTCCTTTGGTTGTAATAAGGCGGTCAGTGACGCAGCAATGACAACAGCAACGGCAGTAACAGCAAGCATTGCAATCCCATGGTAGTCCCAGCTACCAAAGCTTCCCGAACTACATTGACCTGATTCCTGTTTAGCCCAGGATATGTAGGAAATCTTTGAAGCAAGATTCGGTCAGATCTTTCAAAAACATGCTTCACACGGAGTAGTCCATAGGCAAAAATCGCTCATACATGCTCACTTTATCTTTGCACGAAAACTCTTCGTGTTTCCGAACAAAGAGGGGCAGCTGTGAGCACGTGATTTTTGTTTCGCGCGACAATCGCTCCAAAAGAAATAAAAAATAACAATTGGTCGTGCTGTACAATTTTTGGATTTTTACATGGCACTTTGTTAATTATTTATGATTTTTGCCCATTTTTATTTTTATTAAAACAAAATACAAAAAATGTATGTTTCATGCATAATTTGAACCGTAATCCGATTGTTAAATAGGAGATCACAAAAATACGCATTTCTTTTGTCCTGATTTGTTGTCTTGTTTAATTTTACCTACTTTTAACATTTTATACGCATGAAATAAATATGTTAAGTGTTAATTAATGGTGTCTAGTTTTATTTAATTAGGTTGTGTATTTAGGAAATTAGAAATAAAGAAAAAAGGGGAAAATTTGCTTTAAAATGAATTTGGGCTACAAACATTATAAAATCTGAAGCCCAAATGAATGGCCCAATCCACCAGTCCGCACAGCCCACCCCCCAGGCCGCAAAACGACGTAGTTTAACACCAAAACTACGTCGTTTCAATGCCAATCCATCCCAACCATTCAAACCAAGCTGATCCAACGGTCCGGATCTCTCACCCATAACCCCATTTGCCTGACCCGTTACCCGAACCAACTTTGACCCCAGCACCTGAAACGACACCGTTTCCTGCGAGCTGAAGGATCCTGGCCTTCATCGTGCCTCATCCAACGGCTGAGATCCATTCACCCACTCCATATATAAGCTTCCCCTCATACCCCACCCCCTATCCAAATACCCCTGCCTTTCATCATCTTCACAAGAACCCCGGAACCCTAGAGCCGCCCCCATCTCCCTTCACTAGAAACCCGGCGGCATGAACGCCGGTGACCACACCCTTAACACCATAGAACCCCCTTGCCATCCTGAACCTAGATCTTTTAACCATTTAGCTCGAATCCTTCCCCACCTTCTCGAATCTTCATTTGAAGATTCGAGTCAAAACTCGATCTACACCGATCGGCCCTAAATTCATACCAGACACTCCCCAGACTCCCCTCGTGACCAAACCATGCTTCGTTTGGTCCGAATCTGACCAGGGAAGCATGAATCCCGGATCTAATTTTTGGAACCTTAGGGTTCCTCGTCACTGGTCCGTATCTGGTTCAAACCGAAGAGATTAAGGTCTAATGGACCTTAATCGAAGTGTTTCTCATCTGAGAAACACTTCGATTAGAGTCCGTTCAGCCTTAAGAAAGGTCTGTTCGAGTCCAAGCTAGGGTCTTTTGATTTTTCGGGTTTTAAGGTGAGTTTGCTTTCTTTTCTTTATTTGTTTTAGTCCATGTGATTGTTCTAAAGGCTGTTCATGTTTTGTGAAATTTGTGTTTTGAGTTTTATTAACTGTGTCCTGTCCACCTTGCCCGAACCTTTGTTGTTTGATTGAGTTTCTTCTTCTACTTGTTCTGATAATGTGTATGTATGTATTTGTTGTGCAATTAGTTGAATTTCAAATTTGTATTGATTAACTGATTCCTCGGATACAATTCTGTTTGGTCAGTACAATTCAAATCATGTGTCGATACTGTTAAATGTCTGATTTTTGGCTACGATTGTATATGTTATAACTAATATAGTCGAGTCGACATGTGTCGTCAATTAGTTTTAGATGTTGAACAATAACAAATTGATCTGCTTCTGTTAAGCATTGTATGAATCAGTTAGGAATTGAATTTAGCTACTTATAGTTGTTAATCTGAATCAGAAATATAAAAAAAAAAGATTGGTTTTGTTTAGTTGCAGTCAGAATTGGAGGGCATGTGCACTTGTGCACAACATGTGCACTTGTGCACAACATGGGCATAAAGGCCTTTGTTACATTTAAAATAGTTTGACAGCATATGCTGTCAGATTATACCATGCTGCCCAATACCCTGCTTTAGTTTAAGAAGTATTAAACCTCTTTCAAAAGAGTAAGTCTGCCAGGGAATGTGATGGGGTTCTAATACTTAAAAGTTTGAGTGGAAACTGAAAAGGAGGGAGCACATGGGAGGGTGTTTTGAGATTGATGAACAGGCTGTTAAAGGGCTAAGTTTTAGGCTTATAAAAGGGGGGAAAAGGGAGACATACAGAGAGATAAGAGAGAACTGGGAGGGAATTAAGAAGAAGGAGAGCTGAAGTTCTGGGAAAGAGATACACACATACAGAAAGAGAGATACCCATAAAACACTGAGATTGAATGTTGAGAGTTTTGAGTTCTGAAAAACAGAAAACTGGAAAAGATTTCTTTTGATAACTCAAGTATAGTTTCAAAACTGAAGATTGACATTTGTATTTTGGAAAGAAAGGAGATAGGGAGAGGGATATACAGAAAGCAGAAACTGTTTTCTTCTTCCTGCTGTTTGTTCGATTCCCAGCTTGTTCAACCTGTTCAGTCAGTTCTGTTTTTCTTTCAAGTGTTAGCTGAGTTTATGGTTTGGTTTGCATTGGTTGATTCTCTTGGAATTGGTTTGTCTGAATTCTGATTCTACTCCCCTGGCTTTGTTGCTGTCATTTTGCTGCCTCTTTCTTCGTCTATAATTGCATCTTGCATTGGAGTTTGTCCTGCTGTTGTTCATCTGTTACTGCTGGTGTTTCGTTTACATTGCTGCTCAACTGACTCCCCTGCTTATTTCATTATGAGCATCTCCTCAGGTACACATTTCGAATTTGTCTGATGTAACTGATGTCGCAGTGAAAGATTGAATCGAAAGATCTGAAGGGATTATAATCATCTGTTGCTTCGCTTACAAATTTTATAACTACTGTCAAGCTGTGTAAATTTTAGTGTGTTAGTCTAGTAGAGAACACATTAGTAAGTTTGTACTTAATTAAAGTTTATGTTGATCTGAAACTGCGGTATTTGATTCGTTTAGTAGCATACAGGACGTAAATACAACTCATGGAATGTGAAACTATTTAGTACGATTGTTAAAATTAAACTCACCCTTTCAGCATGCTTTGAATAGATAGGGGCAAATGGCTGTTAAATCTAGCCAAATATAATACAGTTTTGAATCACCCAGTTTCTATTTCTTGAGGCAGTTTATAGGACTAGTTTTGAACATCATCGGTAACATCCTTTAATAAGGAATTCTATCAGTCCTGTTTAAATAAGTTAATTTAGATCCAACTTAAGGATGTTTGTTCGGATTAAGTGTTGTATTTCGTTAGCTCATATGTGATTTTTGTCAAATTAAAGCATTCTTTCATGAAATATAATATTTACTCCACTTTGTAAGTAATTAATCAGAAAATGATAAGAGTCCGGTTTAGGCCAAAGCATATACTTCAATTAGCATACATTTTCTTTCTTCTATTTCTGGGAACAAACACATTAGAAATGTAGTCGCTTTAGGATATCCTGTAAAAAATAATGAGACGAGTCTCGCCAAATAAAATGCAAATTGCGGGGCCCTCAACAACTAATCATAAAATTTAGAATTCAGGCTAGGCCGTTTAGTGAATCTCATGGCCTTCTCAAAAAATAATAACGCGTTAGACTCTTTAGGCACGACTTAATTAAATCATATTCTTAAATTCGGGTGCACATTGATGTGACCCAAATCCAAATCTCAACAAAGTCAAAATGTGTTGACGATCACGGGCGCATTGATTGTGACGTGGTTCGAGATGCATTTTCACGACGTTGCAATTCTACAAAAATAAGTGATAATGATAAAAGCGGTTTAAACTTAATAAAAACACGTAAGTCATAACATGTATTTAAATCAGATATTTAGCCATTATAAAAATTTAAGCGACCGTGCTAGAACCACGGGATTCGAGGGTGCCTAACACCTTCCCTCGGGTCAACAGAATTCCTTACTTAGAATTTCTGGTTCGTAGACTTCATTTGGATAGTCGAATATTTTTCCTCAATTTGGGATTCAAGATAAACCGGTGACTTGGGACACCAAAAGCCAAACCTTTCCCAAGTGGCGACTCTGAATTAAATAAATAATCTCATTTCGAATATTGTCACTTAAATTGGAAAAACTCTCCTCGCGCATTTTACCCTCCGGGGCGGGCGCGCAAAAAGGAGGTGTGACAAACATTGCCACTAGCTATCTTAGATAAAAACCCTACCAGACTAGTCTCACAAAGGTAGAAGTAAGGCAAGACTCGACTACCTCCTAACCTACAACCCTAATACTCGACCTCCACATCTTCCTATCAAGTGTCATGTCCTCGAAAATCTGAAGCCTCACCATATCCTGCCTGATCACCTCTTCCTATTACAAATCATTATATATGACTATATGACAATTAAAAGTTAAAAAATAACCTACTTGGAAGCTGATTTTTCAATTTTTTTTCACTCCCACGCGTTTAAAAGAAAGCACACCCACATTCTTTGCCACATCAACGTCCAGGGGTAATGACTCTCAGAAGGTTAAGTTCAAGGGAATAATAAAGACCACGAATAGTTTGTAACTAATAATCCGCGTAAGTTTAGGTGTTTTTTTATAGGTATTCTGCCATTTAAAGTGTAATAGTTACGGCTTTTGTTTTCTGAGTGTTCGAATACCTCTTTTTTGGCACTTCTACCACATCCCGCCAACATTTAGAGACGTGTATTTATAAGCGGGCGGCATCAAATGCAATTTATGTTTAAAACTAAATTGGTGTAGAGTATTGATTGAGCTAAAGCAACCTATATACAATGGTGTCAAAAGTGGAGAAGCTAAAGGCTATAAGGCCGGACTGCTCTACATTCAGCCACATCAGAGTGATCTCGAAGTGATTTTCTTCTATTTGCAGGACGAAATCGGATATAGCTGTAGAGAGCATTGCAAGCTGGCAAAGGAAACTCAAATCTGCATAGTGAGGTATAGCAAATAAGGTCACAATCAGGCAATTTCTAAATTGGGCTAAACAAAGTTGTTGGCTCACACGAGAATGTAATAGTCCATAGTTTTCTGTTGACAAAGAGAGGCTAAAGGACAATTTGACGAGGCAAATTGGATGAGGATACACCTAAGCTTAACTAAGTCAACAAAAGAAAAATAAGAAGTTTTAGTTCATAAAAAAATAAAAAAAGACAAATAAATCAAGAAATAGTGTTCCATTAAATATAGTAGGAGTAATAAATTATTCTTCCCAGTAGTTAAACTGTACTTTTCCTTATCCAATTAAAATGAAGTTTATTCATATCTTCTAGAATTTGCATCGCTAATCCTTTTTCTCATGAAAAATGCCATACAACTAGGTTCTTATCTAATTAATTGAATAAGGATATAAATTAATGATGCACGCAAAGAAACAGTCCAAATCAATGTGTTTTTTAATGAATAAACATACAAAGAACAAGTCAAGCTAGGTTTAGATTCACAAACTGTCATTTTCATAATAACAGTGTTATGGTCGATTTGTGTGCACCTCGATTAATTTTACGGGGTATGCGTTATCTCCTATTAACACAGGCATAAAATAATTTTTTCCACCAAAACTTTAATTCATCCGCACCTCGACTAGTTCAAATATATATAGGTACGTGTTATCTTCCATTAACACATGTATCGAGTAACTCTGTTCATGGAACTTGAATAAATCTGCTCCTTTCTCTAGAATGAATAAATTATAAACCAATACAAGAGCAGGACATGATTGGGGGCAAGATAAACGATAATGTCAATGTGGAAATAAATAAAAAGAAGAGATATTATTTATATAGTAGAAGAAGAAAAAGAAAACTTGGCAAACTCCCACCAAACCCCAATATATAACAAAAGAAGGTAGCCAAAGTCTTGAAATATATACTACTAATTCATTTTCTTCTTCTTCTCCTTCTCTTTCAAGTTCAAAACTAACAAAAAAACAGAAGAGAAAAAGTTTTATGGAAGGACTAATTCCATTAGTGTACAAGACCATTAAAAGGAGCAGAACTCGGCGGCGATACGAATGTCTCTCTTTTGGTGCTGCTGACAACTATAATATTGAAAACTTCTATCCAAATGGCTTCGTCAATAGTAAACAGTATGAAGTGATAGCTAGTGATAAGGTGGCTGGTGGTGGTGGACTTCAGGCACAGAACAACCGGCACCGGCGAACACAGTCCTTCCAGGTGGAATATACCGGTGGAGTTTCGCCGGAGATTGGTAGTACTCCGGCAAAGGATAAAGAACTAGTGCGTTTCAGGAGCCACCGTAGAATGTTTTCATGTGTAACTGGTGGATGGTGAAGAAAAGTTAGAGATATACCTCTTCTTATTTAGTGGCGTGCACAGAATAGGAGTACTGTCGCTCTATTGCCACAGTTGTGCTTTTAAGCAAAGAAATGAAGTTGGAAGATTTTGTGATTTATCTCAAGATTGAGGAAGATAACAAAACAACCGAGAAGAAGTCTTATGGAAATTCAATGATTATGGGAGCAAATATCATTGAGGAGACTGTATTGGGAAAAAACTGAATTTACATTGAAGGTGATGTGGCATGACACGAGGACTGGTCAAATGGTCAAAACATGATGATCAGTTAAGAGGCACGAGTGACAACAGATACGGGGAAAGGAAAGCTAAATAGGCACGAGAGGCAATTCGAATAATACAAGCTTCGTACCTATTTAGGTCATTTAAAGCCAAGAGATCAGAAGGCATTGAAGACATGGATATGATGACGAAAAGGAGTCCAAATTCAATATTAAATACCCAATACGTTAGAGAATTGGTATTAAATAGGAATGATTGTGTAACGTCTTATTTAATGTCATTTATTGCTCATAATTGTCTCATTAAGACTAAGGTATTACTCCTTTACTTAGAATCAACTATAAAAGGAGGAGGTCTCGTCATTTGTAAGGACAGAGGATATCATCAACATTACATTGGAATACAAACCTATTTACTGCTTATTTGTCATTCTCAAAAAGTCTATTATTTCTTTTTCGTCTCCTGATTATCAGTAGCCCGAATTTCTATTTGTCTTTAGCTTTGACCAAAGAATCATATTTTTGGTTAAACAAATTGGTTCCGTTACCGGGAAACTGATAATTTTTTCTTTGAAGCTACGTTTTATTCGTCTTTATCAACATGTCAAACAAAAACAACAACAATAACAGTGATAACACATTGGGAAACCATGAAAATCAAATCCATCAAAATCAAGGAGACCTACCGAACATTAACGTGGTTCCCTCCCCTCCAGATTCACCATGTCAATCTCGTGAAGGCACTCCTGCTCCTGAATCCCGTGCTGATCAACAAGAACAATCTGAACATTTTGAAGGAGGTGCAAATGAAGCTTTACAAAAGCTAATTGATGCACAGGTCGGCAAAGCTCTTCAGGCTCTAGTTAGTCGATTGCCTGCTACACCACCCACACCAACTCCTAATAATAATACATTGGAGAATCCTCGTTTTGGTCTTGTTAATTCTGGAAATGGAGGAACCACCAGTGAACCACAGGAAGGGGGACCAGGTAATTCAAATAATTCCTATTTGCAAAATTTAGTACTAACCTTGCAGAAACAGATTAAGGAACAAAATGAGCGTATTGAGCAAATCCCTGGAGTTCCGCCTGTAATAAAAGGAGTAGACATGGACAAATACTCACAACAACCTTGGAAGCCAAGTGCTGCTCCCCTTCCAATTCTGAAAAAGTTCAAAATGCCTGACATCCCGAAATATGATGGTACTACAGACCCACGTAACCACGTGACTGCATTTACAACAAGCGTGAAAGGCAACGACTTGACCAAACAAGAAACTGAATCAGTACTGGTCAAGAAATTTGTAGAAACACTCACCAAGGGTGCATTAACCTGGTATTCTCTTTTATCTGAAAATTCTATAAATTCTTTTGCTGAGCTTGCAGATTCTTTTATTAAAGCACACTCGGGAGCTCAAAAGGTTGAGAAAAGAATGGAAGATATTTTCAAAATCAAACAAGGGGATTCAGAGTTGCTCAGAGACTTTGTTGATAGATTCCAGCGTGAAAGAATGACTCTACCCCGTGTACCTGACAACTGGGCTGCAATAGCTTTTGCAAGTAATTTAAATGACAAAAGTTCTGAAGCCACGAGAAGACTCAAAGAAAGCCTTCGAGAATTCCCTACAACCACGTGGAATGATGTTTACAATAGGTACAGTACGAAGCTGCGAATTGAAGAAGATAATGTACCTAAGTTTCATCAGGAAGAAAGGGGCGGTTCCAGAAGATCAGAAATCGAAAAAAGATCAGGTAAAAATAGGTATGATCCATATATGGGACCTACAGGAAAAGACTCACGGTCAAAACAAGATAGCCAGCAATATGATCAAAAATCGAGGAATAGGGAATCTGGTTCTTCATCAAGATTCAGAAATGATCGGAACAGACAAGAGTCACGAGATGATGACAGAATTTTAAAGGCAAGGTTCGGCGGATATAACTTTAATGTCACTACTTCCGAGCTCGTGGCTGTTTTGAGAAGCATGGGAGATAAGGTACGATGGCCAAAAGAGATGCGGTCAAATCCAAATAGACGCAATCCAGATCATTGGTGCGAATTCCACAATGATCACGGGCACAAAACTTCAGAATGTAGATTCTTGCAGAGTGAAGTGGATCATCTATTGAAGCAAGGGTACCTCACTGAGTTATTTAGTGAAAAAGGTAAACAAGCCTATATGAAAAATAGGCAAGAGCCACCAAAGCCTCCTTCACCCAAGAGAACAGTGAATGTGATAAGTGGGGGAGAAGATATTCACGGCATAACCTACACAGCCTCCAACAAGGTTTCTAAAGTAACAATTACACACGGGAAACGGGTACGGCAGGTTTTAGAAAATAAAAGTATTTCATTCGATGATGCAGATACCGAAGGAGTGATAACCCCACATAATGACGCACTGGTAATATCTTTACTTGTACATGATACTAATGTAAAACGAGTTTTGATTGATCCAGGGAGTTCCGTAAATATTATACTACTAAGGGTATTACGTGAAATGCAAGCTGAAGACAAAATGATACCCAAGGCGCATACCTTGTCAGGCTTCGACAATTCAAGTGTGATAACAAAAGGAGAGGTAATTCTAACAACTTTTGCTGCAGGTGTTGTTAAAGAAACTAAATTTCAGGTAGTTGATATGGAAATGGCCTACACTATGATCATGGGGAGGCCTTGGATCCATGATATGGATGTTGTTCCATCAACTCTACATCAAGTTATTAAATTTCCATCACCGTGGGGGATTTGTCAAATTCGAGGGGATCAGCAAACAGCCAGGAGTATCAACGCTGTAACAAATACGAGCACTGTAAACAAAGAAAAATAGCAATTACAGGAAACAGTTGAAGGTGTTAGCAATCAAACCTCAACTGAGCGAGAGAAAACAGATTTAGACTCGAGACCTGATACAATTCAAGAACCTGGGGAGAATGAAAATATCAAAACAACCATCGAAGAACTCGAGGCTGTGATATTATTTGAGCAGTGGCTTGAACGGAAAGTTTATGTTGGAGCTAATTTAAACTCAAACATGCGAGGTATGTTAATTGAATTTCTAAAATCTAACGTGGGTTGTTTTGCTTGGTCCCATGCTGACATGACAGGGATACCACCGGATGTGATGACTCACAAATTAAACAAAGACCCATCCTTTACACCAATAAAGTAAAAGAAAAGAAAGCAGGAGCTTTCAAAAATCAGGTGATTCAAGATGAGGTCCAAAAGCTATTAAAAATTGGGTCAATACGCGAGGTAAAGTATCCTAATTGGTTAGCAAACACAGTTGTTGTACCTAAGAAAAACGGTAAGTGGCGGGTTTGCATGGATTATACAGATCTTAACAAAGCCTGCCCAAAAGATTCTTTCCCTTTACCGCATATAGATCAGTTAATTGATGCAACTGCAGGACATGAACTTTTGAGTTTTTTAGATGCATATTCGGGGTACAACCAAATTAAAATGGACCCCAGTGACGAAGAAAAAACTTCTTTCATCACAGACAGGGGGACTTACTGTTATAAAGTAATGCCCTTTGGTCTCAAAAATGCTAGAGCAACCTATCAAAGGTTGGTCACCAAAATGTTCCAAGAACATTTAGGAAAAACCATGGAGGTATATATAGACGATATGCTCGTCAAAACCTAGCATTCTCATGATCATATTTCTCATTTATCTGTTACATTTGAAATTTTACGAAAATTTAATATGAAACTCAATCAAGAAAAATGTACATTTGGGATTGCCTCATGCAAATTTTTGGGCTTTCTCGTTTCTAACCATGGTATTGAGGTAAATCCTTCTCAGATCAAAGCAATAGAGGAGATTCCTGATATCCTTACAAGTAAAAAAGAAGTCCAAAGGCTAACGGGAAGAATTGCAGCCTTGGGGAGATTTATTCCCAAATCTTTAGAAAAATGCTTTAAATTTTTCTCCGCGCTCAAAAAGCAAGATCATTTTGAATGGAACGAAGATTGCCAACAAGCCCTTAGAAATTTAAAAGTGTACTTGTCAAATCCACCATTATTGGCAAAACGAAAAGAAGGAGAAAAGCTAATCATCTATTTGGCCGTGTCAGAAGTTGCGGTAAGTGTTGTTTTAGTCCGTGAGGACCAAGGTAAACAATCTCCTATCTATTATGTAAGCAAGTCTTTATTAGATGCTGAAACACGATATCCACAACTAGAAAAATTAGCATTAGCTTTGATCATGACATCTAGAAAATTAAGACCTTATTTTCAATGTCATCCCATTGTTGTAGTTACTGCTTTTCCATTACGAAACATTTTGCATAAACATGAATTGTCAGGGAGGTTAGCAAAATGGGTTATAGAATTAAGTGAATACGAAATCATTTATCAACCTTGGACTGCTATAAAATCTCAAGTATTAGCCGATTTCGTAGCTGATTTTAGCCAGGGGATGCATTTAGAAGAAGAAAAAATTACAAGTTTTTAATGGTGCAAACCCGGGGACTTGGATTTTATTCACTGATGGTTCATCTAATGTAAAAGGAACAAGTCTGGGTATAGTTCTCATACCACCTATGGGTGAAACTATTAGGCAAGCTATAAAATGTCATTCTATAACTAACAATGAAGCAGAGTACGAGGCTGTAATTGCAGGTTTAGAATTGGCAAGAGAACTCGGCATAACACAAATTACAATCAAGAGTGATTCTCAACTCGTGGTCAATCAAATGCTGGGGACTTATACAGCCAGGGAAACTCGAATGCAAGAATATCTCGAAAAGGTACGGGAACTAATAAAGCAATTCCAAACTTGGAAGGTAATGCAAATCCCAAGATATGAGAATGTGGAGGCAGATGTTTTAGCTAATCTCGCATCTGCAGCTGACGTAGCAAATGACGCAAATGCTTCAGTCATACATTTATTTCATTCCGTTCTCGAACCTGATAAGAATGAGGTAAATTTTAATCATTTAACATGGGATTGGAGAAACGAAATTATTGCTTTTTTACAGCACGGAACCGTGCCTAATGACAAAGGGAAGGCTCACGCGCTTCGCAAAAAAGCCGCTCGATATTGTTTATATCAAGGAAATCTTTATCGAAAGATGTTCGGTGGACCACTAGCAAGGTGTCTCGGACCCTCTCAAACAGAATATGTGATGAGGGAAGTGCACGAAGGACATTGTGGAAATCACACAGGGGGAAGGTTACTGGTAAGAACATTGATTCGAGCAGGATATTATTGGCCTAAGATGGAAGAAGAGGCAAACATTTTCGTGTCCAAATGTGATAAATGTCAAAGATACGGAAATAATATGCACAGACCAGTTGAGTTACTACACCATGTTATAACCCTGTGGACCTTTATGAAATGAGGAATGGATATCGTAGGTCCACTATCACAAGCAAAGGGTCAGGTAAAGTTTCTACTTGTACTCACAGATTATTTCACTAAATGGGTAGAAGCAGGAGCATTTAAACAGGTACAAGAGAAGGAAGTTAAAGACTTCATATGGCGAAATATAATATGCCGCTTTGGAGCACCAAAGGAGATTGTGTGTGACAATGGACCACAATTCATAGGAGCTCAAATCACAGAATTGCTTCAAAGTTGGCAGATTAAAAGGATAACATCTACGCCATACCATCCAGTGGGTAATGGACAAGCAGAATCCACAAACAAAGTCATTATCAACAACTTGAAGAAGAGGTAACAGGATTCAAAAGGTAATTGGCCTGAGATATTACCTGAAGTATTATGGGCTTATCGTGCAACGACAAAAACAAGCACTGGAGAAACACCATTTTCAATGGTTTATGGTGCGGAAGCCTTAATTCCAGTTGAAATAGGTGAACCGAGCACACGGTACATTCAGGCAACGGAGGAATCTAATGATGAAGAGATGCGGGTCAACCTTGATTTGCTTGAAGGAAGAAGAGAAGCTGCATTGATAAGAATGGCAGCACAAAAGCAAGTAATTGAACGATATTACAATAGGAAAGCACGCCTCAGATTTTTCAAAATTGGGGACTTCGTGCTTAAAAAGGTGTTCCAATCTGCAAAGGCTGCTAATTCAAGAAAGCTAAGTCCAACGTGGGAAGGACCAAACAGAGTTCGTGACATTGCGGGAAAAGGAGCATACGAGTTGGAGACAATGGACGGCAAAGTTTTACCCTCACATTGGAATGTCGTCCATTTAAAGAGATATTACTTCTGAGAAAGTACCCACGGTCAGGTATCGCCATGTTAAAATTTTTCTTTTGAATTATTAAAGTTTTACTAACGATTTTAGATGCTAGGAAAAAACCCTAACTCGTGCCAAATGATGAGTCACGACCTGCAAAGCAAAATGGAGTATTCTAAAATTCCCAGCCCAGGGTTACAATTAATCTGATGGAAATACACACGAGTTAGGCAGTATTCATCTATAATCGCACCTCCGAGTCCCGTATATTTTTCTGTTTCAGGAAAAGGACCAAATTGAAAGAAATAAACAAGTGCTCGAGGCCTCATACTTCACCGCTCCAACACTTGGGGGACTACATATTATACACAGATATGTGTAGAAAAACATATACGAATATCGAACAAAAGTCGGCCACAAAGAGACAAGTGTTGAGAAAAAGTTACGAAGTCTTCAGCATTCATCATCGTGTTCAACAAACACAAGACATTCATCATAATGTTTTTCCCATGAGAACAACAGAGTCATCTCTCAAACTCATAAACGAAGTCACCTCTCAAACCCTTCCTAATATATAAAGATAGGGTCATGACTATGTATTGAAACAGGTTATAAAGAAAAACCTTGTTTATTTTATATTATGTAAAAATCTGTTACAAGAAAAACAGTTACAAGAAAGTTATAGATGTATTTTAATACATGTAATAGTCAAAAAACTTGTTAAAGTTCATGAATAAAAATTTGTCAAAGTTGTTTCATACAAAACATGTGTATTCCTATTTCTTTCATCGTATTATAACACCATTATGAAGTTGAGACGTCTTCTTCATTAAGTGTCGATAAAATAAAAGGGCCCTCTTTTATAAGCCTCATGTTGATAATCCATGAGAAGAATCATAAAGCATTTTCAAAGGATAAAAATGTTAAGCTATTCTATAAGTCCTAGATAAATAGGCAAGAATAGAATATACAGAAGTACCGATAAAACTTCTTAATATAAAAGACTAAGTACAAACTTAGTCAACAAAATATTTGTTTTTTACAAATGCCCCATTATGATAACTGGGGACTTCATCAAAAGATCCTTTAAAGTTGCCAAGGGATAACACCACCAATTAAAAAAAACAGTAAAGTTTGAAATACATTCAACTAGTCACTGAAGGGGTTGGAACATCAGAAGTTGCAATCTCATTTTTAGGGGCAGTCACATGCACGGTAACAACTTCTGAGGGAGCAGCAATAGGAGCGGTTTTAACTGGGCCTAGAGTGTTAAAATCATCGAGGGAAGCAAGAGTCACGGGAGCTTCAGCTTCCATGGACTGTGTCATAGAAGTTTCACCCTCGGGAGCCTGAATTGCAACTCCAATTGCCGCAGTAGCCACTTCTTCATTTAAAAGCTCTTCTGCCCCAGGAGTTCCAAGTGCAGAATAAGGAGTATCAACTGGTTGTTGGCTTTTTTCAATAGTGTCTAAGACTTTGTCTAATTCAGATTGTAAATCAAAGTTTTCTTGAGTAGCTTCCATCAAAGCATCACGGCGAGATTTTAGAAAAGCCCAACTTACCTCTATGTTGAAGTTCTCCTCAAGAAGTCCATACTCCCTTTCCCACATAGCAAGATCATTCTTCAATATCTGGTGTTAAGCTAAGTGGTAGTCAAGGGAAGCTTCGAGGGAGACATGAGAACTCTTCAAAGCATGTATCTCGTCAGAGGAGATCCTTAAGTCAGCCTGAGCTTGAGTCAAGCTTTGCACTAACTCCCCTGCATATTCTTCTTTATTCTCCACAAGTGCCTTAAGCTCTCTGATTTCTTCACTGGCCTTTGATAATTGTTCTGAAAATGAGCACTCCAAAAGCTCCTTATCTTTTTCAAATTGGCTTAAAGAAGCCTTGGCAATTGCTAGCTCAGAAGTCAACTACGCTTTTGCTGCTCCAGGTGATTTCTACTTTCTTGCAACTCCTCTATGGTCCCCTGAGCATTCTCAAACTGCTCCTTCCAGTTTGATGCCTCAAGCTGGGTTTCCTTGGCTATTCTCCTAGCCTCAGAGATATCCTTCGTAGACTCTCGATCCTTCTTCTCTAGAGTGGAGATTCTTCCTATTAACTCAGTACCAATAAGATTAGCCTACAAGGGAAAGTCATCAAATGTGAGAATATAGAGAGATATAAAAAAACTTGTAAGTTAAAAGAGAAGTACCTTCAAGGTAGAATGAATTATGTCATTCATCAGAGTCAAGCAACTGTGGCTCTCCATCTTCTTCTTCTCAATATATCTGATTAGAGGCTCGAGCCAAACATTAACTCCACCAGTCTTTCTTAAAAGGCTATGATTGGCAGAAACTTCAAGAGTAACACTTCTCATAGCCATGCCTCTGCTGCTAGAACCCGCCTCTATATGTTGAACAGAGGGAGGGGGAACAATGGAAGGAGGAGTAGTAGAAGAGGTAAAAACAATGGGAGATGTGGGAGTCAAAGCAGGGACAGTAGGAGCAGATATGGGAACCAAAACAGGTAAGGAAACAGGAGTCGATAAAATAGGCAAAGAAATACTCGTGGTTGTCAAAGGAATAGAAGGAATAGAAGAAATGGGAATAGAAGAAGAGAAGGGAGTTTCATCAATAACTGGTTCAAACTCTCCACTCTCAAAACCACTAACAAAGAGACGTCGAATTGATTCATTAGAGCCTCTTGGAGTGGTATCCTCATCAGAAAGGATTTGAACAGGCTCGGAGATAGAGGCTCGAGTAGGAGTATCTTCAACTTCATCTCCATCAATGACGCGTCTCCTGGCTCTTGGCCTAGCTATCAAAGAGGTATTCTCTTCTTCCTCATTCTCAGAACTTTCTTCTACAACTTTTCTTTTTGGTAGCGTGGCCCGAGTCTTTTCCAAATCAAGTGAAGCGGTTAAAGATGCTCGAATGGCAACGGCTACCTCAGCTGTCATACCCCTGATACTAAATCCTGATAAAAAGAGGGATAAAGAATTAAAATAAGAAATAATTCAATATACGGCAAAGCATAAGGAAATACATACCATGGGTCTTCACTTTCCAACCATTCAAAAGAAAAATTAATTTCCAATTTCTCGCCTCCATAGGCGCAATCTTCAAAATTGAATCTACCCAACCACGGAAGTTAGGAACATGTTCCACATCTCCCATGGTTGCTACAAAAAGCCAAAAAGAGATGAGATTAGAAAAGAAATCAAAATTCTTAAAAAATAGATACAGTAAGAAAAAGAAAAACTTACGTGCAAAATTCCACTTCTCAGGGAAGGGAATGTTTGTTTCACCCAACAAATCCACCGTATATACAGCAACGTAATGACAATACCACCCTCGATCCTTGTCATCTTCGGGGTTTACCAAAACCTTCTTGCTTCTTGCAGTCAAGGTAAAAACTCCATGGCGGAATAATTTGGGGTGGTATAGGTGAATAAGATGGAAAATGGTAAAATTAACATTGGCTTTGGTAGACAAATACCTTAAGCAAGTCACAGCTCTCCAAACAAGAGGACCTACTTGTGCTAAGCAAATTTTGAAAAAGCGGCAAAATTCAAGTATAACTGGGTCAATGGCAGGATTAAATCCCAAAGTAAAGGGATAAGTATAAACGAAAGAGAATCCAATTCTGAAAGAAGAAATTCTCTGGTTTGGGGCAGGAATCATCATACGAAGATTATCTCTCCAATTACAATCTTTCTTAACAGTGGGAATCACAAGTTCAGTTATTAAAGAAGGATAGGTGTCAGCTTTTTCTAAATTTTTAACTTGTTCTTGGAGAGATCTTCTATCATTCCCAAAAGATAAATCATTGGGTACGATTTCTTCAACTAAAGGTTCCTGAGTAGGTTCAGAAAGTTCTTTACCTTTAGAAGAGGGGGTCTTTGGGATAGAACTCCTAATACCAGAAGAAGAAGAAGCAGATGAACCACCACGAGTGGATCCTATGCTCAAGCTCCGAAGCCTACCTCCTCTACCTCTCCTATGTCTTACGGGGGCATTGGGGAAGTGATCTAGAATTGGAACTTTTATAGGGTTAGGGTTTGGAGATGACATTGTTGAAGAAGGATGAACTAAAGGGGAGAAAAAGTAAAAGTGAATAATAAATTGCTTGTTGAAGATCTATGAAGAAGAAGACAAAAGAAAGAGGGTTAAATATGTTTATAATGACAACCGTCAAACTTAGAAGTGTAATGATGGAAATCCTATAATAAAGGCAACTATCACTTCGTGAATAGTGGGAATGAAGAAGCCTTGAAAAAAGGGCGCAGAATTGCAGAATCAATCAAAAAGTGATACGTGTGTAGAGCATTAAATAAAAGGTGACACGTATGCAAAGCATTAATTAGAAGGGACAATTGAAGTGTCAGTACTGTCATAGTATTAATTACGGCAAAAATTCCATTTTTTATAAAGATCCACTTCCCAGATATTTAATTGATAAATAAATGGAAAGTGGGGGGGGGGACTATCTGTATTGGGAAAAAACTGAATTTACATTGAAGGTGACGTGTCATGACACGAGGACTGGTCAAATGGTCAAAACATGATGATCAGTTAAGAGGCATGAGTGACAATAGATACGGGGAAAGGAAAGCTAAATAGGCACGAGAGGCAATTGGAATAATACAAGCTTCGTACCTATTTAGGTCATTTAAAGCCAAGAGATCAGAAGGCATTGAAGACATGGATATGATGACGAAAAGGAGTCCAAATTCAATATTAAATACCCAATACGTTAGAGAATTGGTATTAAATAGGAATGATTGTGTAACGTCTTATTTAATGTCATTTATTGCTCATAATTGTCTCATTAAGACTAAGATATTACTCCTTTACTTAGAATCAACTATAAAAGGAGGAGGTCTCGTCATTTGTAAGGACAGAGGATATCATCAACATTACATTGGAATAAAAACCTATTTACTGCTTATTTGTCATTCTTAAAAAGTCTATTATTTCTTTTTCGTCTCCTGATTATCAGTAGCCCAAATTTCTATTTTTCTTTAGCTTTGACCAAAGAATCATATTTTTGGTTAAACAGACAGGGTAGCTAATACTACCTAGAAACAGGAAATTGGTAATTTTAATACATCTGCAAAAGTGTGGTGAAATTTTTAATATGTAAATATCCCCGAAAGTGAGTCAAATTGGACTCACTAGAAATTAGAAAAGTCTTCTTCAAAATTTGTAAGCTAAATGAGGGTTAATGAGCTCTACCACTCTTTGTATTCTTCTCCCTCCTGTGTGATTTTCCAAACACAAATCCATGCAATAACATAATTACTTGGAAAATTATTTTGTTAACAAGATTAATATCAAGTCTCAGTGGATTATAATTTTTCTAGAGTGGGATTAGGATTTAGGTAGGTTTCATTCAGAATAGTTCGGGGCTAGCTTAAACCACTTTTCATTTTCTATATTGTTTTGTGTTCCAATTGAATTTCAAGTCCAAGTCATTAGTGGTAGTCTATTCTTTTGGTCCTTAATGGAACTTATTGTGTACTTTCTTCCTGGGCCTCTTTCTTTTTCTTTTTCTTTTTTTTTAAAAAAAAATCTAACTTCTTGAAATTAGACATTATTTTAATAAATAATATATTTTGGTTGTTATTTTGTTATAACGAAATGTGCTGTATTTATTTATAAGGTGAATTGTACCATTTATTTTCGTATTATTCTCTTGAACCTTCAACTGCTTTGCCCTCCACGCTTTAACAGTCTAATTAAGACTAAGACAAACAAATACCCAAAGTAATTTCATCCTATAATACTTTAAACAAATATTTACATCATACAATATGATCTGATCCTTTGGAAGTGGTCCTAAACCACTTATCGAGACCAGAAGTAAGCTATGTTTTGGTCCCCCAAACAGATCATGCAAAACATAAAGGTTCGTTGAAATTGAATCTTTCTCAAGATCACTTGACAAGTCAATGTTTCTTAAGTGGAATGCAACTTCTCATGAAATTTCTCCAGAAACTGCTAATAAATCACTCCCTTCGTCCCAATTTGTTTGATATAATTTGAATTTCGAGAGTCAAACGAGTTTTTCTTTGATCACAATGTTTTCATATGCCTTTTAAAAAATTTGAATTGTTAATTATTGTGGGTTATAATATTTTTTTTTTATGTAGTTTTCAAATTTGTAAATTTTATTTCCAAAAGCTTAAAAATTCTATATCCGAATTCACGATCAAATTACAAAAATTGACTCTCGAAATCCAAACTATGTCACAAAGTTGGGACGAAGGAATATATGAATGCAAATTAATGCTACTATATACAAGGGAAATGGTCCATAAGTGGCTTCCACATGTTATACTTTTCCTATCACCATTGCTCTGTTTCTGGTGATCGACTTGCTCCTTCACTTGCTTCTTTTCTTTTTTTTTGTCAAGCGTCTAGGGCTAGTTTTTTTATTAATAACAGAAAAGAAAAATACAACAATTAGGAAAAGAAGAAATAAGGGGGGACAATAGCACCAGTATTGTAACTCATATAACACAAAACGGGCTAAACCTTACCTTACTAATCCTATTGAGGCATAAAATAGCCTCACTAGCAAGCATGTAAAAAGAAAGAACTAGCTACAATCAAATATTCAATGATCACCACAGAGTTTATAACATATTCTGTGATGATATTACAAATCATAATACTAACATAATGGTAGAATAAAATGATGAAGGAATTAAAATGTTGTCCCTTCTTGTCCAAACTTGTAATTTCTTCAATTTGTAATTCTTTTTCATCACACTCCCAATTCTTCAAGAAGTATTCAAAATTCATGATTTCTTTTTAGAACGATTGGACCTTGTTGATGTAGTTGGGGCGACCTGCTTTTGTTTGGCATTTCTCATTGGAGGTCGCCTAACATTTAAAAAATCACTACCCTAGAGGTACGGGCGACAACAGATATGGGGAGAAGAAAGCAACATAGGTGTAGACCGTTACTCGAATGGCACGAGTCTCGTACCTATTCGAGTCATTTAAAGACTGAAGATTGGAAGAAGTTGAAGATACGAATCTGGTGACGTAAAAGAGTCTAAATACAGCATTAAATATCAAATACGTTAGAAAATTTGAATTAAATAGAAATTATTGTGTAACGTTTCTTCTAATGTCATTTATTGCTCATAATTGCCTCATTAAGACAAAGACATTACACCTTCTCTTAGAATCAACTATAAAAGGAGAAGGACTCAACATCTGTAGGGACACAAAATATTATTGAGATTACACTAAAATACAAAACTACTTATTACTTTATTATTCTCAGAAATCTTCTATTATTTTCGTCTCCAGATTATCAGTAACCCAAATTTCTCTTTATTTCTAACTTTGACCAAAGACTCAGATTTTTTGTTAAACAAATTGGTTCCGTTGCCGGGAATCTGATAATCTATTATTTTTACGTTACATCCTACCTGTTGTTATCATCATGTCAAACAACAACGAAAACATTCATGAAAATCAAGCACATCAAGTGTATGGAGATCAACGTGATGATCTTTCCCCTCAAGGTTCTCCACGTGGATCTCGTGAGGGCACTCCTAATGATCAATCTGAGCATGTTGATGGAAGAGATGAGGTTTTGCAAAAAATAATTGACGCACGGGTTGACAAAGCTTTAGAAGCTCTAATCCGTCGATTACCTGCTGCACCGTCAACACCAAATGACAACACGTTGTAAAATCCCCGTTCTGGGCTGATTAATTTGGGTAATGGAGCAACCCCTAGTGATTCACAGGAGGGGGAACCAGGTAATTCAACTACTTCTCATTGGCAAAATTTATTACTAACCTTGCAAAAATAGCTTAAGGAACAAAACGAACGCATAGAGCAAATCCACAGAGTTCCACCTGTGATTAGAGGAGTGGATATGGACAAATATTCACAAAAACCTTGGAAGCCAAGTGTTGCTCCCCTTCCAATTCCTAAAAAGCTCAAAATACCCGACATCCCAAAATACGATAGTACAACAGATCCACGTGACCACATGACTACATTTACAATAGGCGTGAAAGGCAATGACTTGACCAAACAAGAAATTGAATCAGTACTGGTCAAGAAATTTGGAGAAATACTCACCAAGGGCGCATTAACCTGGTATTCTCTTTTACCTGAAAATTCTATAAATTCTTTTGCTGAGCTTGCAGATTCTTTTATTAAAGCACACTCTGGAGCTCAAAAGGTTGAGAAAAGAATGGAGGATATTTTCAATATCAAACAAGGGGACTCCGAGTTGCTCAGGGATTTTGTTGATAGATTCCAACGTGAAAGAATGTCTTTGCCTCGCGTTCCTGATAATTGGGCTGCAATAACTTTTACAAGCAACTTAAATGACAAAAGTTCAGAAGCCACGAGAAGGCTTAAGGAAAGTCTTCGTGAATTTCCTGCAACTACTTGGAATGATGTTTATAACAGGTACAGTACGAAGCTGCGAATTGAGGAAGATACCGTTCCCCAATTTCATCTTGAAGAAAGGAGCAGTTCCAGGAGATCAGAGATCGAAAAGAGATCAAGTAAGAATAGGTATGATCCATATATGGGACCTGCAGGGAAAGACTTACGGTCAAAGCAGGATAGTCAACGGTATGATCAAAAATTGAGGAACAGGGAATCTGGTTCTTCATCAAGGTTCAGAAATGACCGAAACAGACAAGAGTCACGAGATGATGACAGAAGTTTAAAGGCAAGGTTTGGTGGATATAACTTTAATGTCACTACCTCCGAGCTCGTAGCTGTTTTGAGGAGCATGTGAGATAAGGTACGATGGCCAAAAGAGATGCGGTCAAATCCAAATAGACGCAATCCAGACCATTGGTGTGAATTCCATAATGATCACGGGCATAAAACTTCAAAATGTAGATTCTTACAAAGTGAAGTAGATCATCTATTGAAACAAGGGTATCTCACTGAGTTATTTAGTGAGAAAGGTAAGCAAGCCTATATGAAAAATAGGCAAGAGCCACCAAAGCCCCATTCACCCAAGAGAACCGTGAATGTTATAAGTGGGGGAGAAGATATTCACGGTGTAACATATATGGCTTCCAACAAGGTTTCTAAAGTAACGATAACACACGGGAAACGGGTACGACAGGATTTAGAAAACAAAAGTATTTCTTTCGATGATGCAGATACCGAAGGAGTAATGACCCCACATAACGACGCACTGGTAATATCTTTACTTCTACATGATACTAATGTAAAAAGAGTTTTGATTGATCCAGGAAGTTCCGTAAATATTATACTATTAAGGGTATTACGTGAAATGCAAGCTGAAGACAAAATGATACCTAAGGCGCATACCTTGTCCGGGTTCGACAATTCAAGTGTGGTAACAAAAGGAGAGGTAATTCTAACAACTTTTGCTGCAGGTGTTGTTAAAGAAATTAAATTTCAGGTAGTAGATATGGAAATGGCTTACAATATGATCATGGGGAGACCTTGGATCCATGATATGGATGTTGTCCCATCAACTCTACATCTTTTTATTAAATTCCCATCACCGTGGGGAATTTGCCAAATTTGTGGGGATCAACAGACAGCCGGGAGTATCAACGCTGTAACAAATACGAGCACCGTAGATAAAGAAAAATAGCAATTACAAGAAACAGTTGAAGGTATCAAGGATCAAACCTCAACTGAACAAGAAAAGACAGATTTAGACTCGAGACTTGATAAAATTCAAGAACCTGAAGAGAATGAAAATATCAAAACAACAATCGAAGAGCTCGAGGCTATGATATTATTTGAGCAATAGCCTGAACGGAAGGTTTATGTTAGAGCCAATTTAAGCTCAGACATGCGAGGTGTGTTGATTGAATTTTTAAAAGCTAACGTGGACTGTTTTGCTTGGTCCCATGCTGATATGACAGGGATACCACCGGATGTGATGACTCACAAACTAAATAAAGACCCATCCTTCACACCAGTAAAGCAAAAGAAAAGAAAGCAAGGAACTTTCAAAAATCAGGTGATTCAAGATGAGGTCCAACAGCTATTGAAAATTGGGTCAATCCGCGAGGTAAAGTATCCTAATTGGTTAGCAAACATAGTTGTTGTACCTAAGAAAAATGGTAAGTGGTGGGTTTGCGTGGATTATACAGATCTTAACAAAGCCTGCCCAAAAGATTCTTTCCCTTTACTGCATATAGATCAGTTAATTGATGCAACTGCAAGACATGAACTTTTGAGTTTTTTAGATGCATATTCGGGGTACAACCAAATTAAAATGGACCCCAGTGATGAAGAAAAAACTTCTTTCATCACAGACAGGGGACTTACTGTTATAAAGTAATGCCCTTTGGTCTCAAAAATGGTGGAGCAACCTATCAAAGGTTGGTCACCAAAATGTTCCAAGAACATTTAGGAAAAACCATGGAGGTATATATAGACGATATGCTCGTCAAAACCCAACATTCTCATGATCATATTTCTCATTTATCTGTTACTTTTGAAATTTTACGAAAATTTAATATGAAACTCAATCCAAAAAAATGTGTATTTGGGGTTGCCTCAGGAAAATTTTTGGGTTTTCTCGTTTCTAACCATGGTATTGAGGTAAATCCTTCTCAGATCAAAGCAATAGAGGAGATCTCTGATATCCTTACGAGTAAAAAAGAAGTCCAAAGGCTAACAGGAAGAATTGCAGCCTTGGGGAGATTATTCCCAAATCTTCAGAAAAATGTTTTAAATTTTTCTCCGCACTCAAAAAGCAAAATCATTTTGAATGGAACGAAGATTGCCAACAAGCCCTTAGAAATTTAAAAGCTTACTTGTCAAATCCACCACTATTGGCAAAACCAAAGGAAGGAGAAAAGCTACTCATCTATTTGGCCGTGTCAGAAGTTGCGGTAAGTGTTGTCTTAGTCCGTGAGGACCAAGGTAAACAATCTCCTATCTATTATGTAAGCAAGTCTTTACTAGATGCTGAAACACGATATCCACAACTAGAAAAATTAGCATTAGCTTTGATCATGGCATCTAGAAAATTAAGACCTTATTTTCAATGTCATCCCATTGTTGTAGTTACTGCTTTTCCATTACGAAACATTTTGCATAAACATGAATTGTCCGGGAGGTTAGCAAAATGGGTTATAGAATTAAGTGAATACGAAATCATTTATCAACCTAGGACTGCTATAAAATCTCAAGTATTAGCCGATTTCGTAGCTGATTTTAGCCAGGGGATGCATTTAGAAGCAGAAAAAGAATTACAAGTTTTTAATGGTGAAAACCCGGGAATTTGGATTTTATTCACTGATGGTTCGTCTAATGTAAAAGGAGCAGGCCTAGGGATAGTTCTCATACCACCTATGGGTAAGACTATTAGACAGGCTATAAAATGTCATTCTATAACTAACAATGAAGCAGAGTATGAGGCTGTAATTGCAGGTCTAGAATTGGCACGAGAACTCGGCATAACACAGATTATAATCAAGAGTGATTCTCAACTCGTGGTCAATCAAATGCTGGGGACTTATACAGCCAAGGAGACACGAATGCAAGAATATCTCGAAAAGGTAGGGGAACTAATAAAGCAATTCCAAACTTGGAAGGTAATGCAGATCCCAAGAGATGAGAATGTGGAGGCAGATGCTTTAGCTAATCTCGCATCTGCAGCAGACGTAGCAAACAACGCAAATACTTCAGTCGTACATTTATTTCATTCCGTTCTCGAACCTAATAAGAACGAGGTAAATTTTAATCATTTAACATGGGATTGGAGAAACGAAATTATTGCTTTTTTACAGCGCGGAACCGTGCCTGATGACAAAAGAAAAGCTTATGCACTTCGCAAAAAAGCTGCTCGTTATTGTTTACATCAAGGAAATCTTTATCGAAAGATGTTCGGTGGACCATTAGCAAGGTGTCTCGGACCTTCCCAAACAGAATATGTGATGAGGGAAGTACATGAAGGACATTGTGGAAATCACGCAGGAGGAAGGTCGCTGGTAAAAACGCTGATTCGAGCAGGGTATTATTGGCCTAAAATGGAAGAAGAAGCAAACGGTTTCGTGTCCAAGTGTGATAAATGTCAAAGATACGGCAATAATATGCATAGACCAGCTGAGCTATTGCATCTTGTCATAGCTCCGTGGCCCTTCATGAAATGGGGAATGGATATCGTAGGTCCATTACCACAAGCAAAAGGTCAGGTGAAGTTTCTACTTGTACTTTCTGATTATTTCACTAAATGGGTAGAAGCAGGAGCATTTAAACAGGTACGAGAGAAAGAAGTTAAAAACTTCATTTGGAGGAATATAATATGCCGCTTTGGAGTACCAAAGGAAATCGTGTGTGATAATGGTCCGCAATTCATAGGAGCTCAAATCACAGAATTTTTTCAAAGTTGGCAAATTAAAAGGATAACATCTATACCATACCATCCAGTGGGTAATGGACAAGCGGAATCCACAAACAAGGTCATTATCAACAACTTGAAGAAAAGGTTACAGGATTCAAAAGGTAATTGGCTTGAGGTATTACCTGGAGTATTATGGGCTTATCGTACAACGAAAAAAACAAGCACGGGAGAAACACCATTTTCAATGGTTTATGGTGTGGAGGCCTTAATTCCAGTTGAAATAGGAGAATCGAGCACACGGTACGTTCAAGCAATGGAGGAATCAAATGATGAAGAGATGCGGGTGAACCTTGATTTGCTCGAAGGAAGAAGAGAAGCTGCATTAATAAGGATGGCAGCACAAAAGCAAGTAATTGAACGGTATTATAACAGGAAAGCACGCCTCAGATTCTTTAAAATTGGGGACTTCGTGCTTAAAAAGGTATTCCAATCTACAAAAACTACTAATTCAGGAAAGCTAAGTCCAACATGCGAAGGACCCTACAGAGTTCGTGACATTGCGGGAAAAGGAGCATACGAGTTGGAGACAATGGATAACAAGGTTCTACCCTCACATTGGAATGTTGTCCACCTAAAGAGATATTATTTCTGAGAAAGTACCTATGATCAGGTATCGCTATATTAGAATTTTTCTTTGAATTGTTAAAATTTTACTAACGATTTTAGATGCTAGGCAAAAACCCTAACTTGTGCCAAATGATGAGTCACGACCTGCACGGCAAAATGGAATATTCTAAAATTCCCAGCCCAGGGTTACAAATTAATCTGATGGAAATATACACGGGTTAGGCAGTCTTCATCTCTAATCGCACCTCCGAGTCCCGTATGTTTTTCTGTTTCAGGAAAAGGACCAAAATTGAGAGAAACAAACAAGTGCTCGAGGTTTCATACTTCACCGCTCAAACACTTGGGGGACTACATATACACAGATATGTGCAAAAAAAAAATAGATACGAAAATCGAACGAAAATCGAAAAGGATTGAGCAAGATTTAAGAGAAAAATCAAGCTACAAAGTGACAAGTGTTGAGCAAAAGTTATGGAGTTTTCAGCATTCATCATAGTGTTCTTTCCCATTAGAACAAAGGGAGATTTATATCATCATAGTATTTTTTTCTCATGAGAACAACAGAGTCACCTCTCAAACTCATGAGAAAAACGGAGCCACCTCTCAAATCCTTCGTAATACATGAAGATAGGGTCATGACTATGTACTGAAACGGGTTATGAGGAAAAACCTTGTTTATTTTATATTTATTTTGTAAAAATTTGTTACAAGAAAAACAGTTACGAGAAAGTTATAGATGTATTTTAATACATGTAATATTCAAAAGCTTGTCCAAGTCCATGAATAAAAACTTGTCAAAGTTGTTTCAAACAAAACATGTGTATTCCTATTTCTTTCATCGTATTGTAACACCATTATGAAATTGAGAAGTCTTCTTTCATTAAGTGTCGATATATATAAAAGGGCCCTCTTTTATAAACCTCATGTTAATAAGTCATGAGAAGAATCATAAAGCATTTTCAAAGGATAAAAATGCTAAACTATTCTATAAGTCCTAAATAGATAAGGAAAAGGCAAGAATAGAACACATTGAAGTACTAACAAACTTCTTGATATAATTAAAAAGACTAAGTAGAAACTTAGTCAACAAAAAGTTTATACAAGTGCCCCATTATGATAACTGGGGACTTTCACCAAAAAATCCCTTAAATAATAACTAAGGGATAAAATCATCATGCAACAAATAAAGTAAAAACAAAGTCTGGAAATTTAACTGGTCACTAAAGGGGTTGGCACATCAGAAGTTACAATACTAATTTCACTTTCAGAAACAGTCACAGGCACGGTGGCAACTTCTGAAGAAGCAGTAACAGGAGCGGTTTCAGCTGGGCTAGAAGTGTTAGGTTCAACGAGGGAAGCAAGAGTCACGGAAGTTTCAGCTTCCATAGACTGAGTCGTAGAAATTTCACCCTCGGGAGCTGGAATTGCAACATCTTCAACTTCAACTGCCACATCAACGGCTTCGTCATTTACAGGTTCCTTAGCCACGGGAGCTTCAATTGCCGGAGAAGGAAAGTCAAGTGGTTGTTGGGTTCTTTCAATGGTTTCTAAAACTTTGGCCAACTCTGAGGTTAAGTCAAAGTTTTCTTGACTGGCATCCATTAAAGCATCACGACGAGAGTTTAAGAAAGCCCAACTCACCTCTAAATCAAACTTCTCCTCAAGAAGTTCATACTCTCTTTCCCACATAGCAAGATCATTCTTTAACACTTGATGTTCAGCTAAATGAGAATCAAGGGAAGCTTCAAGGGAGGCATGGGAACTCTCTAAGGCACGTACTTTGTCAGAGGAGATCCTTAAATCAGCTTGAACTTGAGTCAAGTTCTGCACTAATTCTCCTGTATATTCTTCTTTCTTGTCAAAGAGTGCCTTAAGTTCTCTGATTTCTTCACTTGACCTTGATAACTGTTCTGAAAAGCAACATTCAAGGCGCACCTTGTCTTTTTCAAATTGACTTGAAGAAGCTTTGGCAACTGCTAACTCAGAAGTCAGACCTCGCTTTTGCTGCTCCAGGTGATTTCTACTCTCTTGCAATTCTTCTATAGTTCCCTGAGCATTCTCAAACTGCTCTTTCCAATTAGCTGCTTCTAGCTGGGCTCCCTTGGCTATTTCCTCAGCCTCGTGGATAGACTTTTCAGACTCACGAGTTTTCTTTTCCAGAAGGGAAATTCTTCTCATCAATTTTGTACTAATGAGGTTAGCCTATAGTGACAACTCATAGAAACAAGAATTTAGAGATAAAAAAAACTTGTTAGTAAGTAAAGAAAAAATACCTTCAAAGTATAATGAACTATGTCATTCATTAGAGTTAAGCAACTGTGACTGCTCATCTTCTTCTTCTCAATATCTCCAATCAAAGGCCCAAGCCAGGCATCTGCTCCACCAGACTTCCTTAAAAGACTGTTATTAGCAGAAACTTCAAGTGTAACACTCCTCATAACCAAGCTTCTGCTACTGGAACCCTCCTCTGCATGTTGAACAGAGTAAGGGGGAGCTATAGAAGGAGAAGCGGTAGAAGAAGTGAAAATAACAGGAGACTCGAAATAGATAAGGGAGCAGGAACAGATAGAATGGGTAAAGAAACACTTGAAACCAACGGAGGAATAGAAGGAATGGGAACAGAGGAAGTAAAAGGAACTTCATCTAAAACTGGACCTAGTTCTCCACTTTCAAAACCACCAATGAAGAGACGTTGAATAGACTCATTGGTGTCCCTCGGAGTGGTTTCATCATCAGAAGGAATGTGAACAGGTTCGGTAAGAGAAGCACGGACAAGGGTAACTTCAGCTTCATCCTCGTAAACGATGCGTCTCCTAACTCTTGGTCTAGCTATCAAAGAGGTGTCTTCATCTTCATCATCCTCAGAATCCTCTTCTACAACTTTTCTCTTTGATAGCGTAGCTTGAGTTCTCTCCAAAGAGAGTGAAGTACCAGAAGAGGCTCGAAGGGCAATAGCTACTTCAGCTGTCATTCCTCGAATAGCAAATCCTGACAAAAAGAAGGATAAAAAAGTTAGAAACAAGAAAGGACTTAACATACGAAAAAGCATAAAGAGATGCATACCGTGAGTTTTCACTTTCCAACCATGTAAATTGGAAATGGATTTCCAAGTTCTCGCCTCCATAGGCACGGCTTTCAAGATTGAATCTACCCAACCACGGAAATTAGGAACGGGTTCTACATCTCTCATAGTTGCTACAAAAAAGCAAAAAGAGACGAAATTAGAAAAAGAAATTGAAATTCTTAAAGATAGGTACGGTAAGTAAAAAAAAAACTTACGTGCAAAGTTCCACTTCTCAGGGAATGGGATATTTGTTTCATCTACCAAATCAACTGTGCGTACAATAACATAACGAGTGTACCACCCACGATCCTTGTCATCTTCAGGGCTTACCAAGACCCTTTTACTTCTTGTAGTTAAAGTAAAAACCCCATGGCGAAATAATTTGGGGTGGTAAAGATGAATAAGGTGGGTAAAGGTAAAGCTAACATTGGCTTTTACGGACAAATACCTCAAACAAGCCACTGCTCTCCATACAAGGGGGCCAATTTGTCCCAAACAAATTTTGAAAAAGCGACAGAAATCAAGTATAACTGGGTCAATAGCAGGAATAAATCCCAAAGTGAAGGGGTAAGTATAAACAAAAGAAAATCCAGTTGCTACAGAAACCAAAGGTTCAGTGATTAGAGAAGGAAAAGTGTCAGCTTTCTCTAAATTAACAACTTGTTCACGAAGAGATTTTCTATCATTCTCAAAGGATAAGTCATTGGGTACTATTTCCTCAACTAAAGGCTCTTGAAGAGGCTCAGAAAGTTCTTTACCTTTAGAAGAGGATTTCTTAGTGATAGAACCTCTAGAAATAGTGCCAAAGCTAGAAGAAGGAGTGATGGAACCAGAGGAACCACCATGAACGGATCCTAGGCTACGAAGCCTTCCACCTCTACCCCTTCTATGTCTTACAGGGGCGTTGGGGAAGCTATCAAGAATTGGGATTCTCTTAGGGTTAGGATTCGGAGACGCCATTGCAGAGAAAGGATGAACTAAAGGAAAAAAGGTTAAATATGTAGATAATAGCAACCGTCAAACAAAGAAGTGTAATGATGGAAAGCCTATAATAAAGGCAACTATCACTTCGTGAATAGAGGGGATGAAGAAGCCTTGAAAAAAGGATACAGAATTACAGAGCCAATTAGAAGGTGACACGTGTGCAGAACATTAAATAGAAAAGACAACTGAAGCATTAGTACTGTCATAGCGTTGATTACGGCAAAAATTCCTTTTTTGTGAAGATCCACTTCCCAAATATTTAATTGATAAATAAATGGAAAGTGGGGGGACTATCTGTATTGGGAAAAACTGAGTCTGAATATTGAAGATGACGTGTAATGACACGTGGACTGGTCAAAATGTCAAAACGCAATAAATAGCCAAGAGGCACGGGCGACAATAGATATGGGGAGAAGAAAGCAACATAGGTGTGGACCATTACTCAAATGGCACGAGTCTCGTACCTATTCGAGTCATTTAAAGACCGAAGATCGGAAGACGTTGAAGATACGAATCTGATGGCGTAAAAGAGTCTAAATACAACATTAAATATCAAATACGTTAGAAAATTTGAATTAAATAGAAATGATTGTATAACGTTTCTTCTAATGTCATTTATTGCTCATAATTGCCTCATTAAGACAAAGGTATTACACCTTCTCCTAGAATCAACTATAAAAGGAGAAGGACTCAACATCTGTAGGGACACGAAATATTATTGAGATTACACTGAAATACAAAACTACTTATTACTTTATTATTCTCTGAAATCTTCTATTATTTTCGTCTCCAGATTATCAGTAACCCAAATTTCTCTTTATTTCTAGCTTTGACCAAAGACTCAGATTTTTGGTTAAACAGTTGATGTAGTTGGGGCGACCTGCTTTTGTTTGATTTCTCATTAGAGGTCGCCTAACATTTAAAAAATCACTAACCTTTTCGTCCCAACTATTTTCCTTGTATGAGTCTTTTTACCTTTGCCGCTATGCCTTGGTGATAGATCCTCTTTTCTTGATGCATGTGCAAGACATTCTTGTAACATTGCTTCTTCTTCTCCTTGTTCAAAAAATTCACTCCCCAAATTAACAGGTTGTGGAGAACTTTGAACGATATCGAGTGTCACTAAGGCATCTCCTCCTTGTGTCGTTGTCACGATTGTCTTACTTTGTTGTTGTCCTATGTTTTGCATTTTTTTCTTGCTCTTACTTACAGGACTAGTGCTAAGCGTAGCAGGATTTAAGGATTTTAGAGGAGTAGAGCTTACCATTGCATCCAAAAGTTTCCTCTCCTCCAATGAAATGAGTGGCTCAGTTGTTGCAATTTGATTCTGCCTAGATTTTGGCACTACTGTTATTTTTCGATCACCAGCAGAATTTTCACCTGAGCATTGTTGTTGTTGCACATTATCTCCTGTTGCCTTTTGACCCAAATTTGTTGCTTCTGCATTTGCAGAAATTGTTGGAACAAAAGCTGGAGCATTATGGTTCAACTTGCTGTTGGGACTTGCTGCAGGTGCCGCAAGTGCATGACAATTCAAATTGTTCTTGGGTGCTGCAAATTTCCCCTGAAACTTTGGCTTGACTGGAGCATCAATGTCCTCTCCTGCACTATCCTGATCATCCTCTTGGTCATCTTCTTTAGATGAAAAACTAGCAATTCCGTCACCCCAGCCCTCATCATTGTCATACTCTCGTAGGTCGTTCCACAATTTCGAGTTAATAACCATTTCCCTCACCTTTGCTTGAATTATTCCTTTGTTATTGCCAGTGGAGATTGATGGTTGCTCAGATTCACCCCCATGCTCACCAATTGACTTACAAGATTGAGAGGGAATATCATACATCGATGTGTTCAAGGTGACCAACGGTTGCTTGAACATAGGGTTGACATCCAACATCATTTTAATCTGTGAATCTTTGATAATTTTCTCCACATGTGGACTAGAGAAATGTATCGTAGGAGTTACCTTCCCTTCATTTTGATCATGGGCCAGTAGTTGCATATTTGGATCAGTAGTCTTACCTTCATTCTGATTCACAGTAACAAGAGCTTTATTCAATGTCGCTGGAGTCGATGAGCTATTTTGATCCAATTTCTGGTCCTTATAACTCTCAACCAGCTGTAAATTCTCTCCAGTCAACTTCCCATCATCATCATTCACATTGCCAAGAGCAGTAAATGAGTTTGAATTTTTTGGTACACCTGGACTCTTTTTTGCGATCTGCATTAGTTTTTTGCTGTTTGGAGTCCTTTTTTTGCTGGAAACCGATGTCCAGTTATCGTTAGTAATATGTTGTCCAACTTCCCTTGTATGTTGTCTAGCATCAGTAGGTTTTGATCGCTCAGATTCAGCCCCTTCTAAAGCAAACTCAGCTTTAACTAATGCAGCATTAGAGACATCTACAGTAGTTGTACCTATAGAAACAGTCACACCACCTTGTTGTTGAACCATATCAGGCTGGTTAGAGGTATCTGCTTGGACTGCCTTCAATGCAACATCAGTATCCATAGGATTTGATGTTCTTTCAAGAAGATCAATCACATCATCATGTTTATCACTCCAAGATACAGCTCGATCAACAAGAGATTGCAAAGCAACAGTACAATCCAGCTTCGAAACAATAGTAGCTGCAGCAGCTGCTTCAATAGCTACTGTCTAGTTGTTACTCTTGTTACCCTTTGTATCAGATGCTGCAAACTCCAATTCCATAACATTTACACGATGTTCCTCATTAGTAGCATCAACATTTGTTGCTTTATCAGTTAATTCACCAAAAGTATCCTTAGGTTCTGCACTACCATTTGCTTTCCCAGTAGTTTTGGTCTCCACTTTTTCTTGCACAGCATTTTTCAAACTCCCACAAGCATCTTGTTCTGCTCCAGCTGACATTTGGGAACCTGTAGCTGCACACTCCGAAACCACAACTTCACTTTGAATCCTAGATGGCCCAGGGACATGTTTAAACATATCAAGGTTGTTTGAATTATCAGTTCGATTAGCAACTGCCTTTAAAGAAACAGCAGTAGCTTCATACATCCTTGAAAATACTGTGGAAGCAGGGATATCACTCAACTTTATATTCAATGCAACAACATTTTTCAATGCAACATCAGTAGATTGAACAAATGGTGGTTTTCCAATTATTTCACGCGCAGCTGTAGTATCTCGATCATTCTGTAGTTGGCCCTTAACAACAGCTGGTCGTGGACCATCAGTCAATGCAGACTAAGTTGCTGCAATATTCTGCTTATCTACATCAGCTCCTTGATGATAAACAAGGGAATTATTTTCAAAATTGTTATCTGGATCCACACTTTTGTCTTCTAAAACCTGTTGCATCTTTCTTGCATTCAACAATTGCCTTAAATCCCCTTGATATTGTTCTACAGGACCTTGATCAATTGGTTCTTGAAAAACTTCTACATCTTTAATCTCATCATTTTGGTGTGCCTTTTTCGATATATATCGACATGTTTTCTCATCGTGGCCCTGATGTTTACAGCAATTACAATACAAAGGTAGATTATCATACACAATTTCCTGAAAAACTTCAACAATTTTTCCAGAATTTTTATCCAAACTTTGGATTCTCACTCGCTTGGGATGCTTGTTCATCAGGTCCAAAATTACCTTCACCCTCGCTGTGCTTGGTCTGGATTTAATTTGTGTCGCTTTATCAATGGCTATAGGTTTTCCAGCAGCAGAAGCAATTGATAGCAACGAACGCATAGCAAATAACTCCGGTGACAGATTCGGCAACGAAATCCAAACTACTGCCATTGTAGTTTCTTCGTTTGGATTAAATCCAATTGTCCATGGAAAGACTCTATACTGGTGTTCTTTGCCGTTCCATGATAGGTAATTTATTGCACGAGCTAAGGCCTGTACATAATCTTCATTTTGATCGAACCTTACCAGAATTTGCCTTGGTGCGAGTGAACCTACGATGCATCGACCTTTTGTTCCTAGATGTTTGGGCAGTAAATTTCTTAGCTCTTTGAGATCTGGTGCACCTGAAGATAGTTTAAAAACAACAGATTGGTATAACCCCTCCTCCATTGCAAATTCACGCCTTTCTTCCATGGTAAAACAAACAGTTGGTTCGCCATGTACATATTAAATCGATTTCAACATTGTTTTTGTTGCAATTTGTGTTGGTGATTTGGTTTGGATATGAGCAGCATATGTTGGTTTAATAGATGGCTCTCCCACAACCAAAGGTTGGGAGAGGACGCAGCAGACATGAAACTCTTCAACACTCCATTAACGTGAAGAATCAGAAGAAATTAATGAAGAATGTCTGGTTGCTACAGTAACCGCAAAATGAAATTTAATATCCTTACCAATTGGTTACAGATTTGAGTATGAAAACAATTGGGGTTTGTGCGCAAAGAGAAGATGCTTCTTTTGACACCAAGTTTGTGACAATTCGCCACCGGATGCCGGAATTATGGCCGAAAAATGGTGACGAAAATACTATTCCTTCTCTTCCTAGAGAGAAGGCAGAGAACTTACTGAACAGCTTAAGCTTTTAATACTGATTCACTTGCTTCTTCATTGTCTCTTTCGACTTTTTTTTGTTTTAAATAAATTCCATCCTTATGATGGAGGAGTTAGGCTGACTCCAACCTGTTCATTCCAAAAAATCATAATTATCTGGAGGAGGACATACACCTTGGCCTCTATGACATGATGAAGGTTGATTGAAACCAACCATTATAGAAACTGATAGAGGTTAATAGATAAAAGATTGAGGGCCTCTTCCCTAAGCCTAGGAAATTTGGAGAGTTTGCAAGTAGGAATTACATATAGATATGTAACAAGGGAGCAAATACTACTGTTAGACTCCATTAGTAATAATATAGCGCTTCTTTCCTGTTTTGAACCTGAACTTGGGCATTCCGTCTTGATCAAACTTCAAAAGGCATAGAAACAACTTCATTGAAGACATCATGAGTTCTTCTAATTATACCCAAGTTTGCCAAGATCTGCAATAGAGTTACCTTCTCTATAAAGATATGTACAAACAAAAGTTGCCATTTGTTAAGATCTCCCAAATTTGATCCACAGTGGGTTTGATCTGATAATGAATGTGACTCCTATTGTTGATCATGTTAAAAACCATAAGGGAATCAAATTCAATCACAATATTTTTGAGGCCTATAGTCTTGCTCATATGAAGACCTTGCAGTATGGCTTTTGCTTTAGTCATTGTGATTTCCTCATCCAACTGCTAATCCTGGAATACCCTTGCTACAACCATCCATATTAAGCTTGACCCAGCCTTGAGAAGGCTTCTCCCAACTAATAACCTGAGATTGGATTACAAGTTCCAAATTATCAATAACTTTACATTTATCAAGTCATGGATAGGAAGCTGTAAATTAGGAAAGTGACATTTAAGAATGAGGTTGATATAGTTGGTAACTTGATGGATAATGTACCAGCTGGACATATTCTTGTTATCAAATCTGGCCGCACACCTATTTTTCATATGTCCCAGCAAATTACCAAAGGAAGATACTGAATCATAGTAGCATGGACCATTCTTAGATTTGGTCAGCCACCACATTATAAGTCTATGTCTAATGTGATGGTTGTTGTGTTGAAAATGGCTAACTTAGCAAAAGTAGGACCAAACCACATCAGCAATCTGGCTCCCATTAAGAAGGTGGTCAGCATATTCTTCCTTCTAGATGGAATAATAAGAACATCTGGATGGATTTACCACACCAATATTTTTTAGGTCATCATCTGTAGCAATTTTTCTGTAAAAGCCTTTTCACAAAGAAAGAAATTTTAATGGGGATGCCTTTATGCCAGATTTTCCTACTAGAAAGAGTGCGCCTTTTTCTCTCCCTAAGTAGTTGCCAAGCAAATTTAGTGGAAAAATTTCCAGTGGGTTGAGGGAGCCAGTAATGGAAGTCATTACTGCTTCCATTAATCTCCAATTTTTCAATGGTGTTGACAACATTCATAGAGTGTAAATTATGAAGTTTGTCATAATTCCATGTCCCAAATTCGTTCACTTTAGTATGCTTAGAAGCCCTCCTCAGATGGATAAAAGATGCCATAACACCAAAGCCTGTCCAATTATCCCACCAGAATGCCACCTCTCCAATACCAATCTTCCATAGGAGATGAGTTTCAACATCCTTCTTGATGTCCATCATCCTTCTCCATGTATGAGAGTGGCCATAGTTCCATTTTTTTCAACATGGTGGGATCTTTTGTAGTATGTAGACTCAAAAAATTCCTTCAAAAGGGTATTGTGAGTCCTAAAGTTCCACCAAAGTTTGGCCAAGAAAACCTTGCGCATATCCTGTAAAGCTCTAAAACCAACTCCTTATTCAAGAACTGGAAAGCATAACACTTTCCATGCATTCCAATGTCTTTTGCTCCTGTTGTCATTCTTACCCCAGAAGAAATTAGCCACAATCTTATCAATTTTCTCCAAGGTCTTTTTAGGAGGTTGAACTACTAACAGGAGGTGAATAGGCATGGAGTGTAATACTGATTTGATCGGTACAACTTTTTCACCATATCAGAGTAGTTTACCATGCCATCCTAGCAATCTATTAGAGATTTTGGTCACCATATTGTTGAATTAAATAATCTTCTTCCTTTCCAAATAGATAGGGCATCCTAGATAAATCATAAGGAAGGAGCATAGGGAGAAATCAGTGATCCTGTGGATTTCAGCAACTCTGGGATCATCTTCTTTGAAAGATACATAGAAACCTGATTTGCTTTTGTTAATTAGCTGTCCAGACACTTGTTCATAGAGGCTAAGATTAGTCATTAACAACTTTAACAACATAGGATCACAAGATGAGAAAAGGATTGTATCATCTGCATAGCACAAATGAGTTATGTTAGGTCATTTCTTTTTAGAGAAATAAGGAATAAAACCTGAATCCAACATAGTATTTAACATCTAGACAACAACTCTGCACTAATAACAAAGAGAGATGGAGATAAAGGGTTTCCTTGTTTGATTCCTCTATTGGATTTGAAGAATCTATACCTTCTACCATTTATATTAATAGAGTACCAAATATTTATCATAAGCTTCCAAATCATACTAATCCTGTAATCAGAGAAGCCCATTTGTCTGAGTACTTGATATAAATACTCCAGTTAACCATGTCATAGGCCTTGGTCATATCCAACTTAATTGCAACATTTCTATTGGCAGATGCTTTGTTGATATTATGAACCTTGTCTTGTGTGAGCAAAATATTTTCTGCATTTGATCTACCCTTAATAAATCCTGTTTAGTTTGAAGTGATCAATTTCTGAATAAGGGGGCTTAGCCTTATTAATCAGTTTGGAGATGATCTTGCAAGATACATTACTAAGACTAATATGCATTAGTTCTGTGAAAGTTTGAGGACATTCAACTTTAGGAATTAAGATCAAACATGTGTGGGTGAGGGCCCTGGGAATAGGTGTACCTGCAAAGAAATCAAGAATCAATAAGAAGTAGATCATTCTTAATTATATCCCAGCAGGATTGGTAAAACTCCCCTGAAATTTCATTTGGACTAGGTGCACCTTGTGCGCATATTGAGAAGATTGCATCCTTTACTTCATCCATGGTAGGAGGATCAATAAGTATCTTGTTGTCTTCATCAGTGATTAGCTTCGGAATGCAGTTTATAATTGAAAGATCAGGATCATGATTCTCTCAAGTGAACTGTTTTTGGAAGAAGTCCACAACCTCATTGGCAATATCATCATCACCCTCTATCCATTCTCCATCATCCTTCCTTATCTTCTTCAAAGTCAATATGTTTTTCCTTCCATTGACCACAAAGTGATAAAATTTCGAATTTACTTCACCTTCCACATACCATTTTATACCAGACTTTTGTTTCCGGAAAGAATCTTCCTTCTGGTAGGCTCTAATAACAAGAGCATTGGCATAATTCGAGGTTGCTCTATTACTTTCAGAATTGCCAGAGATTATAATGGTTTCCATAGTAGCAACCTTACTCTCAAGATCCTTAACCTAATCAAAGATGTTACCCACGGTATTTCTAGACCATTTTGAAAGTCTCTTGCAAGTACTTTTTTACTTTTAAATGGAACCTCCACATGTGGGACCCCTGAACATCAATGTTCCATGCATGTTGTACTACTGATTGAAAGTCAACTTCATTAGTCCAGCAATCCAAAAGCCTAGAATATTTGGTGTTAAACCTATGAGTGTCATTAGCAGTGATAAGGAGAGTGATCTGATCCGGTCCTGATCAGATGATTGACATTTGTAGAGTCAAAAAGGTTCATCCACTTTTGATCGATTAGAACTCTATCCAGCCTTTTCAAATCCATTTTTCAGGACACCAACCATTATATCAAGTATATGGTGACCTTGAGAATCCAGATCAATAAGATCACAATCCATAATACACAGAAGAAAAGAAATACTCTTAGACATCCTGTGAGGATTACCCCCCTTTTTTCACAAGGATCAGTAATTGTATTGAAATCTCCAGCAATATACCATGAAATGAATACATATCAAAGATGTTTTTCAAGCTAACCCATAAACCTTCCTTTTGGACAACATCACGTTTGGCATAAACTGAAGAAATGAGAACTGTAATCCCATTCCATTTGATAGAAGCTGTAACTTGTTGCTCATCCTCTTCAACCACTTGGCATTCTAAGGTATCATCCTAAAAAAACTAGATTTGGCTATTACTGTTGGCGAAGGCATTATTAAAACCAAGTAGTCTTTTGTATTTATCCAATTAATCAGCTTTATAAAAAGGTTCACATAAGGCAATAAAAGGGAAAATATTGAGCTCTGATAAGTTGACGGAGTCTCTCAAAAGCACCGTTGGAATGGATGCTTCTAATTATCTAATATTCCAAAAAAGAAACTTAATCATTTGGTGAATTGGAGAGTTGTTTGTCCTGTGGTTGGCTCACAGGCGATTGTTTGGAGTATCTGCCACCCCTTCTTCTTGTTTGTTGTCTGCCACCCTTTTTGTTGTATGTACCTCTTCCCCTACCTCTAGACAACAGTTGAAGACTCTCTATTGCATTATTAAAATCTGAGGTCACATTGACATCTACTAATGATTGGGAGCAAAAAGTTTCCACTAGTTTGTCTGCATTAGCATCACTATTTTCTTCTTCAGTCTCATTCACCTTGTTGGTCTGATTAGTCTCATTGGCCCTAACATCACTTAGATCTTCAGAGTGAACCACACTTGCATATTCTTCAGAAATACTTTCCTCAGAATAGTCCAGGTCTTTAGCATAATCTTCCTCCTCTTCATAAGAAGAGTCTGATTGATTCCCATCATAGTCTGTGCCATTATTTTTGTCTTCTTTCAGGCTTGTGCCACTGACGAGCTTGAGATAGTTGGTATGAATTCTGGTTTCTCTAAATTTAGTCACCAAAGTAGTTAGGATGGTAACCCGGCAGATATGCAGCATCTGATGAAGCAAACTTTTAATGACCATGAATCAGACAACAAAGAAAATATACAACAACAACAATAACAACCCCACTAGTTTCCCACACGCGGCAGAAAACAAAGAAAATATACGAAAAGAATAACTATACAAGGCACAAACATTATGTGGCTCGGTAATTAAACCTCTATCCACTGGTGGTGGAGATGAAAAATCTACTACTCAATATTAGAAACAGAATGAAAGAATGTAGTACAATATTAAAGTCAATGCTCTGAATTATTCCACATAGCACGAGAGAATAATGTATTGTTTTGTCTTCCCAGTCTATTTTAAGTCTTAGTGGGAATAGGTCATCAAACTTGATACACTCTGTAAGTACAAGAAAATTACGTGTTTCAATTGTTAGACTTCATTTACCACTATATGTACATCTCTTGACGGTTCAAGGGGGTTTAATACAAATACATATAGACATTTTTTTGTTTCTGTTTATATGTAGAAAATACTGCATTTTTTTCGTTCGAAACATGGTTGATGTAACCCTTTGCTCCCATTCAAATCTGCCGTTGCTTGAGAGGCGTAACTAACTGATAAAATAATGTCTAAATATTAGTTAAACCGAATCATATGGATAAAGTGGAGCGAAAAACTAGTTATAAGTAAAACTGTTGTCCCTTTTATCTTACATTGATTTGTCATAGTCGTGATAAGCAAGTAAGAATAATAAGTATCTACATATTATTCATAGTAAATTAAAGGAAATCATATGGAGCATCATGAGTAGGCGTGTTATAACTAAAATTTCCAACAGTCTAAGACAAATTCCTGGCTGATATAGAAGTCTTTCATGCGGGCGGAGGAGATGCATTCCTTGTTAGGAAAAATTGATTATGAAAAATAAGATTTAACTTGAGGAGTGTCAAGCACACTGTCCTTAAGAATGTTTTGGCTACACAAGAAAAAATAAATTATGTATATCCCTCGGATTCAACAAGCTCTTCTAGTTATTAAATTGAGAATAGAACTAGCAGAACTTCAATAAAGAAACCCAACATAGAAGAAGGACGAGAAGAAATAGAAAGGAGAGTTGGAACTGTCATTATTCAAAAGAGTGCCATGTATAGGAGGAAGAAGAAGTTTGAGAAAAGTGTGTCTTTAGTTCTCCCAAAACTATGTTTACATAAATGTTGCTCCAACGGCTAATTAACGGCTAATTTCCAATGGCTAGTTAACGGCTAGTTTGACTTTTTCAAGATGAGAGAAAGTAGATAATAATAAGGGAGATTTCCTTTTGAGATACCCACAAATTCCAACAATCCCCCAAATATATCAAAAGAAATATAATAATAAAGAGATAGATTATAATTTGCTAGGTTTCAGGTGTAGTGAAATTCATCTGGTGTCTTATGGACTATGAACTAGTTATAGATAAAATAAAATTTAATTTACAGAATAATTGGTGAAGTTGATAACTTCCATGAACTAGAAATTTGTAAGCTAGGGATCTTATTCATCATATTACACCCCCACAATTTCTACCATTATCACGGTTTTGCACTAATAGGCCATGCACACTGTCACGACCCGGGAATCACAACATCGGGATCGTGATGGCGCCTAACATCCACTTGCTAGGAAAGCCGACGTGAGATAGTTAAATAGCCAAATTTTAACAGCTTAAACAAAATAATGATAAATAATGAGAGATATGAACTTAATCTAATACAATACCCGCATAAGTCATGTAATAATATCTACTCCCAAAGACTCGGAGTCACGAGCACACGAGCAACCAGAAGTTCTACAATAGAGAGTGAAATAAATACAACGGTTTCAAAGGAAATGAACAGTAAAAGAGGGAAGAGGAAGGAGACATCAAGGTCTGCGGACGCCATCAGATCTACCTCAAGTCTCCTTATGCAATAATCTGAGCTGACGCATTGTTGGGACCAATACCAAAATATGCACAAGGAGTGCAGAAGTGTAGTATGAGTACAACCAATCAAATGTACACCGTAAGTGTCGAGCCTAACCTCGACGAGGTAGTGACGAGGCTAAGACAGGACACCCGCGTAAATAAACATGTAAAAGTGTGTGTGTGTGTCTATATATATATATATATATACGAAGCAGAAACAAAACAAATATTAGCTGTCACACCTCCTTTTTCCGCACCCGCGAGGGTACAAGGGAGTTTTTTCCAATTAAAGGACAATCGAAACGGGATTGGTTTATTTATTTCAGAGTCGCCACTTGGGAGATTTAGGGTGTCCCAAGTCACCAATTTTAATCCCGAATCGAGGAAAAGAATGACTCCATATTACAGTCTGCGTACCAGAAATCCGGATAAGGAATTCTGTTAACCCGGGAGAAGGTGTTAGGCATTCCCGAGTTCCGTGGTTCTAGCACGGTCGCTCAACTGTCATATTCGGCTTGATTATCTGATTTTATGCAAGTATGAACTTCTGTGCAAATTTTAACTTTTAACCGCTTTTATCATTTACTGTTATTTTTATCAAGAATTGCAACATCGTGGAAACACATCTCGAACCACGTCACATCAATGCACCCGTGGTTGTTGGCGTATTTCAACTCTGTTGAGATTTGGATTTGGGTCACATAAATGTGCACCCAAGTTTAGGAAGATAACATTATTAAATACGCGCCTAAAGCGACTAGCGTATCATCTACTTTGGGTAGGGCCGTGGAATTTTGCTAAACGGTCCATCCCGAAGTCTAAGCAAATTTAAAACAAGTATTTACTGAGGGCCCCGCAATTTTGTATTTTTATTCGGCGAGGCTCATCTCGTTCTTATTTTTCAAAAGGAATTTGCAACGTCATGGACACGCATCTCGAACTATGTCACAATCAATGTACCCGTGATTAGAGACCCGTTTCGACTCCGTTGAGATTTGGATTTGGGTCACATAAATGTGCACCCGAGTTTAAGAAGGTAAGGTTTATTAAGGCGCGTCCTAAAGAGACTAACGTATTGTTATTTTAGGAAGAGGCCGTGAAGGTTCATTAAACGGCCAAATCCAAAGTCTAGTCAATGGTTATGTATTTTATTGAGGGCCCCGGCGATGTGTGATTTATTTAGCAAGGCTCGTCTCATTTTTATTTTAAAGGATAAACCTATAACGACTACATTTTTCTATTAAGTTTGTCTCTAAAAAATAAAAGAAAATTTCTCAATTAATTACATGCTGAAAACGTAACTTATTAGTTATTAAGTTGCGGCTAATGTGAATAGAAAATTGCGATCGAGTTTGTACAAAGGAAAACTGTTTTCATTCTATATTCTATTATTCAATAATACTAAATCATGAGACAGATAGTAATATCGAAACAACTTTGATTAATTTGAACTAATATTATTAGATGAGGAAGTTATACATATGCAACCCCCTTACTCATTAATAAGTCGACTACATCTTAATACAGAGAAAAGAAAATTATATTCAAACACAAATCTAAACAGGAGGGATTCAACAGGAACAAAGCCTGATTAATATTTCATTTCGCTTCAAGCCGAGAGTGTACAAATGTGTACCTGGAAATGGCAATAAAAGAAGAAACGAAGCAGGAGTTAGCAGCAATAATACCACAGCAACAGCAGATTCAGCAACACCGCAAACCAGTAACAACCAGTAGAATAACCCAGTAACAGATTGAAAACTCAACAAGACCACAGTGCAATCGCAGTCAAAGCAAAAGAGAGACGGAGACAAGATGCAGTGGTTTAATGATTTTTTGAATAACACTCGAGAAAAGCAACCGGAAATTATTCAAGTAGAAGTTCAAGTTGTCTTTCTCTTTTACTCTCTGACACTCTTGAAATTTTCCAGAATGTATTACTCTCCAAAATATTCTCCCAATAATAATCTCTCAATAATGTTCAACTTTTTTTTCCTCAATGTTCAAGTCCCAGTCCTAATTCCCGTCCCCCCTTTTTCTCTCAAATCTTCTTTTTTGTTCAAGTCAAGAATGACTTTATATATAGCAAGACAAGTATTCAATTTCCCAACCCGAAATTATTCTCCCAAGGCATGCTTTTCCCACTTATTAATGTTTTCTTTATTTTAAACTTTGTCCCTCATGCCTACATTAAATAAATACTTCCACCACAACCCATTACAATTTGTCCCCCATGCTTATATTAAATAAGTACAATATTCCCTCCCATTATAATTTGTCTTGTCCCTCATTATATTAAACAAGTACATCAAAAACCCCAACCCATTATATTTTGTCCCTCATGCTTAACATAAAGAATCAAAATAATGTTCAATTACCAAACTACCCCTCCGATCTTATTGCAATTACAAATCTACCCCTGAATGCAATGCAATTTACCAAATTACCCCCATCAGCTCTAAACACTCAATTAATCATAACTTGACCAAAATATAGTCAAGATGACCAATTTCTCAACAATCTTCAACAACAATTATATGAATACGATGAACAACACAACTCAAAATTAATGGAAATAAATTAACCATATCGGGAACCAATCCTGGTTAATTTAGACCATGAATGTATGAGCAAGGATACAACAATACAAACAACAAAATATATGATTCAAATTAAATCAACAAATCAAAAACAAACATAAACTCACATTAATTTACTGGACGAGCTTCAAACAATGAACAAACATGCATTAAAATCTATTTTAAACAACAAACATGACGGATTCAAACAATTCAAACAACATTAATAATTTCTGGAAAATACATAACAACATGAAACAAATTGAAGAAATAATCAATTAAATTTCAATTTGAATCTAACAAACATTAAACTAACAAATATTCACTTAAACAATAATACAAACATGAAATGAACATGAAAACAACTAATTAAACTTCTATTTTGAAATCTGAAAATTAATTTAACAAAACATATGAACATGACTAAAAAATTAATCCAAACGATGAACGAAACAAACATTTGCCGGTTTTAGATTCGAGAATATCAAACAAAATACGGAAAAAATAAAACTCAAAAATCTACTAACCGGATCGAAACGACGAACAAACGACTATACCAACAACGAACTTGACGAGCCTCGACCAAAGCTCGAACCAACGATGACGAACACGATTAAGGAGTAACTGAAGCAGATGAAGGCAGAAGCTGGACTCGTCGATACAGCAGCGGCCATAGGGTCATCCATGGACGTCGAGCTCGACTTTGAGCTTGACGTAGAATGACGACGATGAAGCAGGAGCAACTAACGACGATGCTTCCATGGCCAGAAGATTAAACTCCCAGAAACGTGAGCAGCAGCAGTCCGTCGAGGAGGAAGACGGAGTGAAGCAGCAGCAGCTCGGAGCAGACGACGCAGTGGGGCAGCAACTCGCGAAACATGTTGTGGTTGTTCGAGCTGTTCTCAGTCGAAGACGAAGCAGTAATGGAGGTCGTTCGGATGGGGAAGATGAAGAAGTAAAGCTGGTCGACGCAACAAGCAGAAGCAACTGGTGGTGACGGGTTGGTCGATGGTTAGGTGGTCATGGTCGACGAGGCTTGAAGATGCTTGTTTGGCTTTAATGGCGGATGAGGGGGGTCGTTTGAACGCGAAGGTGATTGCATCGTTTGGTGGTTTGAATGAGGAACGAAGGAGGAGGAGGAGCAGTTGGTCGGAAGGGAGGGCAGCCATGGATGCTTGGAGAAGAAGGAGCCAAGCTTAAGGAGGCGGATGGCTTCTTTAGTTTTTAGGGTTTTTTGTCTTGTTTTTCCTTTTTTGTTTTGTGTTAGGACAAAAATGAAGAGTGGGTGTTGGGTTAATGGGTTAATGGGGCGGACCGGGTCGACCCGTTCTGAAGTGGACTGGGTCATGGAGAAGATTGGGCAATTATTTGGGCCTGAGGTTGAAATTTGAAGAAGTGGCTCAATCCGATTTTTCTTTGTATTTTTGTTATATTTTCTTCTTTTATTTTCTAAAACCAAATTACAAAAATACTTAAATTATTATTAAGAACTAAATTAAGTTATAAAAGCGCAAATTAACTCCCAATAACAATTAACGCACAATTAAGTAATAATTAAGCATAAAATTGTATATTTGGATATTAAATGCTAAAAATGCAAAAGATGCCTATTTTGTAATTTTTATTTTTTTGTAGACAAACTTAATTACTAACAAATTGTAGAATTAAATTCTACATGCAAAATGCGACATATTTTTTATATTTTTTTATTAATTTAACAAATAAGCAAACACAGACAAATACAAATAATTATCCAAAAATATCACAAAATCTCACAAAATTGCACACCAAGGAAAATCATGTTATTTTGAATTTTTTGGGAGTAATCCTCATATAGGGCAAAAATCACGTGCTTACATTAACGGTGTACAATTAGGAGGGGACATGCGAAAGGGGGAGGATACGATAACTACAGCAGGAGTAACATCACGTAACAGCCAAATAAATCATCAACAATGAAGATAGATAAACCGATGATATAAAAATGGCACGGCATCACCCTTCGTGCTTTTACTCTCATCATTACCACAATATAATAAATAAATAATATAAATAGCGCAACATCACTCTTCGTGCTTTAACTCTCTTTCTCACTATGTATAAATCAATAAATGAGATAAATGAAATGGTGCGGCACCACCCTTCGTGCTTTAACAATCTTCCTTACAATGGTACAAAGATAATATAAATTCGAGAAGTAAATAATGCGGAGATTTGTAGTTAACATCAAATATGATGTCAAGGTACCAAACTTCAACTTCCAAAATACTCAAAAATTACTAAATAAGCAATAAATACGGAAAGAATTATTAAATAAGTAATGACCTAACCTAAGCATATATATCGTAATCAAAGAGGCAATAAATCACAAGAAAACAAGTTTCACCCGCATGCTTTAACCCAACAACAACGTATAAGTATTCGTCACCTCACATATACGTTGTACCCACACATTAAACACGTAAAAAATAGGCAAACAAGTCTTAATCCCTCAAGTCAAGGTTAACAATAACACTTACCTCGCTCCGCAATCGAATCAAAGCTCAACGGGGCCTTTTCTTGTAAAATTCGCCTCCAAACCAACCGAATCTAACCAAAATCGATTTAATATCAACAAACAATGCTAGGAAAATCAATTACAATACATAAAACTAAGATCTTTATACTTTTCTCAAAAAGTCAACAAAAGTCAACCTCGGACTTGCTTGGTTAAAACCCGAGATCAGGACCAAGACTAAATTACCCATTCACCCCCGAATTTAGAAAAATCCCTAATTCTACCCAAATTCCTAATTTCTACCATAAAAATCCTTGATTTAATGTTGAAAGCACTTGAAAAGTAATGGATAATTGAAAAGAAATAGATTAAAGTTGCTTACCAATGTTTTTGGGAAGAAAATCTTCTTAAAAATCGCCTCCATGGTGTTTAGGGTTGAGTGTTTGTGAAAAAATGAGCTAAATCCCGAAATCTCAACTTTTTTTCCTGGCGCAGATGTTGCAAAATGCGAACCTCGCAAATGTGAAGTATCCATCGCAAATGCGAGGAATCCCACACCTCTGGTGTCATTGCAAATATGATGATTTGTTCGTAATTACAAACTTAGACCCTTTGCAAAAGCGACTCAGTGATCGTAATTGCAACCAACACCCAGGTCAGGCCATCATCTCAAATGCAATAGTGAGTATACATATGTGAACTCTTCATGCCACTGTGCTATTCGCAAATGTGGTTGTCGCAAATGTGACTAATTTCTCGCAAATGCGAGATATGAGCACTAGCAAAAATCTGATCTCTCATGAACTCTCCGAAATGCGTCTGAAACTCACCCGAGCCCTCGGGCCTCTAAGCCAAACATGCAGACAAGTCCAAAAAATATCATACAAACTCTCTCGCACGATCAAAATACCAAATAACTCCTAGAACTACGAATCAAATACCAAAACGAATGAAATTTTTAAAGAAACTTAAGAACATGTATTTTTACGTCAAAAAACTCCGTTTTGCACCAAATTTTACAGACAAATCATAAATACTGAAATGAACATATACCAAGTTTTGAAACCGAAATCCGAACCCTGTAAAAACAAAGTCAACCTACGGTCAAACTTAGGAATTCTTTAAACCTTTATATTTCTAATTTTCAACAAATTATGTTAATTCACATTAGGGATTTCCGAATTTGATTTCGGGCATATGCCCGAGCCTTAAATCATGATATAGACCCATCAAAATTGTTAAAATACTGATCCGAATCTATTTACACAGAACGTTGACCGTAGTCAACTCAAATGAGTTTTTAAGGCTAAATTTTACTTTTTCATAGATTTTTCACATAAAATTTTCTCGAAAAGACACGGATTGTACATGCAAATCGAGTGAGCTTAAACTGAGCTATCTGATGTCTCGGAACACAAAAATAAAGCGGTTTTGCGCTAATAGGCCATGCACGCGCCTGGTTTTTATGAGTGCTCTAGAAAATTTTTACCATAAATTTCATAGGAGCGGCCCCACTCCACACTCATATAGGTCCATCCATCAAGTATATTTTGCAGCGCAATATACCACTACAAAGGCGATGAATTATTGGATTAAGAGTTTAATTGCTCAGCCTCACATTCCTTGCAGTCTTCCACAATATACACACACACTATCGGAAGGGACATAGTTTAATAGTGCATATTTGATCAACTAATAGCTTCTTATTACCCATATGAACTTACTTCATAGGATCTCCAATCACATAAGTTGAGTCATCATCATTGTTGATACATCTCAAATCGACAAAAGTTCCATTCCCTTTGATGTTTCACATATAAGTCAAAGGATCGGCCAAATCCTTTTTGACCACACATAATATGTATAAAAAATCTCATCTCTAAGCAATTGCTTTATCCCATTATGTCTCAAGAGAATGTGTTTACTCTTCCCATTGAAAGATTTATTTTCTTACAATGGCTATTGCACCTTGACAATCACAATTCATCGACACAAATATGGTCGGTTTAATTCCTAGTGGAATACTCACCAACAGGTTGCTTAATCAGCCTCATTGCCACTCAGTTCCAATACCACAACACCCCATCAAAAGGTGATCACACAATCACTAGTAAATTTTTTTCTCATCTGAATTAGAAATTCAATGTCATCACTGTATCCTTCTAATATAGTAGTGTCTTGACTCTACTAGTCCTAGTACTAGATACTAGATAGACAGGCCGGTCAAGTGAAAAATCCACATACAGAATACTAACTCATAGTATTTCTCAAGTAAGGCATAAATTATCTCAAATGAAATAAAACTTGACTTCTATATAAGTGCCTTTTGAAACATCTTTCAACACATATAAGAATGTATTTTCATTTGGCATCTCTCTATTCTAATACCAAAACAAAATATTTTAAACATAGAAGCAACTTTAATTTCCATATAAATATCTCAAATTTGTAGGAAATGGATCATAATTCAATAATTTATTCACCCCCAATGACTAAGAGAAATTTTCACTGCAAAAAATTTTAATTTTATAAGGCTTCAATATTATAATTTTAATACATAGTTGTCACACCCAAAATCTAACTATTCGTGATGACACATAACCAACCCGCTAGGTAAGCCAATTAACAACTATCCAATTCCAATGAAATTTAATAAGACAATTAAGTAAAAAAAATATCTAAATCATACAAATTTTTCAAGGCCTGGTAGTACAAATAATGAGCTTCTAATATTAGAATTTATAAAAATAAATACATCATCTGTTCGAAAAGTATATAAACAAATTTTTATATTCTAAGGCTACCATGAACAAGAGGCAGCTACAACCGAACGTAGGTATGTCTTCAATTTCCAGCTCCCGTCGATCACAGCCACATCAACAGCCAACATCTCCACGCAAGGTGCAGAAGTATAGTATGAGTACAACCGACTCCATGTACTCAATAAATAACAAACCTAACCTTAGGTTGGAAGTAGTAACGAGCTGGAACAAAGGTCGGGTTCAACACTAATTCATAACAATGTAAAGCAAGTAATAAAAAAGTAACTGAGAGATAAAATGCTTAGCTTTTTCATAGTATTTCTAAAAACAATAGTTCCGCTTTTCAAGTATATCACTGAAAACTCAAATCCTTCACCAAAATCGTCGAAAATACGAGTAAGTTTAAAATTTGTAATTTTTACCAAAAATCCTTTCAACAATAAATAAGATGTTTCATTTGTTTTCCAAATAGCAAGTGTAAAATACGTCTCTACGCCCATATGTCAATATGTGTGAGAAGTCATGAATGACATGATACCGTACAGCATGAGAAAAATGTACCTCTATGTTTGTATGTCATGTGTTCATGTCAATGCAATGTATCTCAAAGATGAACTCATGGACTCACACTCTTAGAATACTCAGTCTCACACTTTTCACTCATCATACTCAATCACTCAGTATTGTATATGGACAATCCAACCCAGGGAAGATCCATTCTGGAACATATACATCAACTGACTATCAGTCACTCAGTACTGAGTAGGCCAAATCTAGCCCGTTGGGAAGATCCATCCCCTGGTATATAAATGCTTCGGACAAGATCCATGTCCAGGAAAAATCCATCCCTCAATATAATCAACCACACTCATTGAGGATGTGTGCAGACTCCGGGGGGCTCCTTCAGCCCAAGCGCTATCATAAATCAGTATAATTGCTGCGACGTGCAGCCCGATCCCATAAATATCACTCATAATCAGGCCCTCGGCCTCACTCAGTCATCAATCTCTCCAGTCTCTCGGGGTCACAGTGCCATGAAACTAGCCCAAAATGATGATATGATGTGTCAATAAATGGTAACAGAGACTGCGATATGATATGCATATGAATGTGTATGACTGAGTATATTAAACAATGAAAGCAATAACTCAACAGCAAAAATGACCTCAGTGGGTCCCAATCGAATAAGCATGAAGCGTAGACATGGTTTCTAACATGGATCACAGCTCAATAGCTCAAATACGTAGAAATTTCATGGTTACAGGTAAGATCAGGTAAATACACAGTACCAAAGAAATAACGAAGTCGCAATTCACACTGTGCACACCTACACACCCGTCACTTAGCATATGCATCACCTCAATACCAATCACATAGCACGTAATTCGGGGTTTCATACCTTTAGCACCAATTTTAGAAGAGTTACTTACCTCAAACAAGCTAATTCCAATACAGAGTAAGTCAAGCGAAGCTCCAAAATGCCATCTCGTGCGTACCGACCTCTAAATGGCTCAAAACTAGCCAAAAGCAACTTTAAATATATCAAATAATGCCAAAGAAAACAAACTCAATCGATAAAAGTCGAATCTTTAATCAAAGTCCAAAAACCATCCCAAAAGTCCAACCAAGACTGGACCCGCACCTCGGAACCCGACAAAACTCATAAAATCCAACAAACCATTTAATTATGAGTCCAACCATACAATTTTCACTCAAATCCGACTCTGAATCGATGTTCAAAACTCAAAAAATTACTTTATGAAACTTTAGGCTAAAATCCCCAATTTTCTCTTTTGGAACCCTCAATCAAATGGCGAAAACAAAGATAGATTCATGATATAAAATCAAAAATGAGTAAAAAAAAAGGCTTATCCTAATCCACATGATGAAAATTACTTCAAGAATCGCCTCAATCCGAGCTCCATAGCTCCCAAAATATAAAAATGGCTGAAACTTTTGAAATAGAATACTTTATAATTTGCCCAGGTATTCCTCTTACGCGAACGCGGGAAATCCTTCGCGTTCGCGAAGAACAAAATATACTGCCACCAAAAATGTTCTACATGAACGCGGCAACACTTCTGTGAATGTGATGCTTACCTGACTTGACCTTACGCGAACGAGGACACAACTATGCGATCGCGTAGGCTTAAAGCTTGATGCCCCAACTAACCACTCCTCTATGCGAACGCGTGATCCTTTTCGCGTCTGCGATAATCTGAGTCTCTCAAAGCTTCGCAAACGCATGCCTTCTTATGTGAACACAAAAAATAAATCACCACCTAGCATCAAGAGCTCTTCGTGATCGCGTCCCTGCCTTCGCGACTGCGAAAGAGGAAACCAGATACTCAAACACCAGAAATATCAGCACATCTCAAATTCCAAAAATGGTCCGTCAATCATCCGAAACGCACCTGAGGTCTCTGAGACCTCCACCAAACATACCAACCAATCCCATAACACAACATGGACCTACTCGAGGCCTCAAATCACACATAACAATATCGAACTGATGAATCGCACCTCAAATCGAACTTAATGAACTTTGAACTTTTCAACTTCCAAAACTTGTGCCAAAACATAGCAAGTCAATCCGGAATGAACCCAAATTTTTCACACAAGTCCCAAATGGCATAACGAAGCCATTTCAGTTCCCAGAACCATAATCTGAATCCGATATCAAAAAATCCACTCCCGGTCAAACTTTCCAAAAATTCAACTTTCACCATTTCAAGCCAAACTCAACTACGGACCTCCAAATCACAATCCGGGCACGCTCCTAAGTCCAAAATCACCCAACGGAGCTAATGAAACCATCAAAACTTCAATCCGAGGTCAAATACTAAAAAATTAAATTTGATCAATTCTTCCAATTTAAAGCTTCCTAGTTGAGAATCATTCTTCCAAATCGATTCTGAATAACCTGAAAACCACAACCAATGATTCACATAAATCATAATACATCATACCGAGTTACTCATGCCCGTAAACTGCCAAGCAAAGTACAAATGCTCAAAATCACTGGTCGGATCGTTACAACAGTTTTTTCACTTTTTCTCTTCTTTGTATCAGGCTACATAACTCGGGCAAGATACTTCGCCTCCCCTTACCCTTTCAAAAATTTCACATTAATCAAATACTCTTTCCACAATTCATAATTTGTTGGAGACTTAAACCTTAAGAGAAATTATGATACACCAATTAAGATAGTTGGTAGATGTAAATCATTTTAAAGATAAATGCAAAATCATCAAAATTCAAGAACTCAAAAGTTTTTAAATATGTATTGTTAAATTCTTTAGCAAATATATGTGAACATTCAAGTATGATGAGACACAATTTATACAGATATATTCACTTCACCTAATACTCCAATAGTAACCATAAATATTTCTAAAATTGGAGAACATTATATGTATTCACGAGCCTAAAGTGCATCTGCCTATTAATTATATTCTCAATAATAAGCAGGAAAGAATAAAAACTTAGAAGGTATAGTTCAATTACGCATACCTGGTACTTAAATTTTATGTACTACAAAACCATATCAAGTGAAAGAGATTACTACCTTTAGAGTCCACTAGAGAAATTTTCTGAAATCACGAATGCACCAGTGACACCAACACCAATACCAACAACAATAACATATACAGCAGTGACACCAATAATAACAATTATGCTCATTTGTTCATCATCTATTACTCACGAAATTCCAAAATTACTGGAAAAATTGGTTGGTTTGTGTTTCTTCTATGTTCGCGAGTTTGAATATCAAATAGCAAAACTATTAGATTTGATATTCTCCATAAGAACAGTCTAAGAAATATCCTTAAGATTGTTAGAAAAATTAATTATGGAGAATAATATTTAGCTTGAGGCGTGCCAAGAATATTAATCTTAAGGATATTTCAACCACACAATAATAAATAAAATTAGGCGTATCCCCCAGGATTCAACTAGCTCTTCCAGTTATTAAACTGGGAACAGAACTAGCAGAAAATGCAATCAAGAAACCCATCATAGAAGAAGGAGGAGAAATAGAAAGGAGAGTTGGAGTTGTCATTGTTCACAAGAGTGTCATGTATAGGAGGAAGAAGAAGTTTGAGAAAAGTGTATCTTTAGCTCTCCAAAAATTATGTTTATATAGGTGTTGCTCCAATGGCTAATTAACGGTTAGCTTCCAACAGCTAGTTAACGGCTAATTTTCAACAGCTAGTTTGTAACGGTTAGTTTGACTATTTCAAGATGAGAGAAAGTAAATAATAATAAGGGACATTTTCTGTTGAGATACCCACAAATTTCAACATTCTTGCTCGGAGGGAACTTTCAATATTCAATCCCACGTGGAACCTGCTTGAAGTCGGTTTTTCCTCGCTTTTGAGAAGTGGGTTGTCATTCATCCGCCTCTAAAATTATGTTTGGTGTAATCAATATAATAGTTTAGCTCATATTTACTGAAGACACATACCCAAAAATAATACTATCATCTTAAAAATATCTTTGAAACAATTATCTTACCATAAATGACCTGGTCTTTGGAAAGTGGTGTTAAACCACATATATTGGCTAGAAGTAAGCCAAGCTTCTGGACACATTAGACATACTATTCATGTCAGCCCAAACAAATGAAACTATAAAGATTAAGTTGAATTTCTCTATATATATATATATCACTCTTGACAAGTCAATGTTTTTAGATATATTGAAGGAAAGTTCTTATCAAATTTCTCCAGAAACTGCTTGTCATTAAATTACAAATCTATACCAAAAACAACAACAAAATTGGTCCATACACGACTTTCAATTAAATATGTACTATAACTTCTTTGCTTTATCACCTTTACTATGTCTCGTCATTTATTTCATTGGTTGCTTCTTCATTGTCTCTTTCCAAAATTAAGGAATAATGCATAATTACCTTTTTAGGTTGTACCAACGTGTCAGTTGTACCCTTAAAAAATATGGGTGTCCTATGACGAGTCCGGAACCAAAATGTGGTTCTTTTTGACTCAAAATACGAAAATAAGTGTTAAAAAAAAGTTACCAAACTCAAACTACGAAAATAAGTGTTAAAAAAAAGTTTACCAAACTATATATAAAGCCACAAAAAGTGGCGCTATATTAATTAAAGGCTGACACATCTTACATAGCGCCACTATTAATGGCGCTATACCCCTTATTACCTGACCCCACCAATAATTTCTGGGTTCAATAATTCAAAAGCGTATAAAGCCACTTTTTGTGGCGCTATATACAAAAAAAACCTCTTCGGCTAGCCATTTCCTATATAAACATCGTAAAATCGCATATCTTCATTCAAAATTTTTTTTTAACTCTTGTTGATTTCTATTGTTGTTAAATTCTCCAGCATTTTTTCATTATGTCTGAAGAACGTAGAATAAGAGTATCATTATATTGGGGGGGTGAGGTTGTGATGGAGAATAACTCTATGGGCTACAGTTTACCTGCTAAGTGTAATGTTAAATTGCCACTTTCAATGGAGTACGAAACATTGATATCGTTGTTATGCAAAAAAATGGGTGTGAGAAAACGTTCAGTGATACTCAAAGTAACCGGAAGATATCCGTATTCCGTTACGCCGCAAGGGGTTGCTTTTTACTCAGAGTTTAACATCGACGATGATGACACTTTGAGTGATTTCCTGAGGACTCCGGACGAATGCCGGGAATTTCTTGTAATCACAATGTTGGAGATGTACGTGAAGGTCGAAGACGTTCCAAAAAACGAGGTTGTGCGTAGTAGAGATAACCCCCAGTCATCGAGTGGTTATTCTGGATCAGTTTTTGCCGGACATGTTCCGGATGAAAGATTTTTTCTTGATTTAAATTTATCACCGTCGGCGAATGAGCAACGAGAAAATAATTTATACCCTGCTTTCCATAATTCACAAGAAGAGTGGTAAACTTCAATTTTCATTTGTGTTAATTATGTATATTTTTGGCGTATTGAATTAATTTTAACGCTCATTTATTTAATAGGGGGTACCGGCCGGTTATGAATTTTACAAGTGGCCCATCCGGTAGTCATCACCTAACTGAAAATGTCCATCATGGAATGTCAACACATTACGACTTGTAAGTGAAATGATATAGCCATATGTAAAGCATTTATTAATTTAGTAGCTTATATTTTTGTTGAAATGTGCAGTGAAAACGAGCAAGTTGAACTACCCGTACTCACTCAATTGCCCGAAAACGACGTATTACATCAGGATCTGGCAGATGCACAGAGTGAGGAAGAGAACAACGATTACGATAACAATGCCGATGAATCGGGAGACGAGACACCATTTGCTCGTGAGGATGGTAATGAAGAGGACGAGGAGGAAGGACCCGATTTGAAGAGAGCCCCCCATAGACGAAAAGTGTACGAGTCTGAAGTGCCGTTTCATTCAAGGGAGATTCCTTATATTGATAACTTGCCAGCCGTGCCGGATGTGGAACCTCTCACAAGGAATTTTGATGAAATCCGGACAGCAATGTGGAATGAGTCTAGACCAACGGTGCTTACAAAAGGGATGCTTTTTCCTGATAAAGCATGCGTAAGCAGGGCTTGTAAAATGCACAATGTTAAAGAGTGTCGTGAGATGCAGGTATCGGAGTCAAGTCCGACGGTATATAAGGCTATTTGCTGCAGGTGGTTTTGGCCATGTAATTGGATGATGCGTGCGTCGAAGAAGAAGACATGTATGTGAAAAGTGGGTAAATACATTCCCACCCACACATGTGAAATGGACACTTTCAACGGGAATCACTTTAACTTGGATATTGACTTGATATCTCTTGTACTTATTCTGCACATCGAAGCGTCCATAAGGTATAAAATCAAAGAGTGCATTACAGCAGTCCACCAGGAATATGGCCACACAATTACTACAAGAAAGGCATATCTTAGGCGCAAAAGAGCGTTTGAAATAGTCTATGGTAACTGGGATAAGTCATTTGCGGATCTGCCTAGGTACATGGCTGCACTGCAGCACTTTAACCCCGGAACAGTTGTTGAATGGAAGCTTGAGCGGAGTCCGGGTAAACCAGAATATATATTCAATTACGTGTTCTGGGCGTTTAAGCCAGCAATTGATGGTTTTCCGTATTGCCGGCCCGTAATATCCATAGACGGAACTCATGTCTATGGAAAATACGATATCAAGCTATTGATAGCCGTGGCAGTGGATGCTAATGGACAGATATTTCCTCTAGCTTTTGCTATTTGTGCCAATGAAAGCACAGAGACGTGGACAATGTTTTTGAACCACCTAAAAGAGCACGCTGTCAAACAGCATTCAGGTATTTGTCTAATATCTGATCGGCACGGGGGTATATTAAGTTCTGTGAAGAACCTTCCTGCATGGCAAGAACCTTATGCATACCATCGTTACTGTGTGAGGCACTTGAAGGCCAATTTCCAGAAGGCACATCCCAAAAAGGATCTACATGATTTGATGTGGATGGCAGCAACAGACCACCAACAGCATAAATTCCGGAGGCATATGGATTCTATCAGGCAAGAAGACGAGGCAGCATATCGTTGGTTAATGCGACATGACCCTGAAAAGTGGACGTTGCATGCAGATGGTGGCAGACGCTGGGGAATTCTTACTACAAACGTGTCAGAATCCTTCAACGGGTTATTAAAGTCGGCAAGAGGATTGCCCGTCACAGCCATGGTGCGTATGTCGTTCAAGCAGATGGCGGAGAGGTTTGTACAACGGTCTGCAGCTGCAACGGAATTGATGGAAAGGGGTGTTGAATTTATGCCAGTGCCTATGAAGAGATTAGAGAAATACAGACGGCGCGCACATTGGCATTCCTTTTTGCAATATGATAACGAACGAGGTATTTTTGAAGTTCGCACCGCTATCCTGCATAATCAGGGTAATAATGTACATACTGTAACTGAATCTACAAGGTTATGCTCATGTGGGAAATGGTCAATCCACCACATGCCTTGCTCACATGCCATCAAGTGTTTTCAACGTGTTGGTTATGCGGAGACCAACTATATTGATCAACAATATAGTATTTCCAAATACCTAAACACATATAGTGGTCAGTTGCAGCCAGTGGGTGCTGAACATTACTGGCCCCCAGAACCATTTAAAATGGTGTGTAACAAGTCCTATTTGCGTAAAAGACAGGTGCAGAAGAGAACACGTATACGGAACCAAATGGATGTTAGTGATACCGTATATGCGCGCAAATGTGGTATATGCTCGCAAACAGGACACGACCGTAGAAAATGTCCTTTGGGTGGCAACAGTAATCAAGCTCAGGGCGGGTGTTCTTCTATTGTACCTAACTACCCATGAGTTCATGTTGTAATAATTAGTTGTTATGTATACGATTTAAGTATTTATGAAATAAAATTTTCTTGTTTGTTAATTATGATTTGTACTTTCCCATTTTACCTATTTAAATAATAATTTAATATAATTATCGGTATATTTATTATGTGTGTGTTGTCTTGTCGACATTACGATATTTAATACGCAAATATAGCGCCATTATATATGGAGCTATGTGTGTGTTGTCTTGTCTTGTCAACATCATGATATGGCATCATTAGATATGGCGCTATATGTGTGTTGTTTCGCCTATAAATAATGGGCTCATTGTAGTTATTTTGTGTGCTCAAAATTTCTCCCAGAAATATTTCATTAAAAGTAAGTAAGGTTTTTTTTATTATAAGCAAATATTTCACAAATAGCTCAACCTGGTCGTCCACCAATTTGCTTATGTGGAAAACCATGCATGATGGATTGTGGGTGGGAAGGTGCTAACGCTGGACGTCGTTATTGGTGTTGTATGAACACGTTGTACAAGCAACCCGACGAACCTACTTGTGAATTTGATGAATGGGCTGAGGAACCATGTTATCAGGAAAGCTACAGGAAGAGATTATAGGATTTTCATAATATGTGGTTATACCAGCAGAGAATACAAAAGGAGGGAGATAGAATTATTACAGAAATGAGGGAGAAACTGAAGGAGGTGGAAGATAAAAAATGGAGAGCAGAATGGAATTGTGAAGCACACAAGGAACGCAACGAAAAATATAAACGGGAACTTGTGGAGGTGAAGGCGAGAGTGAAAGAGTTAGAAGAAGAAAAAGAACAAATAGAAGAACGATTTAAGTGGTTGGAGCGAAGAATAGATGATAACTGGGACTAAACATTGGCGTGTATGTGTTTAGTGTCATTTTCATATTTCATGTATTTTAATTATGTTGGCCTGTTATGTTTGTGTTTGTGTTGTAGTAATGTTTTCCTTGTTTGTTATACTAAATTTTATTTTAATTTAAGTGGAAGTTAAGTTTAAGTTGTTGTGTTACTATACCAAATACTATAAAACGAAATGAGAACTAAAAAAGTAACTGTCATATTCGATTAAATATTGTTGTTAATGTATACAAAAATATTATTTACACCAAAAAAACATAAAAATGGAAGACCGAATCAATGTGTCCCGCATCCGGTGTGTCTCAAAGTAGCCGTTGGCCTGAGGTGCATCCCCTGCCGCCCGGGTACGCTATCAAGATCATCATCATCAAGTCGTCTCCTTATGGCCGGATGCGGCACGGGATGACATGTATCAGTGGTGCTGTCAGGTCCAGTAGAAGGCTACATAATAATATCAAACTTAGTATAGAAAACTACATAACAATTCACAAAAATTTATATTGTCTTACCATAATCGTGTCTGGATCCTGAATGTAGTCATCTGTCGCAGCATCGCATGAAGCCTAAAAAAGTAAATTAATAAAGTTAAAGAAAATAAATAAGTTATAGTAAAAACAGTAATAAAATTAATACTAATAAACTCATACATGCGCATGTGATGAGCTACCATAACTCAGTCGGCGCCCACTTTCAAAATCTCGGATCGGTCAAGACTCATCAGTGGTAGACGGACCAGGGAAATATCTACCCAACTCCACTCCTTGAAAATCCGAGCCCGTGATCAAGAATTGATCCGATGGGGTCACCTGCGACGTCCCTGGAGTGTCATAAATGCCAAGGTTGTAAGACGTCATGTCGGTCTCATGCATGCCACCTCCCATATCAGCAGCAACATCATCAGCAGGAGCCTCAAACCCCCCTTGCTGGGGACCTCCTCTCCGCCCACGACCACGTCGTCCGGCACCAGCAGGTCGTCGGGGAGTAGCAGCAGTTTGTCAGCCACCACCTCGTGGCATACCACGACCTCGCTGGTACGTGGCTAGGTCAACATAATCTGGCTCGTGTGCCAAACGCTGATCCGATCGGCCTCGCTGCAGTGTCTGGGTAGCCACATCCATGAAGCAACGACTATAGTCCTGCATGATCACAGGATCGTGGACATAACTCTGCATTTGCTGCCTCATACGATATACGGTATGCAATCCAATCGCCTGCACAAAAGTTTTTAATATAAACTATGTATTTGACTCGAAATTACTATTAATGTAATTGATAATAACAGAAAACATACCAGAGCCTCATGTCTCCCGGCGTATGAGACGTACCGACCATCTACCTGATGAACTGGGTTCCCGATAAAAAGTCGGGAAACAGTGCGGTACCATGCCATATAAACATCGATAGGAAAGTGTTGCGGAGCTGGGGTCAAGTCCCCTCGGCTGTCCCAAATACCCAACTGCGCTGCCAGCCAATCAATAAATGTGTCGTCCACCCTCATCCGATCATCCCTCTCATAATGTAAAGGATCCCATGCAGGTCGAGTCGGTATAGGCTGCGGAAATCCAAACTGACGAAATACTCGCTCTGAGGCATGATGCTCGACAATATCGAGGCACGTGAGAGGGACGGAAGCCCTCCAAATATGGCGGCCGTGCATGCAATACGCTGGCAGGGTACCTATCAGCTCTTCGCTGTACGGCGTCCAGATGAACTATCAAATAATAACACAAACCGTTAGTATGCGCAACACCTAGTCAAACAATAATTTGTAAGTTTAGTTAGATATTCACCTGTGCGTCCTCCAGAAAATCCAACACATCCCTACAGAAGGGGAGATTGTGATGGCCATGATACTCTCGTGCAAGTCTACAACGCAATCCCCACCTACAAGCTAGAGGGAGATCAGGAATATGTACATTAGCCGGTAATTGTGGTAGAGGTGGCCGAAGCTGCAGAAATCGCTCCCACACCCAACCCTAACATACAAAGTTGACGTAAAAATTAACTATAACTAGGTAGAATTGTAACTAAAGGACATATTATTTGAATAAGTTGTCACCTGTAGAAGTGGCAGAAAGCCAGAAACGTCTCTCTGTGTGCCCATGGATGCCCGGCACATCTGCTTGTACAAAAATGATAGGACAGCACCACCCCATATGTAGCTGACTGTATCATCGAAGTCCGCAATATGATGCAGAAAACGGAGGCTCACTAGGTTCCCCGAAGTGTTCGGGAACAAGACCCCCCCCCCCCCAAATAGAAGGAGCAACAACAGCCTCGTATATTGCTCCACATCCACCTCCGCTGAGTCGTCGGTGATAGTATCGTGGATCTGCACCAAGTGGTCTCTAATGGGGACCAACTGCATACGACTGCTCCCAATTGCTACATCTGGGTCCTCGGACCTGAAGCCCGTGAGCCTGTGCAGCATATCCATATATGAATCCCGATTAAAATATCTCATATTCCCAGGCAGTAAAACTGGCAAGCCATCAGTGGACAGACCATATAAAATCTCGACGTCCTAGAGTGTGATGGTGGCTTCGTCGATGGGCAGATGGAAAGTGTGTGTCTCCGGTCTCCACCGCTCAATCAACGCCGTGATCAAAGCATAGTCGAGCTGTATCTGGCCAATGCTAATGATCCTATATAATCCCATCTCCTCCAGGTGATGGACCACACGGGGATGTAGAACGCGGGGAGGAGTCAAAAACTCCCACAATAAATCCACTCTCCTGCCCCGAAAAGTCTGCGTAAGCAACTCTCTCCCCCCCCATATATGCTCGGATCTATGCTGGGGCTGTAGGGGTAGTAGCTCCGACGTCCGAGGGCCGGGATGTATAGGTGCATCCATGCCGTCAACTGTAAATTCATAATTTTAATAACTATCATTAATAATTATGTGTTTTTTTATAATTTAAATCTATGCTGGGGCTGTAGGGGTAGTAGCTCTGACGTCCGAGGGCCGGGATGTATAGGTGCATCCATGTCGTCAACTGCAAATTCATAATTTTTAATAACTATCATTAAAATTTATGTGTGTTTTTTATAATTTAAATTCATATTTTTTAACAACTTAATTGTAAAAATTATATATATACTTATGGGTTTCGTGCTAGATTTTCTGAGGCCCAGTGGTACCAAACTATCATTAATAATTTTATGTTTTTTTAATAATTTTTATTCATATTTTTTAATAACTTAATTGTAAAAATTATATATATATAATTTTTATAATTATGGGTTTCGTGCTAGATTTTCTGAAGCCCAGTGGTACCAAACTATCATTAATAATTTTATGTTTTTTTTAATAATTTTTATTCATATTTTTTAATAACTTAATTGTAAAAATTATATATATATATATATATATATATATATATATATATATATATATATATATATAATTTTTATAATTATGGGTTTCGTGCTAGATTTTCTGAGGCCCAGTGGTACCAAACTATCATTAATAATTTTATGTTTTTTTTTATAATTTTTATTCATATTTTTTAATAAATTAATTGTAAAAATATATATATATATATATAATTTTTATAATTATGGGTTTCGTGCTAGATTTTCTGAGGCCCAGTGGTACCAAACTATCATTAATAATTTTATGTTTTTTTTATAATTTTTATTCATATTTTTTAATAAATTAATTGTAAAAATTATATATATATATATATATATATATATATATATATATATATACTTATTGGTTCCGGGCTAGATATTTAGAGGCTCAGTGGCACAATATAAGATAATTAAACAAAATGAATTCTAAGCTAAAATACTACACAATACTACGCTACAAGGCTCTAAATTTTACTACACTAAAAGGGTCTACGTTTTACTACGCTAAAAAGGTCTACATTTTACTACGCTAAAAAATAATCTAAACTAAACGGCATAAAAACACATAAATATACATGAGGATATTAACAAACACATTTTTTAGACTAATTTACATATTTTTATACAACACTAAAATTAAATCCGGATAAAATTTAACATGCTAGTTTCGGAAAAAATAAACCCAAACCGAAATAGAACACATACAAATCAAGTAATATGCATTGTTATAAAAGTTTCAACTTAAAATAAATCGAAATACCTCGATTTAGAATTTTCGGAATGTAAATAGATCGAAATTTTGACTCCGGAAGAGTGAATCCACAATAACACGAAGTGGGACCACCAATCTTCAACTTTTATGTGCCGGGGGGACCCAAATTTTTTATTTTTTTTAAAAAATGGGGCAGAATCGGGAGGGACCAGAGTAAAATAATGGAGATGAAACGAAGAAGAAGAAGAAGACGAAGGGATTTTTAATAAGGCGTATAACGCCATTAATAGTGGCGCTTTGTCAGCCTTTAATTAATATAGCGCCACAAAAAGTGGCGCTATACAGTAACAGTGCAGTTACTGTTACTGTCACCTTTTATGGCGTTATATATAGTTTGATAATTTTTTTTTAACACTTATTTTCGTATTTTGAATAAAAAAGAACCACATTTTGGTTCTGAAATGTTCCTATGACCCCCTGTGGCATTTGTTAGAAGTGTTATAAGTATCACCTTTTCAATCCACCCCCAGTTTCAAAAGAAGAAATGCAAATCACGCGCCAATCTTTGCTTCACGTGTCAAATTCATTTTGTTTTTAATTTTTTTCAGTTTACCTTTTTATTTGTCGTTTAAAATTTATTTTATTCTTTTTCTTTTGCATTTTTTTCTCTATCACTCTTTCTTCACCATTTCCCCCCTTTCCCCTTTGTAACCATAACCTTTCGTCTCCCCCCTCTCTCTGCTCCTTTTGGCCGGCTACCCTACATCACCAACCGGAAAACTCTTATCTTAAATCAAAAGGTTACCGAAGATAATAGACAAGATAAAATCTGTGAGGCCCTTTAAATTAATAGCGTAAAAATAATGTTCTAAATTTATGGGGAATAAAACAATAAATGGCGAAGATAAATTGGCAGAAAGATGACGTCGCCGGAATCACTATTTTTTTCCGGTGAGAAACATCGTAAAGAAAAAAAAAGGAGGGGGGGGGGGAAGAAAGAAAAAAGGTAAAGAAAAATATAGCAGAAAAAAAAAGAAAATGAAAAGAAGAAACATAATTGTAACAAAAAATTTGGTTCTCACCGGAATCATCAACTTATCCGGCGAAATATTACAAGGAAGTAGACAAATGTAAATATAAAAATTCAAGGCATTAATAAATAAAGGATAGAAAAAAAAGTAGAAAAAAGAAAAAAGAAAAGAAGAGGGAAGCAGCTAGCTGCTGGGGGTGTGAAAATGGTGGATGGAGTTTTAAGGTAGAAGTAAACAAGAAAGAGAATAAAAGAAAAGAAAAAAAAAAGAAAAAAAATTATAGTAAATTTTAGGCCTTTCACCAAGTGCCACGTCAGCTAAAAAGGGGTATTTATTTAGTTCAATAAAACCAGGGAGGTTATAGGATATTTTAAGGGGTGCAACTGATATTTTGGTACAATCACAATAGATTAATTATGTATTATCCCCAAAATTAATCTGGTTTCTCTAAGTTATGTCATCAAAGATGTGTAATTCGTCTTACTAAATCTTAAGCACCTTTGGCGAATCAGATCAAACATCTATTCTGCAAATTGCAAAAACCATGTCATCGCAACCATATGAGTGGTAAAAACTTGTTAGCATCGGGGTGTTTACTCCAAATCCAAACCAATATATGTGTTGTTAATTTTAATCAACAAACTAAAAAATAAGTGAATGTTTGTGATTAATGAGAGAGCAGAATATAAAAGGAATGAAAAACAGAAAAGAAATCTGGAAAGAGAGCATAAAACTGATACACAACAAGGATATTCTTCATTATAATCTAAGTTATAATTCATAAGAAAAACTTAACTACTAACTTTATGGTCCTGGATATTAGCACATGATGTACCCAAAAAAACAAACAAATATACTAGAAAAGTAATAACTGCAGAATTCAAACTAAGTAACTGCAGTTAAAGTGCAGGCCAAAAATATAGCAACTGACACTCCTCCTTGCTTTATGTGTTTCCAAGAAATACACCTAGAAAAGTTGGCATGAAGGTAATCATTTTCTTCTTTGCAATAAATAATGTAAATCAATTTGTAAGTCTTAATTTCGATTTGCAATAAATAATGTAAATCAATTTGTAAGTCTTAATCTCGATTACCATTAATTGCCAAGTCAAAGAAAAATGTAATTTTCTGAGGGCAAATCGATCATAAATTTACCACTAGTGAGAAAGCTTATGCAACTGATGGAAGAACCAAAATAGATTAGATGAATGTGATATTCCCAAAATAGTAAATTTGTTTGGTAAAATGGGAGACCAACAAGAAGCAGCGGATGGTTCTTTTGGACTCAAACTACACAAATAGGTTATAAAAAAAATTACATTTTTATATATAGCGCCATAATACCTGACGCTATACACTAACAATAACGGCACCGTTAATGTATAGCGTCAGGTATTGTGGCGCTATACTAAAAAATCTGACACGCCCAGGTATAGCGCCACAATACCTGGCGCTATACATACATCATTAATGTATAGCGCCAGGTATAGTGGCGAGAGGTTTGTTGCACAGTCTGCAGCTGCAACGGAATTGATGGAGAGGGGTGTTGAATTTATGTCAGTGCCTATGAAGAGATTTGAGAAATACAGACGGCGAGCACATTGACATTCATTTTTGCAGTATGATAACGAAAGAGGTGTTTTTGAAGTTCGCACCGCTATCCATAATAATCGGGGTAATAATGTACATACTGTAAATGAATCTGTAAGGTTATGCTCCTTGTGAGAAATGGTCCATCTACCACATGCCTTGCTCACATGCCATCAAGTGTTTTCAACGTGTTGGTTATGCGGAGACCAACTATGTTGATCAACAATATAGTGTTTCCAAGTACCTAAACACATATAGTGGTCAGTTGCAGCCAGTGGGTGTTGAGCATTATTGGCCTCCGAAACCATTTAAAATGGTGTGTAACAAGTCCTATTTGCGTAAAAGACAGGTGCAGAAGAGAACACGTATACAGAACCAAATGGATGTTAGTGACACCGTTTATGCGTGCAAATGTGGTATATGCTCGCAAACAGGACACGACCGTCGTAAATGTCCTTCAGCTGGTTTGGGTGGCAAAACTAATCAAGCTCGTGGTGGGTGTTCTTCTAGTGTACCTAACTACCCATGAGTTGATGTTATAATAATTAGTTGTTATGTCTATGTTGCAAGATTTATGAAATAAAATTATGCTTGTTAACTATTATTTGTACTTTCCCATTTTACCTATTTAAATAATAATTTAATAAAGTTATCTGTATATTTATTATGTGTGTGTTGTCTTGTCGAACTGAAAAAGCTGACCAGCTGACATAAAGTTGTCTTGTCAAAATCATGATATTTAACGCGCAAAGTATAGCTATATTAGATAGTCCGTTATGTATGCGTTGTCTTGTCGAACTGAAAAAGCTGACCAGCTGACATAAAGTTGTCTTGTCAACATCATGATATTTAACAAGCAAAGTATAGCGCCATTAGATAGTCCGTTATGTGTGTGTTGTCTTGTCGAACTGAAAAAGCTGACCAGCTGACATAAAGTTGTCTTGTCAACATCATAATATTTAACACGCAAAGTATAGCGCCATTAGATAGTACGTTATGTGTGTGTTGTCTTGTCGAACTGAAAAAGCTGACCAACTGACATAAAGTTGTCTTGTCAACATCATGATATTTAACACGCAAAGTATAACGCCATTAGATAGTACGTTATGTGTGTGTTATCTCGTCTATAAATAACGGGCTCATTGTAGTTATGTTGTGTGCTCAAAATTTACTAAAAGCAAATATTTTATTAAAAGTAAGGTTCTTTTTTACTAAAATCAAATATTACACAAATGGCTCAACCTCTTCGTCCACCAAAGTGCAACTACTGAAAAGCATGCTTGATGCAAAATTATTGGGACGGTGGTGAAGTTGGACGCCGCTACTGGCACTGTATGAACCAGTTTTACAAGGTTCCCGGCGAACCTATTTGTGATTTTCAGGAATGGGTTGATGAACCATGTTATCAGGAATGTTACAGAGAACAACTGCAGTTTCTTCATAATATGTTTTTAAGACAACAGGAACATGAAAAAGAAAGTAATAGAATTATTGCAGACTTGAGGGCGAACCTGAAGGAGGTGGGAGAAGAAAAATGGAAAACACAATGGAATTGTGAAGCACAAAAGGATCGAAAAAAAAATATAAACTGGAACTTGCGGAGGTGAAGGCGAAACTGAAAGAGGTAGAAAAAGAAAAAGAACAACTGGAAGAACAATTTAAGTGGTTAGAGCGGAGAATAAATAGCAATCGGGGCGAAACATTGGCATGTATGTGTTTAATGTATTTTTCATATTTCATGTATTTTTATTATGTTGGCCTGCTATGTTTGTGTTTGTGATTGTGTTTGTGCTGTAGTAATGTTTTCCTTGTTTGTTGTACTAAATTTTATTTTAATTGAAGTAGAAGTTAAGTTTAAGTGCTTGTGTTGTACTACATTTTCTTTTAATTAAAGTGAAAGTTAAGTTTAACTGCTTGTGTTGTACTAAATATTATTTTATGAAACTATCAAATGAATGGAGAACTAAAAAAAGTAATGCGTATATTCAATTAAATAATATTGTTAATGTATACAAAAATATTATTTACACCATGTCAATGTGTCCCGCATCCGGTGTGTCTCAATGCAGCCGCTGGCTTGAGGCGCATCCCCTCCCGTCCGAGAACGCTATCAGGATCATCATCATCAAGTCGTCTCCTTATAACCGAATGCGGCGCAGGATGACATGTATCGGTGGTGCTGTCAGATCCAGTAGAAGGTTACATAATAATATGAAACTTAGTATAGAAAACTACATAACAATTCACAACAATTTATATTGTCTTACCATCATCGTCTCTAGATCCTGAATGTAGTTATCTGTCGCTGCATCGCATGAAGCCTTAAAAAGGAAATTAATAAAGTTAAAGAAAATAAATAAGTTACAGCTAAAAAAAAAATTCAAATTCAATACCAATAAACTCATACCTGCGCATGTGATGTGGAGCCATAACTCAGTCGGTGCTCACTATAAAAATCTCGGGTCGGTCGATCCTTAACAGTGGTAGACGGGCCTGGGAAGTATCTACCCCAATCCACTCCTTGAATATCCGAGCCCATGATCAATAATTGACCCGATGGGGTCACCTGAGATGGCACTGGAGTGTGATAAATTCCACGGTTGTAAGACGACATGTCCGTCTCATGCATGCCACTTGCCATATCAGCAGCAACATCATCAGCAGGAGCCTCAACGCCCCCTTGCTGGGGACCACCTCCTCTCCGCCCACGACCACGTCGTCCGGCACCACCAGCTCGTCGGCCACCACCAGCTCGTGGGATACCACGACCTCGATGGTACTGCGCTGGGTCCATATAATAAGCCTCATGTGCCAAACACTGATCCGATTGGGCTCGCTGCAGTGTCTGGGCAGCCACATCCATGAATCGACGACTGTACTCCTGCATGGCCATAGGATCGTGGACATAACTCTGCATCTGCTGCCCCATATGATAGACGGTATGCAATCCAACCGCCTGCACAAAGTTAAAAATATAAACTATATATTTGGCACTAAATTACAGCTATATAACTAATAATAACAGAAAACATACCAGGGCCTCGTGTCTCCCGTCGTATGGGATGTACCGACCGTGTGCCTGATGAACTGGGTTCTTGATAAAAAGTCGGGAAACAGTGCGGTACCATGCCATATAACGTTGAATAGGAAAGTGCTGCGGAGGTGGGGTCAAGTCCCCTCGCCTATCCCAAGTACCCAACTGCTCATTAAGCCATGCCTTAAATGTGTCATCCGCCCTCGACCGATCATCCCTCTCATAATGTAAAGTATGCCATGTAGGCAGAGTCGGTATAGGTTGCGGCAGGCCAAACTGACGAAATACCCGCTCGGAGGCATGGTGCTCGACAATATCGAGGCATATAAGCGGGACAGAAGCCCTCCAAATATGTCGGCCAAACGTGCAATACGCTGGCAGGTACCTATCACCTCATCGCTGTACGACGTCCAGATGAACTATCAAATAAGAACACAAACCGTTAGTATGCACAACACTAAGTTAATCTATAACAAGTAAGTTTAGTTAGATATTCACCTGTGCGTCTTCCAGCAGATCCAACACATCCCTGCAGAGGGGGAGATTATGATGGGTATCATACTCTGGTGCAAGAGTACGACGCATAACCCACCTACAGGCTAGAGGGAGTTTCGGAATTTCTACATTAGCCGGTAGTTGTGGTAGAGGTGGCTAAAACTGCAGAAATCGCTCACAGACCCAAACCTAACATACAAAGTTGACGTAAAGTATAAGATTAACTATAACTAGGTAGAATTATAACTAATAGATATATTATTTGAATATGTTGTCACCTGTAGAAGCGGCAGAAAGCCACCAATGTCTCTCTGTATGCCGATGCAAGCCCGACACATCTGCCTGTACAGATATGAGATGACATCACCACCCCAGCTGTACAAAGATGTATCCTCGAACCGGGCAATATGATGCAGAAAACGGAGGCTCACTAGGTTCCCTGAAGTGTTCGGGAACAAGACCCCCCCAAATAGAAGGAGCAATAGCAGCCTCGTATATCGTTGTACATCCACCTCCGCTGACTCATCGGTGATAGTATGGTGGATCTGCACCAGGTGGTCTCTAATGGGGACCAACTGTATACGACTGGACCCAGACGCTACCTCCTCATCCTCCGGCATGAAACCCGTGAGCACGTGCAACATATCCCAATATGCCTGCCACGAATAATATCTCATGGTTGCAGGCAGTAAAACTGGCAAGCCATCAGCGGACAAGCCATATAAAATCTCAGCGTCCTGGAGTGTGATGGTGGCCTCGCCGATGGGCAAATAGAAAGTGTGCGTCTCCGGTCGCCACCGCTCAATCAAGGCCGTGATCAAAGCACAGTCGAGCTGTATTAGGCCAATCCTAATAATCCTATATAATCTCATATCCTCCAGGTAATGGACCACACGGGGATGTAGAACGCGGGGAGGACTTAAAAACTCCCACAATAGATCCACTCTCCTAACCCGGAAAGTCTGCGTAAGCAACTGTCCGTCCCATATATACTCGGATCTATGCTGGGGCTGTAGGGCTAATAGATCCAACGTCTGGGGGCCGGGATGTATAGTCGCGTCCATGTCGTCAACTGTAAATTCATATTTTTTAATAATTTAATTGTACAAATTATATATATATGGGTTCAGGGCTCGATATTTTGAGGACCAGTGACACCAAACTATCATTAATAATTATGTGTTTTTATTATAATTTAAATTCATATTTTTAATAACTTAATTGTACAAATTTTATATATATATATATATATATATATATATATATATATATATATATATATATATATATATATATATATATATATATATATATATATGTATATAATTATGTGTTTTTATTATAATTTAAATTCATATTTTTAATAACTTAATTGTACAAATTATATATATATATATATATATATATATATATATGGGTTCAGGGCTCGATATTTTGAGGACCAGTGACACCAAACTATCATTAATAATTATGTGTTTTTATTATAATTTAAATTCATATTTTTTAATAACTTAATTGTACAAATTATATATATATATATATATATATATATATATATATATATATATAATTATGTGTTTTTATTATAATATAACTTAATTGTACAAATTATATATATGTGTGTGTGTGTGTGTGTGTGTGGATTTTTATACAATTATTAACTTAATTGTACAAAGTTTGCATTTTCAACAACCAGTATAAGATACTTAAACAAAAGGAATTCTAAGCTAAAATACTATACATTACCACGCTATAAGGCTCTAAATTTTACTACGCTATAAGGGTCTACGTTTTACTACACTAAAAAGGTCTAGATTTTACTACGCTAAAAAATAATCTAAACTAACCATAAACAATAAATAAAT